>NC_136061.1:403589994-404956244 GCF_964261635.1 Lissotriton helveticus
AGCCCCTCTTGGTCTCTGTGTGGAGCAGGTTGCTCTCGCACTCTGCCCACTTCTGCAGGTCTGATTCCATGTCTTTTAAGCTTGGGCCGCTGAGGACTTTCCAACCCTGAAATCTGTGCTTGTGCTAATACCCGGGCCAGGCCACACATCAATGAATCTATAAGTGGACTTTCATGGCTTTGGGTGAGTGAAAAGTGCTAGCAAGCAGAAGTCTGGTGCAGGGTTAGCGTGGCCCATAGGCAGTGCCACTGGATTTATGCTGCAAGGTAGGACCAAGCAATGCATCCAAGTTGACTAAATTATGCAGCAAGAAAAGCAAATTATCCAGTTTTAGGGTATCTTTCATAGATTCACATGCTTAAATCCTTCCCCGTCTAGATGGGAGTCCCCAGTTCATTTAAAAGCGTAATGTTGCATTAGACATAGAAGGTAACATCCCTAAGGCCTTATATTTAGTAACATATCTGAGTCCTTATTTAAAAAAGGACCAAACTTAAGAGAACAACCAATCCGCTAACACCACCCGCTAGAACCTTCCTGGAAGGAGCTCCAGTCCTTCCGATTTTCTACCGCACCTCGTGCTAAAGTAGTCTCCAGTGCTCTGCTCAGTTTTCTCATCTTCCAATTTTCCTTGTCGACAGATTTTCTTCTTGGATTCAAGGTATTTTTTTATCTTTAATTCCTTTGAGTCAAGTTCTCAAATATCTTCATGTTAGTCGCACCTTTTAAAAGGTCTTTTTCTGCCCTGTGGTACCTGTAGAAAGAAAGGGCTAAACATTGATGACCCTCATAAAAACTGCCTTCACTACCTTTATCCTGATCACAAACCAAAGGATTGCAAGTTATTTCGCACTTTTTCCTTCTACGACTTTGAAGGACCATGAGGGGAGGCTGTTAATATGGCTGCAGAGGCTTCAATACAGGGAGGGCCCAATATTTTCTGAAGAGAGTGAAGGTTCCTCAAGATCCTCCTCATAGATGCCTCAGCAAGACCTCAGGACGTCTCGCCAGGTCACGCATCGCAGCAACCTCCAAGAAGACGCAAAAATAGTCTTCAGAGGCTACTAAAGCAATATCTGCCTTCCAGGGCGTCTCCTTCCTTTCAAAGTTTGATTACTGCCATAAAATCCTTTCAGAAATTAGCTTCAGACCCCCCTACTCCTCCAGTGAAGATCAAACATGCTTTTAAAAAGCCTTCCTCAGCACTGTCGACGGACAGCCCATCGACGGTTGTACCAACGGCTAAGACTAGAACTCCACTTACTGTTGTGAGTGTCTTCGTCAACGACAACAGTCGCCAGAGTCTCGTCAAGCTACTTTGTCGTCGATGATAAAGATACTCAGAAAGTCATCCTTGTTGACGAAGATTGCGACATCGACCAGTCAGACTACGAGGATGACGACTAGTACTTCATCAAAGATGTTGCCTGCGTTGACGAGTCTACTTTCGATGGCCCTCTCGTCGACTATTTATCCTATTGCATCGCCGACAGCCTAGATGACTAAAGTTCCATCGTCTGCGACGGTTTTGTCATCGATGCCAGTTATGTCTGGGACATCAATGCCAATGTCCGTCGACGGTTCCTCAACTACAGTATGTGTACCGACCAAACCAAAATCCCCAAAAATTCAAATGCATTTCCCCGCAAAAATCTCAAAAAGAAAGATTGACACCCTTATTAACATATCCTAGTAGGGTTCAAGTCTTTTAAATGACGATGACTGACGAAGACCGCTTGTTTAGGGCTGCACAAAGCCCCTCGTAGTTAAATGTCAAATACCAAGAGGACCATGATGATGATCAGTTCTATGCTTAACATTTGTACTACCCTGACCAACTACGTCAACAGCAATAGTCAGAAATGGTTTGTCTTCCTCCTGCTCTGATAACTGACCTACAATTTATGCCTTCGGTTTACAAAAAGTGGTACCCTACGCCTGCACCGTCTCCTTCTCCACCTCTTGTGGTGCAAGTTCAGCCTCCACCCCTTCCTATATCTCAAGTGCCCGTACAGCTCCTTCTATTTACGGACGAGGATGAAGAAGAGCAACATGAAGAGGAAATCCAGGACACCCAATCACGTCCAGACGAATGGGATGATTACATCATCCCTCCACTAGCATCACCATCTCTGCCTGAAGTAGACTCTCCTCCAGAGGATATTGGAGGATTTCATAATCTCTTGGAAAGAGCAGCCAGTCATTTCGAGCTTTCAATGCCTACTCACCAACAAGACTGTTTTCTTAACGATTTCAAGGAACCGCGGTCAGGTATATGCCCATTATCGACTGTATTTGAGATCAGGGCATTAAGATAATGAGATCTTGCCACAGTTCCTCCAGTCTTAACAAAGCTCGACAAAAAATACAAAGCTCCTGATGACGTGCCTTCCTGTCTCATAGGTCACCCCAGACCTAATTCCGTGATTACCCAGGTGGCACAACGCAGGTCAAAGAACCCATCGGGCTCCGCTTTCAGCACCACCTAGATACGGAGGGTAGGAGGCTAAATAATATCGGCAAACGTTTTTCCACTATGTCTGTGTTGACAGCCAGAGCATCTAATTCCTTAGCGCTACTGGGGCACTACAACAGACAGATGTGGTTAGACATCGCTCCTTATCTCAATGATCTCCCCAAGACCTCAAGGAGGAGGCAAGGAAAGATTTACTGGAGTGTGAACCCTGCGCTTCAGAGATTGACTGTGTGATGGACATCGCTTCCTCATGTTGGGGGGGGCAGGGGGGGGGGGGAAGTGGAGGTGGAGGGAAGGTGGAATATACTGGATTTGGTTTTTACCAAGGAATAAGCCCTAGGAGCAGTAGAAGTTTTTTGCCGGTCGGATGGTCTGATCATCATTTGGTCAAGTTTCGGGCACATAATCCTAAGAAGGTGCTGTCTGCTACTAGTGGGACAAGGAAGTTTAGGAGTAGAGACTGGAAGGGACTCCTTAAAGGAGAGACCGCATCCTCTTCAATCTTCTATTTTGAAGAATATTTTAACAATGGGAAGAAAGTGGAAGATAATTATGCAGATATTTGCGATAAGATCATGTCGAGGCTTGATGAAGTCGTTCCCTTGAAAAACTGTAAAAAGACAGGTGGACTTTCAGCTTGTTAGTATAATGAACATCTGAAATCCCTTAAATTGATCTGTTGGCAGGCAGAGAGGAAATGGAGGCAGCTACACTCAGATGAGGACAAATATGCAGGGAAGACCACAATAGTGAATTACCAGAAGGGAATTGGACTGGCAAAGTCAGAGTATTTTGCAGACATTCTGAACTCTAAAAATCATACCAGAATCATTTTTAAAATAGTGAAGGACTGGCTGAAATATCTTGGGATCGAGGCTTAGCGGGTTGTAAGAGATGTGTTCAGCTGCATACAATCTTCTAAACTAGAGATTGGGGCGTGGGAGGGTGTTATTTCTAGCTGGTGGGGTGAGAGGAAAATTAGTTAGGCATTTATTTCTATCACAGTCCCCTCTTGAATGCACTAAGTATTTGTTCCGGCACCGGGGCTACTTGTAGGTGGAGCAAAATGTGATTTGTTTGATTAATCCTTGTGCCTTGTATTATTTTCAGGTTGAGTGCGAGTTAAGAGACATCTGTAAAGACATTCTGGGTGTACTGGATAAACATCTCATCCCATGTGCCAACAGCGGTGAATCAAAGGTTTTCTATTATAAAATGTAAGTATAAACATATTAATACGCCTTGAAGTTCCTGCCCATGTGTGTCTAATGAAAAATGTTTGCTTTAATGCTTCTGCGACAGCTTTTCTGAAAACTGAGCTGATGAAACACCCTTAAGAATTCAATCATGGAGTGGTTGGTCAAAATTCTCTTGTGAAAGGCTTTTCTTTAGTCTCCTTACGGTCTCAGACTTGAGAAATGAGGCAGCTACTTCTTCCTCCTCATCCCAGTTACCAGTTTTTACCGGTCACCCAAAGTACAGTGAAAAAGTCAAAGCTAGGAAGTGCCTTTTATTATGTTATAATTTATTTGTAAAGCAGTCGTCTTTATTCTGATTTGCGGTACCTTCATTGATAGTCCTAAAAATTAGAATAATTTCCTGCTGTATCTGACCCTGTAAAACTTCAAATAAAATATTTTGTGCATATAGTTAAGTGCACAGGGTGCCATTATGTCCACATGAGGTGTATGAAAAAGTGATAAATGGAATGCTTGAATTAATCCTAGCCAATGATAATTATTCTGGCCGCTTCCATCATTATTTTGCACACAGTGCCACTTCAGTTTGGTCTCAGCCATGTGTAAATCGTCTTGATCTTGCTTCAATGTTAAGTCTAGCCCGGACTGCCAAGCCTGGTTTCGCCCTTAGTAGGGCTCATTATTCATTATAGCTTGTGTGGGGAAAATGGGGTACTGTTGCAGTACCACTGCCCCCCCCCCCAAACATACACATATTTTTGCCTGACTTTTGATGCTACTTTCACTGTAGAGTACTGGTGCCCAGGTTCCCTTTACCAGTGTTCTTTCCCTAAACCTGATCCACAATTGGCCCTTCAGGCCCCTTCAAAGTCCCTAGTAATAGGTACATGTGTACCTACGGCATTGGTACTCAAGAGCGTCCCTTAGTGACCACTCAACTAGGCCAAATTACCACACTGCAAGAGATCAAACTACTTCTGAAGAGACATTATATGGCCACTATATTCCTCAAGAAGCTTACCTGCGCTTCTATATAAACTGAAAACATTATCACTTCCTAAGATTTGTCGTAGACCAGGCACATTAGTAATCCAAAGTATTATTGTTTGGGATAACATTTTTACCCAGGGTATTCATATTCACAGTAGTAGCCTCAGGTTCAAGGAAAAGGGGCATTCGCATATGTTCCTACCTGGAAGACCGGCTAGTAAAAGCGAGCTTGCAAGAACAGTGCCAGAAAACCTTCCAAACAGTGATACAAACACTTCACAGACTGTAGTTCTCCATAAACCTGGAGAAGTCGCCCCTGGTCCCAGAACAGGACAACGTATTCCTGGATGAAACACTAAATTCAAGATAAGCACAAGCATTCTCAGTATACAAAAGAGCTCTTGAGCTGACAGAGCAAACAATCCTTTACCAGAGGGGATAGTATCTAACTGTGAACTGTAAAGAAGCTTATCATTATGCTCCTCATGCTAGGTTACACGTGTGCCCTATCCAAGAGTAGTCACAGACCACAGGGAAGTGGGTCTGCCACGCAGACTATTAAGGGCAATATAGTGATGGAACATGAAGAACCTAAATATAGGAAGACTTCATGTTAGCAATTTCCACAATGGCCTATACTACTGATGCGTCTCACATAGGGTGGGGGGGGGGATACACATGGGAAACCTTATCATCAGAGGTACGTGAAACCCTACCCCTACAGAAGCAGTAAAGTACCCAAATGTGTCAGAACTTAAGACAGTCGTCTTAGCTCAGACTGCTTTTCACAGCCAGATTAAAGGAAAAACTGTACAAATACAAAAAGGCAACATAGCTACCATGTTTTACCTCAGCAAGCAGAGGGGAACAAGATTGTATGTTCTTTCCAAACTGGCCCAGACCATTTTGAAATGAACCAATCAAAGGTACACAGGTCTGGTAGCAGTACACCTTCCAGAGGTACATGATGTAGAAGCAGATAGACTAAGCAGGTAATAAGGTTCCTCACACAAATAACTAAAAGATCAGATATTACAAGGTGTTTCGAAGGTGAGGCAGACCTGTTCACAACACCAGAAAACACAAAATGCCAAAACCTCGAGTCCAGGTACCCACATCACTTGTCAAGAGAGAATGCGCCATCGATGGACTGATCAGGTAAATTTGCATATGCTTTTACTCATATACCACTGATTTCAATTGGTGATACGTGCAAACAAGTACCAGTTACACTAATCTTGCTTGTACCACAATGGGTTAGACCAATGAGGTACTAGGAACTGATGTAGATGTCAGTGAGCAGCAGTAAAAGTACCACGTTCACAGGACCTACTAACAGTACAGGAGAGAAGCCTGCCAGGCAGCTGAACCAAAACATAAATAAAAGGCATTTCCATTTACAATGCCAATAGCTTCAACTTGCGCAAATGTGAGTTCTCCAGTATTGGGGTGTCTTTCATAGCTTGAATATTCCCCGTCGTCGGAGTGGGAGTCCTACGGTAAATAAAATAGCAATAATATGCTAAATATATATATAAACATATATACACATATATATATATATATATATATAATCAGAAGAAAAAACCTGAAATATGTATTAGAAAAGGCATAAACTGCCTACCCAAAATTCTACATAGGAATGCATGGGGAAGGAAAAGACCATATGCATAGTCCAAACTGCAGCCAATCAGGCGACAGCAGCCCTCTAGAACCTTCTCCTCAGACCTCAGCACCTCAGATTTTCTACCGCACGTCGTGTGTAAGGAAGTCTCCCTGAGCTCTGCTCAGTTTTCTCTACTCTTCTGCTTTTTGCCTGGTGTTTAATCATGTCTTCAAGTAAGAAGTCCCTCTTCAGAGCTTGTTCTTCATGTGGAAAGCGTAGACTTTATTCAGAGAATACACACAGTAAGTGTATTTACTGTTTATACCCGGACCATGAAGTGGGAAGTTCTGTAGAACTTGCTCCACTAAGAGTTTGAAAGATAGGGAAGGCCGTTTACTCCTCTGGCTTCAGAGACTTAAAGATAAGGAGCATGTTCTTTCCGATGCTGAAAGCCTCATGTCTGGCCATTCCCACGCAGCCTCAAAAAGAAGTAGTGTGCAGGAGTTGCCTTCTCCATTCTTAAAAAAAGAAGAAAATGACTTTCTTTGGCCCCTGCGGTGTCTTCACCTCTTCCTCCTACTTCTGGGCCCACGAGACCTGGCTCTCAGGCTTCCGCTGCAATTTCCACAGGTTTTTTCTGTGAAGAAAACTGTTGCTCCGACTGTCCCGTCGACGATATTGGCTGTCTCTAGTACCTTGACGACGACGGTCACGACGACGCTGGCTTCTGGGTCGTCTACAGCTTTTCCGTCATCGTTGACGATGAAGGTGATCCTCAGTTCTAAGACTGTGTCGTCAGTCATTCCTATTTCGTCGTCGCCGACGAAGAAAATTCCGTCGACTGGTAAATCATCGTCGACGAAGAGTGGGAAGATAATAGCTTCGTCGACGCCCTCGAGTGTTCCGTCGACTAGTGTTCCGTCGACTGCGCCCTGTCGACGAAGAAGAAGCCTTTACCGTCGACTGCTACGTCGACTAAGGTCCCGTCGACGGCTACGTCGACTAAGGTCCCGTCGACGGCTACGTCGACTTAGGTCCCGTCGACGGCTACGTTTCGACGACGACCAAATCCAAGAAGTCTTCCTCGTCATCGATGCTGACTACGGCGGGATCAATGCCATCGACGATGGAGTCTCCAGCTGTGCAAACAGTGACTTCGATGCCATCTGCATTTGCCTCTCTTCCTTTGCTACCACGGTCTTCCACCGCAAAAGAGTCTCAAGGTTCCAAGTGCGCAACTCGCACTTCCTGGTGATACACTGCCTCCCTCACCTTTGTTTGCTACAGACTCAGACCAGGAGTCTGAAGTGGATGTGCATGAGTCTTTCACTGACGCTCAAAGTCCATCGGATTTAATTATTAAATGCCAAGAATTCAGCAATGATGAGGAGGAACAATATGGCCAAGACGAACAGATGCCTGTTCAAATTCCTACTGCGACGTTGCCTTTGTCGCTCATCTCTAACCTACAGAACATGTTAGACGACTATAACAGACGTTTCCCTCCATCGCCACAAGTATCTGCTGTTCCTTCCGTCTTAACGCCTAGGGCGGAACCGTCAGCTGCTCCATTCGTGTCTCAGTCACCTGAAGTTACTCAGAGGCATACATCCATTCAAATACACACTACTTTGTATCAGGATGAGGAGGAGCAGAACCCACCTGATCGAGAAGATGGGGAGGTAACGGATGTGGATGCTGATGATAATATGGCAGAGTGGGATGACTGTCGGGCTCAGACACCGTCCCCGTCTCAAGTGCCGCAACGGGATTCTCCTCCAGTTGATATTGCAAGTTTCCATCAGCTCATGGACAGAGCGGCTCAACGTTTTAAACTGCCACGAGTCCAAAGAGAGGAGGATTGTTTCCTCTATGATTTTAAGTCAGCCATTCAAGCAGATTCATACTGTGCCTATTATTAACTTCATCTGGGCTGAAGGTGAAAAATTGATGAAAACACCAAATTCCTTGCCTGCCCAATTGCCAAGATTGGAAAAGTATAAGGCGCCTGTAGGAACACCAGCTTGCCTCATTGGGCAACCGAAACCGGATTCGGTTGTTACACAGGCAGCCCAGCGAGGATCCCGGAATCCTGCATCCACGATCACAGCGCCACCAGACCGTGAAGGCCGTCGCCTTAATGCGATATGCCACAAGTTCTCCACGATGTCATCCACCACAGTGAGGGCGGCTAATGCCATGGCCATTTTGGGTTGTTACGACCACCAGATATGGGCAGACATGGCACCTTATGTAGCTATGCTTCCGGATGCTTCCAAGACGGAGGCGTTGCAACTTCTCCAGGAAGGCGAAAGAACATCCGAAGAACTCATTGATTGTGCAGTTGATGTGGCCTGCACTGGGTTCCGACAGCTTGCGGGAGCTGCTGTCTTACGAAGACAAGGCTTGCTGCGCTCCACCTCTTTCCGTCAGGAAGTTCAAGCTAAGATTCTTGATATGCTGTATGATGGCGAATCACTTTTTGGGGCACACATTGATGAGGCACTGCAGTCCATTAAAAAGGACACGGAAACAGCACGTGCCTTGGGAACTCTGCAATTTAAGAAGCAGCCCTTTCGGGGTGCTCGAGGATGAGGCACCAACTCTAATTTTCGTGGAGGAAGCAATCAGTATCGCCCCTATAATCAAAACACCCAACGTGGTGTGCTGCTGCAGGTGTCCATCCCTTGCGACGCCTGCTCAGCTCCTCCCTTTCTTCTACCAATTGGCTGTCAGGATTGTCTCATGCGACTTTAAGAGATTTTCTGGCGGCGATTTCACGCTTTCGCCACGATGGCTCCACCTCTCTCTGTTCATCTAGGATCATATGCCAATTTTTCAAGGGACTATTTCGTAAATTTCCACCAATTCGGCGCCCTCCTCCTGCGTGGCGCCTTAACATTGTTTTGGCACAATTAATGATTGCACCGTTTGAACCAATACATAGAGCTGACCTAAAGTACGTCACCTGGAAGGTGGCTCTTGCTTTGACGTCGTCGCGTCGAGTAAGTGACATTCATGCATTTACCATCAAGCCACCATTTCTACAGTTTTAATCGGATTGTGTGCTGTTACGCACTAACCCTACTTTTCTTCCGAAAGTACCTTCAGATTTCCACATTAATGAACCTGTTATTCTGAAGTCTTTCTTTGCCAACCCGCAGTCTCCTGCGGAACAACGCTTGCACTCCTTAGACATTAAACGGTGCTTGAAGTTCTACATCAGCAGAACGGCCCACTTCCGCAAATCTGACCAGCTCTTCGTAGCTTATGGGCGTTTTCACAAGGGACGTCCCGTTACTACACCTACGATAGCCCGCTGGGTGTCTTCGGCTATTGCTTTCTGCCATCAAAAGGCAGGCAAACCTTTGCAAGCTTCGGTGAGGGCCCATTCTACAAGATCAATGGCGTCCTCTACTGCACTGTTTGCCGGTGTCTCGCTGCATCAGATCTGCAGAGCAGCCACGTGGTCCAGCAGGCACACGTTCACGAAACACTACTGTCTAGGTGCCATGAATGAAGGGGATACCGCAGTAGGACAAGCTGTGCTTCGTAATCTTTTTCAATAAGGTGAGCCTCTGTTCTACCCTCCTCCTATTAGTTTCCAAATGCTTATTAACTGTTATACATTTTCAGTCTTTTTGTTATGCATTGTGATTATGGAAACTTTCCTTGGTACTGACTGCTATCTATTCTATATTCAAGCATGTGACACCCCAATACTGGAGAAGAACAATTGTTACTTACCTGTAAACAGGTGGTTCCCCAGTATTGGTGTCTTTCATAGATTCACATGCGACCCTCCCTCCTCCCCTCAGAGGCTCTCTTCTCCTCATAGACTCTTTGGTCTCTCTTGTGCTACGAAAATCTGAGGTGCTGAGCTCTGAGAAGAAGGATCTAGAGGGCTGCTGTCGCCTGATTGGCTGCAGTTTGGACTAACATAATGACAAGGATATGCTGCATATGGTCATTTCCTTCCCTATGCATTCCTATGTTGAATTTTGGGTAGGCAGTTTATGCCTTTTCTAATACATATTTCAGTTTTTTTCTTCTGATTATATATATATATATATATATATATATATATATATATATATATATATATATATATATATATATATATATATATATATATATATATATATATATATATATATATATATATTTTTTTTTTTAAGATGGCGGAGTTTTGCCTCAACAATAATATCTTCCTTTTCGCAGGGAACATGTACAGACAGGTCAGGGGGACCGCAATGGGCACGTGCTTCGCCCCCAGCTACGCGAATCTATTCGTGGGCTGGTGGGAGAAGCACGTGGCCGGGGGGGGGGGACCAACGAGAAATGGTTAGACCGGAACATGATCTGGGCAAGATATATAGATGATTTGTTTATCGTGTGGTGGGGCGATAGATCCTCGGCTGAGGAGTATATTGTGACCCTTAATGACAACAATCTCAATTTGAGATTTACCAGCACCATTAGCGATACATCTGTATATTACCTTGACCTGGAAGTCTTTGTAAAAGAGAGCTCTCTACAAACGAAACTATATCGAAAGCCCACAGCGGGCAATACCGTATTACATGCGGAAAGCCATCATCCCAAGAGTATGATAAGGAACATCCCCTTTGGAGAACTACTCCGCCTCAAGAGGAATTGCTCAGATCCTAAAGATTTCTCAGAGGCCCGGGATGAAGCTGTGTGTAGGTTTCGAGATAGGGGGTACTCGAAGGCATCATTAGCGAGTGCAGTAAGTAGAGCTGAACTCCTAGAAAGAAAAGATCTGATGAAAATCAAAACAAAGGAGGCAGAGACAGAGGGTGTTGCCAGAATGATAACCACCTTTAACATGAGGTCCAGTGAATTGGTGGCAATTTTTAATAAAAACTGGCACATTCTCATAACAGATCCAGTAATGAAGAACCTGTTACCACCCAGACCTTCTGTGACCTATAGACGATGCAAATCTTTGAGCGACCATCTGACCAATAGTCCCTTTGAAAGTTCCCCTAAAGCTGCAAATAAAAAATCTGTATGTGGCTTCTATCCTTGCATGCACTGTAAGGCGTGCAAGTATAGTAGGAAACGAACACAGTACGAAGGGAGACCCAATGATTCATGTTCGATAAGAACTATCACAAAATTACTGAATTGCAATTCGGAATTTGTGATTTATTGTCTGGAGTGCCCGTGCTCCAAGAGATACGTTGGAAGCACTATTAAACAGGCCAAAAAACGTATCCTGGAGCACATGCGTGCCATAACAAACAAGGATAAGAGCTACCCTGTGGCACGCCACTTTGAAACCCACCACAATAGCAATAGGGACCTATTGTCATCCTTCCTATCCAGTTGATCAATGAGGAAGTAACGCAGGGGTGACCGAATAAGATCACTACGGGCATTGGAATCCAGATATATTATTGACCTCCAGAGTATGCAACCGAGAGGTCTAAATAATGATGAAGAATTATGGGTACACCTGGAGTAAGAACAAGGGGAAAATATGTAACTGTAGTTGTATAGACTTTCAGGCTGTTGTGTGATCATACTTCTCTTTGACAACAATGTAGAACACAAACTGTTAAGCTGTGCTTAAGGATTTGCCCATTCAGGGCATAATCGCAAGGGCAATGATTTTTATGTACACTATCCATGCCCATATAGGGCAAGATAACTTAACCGCATATCTACATACAAATACAAGAGGGTCAGAGAAAATATGATATACTTGAAAAGTAGAGTGTGACACTTAGCATTTAATTCCAGAAATATGTTTATAACGTATAATATGGGAAACAATGCGCAATATGTAATCTATGTTGCTACCAAATCAAAGGATACTTTTGAGCAACGAGCACATTGTAGTGATAATGTGGAAGGAAGGAATTATATAATGTAACTCCTGTTGTTGTAAGTGTGCCATTGACCCAATGTGATAGATATGCGATGAAATGAATTTATCGATTAACAATTTTGGTTATTTTTTGTTCTTTTTTTAAATCACATGAGCACTTTTTTATACACCATTTAACCCGCCATGTAAATTCTATATGTCATTGCCTGACTTAATGTTGCACATTGTAAGATGGCCGCCGATTAGGCATGATCCAGTCCTCTTTCTATGATGTGGAGGAGGTGGGGCTAAAATGGTGTTTCCTACTGAAATCAGGTTGACACTGACGAAGCCCTAGTGGTGAAACGCATTTGTCGAGGGGGCAGGGGGTCTGCCGAATAAAATTGCTTTCTGGACAAAAGACTTTGGAGTGCCGTTTACTTTCGTTGTACATTAGCGAATTGTGACGAACATATATATATATATATATGTGTATGTATGTGTATATGTATATATATATATATATGTTTATATATATATATATCATATTATTGCTATTTTATTTACCGTGGGACTCCCACTCCGACGACGGGGAATATTCAAGCATGTGAATCTATGAAAGACACCAATACTGGAGAACCACCTGTTTACAGGTAAGTAACAATTGTTCACCTATTGCATTGCAAATGCTTATTCACTGTTTACAAATCTGTGCATTATGCAGAAGATGCCGGATTATGTAGCAAGTGCAGCAAATATGTAATTTTGAGAAACTCCACAGCAGCAGAATTGCACAATTCTAGTGGCCCTGACAATATGTAAATAAAAATAAATTAATTCAACAATTATGTTTAAAGGAAAATGTTGCCAAGGTGGCGTTTTCCTTACTGCTCCATTTTAAAATTTTAAATGTGTGTGTGGTGGAAGCAGTCACTGTAACAAAAAAATTGACCAATTCCCGAGTGCATTTGTCCAAAGGTCAGACGTTCAGAGTGAGGCATATCCTTTGTGGCTAAGGAGTTATGACTTCCATTTTTAATAGAAAAAGTTAAATCATACTAGACTGAAATTACACTTCCAGCACAGTAGCCCTGGGTTTGGGAGAACTATGGGCTCAAACCTAAATTCATGCACTAAGTTGGTTTCTCATGAAAAGCAGGGCACATTTTTAGTTTCTCTTTTGGAGGAAAATTAAAATGTGCTTTTATTTAAAGGTTTTAGACAAAAAAAGACACATTTCGTGTCTCAAAATCACCAGCTTGAAAAAATAGAAGTACCACTAAGGTCACACCAGTCTAACAATCACTTAAAACTATGTTTAATAAGGAATGTATACCCCAGCGAGTTGGCCAAAACCATAGATGTTTGTGACTACAATGGAAAATATAGGAACAGGATCTTCTGCTGCTCGTGCCATTTGTCTTTTAAAGTTGACAGTCTATTCTATATACAATTGTAGGCTGGGATCCTGCGTGTATGAAGTGAAACAAAGCAAAACGATGTTTGGCAACTTCTATTTTTCAGCATGATGTACAGAAACATAAAAAAGTAAAGGAAAAAGGGAAATTGAGCTTGTGTCTTAAACATATGGAGAGTGAGTAAATGTTAATTGCAATATGAATAAAAGGCCTTTAGGAGCTATCAACACGTAGATTGCGTCATAGCACTTCGAGCCACGTTACATAGCAGCCGTGGCTGTTGAAAACTAAAGAGCCTGAAATAACAAAACACTACTTTCAAAGCTCTGGCGCCATGATTAATCGGTTTTGCTAGGTCATTGTTTTACATTCGGTAGCCTACAAATCTGCTTTTCTTGTGAATTTCGGTCCAAGAAGCATTAGAATGTAACTTTAAACCCAATGCTGCTCGTGGCAGCCACTGTCGCTTTCTCTGCAAGATGTGAATAATGCAGATTGAACAAGCCTGGCCGCCTTGAGCAGAAGGTGGAACACATTGCACAGCAATGCACAGGTGACCTGTGTCGAACTCTTGCACACCTACATGCTTCTCTCCAGCACCGACCCCCAGGCCTCATACAGTCCACTTAACCACCAGCACAAGAAGGCATGCTCTATTCCCACAGCGTACTTGTATCCGCCCAAAAATTCCCGCAGTCCAGTGCGCCCATCCTCTTTCCAGAACCCATTCAACGCTCAGGTAGGCTAGGTTAGCTCGAGGTATTATAAATCGTACTCAGTCAGAAGCGTAGAGCAGAAATCAAATTATACTTTTCAAACTATACTATGCCAATATGAAGGATGGCCATACGTGTTCATGGCTCCAGGAGTGATATCCAAGATGTTTAACATGCATGCTAGTGCATCCTGGGAAATGTAGTCTAAATTGAATTGCTAAACTAAGAACAGATCCCAGCCTAACCCTGAGAAACAGACTGCACAGGGTAGAGGAGAAACCAAATGTTACAAAAGGGCGCCCCTTAGACATGATGCCAGAGCATTACCCACATTTAAAAAATGAAGACGCTTTAGGGCTGTTACCAATGTGCTGCGTTGTAAGTAAAACAAAAAAAATACGAGACCTATTGCATTGCTTGGCCAGGGTACAGTAAAGTGCACTCCGGAGCTGGAGGCCTCCCACCCTGGGGAGGCAGGCGTGCAGCAGCTAAGCGCTAGGCTTAAAGTAACAAGTCGCGCCAGAGAAATAAATGGCGCAGCAGTATAAGCTCCAAATAAAGTTACAATGCTGCTAACTTTGCCCTCCGCCTCAGGAAGCCCATAAAAAATGAACAGTGCAACTGTGGGAAAAGGATAAACAAGGCGGAAGAGATGGGGATTAGTGACTTGCACAGAATCACAGAACGGTGAGCCGATTCAGAGACTGCTGAAACCGTCCAGGGTCCCTGGGAGCTTCCGAGATGATCTGGAGCCGACTGGGGGGAGGGAGAGAAAGTGAATGCGTGCCATGCACGCGTTGTGCTGAAACGTCGCGAGCTGTACGCATGCACATCTCCTGTCCGGGCAGGCACGCGAGCAGGAGACAGGGAGGCAACAAAATATGCTTCCTTTCCAATTACAATTTTGGACCAATCAGAAGCATGGGTGTAGCTTCCACCCCACTTTCGATGCAAGACAATAGATCTCGCAATGGAGCAGCACATGCGCTGCATCGCTAGGGGAGACCTAAAAGGGGGCAACACTCACTCACCTTTCCGGTGGTGTTGAGTTACTCCTTGCAGAAACAACCTGGTTAGTTAATTAGTACCTGAGGAGTGTTTGACTGGGAGGCGCCCAGCCAGATGTCTTATGGTTGGCACTGTGCCTCTCAAAAGGTTTCACAAAATAGCAATGTGTCCACTGCTTTGTCTGTTTCACTATTTTCTTTATATTTCTTGTTAACATTTCAGTCAACACCATATGTAATTGCCAAATGCTATTGTGTAGACATTCAGGCCAAGGGAGAGGCACAGGTGGGACAGAAGTTATTAAAACACCTGTTTGCTAGCAATCACTTATTTCAACCCAGCCTTCAGTCGGGGAAGAATAGCTCTACAAAATAATTGCATAAAATGTGATGCTACAAAAGATTCACACTTGAATATAAAAGTTACTTACATGTAGGAGTAGTTTTGCAGGTTGAAGAATTTCCAGGATTCACATAACCTTCCTGCCTCCCCAAAAATGAGGTGTCTTTAAGGGCACAAGAGAGAGGGCCTCAATCAAACAATAGGAAGTCAGAAGTTGTCTCAAAAGGGGAGAGGAGTGCTTAAATCTGAAGATAACGATGTGGCATATCTTATTTCACAAAAGGGAGGACATGTTACCAAATGGTCACCCCTGACCACTGGTGAGAGTTTGGGACGCCAGGGTGGGGAGAGGGATAAAAGAATAATTTTGGACCTAACCACTAAAAGGCCGGACGTCCTTTGAGTACGTGTCCATTTCGTTTTGTATATCTCATAAGAATTCTCCACACATTCTGACAGTGTTCTTAAAGCTTCCCAGTCTGTTTGAAAATGGATTAAAGTTACTACCATTTCGCTTTTTTGGTACCAAAAATATTCTTTGTTGCAAATATATAGAATACAACAAGCCAACCATGACTAATGGTCAGTACAGTTAACTTAAAGAGCTATACAGTTCTTTGCAACAATTACACTAATTCCAAGCCATAGAGCTTCCACCATTGCCCCCACATTCTCTTGTGCTTGAGAACACATAATATTCCAAACGTAGTATTCTCCTGTTACCTTGGTATTTGCGCTGAGATATCCCTCCCGGGATGATTTGCACACTTAATAAATTAAAATAACATAACAGAGCAGCCTCTGGCCACACCAGTCCATTTCCTTGTGCCACGCTTGTATCAATGGCGCTCTGTCACAGCCCAGGCATGAACAATATCTCTTTTGGCCGCTTGGGCACCTAAACCCACCAGTGCACTCTCCCCTCTGTATCCCTGGCCTCTTCAAGTAAGCCTAGTAGTGCCAGCCACAGGGACGCTGCAACAGGGCGCTCCCAACACCCTTTCACATTAATTCCTACGTCTTAAATGCCTGCAACAATCTGCAGTTCTGTGAGTGAATTCAGAGTCTTTCAGGGATTCCACATAATTTGCAAGTGAAGATTATTTTGAAAGTCTCTTTCCAATTTAATCCCCTAAATGTTTGCATTCTGTCCAACTTATTGTGCTGGTGGCTTTACAGACAATGAAAACAAAAAATGTGAGAGTGAAAAGCCGTCTTCACTCTTCCTACATATTCCTTATTCAGTAACTGATATTGATCATGGTCCTGGCTGTTGGGTACTCAGTCTCTAGAACCCACTCAGTCTGTGCCAAACTAATATTTGCAGGAAACCTACCAAAAATAACACTCGCTGATATCAGACGCAATTTTTTTTCTTTCCTTGTGCATCCCATGATTGACTTTCAACTGCCCTTTTTATTGTCTCCAATGTGTCTTCCCCAGGCACAACCTATAAGGTCTGCTTGTGCTAGAGTAGGCAACAAAGACTTTATTCTAAGAGTCCATTCTGTTGTCTGAGTGGTTTGCCTATTTTGTAAGTCTGGTATTGTAAAAAAAATCTCTTCTGTCCTAATATAAATCTCCCAAGAAACTTGCCTGCATTAACATGTTAATACATTATTTCCCCACCAGGTTCAGAAGTATCCCTTCTGAAAAAAACATTAAGTCTACCTCCACCCCAGTCTGAGACATCCCCACACAACTTAACCAACTATCTCTTAAATTTAAGGATACTATACACTTTCTTGCCAAAATAAACAGTTGATAACGGCGCATCCATGCTTTCCCCCATTGCTCGGCGCATCCATGCTTTCCCCCATTGCTCCACAAGTGAAAGTTTTTTTGTTTTTTAAAGCTCAGTCCCGTCCCACAGTGCTGTAGCCCACTTTTGTTCTCAAGTAAAAGGTCCATTCACCACCAAGTGTTGAATGTTCCTCTGACAGTGAATCATCTTGATTCTAGGGATGCCCTATTTGTTTGGCTGAACACTTCTTTATTCCACACTGCTATAAATACAATGGCGAATGAACCATGACAGCGGATGTTCATGATGCTTTTTGCACTAAAATATGGATTTTCATTAGGGTACTTATGCATAATTTTGTCTAATTTTGCCCAAATTTGACTTAATGGCACAAAAGCATTTTACGTGAATTAGCACGCCCCTAATTTCAGGATCTCTCATTTTAAGTTTTGCGTGTATTGGTGCTTACAGAATTTAAAGCAAACTTATTGAAGTTTGGGCTTACTCAAGAGGACTTTGCTTCAGCCCCTTTCAGCAGTTCAGAACCTTAAGCGCTGTGCTGGAGACATATTTACTATTCCAGTGTACTCTTCAGCCATGTTTTGAATTTTTCTTAGGAACCTGTTTTACTCCCTTTAAAGTACAGTCATTAAACATGTCATTATTTCTCACCCATGAATCTTATACACAAAATCTTTGAGTGTGACTGAAGCCAGGGCATTTTGGTTTAATTAAAAATGTATCTACTATAATTTTTGGCGGGCTTTGTCAGCCCTCCTTATCCATTATTGATGGTAAAATTTTGCTTCCACCCATTGCAGTGTAAAGCAAGAGGCACAGGGTAAGCCTACTTCACCTGTTGGCCTGCCTGACCAAACGATTGTATTCCCCTCTTTCGCTAAGAGCACATCTGTGCACAAATTAGTTCCGTTCAGTGCCAAATCATTACTGTGGTAATGTGTGCTTTTTGAGACCAGAAATTGCTTTGTTTTTAGCCAATGTATTTTTTTTATATATATTGGTAGGGTCTTGCATCATCTTCTCTCAATAACATTTTACAAAACCCCAAAAAAATCGAACATTGACCAGTAAGTCTGGGAGCTAACGACATACATATTTGCTTTACTAGTGCTTGTTTAATTTCTTTGAGACTAAGTTAGACTGTTGCTGTGTATGTTTGCATTTTACTAAATTAGGTGTCCTACACTAGAATGAGTACAGTCCTATTAGGACATGATTTCCCTTTGCCAATTGTCACAACCCCTGACAGAGATGCACCTTAAATTACTAGTTACAGGTTCAAAACAAACTACAGTGGCAATCTTTGGAAAAAGCAGAATAACCTCTATCGCAAATAACAATCACTACAGGCTCCGTACAGGTAGCCTAGGAATCTCCTTTGAATAAGCTTTCAGTAAAGGGCAGGATGTTGGAACAGAAAGTAGCCTGCGATTTCTGTGGGTCTGGTCTGAGCTCACATGTTGAGAATTGCCTCTTGAGATCTGGCACTCGCTGGGCTGTACGGTAAACTTTGCAATTTGTGCGATGTTAAAAAAAAAAAAAGATAGAATTTTTAAGGTTTTGTCAACCTAGAGTTTGCAGATTTGTCAGGTACCCTAAGTAACAAAATGGCTGTGGAATAACTGTTGAATGAGATTAAATTAAAATAGATTTTCAGTTTTTCATCTATTGTTCATCAGTTTAGTGCTTTTGTGAGTAGAAGCGCTCTAGTTCTGCTTTTGAATATAGTGTCTGAATTATGTTCAAACCTTCTGTTGACAATAAGTGGATTTGTAAACTGAGAAAAGTTAACTGTTAAATTTTGTCGTCTCACAGGAAAGGTGACTACCACCGGTATCTTGCAGAATTTGCAACATCGAACGATAGGAAGGAGGCGGCAGAGAATAGCCTAGTGGCTTACAAAGCTGCAAGCGATATTGCGATGACAGAACTTCCACCAACGCACCCCATTCGCCTGGGCCTTGCACTCAACTTCTCTGTGTTTTATTATGAAATTCTCAACTCCCCTGACCGTGCCTGCAGGTACCTAGCAAAATTTATAAGAGTTTTCCCAGTTTGTAGAGTTCAGTGCCACTTTAGTTTAACTACTGAAAGAGTGGTAATAAACATCCAGAGTGCAGATCAAAATGTTGTAACAATGTATATTCAGTTTCAAGCAAACCTATTGATTACATTTACACTGCTCAGTGTCTCGGTAGAAATGTCTTGTCTGTTTCAATGCTAAACTTAACGAGATCATCATAAATAATCATACTGAATAGTCCCCTGATTGTGCACATGGGTGGGACTAGTCACGGTTTGACTTCACTTAAGATTAGGAGCAAGTAAATTTTCCTTCCAATGCAGCAGAGTGAGAATTAAAGATGTCCTAAAAGGTGGAGAAATAAGCCTACATTTTTTCAGTTTTGTGGGTGCTCTCCTCTTAATCCCACTTCATGCTGTGGAAATCTTTCAGAGCAGCACATTTGAAATGAAAGGGGGCAGTGTTCAATTCAGTTGAGTGTTATTGTAAATTCCTTAAACTCCTCTATTCTCTATCCAGTGCGTTCTCGACTCTGCACCAAACCAAGTAGGACAAGCACCTGCATCCAATCCTTATGACCGAAGTAGTCGCAAAAAACTGCAGCTAGTCTTAGCCTAGCTTGTGCTTTGGTCCTATAGTGTTCCACTCCAGAATAAGTCAGTTTAAGGCATGTGTGGCTGTAGATAAACATGATTTGCATTGTCACGAGGTAAGTAACTGTTCTCAAGTGGTTCACTTCCTTTCTTCACAACAGGTCTCAGAAATTCAAGAGCAACAACCTGATGTCCTCGCCAATACCTGTAACGCTAGGTGTCTCCCAAGGATCCTCTTTATCCCCAACTCTGTTCAACCTAGTTATGGAACCTCTGACCACCTTGCTACAAGCATCCAATGTACACTTTCACATGTACGCCGATGACACCCAACTTTATCTCAAATTACAATCCCCCAAAGACATCCTGCTCCTGAACTCAACGATCAGAGGCACCCAATCCTGGCTTGCCGATAATCGTCTCAAACTCAATGCCCTGAAAACAGAGTTCCTTCTGATCTCACCTCCAGCGAAGATCGCCACCACTAAAATTTGGCTTAAACACCTAACCGCACTCAATGTCCAACCCACCATCGTGGACTCCGCAAAATCTTTAGGCATAACACTCGACACCAATCTCAACATGCAGCAACATATCAGCAAGGCAACAAAGGGAGCGAACTTCCAAATCAATACGCTGAGGAAACTTAAACCCTTCCTCCCAGCCAAAGACTTCCAAACCGCAGTACAAGCACTAGTCCTCCCTCGAATAGAATACGGCAGCATCACCCTCTGCGTACTCCCCCTAACTACAACCGCACCCCTAAGAGCTTCTCTAAACGCTGCAGTGAGACTCATCACTGGGTCAAAAAAGCACTCCCATATTACCCCTGACTTGAAATCCCTGAACTGGCTACCTTTTGAAGCCAGAATACATCTGAAAATCGCCTGCATGACACACAAGGCAGTACACCTAAACTCACCCGGCTACCTCGCTCAGAAGCTGACAATCTCTGGCTGAGCTAGAAACACTAGAGGCACAAACAATCTTCTGCTGAAACCTCGAAGATTCCGGAAGGAAAAAACATATAAGCGCTCCTTCTCAGGAATGGCGCCTAGGATCTGGAACTCACTCCCTCCCGAAACCAGGCTCATCTCTTCCACTACACTCTTTAAAAATGAAGTAAAAGCTATCCTCATGGCTAAATACACTTGAACTATTATCTCGAACTCTGTTAATACTCTGTACCGATCTGTACCACATGTTTGACCCCTTTGCTTATTTGTATTAGCGGTCTTATTACTCACATAATTGGCTTTGCAGCCACCTATTTGTACTGTTTGTTCTATTGATTTATCTGTCTGACTATGCTCCCTCATGTACCCCTTCTATGTAAAGCGCTCTATCTGCAAGGATCTTGTCCGCGCTATATAAAACTTTCAAAATAAAATAAAGTAAGGTGACTCCTACTTTGTTATAGTGTGCATTGGCATCAACTTCATAGGTTTTTTGGGGGGGGGTTTCTCCCATTGGATTTGTTTTGTGTTGCTCTGGTTCTTGACCGTTTTCTGGAACCTTTTGGTGCGCCAGCCACTCGTTGGTATGGTTTCAAACAAGTTTTTTCATCTGTCATGTATTTAAAATCCGAAGACTTTCACCAACTTGGGTCAAAACACTCAACCGCGGCCTCCGTCCTAGCCCATCTGGGTTAATTTTCACTTGATACCAACTCCATCAAAGATGATTCACTGATGGAACAGACTCTGTTTCAGTTCTGCCCTCTATGGCACTCCAAGAACCCCCGCACCGACCTTTGCAAATTCTGCAATTTGTGCTTGAGCGCAAAGAAGACTTGAGGCCTGGCGGTCGTTTCGATATTAGAAAACCTTGTGGGACCATCTGGCCCGACGCAGAGAGATGCAGAGTCAGAACGTGCTCCCAATATCTTTGACAAAGATGATATAGAATATGAAGAGGAAGACCTGGAAGGTATCTGCTGCCAAAGATGGAGCCTTTCCCGTTAAAGAATCTTGACTCTGAACTAGAGAAACTCCGCTTCAGGGAGAGAATCGGTGATTCTAGTGACGGAATCAGCCTCCCGCCACTCATCCTCGCATTCGTCTGGGCAAGCCGCTTCAAAGTCTTGAAGCCCTGCCCACAAGTCACCTTTGAGAGCCCCTTCTTCAAATGTGAGGTTGTCCCCTAGATGGAATCTGCCATTGGATCATTGGCGGGATTCAGGGGCTGCGAGACGGATGCAAGAATACGCCAGTCCTACACACAGGTCTCCGCTTCAGAGACCAGTGGAAGAAGTGGACAGACGCAGTCCTCCCAGGCACAGGGTTCAAACTGAAAGATCACCTGTAAGGAGGCCTACAAGATCTCGTTCCCCCAGAAGGTAGGAACATTCAAGAAGATCACGCGATAGGAGGCACAGTGCTCATCGCAGGAGTAGGGCACCATCTACTTCTTCTACATCCTCTACCCGATCTACCAAGAGGGATTACTCTCCCACACTTACGGATAGCCCCATCTCTAGGGTCTCACCGGTTGATGACATCAACACTTTTCATGATGTCCTGCAAAGAGGAGCTCAAAAGCTCAACATTGAACTTTCTGTTCCACAAGTCACTACGACAATGATTTTTGAGACACTTTACCAGAAGTCTGCTTCACGTCCTTTGCTGCCATTAGTTCCAGGGATTATGGATCCGGTCAAAGATATATTCCTGGCTCCAGCGACCATTAGAGCGGTGCCGGCTCGCATCCAAAAAAAGTACAAGCCAGCCGCCTCTGACCCGGTCTTTGTCAAGACTGATCCTCCTCCCTCAGTGATCGTAACAGCAGCACAAAAAACTCACTCGGTCACTGCTACCTCCTCAGTCCCGCCAGATAAGGACAGCAGATCACAGGACTCGTAGGTCATAAGGTCTGCAACTCTGCCTCTTCTACTCTGAAGGTCTCCAGTGCGGCGGCTCTGTTTGGTAGATATGATAGAGCCTTATGGGACTCCATGGAGCGTTTCAAGTCCAAACTGCCGAAAAGACCTGAAGGACTTTGAAGAGACAATGACAGAAGGCTGTCTAGTAGCGAACCAGATGATTAGCACGGCTGCGGACGGCGCAGCCCTTGCGCCGCATTCATATGCCCATGGAATTTGCGCCAGAAGGTCGTCTTGGTAGCGCCTGACAGGCCTCAAGCCCGATGCACAGCAACACATCTTAAACCTTCCTTTTTCTGGTTCCTCTCTCTTCGGTGAACACACCGACGGAGAGATGAGTAGAATGAAAGCCGAACAAGAAACAGTCAAAGCAGTCGGTTTGGAAAAGAAAAAAGAGTTCAAGCGCTGTTTTAAAACCAACAAGGGCAGAGGGGCTCAACAGAGGGTTCAAACCCCTCAGTGGTCCCAAAACAAGAATCGGGCAACACCCAGTTTCGAGGGGGGAAAATCCAACCGAGGTAGAGGTCATCAACAACAATCCTCTACATCGAGAGGAGGGAAGTCATGAGCAGTGGCTTCTCTGGCGCCATTGCCCACTCCATTGGGAGGAAGTGCTTCACAACATCTGGCAGAGTGGTGCAGCATCACAAAAGATCGTTGGGTGCTGAATATACTGCGCAATGGATACACTCCTCCAAGGAACATTCCTCCAAAGAAATCTCGTCCTCACCAGTTAGATCTGCTACGGAAGGAGGTAAAGGTTCTTCTTCAAAAACAAGCTATAGAAGAAGTACCTCCCTCGTAAAGAGGAAAGGGAGTCTACTCCAGATATTTTCTTGTCCCCAAAAAGGATCAAGAGAACAAGTTCCGTCCCATTCTAGACCTTAGTCTGCTAAACAAGGTCATAGTCAAGGAGAAGTTTCGCATGTTGGCCCTTCACCAAATATGTCCACATCTGCAGAAAGGCGATTGAATGTGTTCGGTGGATCTGCAAGATGCATACTTTCATATTCCAATTGCACTGCATCATCGCAAGTTCCTGAGGTTTGTGGTCGGCAACAAACACTACCAGTACAAGGTGCTACCCTTCGGGATCAAATCGGCACCTCGAGTCTTCAGCAAATGCATGGCGGTGGTGGCAGCTTTTCTTCACAAAAAAGAGGCTCTTCGTCTATCCGTACCTAGACGACTGGCTCCTAAAAGGTCCATGTCCTCTACAAGTAAAGAGCGACTTTCGCCTTTGCCTGCAACAATTGCACAAGCTCGGCCTCCATGTCAACGTGGAAAAGTCAGTCCTACAGCCAACCCAGTCCATCCACTACCTAGGCTCCGTTCTGGACACAAGCTTGGGAAGAGCGTTTCCTTCGGAGGAGAGACTTTTTTCGATGCAACAGAAGTGCAGGATTCTGCTCGAGACCCGAAGTCCAACAGTCCGTCAGGTAGCCTCCCTGCTGGGTTCCATGGCGTCTTGCATCTTCCTCATACCACATGCCAGGCTGAGGATGCGTCCTTTGCAACAGTCTCTGGAGGACCAGTGGGACCAATCGACAGGGCGCTGGGAAGACCGGATCAGTCTTTCCCAGGCAGCAAGGATTTCCATCAAGTGGTGGACTCAACCTCAAAATCTGTTGGTGGGAGTTCCTTTTCACCAACCTCTCCCGACTCAGTCAATAGTGACGGACGCGTCTCTTCAAGGCTGGGGGGCACACATGGGGTGCCTTCAGATACAAATTCGGTGGTCGGCTCAAGAACAGACCTACCACATCAACATGATAGAGCTCAGAGCGGTGCATCTTGCTCTCAAAGCCTTTCTCCCTGCAATCAACCACCCCCTTCCTGGTCCCACCCATAGGAGGGACTTAGTGAGTAAACCAGCCCCCTTTAGTTGTATAAAGGTAGGAGCTGACCCAGGATACTTTAGATTTATCCTGATAACTTTGAAACGAAACTCTGGACCCTTCGACATTCAACTGACTTAAAGACTGAAGAAACTCCCTTGTGGCCAAGGAGAGACCACCATGGGAAACCAGGCACCATCCAGCAACTCGACGGCTTGCTTTGTCCCTGTTCCCGCCGGAACTCGAGCGCAGAGCCTGACAAGACCTCGACTCCAGGACTCCTCTGACCCCACTGCACGACTCCAGCATAGCTGAGCTCCGTGGAAGGCGTCTGAATCCGTGGAAGCAGGCAACTTGGAAAGTCTTCAACTTGCTAACAGCGCAGCTCCTGAGGCATCCTCGAAGCTGTGCACTGGGGACTGAGACACCCCGACACCGAGCTTCACCTGCACCGAAGACCAGCCCTCCACACTCCACGAGATCTGCGCGGGGCCCTTCTGCTTGTGTTCTGCTCAACACGTTGTCCGGTTGCTGGCCCGTTGGCTAGTAGCCCTCTGACGACGATTCCTTTGAAAATCCATCGCTGGTCTGGTTGCTCCAGACTGGCCCTCGCTTCCCTGAAAAGGTGAAGTACCTCAGACCCTCCTGGTCTGCACCAGAAGCCTTTTGTGTATCCTGCGTGGGTTGCCTTTGCTTAGGCTTGTTGGCTCCAATCTTGAAGTCGACCCCTTCATCTGCGAAAACCTTCGTGGGACAGCTCCTCTCCAGCACCTGGTCGTCCTCGACGCCTCCTGGTCCGCGTGGCTGCAACGACCAGCTTCACATCTGCACCCGATTGCTCCTCGACGACGTCTGGTTCCACCCGGTCACTGGCTAGTGACCTAGACTCTGTCCCCTCTGCTTTCAGGTCCTCTTTATCCTAGATCCACCCTTGGATCCACCCGGACATCTTCCTCCTGGTCGCTTGCAGCATCTTCTTCCAAGGCTCCATAGGAATCAACGAGAAAACCCGACACACTTTGACACCTATGCACCCGCAGCCCGTGGGTGAGGTAACGCGAGTACTTTGGTGCTCCTGTAGGGATTGACTATCCTAGTCTCTAGTTTTGTTAGTTGTACATTCCTAGTTAGACCGGAAGTGTCCTAAATCTTCGATAACTTACCTTTAAAGTTCCCATTGACTTTCTACTGACTCTTGCATGAGTGAACTGACCATGCACGCGCCGCCTGTGGGCCTCCCACTCCTAACCTAAGGGTCAGATAGTGTAGCCCCTGCGATGCCCTAGGCCTTCTCCTTTCCCAAGTCATGGTTCTTCTACCACTTCCTTAGTATATGGTTTTACGCGCCCCTAGGGCCTAACTGTAAATTGTGCTATTTAAAGTATTTTCTAAGTGTCTGACCTCATAAAGAGTTCAGAGGAGTGTTAGTGAATAACTAAATAAATATATATTTTATATATATCCTGTGTGGTGTCCTTTCATTTGATATTCAAGTGGTTACATATGGTAAAACAGCTGGCTTTACACGCCATCAAGAGTCTTTTAGCCTAAGACTGTTCAGTCCACGCTACTACTAGGATAGCTGGTCTATAAGGTTGACTTACAACCATCACCATAAGGGTTGTTTGGACTGGTGCAAGGTGCTCACTAGAATAGTGAACATCATATACCAGGCCAACTTCTCACACCAGGCGATCTGGCACTGGCTTCTTGCTCGGAACCTCTCGCTGGTAGCAGTGCACCTTCCAGGCGAGTTAAACATCAAGGCAGACGCACTCAGCAGGCACTTTGAAGATCAGCCTGACTGGGTGCTAAACGTCGAGGTAGTGGCAGAACTTTTTCATTGTTGGGGTCGTCCAACTATAGCCTTGTTTGCAGACGACAAACAGAAAATGCCACGCCTTCGCGTCCAGATTCCACCGCCCAGGGGCGCAGGGGAATGCACTCTTGATGGATTGGTCAGGGACATTAGCCTACGCATTTCCTCCCCTGTCTCTGATTCCGAAGGTGGTTTCCAAGCTCCTCAGATCGGACATGGAGACGATCCTAATAGCTCTGGACTGGCCACGGCAGTGGTGGTACCCGGAGCTTCTTCATCTGTCTGTATGTCCACACAGACGTCTTCCTTGCAGGCCGGACCTGTTGAGCAAGATGAGCGGGAGGATCCTTCATCCCAACCTTCCCTCTCTGAACTTAACGGCATGGCTCCTGAAGTCCTGCAGTATGGACATCTGAAGTTGCCCCCTGATTGTATGCACATTTTAAAGGAAGCTAAGGGGCCTTCCACAAGAGCGTCATATGCGTTCAAGTGGTAGAGATTTTATATTTGGTGTAGGGAGCATCATCTTGACCCTACTAAAGGGCAGGAGGATGTTATTCTTCCATACCTTCTTTCCTTAGCAACATCTGGTTTAAAGTATGCTTCCATTAGAGTGCACTTGTCAGCCATTGTGACGTACAGGAAATCGCCGAGCCAAATATCTTTCTTCCAGATGCAAGTGGTTAAGGACTTCCTCCAGGGGTTAAAGCAGGTCTAACCCCCTGTTCGAAATCCTTCTCCCTGGGAGTTGAACCTGGTTTTATCCAAGTTGATGGGAGCTCCTTTTGAGCCCATCCACAAAGCAACCTTATAGCATTTATCTTGGAAAGCCGCTTTCTTAGTTGCTATCACATCAGCGCGCAGAGTAAGCGAAATCTAAGCGTTGTGTACAAAAGAGCCTTACACGGTTTTCCACCACAACAGAGTAGTTTTGAGGACACATCCATCTTGCTTACCAAAGGTTGTGTCTGATTTTCATATTAATCAATCCATTTCTCTTCCA
Organism: Lissotriton helveticus; assembly: GCF_964261635.1. NCBI lineage: Eukaryota > Metazoa > Chordata > Amphibia > Caudata > Salamandridae > Lissotriton > Lissotriton helveticus. Next base: position 403,617,508 of record NC_136061.1, read on the forward strand.
TCCTTTTTTCCAAACCCTACGACCCCGGCTGAGCGGTCGCTGCATTCTTTGGATCTCAAAAGAGTGCTTAAATTTTATTTGGAAAACACGAAGAGTATTAGGAAGACGAATCCGCTTTTTGTCAATTATGGTTCCATGAGAATGGGTTTTCCAGCTGCCAAGCGATCCATCTCCAGATGGATCGTCTCCTGTATCAAATTGGCTTATCAGCTAGCGGGCAAACCATTATTGTTGACACCTAAGGCACACTCTACTAGGGGGGAAAGCGGCCAAAGTGGCTTTCCTACATGATGTCCCTATGTCAGAGATTTGCAAGGCTGCAACCTGGAGATCAGTTCATACCTTTACAAGGCATTACTGTTTAGAATCTGATTCCAGGATCGACACTCTCCAATTGTCAAGACTCGCTCAAGCCATTTGGAATTAGGCAATCCATCACAGGATTTATCTTTGGCAGAACACCTCCCAGGAGTAAACAATCAAATTGCCGACCTTACCAGAAAGAGACAGAAAATTCACGAGTGGGAACTTCATCCCAGGTTCTCCTTCGCTACTTTCAACAATGGGGATTCCCACTGCAGAAAATGCAAAATGCCCAAGCTACGGCTCCAGGTTCTCGCACCCCCACTCAAAGGGCAATGTCCTATGGATGGATGAACTGGTCAGATATTTGCCTACGCTTTTCTGCCTCTCACTCATTCGGTGTCAGGTTTGGAAGCTCAGGCAAACAGCTCTCCCGCTGATTCTGGTAGCTCCCACATGGGCCCGTCAGCCATGGTACACCACCCTGTTGGAGCGGTCACTAGTGACATATCAAAAGCTACACCTCCCTTCCAGTCTCCTCACACAAAACTATGGAGAAATCAGACCTCCAAATCTCAAAGAACTAAACATAGTGATCCTGAAGTCCTAGAGTTTGGTTATTTAACTTTACCACCAGACTGTATGAATATTGTAAATGAAGCAAGGCGGCCTACCACCAGAGCTGGCTATGCAGCAAAGTGGAAAAGATTTGTTGAATACTGCAATAACAAAAATCCTTTAGATGCTTCTATACAAAACCTTATCGGTTACCTGTTACACTTACAGCAAACTGCACTAGCTTAAATATCTGTTTTTCTGATAGATACATCTGCCTTGTGGATTCCTCACCTTGTGAATATCCCCCTTGTGTCCGCAACGTTCGGAATTTTTTCTTTGTAGCACACCGGCGTGGACGACTTCATAGGAACGCGGCATCGCGCGCGACTCCGTCTGACGTCACCGACCCCTTATTAGGCCTACGTCGGCATGATGACATCAGTTCCCTTTTTTCCGCGTCGTCGACGCTAACTGTTTCGGATCTTCTGTGGTTATAGATAGAGACTTTGTTGCTTTTTGTCTGTTACTGTTTCTGTTCTTCGTCGAGGATGTCGTCGAAGAAGACTGGTTTCAAGCAGTGTGGCTCGTGTTCCCGGATGATGTCGATTACCGATCCACACGAAGGTTGCTTATGGTGTTTAGGATCAAATAATGACGTCGAGGGCTGTCGATCCTGCTCAAAGATGAATCCGAAGGCTCTGCGAGAGCGGGAAGCTAAACTTTTATTAGCCAAGATAAAAGGTAAAGAAGCCGGTAGATCTTCGAGATCAAGATCGAGACACTCGAAATCGAGGTCGCGATCGAGGTCGCGATCGAGGTCGCGAGTCAGATCGGAGTCGGCGTCGAAGTCATCTTCTGGGCATGCTTCGAGTTCCTCGAAGAGAAAACGAAGAAGCATAGTTCTCACCATCATTCGGGGTCTTCGGACTCTAAGAAGAAGTCTTCTCGAAAGCATCACAAGGACTTTGTATCTCCGTCTCCTGCTGGTGGTACCACTCCAGTACGATTTCGAGAACATACACCGGAGCTGGAACTGGATCCGAATCCGGCTTCGGGTCAGTCTTCGGAACATGATGAGGTCGCGGAAGTTCCTCAGTCTCCAACTCCGGAGGATGAACCGGAAAGTCATAAGGATCCGGAGGAACCGAATCCAATACAGCCTCCTACGAATCCACCAATGTGTTCTTACCCTTCTTTTCCTGGTCCTGGTCCTGGTCAGGATCCATCGCATTTCCTAAATGCTATGTATGGAGTATATGCAAGGGCAATGTACCCCACTGGAGCACCTGCGGGTCCTATGGGTCCTTTGTCTTTTAACTTGGGTGTCCCCCAAGCTTATGCACCGGCGCCTTTTCTACCTTTCATGCCGACTCCTCCTTGGATCGGTTCAGCGCCACCGAGGTCATCGACTCCGTGCACGGCTTCGCCGACTCCGGAGCGACCTCGAAACTTGGATCGAGGCTCGACGCCGGTTCCTGTTTCTCTACCTCCTATCGTTCCGGCTCCGACTCAATCGGTGTCGTTACCCGATCCGTCGACTTCGATCCGTATGGAGTGGTCGAGACACAGAGCCCAACGTCTATTGGAGGAGAGAGTATATGGAACCTGAAGTGGAGGAAGGCGAACTTCAAGAACATGAGGATTATTTTGAAGATCTTCATTCTGCAAGCAGTCTTGAACTTTCTCCTGAATAGGGATTACCTGTGGTTTCAGATGCACCCTCCAAGGATGTGACACCATACCATATGGCAATTAGAAAAGCTGCTGATTTACTGAACTTAACTTTACCAACAGTTGAGTTCAAATCTAATATCCTTACAGAGGTTTTACATTCACCGTCTTCTGTCATTGAACCAACTCTACCTTTCATTGAAGCTCTGACAGAGCCAATTCTGGAAGTTTTGGAAAAAGCCTTTATCTGCACCTGCAGTATCTAGATCGATGGCGAGACGTTATAGGGTGGCGCCTGGAGATCCTGAGTTCTTGTCATCTCACCCTTCACCGGAGAGTGATGGTACAGGCTGCTTTTGCGAATAGATCAGCAGGCTCTTTTCCCCAAGTTCCTGGAGATAAAGAATCCAAAAGATTGGATCAAGCTGCTAAGAAAGTCTTCTCTTCAGGTAGCATGGCTTTAAAATCAACAAATGCTACTTGTTTACTTGGTAGATATGTGCATGCCCTAATGGACTCGGTCAAACAATTGTCTACTAAACTTCCGGAGGAGGATAGAAAAAACTTTAATGAAGTTGTTTTGGACACTCGGGCAGCAGCCCGCCAAGTTATTCAGAGTGGCATGGACACTGCAGACTCTGTGGCTAGAATAATGGGTTCTTCAGTGGCTACCAGAAGAGCTGCTTGGTTAAAGTCCTCGGAGTTTTCCACTGATGTACAGGCCACTCTTTTGGATTTACCTTTTGACGGGGTTGGTCTCTTTGGGAAGAAAGCGGATACAGCTTTGGAAAGATTCAAAGATAGCCGAGCGACGGCTAGATCTTTGGGCTTGCAGGCGAAGGGTACAGCCACCAGGAAGTTCAGGGGCTTTGGCAGATCTTCCTTTCGTCCCTTCAGACAAGGCCAGCAACAACAGAACCCTCTGTACAAATCTTATAGAGGTAGACAGAAGGGTCGTGGACGTGGACGTCAAGCCTCTTCCTCCTCTACTTCCTCCTCTAATACCCACCCCCCACCTGCAACAGCAAAGCAGCCCTAGATCCGCCATTCCGGATCATGCGGGTCCAGTAGGGGGTCGGCTTACTCATTTTCTACGGGATTGGGAATCTGTTACATCAGATCTTTGGGTTCTCAATCTCAAAGAAAATGGGTATGCTCTTCCTTTCCAGGACTTCCCTCCCAATTACCCTCCTTGTCAAGGTTATTGTTCGGAGGACCACCTGCTTCTCCTGCAGGAAGAAGTCCTGGCACTGTTCAGAAAGGGTGCGATAGAGGTGGTTCCGGAGCAGGAGAGGGGTCAGGGATGCTACTCCCGGTATTTTCTGATCCCCAAGAAGGATGGCAGGCTTCGGCCAATCCTGGATCTCAGGATCTTGAACTTAAATCTGAAACAAGAAAAGTTCAAGATGCTCACTCTTGCGCAGGTTCTTCAGGCGCTGTTGGAAGAAGACTGGATGTGTCGATCGACTTGCAGGATGCTTATTTCCACATCCCTATCCTGAAGTCGCACAGGAAGTATGTTATGTTATATATTTATTTTTATAGCGCACGGCTACTCCAGGGGAGTGTCCCGGCGCTTTATCGAGGCAGCTCAGAATAAAAAACATAACACCGATACAGACAACAGACAAAGTAAAGAAAAGAAAAGGGACACCTAAAGATTAAAAAGCCAGGTCTTCAGGCTTTTCCGTTTTACGGTGGGTTCGCAACACTACCAGTTTGCGGTCCTTCCGTTTGGACTTACTACTGCGCCTCGAGTTTTCACCAAGGTGATGGCAGTGGTGGCAGCACATCTCAGAAGGTCGGGAATTCTTGTATTTCCGTATCTGGACGACTGGCTCATCAAAGCAGAGTCTCCAGAGAAGGTGCTCCTTCATTTGCAAGAGACAACTCAGTTGTTACACAGGTTGGGTTTTTCGATAAATGTACCCAAGTCTCACCTGGTGCCCTCCCAGCGCAACCTGTTCATAGGTGCGGTACTGGACACTACTGTATGTCGTGCATTCCCTCCACCTCAAAGGACTCTCGACATACAGGAAATGATTCCTTTGTTCTACAATGGAGCGGTCGTTTCAGTCCTGAAGGTTCTTCTCCTGCTCGGTCTGATGGCTTCTTGCATTCTGTTGGTCAACCATGCACGCTGGCACATGAGGGCACTCCAGTGGTGCCTCTGTAGGCAGAGGTATCAGCACAACGGAGATCTCAGGGAGTCAGTGAGGATCTCCAGAGAAACTGCAGCGGATCTGTCTTGGTGGAGCGTGGATGGCAATCTGTCGCAAGGAAAGCCTTTTCAACTTCCTCCATCGGTGGCCACGGTAATAACGGATGCATCCACTCTCGGGTGGGGTGCTCATCTGGGAGACCTGGAGGTCAACGGTCAGTCGGTTCAGGTCCTGACGGACAACACGACCGCGATGTGGTACATCAACAAGCAGGGAGGGGTAGGGTCGCAGTGTCTCTGCAGAGAGGCTCTGCGTCTCTCGTCCTGGGTTCAGGATCATCGGATTTGTCTGATGGCAAATCATCTGGCCAGAGTTCTGAACGTTCGTGCAGACGTTCTCAGTCGGCAGTTCTCTGCCGACCACGAGTGGAGGCTTCACCCAGAGGTGGTTCACGACATCTTTCAGATGTGGGGGTCTCCTCAGGTGGACCTGTTTGCCACTCGCGAGAATGCTCACTGCCTGTCATTCTGCAGTCTCCAGTATCCGATGCAAGGAGCCTTGGGGGACGCGTTTCAGTTGAGTTGGGGAAGACAACTCCTTTACGCGTTTCCTCCCATACCTTTGATTCCTCGGGTTCTGAGGAAGATTCGCCAAGACCGGGCCCAAGTCATATTGGTTGCCCCGGACTGGCCAAGAAGGGTGTGGTATACAGATCTTCTCCACCTCTCCTCTCACCCGCCGCTCCGTCTCCCTCTCAGGGCAGACCTCCTCTCTCAGATGGAGGGACAGGTTCTACACCTTCATGCCTGGAGATTGAACGGGGCAACCTGAACTCTTTTTCTCTCCCGCCTGATGTGGTGGATGTCATTCTTTCGGCCAGGCGTGACTCCACCAAGTCCATCTATTCGTATAGATGGTCTAAATTTGTTGTTTGGTATAGGGAGAAGGCTGTTGATCCTTTGAGGGCTCATTTATCTGATATTTTACAGTTTGCTCTCTTTGGCGCAGCAAGGTTTTGCTGTTGCCGCCATCAAAGGTTACCTTTCGGCGTTATCGGCATTTCTTTGCTTGCCGGATCAGCCATCTCTTTTTAAATCTCCAGTGGTTTTGAGGTTTCTGAAGGGCCTCACTAAGTTCCCTCCTTCTCCATTTATCGTTCCTCAATAGGACTTAAATCTTGTCTTAACTTTCTTGATGGGTTCTCCCTTCGAACCCTTACACAAGTGTCCCTTGAGGATTTTGTCTTTCAAGACGGTCTTCTTAGTAGCAATCACCTCGGCAAGGAGGGTGAGTGAGCTTCAAGCTCTTAGTTCTAAGCCCCCGGTCCTGACCATTCATGCTGAACGAATGGTTCTTAGGACCAGGGCTGCTTTTCTGCCTAAGGTGGTAACTCCCTTCCATCTAGGACAGTCCCTTACCCTTCCTACCTTCTTTCCTCCCCCTCCCCCTCACCCTTCCAAGGAGGAAGAGAGACTGCATCGTCTGGACCCTAAGAGGGCGGTGTCTTTTTATCTGGACAGAACTAAAGACTTCCGGATGGATGACCAGCTGTTTGTTGGTTTTGCTGGCTGTCGGAAGGGCAGAGCGGTGCACAAGTGCACACTTTGCAGGTGGATAATCCTGTGCATCAAGATTTGCTACTCTGGCGGGAAAGGACCCTCCTGAGGGTATAAGAGCTCATTCTACCAGAGCAAAGTCTGCTACTTCTGCATTGTCTAGAGGTGTACCTGTTGAGGATATTTGCAGAGCCGCGACTTGGGCCTCCCTCCACACTTTCGCGAAGCACTACTGCTTGGATACCGAGGTGAGGAGGGACGGCCACTTCGCGCGTTCTGTCCTCCCAAGATTTCCTGGTGTAGCAGAGTGGACTCCCTCCTCCGGGAGTGGGAACTGCTGTGGGACTCTATCCACAAGGTGAGGAATCCACAAGGCAGATGTATCTATCAGAAGAACAAGTTACTTACCTTCGGTAACGCTTTTTCTGGTAGATACAGTATCTGCCTGTGGATTCCTCACTGACCCGCCCGCCTCCCCGTCGTCCACTCATTGGTCCGTCAGTGTGCCTCAAAGGGACGGAAAAAAGGGCGGAACTGATGTCATCACGCCGACATAGGCCTTATAAGGGGTCGGTGACGTCAGACGGAGACGCGCGCGATGCCGCGTTCCTATGACGTCGTCCACGCCGGCGTGCTACAAAGAAAAAATTCCGAACGTTGCTGACGCAAGGGGGATATTCACAAGGTGAGGAATCCACAGGCAGATTCTGTATCTACCAGAAAAAGCGCTACCGAAGGTAAGTAACTTGTTCGTTTGCACCTTGCAGCAGTAGCTGCGTATTTGCAAAACAGGCAAAATCTGTCACTATTCTGCCCCAGTTAGGAATCTCAACATTGTTTTCACAAGGTTTATTGTCCACCTTTTGAACCACAGCAGAAGTGCCCTAGGAGAGACTTCATTGCCTGGACCCCCAGAGGGCAGTGAGCTGCTACTTGGACAGAACCAAGTTTTCAGGCTGGATAATCAACTCTTCATAGAATATGTTGGCAAGATGAAGGTCCAGTATGTCCACATAAGAAAGCTGCTCATGTGAGTAATCCTCTGCATCATGATCTGCTACACCTGGACCAAGAAGGAGCCTCCTGAAGGTATTTGTGCTCATTCTACCAGAGCTAAGTCTTCTTTCGCTTGTCCCTGTAGTAGACATCTGCAAAGCCGCAACTTGGGCCTCCCGCCACACTTTTGCCAAGCACTTTTCTTGGATTCGGAAGTGAGGAGGGACGGACATTTTGCTTGTTCTGTGTTGCAGGATTATTTTGGTGCAGGGAGGCACCCTCTGACGAGAGTGGGACTGCTTGGGGATTCAGTTCAAAAGATGAAGCTTCCACAGGCAGATGTATCCATCAGAATAACAAGTTACATACCTTCTGTAACTTTTTGTGGTGGATACAGTATCTGCCTGTGGAATCCGCACTGACTCGTCATCCTCACCGTTGCCTGTCTACTTATACCGAAAAGTAATAAATATTTTGTGATTTATTGCTTGAATCATGAGGTTACTTGGCATTGGGAAATATCTATGATGTAGTATTTCCATATTTGGTTGTTTTGTATACCATATATACTTATGAGAAGGCTGTTGGTTCACCATTTCACCTCGAAGGCAGGGGAAGAAATGGGTGGAACTGACATTATCACGAGGACTTCTTATGGCTCCATGATTTCATTCTGAGTTGCGTACAGAGCCATTCCGTTGTGACATTCTCGTAGACAAAGGAGAGCAGAGGAGAAAAGTTACTGGGGAATACTGCACTTAGGGTGTAATGTAGAAAGTGAGGAACCCACAGGCAGATACTGTATCCTCCTAAAGTGTTACCGCTGGTAAGTAACTTCTACTGGATTAGCACCATTTTCAATAAATGCCTATGCAGAAAAAAGGACTGGCCAGACATAGGACAAAAGGCTGCTGTCCTACTTTTATGTCTGTCCTGTACCAGTTTTTCCTTAAGATCTGGTCACCTAATTTAAAGTTCTCGGTTTCAGCAGACTGCACCAGAGTGCATGCAGTTGAATATTATTGCTCAGTTCTTTAAAACCTGACTTTTATAAAGGGTCCCTAAAATATAGTGGATTAGACCGTGGAATGAGGGAAACCTGATCTGAAGTTTGTCTTTTCGAGGCATGTGGGCTGCTAAATTCATATCTAGTGCATAGATCGCCGCCTAGTGTTGGGTCCGGATGATTGCACATTGTTGTCCTGGAAGAGTCTTCGAAGTATCACGAGATAGGTGGCTCCTCCCCTGGACTACAGTGCGCATGGGCATCGGCTCCATCCCCAGATTGTTTTTTTCCGCCATTGGGTTCGGATGTGATTTCGACACCTTGTCGGAATCGAAAAATTACTTCTTTAAGGCCAAAAGGCCTTCGATACTCGCGTCGGTATTGTTGCGAACGGTCCCGAGCATCGTCCGACTCTTCGTGTCGGACTTCTGGGGAGTTGCTACTCTTCGGACATCGAGGCCCTGTACTCGCAGCGAGACACCGACGAAATCATCATGGAAAGGAGTCCGTTCAAGCGCTGCCCCGTGTGTGGGTCCAAGTACCCACACATCGACGTACATCCAGTTTGTAACAAATGTCTCTCGCCGGATCACGACGAGGGCAACTGCATGGCCTGCGCCAAATTCAGGTCGAAGAAGACACTCCAGCATCGGCGCGCGGCTCGCCTCGAGGCCTTGCACGCAGCACCGGCACCCGACGACATATTCGACCCCGCAGAAGACGGCCAAAGCCGTCATCTTCAGATTTCACCACCAACAACGGAGGTCGAGGCCGATCCTGAAGAATACATCGAAGGACAGAGCCAAGACCTTGAATACGTCGATGAGGTAGGGGACGACGAAGAAGTCTATGGGGCCGTGGAAGATAGCTCAGAGGAAGAGCTATGCCCCGAAAGTTACTCGACTCAGGCTCAGGTCACGGGATCGCCACTCGGCCTTACCCACGACCCTGCACCGATATCCCCAGCCCCGCCTTCGGGCCCGGCCACGGATACACCGGAGGAGCCGTTGTTGTGCGTATCGAAACTGAAACCGCAACCAGTACAGTCGACAACATCTAAGATGGCCGACTTCACGCCTAAACCGAAACCTACGGCCTCGACAACATCTAAGATGGCCGAAGACACGTCGAAAACGAAACCGAAACAAACGGCTTCGTCGACATCTAAGACGGCCGACGTCCCGTCCAAACTTACGAAGCCGGCGAAGAAGGCCGTCGAGTCACCGGCGCCACACGCGGTGGCCAAGGACACGTCCACAAAGCAGGTGGTCCATCACGTCTCGACGTCTGGGGCGTCAACCTCCAAAAAGACGGTCGAAGCAAAGGCCACTAAGAGCCCAGATCCAAAATCCGGAGCCGCTACTCCTCGGCACAAAGACACCGGATCTGCGGTGACGCCGTCGGCGTCTAAGACAGCTGCAGGGCAGCGAACCGTTGAGTCGAGGATTCGTCGGTGCCTTCTTCTGCCACGCCGAAAGCCTCCAAAGCGGACAAACATGTAGCATCGGTCGTCAAACCCTCGGCTTCATTTACAAAACAGGTCACCGAGTCGCTCAAGAGGATTCGGGAGAAAGCCCTGCCGTCGACAAAGTCTGCGCCATCGGATCCGAAACCGATGGAGCCACCTGCCAAGAAGTCGACGAAACTTATCTATACACTACCACCAAAGGCGTTTGCACCCCAAACGGTGCCGAAGACCTCGGGGACTTCGGATTCCACATCCAGTGCGGTTTTGCCTCGACACACAGCATCTGAGGACGACTGTTAGCATTACATCGATGCCCACACAGGGAAGATGACGCTTTATAAGAGAAAGATCAGTTCCCAGCCACTGAAGACTTTTGTAATTCCACTGAAAAAGAAAAGGCAAACACAGGACTTACCTGCCCTTGTTGAACCTCTGAAACCTCCCCCAAGGAGGAGTCCAACCCCTTCCCCCACCCAATCAGGGGGTGAGGATGAAGACCAAGATGAACAATACAACTTCCCTACTGGCAATGACCCTGATGTGCATCAGGACTCATTTGACGACGCTGGGGACCTGGGAAGTCATCAGGTGGTGCAGGACCCACAAGGTTTTGGGGCACGTACTTCACCAACTGAGGATTCAGCAGCTTTCAATGCTTTAATTGAGAGGGCAGCTGCAAATCATGATGTAGATATGCATGCTGACCCAGTGGAAGAGGATTTCCTGTTTGACACTTTCTGTCTCAGAAAGAACAGTCAAAACACTTCCTATGTTGAAAGGTGTCCTTAAACATGCGCCAGAGATCTTTAAAGAACCTACAAGGGCGAGAGTGGTAAACCCACGAATAGAGAAAAAATACAGACCAGCACCTGGGGACCCTGCCTATATTCGAGGACAGTTGCCTCTGGATTCGTTGGTGGTCGCGAATGCCCGCAAGAGGGCAAACTCCCAAACAACTGGTGAAGCTCCTCCCCCAGACAAGGAGTCGAAAGTGCTTGAGGCATCTGGCAAGAGGGTCGCTGCGCAGGCTGCTAATGTATGGCGTATCGCAAACACACAGGCATTGTTAGCGCGTTACGATAGGGCGCATTACGACACCCTAGAATCGCTCCTTCAACATCTGCCTGATGAGTATAAAGAAGCTGGCGAAATGCTCATACAAGAGGGAAAGCTTATATCAAACGCTGCCATAAAATGCGCACTTGATGTAGCGGACACAGCGGCTAGAGGGATTAACACTAGCGTCATGCTAAGGCGCCAAGCCTGGCTTCGTATATCTGGATTTAAGCCTGACATCCAAACTACAATCCTCAACCAGCCCGTCTATCCTGACACTGTTTGGCCCAGATGTAGACACCACACTTGAAAAAATTAAGAAGGACAACGAAACTGCTAAGTCCATGGGGGCACTTCAATCACAACAGTTCAGGGGCAACACTTTTCGTCGCTCAGGAGCGCGTAGTGTTACCAGAGGACACATGGGACAACAGTCACAATTCACAAAAGGTAGTGCGCAGTCCTCGTATCCCAAGCAAGGTAGAGGGGGTTACCGAGGTAACCGTGCCAAAGGCAGAGGGAACACCAACTCCCGTTCCTCTGCCGCAAACAAACAGTGACTCCCTGTCACTGCCCCCCGACCATCCAACACCTGTCGGGGGAAGACTCCAGCAGTTCCTGCCAGTCTGGTCGACCATCACCACGGACAGGTGGGTGAGAAAACTAATCCAGTACGGTTATTGTTTGGAGTTAACATCCACTCCTCCAAACATTCCCCCAAGACACCGTCCTATGTCGGCAGAGCACTTGCACTTATTGCAGCAGGAAGTGCTAGTAATGCTGCAAAAAGGAGCAATCGAACTCGTGCCAGTGCAGGAGGAAGGAACAGGGGTCTATTCCCTGTACTTCCTCATCCCAAAAAAGGACGGATCCCTCAGACCCATTCTGGATCTCCGCCCTCTCAACATGTATATACTGTCGGAACATTTCCACATGCTGACACTGCAACAGATACTTCCCCTTCTAAACCAAGGGTACTTCCTGGCAACCTTAGACCTCAAGGATGCTTACTTCCACATCCCACTCCACCCGTCCCACAGAAAATACCTCAGGTTCACCATTCACAACAAGCACTATCAGTTCAAAGTGATACCCTTCGGTGTGACTACTGCCCCCAGAGTGTTTACAAAGTGTCTGGCGGCAGTGGCGGCGCACCTCAGGAGACAAAACATACATGTCCACCCGTACCTCGACGACTGGCTCGTTCAAGCAAAGTCGGAAAGACAGTGCGCCTCACACATGTCCCACACTATTCAACTCCTTCACAGCCTGGGGTTCTCGCTAAACTACCCAAAGTCGCACCTTCAACCAGCCCATGTACGGCAGTATCTGGGCGCGACAATAAACACCCTGACTGCTATGGCTCAGCCAAACAGTCAGAATCAACAGCATTCAGTCGCTGATCCAACGATTCAGACCGCAACTCTCCCTGCCAGCGAGAGTGTTCATGCAGTTGATAGGCATGATGGCCTCCTGCATCTTCATAGTCCCGCACGCAAGGTTGCACATGCGCGCCCTCCAGGAATGCTTGGCAAATCAATGGACACAGGCTCGAGGACAACTGACAGACCTAGTGTTGGTGACCGGTCGGGCATACAACTCTCTGCATTGGTGGAATCCACACAACCTTTGCAAGGGACGACCGTTCCAAGAGCCTGTGCCACAGATTGTCCTAACGACGGACGCATCTCTCCAAGGGTGGGGAGCGCATGTGCTCCACTACACGGTGCAGGGACTGTGGTCAACCCAGCAACAACGATTGCATATCAACTACCTGGAATTGATGGAAATCTTCATGGCGCTCAAGTCCTTCAAAGTACATCTGTGCAACAAGGTCGTGTTGATCCGGACGGACAACATGACAGCCATGTACTACATCCAGAAGCAGGGAGGTACTCACTCGACACAGCTGTCTCATCTGGCTCAGAGCATGTGGAAGTGGGCCATTCAGAGGAACATCTTCCTCATGGCAGAACACCTCCCGGGCAAGGACAATCAGATGGCGGATCTGCTCAGCAGGTACAGCCATCAAATGCACGAGTGGGAGATACATCCATCAGTACTCCACCCGTACTTCCGGCAGTGGGGTCATCCACAAATAGACCTGTTTGCCACAAAGGAAAACGCAAAATGCCAAAGCTTTGCCGCCAGGTTCCCTCACCCGGAATCGCAGGGGAATGCGATATGGATGAACTGGTCAGGCAAATTTGCGTACGCTTTTCCCCCAGCGCCTCTCATTCCGCTGGTGGCAAGAAAGCTAAAGCAACTCGATGACTCTCATCCTGGTTGCTCCAACATGGGCACGCCAACCATGGTACACCACGTTTCTAGAACTTTCCGTGGTACCGCATCAAAGGCTGCATCTCACACCCAGCCTCTTGACGCAGAACCATGGCGACATTCAGCATCCAGATCCGCAACAACTCAATCTGGCGATCTGGCTCCTGAGGTCCTAGAGTTTGGCTACCTCAACCTGCCTCCTGAATGCATGGACATCACCAGAGAGGCAAGGAAGCCCACTACCAGAGCTTGCTATGCAGCAAAGTGGAAGCGGTTTGCCATTTACTGTACTAACAACAATATCAACCCGCTAGATGCATCCATTCCTAACATTATCTGCTATTTGTTACATCTTTACAAATGCAATCTAGCGTACGCTTCCATTCGGATACATTTATCCGCCATAGCGGCTTATCTCCAGAATAGACAGCACCTCTCTGTTTTCAGGGTGCCTGCCATTAAAGCCTTCCTAGAGGGGCTGAAACGAGTCATTCCTCCTAGAACTCCACCAGCTCCTGTGTGGAACCTCAATGTGGTCCTCACTAGGCTGATGGGCCCACCTTTCGAGCCACTGCACTCATGCGAACTTCAGTTTCTAACGTGGAAAGTGGCTTTTCTCGTTGCTATCACGTCGCTCAGACGTGTTAGTGAGCTGCAAGCGCTCACTATCCAAGAGCCGTTCATCCAAATACATTCTAACAGGGTGGTGCTCCGCACTAACCCCAAATTCCTTCCAAAGGTGGTGTCAGTTTCATATCAACCAAACTATTGACCTGCCTGCATTTTTCCAAAACCCACAAACGGTAGCAGAAAGAATGCTTCATACATTGGACGTTAGGAGGGCGCTAATGTACTACATTGACAGAACACAACCCTTTAGGAAGACACAACAACTTTTTGTTGCCTTCTCAGCACAACACAAAGGCAACCCTATTTCCAAAGCAGGAATAGCCAGATGGATTGTTAAATGCATTCTAATCTGTTATCAAAAGGCTAAACGCACTTTAACAATACCCCCAAGAGCGCACTCCACACGCAAATTGGGGGCCTCCATGGCTTTCCTGGGGAACATTCTGTTAGAAGACATTTGTAGAGCAGCCACATGGTCTACACCACACACATTTACCAAGCATTACTGCGTAGATGTGCATTCCAAACAGCAAGCAGCTGTGGGACAGGCTGTTCTCAAGACACTTTTTCAAGCTTCTGCAGCTGGCACGGGCAACCGCCCTTAATGGAGGGACTGCTGTGTATTCTATGCACTAGATATGAATTTAGCAGCCCACATGCCTCGAACTGAATATGCTACTTACCAGTATGCATCTGTTCTTGGCATGTAGGGCTGCTAACATTCATATCGCCCGCCCTCCTCCCCGGTGCCCGTAGCGGCTGCAGACACTCTCTTGCATTCATCATTAGCATGGACATCCTTTACACTATTTCACTCCATCTCTGCCACAAAGGCTAAAAACAATCTGGGGATGGAGCCGATGCCCATGCGCACTGTAGTCCAGGGGAGGAGCCACCTATCTCGTGATACTTCGAAGACTCTTCCAGGACAACAATGTGCAATCATCCGGACCCAACACTAGGCGGCGATCTATGCACTAGATATGAATGTTAGCAGCCCTACATGCCAAGAACAGATGCATACTGGTAAGTAGCATATTCATTCTTCTTCAAGTCATGAGGTAGGTGACTCCTCCTTTCGGTGATAGTGCGCATGGGCATCAACTCCATTGTTGTTTTTTTTTCTACTATCCGGTTTGGATGTAAATTGCTGCGCTCTGGTTCGACACTGCTCTCTGGTTTCCCTCGGTGCGCAATCCACTAACTGTATTGTTTATTGATCGTGTATTCCTGCCTTTGCATTTTCGTTTCCATTTAGAAAAACTTTGATTGGAAAATCTCGTGCAAGACCTTGGGCCTAGCCACGTCGACTAAGTTTGCAGTCGATGGGATGGACTCCATTCCAGTTCTGCCCCGGGTGCCACTTTAAGTACCCCTGCACCGATCTCCACGACTTGTGCAATTTGTGTTTATCACCAGAACACTACAAAGCCTGCTGATGGATAAAACGTTCCGTGACCGTCTGGCTCGACGTCACAAGATGTATCAACACAAGGACTACAAAGACGCCGCTCCAGACCTCTATGTTGAAGATGTGGACCAGGAGCTCTTTAAAGCACAGAGCCGAGGCAAAGGAGGAAGAGCAAAGTATGTGTCCGAGGAATACTCGAACATTGCACCCGGTCAGCGTATCGTGAGTGAAGATACTACTCTGCCTCAAAAACTACCCTCTAAAAAGACTCTGGTCCCTCCTCCTCTTTCGGGCCAAGGCCTGCACCGAGATAAGGTTTCGAAAGCCCCGCCTGCGGGCCCGGCATCGAAACCGGTTACAAAACCTTCCGGCTTGGGATAGAGACTATCTTCGGGGACTGAAACCAAGACTTCGGCACCGAAAGACAAGCCAATTTAGCCTTTAAAGGCTTTGGCACTGATATCCTCCGCTCCGAAATCTTTGCCGAAAATATTAGCCCCAAAGGACAAAACCGCTCCTCCTCCATCCAAGGAGCCTTGTTTGAAAGTTCCGCCTACTAACACTGACCCCAGACAAAAGGAACTGGTCATCAACCCTAAAACTGGACACCTTCATGCAAAGCTGCCAGAGAAAAGGAGGCCAGAATGTGATTAACCGTACCAAATCGCTTTAAAGAAAATAAATATGGGAACTAATACTTCTACTCCACCTCTTTTATCTTCCTCACTTTCTCCACCTATTGATCCTAACCTTCTAATAACACCCACAAATTCTCCTCAGCCACAGTCTCCAAATCAGCAGGGTATGAGGATCTAGATGAGGACACACGATGACGCTCCAGACCCCTGGGTTGACTATTAACACTGATCCTAATAATGACAACGATCCAGACCTATACCCATCTAGGCCTTCTCCTCCAGATGATAATGTGGGTTTACTGAGTTGCCTAATAGAGCTGCACAGTATCATAGTGCAACTCCATAAGGAACCCCTTGAAGAAGATTTCCTTTTTGAGACACTAAATGAATCACAAAAGTCAACACATACACTAGCTAAGCTCAAAGGTATGTTGCAACATGCAGATGAGGTATTCAAAGATTCAGTGCGAGCTAGGGTACTCGAACCTAGAGTCGATAAGAAATACAAAGCGACACCTACAGACCCAGTTTTCATCAGGGGTCAGATTCTACTAGATTCGTTGGTGGTATCAAATGCTCGTAAACTAGCTAATTCTCAGTCAACAGGAGACTTTCCACCTCTAGATAAGAGTCCAAGTTAATAGATGCCTCAGGCAAAAGAGTAGCAGCGCAGGCAGACAATCATTGGCACATAGCTAATACGCAAGCACTCTTAGCAAGGTATGATATAGCTCATTATGATGAGTTGGAGCACTTGATGCAATACTTACCTGATGTGCATAAATCCAAGGCTCATGACCTCATCCAGGAAGGTATGCTTATTTCCAATACTTCAATCAAGTGTGTGCTAGACGCAGCAGATACAGCTTCATATGCTATTAACACCAGCATCCTTCTCAGACTCCACGCATGACTTAGAATATCAGGTTTTAAGCTGGAGATTCAATCATCTATTTTAAATTCACCCTTTAATATGGAGCATTTATTCGATCCTGCTGTGGACACTTCATTAAAAAAAATGGAGCACACGAAGGTAGCCAAGTCTATGGGAGCGCTACAAACACCATCTAACTGTGACTCATTTCGCTGATCCTTTTTAGAGGGGAGGTTCAAAGTCCATACCTACTGCAGGGTCCTCTACCTCACATAGAGGCAATAGTCAATCGCCCTCTACCAGAGGTTTCTTTCGAGGTAGATTTCGGGGAAGCAAAGGAAGAGGTAAAACACCCCGTACTTCCCTGGCCACAAATAAGCAGTGACTGATTTCCCCTTCCTCCCGATCATTCAACGCCTGTCTGGGGACATCTTACTCAATTTCGGCTAGTCTGAAATTCAATCACATCAGACAAATGGGTTTTACAAATGATCCAATCTGGTTACTGCCTGGAGCTTACCAACAGCCTTCAAAACATTCCACCACGACCACACAAACTATCTCCAGAACATCTACACCTACTCAAACAAGAGGTATAATCTCTTCTGGAAAAAAGGAGCTCTAGAACCAGTCCCTCTACAATATCAGGGGACACTGGTATACTCTCTCTATTTTCGAATTCCCAAAAAGGACCGTTCTCTCAGGCCTATATTAGACCTCAGAGAATTAAACCTATACATTCAATCAGATCAGTGCCATATGGTCACTCTCCAACAAGTACTTCATCTGTTACAACAAGGCGAATTTGTTCACTTTGGACCTAAATGACACCTACTTCCATATTCCAATACATCCCGCTCATCACAAAAACCTCAGGTTTGTAATAGTGAGACAACATTATCAATTCACCCATTCGGAGTAACTACTGCTCCTAGAGTATTTACCAAATGTCTGGCAGTAGTCGCTGCACATCTGCGAAGATATATTTAGACGACTGGCTCATCAAAGCCAGCTCTCTCCCAAAGTGCCTACAGCACACTCAAACAACTGTACACTTACTACATCACCTTGGTTTTACAGTCAATCTGTCAAAATCCCATTTTCAACAATCAATACACAAACCTACTTGGGGGGCCACTGTAGATACTCAAAAAACTCTATCCTGTCCCAATCTAGCCAGAATTCACAATTTTCAGGCTCTCATTTCCAAAATTCAACCCGATCACTCACTACCAGCTGGGGTATTCATGCACTTACTATGAATGATGATGGCATCTTGCATCATGATAGTTCCTTATGCAAGACTTGAGATGAGTCCCCTTCAAGAATGTTTAGCACGCCAGTGGAATCAGTCTCAGGGTCAGTTGACAGATCTAGTGTTGGTGGATGGCCGCACTCGTTGCTCCCTGCAGTGGTGGAATCCACAGAAGCTTTCAAAAGGGCAGCCTTTCATCGACCCAGTTCTACAGACCGTGCTAACAGCAGACGCATTGCTCAATAGTTGGGGAGCTCATCTCCAAACTCACACAATTCAGGGATTATGGAGTCTGAAGGAAAAGCAATTCTATATAAATCATCTAGAGCTGCTAGCAATCTTTCTAGCGCTCAGAACCTTCCAAATTCACCTGGTAGGCAAAGCTGTCCTGATACATGCATACATACATACATACATACATACAGACTAAATGACAGCAGTGTACTATGTACAGAAACTAGGAGGGACATGCTCTCCAACTGTCTACCTTGCACAGGACATTTAGAGATGGGCCATTCATCAAAAAATGTATCTCCTGGCAAAACACCTCACAGGAGTAAACTATCAAATTGCAGATCGCCTCAGCAGATACAGACAACAGGTCCATGACTGGGAACTTAACCCTCAAGTTCTCCTTCCGTTCTTTCAGTTGTTGGTTTTTCCAGACATCTGTTCGCTGCACACCTAAACTCAATCCATCACCCATCATCCAAAGGCAATGCTGTATGGATAAACTGGTCAGGGATATTTGCTTACGCTTTTCCGCCTCTCAAACTCATTCCACTAGTGGTTCGTAAGCTCAGGCAAACATCCCTCACACTAATCCTGGTATCTCCAACTTCGGCTTCCCAGCACTAGTTCACTACCCCTGTTAGAACTTGATAGACTTGACTTGATAGTCTCATCAAAAACTACATCTCACACCCAGTCTCATCACACAGAGCCATGGAGAGATAAGACATCCAGATCCCAAACCGCTCAACCTTGTGATCTGGCACCTGAAATCATAGTTTGGTTATCTGAATCACCAGACTGTGTTAATATCATTAAAGAGGCCAGAAGACCTACCACAAAAGTTTAATATGCAGCAAAATGGAAGCGGCTTATTTATTGTAATAACAACCATATCAACCCACTTGATGCTTCTGTTCAAAATATCATTTGTTATAAACTACGTTTAAAATGTTCAAATTTAGTGTACACATCTATAGGCTTGCATCTCGCTGCAATAGCTGCTCATCTTCAAAATAGACAACACCTGCCCCTTTTCAGAGTACCTGTGATTAAGGCCTTTATGGAAGGATTCAAGAGTTATTCCTCCAAGACTTCCACCTACCCCAGAGTGGAATCTTAATATTGTCCTTACCAGGCTAATGGGTCCAGCCTTTACATTAATGTGAACTACAATTTCTGGCTTGGAAAGTTACTTTCCTCATTGCTATCGCATCACTCGGGACTGGGTGAGCTTCCGGCATTAACCATAGAAGAACCATTTTAAAAGGTTCACCAAAACAAAGTGGTTCTTCACACTAATCCTAAATTTCTACCACATCAACCAATTTGAGTTGCCTGTGTTCTTGCCTCACCATATTCTGTGGAAGAACGTGCTCTACACATTTTAGATGTTAAGAGCATTACTGTATTACATAGAAAGGACAAAACCCTTTCGTAACATTAAAAAACTTTTTGTCGCTTTTGCTCCACCACATAAAGGCAATCCCATTTCCAAATCAGGTATTGCACAGTGGATAGTCAAATGTTATGCGAAAGCAAAGAACTTTACCAATTTCCCCTAGAGCGCATTACACTCGCAAACTGGGGGCTTCTATCGCTTTCTTACCAAAACAGAGTGGTTCTTCGCAGTAACCCTACATTTCTACCTAAAGTTGTTTCTGCCTACCACAGCAATCAATCTGTTGAGCTACCTGTCTTCTTTCCTCACCCAGATTCTGGCAGAACGTGCTATACACACCTTGGATGTTAGAAGAGCATTACTCTATTACATAGAGAGGACAAAACCTTTTCGTAAAACTAAACAACTTAGTTGATTTTGCTTCACCACACAAAGGCAATCCCATTTCCAAATCGGGTATTGCACGATGGCTCGTCAAATGCATTCAAACTTGCTATGTAAAAGCAAGGTGAATTTAACCAATTCCCACTAAGGTGCATTCCACTCGCAAACTAGGGGCTTCTATGGCTTTCTTAGGAAACATTCCCATAGATGACATCTGTAAAGCTGCAACAAGGTCTACACCACACACATTGACAAAACACTATTGTGTAGATGTGTTAGCCAGACAACAATCTAATGTAGGCCAAGCAGTTTTACGTACACTATTTCAAACCACTGCAACAGCTACAGGTTTGCCACCGCTTTAGGAGAGTAATGTTGTATAGTCTATGCACAGCATGTGATCTACAGCTCACATGCCTTGAATGGAAAATGCTACTTACACAGTATGCATCTGTTATTGGCATGTAGAGCTGTAGAGTCACATGCGCCCACCCACCTTCCTGGTTACCTTTACCTGTTGCAGTGCTATCTTAATTAGATACTTACACATGGACATCTCTATTCTTCTCTAACTCTATTCTCACTCTCTGCGGGAAAACAATCTGACAATGGAGTCGATGCCCATGCGCACTACCACCAAAAGGAGGAGTGCCCTACCTCGTGACTGGAAAAGACTTCTTCGAACAAAAACAAAGTACAAACGTCTGTGCCCAACTCTAGATGGCAGACTTACGCACAGTATGTGACTACAGCTCTGCATGATAAGAACAGATGCATACCGGGTATGTAGAATTTTCCTTCTTGTGCTTCATTATCAGGGAGCATTTTTATTTGCCATGCAAAACTCTATTGGAAATACTCTCTAACACAGTCATGTTTTGTACCCAGTTTGTCTCCTAAGGTCAGTGTTCATGTTTCTGCTAGTCATTTGAAGATAATGGAAGGAGCTGTTTATCTAGTCAATGTTTGCAAAGTGTCTTGATGCCTTTTATAAACAAGTGCTAACTTGCTTCTCCATGTAGGTTGGCAAAAGCAGCTTTCGATGATGCCATTGCAGAGCTAGATACACTGAACGAAGAAAGTTACAAAGACTCTACTCTTATCATGCAGTTGTTACGTGATAACCTGACACTATGGACTTCCGACATGCAGGGAGATGGTAAGAAATCTAAAACGAGCTATTTTGGAAGGGTTTAATCCGCAAGCATTGAATTACACACTAATACTAGTTTCATGTTTTCCTGTGATTGTCTTTTCCTTTGTTGATAGTGCATGGTATTGTGGATAGATTAATCACCTCCTGTTTCAATCATCACAGACCAACTTTTCGGTGTGGGTGGTTTTTGCCAGTTTTAATTCTTACGGGAGCCAACAATTCTTCATTCTGTTGGACTGCTGTGCTATAGCGCTATTCTCTAGTCATTGTATTGCCTCTTAACCCATCCTGGTTAAGGCTGACCTGGTCAGCCGTCTCTGTTATCTCTTTGAGCGGTCTTATTTATTTGGTAAGCTCTTGCTGATACATTCATACAGGAGCATGCATATATTTGCTAACAAAGCGAAGAGCATCAGTAGGATACAGCTGTAATCCTTAATCTTTGTCCTTTACCCTTTCCACTTTACATCTATTTTCTCTCCTTTGATATTTTTCTACTCTTTTTAGATGTGATAAACATTCATTCCCAATCTTCATTTCTAGCTAACTCCTCACTAACCCAATATCCCACTATCTGCTGGTTGTGTCTCAAGCCAACAAGTACGTTTCTTAATAAAACACTATAAATAAATAGGTTAAATATGTAAGTCAAAATATCTGAAAGAAACAGTGATAGATTCCTTACCTTAGAATTACCCCTAGGCGTCAGACTGGACCCGGAAAGTTTTAGTCAGCGGTACCCCTGCACGTCTGTAGGTGGCGTTTGTGCGGCTCCGCGTCAGTTGTTGGTGTCGTGGTCGCCGAGATGGTGTCGCGGGTGCTACTTAGACGCCGCCCATGCACACTGACGTCAGTTCTTTCTTTTTCCGCGCCACAAGCGCAGATCCGGGAAGAGCAGGTACCCCCAGTCATTTTTTGACTGACTTTTTGAGGCTTTTTGTCTCCTATTTTTTCATTGAGTCCTCAACTCCTGGTGCAGTTAGGATGCCCGATTTTAAGTCCTGCGAGGACTATCATCGCATGATGTTGGTGACAGAGCCGCACTGAGTGTCTTTTCTGCCTAGGGCGCATGCCCCGACCCAAAGTCGTGCCCTGACTGCAGGGCCATGGCACCAAAGTCTTAGCGGGAGCGGTCCCGAAAGCTGCTGGAGCCCCGGCATTCGGCTCCACGCCGTTCGAGGTCCCGTGGGATGTCGAGGGACCATGCCCGGAGTCATCATCGATCCTCTGTATCCAAGTCTTCGCACTCTGAGTCAGGTAAGGTGAAGCACAAGAAGTCAAAGAAACATCATTGTTCTCCGACTTCCCCTTGCGCGGGTGTGGGTGGTGCCATTCCCGCTGCTCCGGCGGAGCCTGTGGTGTTGCCGCCGACCTACCTGCCCTTTCTGGGTCCGTTGGCGACTCCGGCCCAGATACAGGAGTTGCAGTCTACCATGGCTGGTCTCTTTGGGCCTTCGGGTCCCGCTGGTGCGCCTTAGGGTCCCGCGGTCCCAAACAGGGGACCTTGCATTCCGCCGGCGCCTGCCCCAGTGTGCGGGACCTCCATGTAGCCAGGCCTGGATTCCGGTTGACCTAATCACACCTCCACTGAAGTAGAGCCCACCGGCACCACTTCTGACGCCAGCCCTGGTTTCAGCCCTGAAGGGGACGTGGCGTCGGGCCGGCATCAGTCGATGCCGTTCTCAATGTTGCTCGAGGATTTCTATCCCTATGTCCCTGCTCCTTATTTTAGGCCTGTGGAACGGCCTGGGAGGGATCTGAGGGCCCTCTCGCAGCTGATTGCAAGGATGACCAGGACTGGGCAGAGGAGTTAGTGGAAGCCAGTGGTCTGGATACCTCACCAGACCATGGCATGCGGTCTCTTCCTACCGTGGCCACGGAGGAGGGTGCTAGTTATGCCGTGGTGTTTCGTAGGGCGGCCGAGGCACTACACCTCGTGCTCTTTACTGTGGCCGTCTGGACTAACCTCCTGACAGAAGTGCTTGAGCCAGCAGCTACTTTTGTGGTGCCGCTGCTCCTCAACGAAGCACTTTCTAACGTACTTTTGGGCACCTGGTCCAGGCCCACCACGAGGGCTCCTGTGGATAGGAAAGTGGCATGTCTCCATCGCCTGGCTCCGGGTGACTCCATTTTCCCCTCTCAACACCCCACTCCCAAGAGCTTGGTTGTCCAAGCCTCTGCTTCCCCCACCGCCTTACCTTCCGCACCACTGGATAGGGAGTCCAAGAAACTGGATCAGTTCGGAAAGATGATGTTCGAGGCATGTGGGTTGCTAAATTCATATCTTAGCATAGATCGCCGCCTAGTGTTGGGTCCGGATGTTTGCACCTTTTTGTCTTGGAAGAGTCTTCGAAGTATCACGAGATAGGTGGCTCCTCCCCTGGACTACAGTGCGCATGGGCATCGACTCCATCCCCAGATTGTTTTTTTCCGCCATTGGGTTCGGATGTGATTTCGACGTCTCCTGTTCGGAATCGTGATAGAACTTTTTCAAGGCCAAAAGGCCTTCTTTGCACCGTCGGTATTGTTCGCATTCGGTCCCGTCTATCTTCCGGCTCGTAGAGTCTGATATCTGGGGGGTCGTGTGCCTCTTCGGTGATCGGGGCCTAGTCGACGCAGCAAGACTTCGACGGCATAGAGCGGAGTCCATTCAAGAAATGTCCCGTGTGTGGGTCCAAGTACCCACACATCGACGTCCATCCTGTGTGCAACAAGTGCCTGTCGCCGGACCACGACGAGGCCAACTGTATGGCCTGTTCCAGATTTCGTTCGAAGAAGACGATCAAGCTTCGGCGTGTGGCGCGCCTTGAGGCCCAGCGCTCGGCTCCGGCACCGGTGGACATCTTTGACGACCCCGCGGAAGACGAGCAAGTGCGTCACCTGCAGATTTCCCCTACCCCGGTGGAGGTCGAGTCCGACGACGGAGCAGACGTCCACAGTCCCGACATTGAGGAAATCGTCAAAGGTAGGGGACGACGACGAAGCATATGGGGCCATGGAAGATAGCTCGGAGGAAGAGCTATGCCCCGTTCGTACTCTTACAATGGCTCAGGTCACGTGATCGCCACGCGGCCTTACCCAAGACCTTACACCTCGATCCACGGCCCCGCCTTCCGGCCCGGCTACGGACACCTCCGCGGAGCCGCCATTGCTGAAACCGAAACTGAAACCCTCGGTATCGATGAAAACAAAGATGGCCGACACGCCATCGAAACCGAAGACGTCTGCTCCTGTGCCGACGCCGTCGTCTTCGGGGGCCTCCAAACCGATACAAGCTGGCGACCAGGCAAAGGTGCCGAAGGTGGTTAAGGAGCCAAGCTCGAAGAAGCCCGTTGAGCCGGTGTCAACCAAGGTAGACAAGCCGACGTCCAAGAAGACTGTCGAGCCTCCATCAGGACAGTCTGTCGCGCCGAAGACCAAGGGGCCCGTTGACGCGAAGTCGGTGAAGGGCGCAGAGCCACGGTCTGGGGTCGTGACTCCTAAAGGAAAACCTGTCGATCCGAAGCAGTCGGCGTCGACGGCAGTGGACAGTGATCGAAGCGCACCAGTCAAGAGAGCTCCTGCGCCTCGAACGGACAAACACAAGTCATCCACGGTCTGGTCTTCCCCTGGGGGCGGACCAAGGACATCGGTCGGGTCGACGAAACCGTCCGCTTCCTTTACGAAGCAGGTCTCGGACTCCCTCAAGCGCCTTAAGGACAAGGCTTTGGCATCGGAACCGAAGACTCCTTCCGCACCGAAGCCGGCAGACACACCGAAGGCCACATCGGCACCGGTCCTCTACACGTTGCCGCCTAAGGCCTTTGCACCGCGGTCGGTGCCCAAGGACACTGTCGACGTCAACTCAACCGGCTGGGACTGTGGGTCATCGACACCCTTTGGTTGAAGAACGGTCGGAGCATTTCATCGATGCCGACACCGGGAAACTCACGCTATACAAGAGGAAGATTACTTCACAACCTTTGCAGTCGTTTACCATTCCTCTGAAACGTAAGAAGCCTGCAGCAGAAGCACCTGTTCTGGTGGAGCAGATTCTTCCTCAGCAGAGGAGGAGTGCAACACCTTCACCCACATACTCTGATGGGGATGGAGGGGAGCAAGATGAGGAGTACAATTTTCCTGCTCATGCAGAGCCTGATGAGCAGCAGGACTCATGGATGGACACTGGTGATCAAGGGGACCAGCAGACGGTCCAGGATCCTCAGGTTTATAACGTGAAGCAGTCTTCCACTGAGGACTCTGCGGCATTTAATGCCTTAATTGAAAGGGCAGCTAAAACCATAAAGTGGAAATGCATGCTGACACCGTGGAGGTGGACTTCCTTTTTGACACTTTCTCTACTGCTGAAAAAACTGTCAAGACTCTCCCATTGTTGAAAGGGGTCCTTAAGCATGCGGCAGACATTTTCAAGGAACCCACAAGATCACGGGTTGTCAACCCACGCATTGAGAAGAAATACAGACCGGCACCTGGCGACCCGACCTACATTAGGGGCCAGTTGCCTTTGGACTCTTTGGTGGTCTCTAATGCCCGCAAGAGGGCAAACTCCCAAACCACGGGTGAAGCTCCTCCCCCAGACAAAGAGTCAAAAGTGCTGGAGGCATCTGGGAAGAGGGTAGCAGCTCAGGCGGCCAACATATGGCACATCTCAAACACGCAGGCTCTGTTGGCCAGATACGATAGGGCACACTACGACACCCTAGAGCAGCTGTTACAACACCTCCCAGACCAGTTTAAAGAGGGAGCTGAAATGCTTATCCAGGAGGGGAAGCTCATCTCCAACGCTGCTATAAAGTGTGCGCTAGATGTTGCGGACACAGCAGCGAGAGCGATCAACACTAGTGTGATGTTGAGGCGTCAGGCATGGCTCCGCATCTCGGGATTCAAGCCAGAAATACAAACTACTATCCTCAACCAGCCCGTTAATCCAGACAGGTTGTTTGGCCCAGAGGTGGACACCACCCTGGAGAAGATCAAAAAAGATACCGAGACTGCCAAGTCCATGGGAGCTCTCCAGTCACAACAATTTAGAGGGAACACTTTTCGTCGCTCAGGCAATCGAGGTGTTAACAGGGGACACATGTCGCAGCAGACGCCATTCAATAAAAGTGGTGCGCAATCCTCCTACAGCAAGCAGGGCAGAGGTGGATACAGAGGAAACAGTGCCAAGGGTAGAGGCAGAGGCAACAACAGTTCCCGTTCCTCTGCCGCCAACAAACAGTGACTCCCTGTCGCTGCCCCCCGACCATCCAACACCTGTCGGGGGGAGACTCCAACAGTTCCTGCCCGTCTGGAAGTCCATCACCACAGACAGGTGGGTCAGGAAACTTATCCAGTTCGGCCATTGTTTGGAACTGACATCCACCCCACCACCCATACCCCCAAAACACCGTCCTATGTCAGCAGAGCACTTGCCCTTATTGCAGCAGGAGGTTCTAGTGATGCTGCAAAAAGGCGCAATAGAGCTCGTGCCAGTGGAGGAAGAAGGCACGGGGGTTTATTCCCTGTACTTAATCCCAAAAAAGGACGGCTCACTCAGACCGATTCTAGACCTACGCCCCTTGAACCAGTACATTCTTTCAGAACACTTCCACATGTTGACACTGCAGCAGGTTCTTTCCTTGTTACAACGGGGAGACTTCCTAGCAACCTTAGACCTCAAGGATGCTTACTTTCACATACCACTCCACCCATCCCACAGAAAGTACCTCAGGTTCACCATCCAAAACAGGCATTACCAGTTCAAGGTACTCCCCTTCGGAGTGACCACCGCTCCCAGAGTGTTCACAAAATGTCTGGCGACAGTGGCGGCACACCTCCGGAGACAGGGTATACATGTCTACCCTTATCTGGACGACTGGCTCGTGCAGGCAAAGTCAGCCCAACAGTGCGCCGCAGACATGTCCCACACCATTCACCTCCTTCACAGTCTAGGATTTACACTGAACTACCCGAAGTCACACCTTCAGCCGGCCCATGTGCGGCAGTATTTAGGCGCGACGATCAATACACTGACTGCCACAGCTCAGCCAAACCCAGCGAGGATCGACAACATCCAGGCGCTGATCCAAAAGTTCAGACCGCAACACTCACTCTCAGCGAGAGTGTTCATGCAGTTGATAGGCATGATGGCCTCCTGCATCTTCATAGTCCCGCACGCGAGACTCCATATGCGTCCGCTCCAAGAATGCTTAGCGCATCAGTGGACTCAGGCTCAAGGACAGCTAAACGACCTAGTGTTGGTGACGGGTCGGGCATACAGCTCTCTGCATTGGTGGAATCCACACAACCTTTGCAAGGGCCGACCGTTCCAGGAGCCTGTGCCACAGATTACACTAACGACGGACGCATCTCTCCAGGGATGGGGGGCTCATGTGCTCCACTATACAGTGCAGGGACTATGGACAACGCAACAAAGGAAGATGCACATCAACTACTTGGAGCTGATGGCAATCTTCATGGCACTCAAGTCCTTTAAAGTACATCTGTGCAACAAAGTCGTGTTGATCCGGATGGACAACATGACAGCCATGTACTACATTCAAAAGCAGGGAGGTACGCACTCTCCACAGTTGTCTCATCTGGCTCAGAGCATGTGGAAGTGGGCCATTCAGAGGAACATCTTCCTCATTGCGGAACACCTCCCGGGCACGGACAATCAGATGGCGGATCTGCTCAGCAGGTACAGCCACCACATGCACGAGTGGGAGTTACATCCATCAGTACTCCGCCCGTACTTCCAGCAGTGGAGTCATCCAGAGATAGACCTGTTTGCCACGGAGGAAAACGCAAAATGCCAAAGCTTTGCCGCCAGGTTCCCTCACCCACTATCGCAGGGCAATGCGATATGGATGAACTGGTCAGGCAGATTTGCGTACGCTTTTCCCCCAGCGCCTCTCATTCCGCTGGTGGCAAAAAAGCTAAAGCAACACTCGCTGACGCTCATCCTAGTTGCTCCAACGTGGGCGCGACAACCGTGGTACACCACGTTCCTCGAACTCTCCGTGGCACCGCATCAAAGACTGCACCTCACACCCCGGCTCATAACGCAGAACCGTGGCGACATTCAGCACCCAGATCCGCAGCAGCTCAATCTGGCGATCAGGCTCCTGAGGTCTTAGAGTTTGGCTACCTTGATTTGCCCCCCTGAATGCATGGACATCATCCGGGAGGCAAGGAAGCCCACTACCAGAGCTTGCTATGCAGCAAAATGGAAGCGGTTTGTCATCTACTGTACCGAGCACGCTATCAACCCGCTCGATGCATCCATTCTTAATATCATCTGCTATCTGTTGCATCTTTACAAATGCAATCTAGCATACGCTTCCATTCGGATACACTTATCCGCCATAGCGGCTTATCTCCAAAACAGGCAGCATCTCTCTGTCTTCAGGGTGCCTGCCATTAAAGCATTCCTGGGAGGGCTGAAGCGGGTCATCCCTCCTCGGACCCCGCCAGCTCCTGTGTGGAACCTCAATGTGGTGCTCACCAGATTGATGGGTCCCCCATTTGAACCTCTGCATTCATGTGAGCTTCAGTTCCTAACATGGAAAGTGGCTTTTCTCATTGCCATAACGTCTCTACGACGTGTTAGTGAGCTACATGCGCTCACCATTCAAGAGCCATTTATACAAATTCATTCAAACAGGATGGTGCTGCGCACTAACCCCAAATTTCTCCCTAAGGTGGTGTCGCAGTTTCATGTCAATCAAACGATCGAACTGCCCGCATTCTTTCCCAACCCAGAAACGGTAGCAGAAAGGATGCTCCATACGCTTGATGTCAAAAGAGCGCTTATGTACTACATTGACAGAACACAACCTTTTAGAAAGACACAGCAACTCTTTGTTGCCTTCGCAGCCCAGCATAATGGCAACCCCATTTCCAAAGCAGGAATAGCCAGGTGGATCGTTAAGTGTATTCAGATTTGCTATCAGAAGGCTTAGCGCACTTTAACGGTCCCCCCCAGAGCACACTCAAGCTGGGGGCCTCCATGGCATTCCTCGGTAGCATTCCTTTGGAAGACATTTGTAGGGCAGCCACATGGTCTACACCACATACGTTTACCAAACATTACTGTGTAGATGTGCATTCCAACCAGCAGGCAGCTGTAGGACAGGCTGTTCTTAAAACACTTTTTCAGACTTCTGCAGCTGGCACGGGTGGCCGCCGTTAATGGAGGGACTGCTATGTATTCTATGCTACAGATATGAATTTAGCAGCCCACATGCCTCGAACTGAATATGCTACTTACCAGTATGCATCTGTTCTTGGCATGTAGGGCTGCTAACATTCATATCGCCCGCCCTCCTCCCCGGCGCCCGTAGCGGCTGCAGACTTTTCTTGCATTTCATCTCTAGCATGGCCATCACTTCTCAGTTACACTCCATCTTTGCCGCAATGGCTAAAAACAATCTGGGGATGGAGTCGATGCCCATGCGCACTGTAGTCCAGGGGAGGAGCCACCTATCTCGTGATACTTCGAAGACCCTTCCAGGACAACAATGTGCAATCATCCGGACCCAACACTAGGCGGCGATCTATGCTACAGATATGAATGTTAGCAGCCCTACATGCCAAGAACAGATGCATACTGGTAAGTAGCATATTCATTCCCACTACTTTCTAGTGCCCAAGAAGGACAAGGGCTTGCATCCTATCTTAGACCTCTGGAACATCAATCGCTCCCTCCACAAACAGAAGTTCAACATGCTCACTCTGGCTCTGGTCTTGTCTGCTCTCGATCCACAAGACTAGATGGTAGCGCTGGACTTGCAAGATGCTTATTTCCACATCCCAATCCTGCGGGCACACCGGCGTTACGTGCGGTTCACGGTAGGCCACGAGCATTTTCAGTTCACCGTGCTCCCCTATGGCCTAACCACCGCCCCTCGGGTGTTCATGAAAGTGATGGCCGTGGTCGCAGCTCATATGCGTTGATCAGGGGTTTGTCATTAACTGATTCAGAATTTTATTGTATTATATACACATTTGTGAAATAAAATATATATTCCCTTTGGACGAAACTGCATTGAAACGATTGTTTGGTGCATATTTGTCTTTAAGTTTTTAGGTAATAAGAGCTCACTTGATAATAGCTCCTATTGAGAATATCAGTAGCTTTTGAAATTGATTAATGGCTTAATAGGTATTCGTCCCGGCAGGGACTCAGGGCACATCAAGTCCAAGTCCATCAGTAGTCTGGCTGTGGTTAAGAAAGAGCTACATATGGTTTAGAAGAGTAGCTGGTGTATGAGGGAGTGCAACATAAATTGTGATTGCTGGATGGAATTAATGGCACAATCTTAATTAACACGTCTTTGTTATTCAGGGGCATGCTGTTGGGTCAATGTTACACCAGACCACATTAGCGTTCGGCACTAAGGGCCTGATGTACAACATTTCTATTTGTAAATCATGTCTGCATATTATCTACTGAATTTTTTCGAATGGAAAGGAATTTTACCAATTGACTCGTGTACTAGTGGGTCGATTCACAATTGAATTATAGGGGATAGCGATCAATCACTTCATTAATAGGTAGGTCATGAATTTCGACTCAGTATGATTTAATACCAACAAAAGTATGGTGACCTGCCGACTGTATCTGTGATCGCATTTTAATTTAAAAAAACTTTTTTAATTGCAACCCGTTTTTTCGAAAACTGAATTAGATTTCAAAAAACCTTTTTCTTTAAGTTTTTTAAATTTAGAGTGGTTAGTGGTTCCCACTGCCACTGCTGCAAAATGGAGCCCCTTCCTGTTAGCGAATATGTTAACACCAATCTCTGAAGTCTGTAACTTTTCAATCTTTTGCGACCAGATTAGTCACAGAGCATTGATGCATCCCTTAAACATCATTATTTGGAATAGACACCCAAAACATTTTATGGTTTTTTAAACCCATTGTTTAATTTGAGAACCTGTTACCAAATCTCAAAATGTGTTTAGTACATAAACATCCATTTTACAGTTGCAAACACTGTTTTATTTTAAAATTCGCAGGCTTTGCGACTGCAAAATTGCTTTACATCATGCAGATAATGCCATTTCAGTGGCAGTCTCGAGGGTAAGGTGAGACCAGAGTAAGGAAAGACATAATAGTTTACAAGTTCACTATTAGTCTGGGGCTACTATACTATCCTTTGGCAGTCTGTGTTAGTTAAGCATGCAATTTCTTAGATATTCTGTAACAGGACAAAACTGGGATAGAAGCCCAACTGACATCTCTTCAGGCAATTATGCAAGTGCTCAGACTCATTGCTGGTGAAATTACATGAGCTTGATTCAAGCCGTTCATTCAGATTTTACAGTCATTTGTTGATGGATGGGTACCTTAGTGCAAAATACTAGCTATAAGTAAAATTACTTAAGCAATTTGTTTTGCTCTTAGTGTGATTTATACAACTCGTGTCTCCACTTCTCTACCTATTGTCTAGATTCCTAGAGGAAAGTTCAACGTTTCCCTTCTTTAAATCAGCTTTTGTAAGTCCCTCTAATGGCTTGCTCTTTTGTTTTTAGTCCATTTTTGCATCTTTTTTGCTGCTGCCTGTAACTTAAATTCCATTCTATGCCCTTCTCGGGTTATGGCTTCTTGCTGTCCTGTGGTCTGGGTTCTATAAAATCAATGGGATTCTCAATTTTTTTTATCACTGTGAACTGAGGTCAAATCGATTCTAAGGTTTTGATGCTTGGTTGTTTTGGTAACTTGCTTGTTTTTTTGTAGTTATTTAGGTTGACTGAGCATGCTTGGATTTTATGCATCATTTGGGTCTGAAGTGCCTGTTTGTGCGTGTTTATAAATGATTTGCTGTGGCTTTGTGGGAAGCAGTACGTTTGTACTTCCTTGGTATTCGTTGTTTTTAGGAGAAAACAATCTTCTAATGCACAATGGGTGACTACCCAAGATAAAGTTGCTAATGTACTTCTTGCAAACTACAACACACCAAAATATATCAATCACTAATTCTGGCAGCATGTTTTTTTCATCTTGAAATCTTGTTTAATCCTGTTAAGATTTTATACATTCAACATGTACTCCAGACCACAGTTTGCAAATTAAACCTGATTGAGCTTGTGTTATTTATTTAATTTTGAAGAAATTCTGCTACTTGCCTTCATAGGTGGTGTAGTCATTTGTGCTGCTGTTTCATTGTCA
Source organism: Lissotriton helveticus (assembly GCF_964261635.1). Classification (NCBI taxonomy): domain Eukaryota; kingdom Metazoa; phylum Chordata; class Amphibia; order Caudata; family Salamandridae; genus Lissotriton; species Lissotriton helveticus. The sequence continues at coordinate 403,649,703 of NC_136061.1, forward strand.
TCGGTACATGCCTTCACAAAGGACTACTGAATGGACCATTGGATCAACAGTGAAGCAGGAGTGGTACAAACAGTACGCTAGCATTTGTAAACACGTCCTAGAAAGACCCCGGCCAACTCGCAGGAGATGCACATCATGTGAATCCAGAAAAGGTTCACGCTGCTAAACTGTTACTTTCTAGTAGGAGTAGGATTTGTGCTGCTAAACAAAATGGTTACTTCCTTTTAGGAGTAGTTTTGCAGTTTGAAGAATTTTCTGGATCCACATGCAACCACCCACCTCCACCAGTTGAGATGAAATTGCAAACTCTACTCCAGAGAATACTGACAAACCTTGGGAATGAAAAAGAATCTGCAGATGGTCACTGCATCGAGAGATTTCTGGGGCATACGTTAAGCTTCACACAAGTAGGGGTTTAACTCCAAATGTTTGATGCCTACGTGTGAGAAGGTGGTCCTGACCCTCTTTTCCGCCTGGATTTTTTGCTTTATAATCACCTGGTTTTTGGCCTTGTACTGTGGGGGAGTCTCATAGCCTGTGACTCACCCATGGTAAAATGGACTGCGCATATTTTTCCTCTAGTCAACTCCTTTTAAGATAGTTTAGCAAGTCTTTTTTGCAATTGAAGAATCCCCATTGAAATCCACAGGGCAACCAATGCCAAAACAGCACCCTGCCGCCCCTGCGTTGCTGCATGTGTACTCTGGGTGCTAACTCGTATCTTCCTATGACCTTAGCCTAACACCAGGAGCTTTGCTCCCACAACTTTTCGAAAGGGCGGCACCAGTCGGGTTGCCGAAGCCGATTCGTTGGTGCACTCGGCAACCGACGCACATAGACGTCAGTATACAGGCTTAACACGGCCTCTGCTCCACGGAATTTGTATATATAACAAATTCTCCACCAACGAATCAGCTTCGGCAACCCGACTGGTGCCGCCCTTTCGAAAATTTAAACCACCCGATAAGGACCGGGTTGGAATTATCACCGGTTCCCCGACCACGCGCCTTGATCACTAAGATCAGCCCTGAAGAGTCACAGCCACATGTTGTGACGAAACACGTGTCGGCTTGAGTGATATTTGCAGTGATTCCCAAGTGGTGAACGCTCCTGGTGAATAAAACTTTTGAAAACTTACGCTTGGTTTGATCTATCCCTACTAACAGTACTCTAACAACAAACCAGTCTACAGATACATATTGTGTGCTCTGGACCTTTTGCCTAAAAAGAGTAAGGTGCTGTCTACTGTTACCTACCTTTGGGGTTTCCACTGGTCTCTGTGCACGCTATACCTCATTTTGGTATGGGATATATATAGCCAGCTTCCTACAACTTGCCCACCTCGCCAGTGGAATAAGGAGGGTTACCAAAAGAATCATAAGATGGCGACAAGGTATGCACTTGTGCATTGTGAACTTTTGTTTCACTCATAAAGAAAATCGGCATGACTCCTCATCTGGTTGACCCAAGAAAAAGTAAAATTGGTAATGTTTGCCGACCCAACCACCAGATGGCAGAATGCCCAGCATATAAATCCAGAGTACCCTGAAGTTGCCGAACAATTGTTCTCCAGTATTGGATCTTCCATAGATTAACATGCTTGAATCATTCCCGGTCGTCGACGTGGGAGTCCCACTGTACTATAATAAAGCAATGGGTATTACTATCATAGACAGAATGGTAATGAACCATAGGTGTTATAGCCTATGTTCCAATCAGGCGACAGCACCCCCCCTAGAACACTCCCAGGGGAGGCTGAATCCTTCAGATTTTGTACCACGCGTCGTGTGATGAGTTTCCCTGTACTATGTTCAAATTACTTTAATCTCTCGGTGGTATTAAAGGAATTTACTTCCAAAAGGCATAATTTCTTAGTGTACTGTTAGGATATGCAGGAAGTCTATGTCCCAACTCGCTAAAAAAAAGACTTTTCAGATCCTGTGACTCTTGTGGGAAGAAGAGGCTCCATTCGGAAGAGCCACTTAAACACTACATATATTGCCTCTATCCAAAGCATAAGATAAGATTGCAAGCCTCTTAGACAGAGAAGATAGACGTTTGCTATGGCTGCAAAGGCTAAAAAATAGTGCCCGTTATTTGAGGATAGTGATCAGTCTTCAGACTTCATCTCCCCTCAAGACACTTGCATCTAAAGAAAAAATCGCCTCAACCACCTGCAAAAGCCATTAAATTTCAAACATATTACTTCTGGGCACGAAAAGAAGAATGAGGACTGACTTTCCTCCTCCAAGAAGAGAAAACTTGTGTCAGAAAAGATTCACTCAGAGTCTACCACTGCTCCTTTCCCTAAAGAAGCACTTCCCCAGGGTGCTTCACAGTCCCATCGAGCTCTGCAGGTGTATTCTCATTGACAACGACTCAGTCTATGGTAAAGACATCAATGACTAACTTTACCACAGCATCATCTCCGCTCATGTCCTCGTCACCTCTGTCATCGATCATAACGAGGATACTAAAACTCCACTCACCCAATACTCCATTGACTACGTCTCTCCTCAACTTACCGTTGATCATGAAGATCCGGTTGACGACTCAACGGCGATACCATTGATGATAGGTTTGTCAGCAATACCTTTGAGGCACCCGTTGACTATGACCCTATCGTGATACCTACTGCGACGCTATCAACGACTAACTTACTGTCAACTAAGAAAACATCCATGATTGAACACACAATGCCGACAGCAAAAATGTCTGCAGCCACAATTGTGCCAGCTCACACACCTCTGAGTAAGGTGTTGTCTTATACACTTGTGCACCTCTTAGGTGAGGATAAAGACTCCGAGGATGAAGGTCCCTATGGAGTAGCTAGTAGTCCATCACAACTACATGTCAAATGCCAAGACTTTGAGGTCACCCCTTTACCAGAGTTGGCAAATACCCCCACCCGCCCCGCACTCCCTGTTCTGCCCCCGGCTGACGATACACAACAAAAAGGGAAGAGGGAGAAATACGAGACACTACCTCAGTGCCCAATGAGTAGGACTACTCTTATCTCAGCTCCATCCCCACCAGCAGCAGCACCAGTAGACTGCGCCAGAGGACATTGGCGGCTTTCATAATTTAATGGAGAGGGCAGCCAAATGGTTTGAACTTCTAATGCTATCAAATCAAGCATACTGTTTCCTCTATGATTTTGAAGAACCTACAGGGATGTGGAATTCCTGGAGCCAGACGCCTAGGACATATTGTTTGGGGTCAAGTGCAACAAGTTTTCATGTGAATTTTGTCCTTGGGACAAGTAGGTCCAAACCCCTGCAGCACAAACCCTTTGGCTGCCAGTTTGCAGTAACACATTATGTATCCGGGAAGGGTACTGTCTGCAGTTAAGGTAATAATTGTGCCTATATGTTAATGCTATATAAACTTGTATGTTCGAGGCATATGAGCTGCAGATTGCACACTGTGCATAGTTTGCCACCTAGTGTTGGGCCCGGATGTTTGCAGTTTGTTGTTGTCCTGAAAAGTTCTTTGGAAGTCACGAGATAGGTGACTCCTCCTTGGGACCACATTGCGCATGGGCATCGGCTCCATCCCCAGATGGTTTTTTTCTGCCATCGGACTCGGATGTGTTTCCTGCGCACCAATTTGGAACCGATTTTCCTTCGGCGCGCAATCCTCACCCAGTTCGACGGTATTGTTTCGATTGCGCTACATCGACACGATTCTCTACCAATTCCAAGTCTTCGATTCCGGTCGTCGACGAAGGCCTTCGGGCCTACCTAGGCCTTGCTTTCTGGCTCATGTAAAGAACGCCATTCAAGAAGTGTCCTTAATGTGGGTCGAAGTTTCCCCACACCGACCTACATGAGGTGTGCAACCTTTGCCTGTCAAGAAGCACAAGGCCGAAGACTGTTCGGCGTGTGCCTCATTCCGCTCCAAGAAAACCATTCGGGACCGCCTAGCTCGGAGAACTATGGCTCGCTCGTCAGCTTTGATCCCCGACGACATCTTCGAAGAGGGCGTCGACGTGCCAGAACACCAGCACGCCGAAGAGAGTATCGGATCCTCAGATGCCGAAGACTCCGTCGAGGACATCACTCAAGCTCAATGGGTCATGAGTAAGACCGGCGACCCCATCCCTTCCTCGACACCCTCAAAAAAGGCTTCGGTCACACCCTCACCTTCGGGCCCAGGTGCATACCGAGACACTGTTTCCCACGCCCCGCCTTCGGGCCCGGCAAAGAAGCCCACTAAGCCTTCAGGCTGCTCGGGCTCGAGCCAGCCTATTCCCGGTGCCAATCCTTTACCGACACCGAAAAAGAAGCCATCTTCCTCTACTGCGTCGACTGTTGCTCCGACACCCAAGCACACGGTGCCGAAGACTGGCAGCGGCTCATCGTTGCCGACACCGCACTCGGAGCGGAGTAAAAAAACGCCCAAAGCGCCAGATTCACACGCGTCGGAGCCGAAGAAACACCCATAACCGAAAAAACAGGTTCCGGTGAAAAACATTGCAAAAGGGCACACTCCTAAGCCAAAAGACTTGACACCAGCTACCGACTCTGTGCCGAAATAGGATTTGCCCCACTCAGAAGAACTTTTTACACTGGATCCCAGTCAAAAACTCTTGTAAAGGATCCTAAAACCAGACAATTGAGACTCCGCTCCAAGAAGAGACCACTTGAGAGGAGGCCAGCACCTCCTCCCCCGCCAAAGGAGGACATTGCAACCTCTCCATTAAGGGTCCCTTCTCCACCACCTCCCCATATTGTTCCTCCTCCACCACATCATTCACCTACACCATCTACTAATCCAGATGATGATGTAGACACAGATTCTGACGACATACGTGGGGGTGCACACGACCCTGCAGGCACCAATAATCCCACCAGTCACCTAATCCATGGGATGATTACAACACCCCTGATGTGCATTCCGTCCCACAAGAAGATGTATACCCTTCCAGACCTTCCCCACCAGAGGACACTATAGGGTTTAACCTACTAGTCCAAAGGGCTGTACAATATCATGGGGTGGACTTACACACCGATGCAGTGGAGGAAGATTTCCTACTAGACACTTTTGATAACACACAAAGGTCTACTGCCATTTTACCAATGCTGAAAGGTGTCATCAAGCACTCGACAGAGGTTTTCAAGGATCCTGTCCGGGCTAGGGTCCTCAATCCTCACATTGAGAAAAAATATAAAGCTGCCCCTGCAGACCCAGTTTATATTAAAGGTCCAGCACAATTAGAAACTCTAGTAGTGTCTAATGCACGTAAACGTGCTAATTCCCAGACATCCGGTGAAGCCTCACCACCAGACAAAGAATCTGAGCTCCTTGACTCTTCCGGCAAGCAAACGGCGGCACAAGCAGCTAACATCTGGATCATTGCCATCACCCAAGCGTTGCTGGCGAGATATGACAGGGCACATTACGATGAACTAGAGTCCATAATGCAGCACCTACCAGACAAATACAAAAATAGGGCTAACAAACTTATACAAGAAGGTAAAAATATCACTAATACTTCCATTCGTTGTGCCCTAGACGCTGCAGATTCTGCCTCAAGGGCAATCAACACCAGCACCCTACTACGCAGACATGCCTGGCTACGTATTAAACCTGAGGTACAAAACTCCATCCTTAATTAGCCATTTGATGAGACACGTTTATTTGGCCCAAATGTTGACGTGTCTGTAGAGAAAATGAAAAAAGACACCGATACAGCAAAATCTATGGGAGCCTTGCAGCAGCAAGCTCCCAGACGTTCCTTTCGTCGCTCATCATACAGAGGCTACTCCTCAAAGTCCCTCCACTTCCTACAAAACCCCTGGTCAATCCACATTCTCTAAGGGCTACCAGAGAGGGGGTTACAGGGGTAACCAGCAGAGGCAAAAACAACTCCCGCTCTGCCTCTACCCTTACCCAATGACTTTCCTCCCCTTCCCCCCCAACATTCCACTCCTGTGGGGGGGAAGACTTCAACAATTCCTGCCTCCCTGGATCAACATCACATCAGACAGGTTACTGTCTAGAACTAACATCTACCCTCCCCAAACATACCACCCAAACAGCCTCCAATGTCACAAGAACATCTGTCACTGTTAAAGCAAGAAGTAATATCCCTGCTAGAAAAAATTGCAATAGAACCAGTTCCTTTGCACCAATAAAACAAGGGGATTTACTCTCTATATTTTCTGATTCCAAAGAAGGACGGCTCTCTTAAGGCCTATTTTAGACCTCAGACCGCTAAACATATGCATACAGTCAGACCATTTTCACATGGTCACACTCCAACAAGCCCTTCCGCTGCAAAACTACTTCCTGGCTACTCTAGATCTCAAGGACGCATACTTCCACATTCCCATTCACAAGGCTCACGGGAAGTATCTCTGATTTATAATACAGGCAGCACTATCAATTCAAAGTACTCCCATTCGGAGTCACAACAGCACCAAGAGTATTCACTAAGTGCTTAGCAGTAGTGGCAGCGCATCTACGAAGACAGCACATCCATGTCTTCCCGTACCTCGACGACTGGCTCATACAAGCCAGCTCATACAATTAATGCGTGGAACACTCATGCCACCATCCAACTGCTCCACAACTTGGAGTTCACAATAAACTACACCGTCTCATCTACAGCCATCCAAAGTACAACAGTACCTCGGTGCAACAATAAACACCTCAACAGCGCTAGCAAAGTTTCAGCTACAACACTCCCTCCCAGCACGAGTGTTCATGCAACTCATAGGGATGATGGCCTCATGCATCTTCATAGTACCTCATGCAAGACTTCAGATGCGTCAGCTACAAGAGTGCTTATCGCGTCAATGGAACCAGGCTCAAGGTCACTTAACAGACCTAGTGTTGGTAGACGGTCGGACTCATCGCTCTCTGCAGTGGTGGAACACCAAAAACCTTTCCAAGGGACGACCGTTTCTAGAGCCAGTTCCTCAGATAATCTGGACTGCGGATGCATCGCTCTCCGGCTGGGGAGCCCACCTACTGCAACACACCATGTAAGGCAGGTGGACACCGCAACAAAAATTACTCCACATAAATCATCTGGAGTTACTAGCAATATTCCTAGCACTAAAAGCTTTCCAGAAGCACGTAGCAAACACAGCCGTGTTAGTCCGCACAGACAACATGACAGCAATGTACTACATACAAAAGCAGGGAGGTACAAAATACTATAGCGGATCTGTTAAGTCGTCAAACGCAACAGACCCATGAGTGGGAACTTCATATGCAAGTTCTTCAACCTTTCTTTCAGATGTGAGGACAACCTCAAATAGACCGATTTGCCACCCACGAAAACGCAAAATGCCCAAACTTCGCCGCCAGATATCCACACCCACTGTCAAAAGGCAGTGCGATATGGATGAATTGGTCAAACAGATTTGCGTACGCTTTTCCACCTCTACCACTCATGCCACTAGTAGTACGCAAACTACAGCAGCATTCTCTGACCCTCATCCTAGTTGCTCCAACGTGGGTCAGACAGCCGTGGTACACCACACTGCTACAACTGTCTGTAGTACCGCACCAAAAACTGCACCTGTCTCCCCACCTCTTAAAACAGAACCGTGGAGAGAGCAGACACCAGGACCCAGCTCAGCTCAACCTTGCGATCTGGCTCCTGAAGTCCTAGAATTTGGATATCTGAACCTTCCTCCAGAGTGCATGAATGTCATTAAAGAAGCTAGACGTCCAACCACTAGGGCATGTTATGCAGCCAAGTGGAAACTATTTGTGATATATTGTCACAACAACATTGATCCCCTAAATGTGTCTATTCAACACATCATAGGATACTTACTGCATCTCCAAAGATGTAACTTAACCTATACGTCTATTAGACTACATCTTGCTGCAATAGCAGCATCTTCCTCCCAGCCAAAGACTTCCAAAATGCAGTTCAAGCACTAGTCATCCCTCGAATAGAATACGGCAGCATCGCCCTATGCGGTCTCCCCCCAACTACTACTGCACCCCTAAGAGCCTCTCTAAACGCTGCAGCGAGACTCATCACTGGGTCGAAAAAACACTCGCATATTTCCCCTGACTTGAAATCCCTGAACTGGCTGCCATTTGAAGCCAGAATACACCTGAAAATCGCATGCATGACACACAAGGCTATACACCTGAGCTCACCCGGATACCTCACCCAGAAGCTGACGATCTCTGGCGGCTCTAGAAACACTAGAGGCACAAACAATCTTCTGCTGAAACCTCGGAGATTCCGGAAGGAAAAAACGTATAAACGCTCCTTCTCAGGAATGGCACCCAGGATCTGGAACTCACTCCCTCCTGAAACCAGGCTCATCTCCGCCACTACACTTTTTAAGAAAGAAGTAAAAGCTATCCTTATGGCTAAATATACTTGAACTATTACTGTGGATTTTTTACAGACTCTGCATCGATCTGTATTATCTGTTCGATCCCTTTGATTATTTGTATTACTTGTATTATTGACTTACCTGACTGTCTATGCTCCCACATATTTGTACTATTATCATTTATTGATGTACCTGTGTTGCTATGCTCCCTCATGTACCTACCCCACCCCACTTATTTCCTACAACTACGCTATGCCTAATGGCCTGTTATTCACTCTCCTGTTTTTATCCCTGCTTTGTAAAGCGCTCTGATATCTGCAAAGATCTTGTTCGCGCTATATAAAACTTTCTAAATAAATAAATATCTGCAAAACATCTATCCCTGTTCAGAGTGCCTGCCATTAAAGCCTTTATGGAAGGCCTTAAAAGAATAATCCCTCCCAGAGTACCACCTTCGCCTGTGTGGAATTTAAACGTTCTCACACGGTTAATGGGACCTCCCTTTGAACCTTTACACAGATGTGAATTACAATTTTTAACATGGAAAGTTGCTTTCCTAGTAGCTATTACTTCTCTGCGGAGAGTTAGTGAACTACAAGCACTAACCATCCAAGAACCCTTCTTGCAAATGAACCAACATAAGGTAGTTCTACGTACTAATCCAAAATTCCTGCCCAAAGTCATTTCTCCATTCCAACTCAATCTGTGGAACTGCCAGTCTTAATTTCGCAACCAGTCAGTAGCAGAAAGAGCTCTTCACACATTAGATGTCATAAGAGCATTGCTATACTATTTTGAAAGAACGCCACCTTTTCGTAAGACAATACATTGTCTTTCTCACCACCACACAAAGGTAATCCCATTTCAAAATCTGGGATAGCAAGACGGATTGTCAAATGCATACAGATTTGTTACCACAAAGCTAAACGTACGTTATCTTTTCCGCCTAAAACCCATTCTACAAGAAAAATAGGGGCTTCAATGGCATTTTTGGGAAACATTCCCCTAGACGACATCTGCAGAGCATCTACATGGCCTACACCGCACACATGCACAAAACACTATTGTGTAGATGAGCAAACAAAACAACAAGCTAATGTGGGCCAGGCTGTTCTCAAAACATTATTCCAAACTACTGCAACAGATAGGGGTGATCACCGCTAAGAGTGGGTACTGCTATACAATCTATGCACACTGTGCAATCTGCAGCTCTTATGCCTTGAACGGAAAATGCTACTTACCAGTATGCATCTGTGCTTGGCATGTAGAGTTGCATAGTTGCACACGCCCACCCGCCTCCCCGGCTACCCTTGTCTGTTCCAGTATTCTCTTAATTATATACAAATTACAAGGGCATCCTTCCTTTTCTTGCAAAGCTCCATCATTTCCCTAATGGCCAAAAACAATCTGGGGATGGAGCGGATGCCCATGCGCAATGTGGTCCTAAGGAGGAGTCCCCTATCTCGTGACTTCAAAAGAACTTTTCAGGACAACAACAAACTGCAAACATCCGGGCCCAACACTAGGTGACGATCTATGCACAGTGTGCAACTCTGCAGCTCTACATGCCAAGAACAGATGCATACTGGTAAGTAGCATTTTCCTTATGGTTCATTAATTGAAAGCCTTTATTATTAGGGAGAGCGCTCTAAGTAAATGTTGTAAGCGCCGACTGCACTACTGACAGTGGTTCCAGTAGAAAAAATGTGTACACACGTTTTCAAAGTTTAGCAATATAAGGTTATGTATAATGCTCCCAGAATGCTGATTTGATGCAAATATTTGCTTAAGCTTGAAAGCAAGATTGAAGATTCTGATTTCAAAATAAAATGTTCATAAAGCAGGAAAAAAACATTTTGCTAAACTGTAAATTTGCAGGTACCATTTCTTTGCAGCATCATTTAGTAACGTGTTGATACATGAAAGTATTTCCCAAAAATATTCATAATGGAAAATCAGTGTAACCAGTTTAAATAAGATGGGAAACACAAATAAACAAGCCTTGGCAAAGCCAGTAGGTCTGAAATTGGTTGTCATCTTTTTAGTTTTGTCAATGTGTGACTTGTTTTGGCACGGTTTTTGTAAAACCTTATTGGTGTGGAAGCTGCCGGGCCCTCACCATTACAAACATTACACATTGTCAAAAGCAAAAATTGTTTTTGGGTCTCAAAATGCCCACGCTGCCAGAGTAGTTACTGGCACTGAACAAAACTGCTTTGTGTGCAGATATGCTCCTTGTGAAAGAGCAGAATGGTGTCACTCACAGTGAAGTGAGCTGACACAGAGAGAGAGACATACAGAATTTTAATAAACACAAAAGGTCGCGGTCAACGCCAGACCAAATTAGGGGCCCAATTATTAAAGAAAGTATTTGTCCTTGCATTAAGTGGAGCTATACGGCTTTCGTGAATGCCCAAGAGCTTACAGAAGTAGGACAAGAAATAGTACTCCTAGAAAATGTTTAACTGCATTTTAGCATGAACAAACCTGCACATGTAGATTTGCTCATGCGAAAATCTGAGTGTAAGTTCACATTCCCTCCAACCACTTTTTTCCGAACTCTGGAAGAAGGTTTATGTCTGCCATTGTCGGGAGTAAATTTCCAACATTTTTCAGTATGAGAAAATATTAGAGAAGAGTTGTTAAAAACCCTTAAAACATACAAGTTAGTCGGTTTGCACAGACTCAAAAGGACATTCTAACCCTGGAACCATTGTTTACCACTACCTTCAGCCCCAGTATGTCGATCTGCAGAAATGTGTCAACATAAGGGGATTGCAAGTATTCAGACACTGCTATGATATGAGCCCTTGCCTAATCAGAGAGGTTTTATCAGAGCTCTTATGTAATGAGATTACTGCCATAATTTGTTGCTGATCTACACGGCCCCAAAGGGGCAAGTGAATTTTGTTACAGGACAAGTAGATTTAGGAAGCAATCTGTCCCCTGGATAAGTAGATATTTTATTAAATTCCACGCCTCTGAACCTACCAAGAAATCTGTAAGGGCTATCCCAATTGTTAAGGTCATGAAGAACCCAGCAACGTTTGTATGGAAGCATCTAAAAGATTGATATTTTTTTATTGCAGTATACAACCAATCTTTTCCATTTTGCTGCATAGCAAGCTCTGGTGGTATGACTTCTTGCTTCTTTTAGAATGTTAGGAGTCTAATCCAAGCAATAATGTTTTCATAAATGTGTGCCTCCTGGACCACGTTGTTGCTCTGCATGTATGCTGATGGTTACACCAACAAAAAAGGCTGTAGATGTGGAAATAGCTCTGGCTTGCGAGTAACAAAATTGTGTGGTGGATGCAATCCATCTGGCGATTGTTTGGATACTGGGAAACCTTTTCTAATATCCCCCTAAGCCAGAAACATTTGGTCCACCCTGCAGATTTGATGGGTTCTGTGTAAGTAAAACTTTAGAACTAGTTTGACGTCTAGATAATGTAGAGGTTCGAGGCATGTGGGCTGCTGAATTCCTATCTATAGCATAGATCGCCGCCTAGTGTTAGGTCCGGATGATTGCACATTGTTGTCCTGGAAGAGTCTTTGAAGTATCATGAGATAGGTGGCTTCTCCCCTGGACTACAGTGCGCATGGGCATCGACTCCATCCCCAGATTGTTTTTTTCCGCCATTGGGTTCGGATGCATATTTGATCACTCCAGTTCGAATTTGATAAAAACTTTCTTTTCGGCCCATTCGGTATTGTCTTGCGATCGGTGCCCAGTTCTGTTCCAGCTCAGCTCCCGAGTCGGACATCCGAGGAGCCGCGTGGCTCTTCGGTGCTCGAGGCCCAGTCGACGCAACAAGACTTATTCGACAAAACATCATGGAACGGAGCCCGTTCAAGAGGTGCCCAGTGTGCAACTCCAAGTATCGCTACGTCGTGTATGCATGTAACATGCTGATGCATCCCCACGTGAGGCACTCCAACTGAAACAAAGTTTCAAATTGTGAATCCAATGTGTTTTTATTGGTTCAATAGCGTTATTCTTCAAAACAAGTTTGATATTGTCTTCATATCAAAGCATTCATATAATTTCCAAATGAGGAACAATCAAATAGGTAACTCCAATGCATTTCGGGCAGAGCCCTTTCTCAAGGAGTTCTGTAAAGAAGACGAAAATGAGGTAAGGGTAGAATCAAGAAGGTGAAAACGCAGTGATTATATTAAAGGCGGAGATAGTGTTAAAAACGGGAGTGAATAAAGCGTAGACTATCGTGTATTCGGTGACTAGTAAAATTACGTGCCGATCAACTGGTGATGGAAAAGGCGTTTGTAAAGTCATTTAAAACTGAGTAGGTAACCAGAACCAGTGTTTTCACCGAGTGGTGCGTGGTAGCTAGAATGCAACAAGAAAAAACGTGCAATAAACGCTAAGTGCTGACTCAACGAGCAAAACGAGTAAAGGACTTAAAGTACAATGTGACGCGCGGCGTCACGAACAGACTCTGGGGCATTCGAAAGAACGCTGCAGGGGCATGTTAACTAAATCGTCAATGGTAAAGTGTAAACATGTTAGTTTTATTTTTACCTCCTTATCTTGTCACGGTTTTTTAACTTTTCCTGAATTCTTTCCTTCAACCTTTAATTCTTTATTTGCTCACTAATCTCATTATGCTTTTTTATCCCATGTTTTATTCGTTATCCGTCATTCCACCACTCTAACATGGCGCCCACACCCAAACACTTCATTCCACCGTCTAGTCTCTTTTTTATGTTTACACTTTACCATTGACGATTTAGTTAACACGCCCCTGCAGCGTTCTTTCGAATGCCCCAGAGTCTGTTCGTGACGCCGCGCGTCACATTGTACTTTAAGTAAGTCCTTTACTCGTTTTGCTCGTTGAGTCAGCACTTAGCGTTTATTGCACGTTTTTTCTTGTTGCATTCTAGCTACCACGCACCACTCGGTGAAAACACTGGTTCTGGTTACCTACTCAGTTTTAAATGACTTTACAAACGCCTTTTCCATCACCAGTTGATCGGCACGTAATTTTACTAGTCACCGAATACACGATAGTCTACGCTTTATTCACTCCCGTTTTTAACACTATCTCCGCCTTTAATATAATCACTGCGTTTTGACCTTCTTGATTCTACCCTTACCTCATTTTCGTCTTCTTTACAGAACTCCTTGAGAAAGGGCTCTGCCCGAAATGCATTGGAGTTACCTATTTGATTGTTCCTCATTTGGAAATTATATGAATGCTTTGATATGAAGACAATATCAAACTTGTTTTGAAGAATAACGCTATTGAACCAATAAAAACACATTGGATTCACAATTTGAAACTTTGTTTCAGTTGGAGTGCCTCACGTGGGGATGTATCAGCATGTTACATGCATACACGACGTAGCATCATTTTGAGGTGTGTTTTGGACGGAAACACAACCCACGAGCGCACCCGCAAATCGCTTAGCCCAACTTACACCTGTTGAACATTACTGTTGTGCATCACTCACCACCACTTCAACTCCAAGTATCCCCACATCGACGTCCACCCGGTGTGCAACAAGTGCCTGTCGCCGGATCACGATGAAGCCAACTGTATGCCTTGTTTTCGTTCCAAGAAGACGATTCGACTTCGGCGCGCCAAGAAGCCCAGCAGACGGCACCTGACCCGGTGAACATTTTTGATACTGAGGGAGAAGAAGCAGACGAGCAGGAGGTTCAAGAGCAGATTTCAATTCCAGCGGCAGAGATAGACTACGACGCAGACGTAGAAATGCTCGATACAGAAGACGTCGTCGACGAGGTAGGATACGACGATGGCGCCTATGGGGCCATGGAAGATAGCTCAGGCGAAGAGCTATGCCCCGTTCGGACATTGACTAAGGCTCAGGTCGAGGGATCGCCACATGGCCTTACCCATGATCTTACACCTAAATCCACGGTCTCGCCTCCGGGCCCGACTACGGACACTTCTGCGGAGCCGCCATTAGTCAAATCAAAACCGAAAGAGAAAGCTTCCGTCTCGAAAGAAGCTTCTACGGAGCCGCCATTGGTCAAATCGAAACCAAAGGTACAAACTTCGGTCTCCTCAAACCCGAAAGTGATAGAGGCACCATCAAAACAGAAAACGCCTGTCGCATTGGTCGGCTCCACGACTTCGGACATGTCGGGGCACACTAAGCCAAAGAAGGCTGTCGAATCGGTGAAGTCGCTCAAGGGCGTCGAGCCGAAGACTGGGGCACCGAAAGCGCTTGCCAAAGCCGCCGACGCCAAAGGCCGTCGACACACTCAAGGGACTCGGAGCTCCAAAAGCTGTCGATCCTACTCGTCGGTCGAAAAGGCCAAGAGTGCTGCTACCCTCGAGTCACCGCATGGTAGTGGCTCAAGAGCACCTGTTGAGTCGACGAAACCGTCCGCATCCTTCACGAAGCAGGTGTCGGACTCGTTGCAGCGCATTAAGGACAAGGCTTCCGCGGTCGATCCGAAAGATACTTCCACACCGAAGCCAGCCGCCAAATCGCACAAGTCGACGGCGCCGATTCAGTTCACGCTGCCGCCAAAAGTGGCGCCAAAGGCGTTCGCGCCCAAGCAGGTCGTCGAGCCGTCCATGACAGTCTCCACCGGGCCGAAGCCTACCCCTGCTGTTGTCGGCACAAAACATCGGCAACCCCTACTCGAGGACCAGGCGGAACAGTTTATCGACGCCAACACCGGTAAACTTTCCATTTACAAGCGCAAGATCACACCAGCACGGCCTATGGAGTCCTACACAATTCCTTTGAAGAAGAAAAAGGATTCCACGGATTCCCCAGTTCTTGTTGAACTGATTAATCCACGTGCTCAGGACCCTGCTCCAATCTCGCCCACTTACTCAGATGTGGAGGCTGGGGAAGGTGACTACCAGGAATACAGAACTACCCTGCCGACACTGATCGTGAAGATCAGCATGACACATGGGCAGATGCTGCAGACCCAGGGGATCCACAAACTGCCCGGACACTCAAATGTATGATATCAAAACCTCCCCTACTGAGGATTCTGCGGCGTTTAATGCGCTTATTGAGAGGGCAGCCAAGAATCGTGACGTCCAGCTTCATGCTGACCCTATTGAAGTAGACTTTCTGTTTGACACCTTTTCCTCCTCTGAAAAGATCGTTAAGACCCTGCCAGTGCTGAAGGGTGTCTTGAAACATGCTGCAGACATTTTTAAAGATCCCACACGTGCCAGGGTTGTAAACCCCAGAATTGAAAAAAAATACAAGCCGGCACCTGGCGACCCTACCTACATCAAGGGCCAGTTGCCGTTGGACTCTCTAGTTGTTTCTAATGCTCGGAAGAGGGCAAATTCACAAACTACTGGTAATGCTCACCCCCCTGACAAGGAATCTAAAGTGCTAGAAGCATCAGGGAAGAGGGTGGCGGCTCAAGCGGCCAATATCTGTCGCATTTCTAACACGCAGGCACTCTTGGCCAGATATGACAGGGCACATTATGATACACTTGAAACCCTGTTACAACACTTGCCAGACGAGTATAAGGAGGCTGCAGAGATGCTCATTCAGGAAGGGAAACTCATCTCAAATGCTTCTATTAAGTGTGCACTGGACGCTGCGGACACCGCGGCCAGGGCCATTAACACTAGTGTAATGTTGCGGCGTCAGGCCTGGCTCAGGATCTCCGGGTTCAAACCGGAGATGCAAACCACCATCCTGAATCAACCTGTGAACCCTGATCACTTATTTGGACCTAAGGTGGATACTACCCTGGAAAAAATCAAAAAGGACACCGAGACTGCAAAGTCTATGGGGGCTCTCCAGTCCCAGCAGTTGAGGGGTAGCACTTTTCGTCGCTCAAGCAATAGAGGTGTTTCCAGAGGCCAAATGTCCCAGCAAACACAGTACACTAAAAGTGGTGCGCAAACCTCATACAACAAACAGAGCAGAGGTGGCTATCGCGGAAACAGCGCCAAGGGCAGAGGTCGTGGAAACAACAGCTCCCGATCCTCCGCCGCCAACAAACAGTGACGCCTTGTCACTGCCCCCCGACGCCTTGTCACTGCCCCCCGACGCCTTGTCACTGCCCCCGACCATACAACACCAGTCGGGGGGAGACTCCAGCAGTTCCTGCCAGTGTGGAAATCCATCACCACAGACAGGTGGGTCAGAAAGCTTATCCAGTACGGTTGTCTGGAGTTAACATCCACTCCACCCAACATTCCCCCAAAACACCGTCCTATGTCCACAGAGCATTTGCACTTATTGCAGCAAGAGGTGCTCGTCATGCTGCAAAAAGGGGCAATCGAGCTTGTACCAGTGGAACAAAGAGGCTCAGGAGTGTACTTCTTGATCCCAAAGAAAGACGGGCCCCTCCGACCCATACTGGACCCCAGGCCCCTAAACCAGTACATTCTCTCAGAACACTTTCATATGCTCACGCTGCAGCAGGTTCTTCCGTTGCTCAATCAGGGGGATTTCCTCGCAACATTAGATCTCAAGGATGCATATTTTCACATTCCACTACATCGTCACACAGAAAATACCTCAGATTCACCATTCAGAATCAGCATTACCAATTAAAAGTCCTCCCTTTCGGAGTGACCACAGCGCCCAGGGTGTTCACAAAATGCCTGGCAACAGTGGCTGCGCTCCTCAGGAGACAAAACGTTCACGTCTACCCTTATCTGGACGACTGGCTTGTCCAAGCAAAGTCGGCCCAGCAGTGCGCTGCCAACATGTCCCACACCATTCACCTTCTTCACGATCTGGGATTCTCACTGAATTATCCGAAGTCACACCTTTAGCCCGCCCATGTGCGGCAGTATCTGGGCGCGACAATAGACACTCTGGCGGCCACAGCGCAGCCAAATTCTGTGAGAATCAACAGCATTCAATTGCTGATACAGAAATTCAGACCGCAACACTCGCTTCCAGCACGAGTGTTCATGCAGTTGATAGGCATGATGGCCTCCTGCATCTTCATAGTCCCGCACACAAGACTACATATGCGTCCGCTTCAAGAGTGCTTAGCACGTCAGTGGAATCAGAAAGACCTAGTGTTGGTCACCGGTCGTGCATACAACTCTCTGCATTGTTGGAATCCACACAACCTTTGCAAAGGCCGACCGTTCC
Organism: Lissotriton helveticus; assembly: GCF_964261635.1. Classification (NCBI taxonomy): domain Eukaryota; kingdom Metazoa; phylum Chordata; class Amphibia; order Caudata; family Salamandridae; genus Lissotriton; species Lissotriton helveticus. The sequence continues at coordinate 403,667,111 of NC_136061.1, forward strand.
AAGAGCCTGTTCCACAGATCATCCTAACGACGGACGCTTCTCTCCATGGTTGGGGAGCTCATGTACTCCACTACACGGAGCAGGGACTATGGACTACGCAGCAAAGGAACATGCACATCAACCACCTAGAGCTGATGGCAATCTTCATGGCAATAAAGGCATTCAAAGTACATCTGTGCAACAAAGTTGTGTTGATCCGGACGGACAACATGACTACCATGTACTTCAGAAGCCGGGAGGGACACACTCTCCACAGTTGTCTCATCTAGCTCAGAGCATGTGGAAGTGGGCCATTCAGAGGAACATCTTCCTCATGGCGGAACACCTCCCAGGCAAGGACAATCAGATGGCGAATCTGCTCAGCAGGTACAGCCACCAAATGCACGAGGCGGAGATACATCCATCAGTACTCCACCCGTACTTCCAGCAGTGGGGTCATACAGAGAGAGACCTGTTCGCCACAAAGGAAAACGCCAAAGCCACAGTCGCAGGGCAATGCGATATGGATGAACTGGTCAGGCAAATTTGCGTACGCTTTTCCCCCAGCACCTCTAATACCGCTGGTGGCACGAAAGCTAAAGCAACACTCGATGATGCTCATCCTGGTTGCTCCAACGTGGGCACGCCAACCATGGTACACCACGTTTCTATAACTTTCCGTGGTACCGCATCAAAGGCTGCACCTCACATGCAGACTTTTGACACAGAGCCATGGCGACATTCAGCACCCAGATCCGCAACAGCTCAACCTGGCGATCTGGCTCCAGAGGTCTTAGTTTGGCTACCTCAACTTGCCTCCTGACTGCATGGATATCATTCGGGAGGCAAGGAAGCCCACTACCAGGGCATGCTATGCCGCAAAATGGAAGCGGTTTGTCATTTATTGCGTGGACCACCACATTGACCCGATGACGCGTCCACGCACAACATCATTTGTTATCTGTTACATCTTTACAAATGCAATCTGGCATATGCTTCCATTCGAATACATTAATTCGCCATAGCGGCTTATCTCCAAAACAGGCAGCATCTCTCCCTTTTCAGAGTGCCTGCCATTAAAGCCTTTCTGGAGGGGCTCAAACGAGTCATTCCTCCCAGGACCCCACCTGCTCCTGAATGGAATCTTAATGTGGTCCTCACCCGGCTGATGGGTCCACCTTTTGAGCCTCTACATTCATGCGAGCTTCAGTTCTTAACATGGAAAGTGGCTTTCCTAATAGCCATTACGTCACTGCGACGTGTTAGTGAGCTCCAGGCGCTCACTGTACAAGAGCCATTCATACAAATTCACTCCAACCGGGTAGTGCTGCGCACTAAACCTACATTTCTTCCAAAGGTAGTTTCACAGTTCCATGTCAATCAGACTATTGAACTGCCTGTGTTCTTCCAAAATCCTGATACAGTGGCGGAAAGAATGCTCCACACTCTTGACGTCAGAAGGGCTTTGATGTACTACATCGATAGGACCAAAGATTTTAGGAAGACGAAACAACTCTTTGTTGCCTTTTCCGCACATCACAAAGGCAACCCCATTTCCAAAGCAGGTATAGCCCGGTGGATCGTTAAGTGCATTCAAATTTGCTATCAAAAAGCTAAGCGCACCTTAACGATCCCCCCCCAAGAGCCCACTCCACCCGCAAGTTGGGGGCCTCCATGGCTTTCCTTGGAAATATCCCTTTAGAAGACATTTGTAGAGCAGCCACATGGTCTACCCCACATACATTTACAAAACACTACTGTGTAGATGTGCAATCCAAGCAGCTGTAGGGCAGGCTGTTCTAAAAACACTTTTTCAAACGTCTGCAGCTGGCACAGGCGGCCGCCGCTAATGGAGGGACTGCTGTATATTCTATGCTATAGATATGAATTCAGCAGCCCACATGCCTCGAACTGAATATGCTACTTACCAGTATGCATCTGTTCTTGGCATGTATGGCTGCTGACATTCATATCGCCCACCCTCCTCCCCGGCGCCTGTAGCGGCTGCAGAATTTACACTTACTCTTAGCATGGTGATCGCTCACACTGTTACACTCCATCTTCGCCACAATGGCTAAAAACAATCTGGGGATGGAGTCGATGCCCATGCGCACTGTAGTCCAGGGGAGGAGCCACCTATCTTGTGATACTTCGAAGACTCTTCCAGGACAACAATGTGCAATCATCCGGACCCAACACTAGGCGGCGATCTATGCTATAGATATGAATGTCAGCAGCCCTACATGCCAAGAACAGATGGATACTGGTTCCGGACCCAACACTAGGCGGCGATCTATGCTATAGATATGAATGTCAGCAGCCCTACATGCCAAGAACAGATGCATACTGGTAAGTAGCATATTCAATATTTCTGCAATTCATTGGTATCGGGAAGAATGTTCGTAGAACCACTGGCTCGTTCAATTGGAAGTCTGATGGCACATTGGGAATAAACTTAGGATTGGTTTGAAGTATTACACTGCGTGTCTTGGATAGTAGGAAAGTTCCTTAATGGTAAAAGTGTGAATGTCACTCATTTGGCAAATGTGAGCCACTAGAAGTGCAGTTTTCCACATAAGGTACTTTAATTCTGCCTTGTGAATGGGCTCATATGGTATTTTCATGAGTTGTCCCAGCACCACGATGGTACAACTCGACCAGACCATAGAAAAAGTGCATTACTGGACCTTGTAAACCTGAAAATTGCTCCCATATGCACTCTGATGGAAGAGCGAGTCAAGCTGGATCTTGCCAGGTGGAACAGATCTGGGAGAATTTGCTTGGTTGATGAGGGTGGACCTTAGAGTCTGCACACCAAAGGAAGAAGCGTTTGTTTCCACTTGTGCTTATAAGCTCTGTTCGTTGTGTCCACTTTTGCTTTGCAAGGATTTCCCTGAAGTCTGACAGAATGTATATCATGGAGAATTCCTTGAACTCATGAGCCAGGCTGAGTTTAGCAATGTTAGGTCGGGATGATGTACCTGGCCCTGATTCATGGTCAGCGCCCATTGAGCTGGACATGAGGTTATTGCGAGAGGAGCAGCAGGTGTCTCGGCCACTTTGGAGCTATGAGGAGAAGTCTGCAAGGCTCTATCTTCAGTTTGTTGACCATCCTTGGGACCCACAGGATCAGCATAAGCATAGATTACGGGCTATCCCTGTTGGGGATGTCAACTTGCGAGCAATGGGCATTTTTGTTCTCCTTTAGCAAACCGAACCAAGTTTGGGTTGCCACTCTGGTAGAAGAGAATGTCCAGAATGTGATCGTCTAGCTCCCACACCAGGTAAAGGATAATGGTCCTGCTTGGCGATTCTGCGAGGATGTTGGGCACTCCTAGCCCATGTTCTGCTTTGAGCGATATCTGATGTTGAAGAGCCCAGTTCCAGATTTGTCGTGCAGGACTAGATTGCGCTGGTGAGCGTTCCCCACCTCTAGCACCCCCGCCCCCTTTGTTTGTTGAGATAAATGTTATTGGTGGCATTGTCTGTGTGTATGAGCACAAATGGTTTTTCTATCTTGGGTAGAAACAACTTCAATGCTAAGGTGATAGCCTTAAGCTTCAGTTAGTTGATGTGGAGCCTTGTTTCGTCTGGCCTCTTATTTGTAAGTCCTTGAGGTGGGCACCCCAACCTTTTAGGAAGGCATCCATTGTTATGATATATTTGCAAATTGGTGTAAGGTATGTGAGATCTCTGGAGAGATTTGAAGTTTGTGTCTACCAAAACATAGCAACTTTCATTGTTGCAGTTATTTGAATGAGGCTGAAGGACCCATGTGCCTGGAGCTTTTGCTTGTCCAGTTCTTCTTGAAGTGGACACATTTGTAGTCGGCAATTTAAAACAAGATAAATGCAGGAAGAAATCATACCCATGAACGATTTGTAGATCTGGACAGAAACATTTTTTTGTTTACCGTCTGTGAGCTAGTTAACAAATCTTTACCCGTCTGTCTTGAGAGAAATACCGTGTATTGCACCATTTTAGAAAAGCTCCCAAGAAGTCAATGTTGTGGGATGCAAGTGAGAAATCTGATAGTTGACTGTGAGGCAGAGTGTGGTGAACAATGAGGCAGATGGACGTGGTAGTTCCTGCTAGTTGATGTGTGGAAGCTTTTATGAGCCAATTATGGAAAGCCCTGAATTCATTTTTGTTGATGGGCTGCTACTGGGGCTAACATCTTGGTAAGAGTTTAGTACAGGGGTCTCCAACCTTTTCCATAATATGAGCTACATGTTCAATAAAAATCATCATGAACTATTTATCAATAGTGTTAGTGATCTAATATTGACCAAAACAGACAATTGCATTATAGGCCACCACACACAAAATTACCAGCAAAGATCGCCTCAGTTCATTTAGCAAATTTATTATTATTATTATTATTATTGAGTTTTATATCGCGCCTGGTTACCCTTGGGCATCCCCGCGCTCTTCCAAAAAAAAAAACAGAGGCACCATAACAGAAGAGAAAGACATTAGACAGGGAACAGGTGGGTCGTTAAAAGTTTGCGGAATCGTAAGGAACTCGTTTCAGAGCGTAGGAATAACGGAAGGGAGTTCCACAAAGTTGCAACGTTTATGGAAAATCTTCTGCCGCCAGTCCTGGCCTTCCTTACTTTCGCCACTTGTAACAGATGTTGATGATCCGAGCGCAGGGTACGAGGGGCCTTATAGGGTTGGACCATCTCCCGTAGGATCGGTGGCCCTTTACCCTGCAGGATTTTGTGGGCCATGCAGAGTGCTTTAAAATTCACCCTCTCTCTGATGGGAAGCCAATGAAGCGCCTTAAGCGCCGGGCGGGCAGATTGACGCCTGGGCAGATCCGTCAAGAGCCTGGCAGCAGCATTTTGAACTTGCTGTAGTTTGTTTAGGGTTGTTTCTGGAGCCCCCAGAAACAGCGCATTGCTGAAATCCAGCCGTGAGATGATGAGTCCCTGGATTAGCAGCCTCCTCGAGGCCATCGGGAGGAGAGGTAGAATCTTCCGGGCAGACCGGAGCAGACCAAAACACACGCCCGCTGTCTTTTTGGCGTGAGTCCTAAAAGAAAGGTCCTGCTCTAGCCACACCCCCAAGCTCTTAATCTCCTGTTTGGGGGTGGGTGCCATTCCCAGGCAGCTGGGCCAGCTGCTCGGTGAGAGGGAGGGAGGGGAGTTCCCTAGCATCATCAATTCGGTTTTCGAACCGTTAAGTTTGAGTGCCGAGCTGCACATCCACGTAAAGATCTGAGATAAACAGGTGTGCAGCCGGTCGGGTTGGTTTGCCGCCTGGGGGAGCCCTACCACCAACTGGGTATCATCAGCGTAGCTGATGATCTTAATACCCAGTGGCAGCACCACACTCTCCAGAGGGGCCATATAAATGTTGAACAATGTAGGGCTCAACGATGAGCCCTGTGGCACACCACACTGGAGAGGGACTGATGTTGATTTCTCCTGGCCTTCCCAAACCTCAAACGTCCGGCCCTCCAGAAATGACGCGAACCATTTCAGGGCCATCCCGGAAACCCCCACCCCCGCCAGCCGATGGAGTAACACCTGGTGGTCTACGGTATCAAATGCCGCACTGAGGTCCAGGAGGATGACTGCCACCGATCCCCCTGAATCCAAAATGCTCCTGGCATTCTCCACGACTGCGAGCAGGGCAGTGTCCGTCCCCTGACCAGGACGAAAACCCGTTTGGGAATCACCCAGGAGGGAATTGGATTCCAGAAAACCCGATAGGCGCTTATTCACGAGTTTCTCCGCCACCTTGCTAATGCCGGGGAGCAGAGAGATGGGCCTAAAATTAGCAAGGTCGGCGGGGTCCAGGCTAGGCTTCTTCAAGAGGGCCTTGACAACCGCTCCCTTCCAACTGGGGGGCACCACTCCTTTGGAAAAAGAAAGGTTTATAAGGTCAGTCACAGGGCCGCCGATGGTAGGGGCGACCTGCTTCAGGTATTTCATCGGTACGGGGTCTCGCGGGGACCCACTCTTCAGTCGCCATGACCCCGAGAGCTTCCTCCACCGTGACTAGACCAAAGGAATCCAGCGCCACTGACCGCGGCCCGGGTCGAGGCCCTGGGCTGCCACCCGAGTGTGTCTCCTGGGCTAGCCGAGGGAGAGATGCCAAGATGTTTTCGACTTTGGTCTTGAAGAAAGAAGCCAGTTCGGAACATTTCTCACGTGGGTTGTCGTGAGTAACCGGGGGATCAGGAGTTTGCAGGAGTTCTCTGATAACCCTGAAAGATTCCTTCGAGGAGTTAGAAGAGAGACCTATTCTCTCCTCGAAGAACACAGCTTTCGCTGCCTTAATGGCAGATTTATAGGTACCGAGAGCCACCCGATATTCTGTCCGGCTGTTTTCACTCCAGTCCTTCCTCCAAATCCGCTCCATCCTCTTGCAGCCCTTCCTGAGTGTTCTCAGCTCTGGTGTATACCAGGGGGCTGATCCCACTCTTCTACCCCTGGTAAGTAATCTTTTCTTCGGGAGAATGGCGTCGAGCGAATTGGTCAGCCAGGTGCTAAGATTCACATCGGCTACCAGTGGATCAGACCCAAGAAGGGGCCGGGACGACTCCAAATGTGTTGCCCAAGTGTCCACTGGAAGCCTAGACCAAGCTCTTTCAACCATAAATACCCTGGGGGTTGGTGCCACTGAGACATCGAGCTGCCATCGGGCCGGGACCATAAAGTGGTCGTCCAGGGCAGAGCCAACGCGGGCAGTACTTTGAGGCGATCCGAGTTTGAGAATATAGGATCAAGCAGATGTCCCTTCACATGCGTTGCACCCGAGTTGGCCAGGCTGATCTCAAACGCCTTGAGGTCGAACTGCAGATCTGCACCCGGAGAGCCAGAAGGGTCATCAAAGTGAATGTTGAAATCCCCCAATGCCACAAAGTTGGCAGTAGAGGAAGCAAGGAGCGCGACCTTTTCGAGGAAGGAGTTGATAAAATTGCCCATAAGAAGGCCCGCCAGGGACGCCGTAGGCGACAGACGTAGGGAGAACTGACAGCTCTCGCAGTCGCTCAGCCCTCCATCTTGAGCCTTACACACTAACGTATCCCTGTAAAGGATGGCAATTCCTCCGCCCCGCCCCACAGGTCTGTCTAGATGAAATATAAGGAAGCCTGGTGGAAGTGCTCTGACCATGTCCGGGCCGGAGCATGAGGAAATCCAGGTCTCTGTTAGGAATAGGACATCAAGTTTATGATCAAGAATAAGAGTTAATTTCGGTCGCGTGGTTGGGTAGAGAGCGACAGTTCAGCAAAGCTAGTGATAACACAGAGTCATCCAGATCCGAATTGCAGGCCCCACAGGGGAGGAACGGATATCCGTCCACGTGAGCAAAACTACAAGTAGATGCAATTGGGGACCGCCAAGAAATAAGGTCATCCCTCCTATACCTGAAACAAGTAGAGGGTGGCTCCTGTGAGATAGGCAGGGGGACCAGCCCTAAGCCCGTCTGGGCCCGGACGGGCACAGACGTGCTGAACTCTGGCGTAACTCCGGCATCAGTCCGGCGTCCCCGCTGCGCGTCCACATGGCTACCTAAGTACTCTCCTAGCGAGGTAGAGAGAGGACTTCAACACGCGCTAGGACCCACTCACCTAAAATGGCCGCCACAAGTCAGGGGCAAAGGACCCACAAAGAGCGGTGATTTCCACTAATATAGTGCAAGTATGGTGACAGAGTGGAGGGTATGCGAGGCCAGGCTGATTAAGAACAAGGGATGAGTATTCCTAAACAAGATAAATAAAAGACAAAAAACTGGTATTTTAAAAACAAGGAACTGCCAAATGCAGCACTCCAGGTATAGCGCTCACGCTGGAATAGGGCGGCGCTGCAGGATTTGCCTACCTAAGTACTCTCCTAGCGAGGTAGAGAGAGGACTTCAACACGCGCTAGGACCCCCTCACCTAAAATGGCCGCCACGAGTCAGGGGCAAAGGACCCACAAAGAGCGGTGATTTCCACTATTATAGTGCAAGTATGGTGACAGAGTGGAGGGTATGCGAGGCCAGGCTGATTAAGAACAAGGGATAAGTATTCCTAAACAAGATAAATAAAAGACAAAAAACGGGTATTTTAAAAACAAGGAACTGCCAAATGCAGCACTCCAGGTATAGCGCTCACGCTGGAATAGGCCATCTTGCCAGCTTGCCACCAATTTGCCAGCTGTAATGTAAAAAAGGGTTTGTGTATATCTCTACGTAGTTAATACATAACCACAGGTGCAATGCTGCTAGCACCAAGTTAATAGTGATAAGTCTACACCACATGATTAATCACTCCATTATCAGCTTTAAATATATTTTGGAAATTACCACGTGTCGGCAAATTCTCAGCTCACATGTTCTGAAAATATAAAAAATTGTCTCAAATGCGCACTTTATAAATTTGGTGTGTATACATATATGTATACATACATATTTTTAATTCAAGCAAAATCATAATTTAGTAGGCTGTACTGTACCCTGGAGTAGCTCATGAACTATTCCTTTTGAGAACCCTAATTTAGTAAGTGTTAGAATAATTATTTTTGAAAGATAACATTTAAAGCATGTTCTCATGTAGATCGCAAGCTTTGTATACTCCTACTATCCAGTGTTGGATGCGGAGGTTTGCTGTTTGGTTTTCTTCAAATAAGTCATTGATCTCTGTTCCCCAGCCCCCCTTCCCCTGAAGCCCATGCACCAGGACAAAAATCAATTCAGATTTTTCTTCTCCCACATTGGGTTCTCCGGGACTAACACGCAACATTTGTGATCCTTTTGGTTTCAGTTGATTATCGTCCTTGTACTGCATGGCAAAGATCATTATTCATTTTCTGCTGTGAAACTATATTAGGACTAGATGAGTGGGGCACAGCGTTGGTTGGTTCTAATGAAACCCTTATTTATGAGGCCCAGGGATTTAAACACGAAATTCTGGTCTATCCTGTAGAATGCATTCTCTGCATCGAGAGCGAGAAAAATAATTTGTGTTTTTGGATCCCTGCCTATTTGATAGCAAGGAATACATGTATGTTGTCTCCAGTCTGCCACCCATGGGTGAATCCTGACTGTGTTGGTTGTACAACGTCTGCTCAGTTTTCCTTCTATTTTATTTATGTGCCCAGAATATTTGTGGAAATCTTTTGAGTCTCTGGTGATTACAGCTATTGATCTGTATGCCTCACATCACCTGAATGCTTTTCTTGTCAAAGATTGTAAATCTGTCACAGATGTATGATGCACAAAGTGTTCTCAACTGAGTGCAATGTAGACCAAGCAAGATGGTGAACAGTGACATTTGAATGTGGGATTTTATATCAGAGTTGCATTGAACAAAGGGCATCCTGAGATTTAACCACTGGAGGGGGGCTTGAAACCGTTTTACCAACTATCGAATTGTAGGAGTTTGCGGAACACGCTTGTGTGCAGCATTTTAATACATAAAGCTATACATGTTACTAATAATTTACATTATTTTACAGGAGATGAACAGAATAAGGAGTGCCTGCAGGACGTGGAAGATGACAACCAGTGAGACATTGAAGCCAAGAAGAGAATCCATCTCTGTCCACCCCTCCTAAGATCCCTGTCTCACTCTGAGGACCACCAGATCTGACTTTTTACACTGGTTCTCATGATTTAGGTTCCTACCCTCCTGGGTTATCATTTTTTTACACAGTTTAAGAATTCTTAAAGGCAAGAGTGAATGCCTGTGGATTTCCCTGCTTCCAGCATTTTAGGTTTTTAAGACACTAATGGGACTTTAGAGAAGCTTTTTCAGCATTACTAGAATGTCTTGGTGCATCCAGCACATAAACTATTAGAAATGCTTACAGTGAGTGAATCATTAGACCCTAGACAAGCTGGAGTCAGCCGCACTGTACAACTTGTGCTGGAGGTTTTTCTTTGTTTAATTGTTTAAACTGAATTTCATACCATTGTTTAAAATGAGTGGTGTATAGAGCTTGAATTTTGCAGGTTGTTTTGGAGAGTGTCTGTTGTAGTGGGTTTGCTGTAAACAGTGTTTCCAAACTGTGCAAAAATGTTGCTTAAACCTTGTCCTAGTTGAAGTTGGAGAATCTGTTGCTATTCATTCTTGCCTTCCCTTAACTTTCCCTCCTCCAAGCAGGTTAGCATTGAAGGTGGCATTGAAAGGGCCTGCATGCGTATTCAAAAATGTTTTTTTGACCCTTCCACCCTCGCCCCCCTCCCCCTTCTCCTGCTCAACCTCTTTTGTTCAGTATGTGTAACTTGCAGCTGATTTGTACTACTGGATATCTGACTGGAGCCACAGATACCGAATCTGTAATTGTTCTTACTGAAACACAGCATGGAATTAACATTAAACTTAAATAAAACAAATCTAAATTAAAAACGCCAAATATTATTGTCACTTGATCTTCTGATTAGTTGATTGTTCTTTACACTAATAAAGGTGTTTGCCTCAAACTCTAAGTGCCTGAATGTGGGACCAGCTAATTATAGGCATTCCTGTTGAGAAAGTACCTATTTGTAATTAGATTTGTTGATGAGAAGTGATATCGCTTACCTGGTTTGTGCAGGGGATCAGAAGAAAATAGCAAGTGTGTGTGTGTGTGTGTGTGTGTGTATGTATTTGTTCCTATAGACTGACGCAACCTGAAGACGTATCTTTTATATCTGTCATTTTAAGAATTGTTCATGGCAGTGAGTGGTGGGTAGTGCTATGACTCGTGTATTCAAAGCTTACAGGGCCCTTCCTTTACCTTTATAGGAAGTTCTCCACATACTTGTCTTTACAGCTTGAATCTTTCCTAGATTCATGTTATGCTGTACTTTATTCTGCCATCTAGTGGTTGGGTTTGGAATTTCCACCCTTCCCCTTTTTCTTTTTTTATTTGTTCCCACTGTCTCAGCTGTTGACTGTTTGGTGGCTTCCCCAGTGATATTAGACTTGCGCTACCGGAACTCGAATGCGTGGTCTCCATTTTCAGATTCCCCCCTTTTTTTTTTTCTTTCTTTCACCCCACCGAGTTAAGAAGCAGGGGTCTACAGCTCCAGTTCAGACACCAAGGATCACGAGTAAGACACCGAAAGACAGGAAGGACAATCGTAAAGGGGTAAATATCCTTAATGATGGAGAGAAGCACTGAAAAGTGGTACGTCTTTGAAGAAAACCCCTAAAAAAAATTCTTCTGTTGGACTTCATCCATGTGCCCTGAAAATGTACTGTTGCGAGTATAGTAAATGTCTCCAATTTCTGCAAAGATGGAAAATGCACCTTCTAGATTGTCCCAGATACCCTCAAATGTTAGCAAAGATGAACAAGCATAAGGTGTACAGTTTATGCCTCCCAAGGGACCATTAGCGGGGTGAAAGGCTTGTGCCAAATATCTCCAGAGAACTCTTGCAGTAAGGGAAAAGCAGAAGGTGGCACGTTATGGCACGGCACAGTCCGAACTATCCCTTACAGACCTAGGACTTTCTAGCAAAGAGTAATACAGAGGAAGCCAAAGGAGATAAGGAGTTTGAAATCAGTTTATTTGGAGAGACAAGGGGAACAGTCGTCCAGAGAGTCGGATAGTAAGTGCTAAGAAAACACACCCTCAAGATTGCTGTAGGGCAGTGTTAAAGGTTTCATACTTAATCCCAAAGCTATCCTCCAGGCCAAAGTACAAGGCAGTCTAGGGACAAACTCGAGAGCCTCATGACTTTAAGACCAAATACAGTTCTGTAGAAGGGGATCTCCGTGTATAGTCATCTAGTGAATAGTCCCGCCCATGTGCGTGGACCCCGGAGCAATCAAAAATAATCTCTTAAATTGTCTTTATTGCAGTCCTGCATAGACACTTAAGAGAAAATTAAAGACAATAATGCAGCCTGAACCTACAAGGCTACACTGTCCAGTACTTCAACTAGAAATGCCAAGGATATTTTACCAACATACATGTTCGAGGCATGTGGGCTGCTAAATTCATATCTATTGCATAGATCGCCGCCTAGTGTTGGGTCCGGATGATTGCACATTGTTGTCCTGGAAGAGTCTTTGAAGTATCACGAGATAGGTGCCGCCTCCCCTGGACTACAGTGCGCATGGGCATCGACTCCATCCCCAGATTGTTCATTACCATAATGTGTCAAGTTCCATCCATAGAGAAACTTCCCCTTCACAAAATCCTTGGAATGATAGAGAGGAAGGGATGGACAGACAAGCCTCCATAGGCTGCCATTATATGTCTGAAAAAGGATGCTGTGCCTTTAAGGAACTCTCTAGAGACCCTCGGCATCCCAGCATGCACAGCCAAGTCCTTTTACTTTAAGGTCTTTTTTCCTGCTAGCAGGACCCTGGAGAATTGACCTCTCCCTTCTTGGGTTTAATTCGAATTTTTGACACTTTACAAGTGTTCAGAGTGTTTCACTCGACATCTGCCTACTTCCATTTGCTAGGGGTTTTTGCCAGTTTTTTGCCACCTTTCTGTCAAATGCCTGCATTGTTCGACAGATGGCCCTGAGTGTGCCAGGAAGAAGGCCAAATCGGATGTCCACAGAGTGTGTATCCTCTGTCTCCCTTCATCCAATGTCCCTGAAGATTGTGAGATCTGTCAGTCCTTTTCCAAGAGGACCAGGAGAGAGAGAAAATCCGGCTCCAAGGCCTGGAGCTGAGGAAACTTCAGGATCAAGGTGGGTCTGGGCATGGGAGGGTTGGACCTGAGTCCTCTGCCCGTGCTGCGTCCTCTGGGGGGGGGCTCCCCAGTCAAGAGAAGGCCAGGAAACTGCACAGTTCGACGTCGATGGCCTCGACATCGGCGTCGAGAGGGTTGACCACCGTGTGCTCCCCGTTGACCCAGGGCTCTGGGTCGAAACGACGTCGTTCGGCGTTGAGGGGGCTGACGTCGAGACCTCGGATGAGGTCGACGTCTAACTTTATCCACGTCGAGGAGTCGTCGACGTTGTGATCGGTCTAGGCACCGCCGCTCACCGGCGAGGTCTACTCTGCGTTTGACGTCAAGGAGCAGGCACTCTACGTCTAGGAAAAGGAGATCGCCGTCGAGGGATGTGTCGAAGTTGGGGAAAAGGTCGACGTCTAGAAAGTCCACCTCCGGGAGGCGATCCAGGGCAAGGACGGCGTCCTCTGGCTCGGTGGTCAGCCTGTCCTCTGCTTCCACGATCACCCGGTCGCTGCAGCACAGACGTTCGTCTAGTAGAAGGTCTGCTTCTAGGACTTCAACCTGCAAAGAAGAATAGAGTGGTTAGATCTCCCGACTCGGAGTACTCTCAAATCTGCTCACCTTCTTGGCCAAGGTGGCTTACGCCTCCTCTTTTGCCGCTGAAGAGTCCCACTCCTCCGCTTCCGTGGACTCCTCCTCCTCCCCTTCTTCCTCTTCCGAAGACGACTCCTCTGCTTCCTCTTCATCGCCCTCCCCCTCTTCCACCACGGCCTCCTCCAAGGTCCGTCTCGCTGCCGCGCTTCCCTTCACCACCTAAGGGGGCGCCACAGCCGAAGACTCCGGCTCTACCTCCGCAGTTTCCAGATCACGATCCAGGTCGCAATCCAGGCGAAGACACCGCTCTAGGAGTGACCGTCCATCTACAAGGTCCCGGCGTCGTCACAGACTAGATCAGTCAAGATCCCGTCATACGGATTCGTTCAGTGCTCGGGGGTATTCGCCTACTCTGTAACATTCACCCTACACAAGAGTCTTGCCAGTGGACAACATTGTGTCGTTTCAAGAGGTGTTATTGCGAGGGGCGGGGAAGCTGGGTATTACCCTGACAGTGCCCACGCCTTCTACATCAGTGATCTTCGAGACCCTCCAAAAGCGACAGCTGTCTCGACCCCTGTTGCCCTTGGTGCCGGGGCTGGAGGAACCGGCGATGGAACTTTTCCTGACGCCGGCGTCAACAATATCCGCCCCCTCCTAGCTGCAGAAGAAATACAGACCTCCAGACTCAGATCCGGTGTTTCTCAGATCGGACCCGGTCCCAGATTCAGTGATCGTCACGGCCGCCAGGAAACACCCTACTGCTCCATCATCCACGGTACCCCCTGATAAAGAGAGTAGGCAGATGGATTCTTCGAGTCGTAAGGTCTGCGGTATGGCTGCTACGTCTATGAAAGCCGCTAGTGCCACGGCTCTCCTGGGGCGATACGACCGATCGTTGTGGGATTCCCTACAGCAGTTTCTGGAGCATCTCCCTAGGGACAAGAGGGAGGATTTTCAGGAGATCATCAACGAGGGCATGATGGTGTCCAATCAAGTGATCACTGCGGCGGCGGATTCCTTGCTCTTGGCTGCCCATGGCTACTGCCACGGGATAAATTTGAGACGTCATGCCTGGTTGCGCCTGACGTCGCTGAAACCAGAGGCCCAGCAGAGGGTCGCCAACCTGCCGTTCACTGGAGCGCCATTGTTTGGAAAACACACTGATGAGGAGATGGCCCGCATGATGGCGGAGGCTGAAACCCTGACGGCCGTCGGGTTAGAGAAGCCGAAGTAGCAGAAGACTTTCCGCCCCTTCGAGGCGTTTTGGTGCCCAGAGCAGAGGGCAAGGTTGTCAAACTGGCCAGCAGCAACATCAGCAGCAGCAGTACCAGAGGCGGCCTTTCCAGAAAGGGCCTTTACTCACGTTTCTTCCTAGTACAGAAGGACAAGAACGAGTTCAGGCCCATTCTGGATTTGCGACAAGCAAACAAATGGATTCGCAGGGAAAAGTTTTGCATGCTTGTCTTTGCACCAGATCTAACCTCGGCTACAAAGGGGAGACTGGCTTTGGGTGATAGATCTGCAAGATGCGTATTTCCATGTGCCCATTGCACCGAAACACCGGAAGTTCCTGCGCTTCCTTGTCGGCACCAATCACTATCAGTACACCGTACTACCATTTGGACTGAAGTCTGCACCCAGGACTTTTTCGAAATGCATGGCTGTGGTGGCAGCGCACCTGCAAAAGAACAAGGCGTTTGTCTACCCGTACCTGGATGACTAGTTGATCAAAGCCTCCACCTTCCTGGAAGCACAATGGCACTTCAACAGGACAGCCGTCCTGCTGGACCAGCTTGGGTTGCACATAAATATGTCCAAGTCTGTCCCGATTTCTGTCCAGTGCCTGCAGTACTTGGGAGCCTCCATCAATATGCTGTCAGCAAGCGTGTCTCCTTCGGAGGAGAGACGCTTATCGATCCTTCGGAAGGCTCCGGCTCTCGTAGCTGCTCCATCTACAACCGTGAGGATGGTGTCTTCCCTACTGGGGTCGATGGCCTCTTGCATCTTCCTCACTCCACATGCGCGCCTCCACATGAGACTGCTGCAGGAATGCTTGGAGGATCAGTGGGACCAGAGGAAAGGGTGCTGGGATGACAGGATCCAGTTGTCTCGTCACGCCCAACAGTCCCTGAGATGGTGGTGCTCAGCAGAGAATCTCCTCAGTGGGGTTCCTTTCCACAAGGACATCCCCACTCAGACTATCGTGACCGATGCATCTCTCCAGGGCTGGGGGAGCGCATTCAGACCATCTACAGATCCAGGGAACGTGGTCTCCGGCGGAGTCCACGTATCACATCAATTTCCTGGAACTCAGAGCTGTTCACTTGGCACTGAAGGCCTTTCATCCGTCCTTCCAGACCAACTCCTTGCTTGTGCAGACGGACAATATGACCACAATGTATTATCTCAACAAGCAGGGTGGCTCAAGATCGCGCACACTATCACAGGAAGCGCAGGCGATCTGGCACTGGCTGCTAGCCAGAGGACTGACGATTACGATGACTCATCTGCCAGGTGTGCAGAATGTTCAAGCGGACCCCCTCAGCAGGTTGATCCAAGCAAACCACCAGTGGGTCATAAACGACGAGGTGCTCGACATCTTCGCCATGTGGGGCACTCCAGACGCAGATCTGTTCGCCACCGCCGAAAACAGAAAATGCCGCGACTTTGCCTCGAGGTATTACCAGCCGGGGACTCTGGGGAACGCGTTATGGATCAGCTGGTCGGACAGCTTTCTGTACGCTTTTCCACCAATTCCCCTGATTCCGGCGGTGCTCATCAAGCTGTCCCAGTCTAGGGCGCAAATGATCCTCATCGCCTCGAATGGCCCAGACAGTGGTGGTTCACGAACCTGCTTCACCGGTCGCTCCTACCTCACCGGTGGCTGCCGTGTCGGCCGGACCTTCTCACGAAGTTCGGGGGGCAGATGGTGCACCCCAACCTCTCATCGTTGAGTTTGGCGGCATGGCTCCTGAGATAGTGCAGTATGGCCACTTGAATCTTCCTGAGGATTGCATGGACATATTGAAGGAGGCTAAGAGGCCTTCCACTAGGACTTCTTACACTTACAAGTGGAAGAGATTCTGCATCTGGTGCACGTCTAAGAACTATGATCCGACGACCTGCAAGGAAGATGTCATCCTTCCATACCTTCTGCATTTAGATCAGTCTGGACTTCATTTCTATTCCATTAAGGTTCACCTCGCAGCATTGACTGCATACAGGAAATGCCCTTCTCAGACGTCCTTCTTCCAGATTCCTGTGATAAAGGATTTTTTGGAAGGATTGAAGGTGTTCCCTCCTGTTCGGCTTCCTTCGCCTTCGTTGGAGCTGAACATGGTGCTGTCCAGGTTGATGAAGGAACCTTTCGAGCCTATTCACAAGGCTTCACTGCAGCACCTGTCGTGGAAGGCGGCGTTCCTCGTGGCCATTACATCGGCCCGCAGGGTGAATGAAATTCAGGAATTATGTTGCCAGGAACCTTATACTGTGTTTCATGCTGCTAAGGTTGTTATGCGTACTCACCCTAAGTTCCTTCCTAAGGTAATCTCTGATTTTCATGTTAATCAGACTGTAACTTTACCAACGTTTTTTCAGAACCCTTCCACTCCAGCGGAGCGTTCTCTCCATTCCCTGGATGTCAGGAGGGTGTTGAAATTCTATCTGGATAAGACCAAGGATATTCGTAGGTCCGACCAATTGTTTGTCAACTATGGGTCGGTCAGGACTGGTCTGGCTACCTCTAAACAGTCCATCTCCAGGTGGATTGTGTCTTGTATCCAGCTATGTTATCAGAAAGCGAACAAGACCTTAGGGGGTAAGCCTAAGGCTCATTCTACCAGGGTCAAAGCAGCTATAACAGCTTTGCTCCGCAATGTTCCCATTGCAAAGATCTGCAGGGCGGCCACTTGGAAGTCGGTCCACCCCTTTGCTAAGCATTACTGTCTAGACTCTGATGCCAGGGCAGATGCTCAGGTTGGGCAGGCTTTGTTGAGAAATCTGTTTGCACAGTAGTGGTTCTGTTTTTTCTCCACCGCAGGGTTGGTTTTTGGGATGGTCTTGCCATTCTATTCACTAGATTAGGACTATACACAGATCCCCCCTACTATACAGAAGAAGTGGTTTCTTACCTGTAACTCCAGTTCTGTAGTAGGGGTATCTCTGTTATAGTCATAAGCGCCCGCCCTCTTCCCCGGTGGGGAAAATGGTACTGTAATGTATGCTACAGGCCTTGCTTTATGCACCTTCAAAAAGAACTGAAAGTAAAAACTTGGCTGTACATGCTGGGATACCGAGGGTCTCTAGAGTTCCTTAAAGGCACAGCATCCTTTTTTCAGACAAATAATGGCAGCCTATGGAGGCTTGTCTGTCCATCCCTTCCTCTCTATCATTCCAAGGATTTTGTGAAGGGGAAGTTTCTCTATGGATGGAACTTGACACATTATGGTAAATGTATGTTGGTAAAATATCCTTGGCATTTCTAGTTGAAGTACTGGACAGTGTAGCCTTGTAGGTACAGGCTGCATTATTGTCTTTAATTTTCTCTTAAGCGTCTATGCAGGACTGCAATGAAGACAATTTAAGAGATTATTTTTGATTGGTCCGGGGTCCATGCACATGGGCGGGACTATTCACTAGATTATGACTATAACAGAGATACCCTACTACAGAACTGGAGTTACAGGTAAGAAACTACTCCTTAAGGCAGCCTATCTGAAAGAGACACATTAGTGATAGATTCCTTACCTTAAAATATACCCAGGCGTCAGACACTGGATCCTGAAAGCTTTTGACAGCAGTACCCCTGCGCGTTGAGCGTCGTCGTAAAGCTCCCCGTGCGTCTTTGACGTCTTATTCACCGAGGGGACGTCACTGGAGCTACTTCCACGCGCGCGGACGTCCGTTCTCTCTTTTTCCGCACCAGCAAGCTTAGATCCAGAGAGAGCGGTACCCCGTCACTTGTTGACTAAGTAATTTTTTTTATTTGTGAGTACACAACCCCTGGTGCATGGGGATGCCCGGCTTCAAACTTTGGGAGCCTGTCCGTGCACAATATCGCTGACTGACCTGCACGGTGAGTGTCTCTTCTGCCTGGGACATCACCACGACACAGTCGTGTTCCCACTGCCAGGCCATGGCCCCGAAAAACTTTGCGGTAGCGGTCCTGAAAGTGGCTGGAGGCCCAGGAGTCGAGCCCACGTCGTTCCAGGTCCCGGTCGCAGACCAAACACCATCATTCGAAGTCTTCGCACTCTGAGTCCGGTAAGGCGAAGCACAAAAAGGCGAGGAAGCGTTGCCGCTCTTCATCCTCTCCTCGCCGGTCGCAGGACAAGGCTGAGGGTGCAGGTGGCACCGCCCCTGCTTCTCCAACGGATCCTGAGCAGTTACTATTGGCTAACCCACCTTTCCCAGGTCCATCAGTGACTCCGGCTAAATTGCAAGAGTTCGTGTCTGCAATGGCACGTATCTTCGGCCCGTCAGCACGCTTTCGGGCCCCGTGGGCCCCACCGTTCCGCGTTCCTTGATGCGCCGGCCTCGAAGTTGTCGACATGCAGAGGCCTCATTGGCTCCGGCCATGGCTCCCCATTCTTGCCGGTGGACCCCGTACAGTCCCCACCAACATTGCCGACACCGGCATCAACTTCTTTTCCGACGTGGGTGTGGTGCCGGAGGGATGTCTCCCGGCGCCTATGGCGATGGGGGACTTTTACCCTTTTATTCACCCACATCCTTGTTCACTTGTGGAGGGAGTACTGGGAGGGGTTTGAGGACCCTCTCGCAGCACAGTGCGAGTCTGTCCCCGACTGGGATGAGGAGGTGGAGGCCGGTGGTTCGGATTACACTCGTCGCCTGGTTCACCATCCCCTTCAGCTGGAGGAGAGTGGTACCTTTTCCACGGTGCCAGGTAGGGCGGCCCTCAAACTCCCTACAGTGGCTGTCAGGAGCAACCTACTGACTGAAGTGCTTCGGCCAGCTTCTTCTTCTACAGAACCACTGTTGCAGTTTAATGATGCACTTCCTGATGTGCTTCTGGGCAGTTACTGTTGGCTTACCACCTTTCCCGGGTCCATCGGTGACTCCGGCCAAATTGCAAGAGTTTGTGTCTGCAGTGGCATGTATCTTTGGCACGCTTTTGGGCCCCGTGGGCCCCGCCGTTCTGCGTTCCTCGACGCGCCAGCCTCGAAGTTGTCGACGCCCAGAGGCCTCCATGGCTCCAGCCTCAAACTCCCTACAGTGGCTGTCGGGACCAACCTACTGACTGAAGTGCTTCGGCCAGCTTCTTCTACAGAACCGCTGTTGCAGTTTAATGATGCACTTACTGATGTGCTTCTGGGCACCTGGTCCAGGCCCAACACAAGGGCTCCTGTGGACAAGGGTGTGGGCCGACGCCATCGCCAGCCCGGGTGACCCTGCCTTCCTCACCCAGCACCCTACACCTGAGAGTTTGGTGGTTCAGGCCTCGACGTCCCCAAGTGCATTTCCTTCTGCTCCACCAGACAAGGAATCCAAGAAATTGAAGCAGTTTGGCAAGATTCATTCTTCTGCAAGTTCTGGACTGCGGTTTGTGAACACTGCCTCTCTCTTGGGCCGCTATTCCCATTCTGTATGGGATGCGGTTGAGCAGGTGCTACCTCAGTGTCCGGAGATGGCCCTGGCAGTTCTCTCCTGAGCTATTATGGAGGGGAGAAATGCAGCCAAATTCACTATACGTTGTGGTCTTGATACAGCTGATTCGCTGGGTAGGGCGATTTCCACAACGGTGGCGCTATGTCGTCATGCCTGGTTGAGGACGACTGGTTTTTAGGCAGATGTCCAGAATACTTTAATGGCACTCGCCTCTTCGGTGATGAGGTGGATTCCACATTGGAACGTTTCAAGGACTCTCGGGCCAAGGCCAAGTCCTTAGGCCTTTCGACCACATGTACTCCTTCCGCTTTTAACTTTCGTTCCTTTCGAAGCTCCGGAAGGGGTGTAAAAACGCGTTCATTTCAGAACAAGCCTGCGCAGCAACAGTCCCAGCGCAGCCACAGACGTGGGGCTCGCAGAGGTGCGTCACGGGGCCTGCGTGCAGGTCAGTCCACCAACACCCCCGCTTCCACTCACTCCACACCTTCCTAGTCCGGTGTTTCAGGCCCACCAGACGCCAGTGTGGGGCAGGATTCATCATCACCTCCCCCACTGGCGCACCATTACATCAGACAGGTGGGTTCTGGAGATTGTTAGAAGGGGCTACCCCTCCCCTTCGAGTCTACCCCCAAGCCATGCCACCGTAGGTCCACTGCATGTTTGGGGAGCATTTGGCACTTCTTAAGCAGGAAGTTACGGCCCTCTTGGCCAAGGGGGCCGTCGAGTGCGTTCCAACGCCAGAAGTAGGTTGAGGTTGTTACTCCCACTACTTCTTGGTTCCAAAGAAGGACATGGGTCTACGTCCCATCTTAGACCTTCGGAACGAAAATAGTTTCCTCTGGACCTACAGGACGCTTATTTTCATATTCCCGTCCTGCTCGCCCATCGGCGTTACCTACGATTTATGGTGGACCAGGAGCATTTTCAGTTCACCATACTCCACTTTGGCCTTATCAGCACCCCTCGGGTGTTCACAAAAGTGATGGTGGTGGTCGCAGCTCATCTGTGCAGATCAGGGGTTTCAGTCTTCCCCTATCTCGACGACTGGTTTTTCAAGGCGGGCTCGCCCCAGACAGTCATCTCCTACCTCAAGACTACGGCAGACCTCCTGCATTTGCTGGGGTTTTTCATCAACATGACGAAGTCGCACCTAATTCCCTCCCAGAAGCTCCTTTCATCGGAGCAGTTCTGGACACAGCTCACTTTCAGGTTTATCCTCCTGAACAGAGTCCAGGACATTCGAGCTATGATTCCGATCTTTCAGCCCTGGTTTTCGGTCAAGACAATCTTGAGGCTGCTGGGACTCATGGCCTCCTGCATTCTGCTGACCAACCATGCCAGGTGGCCCATGCGGGCTCTGCAGTGGGGCCTGAAGTTCCAGTGGGCACAGCATCAGGGGAATCTGTCCGACTACGTCCAGATCTTGGAGGTCACTGCTCAACAATTGCAGTGGTGGCTCACGAATCAGCAGTGGGTCCGCAGCAGATCCCTCTCCCTTCCCCAATCGGAGCACACAGTGGTGACGGATGTGTCCCTCCTGGGATGAGGCGGCCACATGGGAGAGGCGGAGATCAGAGGCCTCTGCTCTCCAGCGGAGTCCTGGCTCCATATCAACCTTCTGGAGCTTCGGGCGATCCTTCTTGCACTGAAGGCATTCCTTCCCTCTGTCAGGAGGAAGGTAGTGCAGGTGTTCACGGACAACACCACCGCCATGTGGTATTACAACAAACAGGGCGGGGTTGGGTCGCGGACCCTATGTCAGGAGTCTCTAAGCCTCTGGACATGGCTGGAACGTCACAGCATTTTCTTGACGGTTCAACACCTTGTGGTTTCTTTGAACGCCAAGGGCAGACTAACTCAGCCGCCGGAGTCTGATGGATCTTGAAAATCGTTGGCACAAGGTCTCTTTCAACAGTGAGAGCCTTGGTTAGATCTATTTGCCACAGAAGAGAATGCGCAATGTCCGCAGTTCTGCGCGTTGGAATGTTCGAGGCATGTGGGCTGCTGAATTCCTATCTTAGCATAGATCGCCGCCTAGTGTTGGGTCCGGATGTATGCACCTTGTTGTCTTGGAAGAGTCTTAGAAGTATCACGATAGGTGACTCCTTCCCTGGACTACAGTGCGCATGGGCATCTTCTCCATCCTCTGATTGTTATTCTCCGCCATTGGGTTCGGATGCACTTCGACAACTCCAACTTCGGGATCGAAGTTTTCCTAATTTCTAAGGCCAAAAACCTCATAATTTCGACGGTATTGTTCCGCTCGGTATCCCTCGACTCGACAACTCTTTCCATCCATCTTTGGTAGTCGACGCGGGCCATTGGGCCTTTTCGACACCACGCTTATGGAAAGGACCCAGTTCAAAAAATGTCCACAATGTCGATCCAAGTTTCCACATAGCGATAAGCATACAGTATGCAACAAGTGCCTGTCTCCGTAGCACAACGAGGAAGATTGTCCAGCTTGTTTACCAGTCGAAGAAAGCTATCCGGACCCGAAGAGCTGCTCGACAAGAGATGCAGCGACCGGAACCTGAACCGGAAAACATTTTTAACGACGAACATGGACTTCCAGAGGCAGCGGACTCCGACCTAGAGCTAGTCACGGTAGAAGACCAGTTGGACTCCGATGAAGAACTCTCACCGGGGCAAACCGTGAGTACTAAAGCCCCTACCCTGCCTCCACCTCCAGACAAGACTCCGGTCAAAGCATCGCCAAGTGGCCTTAGCTGCGACCGAAACACAGCTTCAGAAGCCCACCCTTACGGCTCGGCTATGAAGACCATTACCAAGCCTTCCGGTACCCCGGGACCGAGCAAGACTCTTCCCCAAAAGGCTGTAGGCTCAAAGACACTCCCCCCCCCACCCCCCCCACCCCCCCCCTCCTCCCCCCCACCCAAGCTCCCCCAAAAAACTGCCAAACGTTTTAAACACAACTTCTTGAAATCCCATCCTGAAACCCCCTTCGTGGACTCTTATTTCTCACTTAACAATGGAGCCAAGAGCACTGACATTATCTTCTACACTCCACGGAGAGCACAATGGAGAAAAACGTTCCTCACCCTACTCGCCATCTCCGCCACTAGGAAATCCGCCCATGGCCTAACACTTTCCACC
This sequence comes from Lissotriton helveticus, assembly GCF_964261635.1. Lineage (NCBI taxonomy): Eukaryota > Metazoa > Chordata > Amphibia > Caudata > Salamandridae > Lissotriton > Lissotriton helveticus. Next base: position 403,690,048 of record NC_136061.1, read on the forward strand.
GCACCATCCCAACTCTTCCTAGCGAGAGCAACCATCACTATCTACAACAATGGTATTATCCTAACGCAATCCACAGACCGGAACCTTGACCTATTCGACAACCAGTTCCCCACTTTCAAAGAACATATCTCCAACCCTCTAACACACACCCATCTCACCTCCAACCCCAACCCCCTTGACACCATAGCACTTCCTACCATTAACCACCTATCCTCACCCACCTTCTCTCCTCCTAACCCTACACAGCATCAGAACCACACCCCTCCGCCCTCCCCCCAGTAACCTAGCACATCGGATCGACACATCTCGCCCCCCCACCCCCAGTATCCCAATCATCCACCCACCCCTCACTATAACCCCACACCCCTCTACCCCAGGTGTCAATCGTCCCTCCTCTCTCATCCAACCCACCCCCACTCCCCTTGCCCTTCACCCTAACCCCCCCTTTCCGCTACCAGCTGAACTCTCTGAACCCCCCACCTCCCTTAACTCATCTCCTCCCCACAAAAGGACCTTCTCCCACCCTTTGACCATCACCCCCCCCATACTCAGACCCCACTTCCACACCTACACCCCCACCACCCGAACCTACACTCATCACCCTAACTCCCTATCACCCATTCCGCTTACCCCCCAACAACTCTAACCCCCCCACTAATCCTTCTACACCCCTCCCCCGACCAATAACCCTGTCACTAATACCACCAACCTCTGCACTAACTACACACCCCTCCTCCCCCACTTCAATACACATGATACTTACTCGCCCTCAGCGACCTCCCCCGACACCCTTCCCAATCCAATGCTGGACAAGATCATGTCCACCCTCCTCCAAATCAAAGAGGACCATCACACCTTCAAAGAGCTACTCTGTGTAGACCCCAGACACACCCTACCCACCACTACTTCCCCTCCCAACAAGTCACACCCATCCTACTCACCCCCTCACACAACTCCCCTCACTGGACCCCTACCCCCACTCATAAACACACCACCCGCCCACAACGTACCAGCAATCCACTCTCGGAGTACGACATACGCACCCTACTCCACTCATATGACCCCACTCCCCAAAATCACAACCAACACACACCTGCCCATCCCCACAATTCAATCAAACCCTCTCAGGCCCTCGACACACAGCAACAGAGGCTCCGTCCCTATCAACCTCCAAAAAGTCCCCCTCATATAGAACCCTCCACCTCCCTTATCACCCCACGGCTCAAGTGCACATTACTAAACTGCAGATCGGCTCATAGACACTCCTCCGACATTGCTGATCTCATAGAAACACTGGACCTTGACCTAATGATCCTCACAAACTTGGTTAACAGAATCTTCTACACCAATCATTGACATTCTAGTTCCACCCAACAATCACATCATTAGACTTGACAGGACTGGCAAGACAGGTGGTGGAATCGCTTGCATTTATAGGAACAACCTCTCCATTACTAGAATCACTTCCCCCACTCTCACCTCATGTGAATACATCTGCCTCGTTGTCATTAGCATGGGCAAACCTGTATGCTCTCTGCACATCATTTACCATCCACCGGGGGACAACCTCATCTTCACCCAACAACTCATGGACATGATCACAACCAACTCCGGTCATCAAAACTCTCAAATTTTCCTTGGAGATTTTAACCTCCACTGGAACGATCACAATGACGCGTTGGTAAATAGTTTCAAAAACTTCCTCAACGCTCTTGACCTCACCCAAATATGCAATAGCTCCACCCATGACCAGGGCTCTATCCTCGACCTTATCTCCATAGAGGATTCCACCCAACTGGAATCAATACAACCCTGTGACTGGTCAGACCACCACATTATCACATTCTTCATCAATGAAAAAGTCAAACTTAACTCAGTTCAATCTACCAAATCCAAGACCTGGAAAAGAGACCTGAAGAAACTCAACCCCAACTAGTTACCTTCCTCCAGCTGCAATCTCCTCCTTCCCCCTACCGGCGCCTCAGACATTCATGCGATGACCGACCACTACCTCAACACTATGACCACTATAATCAATGAGGCAGCCCCCTTGCAACTAAAGAGAGCCCCCACTAAGATCTCTAACCCCTGGTACGATGGCAGACTCAACGAAGATAGACGTGCCATGCGACTTGCAGAGCGCACCTGGAGATCAGCCCCTTCGGCATTGCACCTTAAAGCTCTTAAGAAAAAGAGAAATGCCTACTTTAGGAAAATCAAACGCTCAAAATCAAACTTCTTTAGCCTCCAGCTAGACCAAGCAAAAAACCGACCGAGGAAATTGTTTGAGCTAATCAAAACACAATCCAAGGAACAGCCCAAACAATCACATAGCTCATTGCTCGATACACCATCCTGTGAAGCCTTCTCAGCCTTCTTTACCCTAAAGACCGACAACATCAGGATTGATCCCCTAAAAGACCTTCGCCTTTACGCTAGTCTACACAGCATAACACCCACTGAAACAAAAAACAATGCTGCATGGTCCTCATTTGACACCTACTCAGAAGAAACAATTGGCAAACTGCTCAGTACCCTGAAACCTTCTAATCACCTCACAGACCCTCTTCCAGCTAATGCTTTAAAAGACTTAATCCCTCTGCTCCTCCCACTATGGACCAAAATTGTTAACAGCTCACTTCAACAAGGACTCATCCCCGACTCCCTCAAAGTGGGTCAAGTCACACCTATTATCAAGAAACCAACAGCTGACCCCACGGACTTATACAACTACCGTCCTATTTCCAATATCCCCCCTGGCCAAACTGTTGGAAAAATGCGTACAACTCCAGTTAACAAAACACATTGAACAGTTTGACCTCCTCAACCCTCATCAATCAGGCTTCCGATCAGGTCACGATTAGAAAAAATGGTTAGGGGTTCTGCCCACCTTACCCTCCCGTACCTGAGCAGGAGACATCCAAGGATGGAAAAAGTAGAAACAAAAAGGTTCTGAAGGGATCAATCTACTTTTAATTCTCAAACAAGAAACAATCAATTATCTTGTGATACACGAATTATACGCAGCATAGGTATATATTAATTCATATACATATATGAGCAAACAGCCAGAGAGCCACAATATCAAAAAATGATACAATCTATATACAACACATCACATCTACAATATATACAAATACACAAAACACTATACAATACCAAACACACTTCTCTGTACCCTTGAGAATAAAGATATATACACCAATTTACATATGTACCTCCTCTCAATTTGGGGTGGAGTATACAACAAAACGGTAGTCCCAAACACAAAAACCACCAGGGGGTTAACTTATCAACCCAGCCTACATTTGTGTTGGTGTGCCTTGGAAAAAATCCAATCTTCCTTAAATTTTAAAAGGGACTCCGTTCAAAACATAAGGTGTTGACGCAGTCGCGTTTCAGCCAGATGATATAGGCTTCATCAGGACATTTGTACTCTAGTAACAACAAATACATGTATTAACTCTTTCTACATAAACAAAAAAACATTACAGCTGCTAAAATAAATGAACTTTGTCTCCCCCACATGTGTAAATGCAGTGTCAATGGGTGATTCCGTCATGGAAAGAAAAAGACAATAGCACAAGGAAAGAAAAATCACAACCCAAACCAAAAAAGGTCCAAGGACAAATAATAATCCAATAAATAAAAATAATAAAGGAGACTATCAGAGACCCCAACCACACCTCCAAGTGAACAACTCAAGCGTGCAACAAGATGTAAACACTAATACCAATCAAACGAATCACCTTATACCCCAAATTGACAATGCCTATATAAGCCAAATACTATCAACACAACACGTGTCCAAAGATAAGTACCTATTCTTCGCGGCCCCGGCCAAACCTCGGGCTGGTATTGCCCCCCCACCAACCACAAAAGTGAGTAGGGTAGGAACCACCGTCTAGACTCTATTCCAGTGGACACTACATGAGGGGGACATATAAAGAAGCAATCAATCCCAAGGGAAGGTATAACACGGGGTGGACTTTGCCACACCACCGCCATCACTGACAACCAGCTTTCTAACACACAGCACGGTACACCTACCTTAATTCTTCGTGATGTCCGCCCAGGTAGAAAAAAACTCTGAAGTAGCTCAAGTCTCGCAGTCTTCCTATAATCATGCCAGACCCCAGGAGAAAAGAGAAGAGAGGAACAACACTCCGTCAATCACTCGACCCTCTCTCCTCATTAACCTACACCAAATATCCTAATGGGGCTACATACAATTCATCCTTAGTGGCAGAGTGCCGGTCCAGAGCGGATCATAAACCGAAAGACACGGGCAACTAAAAATACCTATAAAGTATGTGCCCGCCAAACTTAAAAGGTTTCTCACTCAAGGCTACATATCGGCCTAATTCAAAACCCAGACAGTGCCTCTCGGGGAGGGGAAACAGTCGGGGCAAAGCCTGTCTATCACTCCACTGTCGTAGCCACCAACCCCCCCTCACAGTATTCTGCTCTAATTTACTTTAAAGGGACCTCACTGCCCGTACTGCGCGCTCGCATAATAATGTGGCGAAAAATGACGAAAATACCTTCAGTTTATAAACAAGGGCAGTGGCACGTTCACTCAATGCTTGCTCCAACGCCTCTCCAGCCGAATCACCAAAGCGTCCGGGCCGGCTGACATCGCGCATTCTAAATATGCGTGTCATACGTCAGACTGTGCGTCCACCCCATAGATAACACTAAAAAAGGAATATCAGTCCAAAATGTTATCGATAATTATCCACCGGCGCTCAAGATTCACAAGTACTCACAATGTTCCAAATTAATGGCCAAGCTCACTTCGACCATACAAAGAGGAAAAGGAAGAAAAACCAAATGTAAATAGAAAGAAATCAAGAGAAAAATAAAACGAAAGAACCAGACGACCCAAAGTGACATCCACAAATCATCATACACCCATTGTAGCTCCTGCACTTCCACTATAGGGTTCCCATTCTAAGCAAGGCATCATAACTATACATCCCGGGACAAAACCACAAAGGAGGGAACAGTATCAAAAAGGATCAAGGGTGGTACAGATCCCTCATGTTAGTATCTGGCACAGCACAATAAATACACATAGTACACAATATAAAGCCAAAACCAGACCAAATATATACAGTGTGTGTAAAAGCAACATATGTACATATACTTCGATAATCAGTATCAAACCTTATCGCAATTCATACTTACTCAAAAAACCCGGTAAAAGAGATATACAGAGTACAGTAAACAATGAAGATCAAGGCATTCAAATCATTGCCCAAATTTCATCCCGCTCATTAAGTCCTTTATCAGAGGTGTGATACCTCTCTATTAATCTTGCTTCTGTGCGGTTCAGCTTGGTCTCTAATTCTGTTTTATTTTTAGCCGTGATGGTAACTAGAACTGCCCAAGTCAACTCCTCTTCATTATGGTGCCTCCATGTAGTGCTGCACTAGAGGAGCCCCAATGTACCTACACCTTATGCGCGATTTCTGCTGTCCAATCCACATTTTACCTGCTTGCGTGGTTTGCCCAATGTAGGACAGGTCACAAGGACATTTCACTACATAAATAACGTTCTTGGTGTTACAATTAGAAAATGTGCGCATCGTATGTGTATGGCCATTGATTTCGATCTCTTTCAAGTCCATAGTGTTAGGACACACAACACAGTTCATACAGCGGTAGTGTCCGATCACGGGTGACAACCCTAATAGGCTCCTAGTATCTTTTTTGCTTGTCACCACCCTACTCGCCTTTACCAAATGTTGCTTTATATTTTGTCATTTTCGAAATGCAAATAGCGGTTTTGGAATGTTCAGATGTTCTATTAATTTCCAATTCTTTGAAATGATCTGTTTCACCTTATTTGCCTTTGGATTGAATGTTAGGACACAAGTTAACAATGTGCCCTCCTTCTTATCTTTGGGTGTCAGCAAACTTTCCCGAGGTGTGTACCAAGCACGTTTAAGTGCTGTTCTAACTAACTTCCTGGAGTATCCTCTATTGCAGAGTTTGTTCATTAGAATTTCCGCATTATCAAAATAGTCGCTTTTGTTGGAACAATTGCGACGAATACGCAGAAATTGCCCATAGGGCACATTTTCTTTAAGGCCCCTGGGGTGGCCACTACTGAATTCTAAAAGAGTATTCCGATCAGTGGGCTTGGTGTAAAGATTAACCCCCAGGTGTCCCTCACTATTGTAAATCCACACATCAAGAAAATTGTTTTTATCATTGCTTGAACTCATTGTGAATCTCAAATCAGATGAGCACGAATTCAGCCACTCATGAAACCTAGTGAGTTCCTCACTGTTACTATCCCAGATTAGGAATAGGTCGTCGATGAAGCGCACCCACCTCAACAACAAGTGCCGAAATGGGTTCGCTTCACCAAAGACATACACCTCCTCAAATTGGTCCATAACCAGATTGGCAATCTCCGGAGCAAAGCTACAGCCCATTGCGACTCCCTTAAGTTGTAAATAAAGGGAGTCTTTAAAGGTGCAAAAATTATTTTTCAGACAGATTTTTGCCAGTTCCAAAATGAATTTTGTGGGGACCTGGTGAGGTCTACTTCTACGATCTAACACTAAACCCATAACCAGCAGTGCCTCATCCTGCGGTATGTTAGTGTAGAGACTCTCGATGTCGAAGGTGACCAACTACTACTGGCCACCATCGAACACAGAGTTCTCCACCTTCTGAATAAAATCCAGTGTCACGCACAGAGACAGCTATGACACACATTATTGATGACGCCCTCCAAATCCTAGATCAGAACAATACCTGCCTCCTCATCTTACTTGATCTCTCCTCAGCATTTGACACTATCAAAAACGAAAACTTACTCGATCTGTTAAATACCAGAATGGGTATCGGGGACCGTTCTCAAGTGGTTTACCTCCTTTCTGCATAACAGATCACAGAAATTCAAGAGCAACAACTTGATGTCCTCACCTATGCCTGTTACATTGGGCGTCCCATAAGGCTCTTCCCTATCCCCAACACTGTTCAACCTATTCATGGAGCCTCTCTCCACCTTGTTACAAGCATCCAATGTACACTTTCATATGTATGCTGACGACACCCAGCTCTATCTCAAATTACAATCCCCCGAAGACATCAATTTGCTGAACTCAACGCTCAGAAACACCCAAACATGGCTGGCCGAAAATCACCTCAAACCTAATGCTCAGAAAACGTGTTCCTTCTGATCACACCTCCCGCAAAAATCTCCACCACTCAAACTTGGCTTAAACACCTAACTGCACTCAACATCCAACCTACCATCGTGGACTCTGCGAAATCCCTTGGCATAACCCTGGACACCAACCTCAATAGGCAACACCACATCAGCAAGGCAATAAAGGGAGCTAACTTCCAAATAAATATCCTGAGGAAACTTAAACCTTTCCTCCCAGCTAAAGACTTCCAAACTGCAGTACAAGTCACTCCTCGGATAGACTACGGAAGTGTTGCCCTCTGCGGACTCCCCCCTATCAACAACCGCACCCCTAAAAGCCTCACTGAACTCTGCTGCGAGACTCATCACTGGATCCAAAAAACGCTCACATATCTCCCCTGACTTGAGATCCCTGAATTGGCTGCCTTTCAAAGCCAGAATCCATTTGAAAATCGCCTGTATGACTCATAGGGCTGTACACCATAACTCACCCAGCTACCTCACTCAGAAGCTGACCATCTCAGGTGGCCCAAGAAACACCAGGAGCACAAAAAATCTTCTTCTGAAACCTCGAAGATTTCGGAAGGAGAAAACGTATAAACGCTCCTTTTCAGGAATGGCACCCAGGATCTGGAATGCACTCCACCCCCAGAAACCAGACTTATCTCCTCCACTGCATTTTTCAAGAAGGAAGTAAAAGCTATCCTCATGGCTAAATTCACTTGAACATTGACCCTGGATATTTTTGCACCTTTGTATTATCTGTATCCGTTTGAGTTAGTATGCTCCTCGATGTAACTTCCCCCCCCTTTTAGATGCCCTCTTATTCACCTTCGTTTATTCTGTGATCAGAGATTTTGTTCAATACCTGCTTGTTTTTCTTATCCCTTGCTTTTGTTTTTTGTAAAGCGCTCTGATATCTGCAAAGATCTTGTTCGCGCTGTATAAAACTCTCAAAATAAATAAAATAAAAACTGTTCCACAGCCTAAAACGGGCCCGACACTAAAAAAGTCGTCGATCCGAAAAACACCGGCCAACCACGAAAGGTCGTCAATCCAAAAAAGACTGTTGACCAGAAAAAGGGCGTCGCCCCTAACACTGCCTCCGACCCGAAAAAGGCCGTCCGACTGAAAAGGGCAGTCGAACCGAAGAAAGCAGTCGACCCGGAAAAACACATCGACCCGAAAAAGGCTGTCGAACATAAGGTCGTCGAGTCCAATAAGGCCATCTAGCCAAAAACAGCTGTCGAGCCGACGAGATGTCTGGCCGAAAAAAGCTCAAGATAAAAGCAAGCAAGCGACCAATCCAAAAACATCGGCGCCGAAGCCACGGGCAGTGGAAGAACTTTTTCATCCTGTTCCAGTGAGCCCAGACCAAAATAGACTGCATATAGACCCTGATGCAGGACATTTAACAGTCTACAAAAAGAACAAGAGAAAACTGGACACGGAGGCTCCTTCTCCTGTTCCCTGTAAGAAAAAGGATTTTGGGACATCCCCTTCTGGACCTTTTACACCTTCTCCTTTCACTCCTGACATGCATTATGTTCCATATTCTCCTACACCTCCACATTATGATGAGGGAGAGGACATGGGTGTAGACCCTCATCAGGACTTCATAGACCCTGATGGTCAGGGAACCCAAGATCACACATGGGACGATCAGAATGACCCTAATGACCCATATGACTGACTGACTGATGGTATTTCTAAAGCGCACTAATGCTGAGGCGTCTTGGCGCTGAGTAAAGTGACCAACCAGGTACTAACCGAAGCATCATTGAGTAAAGAGCCATGTCTTAATTTCCTTCCTGAACAGTTTACGATTAGTGATTTGTCTGAGGTGAAGTGGAGCTGAGTTCCATAACCTTGAGGCCAGATGGGAGAAGCCCTTGCCTCCCCAACGTGATCTTTTAATCTTAGGAACCTTAACTAGACACTGCGCAGCAGACCTAAGGGAACGGCTTGGCTGATATCAAGAGAATAGGGATTGAAGATCTAGAGCCCCGTCTCCGGCCAAAGCCTTTTGGACCAAGCATAATGCCTTAAACTCTACCTGTCGTTGTACTGGAAGCCAGTGTAATTGACTGATAGAGCGGAAAGTAGGATAATACTTGGGCAGGTTGAGAAGTACTCTCGCTGCTGCATTCTGGACTGATTGCAGCTTGGCCATTTGAGCCGTGCCAGCTCCCAGATAAAGGGCGTTCCCGTAATCGATTCTAGAGTAGACGGTAGCAATTATGACTGTTTTCCTAAGAGAGAAGGGGATAAACGGTAATACCTTTCTCAGCCCTTTTAGCATGAAAAAGCACGCTGAGGCCACTTGATTAATCTGTGGCCGCCAGGACATGTCTTTGTCAAACACTATGCCGAGATTTCTAGCTTTAGCCACTGGAAGCGGACAGGTCCCCGCTGAGATAGGCCACCAAAGCTGATTCCAGATGAAAGCCTTTTGGCCAAATTCAAGGACTTCTGTTTTTACAGTGTTCAGCTTTAAAAAGTTCAGATTCATCCAGGACATGACCGTGGACATGCACAAGGAGAAATCTACTACCTTGGCCTCAATTGAATGAGAAACTGACACTATCAGCTGAGTGTCATCTGCGTATGACACTAGCTTAAGGCCTTGTTGTTGAATTAATTTCGCCAACGGGGCGACATAAACATTAAACAAAGTAGATGATAGAGAGGATCCCTGCGGAACTCCTCCTGGAAGGGTACATTTTTCTGATTGGTAGCCATTCCAGAGGATAACCTGTTCTGTCTGACAGGAAGGAGGTGAGTAGATCCAGCGCTGTGCCCTTGACACCAGTGTCCCTAAGCCTTTGAATATGTACCAAGTGGTTTTCGGTATCAAAGGCCGCTGTTAGATCCAGCAGGACCAATGTGACTCTACTTCCCTCATCCATGCCCTTTCTTATTTCCTCTGCCGCCATTACATTAATGCTGTTTCTGTGGAATGATTTGCACGGAAGCCATGTTGGGTATTATCGAGCAAGTTGTTCACCTCCAGATATGAAGATAGCTCCAAGTTCATGGCTTTCTCCAGCAGTTTGGCAGACAGAGGCAGGCAGGAGATAGGGCAATAGGTTTTTTTCATCCAGGGGGTCTAGTTTTGTCTTTAACAGCGGGCAAACACAAGCCTTTTTCCATACTGAAGGAAAGACTCCTGAAGTCAAAGCCAGGTTCAAAACCGGCATTAATAATACACTGATCTCTGAGGGAGCCAGATGAAGTACATACGGTGAAAAAGGATCGGTGGGGATCCTGACTTGGTTTTTAACAACAGGTCTGCCACCATGTTCTCATCAAGAGGGGAGAATTGTAGTAGACCCCCCTGAGTATGGCTAATCGTGGCTAGCGTATCTTGGTTGTTATCTGTGCTGTTTGCTGCATTAGCTAAATCATTGTAGACGGATTGAACTTTATTTTGGAAGTAAGAGGCCAGTTTATCTACAAATATTTGGTCTGGTCTAAAACTTACATCTCGAGGACATTTCATTAGAGCGCTAACTGTTGAAAAAACGTATCTGCCGGAATGCACAGCGTCCTGTATCTTCTTGGAGTAATAGGTGGATTTAGTCTGAGTAATAAGATTCTTATATCCCTCAAGTGCTGCACAATAGACCTTCTTTTGGGTTGCATCATAGTGAGATCTCCAGGCACGCTCTTTCCGTCTGAAATACATTTCGGCCGCTTTTAATTCTGTTGAATACCAGGGTGACGACACCCTTTTCTGCCGAGCTTTAAATAATCTTTCTGGGGCTACCTTATTGGCAGTTCTATTAAGGCTATCTTGCAGGGCCATGGCTGCCTGGTTTGCATCTATCCAGGCCAGGGATCTGTCCTCAAGAGCCCCTATCAGGTCAGAACTAGTGACTGCCTTCCTTGCGCGATATTTCCTGGTCCTCCTGAGAGTGGTGGTACTAAGTGTAACAGTGAAATACACTGCGCAGTGGTCGGACCATGGAATTGGTATGATATTGACAGTCAAATTAGGATGGTTGGTGCAAATGCCATCCAGAGTATGACCTGCCGTGTGTGTAGGTTCTCTAACAATTTGTTCCATATTGTGGCTCGTAAATATTTCAAGGAGATTGGTAGTTTCCGAGTTGTTGTTATCCTCGAGATGGAAGTTAAAATCTCCTAGCACAGTGTAGTACTCATGCACCAGGCATGTCTCTTAATGGGTTTGGATAGCAGCTGAGAAAGGGGCTCTTGCACTAGGGGGTCTGTGTATAAGTAGGCCCGAGAAAGAGGAAGAGTTGTTAAATTTAAGTATAAAACTCATTGCTTCAGATCCCTCAACATTCTCAGCAGTGGTGAGGGTGGATCTATAGATTATAGCTAATCCTCCACCCCGTCCTTTGGCACGGTTGACATTCTCAATCGTGTAGCCTGGAGGAGTAACAATGTTCCAATCAGGGTCACTGCTGTCATTGGCCCAAGTCTCTGTTAAAAAATAATACATTAGGATCTTCCGTGTGTATTAAGCATTCAAATTGATATTTGTTTGACCAATGATCTGACGTTAAGGAGAAGGCAGTTGATAACCCTGCCGGTCCCATTAACCTTATTGTTTTTGTTGTAGTAATATTCTGTGAGGGAACACCCTTTGGCGATGAGTTAAGCCCATCTCTGGCTGGCCAGTCACAGCGTTTGCAGCAGCAAGACCCAGCAGGAGAGGAGATGTTATGAAAGGTGCACCTACCCATATTAAGGTCTAAAAGATATTTCTTTGAGTATGGGATCCTGTTGGAAAGACCAAGGGGTATGGGGCATGGCGCATTCCGGGCGCAGACGGGCTTGCCTGCGCAGTCGCTGCATGGTTGATTTTATGCGAGGGCTATGATCAGGGGGCGGAGCTAGTGGTAAGACCGGAACTGGAGCGCTAATCTTCAGGCGGGTTGGGAAAGATATGATACACAACCCATACCAGATCCCTCCACATATCCCACAAAGCCATCCCCTACTGACGACACAGTTGCTTTTAACCAGCTAGTTGACAGAGCAGATCAGTGTCATGGTGTAAGCATGCACACTGACCCTGTAGAGGAGGATTTCCTATTTAATACCTTCACAACATCAGAGAAGAGTATATGCACATTCCCTATGCTAAAGGGAGTACTTAAGCACGCGCCAGACATCTTTAAAGACCCAGCCAGAGCACGTGTCCTGAATCCAAGAATTGAAAAGAAATATAAATCAGCCCCTACAGACCCCTCTTATATCAAGTCTCAGTTACCACTAGACTCTCTTGTTTCTAACGCCAGAAAGAGGGCGAATTCTAAAACTCTCCTGACAAGGAGTCAAAAATCTTGGAAGCCTCAGGAAAGAGAGTGGCCTCTCAGGCAGCAAATACCTGGAGAATAGCCAATACACAAGGCTCTTTTAGCACGCTATGACAGAGCACACTATGAAGAACTGGAGGGATTATTAAAACACCTACCAGACCCTTATAAGGCAAAAGCTAATGACCTAATTCAAGAAGGAAAATTCCTCACTAACGCATCTATAAAATGCGCCCTTGATTCAGCCGATACAGCCGCTAGGTCTGTCAACACTAGTGTGTTGCTTCGCCGCCATACCTGGCTACGCATCTCAGGTTTTAAAAATGAAGTACAGTCTACCATACTTAATCACCCATTAACCAGGATTTCTTGTTCAGCCCAGCAGTTGATACCATCTTAGAAAAGATGAAGAAAGATACCGACACCGCAAAGCCCATGGGTGCACTTCAATTCCAACAGTCTTGGGGCTCCTTTCGCCGCTCCTCCTTTTGAGGCTCAGGCAGAGGCAACCCATCACAAACCTCTTCATCATTTAAAACAAATACCCAAGGCACCTTTAATAAAGGCTCCAGCAGAGGAGGTTATACAGGAAATAATAACAAAGGCAGAGGACGTGGTAATAACACCAGAGCCTCCGCCACCAACAAACAGACTTGTTCACACTCCCTCCAGACCACTTAACACCAGTCTGAGGCAGAATAACACAATTCCTACCAGTCTGGAATACCATTACCACAGACAGGTGGGTGAGACAAATTATCCAGTATGGTTACTGCCTCAAACTCACTTCTACTCCACCCAACATACCACCCAAACACCGTCCAATGCCAAAAGAACACATCACGCTGTTACAACTAGAAGTGCTGTCCATGCTAGAAAAGGGAGCCATAGTGCCAGTCCCTTTTCAACACCAGGGCACAGGGGTATACTCTCTATACTTCCTTATTCCCAAAAAAGACCGGTCCCTCAGACCAATATTGGACCTCAGACCTCTGAACCAATATATACTTTCAGAGCATTTCCATATGATCACTCTACAACAAGTACTCCCGCTACTCCAACAAGGCGACTTCCTCGCTACATTAGACCTCAAGGATGCATACTTTCACATACCTATACATCCAGCTCACAAGAAATACCTCAGGTTCACAATAGATGGTCGCCACTACCAATTCGAAGTTCTTCCCTTCGGGTAACTACAGCACCAAGGGTTTTTACAAAATGCCTAGCAGTAGTAGCAGCACATCTCAGAAGGCAACACATCCATGTGTTCCCCCTACCTGGACGATTGGCTCATAAAAGCCATCTCATACGTACAGTGTGCAAACCATACGTCTCAGACAATCCAGCTTCTACACAGTCTAGGATTCTCCATAAATTACCCAAAATCACATCTGCAACCCTCCCACATACAACAATATCTGGGAGCAACAATAGATACCTCAGTGGCGAAAGTATATTCAAATCCAGCCTGGATATCCAAAATACAGTCTCTCATTCAAAGATTTCAGCCACAACACTCCCTGCCAGCTCGAGTGTTCATGCAGTTTATAGGCATGATGGCCTCCTGCATATTCAGTGTCCCTCATACCCGACTCTGACTGTGGCCATTGCAAGAATGCCTAGCACAACAGTGGAACCAAGCTCAAGGACAACTAAAAGACCAATTGTTGGTAGACAGTCGCACTTACAACTCTCTGCAGTGGTGGAACCCACAAAACCTTTCCAAGGGGCGACTGTTCCAAGAGCCAGTTCCACAAGTAGTATTAACAGCGGATGCATCACTGACCGGTTGGGGAGCCCACCTCCTTCAATACACAGTCCAAGGTCTCTGGACAGTCAAACAAAAGACATTGCATATAAACCACTTAGAGTTACTAGCAGTATTTCTAGCAATGAAAGCCTTCCAGAAATACTTGTACAACAAGGCTGTGTTAATCCGGACGGACAACATGACAGCCATGTACTACATCCTAAAACAGGGAGGGACACACTCCCCACAGCTGTCTCACCTAGCACAGAGCATATGGAAGTGGGCAATTCCCAAAAACATCTTTCTCCTGGCAGGACACCTCCCAGGAATAGACAATCACAAGGCAATGCGATATGGATGAACTGGTCTGGCAGATTTGCGTACTTTTTTCCGCCAACGCCACTGATTCCATTAGTGGCACGTAAACTAAAACAGTCACTCACAATGAACCTGGTTGCTCCCACATGGGCAAGACAGCCATGGTACACAACTCTCCTAGAACTCTCAGTAGTCCCGCACCAAAGACTACGCCTGTCGTCACAATTGCTGACACAGAACCATGGCGAAATCAGGCATCCAGATCCCAATCAGATGAACCTAGCGATCTGGCTCCTGAGGTCTTAGAGTTCGGATACCTTAACTTGCCTCCAGATTGCATGAACATTATCAAGGAAGCAAGGCGCCCCACTACTAGAGCATGCTACGCAGCTAAATGGAAAAGATTTGTAATCTATTATAACAATAACCAAATCAACCCATTAGATGCCTCCATCCAAAACATAATCTGTTACTTGCTACATCTTCAAAGATGTAATCTAGCCTACTCATCCATAAGGCTACACCTTGCTGCTATAGCAGCATATCTTCAAAACAGGCAACACGTGTCCCTGTTCAGAATACCACCTATCAAAGCTTTTATGAAAGGATTTAAAAGAATTATCCCTCCAAAGCATCCACCTTCGCCAGTCTAGAACTTCAACATAGCACTAACCAGACTCATGGGGCCTCCTTTCGAACCACTCCATTCATGTGAACTACAATTCTTAACATGGAAAGTGGCATTTTTAATTGCCATTACCTCCCTCAGGCGAGTGAGTGAGCTACAGGCACTAACCATTCAGGAACCCTTCATGCAAATACACCAAAACAAGGTAGTGCTTCGTACTAACCCTAAATTCATCCCAAAAGTTATATCCACTTTCCACATCAATCAGTCCATAGAATTGCCAGTTTTCTTTCAAAACCCGCAGTCAGTAGCTGAAAGAGCCCTACACACACTAGATGTCAAAAGAGCGCTGCTATATTACGTTGACAGAACTAAATCATTCAGAAAAACAAAGCAACTTTTTGTTGCTTTTTCTCCACAACATAAGAGTAATCCCATTTCAAAGACAGGAATAGACAGATGGATAGTTAAATGCATTCAAATATGCTATCAAAAGGCAAAGCACACTTTAACAGTTCCCCCAAAAGCCCACTCAACGCGCAAAATGTGGGCATCCATGGCTTTCCTAGGAAATATTCCCCTAGAAGACATATATAGGGCGGCTACATGGTCTACCATACACACTTTCACTAAACACTACTGTGTTGACGTGCAAGCTAAGCAATGAGCTGCTGTAGGCCAAGCTGTTCTTAAAACTCTTTTTCAAACAACTGCAGCTGGTACAGGCGACCACCGCTAGAGGAGAAACTGCTATACAGTCTATGCTAAGGTATGAATTCAGCAGCCCACATGCCTCGAATGGAAAATGCTACTTACCAGTATGCATCTGTTCTTGGCATGTAGGGCTGCTGAGATTCATATCGCCCACCCTCCTCCCCGGTGCCTGTCACAGCTGCAGGGTTTCCTTCTTAACATACATTTACATGGTCATCTCTTACTTTTCTATACTCCATCTTTGCCACAATGGCGAAAAACAATCTGAGGATGGAGAAGATGCCCATGCGCAATGTAGACCAGGGGAGGAGTCACCTATCTAGTGATACTTCGAAGACTCTTCCAAGACAACAAGGTGCAAACATCCGGACCCAACACTAGGCGGTGATCTATGCATGTCAGCAGCCCTACATGCCAAGAACAGATTCATACTGGTAAGTAGCATTTTCCTTCCAAGGCGGCACTCGCTCTGCAGCGCTTTTTGTCGCAAGTGGAGCTGCGGTCTGTTGTACGCCTTTCCGCCTATACCTCTTCTACCCAGAGTGCTGAAGAATATCAGTCACGACCGGACCCAAGTCATCCTTGTGGCTCTGGACTGGGCTTTAAAGCGTTTGGCATCCTGAGCTACTCAGTATGAGCCTGGATCCCCCAATCCGACTGCCTCTGCAGGAGGATCTTCTGTCGCAGCAGCAGGGGACCGCTCTCCACCCGAATCTGTCCAGCCTCCATCTACATGCGTGGAGATTGAGCGGCGATAGTTGATTCCATTTGACTTGCCTCCCGAAGTCTGTGATGTCATTCTGGCAGACAGGCGCCCCTCCACTAAATTGGTATGTGCCTGCAGGTGAAACAAATTTGAAGCATGGTGCACAGCCAAGACTGTGAACCCCCTTTCTGTCCCTCTTACTGAGGTCCTTTTGTTCCTTCTTTCTCTGGCCCAGCAGGGCTCTGCTCTGGGCACTATAAAGGGCTACCTTTCGGCCATTTCAGCCTTTTTGAGGCTTCCAGATCAGCCTTCTCTTTTCAAGTTCCCTGTTGTACAGAGATTCTTAAAAGGCATTACGCATGTTCCCTTCTGTTCCTTTCATAATGCCTCTGTAGTACTTTAATCCTGTTTTGACTTCTCATGTGCGCTCCCTTTGAGCCGCTTCACAATTGTCCTTTACGTCTTCTGACTTCGAAAACTGCCTTCCTGGTGGCTATCACCTCTGCCAGGAGAGTGAGTGAGCTTCTGGCTCTTTCTTGTAAGCCTCTTTTTCTGTCGGTTCATCCGGACAAGGTTGTGCTTCGCACTCGTCCTTTCTTGCCAAAGGTTGTCACTGCCTTCCACATCGGGCAGACTATCACCTTGCCCACTTTCTTTCCACCTCCGCACCCTTCCAGAGAGGAAGAGAGGCATCTGGACCTAAAACGTGCGCGCTCCTTTTACCTGAATCGCACACAAGTACTCCGGGTGGATGAGCAGCTCTTTGTTGGCTACGCAGGTGCCAAGAAAGGTCGGGGTGTTCATAAGAGGACTATCTCCTGCTGGGTCGTCTTTTGTATCAAGGCCTGCTATTCTATGGCTAAAAAGGAACCTCTGGTGGGGCTGCGTGCCATTCTACCAGGGCAACAGCAGCTACTACTGCATTGGGACGTGGTGTCCCCCTGCAAGACATCTGTCAGGCTGCCATATGGGCTTCGCTGCACACTTTTACAAAGCATTATTGCCTTGACCGTCCGGTCCGGAGGGACGGCTTCTTTGGCCGTTCTGTTCTTCATGACTTTCTGGTGTAATCTTGTTTGCAGACCCACCACCGGGGTTGGAATTGCTGGGGTATCTATTCTGAGGTAAGGAATCTATCACTAACTTGCTTTTTTAGATGCCCAAGTTACTTGTGTAACGATATATCTGTAAGAGACATTAGTTAGTGATAGATTCCTTACGGCACCACCCATCCTCCCCGTTCTGCGAACTGATTTCTTGGGATAAGGTCATCCTTTCGAGCCTTAGTTTCTATGCACCAGTGGTCAGTATCTTACATGGCTCTGCATTCCTGTTGCGGAAAGTTGTGTACAGAACTGACGTCAGTGCGTCAAAGTAGCTGCAGTGATGTCATCTCGTCAAATACGACACACGCGGAGCCGTACGACCGCCTGTTGACGCGCAGGTTTTTGCAGCGTGAATCTTTCTGGGTTCACTATGCTGTGCATTATTCCGCGGTCTAGTGGTTGGGTCCGGAATCGTAGTCTTTTCTTTCTTTTTTTTTTTTTGTAGCCCAGGTGGGTGTCCCGTGACGTCTGCACGCTTCCTGCGGAAGCTCCCACCTCTGGGCGCCATCTTCAGATTCTTTTTTCCGCCGTTGGGTCTGGATCGTCACCGAGAGGTTCCAGAGTTTTTGGAAAAAGCTGAAATCTACCGAAAAAGGGAGGATACATCCAGGAACAAGACCAACGGGACGACGAAAAAGGAGGAGAACTTCGAATACTTCGACGTCCAACGGAGAATGCGATCATAGGGGGCACCCTGAGCCCAGGAATGGACAAGACCCCGTTCAAATTCTGCCGCAACTGCCACCACAAGTACACGCAGAAGGATCAGCACCTGGCTTGCAACCTCTGCCTGCTGGTCGACCGCGAAAGCAAGGATTACAACGCCTGCTCAGTCTTCATGCCGAAGAGACTCAGGATTAGAGGGAGGCAGAGCATAGCCAACCACAGCATGCAAGGAAAAGGGCAACCTCCGTCGCTTCGGGACTTGGGCCTCTCCAGTGACGAAGAGACCAGCATCGCCGAGGGACCAGATGACTTCACGGTCATAGAGATTGATAAGCAAACTACAAAATAGGTAGGAGAGACGTCGACCCCTTAAGCCCCAACAGACTCTCGAAAGCCTGAGTCAGACTCTCGAAAAACAGAGTAAGTCCACGAAAGGAGCACTGGCGCCGAATATTTCGACTGCCGCAGCTGCATCCAGGGACAAACAGCCCAGCGGATCCTTCGAAAAGGGCTCCCAGGCAGCAAAAACACACGAAAAGCCTAGGTCATCTAAGCACGCCCCCGAAAACTAGCACTCGACGCCGAAGGAAAAGGACCAGATGGCTTCTTCGAAGTAAACGTCTACGTCGAGAAGATCGTCCGAAACACTCTACGACGAACAGGCCGCCGAGATGGAAAGGAAAAAGAGAAGGCTCGAGGCAGAAATGGATAACATCCTGCAAAGGAAAACAGAATTCGACGAGCGGATGGAGGTTCACTATCCTGTTGACGCCGACGACTATCGTCGAAGTCAAGGACAAGGAGGAGTTCGACGCCAAAAAGCTGCCTAAAACTCCTGAGCCCCAGGAACACCAAGAAGAAAAGGGTCTATACTATTTCGAGGAAGTCGAAGAAGACCAGAGCACGAGTTTGGACTCTGCATCCTCGGTGGAGCAGGACTTGGATTGGCAGGACGAAAAACCAAAAGCCTGCTTCCTCTTAGAGACCCTGCTCCCCACTCAATTCCTCCCCATGCTATCAAGCGTCTCGGACCAGGGGAGAGAGGTATTCAAACAACCAGCATGCTGCAGGTCTGTCACACCCAGGACAGAGAAAAAATACAAACACTCCTCTAAGGATCCTCCCTACATCCAGGGATCCGTCACAGCTGACTCCATCATTGCAGCAACAGCCAGAAAAAGGGCCAATGTTCCCACAAACTCAGGCCCACCACCTGACAAGGAGAGTAAGGATAGACCTCACTGGAAGGAAGATAGAGAGGAATGCAGCAGTACACTGGCGCATTGCCAACTCTAATGCCCTACTCACCAGGCATACGTTCCAGCATTTGGACGAGGTTGGACAACTGCTCAAACACCTCCCTGAGCAATACCAACAGAGGGCAACACACCTGGGGGAAGAAGGCAAGAATATAGCCAACTCATGCCTAAAATCAGCCCTGGGTGCGGCAGACACTTCCAGCAGGCTCATGATTATCGGGGTCACAGAGAAGGCATGCCTGGCTGAGAATATCAGGTTTCAAGCCGGAAGTACAGAATAACCTCCTGAACACTCCCTTCAATGGTGAAACCCTGTTTGGAGCACCAGTGGATGAGAAACTCGCCCAACTCAAAAAGGAAAATGAAACTGCTAGGTCCATGGGGGCCTTGCAATTCAGAGGAATGAGGAGAGGCACACCGACACGGAGGCCAAACGGAAGAGGGGGGAACCAGCCGGGAACAACCAGCCGGGAACGTCACTTCAGACATTCACACAGGGCTACCAGGGCAACAAGCAAGCACAGCAGGGCCAGCAAAAACAAACCTGGAAATACCAGCCTCGGGGCCAGTCCTTTCATGGGAGGGTGAATGGACGAGGGCACATAAGGGGTGGGGGGGGCAGCAACCCACTTCGAAGTGACTCGGCACCACCAACCGTGCCCTCCCACACGACACCTCTAGGGGAGGGGCACAACAAAGTCAGCAAAAAAGGGTCACAAGGACAAAAGATCAACGAACATGTAACACCAGTAGGAGGCAGACTAAAACACTTCTTCCAGGAATGTAAGAAAATAACAACAGACAAATGGATACTCCGCATCATACAGTTCGGATACTGCATAGAACTGGAAAAGAAACCACCAAACAGGAAACCGAAAAGAAAAACGCACTCAGGAAAGGAACTAGAGCTACTCACAGAGGAAGCTCAAGAACTCCTCCACAAAGAAGCCATAGAAACAGTACCATTCAAAGAAAGAAATGAGGGAATGTACTCCAACCACTACCTCGTACCAAAGGTGGACGAAACACTAAGACCCATCCTGGACCTACGGTTCCTAAACCAATACGTAAGAACACAAAAATTCAAGATGACCTCTCTTCAAGAGGTTATTTCTCAGATAAGGGACGGAGACTTTATGTCCACCATAGACCTAAAAGACGCCTACCTACACATTCCCATGAACAGACAGCACAAACATCTACTGAGATTTGCCATCAACAAAGCACACTACCAGTTCACCGCCCTGGCCTTCGGACTAAAATCCGCACCAAGGGTCTTCATGTGCGTCGCTGCTGTGGCAGCGCACCGGAGGAGGGAAGGGATCCATGTATACCCCAACCTCGACGACTTGCTCATAAAAGCAAGTTCCTACAAACCATGCAAGGAACATGCACAACGGGTCACAAGAACGCTAATGGAACTGGGGTTCTCAATACACTGGGGGAAATCCTCAATGGAACCAGAGCAAGTGAAGATCTTCCTAGGTGCACAGATCAACACCATACAGAGCAAAGTGTTCCCCAGCGACAAGAGAACACTTGCCCTGCTGAAGGAGACACATCAGTACCAAAAGGGGCAAGCTCTGACAGTGAGGACAGCGAGGAAGATCATGGGGATGATGGCGTCATGCATTCACCTAGTCCCCAATATACGGCTACACATGAGACCATTCCAGGAATGGCTTCAACAACAATGGTCACAAGCTACTGGGAGTTGGGAAGATCTAGTGGTTGTAACGCACGCAGTGCAAGAGGAGATAGCTTGGTGGAACAAGGAGAGCATAACAGAGGGGAAGCTTTTGACACCACGAAACCCAACTGTGACCATCACCACAGACGCATCCCAGAAGGGATGGGGAGCACACATGAACGAACTCAAGGTGCGGGCCTGTGGACCCCAACAGATGCGATCAGGCACATCAACTACCTGGAACTAAAAACCTTGTTCCTCGCCCTCAAAGCCTTCCAGAAACAACTGTACGGGCAAATAGTGTTGATACAGACTGACAACACCACAACGATGTTCTACAACAACAAACCGGGAGGAACACAATCGGTCGCACTATCCAACCTAGCGCAGGACATATGGAGATGGGCCATCCCACTCAAAATAGACCTCCTAGCTATACACCTACCAGGGAAGGATAACGTGGAGGCAGACCTGCTAACCAGACAGACATCGGCATCCCACGAGTGGGAGCTCAATGCACAAGAAACACAAAGGCTATTCAAGAAGTGGGGGACTCTGACAATAGACCTATTTGCAACACACCAGAATGCAAAATGCTGATACTTCGCATCCAGGAAACCAGGGGAACAATCACAAGGGAATGCCCTATGGATAAGCTGGTCGAAAACATTTGCCTATGCTTTTCCCCCGATACCACTGATGCACAGGGTACTCAGCAAATGCAGAACCAGCAACATGACGCTGATTCTGGTGTCACCTCAGTGGGCCAGGCAGTCATGGTTCTCACAAATAGTGGAGAAGGCGCAGGTACAGCCTCACAAATTCGGGAAAAGAAAGGACTTACTCTCCTAGCGGCATGGCTCCTGAAGACAAAGTTCGCACATCTGAAACTGCCGGAGAGCACACTGCGGGTGCTACGAGAGGCAAGAAGGCCTACCACACAGAGCTGCTATGTGGCAAATGGAAAAGATTCACACAATGGTGTATCAAGGAGAAACTGCACTAGAAGATGACTAGGATCAACGATGCGAAGATATTTAACGCACCTACTCAAATCAAACCTAAGTTCCACCTCGCTGAGGGTACACCTAGCAGCGATAGTAACCTACACAAGAGGAGAGACAGGAAAGAGCTTCTTTACATCACAAGTAGTAAAAAGATTCCTGGAAGGGGCTAAAAGAATAGCACCACCAAAAAGGATGCCATCGCCGGCATGGAACCTTAATTTAGTCCTAACAGAGCTTATGAAGGCACCTTTCGAACCTATTCATAAGGCATCACTACAAATGCTCACAATGAAGACAGCCTTTCTAGTGGCAATCACCTCGCTACCCAGGGTACGGCAACTGCAAGCGCTAACACTGCAAGAACCCTACATTCAAATACACAATGATAGGGTGGTTATGAGAACTGACCCACTCTTTATGCCAAAGGTGGTGTCACGTTTTCACATGAACCAGACAATACAAAGACCAAGCTTCTTTCAGAAACCATCCACAAGCGCAGAGCGGGCACTGCACACTCTGGACGCTAGAAGGGCAGTAATGCATTACATAGAAAGAACTAAAGAGCACAGGAAAACAAAACCGTTTGTGTCCTTCGCAAGCAGTTTCCTGGGTAGACCAGTAACAAAGGGCACCATTGCACGATGGCTCGCACAAACAATACAATTCTGCCATCAGCAGGCAGGTCAAGAACTAACAGGGGGCACAAACCCACTCTACCAGGCAAAAGGGAGCAACAATAGCCTTCCTGGCTAACACACACCCATCTAAGACATATGCCCGGCGGCAACATGGGCTTCAGTGCACAAGTTCACTAAGCAATACTGCGTGTATATACAAATGAACAAGGAAGCACAAGTAGGACAGAAAGTGCTTCAACATATATTCAACAACCAACTGTGGGAAAGTGCCATCTTTCTTGCCTTGGTATGCCCCCACTTTTTTCTGAACTGCTGATGTGCTTTGACTGTGTGCGCCCTGGGATCCTGCCAACCAGGTACCCAGGGCCTGTGTTCCTTCCCTAAAACTGCTGAAACTAGAAACCCAATTGGCATCTCTGACCACCTGTCAGCCCCTAGTAAATGGTACCCTAGGTATCCTGGGCATGGTGACCAGATAAGACCCCTGAGGGCTGCAGCACTTATTGTGCCATCATCAGGGGCCCTGTACCCTGGCACCCACACACTGCCTTTGCAGGCTGAGTGCCTAAGTACAGAACTAAACCAAGAGTCGACATGGCGCACCTCCCTGTGTGCTATGCCCACAGAACCCACCGCCCTAGCATACTTCAGTAACCCCTCTAGCTGGGTGCCCTATGCCAGAGGTGTGGGCACAGGTGCATGAGCCCTGTGCCCCTACAGTACCCAGGTACATGAAAACTGAAAAGGTGGAGAAAGGAGGGATCAATATCAAAATACGTCTGTGGTAGGGGACTCTAAATTCTCCTATCTATGTGACATTTGTCCACTAATATACTACTATCAAAGTACGATGACCATCACTACTATGTGAGGACGTGATTACATATTTTATTTATTGTTTTCACACAGGATTAGTCTATAAACTTCTGCGTCAAATTTTACACTATACAAACATATATACACATATGTACACAAATATATACAGAAGAATAGAGGAAAACACACATTAAATTTGTACCAAGAAAACAAAATCAAATATTTTTTTCTTCACCTAGAAAAAAATGTTTAGCAACAACTAGGTGTCCTCCTAACAAATCTAGGTGGTACACTCCGAGGTAGTCTGACACAAATGGTTCAAGAAGTAATTAAACAGAACCTAAATCAGAAAAAAGTGTCAATGGCATTAATTCCCATCATACTTCAACATTTGGACTCCTCTATATTGAAAGTGTCGACGCGGTCGTGTTTTGGCCTTCCAACAAATCTGGCCTCTTCAGGACAGGGTGATGAAAAACCTATAACATACATATAACAAGATATGTGCCTTCTTAAAACAACAAACTGTCTTTTTCTCTGTGCCCCAAACCACCTTGATCCATCTCCGTCATCCACCACAAAAAACACGTGCATCTACAAGAATTGTCCGAAACAGATAACCTACTGCGAACAAAATTATTAGAAAGAAATGTTCTGCAAATATTTTGAAAGATTCACAGACCAAACGTCCCAAAGTTAGCAGAAAACTAAAAACGGGTCCGGGTGTAATAGTAAAGACTAGCTACCACCATACACGCAATGCAATGGGGTGCAAGCGCATGCATAAGAATCGAGTAGTTGCCCCAAGATTAAAATTAAATGGCAACACTCGAAGACTAGACTGAAAAATTAACACAAGAAAAAAACTGAAAGCATGCAACACAGCATTCTAAAATACAACACAGTAACTCCCTCTTAGGAATCAATCCCGCGACGCCCTGCGCAAAATCTCAGGCAATGTGAGGTGCTACAAAAAAAAAAACATGCATCATAAATACAAGTTCGAGGCACCCGTGTATTATGTCGCAAACCAACCGACACCCATGTGCCGATCCCATCACCAGGATATCGTACCTTAAGGATTGTAGGCACCCGCCTACAAGTAGAAATATCTCAAAGCTCTCCTGTTCAGGGTACTAAATATCCCCAGGTAAACAACTGCAATGGGAAGCGATAGGCACCCAGCATCAGCTATAGTTGGCATACTACAACAGTAAAGAACAAACATTCCCTATACACACACTCAATCTCCACAGAAGTACGGTTAAAAACGTCTCACCTTAATTCACAGCTAATCGAAAATGCGCTCAATACACATGCCGGGTCGCCATCGCGGTAAGGCAATCACTAGCACGCGGGTAGAAACGCTTCCTCTCTAGGAAGAAGCCGCGCAGTGCGTCCCACGTGACCAGCACGTTCATGCGTCTTCGACAGGGACATCAAAAGAGGACTGTACAGGCATCAACCAGGCAGGATGGAGTGCAAGTAACCGTTCGCTAAAAGTCAACAGCAGAGTTGCAGTATAATCCTACGGGTGCACGACAAATTGCCAAAACACTGGCACCATGAAATGACCAAGCACTCACCCCCAGTCAACTGATCTGGGTTTAATCCATCACCATTCTTTTGCCCACTCTGCCACCCCAGTTCAAACATGGCCATATGCAAATCAGTCTGACCCTGTGCCTCATGGGAACAGTCCAGCCCGAACTGCCAAGCCATGCCTTCCCTGGACCGGAAACAAGCTACCGAGGACCGGTTTCTGGCATTTCAGCCTTCTTCAGCCCGGCTTGCTTGAATCCAGTGGCAAAGTGAGCAACAAGATCAGTTGACTGGGGGTGAGTGCTTGTATTGTCAACGCTCCGTCCATCACCACCTTTGGTTTTGCTTTGTTCGCCATAAGTTGGCAGGGTATGCTCAGACGTGAGTCCCTTGCTCACTTTGCCACTGGATTCAAGCAAGCCGAGCTGAAGACGGCTGTAATGCCAGAAACCGGTCCTCGGAAGCTTGTTTCCGGTCCAGGGAAGGCATGGCTTGGCAGTTCGGGCTGGACTGTTCCCATGAGGCACAGGGTCAGACTGATTTGCATATGGCCATGTCTAAACTGGGGTGGCAGAGTGGGCTAAAGAACGGTGATGGATTAAACCCAGATCAGTTGACTGGGGTGAGTGCTTGTATTGTCAACGCTCCGTCCATCACCACCTTTGGTTTTGCTTTGTTCGCCATAAGTTGGCAGGGTATGCTCAGACGTTAGTCCCTTGCTCACTTTGCCACTGGATTCAAGCAAGCCGAGCCGAAGACGGCTGTAATGCCAGAAACTGGTCCTCGGAAGCTTGTTTCCGGTCCAGGGAAGGCATGGCTTGGCAGTTCGGGCTGGACTGTTCCCATGAGGCACACGGTTAGACTGATTTGCATATGGCCATGTCTAAACTGGGGTGGCAGAGTGGGCTAAAGAACGGTGATGGATTAAACCCAGATCAGTTGACTGGGGGTGAGTGCTTGTATTGTCAACGCTCCGTCCATCACCACCTTTGGTTTTACCATGAAATGACCAGCCAAATATTTCAAAAATATAAACAATGAAGTGGAAGAAAGGGGGATGAAAAAGCAAAAAGCTAGAAAAATAAACCCCCATAATCTAATATAGAGAAACCAGAGCAGGACGAAAAGGTGGGAAAGAGCAGGAAAAGAGGCGCATGACTCATAATGACCTCCACTACAGAGCCCATAGTCCTCTGCTATTGAATAGTACACCATAGGCAGAAAAAATCACCTAACCAAAGAACCTCCAACCTCTCGTGTTGTGTGGATGACAACGAGTGGATCCAGGGGTCCACAGGGGACACAGACGTACAGTCTAGATATTCATCTTGAAGTGTACATAGGCACTCCGTTTAACAAAAAAAAGTATTTTTTTTCCAACAAACAAAATAACGAATCACAAACATATATATATATACACATATATATATATATATCTATCCACATGAAAAAAGCGCCCATTTGAGGAGCCTCAGAGTGAAGTTAAAGCCTTTATTGCAGGATATGGCAGTGCAGTATCAAAGCAATGTCTCTCTTTCAAATATTAAAACCCAACGCGTTTCGAACATAAATGTTCTTGCTCACGGGCTCAGGAGATGCAGAGGCAATACTGATTAGGAACACCTTGATAACTATACCTGGCTCCGCCTCCGTTAGTGAGTGCTGCTAGGCATGCTGGAGCCTGTAGTTCCGCCTCGTTTTACCCCCGTGGGTGCTGCCATCAGTCATCAAATTAATCCTTGATAAAACCTTAGTAGGTGAAGATAGACTCTGTAATAACTGAGCTGCTCATATTTCCAATCCTGCACGCAGCCTTTCACCCTCTGTGCGCTCCTGCAATAAAGGCGTTAACTTCACTCTGAGGCTCCCCAAATGGGCGCTTTTGTCGTGTGGATATATATATATATATATATATATATATATATATATATATATATACAGAAATACATACATATATATATCCTTAAAAACATGCATCAAAATGTACATGAGAGAAGAAGCAGGTTCAGCTCAAATTACAAAATACACACATATGCACAATAATGAGAGGTCGTCTGAATCGCAAAGGACACTCACATTTTTATCTTATAAGTGCCCAAATCTCGTCGCGATCATTCAAGCCCACCCTTGCAGTTTGATATTTCTCAATCATTTGTGCGTCTAACTTGTTTAGTGTCATTTGTAGAGTCACTTTATTTTGGGCTCTTACCACCAATAAAACCGACCACCTAATATCATTTTTATCATGGTCGAATTCGCTGTAATGATGTACCAACGGAGCTCACTGTGTTTTACATCTAATCCTTGACTGATGTTGAATAATTTGCATCTTCACATTCTGAGTAGTTTGTCCTATATACATTTTATTGCAAGGACATGTGACGCAATACACCACTACAGCACCCAGGGCCATTCCTGGGCACTGTAAGTGCAGTGATGCCATTAAGAGTATATGGTGCTGGGAGGTTGTCATTACGAACTCCACAGCACCATAATGGCTACACTGAAGACTGACAAGTTTGGTACCAAACTTCTCAGCACATGAAACCTGCACTGATGCCAGTGTGGGATTTAATGTACAATGCACCAGAGGGCATCTTAGAGATACCCTCTGAAAACCTAACCAACAATCCACGTCTGGGGCTGAGTGGCTGCAGAGGCTGCCACACAGCAGACATGTTGCTGGACCCCTGGGTGGAGAGCCCCCGCTCTCCTGGGCCTGCAACAATGCACATCCTGGGCGAGGTGCTAGGTCTCCTCCCCCAGGATGGGCAGGGGGAAGCTTCAAAGGCATGCAGCCTCGGTGAGCTTCTCCAGACCATTTGCTGTACCCAGCAACTGGCCCCCACCAGTTCTAACCCCCACTCTGGCGGGAAGACTGGTGGGAAAACTACGTCAGGAAGGGGGGTGTGCCAGCCTGTGCCAACCCCACCCCTCAGGTGGGGGAGACGAGGTGAAGCGCAACCCCGGGCTCCGGCCATCTTGTAGATGGGGAGACCTGCCCAATCCCAGCTAGGCTCCTGCCCCCCTCCCACAGGAGAGGAGCCGGCCAGGGGGTGTACTTACCCCAGTACAGGGACCCATTGGTCCCTGTGCTTGCCCTACCTGTAACACCCCTAAATTCAGTATTTAGGGGCTCTCTGAACCAGCACTACGGTCTTGCGAGCATGGAACCTGCTCCTGCCTAATCCCGGCGACTCCTGCGGACAGCAAACTTGGGACACCTGGAGGGTCTGCCTGCCTTGACCCTCTTAAAGACTGGGACTCCCATCAGCAGAGGCTCTGCTGCAACAACCCACCTGGTGCCAACCAGGAAGCTTCGGAGCAGCCCA
This sequence comes from Lissotriton helveticus, assembly GCF_964261635.1. Lineage (NCBI taxonomy): Eukaryota > Metazoa > Chordata > Amphibia > Caudata > Salamandridae > Lissotriton > Lissotriton helveticus. The sequence continues at coordinate 403,718,682 of NC_136061.1, forward strand.
CTCTGCACCCGCCGACCCTGGGCCGGGCCCAACCGAACCAAGACCACGAGGACGCTCCCCTCCGGCGACTGGGACCCGAAGTCCAGTGCCCAAATACCCTCCTCGACGAACCAGCTAATGCCTGCAGACTCAGAATCAGGGACCACCCCAACCGCGACCATCCTAGGGTAAGCTTTTCCAACACCCAAAGACACCCCTGCACCCGGCGCCCTACAGCCCCCCGTGCCTCCCTTTGGGGTACCTACCTGTGCTCCAAGATCCTTACCTCTCGAAGTGCTGGTCGCCCCTGGAGAGTCTCCGTCCCCGAGCCTGCAGCCTTTCTTTCCTTTTTGACCTTTCCCATTGGATAACATTGAGCGCCCAACGTCTCAAGAGCACCCTGCACCCAGCCGCCCGAGTACCACTGGCTGTGCCACCTTTGTCCTATCATACTTCCCTCCCCCACCCCTCTGCCCTGAGCAAGGGACCAGGAGCCCAGCTCCCACAGCCGCATGGCCTGCTAGCCAGCAGCCACTGACCGGAGGCCCCCTTTCCCTCATTGAATATCATTGGGCTACCTACCTCTGCACCCGGACGGCCCTGCGGTGCTGGGGCGGAACCGACTGTACTTACCTGACCCTGGGGGACCCCTGAGTCTATACCTGGAACCTTAACTTCACCAGCCAAGTACTCACCTGGAAACCGGTAACTCACTTACCTGCCATTGGATAACATTGACCCATTTTGTCTTCAGCCAGGATAGCTTGACTTCAGTGACGTGGAGAGCATGGGACTCGCGTCTGAGCATACCCGTCCCGTCTCTGTACTGGGGTGAATGTATGACATCGTTCTGCATTCTGTCCATCAACTGTTGTTTTTGCATTTGTCACCCCGAGTGGGACGAGTATGCTCAGACGTGAGTCCCATGCTCTCCACACCACTGGAGTCAAGCTATCCTGGCTGATGAGGGCTGATAGCCAGAAACCGGTCCTAGGATGCTTTATTCCAGTCCAGTGAAGACATGGCTAGGCAGTTCGGGCTGGACTGTTCCCATGAGGCACAGGGTCAAGGCTGATTTGCATATGGCCATGTCTGAACTGGGTTGGTGTGGTGAGCAAAAAAATGATGGATTTCGGCCCAGATCTCTGTACTGGGGTGAATGTATGACATTGTTCTGCATTCTGTCTATCAACTGTTGTTTTTGCGGCTAGCAGTAGGGACAGCTCAGACTGCCGCTTCCATACATGTGCATGTGAGTACCTTGGCGAAAGCCACCCAAACCGGCTTTCGGAGCACCACTGCCATCCCGCCCTGGAGGTCTCCACAAAAAGACGCACAAATACAAATCCGCTCTGCCTGGAAAGCCTTCGACTAGCATTGAAAAATGTAAAGTACCTGTAGCATGTTAATCGCATTTATATTCCACAGCAGAAATTTGTTTTGCTTCTACTGAAAATATACTGATTGTGTTATAAATTACCATTGTTTATACACAGCCACTCTCTTCACTCAGGGAAAATGTGTTGTCATTTCTCCAGTGCCAGCCTTAGAGGCTGCCACTAAAGCAAGCGTTCCTAATGCGAAAGCCCTTCATCCTAGATGGATAAAATGGGCTACATCCTTAACTGGCATGGACGTAGACTGGGTCTTCGACCCTTCATTGCAGATGCAATAAGTTTTACAATATGAGAATGTTTATCCTTTACCACCTTCGGTTCTTCCCCTTGATCAATATACATATATCATTTATACTGTTGGTTCCGCACAGCCTGCTGTAGGTTCTAAGCAGCAGTATTCTGCAGCATCCACCATTGTGAGTGGTATGTTAGATGGTGTTTTTGCACACCCAGGCAACTCGCACAGTTTCTAGGAGACTGCTCTGTGCAATCTGAAGGCATTACTTTTTGCACTTGTGAAAACGGATCCTGAATTGCCCACACTTAGTGTGTGATCACGTTATTGTGTACAATCTTTCAATGATAATCTACATTTTTGGTGACTAAATGAATTCCGGAATTCCAAGGGGAGCACAATCCAGCAGACATCTTTGGGTTAAAGTGGCAGATCTTAAGGATAGGCTGCTACAACCTCATGTTATACATACATTGAGCCATCAAAGTGGGAGCGCGTGTGGGAGTGTCTGATGAAGCAGCTAAATTTGCAGTATCCACAGCTAAAATTGCAGCAGTAACCCACTCTAAATCTCATCAACAATGAAATCTTGGCTGCCAATAATGCTTTTCAAAGGCACCCCTTTACTGAAGAGCTTTTCTTCTAAATAATTCTTATAATTCCTATCACCAGAATGTTCCTTTTGTCACTATTTCTAGGTGTTGGTGAGCGTGTAAAACCCAATGATGACCTCAGACAGGATTTGATTGTCACTTCATATGATGGTGTAACTTCTGCTAACGCAGGAGTTGCTGCCTCTATTTCGCTCTTACAGAGACATGATTGGTGGCAGGGTTTATAGCAGCAAACTAGAAAAAAAGGGTTCTCTGTTGTGACATATGTCAGCAGATCAAAAGTTCCTGTGTCTCGGTCCCCCGCAGACACATCTTTTTACATCCAACATACCTTTTGGCTGTATTTACTTTGATTATTGTAGTCCATTGATTTAAGATGCTGCGTACAAATGTATTTTGGTTGCAGTTGATTCCTGCTGTAGGTTCCTCTGGATTTGGCCACGGCGCTCTGCTGATGCTCGCACCGTTTTTAAAGACTTGCAAGTCTTCATCTGTATGTATGCCTGCTGTGCATTCCATTCAGACTAAGGTCCTGCTTTTGTTTCATAAGCGTACCATGATTTGATGAAGTCCATGGGTGTACAAGTGCATTATTCTTCACCATATAGGCCTGAAGGCAATTCTGTTGTGGAAAGAATGTACTGTGACTTACAGCAGTCCTTAACGGCAAGGGTCCAAGGTACAGAGTTTTTTCTTTAGTTGAACCACCTTTATGGAGTTCAACGAGCAATAAAATAACATCCCTAAATGATCTCTGGGTGGGCGGACCCTGTACGAAGTGCTTTTTGGCATCAAGCTGTATGGTCCAGACATTGTGGCGGCTGCCGCATTCTTTGACTAAGATAATCATTGTGCAGTCTTACAGTGCCTACAAACGTTCAGAGATGCTCAGTCTCTCAAAAATTTGCCTAAATCTCTGCCTCTGTGTGCTACTGACCCACTTCCAGCAAGAAAACAAAAGTTGGAGATCTGGTTCGAGAAAAGGTGGCCATCAAAAAGGATTTTGGCCCTTCATACCATGCTCCTGTTTTAATCATTGGCATCCAAGTTACACGAGCAGTGATTTTGCCACCACTTCCAGAATACAAAGACAAACGCTTTGTCTCCATTGAACATGTCAAATTACACCATGTGGCTGATTCTTCATCTTGCTGATCTCCAAGGCTGGGGCGGTGGTGGGGGTGGCTGAGACCTCCACTGTTTAAACAGATTTTTACATATAAATACAGACTGAAAACAATTTTTCCATTGTCTGAATTTATATGCAAAAACGGCAAAATACTAGAAAATGTTGCCGCGTTGCTGTGCTTGGAACCAGAGTTATCTCGCCACGCCCCCCTCCTGCTGCTGGAAATTCCTTCCCGGGCGCGCACACAGCTGCACCAGAGTACTTCACAGGTCTTTTGAAGACCATTTACTTGTTAAAGAGGCTTTATTGTACTCTGTACCAGTCGATTTAAAGCCCTGCTAAATCCACAACAAATCGCTAGTTTAAGTGATGTCGACACTGTAAATACTATGCTTTCTGAACTAGAGTATTATACAGTTCTATCACATGACCTATTTCTTAATTCTTCTAATTATGCTGATCTGTTCTGCTATTATTTTGGGCATCATTTTCTCCATAGTTAAGTGGACAGCGTCCCTTTTTTAATTATACACAGTGGGAACATTGTCCAACTCCCTCACAAAGGAAGAAAGATAAGTTCATGTATTTTACATGTATATTACGCTTCAGACCCCACGTCATATTACTTTAAATTGGTTTCAACCCCACTCAAAAAAATGCTTTCTTCGACTAAGCTCATTTATACAGCTTAGTTTGTCAACCAGTTAACCCTTAAAGGTTACAATTACTGGAAAGACAACATTCATTTGGCATAGATTTTGGGTACAAAGTCCTTTGCTGGTCTGAGGCACGGAAACCTTGTTTCGAGCCTGTTTAATTCCCACACAAATACTTTTCTTGGGCTGAAACCGTCCATCAGATTACTTGTCTGGGTTTGGGAAAAACTAAAGAAATGAACGCCCCGGCTATTCTTTTTGTCCGCTTTCATAACTGGCAGAATATGACAAACTACACTGAAGATCGATTAAATAACATTGTGCAGAATGGTACATTTAATTCATTTGCGGGTCCTGGCGGATTCATTTGCAGGTCCTGGCGGATGGTTATTGTGGCCGGCTGACACAAATGATTGTCATGCTTGTTTTCTTAATTCCACGCCATGGTTCAATTCAAGCAGACCTGATCCTCGATACTATCACTGAATACATTCTGGTATTGTTACCACGTATTTGGTGGGAAAATTGTCAGCAATGTTTGGAACACTACACACTGTAGTGAAACATCATCTTTATCTTCTGTCGGAAGACTTGAATATGTCATTTTCTTTTAGGTCCCAGATCCACATGTTCTAAAAGATTTCTATATGCTACGTATAATTACATATGGAAACTTCTGTATGTTTAAGACACATTGATCAAGATAATCTAGATAGTGCCCTAGCTTTTGTTGTTAGTATTAATATGGGGTCATCCCGTATTTACAATTTGAGCAACATTGTCTGTTATGGATATTGTGCTATGTCAGTTATATCATGAGCAAAGTCAGTTTAGATATATCGTGCAGTTTAGTTGGATGTATCAAACACAAAAAAATGGCAGTGTTCCATGGCATTATTTGAATTGCAGTTTGTCTTTAATTTAACACTAGATGGCCATGAAAGATGTGACCTACATAATGCTGCATTTAGAAAAATTAAAACAACTCCCATTTACCATGCCTGAAATGCCTTTGGCAGTGTGGTTAATACATGGTGTTGTTTAATTGCCTATTGACATTTCAGTTCACTGCTTGCTTGAAACATTTACCTGTTGGTAGATATGAACCCCTTTGAAGCAGCTTCATTTATGAGTTATGGTTACTTTCCTTTACATATCGTTGTGAACGTTCTAATAAAGAAGTTTCTATTACTGGAGAAGAATGAGACTTTGTCGGACTTTCACTTATTTGTAATCCGAAAAAAATTCCTGGCGCATGAAATACTTCAGTGCCTAATTTGGCTTGTTGTTTGAAAGGAGTGCAGGTTCCTGCAAATCTCCCTTTCATTACAGTACTCTCTGATTGGAGTTCTCATGTTTAGCGATCAATACTCTGTCTATTTCCTAGTCAGTCACTTGTTGCAACAATGTCTTGCTTTCCCATCTGCATGGGATTGTAGATGGCTCTTTGTGGCCTTCCATTCCAACTTTGAAGGCAGATTTCAACAAGCTAAGCAGACTCAAATCATCTATTATTCTAACAAGAAGTAGCCCTCACATCTAGTGAGACCTTTGAATTACAGGTGGCTAGAACTTTTAGTGTGATACGGTCATTGTTAAATACAAATCTTCCCCTGTACTTCGCAGAATTGTTGCATCAGATCTTTAATGCCTCTAGCACGGCTGGCTTGCCCACTTATTTAAGGTTGTAGGCTCTGGCTTTATTAGATCTTTCCAAAAACCATGTTTGGAGTAATATAGACATTTATCCACTCTATTTTCTCTAGTGTATTTGGAGGATTCCCATTGCTGTTCCTCGTTTGTTGCATTCTCATCCTGTTCCTGTTTCTCCCCAATGGATGCTCCTTTTGCGGGCGCCCTGGAACTGGCTCTGCTCCAGCCCTGCCGTGAGTGCATTCTTCAGGTCTTTGGAAGGCTGCTACCATAGGAGTTGAATCTTGATTGGTCCCTGACCTTCTGCCTGGTTTACCTGCGTGCAGCCGATGTTCCACTGTATCTGGTGCCTGTTTGAATGGGCACTGGACATTTGCTTGGCTTCAGACACCCGCTACCCTGTACATTGAACTGCAGAGGAGTCCCTTAGCAACCCATTTTTAGAACTGTTCCTCGGATTTGCGACTTCTTCACAATGTGAAGTTTGCGGCGCTAGCCTGCGTGCAAACTTGTGCAGAAGCACACAGATCACAGGATACAACCTTTGCTATCGGATGCAGGATGCATCGGCTGAGACCGGAGATCATTTCTGCTCTTTGGAGCTTGTTACATCGACCAGTCATGTGCGCAAGTTGGCTCCTTCATGGAGTCTTTCGCCTTTGAAATGGCAAATGAGGCAATGGATTTCTCTGATGCGCCATACGTTGATTGTTTTACCAAATTGACGATTTTCTATATGTTTTCAGCAACTCTAGATTCTAAACCATGCTTTGAATATGTTAACCTTGTGATTACCTTTATTTTATGTAGTATTATTTTTAGTTTGATTGTCATGGCCAAAGGGAGAGTGCCGCATTTTCTTTTGCACTAAATAAACACGTTTGCTTTGTGCTGCATTCTACTTTCACGCGGAACCTGCATATGTTTTCACACACTGTTCTTTTCCTGGGCTTTGGTCTCAACACACTAAACAAGGTCAAACAACAATGCCCTTTGTTATTCTCTCTGGTCAGACACTAGCACCTAGACCTAACATGAGAACACAGCTGCTGTTTTTGAGCACACATGTTTTGTCCTATAACTAAGTACAAGAGTTGGTGAACGTTAAAATTGGGGGTCTCTGGTTGGCAGAGGTATGCACCTTTGTCCAAGTAGGAACCCTCGCTACTAGTCAGGGTAGGAGAGTTACACACTTTAGAAAAACTCTGCTCACCCCCTTCGTAGCTTGGCACGAGCAGACAAGGCAATGTGTAAAGTATTTGTACTAAAAACATACATTAACACAGTGAAAACACCACACCGGTTTAGAAAAATAAAGTATCTATTTAAACCAATCAAGACCAAAATGACAAAAATCTACCATATATTTATCAAAATATCACTTTAGAACTTGCAGAAACAAAATAGCTCCACCTGCGGCTATCACAACGTCGAGACAGGCATAAATCCTAAGAATGGCACAGACCACGGGGTGCATGGCGTCTGACACCATGAAGGCTTTTAACTGTAGACATCAAAGGGCGTTTGAGCTGCTGTTCAGGGGGGGCGGTACCCCTGGCCTTGGTGCAGGTCACAGCATTGGAGTTGTTTTTCTTGCTTTTGCAGCATCAACCACATAATTCTCAGGGCCTAGGAACTTGACTTGGCACTCTTTTAAATGCAGGAGTCCACACAAGAGTTCAGGTACTGGTCAGTAGGCTGCAGGTGAAGTCTTTGTGTACCTGAGTGTTCAGAACAGGAGGCCTGCACACACAAACCCTTGAAGATTCTTCAAGCAGGTTCACAGCAAAGTTCCAGACTTTGTCCTCCCCTCGATAGAAGCAGCAACTGCAGGCCAACCCAGCAAAGCACATACAACAAAGGAGCATTACTCGCTACAGGACTCCTTTTGGACTGATAGTAGCCCGCTGGAGAGGGATTGTTTTTACCTGACCTCAGTCTACTGGCTTGATAGGTATCGAAATTATACCACGACCTTTTTTAACAATTTTAGAGTAGAAATACTGTTTTTATTATTGAAGTAAGTAGGGCATAATTACCTGCTATCTCGCTCCAGCACTAGAAATCACCTTATCGCACATTGCACTTTCTGTGGGCTGCTTTTCTGGTACGCCACGGCAATTACTGTCAATTGAGCGGAGAAACGCAGCTCCACTCCCGCTGGCTACACCCACTTCCGGCAGTGTACCGTTTTAGTGGCTGCTAACACTCCTCATCCTCACTACATAAGCTGCATGCTGCGACGGAAGAGTGAAGTAGGCGCACCAAAGGCAAGCCTGTCCGCATCTGGAACACGGCCTGGGCCAGAAATGCTGTCGGTTCTGGCCCAGATCTACAGTATACGAGAAAAGAACTACTGGTGTTATAGACAAAAGTCAGTAATTGTGAAGGCTTTAATCAGACAGACCAGATAAAAGGTCCATTAATCTGCCTTAAATGTAGACATACGTTGAAATGTGATCGAAGACCCTCATCTGGTCATGCCCCCATTGCTGACTGTAAAAGTCATCCTAAGCAGCTGCACTGTGGTCTAGTCCATGCCAGATCCTTAGCAAAAAATGCACTCCATATCCATGACACACTAATAAACTTGAAGCTAGGTTGTCTTTTTATTACCAAAATACATGGCTGAGCGAATGCTCAAATCCCGACGTCATGCAAGCCCTCCCACCAGGCTATACCATCTCCAGACAAGATAGATATGGTAAAAGAGGAGGGGGCCTAGCAAAAATATACAGGAGCTCCTTGAAATGCTGCATATTCAATATCACTGAAGTAAAAGAAGCTTAAAGCCTCGGTTTCTGCCTTCAACCAGACAGCTCAATGTCGCTCTCTGGGGCTCTGATTTATAGACCCCCTGGATCCAGTCTAAACATTTTAGATAGCCTGGGGGAAGGTATGAGCTCCCTAGTGGTCAAATACTCCAACTTCACCATCCTGGGAGATTTAAATTTACATTTAGAATCAAAGGACATTCCAAGCACAAATAATTTTATAGAAATATTAAACACTCTGGGTCTAAACCAACAGATTGCGGGGCCAACACATTGTGCAGGGCACACCCTGGAAGGTATATATACTAATGCCGGCTGTTTTAATAAACATACCAGTCTCCATAACCTGGTCAGACCATAAGCTTATTCCTTTCAGGTTTGGCCATACTACGGCATACCCATGGGAAAACCCTAGGCAATCTGGTGCCAAACTGAGACGCAAGTGGAATAAAATTCTCTCTAATCCTGACTTGCGTACTATTGCTGAAGCGGGTAAACCCATTCTCACTGGTGACACCTCAGCTGACACAGATATTTTTAACGATTGGGTGACTTCTTTAGCCAATGCTTTGGCGCCACCTGCTCACCCTAGCAAAAACACTTATAAAAATTCTGCTCCATGGTTCACCCCATGCCTTAAAGAATTACAAGGCCAATGCAGAAGACTAGAAAGAATATGGCGGAAGGACTACAGATCAGAGGAACTCCCACCCTTTAAAATAGCTCTTAGGAAATACCACCAGCAAATCAAAATAGAAAAGAAGGCATACTACTCCAATCTCATTAACAAGGCAGCGTCCAACCAGAAAACCATCTTAAAGATTGTGAAATCTCTCACGGATCTGAAAATTTTATAACAAGAAATTCCTCTGTCACAGGAAATATGTGATCAGATAAGTGATTTTATTATCAAAGAATTCAGCTATCTTAAAGACTTCACGGAAAGAATCCCCTTTCTCCCTGATTAAGAAACTTTAGGAAATAGAGGTGAGCGCAGATGTTTCAAGGAGATCAGTCTGGAACAATCTCGACAAGCTATCCTCTATTGCAAATCAGGCTCAACTTTTGATCCATCCCCCCCCAAAATCTTACATGCACTGGTGGATACTATAAACCCCAAATTAACCACATAATTAACTCCACTTTCAAACTAGCAAAAGTACCTGACAGCTGGAAAATCACCGCTATCAAACCCCTTAAAAAAAAAGAAAATCCCAAACCCTACCACCCTTTCCAATCTCAGACCTATTTCACTTTTACCATGTTTGAGTAAAATAGCAGAGAAAGTGGTCAATATGCAGCTTAAAGATTTTCTGCAGGAGGCTAATATCTTGCACCCCAAACAATCGGGTTTCAGACCTGGTCATTCAACAGAATCGGCGCTGCTCCATACTGCTGAAACATTACAGTTTGCCTTAGACCAAGGCATGGATGCAGTACTTATTTTGCTGGATTTATCAGCTGCATTCGACACGGTCCCCCATGATACTCTGGGAGACAGGCTTGCAAACAGTGGCATCACCCACAAGGAACTGGCCTGGCTAACATCCTTTCTGAAAGATAGGCGACAAATAGCAACATTAGGAAGCTACAATTCTAAAGAAAAACATTTGCCATCAGGGGTACCACAGGCTCATCCATGAGTCCAACTCTTTTTAATCTCTACATGTTACCACTACTCACTCGACACAAAATCTACAACAGCTGAGGAAAAATGTTTCCATTGTCTAGCCGCAGTCCTGGATTGGATGAAACTCAACCATCTCAAATGTAATAGTCAAAAAACTGAAATCATGCTGTTCGGAAAAAACAATCTCTTTAAGGCCACACAATGGTGGCCACCTAACATAGCACCACCGCCCAACTCCGTAGACACTGCGAGGAACCTAGGGAGATTCCACACTATCTTTCCATAAGCAAGCACTCGCGGTGGCTGGACCGTGTTGCCACACAATAAAAATTCGTAGAAAATTCTTTGACCTACTTCCGGTCAATGCAAGGACAGCAGTCGCAGCAGCGCTAATTCTATCACGTCTGGACTATTGCAACAGTCTGTATACAGGTGCCAAAAAAGCCACTCTGAAAAGATTACTAGTGGTCCAGAACGCGACAGCCAGGCTGGTTCTCAAACTACCTAAGGGGTCCTCTACAGCTGAGGCACTCAAAACCTTGCACTGGCTGCCTATACATAAAAGAATAATTTTCAAAATGTTAGCTATCACTTTTAAGGCCATCAGGAAAACAGGGCCCAAATACCTAAGGTCTAGAATCAGACCCAACGACTCGCGGTCCTCCAAAAACCTTTTAGAACCTCCCCCCTTTCATCTCATATCCGGAGAGGGAAAGTCAATGGCCATGCTGGGAACTAAAGCCTGGAACAGTGCCCATCCAGCTGAGATTGGTGCAGTCTGAACAAATGTTTAAAAAACTTCTAAAAACTTGGATCGTTGCTGCCCCAGAGCATATTGTACTATCTCTCACCTGATCCTGTCCCTGCAATTGTGCTTGCGTAATCTCTCCACCTCATAGCTACTAGTCTTTCTGCTAACGCCAAGATGCTCCTTGGAGTGAACATAGCGCTTTATAAATGCCTACGTTCCATCATTCATACAGCTCTCCAGCTCTTGCCCTTGGCAGAGGTTCCTCTTGAGTCTAGAAGTGATTTAAACTGCTGGGGTTTAAGGTCCAATTCTTATACCTCATTTTCACTTTGTGGCGAGGGTCTCTGAGCCCGGTCCAAACCAGTTCTGTCCTCTCTAGTGCAGCAACATTATAGGAGGTGGAGACTGCATTGTGCAGAGGAGACGCTGCCTATTCAAGTGCTCGTGAAACTCTTTCCACTACTAATGCAACCAAGGTCTGTTCTGCTCAGCTGAGTCACGCAGGCAAGGCTGGACACACCACAACCTCCCTTGTGGCTGTCTACAGTGAATGTACATCCCCAGTTCATGTAACCCCAAAACCAGACATTCAATACAGAAATCAGCAGAGGCACACAGAATGGTTAATTAAGAAAATGCCTACTTTCTAAAAGTGCAGTTTTCAAACACAATTAAAAAAACATCTTCCTAAAAAGATGTGTTATTAAATTCTTGTCCCAATGGAAAGTTATACTGTAAGATGTTACAAAGCAACTTCCATGTTAGCCTATGTGACAGCCTTTCAAAAGTGAAAAACTAAATTGGCAGTATTTTCACTATCGGTACAAGTCCTACCTGCACATGGGGGTAGCTTTGGCCTACCCGAGGGGTTCCTTACATGTATGAAAAGGGAAGGATGGGGCCTGGCAAGTGGGTGCACTTGTCAGGTCGACATGGCAGTTTAAAACTGTGTGCTCAGACACTACAGTGGTAGGTCTTTACAGGGCTACTTCTGTGTGTGGCTCAACCAGTGCTGCAGTCCCACTAGTATCATTTGATTTACAGACCCTCGCACACCCAGGTCACCTTCCTAGGGGCTTACCAATAAATCAGATATGCCATTCATGCATAACCATTCATAACAATTTAGAATCAATAATTTTTATTGTGTGCAAGTATGGTGGAGAGTACACAGCTGAGCTGCCTACATCAGGGTGCCGGCAGAGCGAAGAATGCTTAGAAATACAGAGCGTTCAGGTCTACATCCCGAAGGGCGACCCCGCGAAGAACTCAAGCATTAGTTAATATTTAGTGCACCCAGCGAAGATACCACTTTTATAAAAGATCAACAAAACAAAGAAACGTACCTCCCCACCCCCAACCCCCACCCTCCCTCCGCATCAGTTCGAGCCCTACCTAAGCGACTTTGCTACGGACGCCTTTAACAGTGGTCAATTATCTAGCAACCTTATCTATAAATGAGCTGTGCTGTGTGGTTCTATTGGGATAAGCTGTAATATTTGCAAAAATTTCAGGTATGTTACTTCTCTCATATCTTTGGTAAGAATCGGCAAGTAAGGGGCCCATAACGTCGTGAATTTGCTGCCTTTCCTCTCTATGCTAAGCGATAGGCGCTCCATGGCCAAAAGTTGCCAGAGTAGGTGGATCCAGTCTTGTGGTTCAGGGACTGTTGACGACCCCCATTGTGCTAAGAGCACCTGACGCGCTGCAAGCAATGCCATTGCGATCTGTCTGTCCCTCAGTGACTTCAGCCGGAAGAACTTAGGGTGGGAAAGACCCAGTAGTGTATGTTCAGGAACCCGTGGCACTGTAATCTGAAATGCTGCATCGATATAATCCAGGATCGCTGACCAATATCGCACCAGTTTCGGGCAGTGCCAGAGTAAGTGAACTAGGGTACCAGTTAGACCACACCCCTGCCAGCAAAGGTCTGTCTTGGACTTGTCCCAACAGTGAACGCGCGCCGGTGTATAATACCAGTAAGTAACGACTTTGTATGCAGATTCCGCTCCTGCTGTGTTGTAAGCAGTGTGGTGTGCTCGGTAAAAAATGCGGTCCCACTCTTTAGGTGATAAGGCCTCCCAAGCTCTGTCTCCCACCTGACTTGCACTTTTGTGCGGTGTCCCTTCGAATGTGTAGTGATCATGGCGTAAAGTTCAGATATAAGTTTCCGATCATCATTTTTACAGACCAGCCATTTTTCGAAGGAAGTCAGGGGACGGGACATTAGGGCAAAGTTCTCGGCTCATGTAACCCAGTGTGCGACTTGTGTGTAGTGGAAGGCATCAGAAGGCGGTAGGTCATAATCTTTATGCAATTGGGTAAAGGGGATCAAACCCTCAGTATCAAAAAGGGAACCCACTCTTGCACCCCTCTTCCCTCCAGCGATGAAAGACTGGGGACGAGCGTCATGGCTGAAAGTCTACATTATCTACAATAGGGGACATGGGAGAAGTAAATGTGATCCAACCCTTCAGGCCTGCTAGCCAATCCCACACCTTAAGTGTCGGGGAGGTAACCGGTGATTAGTACAGCCCCCATGCTCTATGCTTACGAGGGAGCCACAATTCTCGCCATATATTCTGTCCGGCCACTGATTGGTCCATGAAGTTCCACTGTTTGCTGGACAGGGGCCTATTCCATTCAACAATGTAGCGAAGGCATGTCGCTTGGTGATAAGCGGCCACCAACGGGAAGCCTAGCCCTCCCTGTGTCTTGGAGGAAGCAATGTCCGCAAGCGAGAGGGGAGGTTTCTTATTCTCCCATATAAACTTATTGAGTAGCCCTTGCAATTTCTGAAGTGTGCCCGGCTGTGGTGCCAATGATAGCATTTGGAAGATGTAAAGGATGCGCGGGAGCACTGTCATCTTCACCGCCGCTATCCTCCAGTACCACTCCAGCTTGAGGCACGACCAGGCTGCCAGCGCCTTGGTAGTTTGCTCCATCAGCATGGTGTAGTTGAGGAAGACCGTTTTAGCGATGGTCGAGGTTAGTCGAAAGCCCAGGTAAGTAATGTCCGTGGGCGCCCAGTAGAACGCAAAGTCTTGTTGTAGATCCAGAACCTCCTTCTCTGGTATCAAGATAATGAGAATCTGCGACTTTGCGAAGTTAACCTTGAACCCCAAAACGTTGCCAAAAGCAGTAAGCTCCCTGGTCAGGGACTGCAACGTCAGCCGGGGTCGGGTGAGCGAAAGGATGACATCATCGGCATACATGCTATTTTTGTGCATGTCAGCTCCAAATTTGAGGCCAACGATGTCAGGATTTGACCGAATTCACCGGGCGAATGGCTCCATATAGAGCGCAAATAAAAATGGGGATAAGGGACAGCCCTGACCGGTTCCCCGGGCGATTGGGAAGAGGGCCGATTTACGTCTGTTAACCCGCAACGAGGCTGTGGGGGAGGCATATAAACAACGAACCCATCGAATAAAGTTATTACCGAAACAGAACGCGCGCATCACCGCGAACAAGTACTCCCAGTCAACACGATCAAAGGCTTTCTCCGCGTCGATCGAGAGTAGGAGGGCCTGTGTTCACGAGCGATGTATGAGGTCAATGAGATGCAACAGTCGTTTAGAATTGTCACCTACTTGTCAAGTCAGTATAAAACCCGATTGGTCCGGGTCTACAATATCAGCCATCAGCGTGATGCTAAAATGCCCGCAAACAATTTCGCATTGATGTTAAGGAGCGAGATTGATCGGTATGACTCACATTCTTTGGGCTCTTTCCTGGGTTTCAGGATCACAGAAATTGCTGCTTCAGACATTGTAGGGGTCACTTCCCCGGTATCCAGGAAAGAGTTAAAAAGCTGCGTTAAAAAGGGAGCCAGCTCCACACAAAATGTTTTATAAAACACGCCGGGAAGCCATCTGGACCCGGTGACTTAGCTACTTTTAACCTCGAAATCGCCGATATGACCTCTTCTATGCGAATGGCTGAATCCAAATTATCAGCCAAAGATTTGAGTAAGGGAGAGATATCGCAGGCGCCCAAATATGTCTCTGGGTCGTGTAGGAGGGTATCTCCCTTGGAATAGAGGTGCCGATAAAAATTAAGAAAGGAGTCGACGATAAGGGTATCTGTGGTGTGTTCCACCCTGTTCTGGTCCCGTATGGAATGGATTGCCGACATCTGCGCCTGCGCGCGTAATCTGTGTGCCAGCATTTTCCCACACTTATCCCCACTGAGGTAGAATTTGTGCTGCAGCCTCAGGAGAGCATACTCAGCCCTGCCTAGGTCCAAGTGTTTCAGCATTCGCCGCCGGGTTTCTAATACCCTCCATACCCTCGGAGCTCCCGGCCGTTTACGGACCGCCTCCAGTTCTCCTACCTCCCTTTCTAATTCCGCGCGCTTCTCTAGGCTTGAAAATGATGCCGCAACTGCGATAAATTCGCCCGGCACCACCAACTTCAAAGCCTCCCTTACTGCAGCGGGGGTGTACCCTCCTGGTCATTCTCAGAGAAGTAGTGTACTATAGTAGCTCGGATCCGGTTGGTAACCTCTTCAGAGTGGAGGAGAGATTCACGGAGTCTCCAACCCGGTGGGGCTGAGCACGAGCACCGCGCCGGCAGAAGCACTGAAATGAGAGCATGGTCTGAGAGGGAGCGGGGGTGATATCCGCGGCGTGCAAGTTGGGGAGAAGAGATGAGGAGGCTAAGAAGGGATCAAGACGCGCATATGTTTTGTGCGCTGCTGAGAAGTAGGTATAGTTGTGCTCGTTTGGGTGCTGTATTTGCCACTCATCGCACAATCCACAGTCAACAAACCACTGTTTCCCAGCCTGCGAAATCGCCCCTGTTTGGTGTGATCTCTGTCCCAGATCCCCCCCGATCAAAAGCGCTTTGTCGGGAGAGGCATGAACCTCGGACAGGGCAAAGCGCAGGAAGGACTCTTGCTGTTCATTAGGTGCATATAAGGACCCTTTTGTAAGATATGCATCCCCCCATTGTACTCTAAAGGCCAGTAACCTGCCTTTAACTTCCGCCAATGTGGAAACTACTATGCATTGAGAGATCGAGCACTGAATAGGATCGCTACTTTCTTGGATGGCCCAGATGACCAGAATTGTTGCGGGAAGCGCCTATCCCTCATGCGCCTGATATCTTTAGCTAGGAGGTGGGTTTCCTGGAGCAGACAATATCGCTATCGGCATTCTCCAGAAGTGAGAGTATTGCAGCGCATTTTACAGGATTATTCAACCCTCGAGCGTTCAGGCTAACAACTTTCAGATCCCTACCTATCGTAGTGCTGGGGGAAGGGGGGAAGGCTAAGTACTCGCACAAGCCTAAATTACATCAGTACAGCAAAGGTTATCCCGTTTAGTCTAATCGCCTTCCAGTCTTGCCCATGAACTAATGCGGAGCCCCAAAGTAATACCCGAAAACCCCCAACCACAAACAATAAGAAACAGCTAAGCAGTGAAAGGAAAAGGGGAAAACCAGAAAACATGACAAAAGTTTGTCTCGTTGATCAAATGTCCAGGGGGCCGCAGCACATACCCAGTCAGCACCAAGTATTACGCAGCTATCACTCCGATGGACAGGGAGTGGCGTCACTGCTCACAGTCAGACTGTTTCATCCCTCCGGCGCCAGTAGGTGAACCCAGGTGGATGCCATATCTCAGGAAAATCAAGGGGCATCAGGGCACTCTGTTACTTGTGTCACCAATGAAAGGGCCACCTCTCTTTCTAATTTGCTAGTGGCCATGTCCGGTTTGGAGCTTGGTGGTGGCCTCCCGACCCGCTGCCAATCCGAGGAGCGCCGTCTTCTACGAGGGAGTGGCGTGTCATCCCCTGCCGAGGCAGGGTTCTTCTCGAGACCCATGGGGTCATATGCTTCCTCCAGGGACCGAATCTGCTGGAGTTTGCCTTGATGCTTGAAGATGAGGCGAAACGGGTGACCCCAGGAATAGGGAGTGCCTTTTCCTCGGAGGTGGTTGGTGATAGGCTTCAATTCTCTGCGTTTAATCAATGTGGAGGCCACCAAATCTTGGAAGATGTATTATAAGGGAAAGAACAGGGAGGGATCAATTCACCACTTTATTCCTGTACACGGCACAATTAATTACGATGATATGGAAAAAAAAAATCGTAGCTACATCAACATAATTTATATAGTACACGAATCATGGGAAGGTGCTGGATGCACACACAAATATATATATATATATATATATATATATATATATATATATATATATATATATTACCTACTGGCGGTCGCCAGTAGGTATATATAGTTAGGATTTTTTCTCTATGGGATTTTTGAAAATTCTATGTCTAATAACTTTGGCGTTTGTGGACGGAATTGGCTGAAATTTTCAGGAAAATGGAACATTTTGTTTCTGAGCAGCCCCTGAAAATTTGGGGGGGTTTCGTCAAGGGGGGGCCGAGAAAAAAGGGGGGTCCCAAAACGTGTTTTTAACATTGAGTTTTCCATAGGGCGGTTGGCCTCCCTTTTAGCCCGAACGGCTGAATGGATTTGCACGAAACTTGGCAAAATTGTAGGGACTGGTAGCCCGATGTGCCTTTGCTAGGTCTCAATATATGTGCTCCAGTGGATTTTGAGAAATTAACGTTCAAAAAAAGATATATATCTGTAACAGCGGACCGGGCAGCGCTCCACTTCGCGTACTTTTCGCGTTACGGAGCTTTGTGAAGCGAAGCTGATTGGTTCTCCGGCGTCTGTAAACATTCCAAACAGTCCGTAGCGGCCGCCATCTTGTCTCTCGGTAGGATCGAGAGACAAGAGGAGGCCAAAGCGAAGGGGCAAATGACCATAAGGGGGCATAGTAGATCCTCCCTGACCCCATAGGTTTGATGTGGAGGCTTTAAAAGGGCTCCGCGGGACAAAAAAAAAAAAAAAAAATCGTTTTTTTGGTGGGGTGCGCCCGGTTAGCGTAACGGGAAGCGGACTGGGGAGCGTACTACAAGGAATGAAGAATGATTGACTTTTAACTTATTGTATGTTTATAGACTTTTTTTTAACTTTTTTTTCTGCTGAGTGACGTCTCGGCCTATCTTCACGGGATGCAGTCCCTACCATCTCGGCGTTTAAGCCCAGGGGGACCGGTAGTGTGGGAGAGATAACGGGGCATATTATCAAGGGGGTTTATCTCCGCTTTTTTGGCTTTAAAAGCCAAGAAAGCGGAGATAAAATTATCTCCGTATTACCTAGCTGTCGCTAACACCAGTTAGCGACCGCTAGTAGGAGATAGCGACCATCTTGGGCCCCACTTTGCATGTCAGTGATATTTATCACTAATAACATGCAAAGTGGGCATGCCAAGATGTTAGCGACTGGAAACAGTCGCTAACATCGCTATCTCCTATTACCAACTTTTGGAGATATTCGCGCTAAGCGCGAATATCTCCAAAAAGTAACACCTGCCCTGAGCAGTTCTTAGCCATGTTATCCAATGGGAGGTGGATAACATGGCTAAGAGCATTAGCTCGGTAATGCATGAATATCGCTGACTTTTCAGCGATATTAATGCATTGCGGCCGTTTTTTATCGCATTTGCGATAAACCTTGATAATAGCAAGGTTTATCTGCGATAATTTCTGACGATGCTTAGCGGTAAAAAATTTGTTGCTAAGCATCGTTAGGGATAAATATCGCTTAACTTTGGTAATATGCCCCAACGTCTGTTAACGTTCGATTTGAAGGAAATCAGGAAGTGTTGAAAAACATTGTCTGCGCCATCTTGCCTTTTTTCAAATGCCACACTTTTGTCGTGCACGGCAGCCATTTTAGATGACTTGACCAGACCCACTCTCTGCACGCTGTCGATCCTTAGCATGGCTCCCCACCCTCGCAAGCATCTCACCCAGGCACTGGTCACCCCCGCTCTCTGTCTTATGCATGGGCAATAAACCTCCCCCCCATCTGCGCTGCTCTTCCCTGAGAATCACACCCTGTGCCCGCCCGACACCTCCCTTTCGCCCTATTCACTACCGCACCCTCTGACACTCCTCTTCCTCTGTGTCCGATTGTCCAGGCCGGTCCCAGGCTATCAGCTAGCCTTGCAGATGTAGTTTATGGCCCCAGCTGTAAAGAATCACCCCTCTTCAAAGGAGTTATAGTAGATCAAGGCCCACACCCGATGAGATCCGTCACACCACACGCGTTCCTACTATCTGAAAACCATCCTGTATTGTGATTGGGGAGGGGACCGAGCCTGAAGCGGAAGATTCCAGGGATGACTCTTTGTACATCAAAGTTTTTACAATTATGTGTCACATTAAAAATATATAGCACTCCAACAAAGTAGTAGGATTATAAAACTTTAATAACTTATAAATATATACAACAAAACAAAAACAGTAAAAACATTTAAACATTTTTAGGGAAAAAGAAGGAACAATGGTCAGTAGCGGTCGGTTGTGCGAATAGTCCCAAGGCAGCACAACGTCCAGATTTCTGGACGGCACCCAGGTGATGTTGCCTGGGTGCCGCACTGATTTGGGTATCCGGCGTGGGGCGTCCCGGGGGGTGGGTCGTCAGTAGCGGTCTGTTGTGCGAATAGTTCCAAGGCAGCAGAACGCGCTGAAATGTGGATGGCACCAAGGTGATGTCCAGTAAGTTGCCGCCCTCCGAATAACGGCGTGGGGTGCCCCGGGGGAGGGGGGGAGGCGGCGTGAACGGGCCTCCCCAGGTGGAGCCTCGTCTGCTGTAGTGGGGCGCCCCTTTACCGTTTCAGTTGCCATTCCGTCCGCTTTTGGTCCACTGTGTCAAAATCCGCAATTCAGCTGAGTTGCGCCCACTCTTGCGGTGCAGCGATAGGCGGCTGTCACAGGACTCTCAAAATGGCGGCAGGCTCTTTCCTTTTTGGGCCTGGTCCACTGAAATGGCCCTGGGACACCTTGGAAATCGGACGCTTGTCTGCTAGGTCTTGGACCCCATTCTCGAAAGCGTCCCCTCCGCCTTGAGGATTCTACAAAAGTCTTGGGGGCCCCCGACTCCTGCAGGCTTCCGGTGGGGAGCGGCTGCCATGATTGCTCGTGGAATGACCACGACGGAGCCACGAGATGGTGGTGCTTTCATGCTGACGCCAGCTTCAGTCTGAAACATCCAGAAACAAGGTGGGGCTTTCATCGTTTGGGGAAAAAAAAAAGTTTTCATCCAATGAAAAGTGTTATTTTTAGGTCATATGATCAAGCCTTCCATCATTAGGAAACCAAAAGTAAAATGAACCAATGAAAAGTTTTATAAACAAGTCACATGACCTGTTATGCGGCATAGGGTATAAAAAGCGTAGAAAATCCGTTGGCACGTGAGGCGGCGTCAGTAGCGGACCGATGTGCGAATAGGCCGAAGGCAGTACAACGCGCCAAGATCCGGATGGCACCGAGGTGGTGTCCAGCAAGTTGTCGCACTGGTGTGGCCATCCTACAATGCTGAAAGTCGGCGTGGGGCGCCCCATTGGCCTGTGAGATGGCGGCAGTAGCGGACCGATGTGCGAATGGGGCCAAAGGCAGCGCAACAATATTTTCTGAATAGAAGACACCACAAGGCGCTGAGATGCCAAGATCCGGATGGCACCGAGGTGGTGTCTAGCAAGTTGCCGCACTGGTGTGGCCATCCTACAATGCTGAAAGTCGGCGTGGGGCGCCCCGTTGGCCTGTGAGATGGCGTCAGTAGCGGACCGATGTGCGAATGGAGCCAAAGGCAGCGCAACAATATTTTCGGAATAGAAGACACCACAAGGCGCTGAGATTCGGTTAGCACCGAGGTGGTGTCTAGCAAGCTATGCAGCTGAGTTGCGTGCGCACTTGCGGCGAATAGGTCGAAGGCAGCACAACAATGTTTTCTGAATAGAAGACACCACAAGGCGGTGAGATTCGGTAGGCACCGAGGTGGTGTCTAGCAAGTTGCCGTACTGGTGTGGCCATCCTACAATCCTGCTCCGAATAACGGCGTGGGGTGCCCGAAGGGGGGAGGGGGGGAGGCGGCGTGAACGGGCCTTCCTAGGTGGAGGCTCGTCTGCTGTAGTGGGGCGCCCCTTTACCGTTTCAGTTGCCATTCAGCTGAGTTTCGGCCGCTCTTGATGCTACAGCGACAGGCGGCTGCAACAGGACTCTCAAAATGGCGGCCTGTTCTTTGGATTTGGGCCTGGTCCACTAAAATGGCCCTGGGACACCTTAGAACTCGGACGCTCGAATTTTTTTTCCTTTCCTCTACATGCAAAAAAAGGTAAATGCCCGGTACGTTACACGCTTCATCTGCCACGATGTACTCTCCAGAGGAACCGAAAAAAAATATAGTTATGGTAACTATACCATGCATCGTCATATGGAGAGGTGGCACCGATTAATTATAGTGCTGCATAAAAGAGAGATTTGGAGGAGAACCCCCGACCTGCCAGTACATTCATCAAAGAAGTGGCACTGACAGCATCAGAGGCAAGGGAAACGGTCCCAAATATTTAGAAGAACTTTGGAAAGATTAAAATGACATGTTTAGATTGTGGCAAATTAATTTCATGTGGACAGATGAGTGTTACTCTAATAAATACAGCATATGAACATCATCATAGTCGATGGTTGGTAGAGACATTTTGACTATATCCTGGACCTGCCCGTCCTCGCACAAAATGGCGCCGGAATAAATGGGACTCGTAACTCCTTGTTGTGTACTGGTTGCACAACCTTGATATCACGAGATACGTATGCAGTTTTGAAGCACATGGCGGGCGGGGACGAGAATAGATTGAATATTTCGATATCCCTATTGATATTAAGTTCTGATGTGTTATTGATTACTGTACTATTGAAAGTTCGAATTAACGTCACCCATGGTACTTGCCCGCAAATGTATATCTAGATAATTTTATTGTAACTGGCCCTGTCGTATTTTAATTATAAAATGTACGTCCACCGATTCCGCAACTGTTAGACACTTTAGTTCTTGCAACCTAATGGCCCGCCCGTTACGTTCCTCTACAGTGTAAATGTCTACTCATCATATACGATTATAGTTTGCTCCGTGGCCGGCCCACGTGGTTATAGGCCCGTATTTGTATGACATTTTCACAATAAAGGTTTTTAAAAGAAAACATGGTAGTAGTATATACATTGGTAAAGTTTTTAATAATAGTCACTGTTTTAGAATCAGTAAAAGGCAAGTGAAATAAAGCAGACCAATTACATGAAGGGTAAAAGGTATATTACGCAGGAACGCAGTAAAGATAAATGGTCAAGGGCTGTTGTGTTTTCTACTCCTGCAACATAAAGTGATCGATAAGAATCTCATATTCAGGCGTATCGGCGACTAAGACAGCAGGCCGACCCTCTTTTGCTCAACGGCTCCGTCATGGGACGAAGAAACGCCCTTTTTCTCGAAAAAGGAATATATTTTACTTGCAGGACAGTTGTAAATTTTCCGGGAAAGTACATTAGCCTGGAACATTATAACATATATTTAAGAAAAAATAATGTTCGAAAGTAATAAAAAGCGTAATTTTTAGGTCATATGACCAAGCCTTTCATCATTAGAATAAGAAAAGTAAAATGAACCAATGAAAAGTTTTATTAACAAGTCACATGACCTGTTATGCTTACGTTACGCGCTGCGCGTCGCGCCCCGGATCACTTCCGGATGCGCTAACGCGGCGCGTCATATGACGCATTACGCGACAACGCAGGTCCAGAATATAGTCAAAATGTCTCCACCAACCAGCGGTCGGAACACAACCCCTTTCAGCAGGCTAAATAGTTCTGTTAAATGACAACAGAAGGGACAGGCAACAAGAACCATCAGTCAAAGAGGGGAGGGCTAGTTCTTCTCTACCGTGTCACGTTGGGGCGCTACCGGAACTGATCGAATTGGTAGTCTACAGTGTTTCTGGATGTTTCAGACTGAAGCTGGCGTTAGCATGAGAGCACCACCATTTCGTAGCTCCGTCGTGGCCATTCCACGAGCAATAATGCTAGCCGCTCCCCACCAGAAGCCTGCGGGAGTCGGGGGCCCCCAAGACTTTTGTAGAATCTTCAAGGCTGAGGGGACGCTTTCGAGAATGGAGCCCAATCTCTAGCAGACAAGCGTCCGAGTTCCAAGGTGTCGCAGGGCAATATTAGTGGACCACGCCCAAATCCGCCATTTTGAGAGTACTGTGGCAGCCGGCTATCGCTGCACCGCAAGAGCGGGAGCAACTCAACTACATGGTGAGCGAGACGCTGTAGTCGAAAGAGCGGGCGGTAAACAGCTGAATAGCGGAAGAGGCACAGTGTAGCAAAAGCGGGCGGAATGGCAACTGAAATGGTAAAGGGGCGCCCCACTACAGCGTGTCTTTAGGTGAAACGGATTGTGGGACAAGGTCAAGAATGGAAGAGTTACCAAAAGGCAAAAAGTGCCGCTTGATCCCGGGAGCCGGCCACCTATGTCGGGGGCGATCTCAGGCCACACCAGGAGAACACGACTTGGGGAGGGAGCCGGAGCCAAGCGCCCCCTCCGAGTCCGCGCCATCACACCGTCCCTCGGGGGCCTCCGTCAAGCGGTTCAGGGTGGCACCGCATTACATTGTTCACAAATGCAATCACGTCCTCAAACAGCCCCCACTTTACTTTGAGAATAGTGAAGCTGAAGCAAGTGCAAATAGGCTTCAGACAGTGTTACAAGCACTCCTCAAAACTTTGAACCATCAGAGTGCATGAGTTTCATGCTCGATCGATTGAGCTAGCCGGATCGGGCAACAAAAAGTATAAAATAGTTATGTAAATAGTTGTTTAATAAAATGTTTTACCCTGTTACTTTGCTGGTGTGTTGTATATATTTGTAATATTTGCATAGAGTTTATCGTTATTTTGGGCGGGGTGGGTGGCGGAGCCGAGCTGTATTGCAGCCATCATGGTGTGGAGTTCAGTTCATCTCAATAGTTTCGTGTTTGTCATGAGGGGTTGTTCCTAATGTTTCTATTTTAGCGAGGTCAAAAAGAGATCCCATTAGTGGCCTACTGATTTTGCTCGATTCCTTTTGTTTTCTTAAACGATTTTTCGCTATCTGCAAAGACTAAACAGAGTATTGCGACTCTGTGCTTGTTTGTAAATAGAGAATGAACCAAAGAGAACCAATTCTAAAACAGTAAATGCTTGGATAACAATCAATCAAATGGAGAGAGAAGCAGGCACGACGGATTACAACGGGGGCAAAGGCCTGCGTTAACTACCCTTCACTATCTGCAAAGAGAGAGTACTCGTAATAGAAATGAGGGGGAGGGGGGGCAGCATTCAAAGCAGATCAGTGTGCATAAACACGAAAATGTTTTTACTTACCACGTACTTGACATTCGACAGCTTATGATATTTGCTATTAAAAAACCATTGAAATTCACTGAAAAAACTATAGGTTAGAGACCATATATAGTTAGGAATTAGCATTTAAAAAACCTTGAAAATTCACTGAAAAAACCATAGGTTATAGACCATATATAGTTAGGGATTAGCATTTAAAAAACCTTATTTTACTCACACAAAACCATTGAAATTCCATATATAGTTAGTTGCACTAACTATATATCGCGCACCCGCAATCCACTGCTGATGATGTCACATATTACATCATTCATGACATGGTCAGTGACATCACTGATGACATCACTGATGACATCTCAAATGACATCACTGATGACCACTGATGACATCTCAAATGACATCACTGATAACATCTCAAATGACATCACTGATGACATCTCATTTGACATCAATGACCACATCACTGATGATATCATTCATGTGACAATACAATGCATCTCCTCACACTTTAATATAACCTCTGTTACACCCAGTGTTAAATACAGAGTATAATTTTTGAAACCATTGACACACCAATACTAGTTACTACATACGCACTCAGTGATTCCTATGTTTACACACACATTCACTCATTTACCCATACAATCATTCATACATACAATCACTCATCTTTACAACACTATCATATGCACTCATACACCTATACAGACTCTCACACTCTGTCACTCATCCATGGAGTTACTCACACACCTAGTCAGTCCTGTAAATAATCAATCACACTTCCATTTTCTAATCTATACAGTTAAACATAGAGCACCTTACATTTTGAAACATATACTAACACATACTTACTCTCTTATACAATCATTGATACAAGTACACATTGATCTGCACAGAGTCACACACCTCCCAGCCAGCCACACACACACTCAGTCTCCCATACAAATACTTGGGCAATCAATCAATAACCCATATAGTTACTCATATAGCTACTGACCAACACATGCAGCAGTTTACAGAACAACAGACATAATGATGCACAAATTAAGACAGTTTAGTCACTAACCCATGCACTCAGTGAGACACATTTAATCACTCACTCATACAGTCAGTCACGCACCTACTAAATCCTTCATCCAGACACTTCTACATCTACTCATTATTCAATATGTAAAACATATTTAAACTTTACAGAAACACACAGTCACTGGATGATGTCATCAGTGATGTCATTTGAGATGTCATCAGTGATGTCATCAGTGATGTCACTGACCATGTCATGAATGATGTAATATGTGACATCATCAGCAGTGGATTGCGGGTGCGCGATATATAGTTAGTGCAACTAACTATATATGGAATTTGAATGGTTTTGTGTGAGTAAAATAAGGTTTTTTAAATGCTAATCCCTAACTATATATGGTCTATAACCTATGGTTTTTTCAGTGAATTTTCAAGGTTTTTTAAATGCTAATTCCTAACTATATATGGTCTCTAACCTATGGTTTTTTCAGTGAATATATATATATATATATATATATATATATATATATATATATGGTACATACATGTATATGAAACAAAATATATACAACACAAATGACAAAAAATCAAATATCTTTCAAAATCACAGAGGACATACTATATACAACAACAATCACAAAACCCTTAAATATTATACAAACACATGTACACTCCTTATTCAGAGTTCTACACTCCGAGGAAGTCAGCTGAGCGCCAGAGGTATCAAACCTCCTATCCTATCCTAAATTTATTATTTTATATGGACTCCTCCTTATTTTGTCGACGCTGTCGCGTTTCAGCCTTTCATTTCTTATGGCTTCATCAGGACAAGGGTATATCTGTTCCTTGCTCTTTGGGTCTCACAAAAAATAAGTGTCACCCAAACAACGAACTGCAGGAACCACAGTTGCCTGCCTTTTCCATGTACTATAGCCTCCTGGGTCTTGGGTACTGCAGACCCGTCCAAGTTGCCACCCGGCGTCTATATGCACCACCTCACTTGCTGCAGGGGGTGTCCCCTCCTCTTCCAGAAATCCGACTCAATCCTCAATTCTACTCGGCGTCGGTGGAGCTAAACCCTCGTTCCCACGTTGGAAAGCCTTGGAAGAGCGCAGGTTGGTGACCTCGGAACTGCACCGGGTTAAGGTCTCTTGCCTTACGGAGGATATGCTCTTTCAATTGAAAGTCATGGACACAGACAAAGATATCTGGGGAGGGGAGGCCGGGGGCTGGCGGGGCTTTAGCCCCGCGTGGAAGACCCACTCGATGGACTCGGTCCATTTGAATCTCCTGAACCTGTTCATCCCTGAGGATCTGGTGAAACAGAGCGCTGACGCAGGCACGAAGGTCGTCACCTTGCTCTTTCCAAGGGGCTGCTCGGATCCGGATATTATTACGTCTAAAGCAGTTCTCCAAGTCCTCCGCGTGGACCTCGAGAAACAATATTCTGCTCCCGTAGGTGTATCATCTCTTGTTGTAGCTGGTGTATGTCCTCCTCCCTACCCAGATCATGCTCCTCCAGAGTCGCCAACCTTTCTCCAATGCTGTCAACATCACACCGAACCTCTCTTAGGTCAGCCGAGATCTGGGAGCACAGACCCTGAATATCATCCTTGATAGCCAAGAAGAGCTCAAACATGAACGCTTTAGTCGCCGGCGTGTCATCTCCTTCCAAAGGTGGTGCCTTGGCATCAGGCTATAATGTCGAGTGCCCTGATGTTTTCTGGAGGAGTTCCTTCAGTGATTTCTCTTTTCTTCCTCTGACCGATGTCATGATGGATCAATTAGGTCACTGCCCTTTGCACCACTCTTCCCACTGCGCTACAGGAGAAAGCTGCATACCAAGCCCCACAGCAGCACTGTCCACACACTGCCAGGCGTGGGCAATCCAGTCAGAGCACCGTCCGGGCACAGGATTAGTGGTAGGCGTTTTTTCGCAGTGTAGACCAGGGCCGACACCCGTATGTCTTCGTGTGCACCTCCCGCCGAACCCCGGGGCGACCATTATCCCCTTCCGGGCCAACACCACCCTCAACTCAACTCTGGGCCTTCGTGGGAAGGTTACAGATCCCTAAAGTGTGCCGAATGGACCCAGCAGGATTTGCCACTACGCAGCTTCTGGGCTGTATAAAGTTAATATGGGAGCTCAACTCAGCCTCTCACAGGCCTCAGTTCTTATCCATGGGGGGGAGGGGAGTACTACCACTGTCACCAGCCACCCCCTCTTGCCGACCGGCTTGTGGTTGTCCGCTGTGATAAAAGGGACCCCCTGGATCCTCACAAGGGAAAGCACAGCACACGCTGCAGCCCTCTGATGGCGATAACAGGCCTCGCTCATAGGAAGCACCGTCCGCCGTTCCGCGGGCCATAATCAGCCCTGCCTATTCACCTGAACACAACAGGCTACACTCTCCTCATGCCCCACTCGGCTGGAAGAGCACTGCACCCGACACCTCACTGAGTAACTGCTGGGATCCCCCACTTTGGCTAACACTGTCTGCCGATCTACAAGTTGGGCCCAAGGCCGCAGGGCCGCTGCTCATTCACTAGGCCCTGCATTCACCGTTACACAACCTCAGGGCGCTGGACGAGGCCTGCGTCAGCCCACCAAGCTGCGGGCCCTGGGGGGAGCCCCACGAGGGAAGACACACCACTCCCGCAAACACCGGTGGCGGCCGCCACACAATCCAGGCCCTCTGCTCCTCACCTCTGATCCTCCGGGGAGCCATAGTTTGTCCCCGAGCAGGAGATCAGGGCCACACCAAAGCTCAAGGGCACCTCAACAGGATTCGGGACTCAAGCAGCGGGATCAATAATGGACGCCCCGTTGCAGCCTCTAGGTCCACCTTCTTCAGGTTTCAGTCTTCCGTAGGGCCTCGGTCAGGACGTGGCAGGGGAGCCCAAAATGGCGCCAGTTCCAAGTCGCGTCTCGCACCAAACACGCCAGCCATTTCACCACCCTGTTCCGACTCCCGGTTGGAGAGCCCACTTGTGAGGCGCACCGCCGCCCCCTCTGCCAGGCGATCACGGCGCGTGACTGCGCCAGGGTTCTGTGGTGATCGCAGGCCCGCAGCAATGCCAGGCCGGAAAGGCCACCGAAGGTTGGAAAAAGAGGCTCGTCGTCGGTATCGGGATGACTACCCGAGCTGCCACACTCGCCGGTAAGCGTAGATGGAATCCAGTATGGGTGATAATGTAAAGCTAATGAGTGGCGGCGCCGGAGGGATAGGAACACACGTCCTATCTCGCCGCCATCTTGGCCCTCCCCCCCCATTCATAACAATTTAGAGGGAGAGCATATGTACTTTAGTACTGATCAGCAGTGGTAAGGTGCCAACAAAAACAGGTCAGGAAAAATAGGAGAAAGAAGCAAAACGTTTGAGTATACCCCTGCAAAAAGGGCCATTTCCAACAGAGAAGAAACATTGAGTGAGGGTGCTGAGACGAGTTTGCTACATCAGCCAAGACGCAGAACGTCTGTCTATGTGTGCTAAAGTACGGGGTCCGCCACTAATTTCAGAGATCTTACAGATACAATAATTTGGCATCAGTAGAAGGGAGGGAGTTAGGATATTCTGTCAGGGATTTTTATGATGTGTGGGTATTGACCATGCAGTCATAACAGTATTTATAGTTTGCATTTGTTTTCTAATTGTGGCAGAAATACTGAATTTTAGGACACAATACTTTGAATAAATATTTTAAACATTCTGCGTGTCTCTTCATGATATGGACGAGTACGAGAGAGAGTGAAAGGGTGTGTCCTGTTACGGCAATCCTTGAGAAGGTCAAGAGTGTTGTGTTCTGGGGTGCCAATTCACTTGTTTCTTTTGTAAGTTTAGGAGGGCAGGTGAGGTATCATGGCTAGGTTTGACTCGGGCTCATAGATACTGAAGTAGTATGGCGACTCAGTCCCTACATGTCAATGTTCTATGGTCCCAGGCATAGTTCTGTTCTTGAGCAGAATCTCTCCAACAGTTGAAACACTCAATAGAGCACAAAAAAGCGCTCAATCGTTCCCTACGCTTAAAGGTACTTTTCTTCCACATAGGACATATTTAAGCAGCCAGTTAAATCCAATTGCTTAAATATTCAGATTCCTCAACTTTTGAATTCTCTCCAGGTGCCAGTCTGGATTGGCAAATTTTTCAGCAGTACCTCTGCGTGCCTGGGAATGGCATTGTATGGCTCCGGTCATGATGTCGACCTCAGTCATGACGTAGACTCCGGTCATGACATCTGGAGCATGCGGGCGTCAATTTCTTCTTTTCCGTCCTGTACGTGGATCCAGAAAAGCGGTTCCTTTGGTCGATTTTTTTTTACGACACTTTGTGTCGGTAGAACAATGTGCCTTGGTCTAATGTCTACAGGTTTCAAACCTTGTGAGTCTTGTAGCCGACGTATGTTGGTCACAGACCCGCATACAATTTGTCTGTGGTGTTTAGGCGAGCACCACAACACCGATGATTGTGTTTCCTGCCAGAAACTAAAGCCGAAGTTGTTAAAAGAGTGGCGTTTGAAGTTGATGACACATGTAGCAAACCTTGGAGGCTTACCAGCCTCAGTCTTCATTGTTTCGGGAAGATCACCCTTTTACAGGACGAGGTTCTATTTCTTCTTCAAAAAGGGACAATAGAAATTGTACCCTTACAACGTCGGGCACACGTAGTATACTCCCTTTAATTTCATTTCTGGTTCCCAAAAAGGACAAAACCTTTAAGGCTTATCCCAGGCCACCCAACAGTGACCTTTCCTCAGAACACTTTCACATGGTCACAGTGCAAGAGGTTATAGCACTGCTACAGCAAGGGGATTTCATGACCTCAGAAATGCACACTTCCATATTCCCATTAATCCAGCACGTAAGTTATCAACTCAATGGGCAACACTATCAGTTCAAGGCGCTACCCTTCAGGGTCACTACAGCTCCAAGGGTTTTCACCACATGCCTTGCAGTAGTGGCAGCTCATCTCAAATGGGAAGGAATACATAGACGATTGACTCCTCAAACATCCAAGCTACCAACAGTATCTTCAAAACACTCAGCAGGTTATCAACCTTCTGCGCAAACTAGGGTTTTACACTAAACATACGAAAGTCTCATCTGCAAACATTGCAAAGTCAGCCTTTCCTAGTTGCAACTCTCAATTTAGTTACAGCAAAAACATGTTCTTCTTTTGTCTCCCACGGAACATTGAACTCTGCTGCTGCTGTCCGGAGGCTCCATTGATTTGTTTCCTGCACCTGGTCTTTCTCTCCCCACGCCGCCGCAGCCTTCACCATCTCGGCGCGGCGTGCAGAGGGTGGTGACTCCAACTACCAGGGTGCAGAGCGGCAGGAGACGCCGCAGCTGATTTCCGCGCCTGGAGGCGCTATAAAAACTAGGCCAGCCCCCGTGTCGCGGGAGGCGCGCGGGCGACGCCGGGTGAAGCCCGGGCAAAGGGCAGGCCGTCTACGGCTGTCCAAGGCAGGCCAAGACTGGGCTGGGCCATACCCCTAACATCCACTTCCAACCTGGTAAGATCAGACGGAGGGGTAGGAATGAACTACTTCGCGTGACACAGGGTGTATCCCGACGTAAATGTGCAAGCACCTGTAACCCACACCATGACTGATAATGGCCCAACTTCATGGAAAGGGGAGGACGTCTGCAACTAGCATAACGGGGGGTAGTATCACAGGGACCCTTGCCAATTTCATCATAAGAGCAGCTGCTGTGCTTGAGCGAGAAATAGCCCTCACGGAGAAGCGGCTATCACTGGAACTTCTAGGCTCTAAGCGATCCTCTTTGGGTGATATAAGGAATGCAGTCACACCAGATCACGCTGACAGTCAAAGACTTAGTGCGATTAGCTCAAGTTCCCTAGGTAAAGGTCTAAATGGGTGTATTCTCATAACTTCTGGGAATACCTCCGTGAATACTTCTGCCTGTAACAGTATTTCTTCTGAGGATTTTTGCCCTATTGTTTTGACCACTAAGAATGCTCGGACTGTTGATACACCTAAAAATACTGCTATATGCCCCAAAAGTACCCAAAACAACAAATAAATTGGTAAAGCCTATTTCCTCTAAAGTAAATGCAACATCTAAAACCTCCGCCACATGCTTGCCTGTACCAATAAATCCTATACCCAGTGTTAGTCTCCAGCCTCCAACTTACAATACAGCCGTACCTAGAGACGCTGTATGCACTGTATCTCAAGTGGAGCAGTTGCTTAAATCATTCACGCTCCCACTTATTGAGAGACTAAAGGTAATAAATGACAAAATGGATAAACTCCATAAGGCCACTGTAGAGAACTCTTACCATAAGGCCACTGTAGAGAACTCTTACATGCTGGCGAATTTAGTACCCGGTCTGAAAAACGGGGGTACCTCTTCAGACTTGGGCAAACAGGCCAAAACTCCTCAAACCACCACTTGTTTGATCTCAACTAGTGTACCTGACGAACTGAGGCTACTAAATAACAAGGAGGATGTGACGAAGGGAGGGCTAGGTAAAAAAGTTGCTGTAAAGGAAAATAGCATAAATCACAGACAGAATACCCGTTTACCAACTCTACCATCAATACAGGCAGAGGGGGCACGGCACTTGGTTGAATCAACTAACAACGTGGCTTTTCTCCCTGTTATTGATTTACCCCCCCAATCTACACCTTTGGTGTTGGTACTAGGAAATGTGCCACCGCTAATCGAGGGAGTTAAGGAGGAGTATAGCCAGTTAAAAAATAAGGTTGTTCACTGGCTCTCGTGCAACACTTCAGAAGGCAATATGGCAGGACATAGTGTTATAATGGCCCGACGGGTGTCTTGGCTGGGCAGAACGAGAAAATCTAAAAGCGGTGATTGTATCATGATCAATTTCAATAGTCCACCGCCAGTAGAAAGGATACTGAGGGAAGTTGTGTATGGTGGGGGGTCTAGGGGCTTGGGCATTGAGATTTTACCACTAGGTTTTTTCTATGGGGTATCGAATCGAGCACGACTTGATACATGGAACGGGTGGCAACACGCCAAGATACCTCATCATAGTACACTGCAGGGAGTGGGTCGATCATGGGTGAGGCCACACGGTGAATCCAACTGGGGTGGCCAGGGGTTTCCCTCACTCTTTGAAGGGCCAAACAGATTTGCAGCACTCTCTGGTCTTAACGAGTGTGACTGACTGTGATAGTAATAACACAGATGCCAAAGCTCACAACAGTAAATATGGCCCACTCCAAATTCAAAGTACAGTTCAGAAAGTGAACACAGAACGAGGTGGTCAGCTAGAAAAGGTCCTAATAGAAGTCCAAAATGCCCCTAATCTAGTGTTGGAAAAAGCATCTTTATTTCTTAATAATGCCTTAGACCGTGATACAAACAAAAACGCCTACGCAAATTTGATAAGCCCCTGTATAACACAAACCAGCCCCAAAGTAGATGATTGCAAGGTTGTGAAGGACGCAGCATGTGCGGATGCTGCTGCTAAAAGGGAAACATCTATGCCCCCTATTGAAAATGTTTGTTCCCCACCAGTAAATCCATCATCATCCCGAGGACCCGTAAGGATAGTTTCCTGGAATATCTGTGGTCTGGAGAACAAAGTTTCTAATATAGTATGGGGGGAGTTCATTCAGAATTTTGATATATTATGCATTCAGGTAACCTGGCTTTTAAACGAAAAACACCTAGATGGCTATAAGATCTTTCATATCCCAGCGGTGTGCTCTATGCATGGGAGACATAAAGGGGGTATCTGTGTTTATGTATCAAATTTGTTGAGAACCCAGAGAGTTAACATGATGAAGTGTTCCCCATATTACCAAATGGTATCTATTATGTTAGACTCGGGTAGAGAGTTGCTGGTGGTCAACTTCTATAATAACATTAAAAACATTGATTTCATAGAAGTGATGAAAAATTTCCAGGAAGATTTAAACTACCAAAATTCAGTAAAAGGAAGAGATGTAATTTTAGTATGGGGAGGGGATTTCAATATAAGTGAAGGTAACCCGAATGTATGCGGATCACGGGAAAATGATTGGGAAGAAAGTGGAGGTATGAACCATTTTGTACATACAGACAGAGGGGAAAAAATAAGTGACATTATGGCCACTTTTTATCTTGGTTTTCGCAAATATGATGTGTTCCCCGAAGGTTAATTTTAGCTTGACCTTTATAGCAAGGGGCTACCATTCTGTTATTGATTTTATCATCCTACCCACCAGATATTCCAATTGGGTGGAAAAATTTGTGATCCATTCAAATGGCCTAAGTGACCATTTGCCTCTCAGTTTGTACCTAAATTTACCTGATTGTAATAACTCCGCCACCATTGAGTCTCTGGCATGGTTGCAAGAAATAGTATTGGCACGTCAAAATGGATTTGCACTAAAATGGGGTGAAACGGACCAATTTAGACTTAATGCTGATATTATATCGAAGGCTGTGTCACCTATCCTGGTCTGCCTAGATGAGGAATCCACTAATGATGAAATCTTGGATGCCTTTGGGCATGTTACCACCGTCATACAAGATTCTCTCACCAAACCAAAGACTAAGAAACGTAACAAAAGCAATGGTTGGTTTGATTCCCAATGTACAAAAGCTTACACGCATCTTAAGTTGCACTTAATGCTAAACCTAGGGACTATGAATTAATTAGAGTTCGTAGAAAGGCTTATAATTTAGCCCGGATCCTTCGAAAAAAGAAATAAAAGAACTGGCCTGGCAAAATCTGCTGAAGGCTTCGCAATGTAGAGATCCCAAATTGTTTTGGCAGACAGTAAACGCTCCCTACTTTACTAAAAAAGATATCGCAAGAAAAGAAGTCGCCATAGATGAAAGCACGTGGATAGACTTCTTTTCGAACGCATATAAAAAAGATGGTGGGGAACTGGGGATGCCCCTAGAGGCTAATGAGTTAGGCGTACAAGAGCAGGATTATCTCCCGATAACCATGGAAATTCTTTATGAGGAAGTCTTACTTGCAATTAACAGCAGCAAAGGAAGCAAAGCCCCGGGCCCGGATGGAATCCCAAATGATATTTTTAAGATGACCACTGAACTTTGGGCCCCACTTTGCACACGTGTCCTAGTGGCCTGTTGTGCTAAAGGATTTGTTAAAACTTGGTCCGAATCAGTAATAATACCCATCTATAAAAAAGGGGATAGAGAGAGTCCAGCAAACTACAGGCCTATATCTCGCCTGGATTCCCTTATGAAGATCGCGGGAAGGGTGGTTCTAAATAAATTACAAATTTGGGCAAATGATAACAACATCCTGAGCCCGGTGCAGTATGGCTTTAGGGAGGGGATGGGCACTGTGGAGCAGGTCCTCAACTTTGTTATGCTACAAGGGAAATATACCCAGGCAAAAAGAGGATGTCTATATGCCATATTTGTCGACCTCACAGCCACTTTCGACTGTGTGGATCATGTTAAGCTGTGGCAAATATTGGAAGAAATTAGGGTGGAACCTACTGTAGTGCACTTCCTCCGACAGCTGTACACAGGTGCAACTGCGAAGGTGAGATATGGGCTGAGGGGTGAATGTACTATGTCTTTCCGCATAGAGAAGGGTGTTAGACAGGGATGTGTTCTGGCTCCATTCCTCTTCTCCATATATACGAACGCTTTGGAGGGGGAATTGGAGGCCAGCATAGTTGATTCCCCAAGGTATGGAAAAAAGCAGGCTATCTCCCCTCTCTATGCGGATGACGCAGTGCTCATGGCCAGAACTAGGATAGGCACCCAGAAGGCACTCCCGAAATATACAGAGTTCATGGAAACAAGGGGGTTAAAAATCAATGCTAAAAAATCCTTTGTGATGATGTGTGGGAAAGGACGGGCCAAATGTAAGGCTATTAGGGTGGGTGGCCTTTCAATTGAACACACTAAAACCTTTTCCTACTTGGGGGTGCTACTAGATGGCTGTGGCTCATGGGCTCCCGCGATTACGAGTAGGGCCCTCATGTTCAAACGCTCTATTGCGGCATTAATGAACTTTGCTAAAAAATTAGGGAACAGACCTCCTGAAATTCTTTAAAAAATATACATGGCAAAATGTAGAAGCATTGCACTTTATGGGGCGGGTATTTGGGGCTTCCAGAATGTAGCATCCATCCAAATAGCAGAAAACTTCTTTTTTAGATATTTGTTAGCGCTTCCTCAGGGCACGTCAGTTTTTAATTGTCATGCAGAACTTGGTATGGATTTTATTTCCGACCTTATAAAATTACAACCAATCTTACTCTGGCAGAGAGTATGGGCGTCAGAAGCGTTGTCCCTAAATCGGGAAATCATTAAGGATGTCATGGCCCTGGATAACGTTAAACAAATCCCATGACTAGAGTACGTTAGGAAAACATTAATTCACCTGCAAAGGCCAGAATTATAAATTAACCCGGAACTGATTAGTGGGTTATCTAGAAAAGAATAAAAAAGTTTATGTATGAACCATTTTGAGACATTAAGATGTTCGGATGAACTTACTAAAATAACTGTAATTCAACATCAAATGTCCCTGGCCTGTTATGCGATCCAACCCTATTTATCTCTCTGTACTATAGGCTTTGACCGTTTTATCTTGACTAGGTTTAGATTTGATTTATTTCATCGCCTGGTAACTTTTCCTACAAAAAAATATTGGTCTAGGAATTTGGAATTATGCCCATGTGATAGTTTATCATCGCAATCGACATTCCATGTGATTCTTTTCTGTAAGCATTATGAGAATGAACGCAGAAGATGGATTAAACAAAACTTGAGACAGGGTTTCTGGCCTCATTGCCGACCAGCGTATTTAAACTTGCAGCAACTGGAAAATGGAAAATGTATTATTTATGATTATGATTGGTTTTCTGAAAAGTATCCTGAGGAAACGGAATTTTATAATCTGTTAATTTTTAAAAGTAAAATGCTTTAGATCGACAAATGTACCAATTTAATACTATTTTAACGTTTTTTTAAAAACCTGGTTGTTATTCACTATGAAATGCTGTATACATATTTGTGGCTTTTATGATTTATTTATTCTTAAATCGAATAAAGCCATTTTTGAATTTGAATTTGACTCCTCAAACATCCAAGCTACCAACAGTATCTTCAAAACACTCAGCGGGTTATCAACCTTCTGCACAAACTAGGGTTTTACACTAAACATACGAAAGTCTCATCTGCAAACATTGCAAAGTCAGCCTTTCCTAGTTGCAACTCTCAATTTAGTTACAGCAAAAGCCTATCCCAGTCCAGAAAGAGGGCAAACTTTCATAGAAACCTTACCTCTTTTTCAACCACAAGCTCATCTCGTAGTAAAACTAGTAATGGGGTATTTAGGCATGATGTCTTCTTGCATAGCCATGGTACCACACACTTGTCTACAAATGTGTCCCCGTAGCGCACACTCCAATCTCAATAGTCTCAAGCCGAGTAGCATCTCTGTGATCTAGTGTTGGTAGTGCCAGTGACTCATTGCTCTCTGCAGTGGTGGAACAGCAAAAACATGTTGCAAGGCCGACCCTTCGAAGCCCCAATTCTGCAAATCACCATTACCACTGATGCATCCCTTTAGGGATGGGGAGCATGTATGCAAGATCCTACTGTACACGGTCTATGGATATTAACTCAGACACATCTACACATCAATCATCAAGAGCTTCTAACAATTCAGCTAGCCCTCAAAGCTTTTCGTATTCACCTACACCAAAACGTAGTACTAATACGAACCAACAATATGACTGCAATGCATTATAGTTCAACACACGGAGAGGACACTCCTCACAGCTATCCCTCCTATCAGAGTGCATCTGGCACTGAGCAATCTATAACAAAATCCACCTCCTAGCAGAATACCTAACTTACCACTACTCCACTCTTACTTCAAAAGCTAGGAAACACCGAACATAGACTTGTTTGCCACTCATCTCAACGCCAACTGCCAAAGCTTTGCCTCAAGATTCCCCCACCCTCAATCTCATGGCAATGCCCTATGGATGAATTAGGCAAACACAAGGAAATGATGGACGGAGCACTGAAACTTTTCAGACACTCACCCCCAGTCACAGATCTGGGTTGAATCCATCATCGTTCTTTAGCTCACTTCGCCACCCCAGTTCAGACACAGCTATAGGTAAATCAGTCTTGACCTTGTGCCTCGTGGGAACCGTCCAGCCCGAACTGCCAAGCCATGTCTTCCCTGGACCGGAATCAAGCATCCTGGGACTGGTTTTGGGCTAATAACCATCATCAGCCAGGCTAGCTTGAATCCAGTGGCAAAGTGAGTAAGGGACCCACGTCTAGGCATACACTGCCAACTTAGGGTGAACAAAGCAAACACAAGGAGATGATGGACGGAGCACTGAAACTTTTCAGACACTCACCCCCAGTCACAGATCTGGGTTGAATCCTTCATCGTTCTTTAGCTCACTTCGCCACCCCAGTTCAGACACAGCTATATGCAAATCAGTCTTGACCTTGTGCCTCATGGGGACAGTCCATCATCGTTCTTTAGCTCACTTCGCCACCCCAGTTCAGAGACAGCTATATGCAAATCAGTCTTGACCCTTTGCCTCATGGGAACAGTCCAGCCCGAACTGCCAAGCCATGTCTTCCCTGGACCGGAAACAAGCGTCCTGGGGCCGGTTTCTGGCTAACATCCCTCATCAGCCAGGCTAGCTTGTATCCAGAGGCAAAGTGAGCAAGGGATCCACATCCAGGCATACCCTGACAACTTAGGGCGAACAAAGCAAACGCAAGGAGATGATGGACGGAGCACTGAAACTTTTCAGACACTCACCCCCAGTCACAGATATGGGTTGAATCCATCATCGTTCTTTAGCTCACTTTGCTCCCTGATGGATGAATTAGTCATTATTTTCCTATGCTTTTCCTCGTCTGCCACTCATTCCATATGTGGTTCAGAGGTTAACACAAACGTCTCGAACACTAATCCTAATAGCACCATCATGGGCACAGTAGGCATGGTTCACATCCCTACCGCAACTATCTTTAGTGCCATACGAGAAACTACCTTTTTTGCCACATCTACTAACTCCGGATCAAGGAAGAGTAATGCATCCCAATCCCAAGCGGCTAAATCTAGTGATTTTGGCTCCTGAAATCCTAGAGTTTGGGCATTTAAAATTACCATAAGAGTGTATGGACCTTCTTAAATGAGCTCGTAGGCTTACAGCAAACAAAGCTTGCTTACATTTCTATCAGAATACAGTTAGCTGCCTACATGTAAAATAGGCAATGTATGTCCCTGTTTAAAATACCAGTATGAAAACATTCATGGAAGGGATAAAGTGTTATTCCGCCTTCCACTCCAACGGCCCCAGCCAGGAACTTAAAAATTGCCCTTACCAGGCGTATGGGCCAAAGCATTCGAACCACTCAATGCATGCCAACTCCCAATTTCTAACCAAAGTTGCCTTTCTAGTGGCTATCACTTCTCTCAGAAGAATAAGTGAACGGCAGGCACTTACTCTCCAAGAACCTTAAAAATATTCTCAAACAATTTAGTTCTGCGGACTAATCCAAAATTTCTCTGTAAAGTGGTTGCAGCCTTTCATAGTCAGACTATAGAGCTACCATTGTTTTCCTAGCTCAGACAGTAGCAAAGAGCCCTACATACATTAGATGTTAAAAGGGCTATCATGTTTGGCATTTATTGAACAAAATCTTTTAGAAAAACACAAAAACTTTTTGTTGCTTTTAACAAACCTCATCAGGGGGACCTATACCCAAAGCAGGAATTGTTTGATTGATATTTCTTTTGTTGTTTTTTTAATTATATTTGTTGATTTTAATAATATTCAGGTAACAAAGAATTCAATACAGTTGTATGTTCTCTTGGCTGGGTACAGTGCAACACAGCAATGACAATATACAATGCATGGTACTTACTACGATTAAAACATTCATCACAACCGGGTTCAAACAAGTAATTAGTGGATGCATTCAAAGTCAATAATCTCACTAATGAGTATGGATAACATGTATAAGCTCACATCCCACATATGCTTATGTCATCAACCCATGTGCTGTATTCTATGTGTCTGAGATGGAACTAATTACCTACAGTTTCTCTCTCTGGTGCCCCAGTCTCTTCCCCTACTAAATACTGTTGGTACAAACCCCTAAAGCCTTTGGGGGCGATTCAGTTGAGGAAGTAAATCACTGTATGTGTATTGCAATAGAGCATATCTTTAGTCCAGTCATCTATGGTCGGAACTGGGACTTTAGCACAGTGCATAGCAACCCTGCGTTTAGCAAGCAGCAGACCCATTGTAACTAGTTTCCTTACACTTTTATCAATCCCCATGCCATGTTCCAACAAGGCGAGAAACAGATCAGGTTCAAGGGAGAGACCTGTAATCTCATTCAAGGTCTGAACATTTCCCCCCCAGAACTCTATAATCTTTGGGCAATACCAGGCTACGTGCAAGAACCCTGCTTCTTGTCTTGTGCTGCGGTGACATACCGCCGAATCGCACAGTCCATACTGACGTACCCTCTCAGGTGTGTAATGCACTCTAATATTTATTTATTTATTTTAGAAGTTTTGTATAGCGCTAGCTGGACCAGAGGGTATCAGAGCGCTTCACAACATATACAACGTATACAAAATGAGCAGACATGCGATCCAGGAGAGTGGGGGAACATATGGGTAAGGGCAGGCGTGAGACAAACATTATGAATAATATAAAAAAAATGTAGAATGAAGCGGTAATACAAATGCAGGAAATGGTGAACACAAAGGGTGGTGGGGGATGGGGCATTGAGCCTGTGGTAGAAATTAATTCAAGTTCCGCATACCTGATATTAAGAAAAGGTTAATATCAAAGGATCCATTCAAGTCCTGTATGCAGGTTTTTAATCCGTTCAGGGTCACAACATCGCAGCACCAGGGGCAGGCCTCATTCTGCAAGCTAGAGTGATCTGGCTGTGGAGAGGGCCAGAAGAAATGGCTGTCACGTACCAAAACCATCTCCACCGATAAGATGTCAGCAAGGAATCTCAATAGGAAAGTCCGCCTTGAGGCGCAAAAATTGGGCTGTCGGACCAAGACAAAGACAAGGCTGCATGCAGTGCTCCCACACACGATCACCACCGCCGAGATGGAGGACTCTGGTACTAGTCCCCAAGATCTCCACCATTGAATGGAGGCTTGTAGATATTGTACACCCCAGCCAGAAATCAGGGGAGGAAGCCAATGCCATGCCAGAAAATCACTCGGGGATACATGGGCGGCAGCAGTTTGGAACTTAGTGCAACTATATTTATTTGGGACTTTAGGCATACCAATTTGCAAGGTTACATTAAGTACAAAAATTTCTATTCAATCTATGTATGATAACTAAACAATCAGAATACTACCAACCGGAAAAACTCTGCACTGGATTGCACAAGAACCAAGATTACACTTTAAGGCCCTCTTTCTAGATTGCCCGTGTTTTGTTGGACAGCTGCAACATTGCCATTCACAAAGGTCACTATGGTCAGGTAATCAGCCTGTTGTAGCTCTGGAATAGATGGCTAATCATTTGGTTTTCAGGAAAGCCCTCTCGAGATTTCTTTTTCAGTAGTTTAATCCAGCCTGATTTTGGCTTTTCCCACTTCTATGAATTGTCCTAAACACCAAGAAGCCAGTGGATGCTGTACATCAAGTTTATTCAATAAACAAAACAAATTATTGATGTTTAATTTGTCTGTTTTGTTAAAATGGTATTGTTAATGCACTTTTGAGTTCAAAAGTTGGAGGTAAAAAACGATGGCAGAAAAAAGTTGGCATGGCTATGGACAGATTGATAAGTCATCTGAAATTACTTTTAGTAGAAAAATTGGTTAGATTCTTTAGCCAATCTTATTAAAATAATGGATAAGTTATTTAAACAGTCTTACTTTAGAACACAGTATTGTTTGTTGGAGTTAAAGGTCAAACACTTTTTAACACTGCTTGCAGATAATAACTATTAAGAAAGTTGCTTTCCATAACAGGTGTTTTCAGAATGGAGGGCCTACCTTTGCTGACAGCAAAGTAAAGAAGGTCAAGGCGGGAGAATAACTAAGACCGTCAAGCACATCTGTAAGCACTAGTACAATGACTAACAAGGTCGGAGAGGTTAAACTGTTAGTCTTTATGCACTGCAATGGCTGCTAAGTTAACGTTTTTAGAAGATAACGAAAACTCAGATGGATTGAAAACCAAGAGCTAGTCCCCTTATGATACTTCATTGGTTATAGGGTTTCTTGTAAGCACCACATTTATAACCTCCTCAACTTCAAAAACTAGGCGCTGGTGGAAGGCCTTTTACCATCATTAATTATGTTTATGCAAACGGTCAGTACATTCAAGTGTATACTATAAAAGGAAAGCCATGGTTAGGCAGTTATATGTAATGACTAAACTGTTGCTGTTTTCTGCCTTGCCTCCAGGTGGACAATAGATTGGGTCTGCCATGAAGTCTCCTACATGGTTGCCCAGACAGATGAAGTTATGTGAATCACTACTGACGTGGGTGCTCTAGAGCTGTGACTTGCAGTCTTCTTAGCCACCTTGAGCTTCAGAACCACATTCTGAATCAGGTGTATTGAAAGAATGTACAAATATCTGCACAATCAATAGCAGAGTCCACCTGGATATGGATTCATAAAACCTAAATGCTTGGCCTTGGAATGTTGCTTTTTTGGAGAAATCTCTGAGATTTCTGGTTTTCCCCAGTCGCAGAAGATTGGATTTAGTACCTCATCAGTGGGGTTTACATATGGTATTCCACTTAGTTTGCAAGTGTTCTCCGTGTTTTATAATCTTTGCTTGCTCGCACAATATTTAGTCTTCGTGTTGCAGGTTTAATTCATGGTTTTGAAGCACACCAGTGCCAATTAGAATGACTTCAGAATATTGTGCATTTTGCTGAGCACCCAGATCGACAAATTGTCTCCTTCTGGAAACACTTCCCTTGAATCTGTAAATCTCCACGTTATGCTCACTAACAAATAGGCAAGCATCTGATTGATTGATTGCGAGACTACTACTGGAATGGCATAATTTGTACCGCATTTATGTCTTACTCACCATGGAAACAACTGCCTGTAGCATTTTACAGCATCTATCTTCTTATTTCCACTCTGAAGCCCCACTGGCCTTCCATTTGCTTCTGTGGAGTTCTTCCGTTAAGTTCCAACATTGGGGATCTGAAGATGCACAGGGCCACTGAAGCCATGAAAGATCCTTGGTAAGCGGACACATGACAATTCACAAGAGGTGATATTGCTCTTAAATAAAAGATAGTCTTGCCTCCAAATAGGTAATCTCATGTTTAGTTAGTGTCTACAGATAATTAAGTCTTGATTCAGAGTTTGGCTTGCTGGAAATAATGCAGAGGGCAAACGCAGCTTATTTGTTCACGTAATGCTGAAGTCTAGCTAATCTTTGAGATCTGCTTTGAGAAACCAGTGGTTAAGTTAGAGAAATATATAAATTACTTACTTCCTAAAATATATTGCCACAACTACAAAGAAAGCACAGATGTTCAGTTGAATTGCAGATCATAGAATTCGAAGTGCTTGATCCCTGCTACAAATCTTACGAATGTCCAATGTTATGGAGTGATAAGAATGTGAACAGGCATACATTGCAGGTTAGTAGCGAATACCCCTTTCACCCACTTCTTAATCTCTATGCAAAGATGGGTCTGAACTTTTGCTTGGTTCCTTTTTTCTTACAAAGTACCACTTTACATGGATATCTAGCTTTCTAAGCAGCCGTGATGCGGGTTCTACTGCTTGCCTGTAATGATTGATACTCCACACAGCAGATAGTCATCCAGATGAGTTTTAATGAAAGAACAGGCGAGAACCAGGGAGCACGGCTTCAGGACGCGGAGCAAACAGCAACTGACTCCCGGCTGGAACGAGCACAGAGAATGCAACAAGCATTTCATGTCTCGCCCTCAGAATAGTCATACATCATATACAGAAAAACAATACAATGCATATTATTGAAACATAACACATCCCCCCTTTTTAACAAGAAAAGAAAAAGGAAATAATAAATAAATAATATACTCATAAATGATCAACTACTGTACAACCACATAACAAACATCTTGAGCCATCCAGGAAGCACTCTCTTCCTATATGCTACCACAGCTGATTTAGTAGCATCAGTGGAGTCAAGAATGGTGTCGTTAGTTCCAGCTGTTACCCCTTCTACAACATCCTTGGTTCCCAAAGGCACTTCTACAACAGAATCATTCTTTCGGCCAGAAACACTTTTTTCCAAAGCGCTCTCCACCACCTCCCTTTCCAAATTGACAACAGGAAGACTAGTAGTGCGCAAAACTCCTGGGTCAAGAAAATCTTTTTTTTTTAATGTTTTTATTAAGCATTTGCAAATCATGAAAACTTACAATCACATCATGAAGTCTGGTGAGATTAAATATAAGCACAGAAAATCTCAACCATGTTTTCTGATGTGTAACAACAAAGGACGAGAGTCTTTTTTCCTTTTGTGGTATACATAACAATACAAACAACAACATAGGTGTATGTCAATATAGTCGATAATAAAAACAGTTCTTATAGTGGTCATATAGAGAATCTTAAATACATCAGTGCGCTAATGCGAGTCTGGAATGGCAAGTAGACATCCCTGATAAATCAATAATAGCAATCAGTAAGTGGACAGCGACTTAACATGCACATATACTGCTAGGGAATGGGTGCTAAACAACAGTGCAGTTGACAATCCCTGCCGTGGCACAGCTCACATACTAGACGGCCAGATCCACGCAACCCACAATGAAGGCCCGTTAACAGGCCGGGTCTAGCGCAGCCTGGCTCTCCCGAGACGCCTCCAAGGGAGATGATCTATTGCGGGACCATTGCAGGAAGGGCTCCCAAATGTCTCTTGGGCGCGCCGCAGTCGGCATCAATTCCCAATAAGAACCAAGCTACGCGTGTCCATATGCCACATCAGACAACCAATCATCGAATTTCGGCTTGGTCTTACGCCCCCAGGTGATAGCAACCCTCCTTTTGGCATACAGCAGCAACAGTGCATGGAGCTTCCGGCTCGCAGGTGCAGTACCCGCAACCCAGCCAAGGATTCCCAGCAGTGGTGAAGGGTCATCTTTCCTGCCTAGAATCTGGTTTGTGGCCTCAAATATCTCAGTCCAATACTCAAAGAGCGCCGGACAGTGCCAGGCCACATGCAAAAAGGTAGTCCCCTCCTCTCCACATTTCCAGCATCTGTCGTCTTCTCTAAGTCCCATGCGATGGAGAGAGATTGGGTGCGATAGTACCTATGTATGAACTTGAAGTGAATAAGTCGGAGTTTATAGTTTGGTGACAATGCCAGCAGCTGCCCACAACAGAAAGCCCATTGATCATCCGTCAGCGGTGTC
This sequence comes from Lissotriton helveticus, assembly GCF_964261635.1. Taxonomy (NCBI): domain Eukaryota; kingdom Metazoa; phylum Chordata; class Amphibia; order Caudata; family Salamandridae; genus Lissotriton; species Lissotriton helveticus. The sequence continues at coordinate 403,763,174 of NC_136061.1, forward strand.
TCCAGTTCCGCATCCCACAGCTGTCGTGATTTGGGCACCACCAGGGGTTCCTGCTCTTGCATGGAATTGTATATCCTGGAGTTTTTTGCGGGTCGCCCTGGCCAGCACCTCCTGCAACGCCAGCAGACGTGGCGGCTCCTCAGGAAATTCATCCCCCATTGCCCTGCATCAGCCCTGAGTTTGTGATATGTGAATTTGTCAGAAAAGGACAGCGAGCCCTCAGGTGTATCTTCGGGCAGGTCCAGAAACTTGCCCTCGGGGTAAATGTCTGCAAATGTGCGCAATGTAACACCAGCTATGGACACGTCGCTGCTATTGGACTCAAGGCATGGGAACATTGGATTCTGTGTGATGGGTATCGCGGGCGCATATAACAAAGGGATGGGGGATCTCTTCAACAGTTCCCTCCAGGACCAACGGATCATATCAGCTGTGTTCACATCTTGCGAGGGACGCGGCGCCTTATGATACAAAGCTACTTTAAGAGGCAGTGGCGATACCATGTCCGTTTCCACAGCCACGTGCGGCTGATAGGGCGTGGGGTAAGCCCAGAAGTGTAGGTATTGTGCTTGTGCACTAAGTGCATATAAGTGCATGTCCGGTGCACCCAGCCCCCCTTGTCTCAGTGGCAGTGTCAGTAGTGCCCAAGATATTCTGGCCTGACCACCCGCCCAGACCAGTGTCAGCAGATTTGATCGCAGTCTCGTGAAGAAGGGTTGAGTCAGTGGGATCGGCACATTAGTGAATAAGTAAAGGAACTTAGGGAGCACAATCATCTTCGCCAAGGCAATCCTGCCCGCCAACGATAGAGGCAGTTTGGACCAGAGCGCCACCTTCCCCTCCAGCCACGCGACTGCCCTGCCAAAATTCAGGTTCCAGAGTTCCTGTATGCTCCGGCTGATCCAGATTCCCAGATACTTTACTTCATCTGCTTCCCATCTGAGCGGATAATCAGAGTGCACCTCTGTGGTCTTGTCTGTGAGAGGGAATATCACAGATTTGGACCAGTTTATGGATACCCCGGAGAGGCCACCAAATCTGATGAACTCGCGCAGCAGCGGGTTGAGGTTCTCGTTTGGATTATGAACATACAGTGTCACATCGTCTGCATGCAGTGATATCGGCAGACTGCGAGAGCTAAATGCAATGCCCCTCGCCGTGTGGTGTTGTCTAATACGGGCAGCGAGTGGCTCCATTGCGATGGCAAATAGGAGTGGGGATAACGGGCAGCCCTGTCTTGTCCCCCTGGAGATGAAAAATGAGTCCGAGACCATCCCATTCAGTCTTATTCTGGCTTTCGGCGCTGTGTACAGCAAACGAATAAGGTTTATGAACTGTGGACTAAATCCCATACGCGTTAGTATGGCGAAAAGAAACGGCCACTCCAGGGAGTCAAAGGCTTTTGTCGCATCTAGAAATACCACTGCCGCTTGTGAGTCTGGGTGTAGGTAGTGTAGTGCAGAGAAGACAGTTCTAAGATTGTGTGCAGTGGAGCGTCCGGGGATAAATCCTGACTGATCCGGAAGAGCTACATAAGGGAGCAGGGGTTGCATGCGGTCTGCTATAATTTTGGCGTAGATTTTAACATCCACATTAATGAGAGACAGGGGGCGGTAGGAGTCAATGCGGGTATCGTCTTTGTCGGGTTTAAGTAGTGTGACGATGAGGGCCTCTCTCATTAAGTCCGGTAGTATTCCTAATTCTTGCGCTTCAACAAACACGGCGTGCAGTCGTGGGGCCAGCCCCTCTGCATATGTTTTGTAGAAAGCTGCCGTCAGCCCATCCGGGCCGGGTGCCTTATTTAGGGGCAATGCCTTGATAGTCTTTGCGATATCCTGTACCGTGATAGGCAGGTCCATGTATTGTCTGTGGGAATTATTGAACCATACCAGCGCTATGGATTCCAAAAAGGCCTCCAGTGCCTCCTCAGACATGGAATGTTTGGTCGTGTACAGCGTGTCATAGTAGGTGGTGAAGGCTTGCAGTATGTCTGCTTGGTCCGTCAATGTCTGCCCCGTATCGTCAATGATAGTGTGTACGTGTGTGGGTGTCAGGGTGGACTTGATCATAGGCGCTAGCGTTCGGCTTGGTCTGTCTCCCTCGCCATATCTGTGCGCTTCAGCCTGTTTTCCAAGGAATTTCAGTTCTCTCTGCGCTTCATCTTCAAAGCTCAATAGTTTGTCTTTAATCTGACCTGCTAATGTGGGTGATGGGGATTCACAAAAAGCGCGCTCTAGCAGTTTCAGTTCTCTCTATCTTAGCAATCGTATCTCTTATGGCACGTAATACCCCCGCTCTGCGCGCTATACACTTTCCTCGGATGACCACCTTGAACGCATCCCAGAGGACCGCCTCCGTTTTGACTGACCCCGCGTTCATAGCAAAGTACTCATCAATGTCCTGCCTGATTTCCTCCGTGAATGCAGCATCCTGGAACGCGTCCTGCGGAAGCCGCCAGGAGAAGGCACCACGCCGGCCACTCGGGATGGTCAATTCTAAGAGACAGGGGGAGTGATCTGATAAAGACCTGGCCAATATATCCACTTGTGTGACCCAGGTTGCCACCCCCGCGGACACCAGCCAGAAGTCCAGCCGGGACCAGGCCGAATGATGAGCGGAGATGCAAGTGCCCACACGTGCGTCCGGGTTACAAGCTCTCCACACATCAACCAGAGAGCCCTCATTCACTATGTCCATGAGTGCTTGGCGCGCCTGTGGGTGCATTTGTCTGGCCACCCCCTTTCTATCCAGCACGTCATCTGGCACTACGTTAAAGTCTCCTCCCCAAACGACATTTGAGCAGCCAGTGATATCTATTTTGGCCCATACTTCCCTAAAGAACTCCGGGTCATCAACATTTGGACCATAAATGGCAACCAGTACCACTTCAGAACCCTTCAAAACACCATGCAAAATAACATATCTTCCAGCCCCATCCAGCAACACTGTTTGCTTCCTCCAATCCACCCCGCGTCGCAGAAGTATGGTCACTCCTCTGGCATAGTTAGAGTATATCGCTGAATGCATGTGACCCCACCTTGAGTGTTTCAGCCTGGGGGAATTGGTTGAGTTGAAGTGTGTCTCCTGTAGAAAGCATACGTCTATATTGTGCCGTAGCAGGTAGTTATGCATAAGTCTAGACTTCCTATGGTCGCCCAACCCTCTAATGTTCCACGTCAAGAATCTTGTCACCTCCATTCAGATTGTGTAGCTAGTGCATGTCCCTCCACCATCTGACCCGCCTTGCAATCGCACAGTTGCACATGTCGACCATCACATATTTGACCATACACCAACGAACTCCCGTCCCAACACCCCCCACCACCCACACCCACCCCCCAATCAGGTTGTGTCGAATCCCCCCTGCGGCGCCTGAGCTAACTAAACATATGGCGCCAAACCAATAAAACATAAGATTTGCGGGAGACACCCCTGGGAGGCGTGGCATCTCAAGCGTACACCCCTGCTCACACAGGGTGGCTACACCATTATAGCTATTTCTTACAGGTACATTCTAGAATAGTAGACCTTGCGCAGCTGCACAGCGAGACACATAAGGCAGTTTGCAGTTACCACTCCTTGAATCAGCGCATCATTAGGCAGCAAACCTGGAGGCCAGCAAATATAGAGCGCATGTTGCGAAAGAGCAGTCACAGCTTAGGCCAGCCATTCAGTCATTGTCACTCATCAGGCTCGCAGACTCAGCTCCAGCGTCTGTCCGCTTTCTAGTCGGCGATTTACTTATGTGCTTGGCAAATTTCAACGCAGATTTCGCATCAAGAAAGTGGTGGGCTGTGCCCTCGTGCATCACTCGGAGTTTAGCAGGGTACAGGAGAGAATAAGGGATCTGCGCCTGGAGTAGGACTTTTTTTGCAGGGATGAACTCTGTACGTGCGGCTTGTACCAGCGGAGTGAAGTCCGGGAAAAAGGAGATCGCATTTCCCTTGTGTACGATCTTCCCTTTCTCCCTAGCTAAGCGCAGGATCAGATCCCTATCCTGATAGTTCAACAATTTGGCCAGTATTGGTCTCGGCGGGGCCCCCAGCGGTGGTTTTTTCCCTAGAGTCCTGTGGGCCCTTTCCACGGTGAAGACTGATGATAGGTTGGGGTCGAACAGCTCGTGCAGCAGATCGGACACAAAAGTTTCCATCTTTCCCATTGCCATTGTCTCCGGAATGCCCGTGATGCGGACATTACATCTCCGTGAGCGCGCTTCAAGATCATCCGCCTTGGCGCAGAGGCTTTCAATTTTCTTTTCTAGGTTGACAATATGTGTCTTCGTTTCCTGTTGAAACTCACAGCATTCTGTGTGTCTGTTTTCCAGGTCATCAATGCGCATTTCGTGCGTGGCCACCTGTGCCCGCACAGTATCTAGCTGAGCCGCCATGCCATCCAGTTTCGCTTCTATACTTTTCAAGCTAGTCCTCACCTCCATAAGTAGTGCTGCCACGTCAATGTCCTGAGCCGCGTCTGCCATGGACCCTCCTGCGGCCCCCGCGTCCTGTTCGGCCGGTTTCGCGTTTTTCTTTTGCTCAAACGTGAGCCTCGGTTGGTGCGGGTCTCCCTTCTCCATGTCCGGCGTGTGGTCAGCCACCGGGTTAACATGTTGGCCCAGTTACGATTGCTCAGGTTTGTTGCGTAGTTCGGAGCACGGGGGCAGGCAGGTGAAGCGGTGCAGTTGGATATTGTCCTGTCCGGTGTTCAGGCTATGGGACACTACCAGCCCCTCCCGCGACCCGCGCTCACCTCGTGGATTGCGGGACACGGCCCGCCAAAAGAGAGTGGCAGAGCGCGCTTTTAGGGTTCCGCTCTGGGGCAACGCTTCGTCCTGACTAATGGGCCACGATCGGTAGGAGCACTCGGCAGTACTTTCTGTGAGTCCCTGTATGCGATCAGCTCAGCAGCCTCGGAATCTCCGCAGCGTCGGTTTGTCTATGACCCCGGTGCCGCACTGTTTATGGAATGCGCAATCAACGTGCCTGCTAATGCCACCTCAGTGCCGCCTGCGCTGCTCCGACCAAAGCACCAAACAGCGGCAATATAGGTGTGGAGCGTCGAGTTCCCCGTCCTGTGTCCGCTTCGTTGGTTGCAGCTGCTGAAGCTCCGGGTGCCGCCGCGCACCCGCAGTCTCAATATGGCCGTCTCCTCCTTGCCTCCGACGTCCGGGGCCCCGGAGGTGCCACCAGTATGTGCTGTATTCGGGCCGTGTCCTTCTCAGTCCCCGCCGTCGTCACTCCTTACCCCGATCTGGTGGGTCACTCGGCCAATATCTTCAACCGGGAAGCTCGTAGCAGGGCAGGCCCACGGTGCCCCGCCCTCGAGTAGACCGCCGCACAGGTCTCCAGGACGGCGGGTCTCACAGCTCGTCTTCCTAGGCAGGATCTGTAGAATCGCCTATCTAGCAAGGCGGGCGCCGAAAATCATTGAGACTTGGGTCGAGTCTGCCTCAGCCCACGTCGCTCCTCCGCGCACTGTCCAGTATCGTTTATATGCTCGAAATAGCAGGATTTTGAAGGATTTATCGATGCAGCCGGCGGAGCTCGCTGTTTAGGCGGCCATATCGCTGCTCGTCCACCACCCCCCCCCCCCGGGTCAAGAAAATCTTCCATCAATTCAGTGTCCTTTATACCATCAGAACACTTCAATCCCTCCAGTAAAACATCTGAATTCCTCCCTGAATACAAAGAAATGCTCTTTAAATTCCACACTCTACCATCATCCAAACGTACGGCATTGCACAAAAGCTCCACCACTTCCTGTGGTGGACCAAACTGATTCTCACCCTTAGCAATTTTACCAGGTCTCTTCACTCGAACAAAATCACCAATAGTGATTCACACTTCCTTCACACCATGGGTTTTATCATAATAAGATTTACTCTTATCATGAACCTGAATAAGTTTATCCCTAACTTCCATAGCAGACCATTGTTGTAACGTGCCATCACAAAGCCAAGCAGGAGAAAATGTACACCTTGGTCTCCTACCTCTCATGATAACAAAAGGAGACAATCCAGTAGAATCATGTGTGATGATCTTGTAAGCCCAAACTGCTTTCTGAACCTCAAGTTTCCAATCATGTCTTTTGTTCACAGCAGCTTTAATTACACCCTTAATTACACGATTAAAGTGCTCAACAGTGCTATTCTCACTGGGATTATACAAAGCAGTGGTTTTATGCTTGATTCCTACTCTGTCAAAATACAATTTAGCTTTCTTGGATGTAAACTGCACCCCATTGTCACTGAAAATGCTTGCCGGTAAACCTTCCATTACGAACATTTTGTCCTGGAACTTTAAAACAACATCTGTATCAATCCTTTCAACAATTTTTACAGTTGGCCACTTTGAAAATAAATCAATGGCAACCAAACCATATTCCATAGACTTGCCTACAGGACCAAAGATATCCACAGCAATTATTTCCCTTGGCAATTTGGGAATGAGACCCTCACTCATTGGCAGTTTAAATGTTTTGAAACATTTGTCTGCAGATGAACAAACTCCACAATCTCTTATAAATCTTTCTACAGCTTTGTCAACACCCGGCCACCAAAATATACTTTTAACAATGACTTTAGTTCTCACAATACCAAAGTGACCTTCAAAGCATAAAAGTTAAATTTTGTTCCTCAATTCCTGCGGAGGAATGACTCTGTCGCCTCTCACAATTAGATCTTTATCTATTGACAATTCCGTTCTTATTTCCCAAAAAGGTCTCAAACTGTTTGTAATATTTTCCTTCTTGGGCCAACCTTTGCATAAACACTCTAAAACCCGTTGTAATCCAGTGTCCTTACTTTGTTCCTTTATCCATTTGTATTTACCAATGGCTGGTACACCAGAATCATGCACAAATGCAATGTTAAAATCCACCCAAGGGTCATCCGAGCATTTTTCCATAGGAACAGGCATCCTGGAGAGGCAATCAGCAACAGCATTTTTTCTCCCCGGCACATACATCAAGCTGTAAACAAACTCCTTCATTCGCATGGAAATTCTTGCCAGTCTAGCAGAAGCTGTAACACTACCCTCAGTGGTGAGAATTTTGACTAAAGGGAGATGATCAGTGCGAATCAAAACTGGTTTCCCCCACGCAAATACACGAAAATGCTCTAAAGCCCAAGCACAGGCTTCCCTTTCAATTATGGGGTATTTACTTTCCGCTGGAGATAAGGATCTAGAAGCAAATAAGATTATCCTCTCACGACCATCAGTACCTTTCTGTGACAATACAGCTCCTAATTCTTTGTCGCACGCATCTGTGGTTACAATAACCTCCAAATTAGGATTGAATCTATTTAGAGAAATCACATTCTGTAAGTCATTCTTCACACTGTTAAATTCTGCATCACATTCACCAGTCCATTCAAACTTTGTATTTTTTTTCAATAATGCACGAATATTGAACACTTTACTTGCAAAATTTCTGATGCACAATATTCCGCCATTCCTAAGAATGATTTCACCTCCTCCTTATTGGTAGGAGCAGGTGAATCAACAATAATATTGACTAAGGATGATTTGGGTCTTACCCCATCCTGACAAATAACATGTCCTAGATAGGACACACTCCTTTGAGCAAATTTGCACTTGCTGATTTCAACAGTTAATCCCACATTGTGCAACACATTCAACACTTCTTTAAGTTTACTATCGTGTTCCTCCTTGCATTTGGCAGCTATCAAGATATCGTCTTGGAAAAATTTGACACCATTCATTTTCCCCAGCAGTTTGATGCGAGGCCGAAAGGCATGCGCTTAAATTGATAACAACCGTAAGGTGTTATAAAAGCGGTGAACTTCCTTGACTCCGGCGATAACATCACCTGATGGTAAGCCGCTGATAAATCGATGGTGGAAAACCAACTGGCACCTTTGAGCAAAGACACCATTTCATTGATTTTGGGCAGCGGAAACCTATCTATAATGATGTTAAATATTAAGGTGGCGCAAATCAAGGCATAGACGGATTTTGCCATTCCCTTTGCGTGCCACCACCATCGGAGAAATCCATTCAGAGCTTTCTACTTCTTCAATTATATCCCTTTCCAACAAACCTTCCAGTTCTTTTGCTACCTCATCCCTTATGAGTATGGGAATAGGTCTCACCTTGTGAATTTTAGGTACAGCATTTGTTTTAAGCACAATGGTGTGCTCGAAACCTTTAAGTGATCCCAAATTCTTGTTAAACACTTTAGGAAATATCCTACAGATATCATCCTGTAGTCTACTAGAATCATCCACAACGAGTACCTTCTCTTCACTGTTGGGGTCTAAGATGATATTAAAATTCTTTTGGTCCATCCAACCCAAAACAGAAGGGCCAAAATCAGCTACGTATAATTTTCCTCTAGCAGATCTCCCTTTAAATAAAAACGAGAACCATCTGAAACCTAACATTTTGATTCTCTCACCTGTGAAACTCAAAGGACTAATATCAGTGGGCATTAACTGTTTGCTTATTTTTTTGACAAATGTTTCTTCCCATACTTCCTTATCGATTATAGTATAAGGTGATCCTGAATCACAAACACCTTAACTAGTCCACCCCCTATGGATATATCTCATATGGGCTTATCTTTCACTGTAGCATCAGTGATGTTAATCACAAAATTACCCTGGATACTTTTGACACACTCCCGTTCACTACTTTCCTTCTTTGTGTCAGGATCATTAAAATCCTCATCATCATATACATATTTGACATTACTTTTCCTTCTCCTACACATTTTACTAAAATGGCCAATCAAACCACAAATACTGCATCTTTTATTTGCAGCTGGGCAGTTTCTGCTAAACGCTAAATGTTCTTTACTTCCGCAACGATAACATCGCCTCTACTCTGGTTCTTTATCTTTCCATACATTCCTTTGCATCTGATTGAAAGTCTTGTTCGAGTTGTGCTGTTGTTGCCCTCGATTGCTGCTCTGAACTTTAAGCACCGCTCCTGTGTCCTTGTCAGAATCTTTAAGCTGTGTCGCAAACCTTCCAGACATTTCTGCCTTCCTTACAATAGAGTGAATATCCTGTAAAGGCGAGTCACCATTTACCCATAAACGTTCTTGTATTGCAGAATTGTTACAATGCATGACTAATTGGTCTCTTAGTAATTCATCGTGCAAATCTCCAAACTTGCAGTCAATAGCAAGTCTTTTCAATTCATCAATGTAGTCATCCACAGGTTCATTTTTGTTTTGTTTCCTCGGAAAAAATTTGTAATGCACCACTCCCATGCAGACTTTAGGTGCAAAATATTTATCCAAGTGTTTTAATGCTCCTTCAAAATCATTCATTTCTGCAGTAACCGTTATTTTAGGCATGCGATTATAAGTTTTTAATCCTACTGGACCTAAGGAATGTAAAAGGATTCTTTTCTTTTGATCAGGTTTCATTTTACCTGCTTCATCAACGGCACTAATGTAATTTACAAAATAATTTTTTCATTCTAGCCACTCCATAGTTGGACGCGATCCTGAAGGACGAAAAGAATGAGGAGGACTTATAGTGAAATTTTGTTGAGCCATTGTCTCTTGTTCTTGATGTTCACCTTCTTCCATAAAATTATTGATAAATTTAGGGTGATAACACTAGTATATGTTAGAAAAGAATTCCTTCAAAATTTATATCAATCCCAATACATTGGAAAAAAAAATGACAATGAAGGTCCAATGAAGAAAACAGCAAGATATTCCAAAATAAATAATGAAATAAGTATATCCTCACTAAAATATCCGCCTCCCTGACTTCCTCACCTGTTCAAAATATGTCCGATGTGATAGAAAGTTCTTGCTTCCTTCTGTTATTAAGAAAACAAATTACCGGAAAACGGTCATTTCCCTTTGCTGCTTTCGAGTAGGTCCGCAAAATGGCCGCCACGCAAAGGTCACGCAGCGTGACCTAACGCAATGACATCACATAGTGAGTCAGGGCAGTGCGCGTCACAGGACCTCGGTGTTGGAACGTTGCCACAGCTTGAAAGACGCAGCGGCAACACAAAGGTTATATACGGCCAATCGCTACTACTCACAGCAACAACGCTAAAAATGAAGATAGATGAAGTACGCTGCCATCTGCAGGTTCAGTAAGTAGGTACGAACGTCAGTCACCTCCATCCAAAGTTGAAGCTCAAAATATAAAAAAATAATTCTCAATCCATATATATATATATTGTTTTTAAGAAAAAAATTATGGTGGCTTCCACGCGTGGTTGTCCAATCGTCGCCAATTGTAATGATGGATACTCCACACAGCAGATAGTTATCCAGATGAGTTTTAATGAAAGAACAGGCGAAAGCCAGGGAGCACAGCTTCAGTCCGCGGAGCAAACAGCAACTGACTCCCGGCTGGAACGAGCACAGAGAATGCAACAAGCATTCCATGTCTGGCCCTCAGAATAGTCATACATCATATACAGAAAAACAATACAATGCATAATATTGAAACATAACATTGCCTTTTGTCGTAACAGGTAAACATCCAGTAGAAAGGATACAAGTATGGTAAGGTTTGGTCAGGCTCAAATAAAAAGACAGGTAATGTTTTCAGCCTACCTGCATAGTTCTTTTTGTGCCTGCTTTTTAAACACTACTCGCTTTATGATGGCTACTCTTATCACAGTGGATAATGATGAGGCTGACATAGGAGGGTCATTGTTTGTAAGATGTTAAGGTAGTATGCCTCTTTCAAATGTGCTCAGTTGGTATTGTGACGTTTGGTGTTGCTGTTAGCAACAAGGCTGTTGAACTTACTACAGGTGGTAACAGCATTTCAATCTGCAGAAGCTTATAATGCTTCATCTCTCTAAACCCACAGCTAATTGAGAGCCTGCTACAATTTTAATGCAGTGCATTTCTTCACTGGCAAAAGTGCTGAAAGCTATTGTATCAGCTAAAGGAAGAGTTAGTATTTTGTGTTGGGCACTCTGCCTTAAGGAAGCAAGGGATAGGCAGGAAGATCTCTGCAAAGATTTGCCATTACAATTTTCATATGATGCCAAATCTGCAGCATCAACTGATTCTGATGACCTAATTTAAAGCCAGCACAGAACATTTGCGAACCCCAGGAACACTAGCATTTTGTCTATGGAGAGGTGTGAGAAGTTGGCCTGATGTGCAGTGTTCACTATTCTAGTGATCACTATATATCAGTCCAAACAACCCTTATTGATGATTGGTTGTAAGTCAACCTTATAGACCAGCTATCCTAGTAGCATGGATACGAGCAGTCTAAGGCTAAGACTCTAGAGGGCGTGTTAAGCCAGCTGTTTTACCATCACATTACCCCTTGAACACCCAGTGAAAGGACACCACACAAGTGTTATGAAAATAAACAGTGTATTTATTAGAATCACAACAACCCTGTACTCTTTATGAGGACAGGGTGCTAGGCACACAACAAAACTCTTACGAAAATACTTAAGTTAGCACGGTATACACAAATGCCCGAGGGGCACGAAAAACCATATACTTTAAAAGTGGAATGCGAATTACTAGCAGGTAAGTAACAGTTCTAATAGGCTTTGGAATCGCTAGGACTTGACTAGGGAATCGTTAGATTACTACTAGGAGGCCCAGGGGACTCGGGTGCAGAGTGTGCACTCTCACGCGGGATGCGGGACAAAGTCTATGGAGGCTAGTAAATGCAAAGTTAGTGTTCACGGGCGAACCCGACCTGGTGGGAAGAAAACGACAGTGGATCCTGACCCTAGGATAGTGAGGCTATGCTGGGACACCGAAGTGCCGAAGTTACCTAGCCCAGGGGCTGCAGCTGCATAGGTCTGAGAAGACGTCGGGGATCTCGTTGCCGGACCAGGAGCCTGGAAGGAAGAAGTTGCTGGCAGGCGACCAGTGAAGAAAAGTTCGATGGATCCAAGCCTGGATCAAGGAAGAAGAAAACCTGAAAGCAGAGGGGACCAAGTTCTTGAATCACTAGCCAGTGATTAAGTGGGCACCAGGATGGCACCGGGCGAAGTCACCGCAGTCAGGTGAGTGGGCGCTGCTGGGCTCTGCAGTCTCTCGGACCAGGAGGCGTTGTCGGTGACCAGGATGGAGGTGCGAGCTGTCCCACGAAGGTTCTTGCTGTCGACGTCGCTGGACCCAGGATTGGGCAACAAGTCTTGGCAAATGCAAGGCCCACGCGGTGGACCTAAAATGGCGTCTTGGGCGGACCAGGAGGGTCCAGGGCACTTCTCCGATGGAGGGAAGCAAGGGCCAGTCTGGAGCAACCAGACCAGCAGCAGAAATGTCGTCGGGCGTCGTCAGGAAGGCCACAAGCCAGCGGGCTAGTAGCCAAACAACGCGGTGAGCAGTAAAAAGCAGAAGGGCCCCACGCAGATCGTGGAGATGCTGGGGGGCTGCTCTTCGGTGCTGGAGCTGCTCAGGGTGGGGGCTTCTCGGACCCCAAAGCACTCACCAGGAATTCACTCGGCGGGCTTGCTGGAAAGAAGTCGTGCAGTCTTGCAGATGGCCGGTCCCTTGAGGTCTCGTCGCACCCACGGTTCTCAGCTGGGCTGTAGAGGTGGGTAGAGGTCAGAGGTGCCAGGGAAGCCGGTTCTCGTCGAACTGGGCAGTCGGATTCCGGAGGAAGGACTTGCAGCAGACCGCAGTGTTCTTAGATGGTGCCTGCGGATGCAGGGTGACTACTCCTTAGTCACAAGGGAGAAATCTTAGGAAGAAGTCTTGAGTTCCTTTCGCAGAAAGTAGTTTCAGGATTCAAAGATGATCTGATTTGGAAGGGGGCCAGTCTCTACCTTTATCCTGTAAAAAGGGGCTGGCACGCGACTAAGTCCTGCCCTATGGGTGGGACTAGGAGGGGGGTGGTTACACCCACTTCCTTGGCGGGCTTTTCCCCAGCACAGGGTCTGGAGTGACCCTGGAACTGGTTCCAGCCAGCCTATGCACAGTGAGCACCGGGGTGCCACGTGCAGTCACCTTCCTCTAAAGCCCTGCCTACCTACAATACACAAAACCCTGTCTGGGACGGTGCTGGCACCGCCCCTGGCAGGAAACCCTTTGTCCTTATCTCCTGCTCTGGGAGGACTCCCAGCAGCAGGAGGGCAGACTTGTGTCTCGGTGGCAGCATCCATTTTGTGGATGCTAAGGCTCTGTCTGACTTTAACCGGGGTTAGGGGTTACATACATGTCGTGTCCCTCTAGAAGGGTGGAATGCTAACCCCGTCGCCAGAATTGGCGAGGGGTTAGTATTCCAATTCGTATGACACCTTACTCGACATGTTTTGATAAAGCGATACCAGAGTTGGCACATAACCGCGAGGATTATAATGCACTTAAGAGTATATGGTATGCGATATCATGGAAACGGCTAAGGGATAGATCCCGAAAGCCGCAGACAGGCTCAGCTCATGCCAGAGCACCATCTCACACGATTCCAAGCACTCTGCCTTCAGGATTGTTAAGGCCTGCCATAGGAGTGACTGATAGGAGATCTGTGTGTCCATTTTAGGGTTAGATATAGGTATACTATATCTAAAGCAAAGGGTGAGTACACCACCTTGCCCCAGCTGTCGTGCAGCCAGTTGTGTCAGTTTTAGTTAGTCAATCCAGGGGTGGCACAATACATGCTTCAGCCCCTGGGAGACTTCTGGGTGCACCTCAGCCCTGGGTACAGGGACTTGGAGAGGGCCCAGGGCCAATTCAGTACCTGAGTACAATTTGGATAGAGAGAACAGCTAGGCTGTGGGTCTGATTAGCAGGCCCACAGCCAGGGAAAGTCGTAAACCAGTGCAGCAAAAAGCAAAAATCTGGGTGATCATAGGATTGCAGACCCTACTCTCCTACATGACCCCCCCCCAAACTTTGGGACAATAAACTAACCTTGACCAGGTGAGTCTTCTTGCTCTAAGTGGAAATACCTGGAGAGCCCATCAGCATTGCTGTGATCAGTCCCAGGTCTATGCTCCACTGTAAAATCCATCCCCTGTAGGGAAATGGACCACCTAAGCAGTTTGGGGTTTTCACCCTTCATCTGATTTAGCCACAAGAGGGGCTTATGGTCTGTCTGAATGGTGAAGTGAGTGCCAAACAAGTAGGCCCTCAGCTTCTTCAGGGCCCAGACCACAGCAAAGGCCTCCCTCTCAATAGCTGACCAATTTTTCTCTCTGGGTGTCAACCTCCTACTAATGAAAGCAATAGGCTGATCATTACCATCAAAATTCAGTTGAGACAGAACAGCTCCCACACCCAACTCAGAAGCATCTGTTTGGACAATGAATGGCTTGGAGTAATCTGGACTCTTGAGGATAGGTGCTGTGCACATGGCCTGCTTTAGGTCATTGAATGCTTTCTGACAGCTTGCTGTCCACTGAACTTTTTTTGGCATCTTCTTGCTTGTCAGGTCATTAAGGGGGGTCACTATGGACCCATAATTTCTGACAAACTTCCTATAGTACCCAGTCAGGCCCAAGAAAGCTCGAACCTGAGTCTGGGTGATTGGAGGAGTCCAGTCCTTGATGGCCTGTATCTTACTCTCCAGTGGCTGAACCTGGCCTCCACCTACAAGGTGGCCCAGGTATACAACCTGTGACTGCCCTATCTGGCACTTTGTGGCCTTGATAGTGAGGCCTGCCTTTTGCAGGGCCTCTAACACTTTCCTCAGGTGGACCAGGTGATCCTCCCAGGTGGAGCTAAAGACAGCAATATCGTCAAGATAAGCTGCACAGAAGTCATCCAGCCCAGTGAGGACTTGATTCACCAACCTTTGGAAGGTGGCAGGTGCATTTTTCAGTCCAAAGGGCATTACCACAAATTGATAATGCCCTCCAGGGGTAGAAAATGCTGTCTTGGGTTTGGCTTCCTCAGCTAACCTGATTTGCCAATACCCAGCTGTCAAATCAAATGTGCTTAAGAAGTTGGCAGAAGCCAATCTATCTATAAGCTCATCTGCTCTTGGTATTGGGTGGGCATCAGTCTTAGTGACTGCATTGAGGCCTCTGTAGTCTACGCAAAACCTCATCTCTCTCTTACCACCCTGGGTGTGAGGCTTTGGCACTAGAACTACTGGGCTAGCCCAAGGGCTATCTGAGGGCTCAATGACTCCCAGTTCCAACATTTTCTGCACTTCAGTTTTGATGCAGTCTCTAACATGATCAGGCTGTCTGTAGATTTTACTCTTGACAGGCAGACTGTCTCCAGTGTCAACATCATGGGTACACCAATCAGTTTGGCTGGGTGTCAGAGAGAACATATGTCGAAAGGATTGCAGAACTTGCCTGCAATCCTGTTGCTGATGTTCAGTGAGGCTGCCACAAAAGACAACACCATCAACTGACCCATCATCAGGATTCTGAGTGAGCAGGTCTGGGAGAGGGTCACTCTCTTCCTCCTGTCCCTCATCTGTAGCCATGAGCAAGCTCATGTCCTTCCTGTCAACATATGCCTTGAGCCTGTTAACATGGAGCACTCTGAGAGGGCTCCTGGGAGTTCCAAGGTCCACCAAGTAGGTAACCTCTCCCTTTTGCTCAATGATGGTGTGGGGCCCAGACCATTTGTCTTTCAGAGCTGCTGGGGCCACTGGCTCCAGCACCCACACCTTCTGTCCTGGCTGGTACACAGTCAGTACAGCCTTTTGGTCATGCCAAGCTTTTTGAAGTTCCTGGCTGGCCTCAAGGTTTTTAGATGCCTTCTCCATATACTCAGCCATCCTGGAGCGGAGACCAAGTACATAGTCCACTATGTTGGTTGCAGGCTTTTTGAGAGGTCTCTCCCATCCTTCCTTCACCAAACACAGGGGTCCTCTTACAGGATGCCCATACAGAAGCTCAAAAGGGCTGTAGCCAACCCCCTTCTGTGGGACCTCTCTGTAAGCAAACAAGAGGCAGGGGATCAGGACATCCCATCTTCTCCTAAGAGTTTCAGGTAGTCCATGAATCATCCCTTTCAGGGTCCTGTTGAATCTCTCAACAAGCCCATTGCATTGTGGATGATAGGGTGTGGTGAACTTGTAGTTCACACCACACTCTTTCCACATGGCAGTCAGATATCCTGACATGAAGTTTGTACCTCTGTCAGAAACGACCTCCTTAGGGAAACCCACTCTGGAGAACACTCCAACTAGGGCTCTTGCCACTACAGGGGCTGTAGTGGTCCTAAGGGGAATAGCCTCAGGATACCTGGTGGCATGGTCCACCACCACCAGTATAAACTTGTGTCCTGATGCTGTCTGGGGTTCCATTGGACCAACAATGTCAATCCCCACTCTTTCAAAGGGAACCCCCACCACAGGTAGTGGTATGAGGGGGGCCTTTGTTGTGCCACCTGACTTACCACTGGCTTGGCAAGTGACACATGAGCGACAAAACTCCTTGGTATTCTCATTCATATGTGGCCAGTGAAAGTGTGAGACAAGCCTGTCCCAAGTCTTTGTCTGACCTAAATGACCTGCAAGGGGAATCTCATGGGCCAAGGTGAGAAGGAAACCTCTCAGAGACAAGGGGATGACCAGCCTCCTGGTTGCACCAGGCTTGGGGTCTCTTGACTCAGAGTACAGGAGTCCATCTTCCCAGTATACCCTGTGGGCACCTGTGGCATTCCCTGCAGCCTCAGCAGCAGCCTGCTGTCTGAGGGGTTCAAGGGAAGGGCAGCTCAACTGTTCCTTCCCCAGGTCTGCTCTGGAGGGTCCCCCTGAGCCCAGAAACTCAACTTGATCAAGTTCAAGCTCTTTAGGCTCAGTTTCCCTCAGCTCTTCTAGATCAGCCTCCTCAGAGACTTGATCCTCGACCTGGGGCAAGGGGGAAGGCAAAGCCTTACCCTTACTGCTCTTCTTCTTGGAAGGTGTCTGGTCCATCATTTCAGGATCCAGCACCTGTTCAGTGGGGCATTTTCTGGCCTGTGACCTAGTCACAGCAAGCACATGTGCTGGCAAGCCTAACATCTCCATGTGAGTCCTCTGCTCCACTTCTGACCATTGTGATGACTCCAAATCATTGCCCAACAAACAATCAACTGGGAGGTCTGAACTGACTACAACTTTCTTTTGTCCCTTCACTCCACCCCAGGAGAAAGCCACAATTGCCACACTATGACTAGTAGTGACATTGCTGGCATTGGTCACCAGGAAATCAGTACCTGGCATGATCTGTCCAGGGTCCACAAAGTTAGGTGTCACCATGGTGACACTGGCACAAGTGTCCCTATAGCCCTGAGCCATCTTGCCATTAATCAAAGGTGTCTGCCTGTATTTGCCCAAAGTATTGGGACTTATTTCAGGGGACATATCCATATCCCCTGTACAGACAAGGACAGCCTGAGTGAGTGTGCCAACTAAGTTGTCAGACCCCTCAGTACCCAAGGTTAACCCAACTAATGCCTTGGGAGTGACACTACCACTACTGACTGTACTAGGGGGTGCAGTTGCTTTAGGAGCTGTAGTGGCAGGAGTGTGTCCTCCTCTTTTGGTGCACTCACTAAACCAGTGAGATTTACTTTTGCAGTACTGGCACCACCTTTTTGACTGGCCTTCTTGAGTCTTCTTCTTCTGGGAAGCCTGACCCCCACCCTCTTTGGTTTGTTGGGGACCTGGTGAAGACTTCTGGTCATTTTGCTCATTCTTAACATTACCCTTCTGGTCTGCTTTCTTCTGACCACCCTGGTTCTGGTTCTGGTTCTGCTTGATCCTTGTCCTGACCCATTTGTCTGCCTTCTTTCCCAATTCTTGGGGAGAGGTCAGATCTGAATCAACAAGGTGCTGGTGCAGCAACTGGTTCTGACAATTGTTCAAAATTTGTTCTCTCATCATTAGATTATACAATCCTGTGTAATCTGTAACCTTGCTACCCAGCAACCAGCCCTCCAAAGCCTTAGTGGCACAATCCACAAAATCAGACCAGTCCTGAGACTGAGTTTTCTGGGTGTCTCTGAACAGCAACCTGTACTGCTCAGTGGTTAAACCAAACCCATCAACCAGTGTGTTCTTCAGGACCTGGTAATCGTTAGCATCCTCCACTCTTGTAGTGAGGAGCTTATCTCTACCTTTACCATCAAAGGAGAGCCACAGTATAGCTGCCCACTGACTCTGGGGAATGCCCTGCACAGTGCAGGCCCTCTCCAGAGCAGCCATCCATTTCTGGATATCATCCCCTTGCTTAAAGGGGGGCACTATTTTAGTCAGGTGTTTAGTATCTAAACCCTTCTCTCTATCTCTTGGGAGATTGCTGCCACCAGTGGGAGCTAGCCCGCTCATCTGCTGCTCTCTTGCCAGGGCAAGCTTCTCTTTGGCCAGGGCAATTTCTTCCCTTTCAATCCTCAGTTCAGCTTGTCTCATCCTAGCCTCATGCTCCCTTCTCTGAGGGGAAGTAAATCTCCTCTGTGGAGGATTCCTTCTCCCCTGAGAAGAGGCATTAGAGTGCAGAGATCTATTGGAGTCCCTAGAAAGAGATCTATCTCTCCTAACTCCAAGGTTAGGCCCACTTCGGGTTAGTACTGGGGGTCCCCCAGATCCTAGCCCAAGTAAGTCTAAGTTGGTCCTAGTTAGCCTTCTGACTACCTCAAGACCCTTGTCTACCTCATCCCCAGAGAGTACCTCCTGATCCTCCTCCTCAACTGCTGAATCAGTGTTGTGGAGATCTGGATCCCCAGAGGTTCCCTCTAAGGCTGGCATGTTCTCATGTAACTGAGAAAGCTTTCTGGCATCATATGTCTCTAAGAGACCTATCAGAAAGGGAGTGGTGGGGTTAGACCCCTGCTTCAGTTTCCTGGAGACACAGATTTGTCTCATCTCCTGGAAACTGAGAGCTGCATATCTTGAAGTGACCTGTGGAGGGTCAACACTGACCAGGGGAGTCTCAGTAGAGTCCCCCTGAGTCGACATGCTTTTCTAGTGAGGTGTAAGTGGTGCACTTACCTACACTGGATCTATGATGTTACAACGCGTTATTTTACAACGCGTTCCGTTACAACGCAGATTTTACAACGCGGGATCCATTACAACGGATGTCATTACAATGCATGGCATTACATCGCAGGTGCTATTACAACGCATGGCATTACATCGTAAATATAGGTAAGTTGACTTTTTTTTAAAAATGTTATTTAGTTTATTGTAATTAAATTTTTTTAAATAATTTAATTAAAAGACATTTAAAAATTGTCATTAATTTAATTTAATAAAATAATATCTATTTAATAAATGTAAATATAATAAAAATTGTAATTAATTTAATTTAATTAAAAAATGTAATTAATGTAAAATAATTAATTTAATTTATTAAATATATTTCATTTAATTTAAAAATGGTAAATATAATTTAATTATCCCTAAAGCCAAACCCTGCCCTAAAACCTAAAAACACCCCTGTACCCCAAAACCCAAACCTTGTCCTAAAACCTAAAAACACCCCTGTACCCCAAAACCCAAACCCTGCCCTGAAACCTAAAAACACCCCTGTACCCCAAAACCCAAACCCTGCCCTGAAACCTAAAAACACCCCTGTACCCCAAAACCCAAACCCTGCCCTGAAACCTAAAAACACCCCTGTATCCCAAAACCCAAACCCTACCCTGAAACCTAAAAACACCCCTGTACCCCAAAACCCAAACCCTGCCCTGAAACCTAAAAACACCCCTGTACCCCAAAACCCAAACCCTACCCTGAAACCTAAAAACACCCCTGTACCCCAAAACCCAAACCCTGCCCTGAAACCTAAAAACACCCCTGTACCCCAAAACCCAAACCCTGCCCTGAAACCTAAAAACACCCCTGTACCCCAAAACCCAAACCCTGCCCTGAAACCTAAAAACACCCCTGTACCCCAAAACCCAAACCCTGCCCTGAAACCTAAAAACACCCCTGTATCCCAAAACCCAAACCCTACCCTGAAACCTAAAAACACCCCTGTACCCCAAAACCCAAACCCTACCCTGAAAACTAAAAACACCCCTGTACCCCAAAACCCAAACCCTGCCCTGAAACCTAAAAACACCCCTGTACCCCAAAACCCAAACCCTACCTTGAAACCTAAAAACACCCTGTACCCCCAAACACCTATACATATACTCCTATACTCATATTTATTTAAAAAATTACTTAAAATAATAAATATTAATTTATAATACTTAAAATAATAAATATTAATTTATAATATTTAAAAACATAAATAAATATTTTTATTTATTTTTATTTATAATTAATATTAATTAAATCATTTATATAATATTAAATAAAATTAAAATAAATTATATACTTACCAATACTTACGATGTAATGGTATGCGTTGTAATAGTATCTGCGATGTAATGCCATGCGTTGTAATGCCATGCGTTGTAATGGATCCTGCGTTGTAATAGCTGCGTTGTAACAGCATTACGACGTAAAAGTTGCGTTGTAAGTGATACACACCACCTACACTATATGTTTGCCTACTGATCCCTTGCTAGAGTTGTAGTTTAGGGTGTGCTAGGCCCTAGGAGCTACAACAGCTGGTTCAGTAGAACTCAGAGTATTCTAAGCTAAGTTATATGTACCTTTAGTACTTATGTGATCTTTCACAAGATATTCTTAGGGCATGTGTGGTAAAACAACAGCAAGCTCAAATCCCACCGCTGCCACCAATGTGAGAAGTTGGCCTGATGTGCAGTGTTCACTATTCTAGTGATCACTATATATCAGTCCAAACAACCCTTATTGATGATTGGTTGTAAGTCAACCTTATAGACCAGCTATCCTAGTAGCATGGATACGAGCAGTCTAAGGCTAAGACTCTAGAGGGCGTGTTAAGCCAGCTGTTTTACCATCACATTACCCCTTGAACACCCAGTGAAAGGACACCACACAAGTGTTATGAAAATAAACAGTGTATTTATTAGAATCACAACAACCCTGTACTCTTTATGAGGACAGGGTGCTAGGCACACAACAAAACTCTTACGAAAATACTTAAGTTAGCACGGTATACACAAATGCCCGAGGGGCACGAAAAACCATATACTTTAAAAGTGGAATGCGAATTACTAGCAGGTAAGTAACAGTTCTAATAGGCTTTGGAATCGCTAGGACTTGACTAGGGAATCGTTAGATTACTACTAGGAGGCCCAGGGGACTCGGGTGCAGAGTGTGCACTCTCACGCGGGATGCGGGACAAAGTCTATGGAGGCTAGTAAATGCAAAGTTAGTGTTCACGGGCGAACCCGACCTGGTGGGAAGAAAACGACAGTGGATCCTGACCCTAGGATAGTGAGGCTATGCTGGGACACCGAAGTGCCGAAGTTACCTAGCCCAGGGGCTGCAGCTGCATAGGTCTGAGAAGACGTCGGGGATCTCGTTGCCGGACCAGGAGCCTGGAAGGAAGAAGTTGCTGGCAGGCGACCAGTGAAGAAAAGTTCGATGGATCCAAGCCTGGATCAAGGAAGAAGAAAACCTGAAAGCAGAGGGGACCAAGTTCTTGAATCACTAGCCAGTGATTAAGTGGGCACCAGGATGGCACCGGGCGAAGTCACCGCAGTCAGGTGAGTGGGCGCTGCTGGGCTCTGCAGTCTCTCGGACCAGGAGGCGTTGTCGGCGACCAGGATGGAGGTGCGAGCTGTCCCACGAAGGTTCTTGCTGTCGACGTCGCTGGACCCAGGATTGGGCAACAAGTCTTGGCAAATGCAAGGCCCACGCGGTGGACCTAAAATGGCGTCTTGGGCGGACCAGGAGGGTCCAGGGCACTTCTCCGATGGAGGGAAGCAAGGGCCAGTCTGGAGCAACCAGACCAGCAGCAGAAATGTCGTCGGGCGTCGTCAGGAAGGCCACAAGCCAGCGGGCTAGTAGCCAAACAACGCGGTGAGCAGTAAAAAGCAGAAGGGCCCCACGCAGATCGTGGAGATGCTGGGGGGCTGCTCTTCGGTGCTGGAGCTGCTCAGGGTGGGGGCTTCTCGGACCCCAAAGCACTCACCAGGAATTCACTCGGCGGGCTTGCTGGAAAGAAGTCGTGCAGTCTTGCAGATGGCCGGTCCCTTGAGGTCTCGTCGCACCCACGGTTCTCAGCTGGGCTGTAGAGGTGGGTAGAGGTCAGAGGTGCCAGGGAAGCCGGTTCTCGTCGAGCTGGGCAGTCGGATTCCGGAGGAAGGACTTGCAGCAGACCGCAGTGTTCTTAGATGGTGCCTGCGGATGCAGGGTGACTACTCCTTAGTCACAAGGGAGAAATCTTAGGAAGAAGTCTTGAGTTCCTTTCGCAGAAAGTAGTTTCAGGATTCAAAGATGATCTGATTTGGAAGGGGGCCAGTCTCTACTTTTATCCTGTAAAAAGGGGCTGGCACGCGACTAAGTCCTGCCCTATGGGTGGGACTAGGAGGGGGGTGGTTACACCCACTTCCTTGGCGGGCTTTTCCCCAGCACAGGGTCTGGAGTGACCCTGGAACTGGTTCCAGCCAGCCTATGCACAGTGAGCACCGGGGTGCCACGTGCAGTCACCTTCCTCTAAAGCCCTGCCTACCTACAATACACAAAACCCTGTCTGGGACGGTGCTGGCACCGCCCCTGGCAGGAAACCCTTTGTCCTTATCTCCTGCTCTGGGAGGACTCCCAGCAGCAGGAGGGCAGACTTGTGTCTCGGTGGCAGCATCCATTTTGTGGATGCTAAGGCTCTGTCTGACTTTAACCGGGGTTAGGGGTTACATACATGTCGTGTCCCTCTAGAAGGGTGGAATGCTAACCCCGTCGCCAGAATTGGCGAGGGGTTAGTATTCCAATTCGTATGACACCTTACTCGACATGTTTTGATAAAGCGATACCAGAGTTGGCACATAACCGCGAGGATTATAATGCACTTAAGAGTATATGGTATGTGATATCATGGAAACGGCTAAGGGATAGATCCCGAAAGCCGCAGACAGGCTCAGCTCATGCCAGAGCACCATCTCACACGATTCCAAGCACTCTGCCTTCAGGATTGTTAAGGCCTGCCATAGGAGTGACTGATAGGAGATCTGTGTGTCCATTTTAGGGTTAGATATAGGTATACTATATCTAAAGCAAAGGGTGAGTACACCACCTTGCCCCAGCTGTCGTGCAGCCAGTTGTGTCAGTTTTAGTTAGTCAATCCAGGGGTGGCACAATACATGCTTCAGCCCCTGGGAGACTTCTGGGTGCACCTCAGCCCTGGGTACAGGGACTTGGAGAGGGCCCAGGGCCAATTCAGTACCTGAGTACAATTTGGATAGAGAGAACAGCTAGGCTGTGGGTCTGATTAGCAGGCCCACAGCCAGGGAAAGTCGTAAACCAGTGCAGCAAAAAGCAAAAATCTGGGTGATCATAGGATTGCAGACCCTACTCTCCTACAAGAGGCCATTGGCAAACCAACTCTTATGAACCATAGCATAATGTCCCAGCAGAAATACTGTTTTTTATTTTTATTGCAGCACTTGATATTCCCAGATTTCATGGTCAAGCTCATCAATCTATGTCAACAGTTAACAGAGCTTTTCTTCAACAGAGTATTAATGAGTCCACTGGTGGATGCATTTCCAAGAGGTTTGATCTTGCTCAGATGCCTTATACTTTCTTTACAGATTAAGACATTTACTGCAAAACCCCTTCCCGGAACCTCCTGAAAGGTCTTTACATCAATAGAAACTGGTCAGTAGTCTGGTCAGAAAGGAAGGATGTGTATGCATCCATCTGAGATGGGATTATGTGAGGGAGAGCGAGAGGAACATGGCGGCAGCAGGCTAGCTGCCGCGGTACTCCGCTCTGAGCACCTGCGGAGCGGTGCTTCTCTACTAACATCGAAAGGAAGAATCAGGGCGTTTTTTCATCGTGTGAAAAGCTAAGGAAAGCTCTAACTCTAATCCTTAAATCAGGAAATATTAGAGTTATTTTTCCGGAGAACACGCAGTGTAAGTCTTTTTTCCCTCTCTATGTGTTGGGAGAAGGGCGTTTTCTCATCTGACTCTGCGTCCTTCCGAGGCCGGTCTCCTCTGCAAACTTCGCCGTTTAGCTTCTGACTCTGGCACAGGGCCGCCCTGGAGCTCCGCCGCGGAAGATACTTGCGGACTCTCCGTAGGGACCGTGTGGAAGAAGCGGAGCAGTTACAGGAAGGAACCGAAGCAGACCTAACAGCGGCTGCCTCACCCCTTGCACCAGCAGCAGCCACATCATCGGATTTTACATCGCAAGCAGCTCAGCAATTAACGCCGATAAAACAGGTGAAGGGGAAGCAAAGAGGGGGGGGGCAAGTTTGTGGCAAGTTAACTCAGGTACCCTTAGACTTAGACTTGGGAACCATCGGAGGGAGGGGGGTTCCCAGCAATTGCGTGCAGTCTGAGGTACTTAACAAAGGGCACAGAGGAAAGGGTTTGGGCAAACATCGCAACCGAGGGGGGAAAGCGAAAAACAGGAAAGGGGTCGGAAGTGCATTCCCAGCGGCAGGGGGTCAGTCGAAAGTCAGCTTAGAGATCAAGAGCCCGCTCCCAGAAATTGCTGAAGGGGGTAACAAATGGTTTAAGATAGTGAGTGACTCAAAAACCCCCTCTAAAATATCTACTTACCTTTCCAATGATGTGAAAGCCAAGCGAGCAAAAAAAACTAAGGCAGCAAAAACTGTCCTGGACTCCAGTTCTAAGATAACACCGTCGCTCCGTTCCTATTTTAAGGCGATCCCTCAAGTATTGGACCTGGTACAAAATATTTCTCCCCTTGCAAGCATACCCTTAGACCAGCAAATGGAGACAGATCAATCAGGTTGTTTGGATGAGGACGCTCCTGTGATCAACAATGATAAGATGTCTTGTATTGACTCCACAAAGAGCCTTTTCTTGGCAGACGCCAATAGTGCCCCTAGTACACCCAATTATACAGCATTTACGGCAGAGGTGAATGCCGGCAAAGGCATCTGCATCGGAGAGCCCTCAACAGATTCTCTCTTGTTACCTGAAACCCCCAGTGTATCAAGCAATTTTGTTGAGCTTGAAGTCCCATTAGAAAATCAAAATCAACCCCAGAGCCTAGAGGAGGGTCTCAATTTAAATTTATATTCAAATTCGAATATTTCTTCACAGATAATTCCTAATCTCCCTTCCACTAGTGCTATGTCACCTAGACCTCCTGTTTCTGGTATGGACGCTTACCCAGATCTCACGGTCTCATCTCTATTGCCCATGCTCTCAAACTTGTCAGCAGATATAAAACGGGGGTTCGATGAGTCAACGAAAATTCAGAAAGAAATTAGATTTTATTGCGAGTCCCTGGACAGCAAGATAGATGGCCTATTTTCGAGAACTGGAGCGCTTGAGGAGACAGTTGCTGTGATCTCTCTTGAACTGGACAATGCCAAGGAAGAGATCACAAAACTAAAAGAGAGGACACTGTCCTGGCTGATAGGCTGGAGATTTTGGAGAATAACTCTAGGCGCTCTAACATTCGTATCTTAAATGTGCCAGAAGGTAGTGAAGGCTCAAATATCAAGGCATATATTATCCGACTCCTAAAAAAATCTCTTAATCTGGATCACGCAGAAAAGGAATTAGCTCTAGATATACAGCGAATACACAGGGATCCCTTTAGATTGAGTACACAGAGGTCTAAACCACGCAAGATATTGGTAAACTTCCACACCTATTCTTTAAAGGACCAGATTCCCAACCTAGCACTTAAGCAAAAATCCCTGTCAGGAGATGGCTTTAACTTTCAAATAAGATCTGATCTATCAAGGGCCACCTTAAATAGGCAATGGGAATTGGGTAGGAGGATGGAGGCATTTAGAAATCTAGGCGCAACAGTACAGCTGAGATTTCCAGTAGCCCTGAAGATTATGATGAATAATAAGATGTTTAATATCCACACGGTTCAGGCTGCAGATGACCTACTGATGAACTTTGGAGCCGCAAAGGGGGCTGAAGGCGGCTCGGGATAAAATAACGAGGGCCAGACTATTTTTTTTTTGGCTCTTGTCCTTCCCTTTATCTCTTTGACTCCCCCCCAAAAAATAAAAATTCTGTGTCCCCCCTTAGTAAAATAATGGAGGCGGGTGAAGATAATAAGGAGAAAAGGAGAAAAAGAGAAAAAAAAAAAGGGGGAGGAAACTATTAGAGAAACAAGGAAAATAGGAGAAGGATAGAAGCAGGGGAAAAAGATAATGGAAAGATAGGAGAAAAAGAGGAAAAAAGGAAGTGGAAAAATAAATAAATAAATAAATAATAATATAAATAAAAAAAAGGGGAGGTCGAAAAACTAAATATTCACACGAAGTTAATTTGCACAATGGGGTGTTTTGACACACAAAAAAAAAAAAAAAAAGGCGATTTCCAAGTTATTAGTATAACGAAGCACTATGTAGCCCTCTACACTATAAGATACGCTCTTGCAGGGGCTTAGTAAAGAGTTAGGGGTACCGAAAACCGGACATGTTCCGGTTAGATAGAACAAGGGAGGGTGGGGGGTTTCACTTGGGTGTTGGGGGGTGGGAGTAAAAAATTTAAAAAATCCTCATTTCCAATTTAGCTGTAGACTGTCTCATTATTTTGCTCTTCAGTATGGACAGGTATAATATTTTCAGGCATAGTATTTCAGTTGTCAGTTAATGACCGCATGATGGGTCGAATTAATCTTACTTGTTATGAGTATGCTTAGGATTCTCTCCTGGAATATTAATGGCCTGCGCACCAAACCTAGGTCTAACAGGTCTAATATTCAATATTTACGGGACTCGGATGCGCATGTCATAATACTCCAGGAGACACACCTGGTTGAAGTCGAGCTGTTAGACGTAATAAAAAAGAACAAGTGGATAGATCTGTCTGTTTCAACTTCCCAAACAACTACTACCAGAGGGGTCTCGATTTTTTTTAAAAAATCAATCACCACAAAAATCATAAAGCAGAAGGTTGACTCCGCAGGCAGATGGGTCATTGCCGCAGTGGTCATAAATGGATCACATTTCTCCATTGTAGGGTATTATGGACCTAACCGGGACGACCTATCAGACATTATTCTCTGAATTATTGCACTTCTCAGAACCAGTCATAATGGCAGGATATTTTAATACCGTGCTTAATCCTCTGATTGACAAGACTCCGTCTAGCCGACAACAAACATTCTCCAAATCCAGAGCTTTTTTACTTAAATCTATGAATCAATATGGAATTCTAGATATCTGGAGAGTAAGAGCAGATCAAAAACCTGCCTATTCATTTCATAATTTTAAATATCACCATCAATCTAGGATCGATTTCATCCTAATCAGCAAAACTTTGCTCGACTCGGTAAAAAATATTGCTTATCTACCGTGACATTTGTCAGATCACAGTGCTGTCTCTCTAGAACTTGCAGGCTTGATTAGACCTCCGAACAGGACATGGACGTGCCATCGCTCCCTTTTTTCATCTCCGGATGATCTCGCATGTATTAAGGCAGAAGTACAGGAATTCTTTCGCCTCAATATAGGCTCTGCTAATCCCAGTATTGTCTGGGACGCTTTTAAGTGCTTCCTGCGAGGTGTTATTAAGAGCAAAACTATATTCCGTAGAAAGCAATACACCCAAGAAGTTGAATCTATAGAAGCCAACCTGTCACTTATCCAAGCTGAGCTGGAGGCCTGTAATAATGTCTCTAACTCAGCTACATCGGATAAGCAGGAAAAACTACTAGAGCTTAAGGGGCAGTTGGCTTATATCCTCAACCAGCGTATTCTCCAGAAGTGGGAAGCTAGCAAGTTAGCCAATTTTGAATTTGGAGAAGGGGCTGGTAAATTACTAGCCTGGAAGTCCAGAACTGATCGGAGTCGGAACAACGTAGATTTTATTAAAACCAGGGCTGGGACCGTATCTTCAGACGCAGAAATAAGATCTGCCTTCAAGGATTTTTTCCAGAATATATATCAGGAGGATATGAATACCTCATCTGATAGAATAAAGGAGTGGCTGGAAGGCATTTCTTTACCATCTCTATCCGCAGAACAAAGTTTATCTTTGGATAAGAGGATCACGGAAGAAGAGGTGATATATGTATGTAATAAAAAACAGCAAGGGAGGTAAAGCGGCGGAGCCCGACGGCTTGCCGTCCGAAATATATAAACACCTAATAACTGAAATTTCTCCTCTTCTTGTAGATATATTTAACCAAATTTTGTAGGAAGGAATCTTACCTCCTACCTCCTGGAATAATGCTTCCATTTCACTCATCCTGAAACCAGGTAAGGTCGCTACCGACTGCGGTTCATACCGTCCCATTTCAATACTTAATGCGGACTATAAAATCTTTACGTCCCTTTTAGCCAAGAGATTGAGCCAGGTGGCTCCAGAAGTCCTACATTCCAATCAGAAGGGCTTCGTGAAGGGTCGCCAGCTCTTTGAGCTGACGTATGACCTTATAGGAGCAATCGATATGGCGACAACTTCTTCTGCGCCATTGGCAATTCTCACGCTGGACGCCACTAAGGCCTTCGACAGGGTCAATTGGTTGTACCTGTCGGGGGTCTTGGAAAAGTTCGGCGTGGGATGCTCTTTTCGTAGAGCAGTGGATCTTATATATCATAATCCAACTGCCTCCGTTTTGGTTAACGGAGGACTATCTGAGCCATTTACCATCACAAGGGGCACACGTCAGGGGTGCCCCTTATCCCCTCTGCTTTTCGATCTCTATATTGAGCCCTTTGCGCAGAAGATCTGCCAGGCTAATAACATCAAGCCTTTTAAGTACAGAGATTGGGAAAAAAAGGTGTCACTGTATGCCGAGGATGTTATGATCATGACGTCGGACATCAGCACCGCATTTCCAGCAGCCATAAACTTAGCACTGGAGTTCGGGAAATTTCAGGGTACGAGGTTAACGCATTTAAGACGGAAACAATGGCTTGGAACAGCGATCTAATAGGTTTCAATGGCCAACTTAGTAGTAATCTCAGATATCTTGGTTTAAGAATCATTAAAGACATCAATCTGATTGCATCTACAAATTTTACAATAGTTGCGAAAGAATGCCGGAAACTAATGGAGTCTTGGATGCATTTACCTCTGACGGTTCTGGGACGTGCAAACTTGGTGAAAATGTCAATTTTACCTAAGTTAACTTTTAATTTTAACACTATACCATTATTTTTTGACACATCATTAGTGGCGAAGATGCAAAGCAGTATCTCTTCATTTATATGGAAAAATAAAACTGTAAGAATAGCGTGGAAGAAATTAAGGCGACGTAGGGAGAAAGGTGGCTTAGCCGGTCCCGACCTTCAGATATATGCCTGGGCCTTTCGGATGACACATGCACGAATGCTGTTAAAAAATCCAGCAGACCAAGGTATAGGGTCGATGAGGCAGTCAGGCTTCCTATTCAAGTTCGGCGACCCCAAATTTTTTAAGAAGATCAAATAATTAAAGGTGCTGCAGGGTCTTGCAAGAACTTGGTACAATCTAAGATTTGTAACTAAATTAGGATACTATTCAAATAGATCTCCAATATGGGATCTCCCTGTACCCCCTGGCTGGACAACCGATGCATTGGTAATCCCACTAAAAGACGCTGGAATTTCAACTTGCGGTGACTTATTCGTGGATGGAGTGTTGCTGCCATGGGAACATCTAGCAAGAAAGACAGGTCCAGGCCTGTCTAGATTAAAGTATCTGCAAATCTCAAGTTGGGCTCAAGCCCAAGCACAGCCAGATAGACCCGCTTGGCTTCACAATAGACCTCTAGGTGGAGGCAATCATTTGGAATCCCTCATGCTAGATAAACCAACAGCAGCAAAGGAAGTCGCCCTATGGTACAATTTAATCTTGGAGGAGATTGACGGGGATTTTCAGCTCCCCGTAAAATTATGGGGGTCCCTGATGCCATCCTTGAACTTGAACGATCTATGGTCAATGTCATGTAATGTTTTGTGGGACCTGGTTAAACCTGCTTGGCTCCGCAGAAACCATCTTTTCACTATTCATAGGGCCTACTATTCGCCACAGAGGCTTTCCAAATTTTCTTCAGGGGGTTCGGTCGCATGTGCGCGGTGCGGCCTAGTGGCAGTCTCTGATGCACATATGTTTTTTGATTGCCCCCAACTCAGGTCTTTTTGGGATCAAATCAGTAGCAAACTTACATCTTCCATCAGTTCCACGGTGTCCATCGATCTTCCGCTAGTAATCTTCGGAGTAGTAGACCAGAAGCAAAGTGCAACCAAAAATCTTTTATTTTTCTCCATTCTGGTGGCCCGCAGAGAAATCTGCAAGCGATGGAAAGAGGTATCTCCCTCTTCCGTACACGACTGGCGCACTTCAATGCTACAAGTATCTAAATTAGATCTCGCCAGAGCCGGGAAACCAGAAAAAAGAGCTTTTTGGCACTTACTCGATTAATCTCTCTAGAGGTGTGGTTTTTTTTTCCCCCATGTCCGATGATTACGAAGCCATGATATACTTTCTCTGCTTTGCAACCTTGCCTTCTTTGTTGGGTGTAAAGGTTGATCCAAGCAATAAGGAAAATGGCTGATGGTTAAGCATCTGTCCAATAAGCTGCTGGGGGTAGAATGGGCAGAGTGATTGACACAGCATCTGGGCTTTGGTAATTACACAAATCGGTCGCACCCCTACCAGTTCATACTGAGTTTGCGTGTCGTATCCACTGTCTGTTTTTCTTTCTTCCCAGTCCAGAAACTCGACAGATTACAACCATGGTGGAGATGAGGACATAAAAAAAAATAAAAAAAAGAGATGGGATTATGTGTTTACTGCTTTCAGAGAAGAGCAGGTGTTCTCTTAACAGGTAGATATTGTGGAACCTCAATTAATTTTGCTATTTTCCGGAGTTTGCTGAGGTGGTTTGACTGTGTGGTTGGCATGCATTTTTTGAGATAAAGAGTTTTTTTATGAGGAGCTTCCTGTTGTAATTGGTACAGTAGATGATCTTCAATCAATATCCTATTTGGAGAGAAAAAGAAAAGAGGTCTCTTCTCTAGTTTGCACCTAGGGAAGTGATCCAATCAATAAAACATTTATGCACCGAGATCAGTATCCTTTGAAATGTATATCAATATTATCTGGCTTGAATGCAAGATCATTGATGTAGAATGTATTGGCATCCAATACGCCCTCACCTCAGAAGTGGATGCCTTTTAATGCCTATAATCTGAACGTTATATGAAGTGCAAAGATCGAAACTGGCAATTTGCTTTTTCTTACTGTTCTTGGGAGGGGGGTCCAAGGTTGTCTCGGACGGCACCAATGGGGGCAATTAACTCCCCAAAGCTTCTCCTTGGTCAAGGACCCATCTGTAGCATATTTTGCGGAGGCTGTGAAATATTTTTTGCTGTAGATGAGAATAACCTACCTGTCCTTCACAGTCATCCTAGACATCATTGAATTTGTTTGGAAATAAACTATTTAAAAGTCATTTCTTTAGAAGATTTAGTTAAAAAACACATTGTTATAAGCTATTTTGTAAAATAATTTCAAATAACTGATTTGTGAATTAATCATTTTTAAATTGAGCAAATTACACCGATTTATAAGTACAACAAAATATTTACTTCACCTTCTTATGTACTGCACTAACATTATGTAAACGTGGTCACCAAACTCCGACAATAAAGGGGAACATTATAAATAGGAGCTATGATGCCAATGCAGTAAAATGATAAAAATATTACCTTTTTAAGTACTTTCATTGGAAATATATTTCCAGTATGTGCTCCAGCTACTTTTCTCACTTGGAAAACCTACAGAAGACACAAATGTTATGCATCTCTAGAATTTAGGTCCACACAGCCCAACTTCTAAAGTTTAATATAAATATTCCACATTCACTATTCTAGACTTCTTTCCTACACACTTGCGATGCAGAGGATACTGCGCAATGGAAATCTACACAATATAGACAATGAATATGGTGTCACGGCAGCAGTCCGTTATCTGAGGTCATCAAGCAGAATCAGCGGCAGTCAGGTTTTGAAACATTTGGAAGGAAGAAAAAACAATTTACGGCTTTTATTTTAGCACAATGTACCATTGTGAGTAATAGTTAGTAGAGAGCAGTTTAGTGTACATGACGTTAGACACATTAGTGTTAAACAAATGCAGATTTTGTCATCTGGATGTGGAGAGAGGGTGAAAATTGTAACATACTTCCTAGGGGCACATGGACCGGTTTACTTTCCTGAAAGTGGATGGGCCAAGACGCATGGTAAAGTCACTGACAAACACTCTTAACCAGAAATTAAGGGAATGATATACATATGGTCTTTGCAGTTGCAGCGGTGTGCAAAATTAAAGACTGTGATCATAAAAATAAAAGTTGCAACGTACACACTGCAACTCAATGCAATTTACAACGAAGAGGGATCATGAAACGGGCCCTTGCCCTTTACAAATTGCACTACAATACATCAAGATCTTGTGTTATTTGTTGTTACAAATCACAGATTGAACCAACACTTTAAGGTAGGTTGGTTTCCATTTGCAAAGTTGAAGCTGTCCATGACATCAGCTCCCACTTTGCGACTATAGGCATCGTGGCAATAGAGAAGTTCAGGGGACCACTGCATGCTTGTTCCTCCCGATGACCCTCTGCATCATGCGTTTCTATATTTAAATTGCAGCTCCACACTCCTTAGGAGGCAGGAGATGCAAAATTGGAGTTTTGTAAAAGCCGGCATGAAAGTCTGCTGTCTCTCGCAGGCCACTATCCCTGCAACCAAAGACATTTAAAGGAACGTGCAAATGAAGCCCCTTGTACGTTATTATAAATGAGGTAGCATGTAGAAAACAGCATCAGCAGTGTGACCAAAGAATAGTATATTAGGCTCCAACTGCTTTATCTTGAATCCCAGACACCCTGCTGTTGCTCCATATAGTTAATAAAACTGAGTTATGGAATCCAGATTCTTCCCAAGGCATTGCCACCCTACTTCCTTTCCAAAACTAATTGGAACTAGTGTTTAGCTGGCTACAATTTGAAGCAAACATGCCCAGTTTCATTTGCACTTGAAATCCGAAAATTCAGGCAAGAAATGGCAAAACCGATAACTTTCGAAAAAATAAAAGGTTGTGGTTTATTTAGGAGTGTGAACGTGATGAAAATTGCATCATGCAGATTCCTTACCTTGCCATAGCCACCTTTGCCCAGTACTCTAAGCAGCTCAAAGCATTCTGGCCTTATCTTTTCTGGACCTCTATTCACGCTGGTTTCGGATATCTCAAACTGTTCACAGTGCTCCTTGTCGCTAAATAAAAGGCAAACATACAACACATGTTTAATTTTCAAACCCAAACGTGGCAAACCAAACCTATCACACGTATATCTAATTTTAGATTGTTTTACACTTTCTGCAACAAACACATTATTTTTGTCTATAAAATTTTATTTCAGCAGTCTCTTGTTTTAACATGTAGCTTGGTGGATTAAACACTCCATGAGACTCTGCGACTAAAGAATTAGATTACTTGTTCAACACCGCTGCCTCAAACTGGAAACTAATTTCTGACAATAACGTTGACCTCATCTAGATAGTCTCTACTAGAAAAAGCTTTACAGAAGGTAACTTGTTCCTCTGATAAAGTCTTCTAGCCGCAGATTCCTCACTATTCGAATAGTATCTAAAGCAGTACCTATTTGTGAATGTATTCAAACCAGAAAGTACGACGGGACTGAGCAGGCAAAATTCCCTTCTCTGCGAAAGATAATGACGACTCCTGAATTAATGGAAGAATGCCCATGTAGCAGTCTGGCAAATGTCCAGGAGAGAGAGACTTCATGCCAATTCAGTTGTAGCTGCTTTGGCTGCGGCAGAATGAACACCTAGTCCTTCCGGATGCTGCTTTATTTGACAATGTGTAGCAGATCTTAATGCAAAGCAAGATCCAGGAGGAGATTGTTCTATTCTATACAGCCTTGCCTTGTTTTGCTGCAGATAAATGTTTCTTCTGATGAACAATTCTATCTGCACATTCGTTACCTTCTAAATAGATTCCCCAAGCATTCCTCAACAAGTGGGTGGGTGCATTGTTGGTTATACAAAAATATCCCGAAGGACTGAGCATGCAAACTATCCTTCCCTCCTCACATCTGAGACCAAACATTGATGCTTAGCACAGTTGTGGAGGGAAGCCCAGGTTGGTTGCTTTACTGAGGTTTGTTACTGGCACTCCACTCGCTACGGCAAAAGTAAAAGACTTGGCTCTGGTGAAATGAGCTTGAATACCTTCTGGTGGTTCTTTGGGCACTAGTGCACAGCAAATCTTGATGCACAGGATTATCCATCTTGATCATGACCTCTTATGCACTGCCTTGCCCTTCATCTTACCCACATATCTCAGAAAAAGTTGGACATTCAGTCTGAACTCAAGTGCTCTATCCATGTAAGAGATGACTGCTCTCCTAAGGGTCAAGATGAAGTCTCTCTTCTTCCTTTGTTGGGCCGGAAGAAGTTTGGTAGGTTGACAAATTGGCCTTGGTGGAAGGGGGTAAACCACCTTTGGCAGGGCGGGAGCCCTGGTTTTTAACACAAACTTATCAGAAAAAAAGTAGGTGAAACGTGGTTTAACATTCAAAACCTGAAACTTACGAACACAAGTTGGTGATGTTATAGCGTTCAGAAAGACTGTCTTGAGCATGAGCACACCTAAAGGACATCTATGCAGTGGTCAAATAATGTACACAAAAGGAACATTGTAGGAACACATTTAAGATCCCATCAAGCCATAAAAAGGGAGATGGAGGAAATTTGTTTGTAAGCCCCTTTAAGAATCTCATAACAATGGATAAAAAACAGGGACGGCTGGTCATGCAAATAGAGGAAAGTGGACAATTAGACAGTTTCCATTGCACACCCTTGCTGTGCCATCAAAACGGAAAAATGTAGTATGTCCGACAGGTGGGCTTGAAGAGGGTCTATAGAGTTGCCTATACCCCATCTGATGAATTTATTCCATCTACTTGAGTACACTGTCTTGGTGGAGTGTCTATGGACACAAAGTTACATCTACCACTTCAGGGGTCAATGATTAAGAACTCGGGTTGCCCTGTTCAATCTCCAGGCATGTATGTGGAGGCTCTAGAGGGTGGCATATAGAACCTGCTACTGCAACAGGAGGTTTTCTTGAGTGGCAAAGAGGTTGATTTGAGGAATCCTCCAGAACTGGAATATGGTCTGGATTACCTCTGGTTGAAAACACCACTCGTATTGGCAAGATGAAGCAAAGTGAGACTGTCCACTCTCAGATTAGACATTTCAGACAGGTGATCTGACAGGCCTAAGCTCAGAACCAGAGCTGCAGAGACATTCAACCGTACTCCTCCCTACTTGTTGATGTACCACATTGCAGTCATATTGTCAGTCAAGATCTGGACAGAGTGGCCGAGAAGCGAGGAAGGCCTTGAGTGCCTGACATATCAGCCCTTATTCGAACAAATGTGAAAGATCAAGTCTTCTGGGAAAAGGCCAATTTCTTCGCATGCGCTCCCCACCCTGGAGTGGAGGCGTCCTTGACAATTGTTCTCATCGGAGGAGGAGTGGGAAAGTTCCTTCCTTGGGAGAGATTCTGTCCACCCTCCACTACTGTAGATCCTCTGCAGTGTCACTGAAGATTTGGATACAGGATTGAAAATCTCCACTCTGACACCACCATCATCACCTTAATGAAGATTCAAGGGGCATAAGGGAGGCCAAACGAAAGAACCACAAACTGGTAGTATGCGGATCAGACTGAAGCGGAGGTACTTCCAGTGTGACTGCAAGTCAGGGTATGGACGTAGGTATTCTATCGGTTGGCAGACACCATCCAGTCTTCCGCTTTCAGCACTATCAGAACCTGAGCTAGGACAGCATTTAGAAATTTTCCTTATTGAGGAACCAGCTTAAAACACTGACGTCTAGAGTAGGACGTAGACCACCGTTATTTTGAGGACCAGGAAGTGTTATGTTCCCGGGTTAGGCCCATGTAGCAAAGCTGCTCATTTCTTACAATGTCCTCTTTTTCACAATAACATATCTGCCTGGAACTTCTGCAAAAACTTGCATGCATGACAATATTGGATTAGTTTCTCTGAAACTACTTTGTGTACACATCTAGCTTTGTACAACATTATGATGAGGCCTCGGACATCATGTACAAGGCCTCTTTGCACACGATGTACAAGGGTGGTTCTATCTTCATCCACAGGGCGACAGAGCTATCTACAGATCCATAACCTCGCTAATCTATAACATACATCGCAAGACTGCTTTCTATTATTAATGAGCATCCCGATAGATTAGCAGAGGAGGCACCTCCACTGACACAAAGGGTCTCTGCATGCTGAGACTTCACCATGCAGCGTTCTGACATCTGGTGAGTGGTGTACAGTTCATGACCAAGATGGGGCCCTTTATCCTCTCCTGCCAGGTAATGGGGTTGGATTGTCCCTCGGGGAGATTTTTGGCTCGACAACTATCACACTCTAGGTACACTTAGAGTAGGATTTGCATAGCAGGAGTACACCTGATTACTGCCTTATTTATATGCTCACATATATACACTGTTTTAGCAGCACCATGGTAGAACTGTATCCACTATTTACACTTTTGGTGCTTGTAATCACTTTCACCTGCTTCGGTCTACTGATTATCGCAGCAGTACAACAGTAACGTTGGTTCAATACATTTATTGAAAACATCCCACTGTGTATTCTGTGTACTTCTCTGAGCAGACATAAGCACTAGTGACTGAGCAAAAGGTTTGGATCGGTTTTCACAATCCCGAAGGGGTCAGGGTTGCCATATTGAGTGGTTGTCAGAAACCATTTACCCCATGGTATGGTTATGAGGGCTTAAGGTGGCACTGTGGGATAGCTGGTCTATAGGCCAGCATATCCTGCGGGGGTACCTAGAATCAGTCTAGGCACCTCACCCAAAGTTTATGATCTCCAAACAAATGCGCAGGTCCTACGGATTAGTGTGAATTACACGTCAGAAGTACCAGAAGTAGTATTCCCCAGCTCCGTTCCTGCCCTGGAACCAACTGCACTGCACGTTTAGGAGTTCGAGCTGAACTTCCTGCTGAAAGACATGTAGGTGGTCAGGCGGAAGTGCCTGTGACTGGTGAGGAATGGGAGGAGGGTTCTGTTGGAAGGGTAGGATATAACCCCTTTCCCCAATTTGTAAAAACCCAAAGACGGAAGTGAGACCTCAGAGCTGTGGAAAGGACAACACCCTTCCTCCAACAGGCTGTCTGTGTTTGGACAAGGTAGAACTAGGGTAAGCTCCCAGCGGTGGCTGGTGAAAAGGAGGCGGTAGCTAGGGGAGAGGGTAGGCATGTGTATTTCATTTTACTAAACCTCTACACTGCTTGTATGGGCGGGAGGGTTCACCTGTTGCTAATGGCTGTGTTGTTGGCAGCCCCGGAAAGAAAAGCCTCTAGAAAAGGCTCAAATGTTCCAAAGCGGATAATTCAACGTTTTGGTCTGGAGGTCAAGTGATATTGCATTGGCTATGCTGTCTTTAAACCTCTCCAATGCTGAATCAGCTTGTGTTTCAGAAAAGGTGTATCATCAAAAGGGTAATTGTATGTAGGGCCTCAGTGAGGATATTACATTTTGTTTCTATAGATAGAAAAGCAGCTGAGAGTAGTCTTCTGCCTCTAAGAATTGAGTGATAGGAGGAAACGTATAGTTTCCTACCTGTCGGTGTAGTTTTGCAGCTGAAGACTTTGTGGATTCACTATGCTGTGCATTATTCCACCATCTAGTGGTTGGGTCCAGAATTATTGTATTTCTTCTCTTTTTTTTTTTCGTGGCCCAGGTGGGCGCTGACATACCACCATTTGGTGTCCTTCGTGACGTCAACGCGCTTCCTCCAGAAGCTTCCACCTTTGGTCGCTATCTTTGGATTCTTTTTTTTTTTCTTATTCTCTTTTTAAAGTCTTTCTGCTGTTTTAATAATGTTCCTCCTGTATCATCTCTCTGGTGGAGGATGGTGGGATCGCTAGTGAATCCAGAAAGTCTTCAAGCTGCAAAACTGCACCGACAGGTAAATACTATACATTTTGCAGCGTGAATCTTTCTAGATTCACAATGCTGTGCATAGACTTTGTAGCGGTTTGTTAGGTTTGTGGTGGCAGGGAAGAAGATGATCTTTGGTTACTGAATATGTGTTGTAAGACCTTCTGTCCCACTTGCCCTTCCTTGTTCATTTGAATACCTACGCAGTAGTGTTTAGTGAACGTGTTCACTGAGGACCATGTTGCTGCTTGGCAAATGTCTTGAATAGGTGTGTTTGCTAGAAATGCAATTTTTGCTACTTTTTTCCTTGTTGAGTGAGCATGTGCTGCTCCTTGTAATTGTTGCCCAGCTTGTTTGTGGCAGAATTGTATGGTTTGTGCAATCCATTGTGCAATGGTATTTTTGGTAACTGATCGTCCCAATAAACTGCAGGCAAAAGACACAAAGAATTGCTTTGTTTTACTGCACTCTTTTGTCCTTTCTATATAGTGCATTACTGCTGCTCTCCTGGAGTCCAGTGTGTGTAACGCCGTTTCTGTGCTTATGGATGGTTTTTGGAAAAAAAATTGGTATTTGAATTGTCTGATTAATGTGGAACTGTGAGACCACCTTTGACATGAAATGTGGGTCTGTTCTCATTACAATCCGCTAGTTTATTTGTAGGTAGGGCTTTGGTAGTGTTAGCGCTTGTAATTCGCTCAGTCTACGTAGCGATACGATAGCTACTAAGAAGGCTGTCTTTAGTGTGTGCGTATGCACATGCAGTGTTGCTTTATGAATAGGTTCAAATGGTGCCTTCATCAATTGGGTTAACACTACGTTGAGGTTCCATGCTGGAGGTGGCATTCTGTTAGGAAGTGCAATTCTCTTTGCTCCTTCTTGAAATTTCTTTACTATTTGGGAGGTGAAATTTTTTTTCCCTGTTTCTCCTCTTGTGTAAGCCACTATCACTGCTAAGTGCACCCTTAGAGATGTGTAGCTTGTCGTAGATATGTTAAGTATTTTAGTACTGTTGATTCCTTGGTAATTCTTTGTAGTTTCTCCCTAATGCACCATTCGGAGACTCTTTTCCACTTTGCTACGTAGCACTTTCTTGTGGTTGGTCTCCTTGCCTCTCTAAGCACCGCCATTGTGTTTGCTGGTAGTTTGAGGTGTGCAAACTCTAGGTCTTCAGGAACCATGCTGCCAGGCTGAGGCTCTCCGACTCTGGGTGAAGGACCCTTTCGCTTTGCATCGTTAATAGGTCCTTCCTTGTGGGGAACCTGTGTGCGGGCGCTAGTGCCATCTCTATGATCTGTGAGAACCAGGTTTGTCTGGCCCACTGAGGTGCTATCAGTATTAGCGTCATGTTGCTGAATCTGTATTTGTTTAGGTAGTTGATGTGCTTTATATGCTATTTCATTCTGTATTGCTTGCGTGACAAACCATAGATCTTCCCAACTCCCTGTTGCCTGTGACCATTGTTGTTGGATCCATTCTTGGAATGGCCTCATGAGTAGGTGGATATTTGGGACCAAATGTATGCATGATGCCATCATTCCCATCAGTTTGCTCACTGTCCTCACTGTCATAGCTTGCCCCTTCTGGTAAAGACGTGTTCCCTTCAATATTGCCAAAGTTCTCTTTGCACTTGGAATCACCTTGCTCTGTATGGTGTTGATCTCCGCACCCAAGAATATCTCCACTTGTTCTGGTTCTATTGATTATTTACCCGAATGGATTGAAAACCCTAGTTGGGCTAGTGTTTGTATGACTTGTTCCATGTGCCACTTTTTTTCACTCTTCGGAGTTAATGCAGGCGTTGCAGTCCTCGCTGCGATGGTCGAGCGGCAGGCAGAGATTGTAAACTGGGTGTTGGTCCTTCTGCGCGTTATTGTGGTGGCAGTTTGCGCAGAATTTAAAGGGAATTGTGTCCATCATCGTGGCCAGGGAGCCCCCTGTGTGCGCATTCTCCGAAGAAACGTTGAAGTTTTTGATGTTTTCTCCTCTTTCGTCATCCTCTGTACGTGACTTGAATCCGGTATGTTCTCCAGTGATTTCTTGATCTTCTTGTAGATTTTCGTGGATTCTTCTCTCAAATGTATTGGAGCTCCTTCACTGATGATCTAGACCCAACGGCAGAAAAAAGAATCTAAAGATGGCGACCAAAGGTGGAAGCTTTCGGAGGAAGTGCGGAGATGTCACGAAGGACACCAAATGGTGGTATGTCGACGCCCACCTGGGCCACGGGAAAAAAAAAGAAAAGAAATACAACAATTCCGGACCCAACTACAACATGGCGGAATAATGGACAGCATAGTGAATCCAGAAAGATTCACGCTGCACAACTCCCAGTGGAGGGAGCCCAGTAGGGGATAAAGTTCCCACTCCGGGGGGTATCTAGTCCACTGGCAAAGTCTTGGTTCAGTCTAGACTGGTCATCCCCACCATCTTCATCGGCCCCAGGGTATTATTGTGGATTCAAGTGCAGAAGAAAAATCTATTTTCCTCCATTAACCTCTCTGCGTCTCTTCTGGAGGGATGAAGCAAGTGCACCAAAAGTCAGATTCTGGTGGAGTGGGTTGGAACGCCGGCTGAGTCGGTTTAATCACAAAAAACAGTAGGTGTGTAGGTGGGGGCATCGTTAGCAGGACAAATGTTGTCTGCGGCGCCTGAGAAGTAATGGAATCCTAACCCAAAGTGATTAAGACGGGATGATCAATGTTGGCGGTGATGATCCCAATGGCTGGGGTGGCATTGGTGCTAGTCATGGTCCATGTATCTGGAGCTAAAGGCAGAAGCTCTATGAAGGCGTCGAGTGGTACAGCATCAGTAATCCTCCATATGAAAAAAAAAAGTCATCAAACTCATAGGGCCAGTCAGCGATCTCAAGGACGGGCCACGGATCTGCAGTAAATCAGGAATATGTCAGGTTTGGTTTCAGAAGTGAGGAATTCAGGGTAAAGCTGACCGGGCAGGGGAATTTGAATAGGCGCTGCAGGCAGTAGAGTCTCTGGACCGGTGACTAGTCAGATGAAGTCACAGGTGCTAGATCCTCCACGAAGTCCTCAGTCAGCTGCTGGTCCGATGGTGATGGAGGTGAAGCAAGAGTTTTTGGCAACTTACTCTTTGACGATAGATAGCGTCCAGACTCATGCTGCCTCTTTTCTTTGTAGTACTTTTTGGACAACTTAAATGAAATTGGTGAATCTGGTGACCTCAACTTGCAGTACCCTCTGCGTTCATCCTGCGTGCTAGCCATGAACATCGTGGCTTCACTTTCTTTGACTGCCTTAGGATGTATACTCACAGGCCTTCCTTCTGTGATTGGATCCCAAACACCAAAGGCAGATCTCGTAAGGGTCTACGATAGACATCTGGCTCTCACATTCAACATGATTTGAAACCAGACCACTTGGTAGGTGACACTTTGGTAAAAAAACTGCACTTTAAGTGAAAAACGTTTTTTTTTTATAGTTAACTCCTGAGGCGATTAAGCGAGATCCGGACCACATCAATGGCGTGTAAAAAAGAGGAAGGATGTGAGGACACTGACGAAGGCAGTTTATAGCTCCAGTTACGTCACAGGGACACTCCATACAGCTCCGAAGTGGAGCCAGCTTCCTCTACCAGCATGGGAGAGTTATTGAAGAGTTTCTGGATCCAGACAGATACCTGGGATCTTCAAAATGTGAGGAATCTGCAGGTAGGAATAACCACCAGAATAAAAGGTTACTTACTTGTAGAAGGAGTTTTCTAGCTTAATAACCTCTCTATTCACAGGCTCCGCATTATTTCACCATTTAATGGTTAAGTCAGATTTTTTTTTCCTTTGAGTGAGCGTTGTCGTCAACATTCGCCTTCCTCGGTTGAAAATGTTTTACTGGCTTTCTGGTGACAGTGGGTAGGTCACATTTGAATCCTGAAAGTCCTCCATCTGCAACCCTTGGTTGAAGGGGCAATGGAAACTGAGCTGATTGGTTTGGCTTTCCATACATATTACAACACAAGTGTGTTAAAGGTTTATTCACTGATTTTGGTTGCTGGAAAAAGCTGCCAGTATTAGAGTCTGATTAATAAGAAAGTGTGAAATTACCTTTGCTAGAAAGTTTCGATTAATTCTCATCACCACTATCCTTATGGATTTGAAGGTAGGGCTCCTGTATTGTGAGTGATTAGTGATCACTCCCCCTGGGTAAGGATGTGATGGCTACTAGGAAGAAGTCTTTAGTGTAAGGAATTGCAGCCCTGCATTACGCATACGTTCAGAGGTTGGTTTCATAAGCTAAGCATAAGGTACAAATTCCACATTTGGATAGGGGCTGGTCTGGGCGGCCGCAATCTCTTTGCTTCTTCCAAGAATCTTTAGGCAATTGGCGCTTGGAAAGGGATACCAACGGTACCTTTATATAGGCATAGGAGAGGCCATTTTAAGGTAGATATATTAGGTATTTCCTGGCTGTGGCAGGACTGGGAATCTACTTCTGTGGAGCAACCCTGTCTGAATTTGATCCATTTAGCACAGTAGTACTTCCTTGTTGTCAGTCTCCACCTTTCTTTCAGAACTTCCCTGGTTCTTGTGGAAGTTGTAAAAGTCCAAACAAACAAGTTACTTACATTTGGTAACACTCTTATTGGTAGAGACTATCTAGCTGCAGAATCCTCGCCTTTTTAATATTTCTCAGGCATTAGTCTCTCTTTCCTGGGGGAAAAGCACAAAACTTAACCCGGTCCAGAACGGCTCCGATGAAGGGGAGCGTCTGAGGTGTCAGGTGTAACTTCACCACATTGATAGTGAACCCCAAA
Source organism: Lissotriton helveticus (assembly GCF_964261635.1). NCBI lineage: Eukaryota > Metazoa > Chordata > Amphibia > Caudata > Salamandridae > Lissotriton > Lissotriton helveticus. The sequence continues at coordinate 403,805,841 of NC_136061.1, forward strand.
GATGACAGCAGCTTTTCCGTAGTCTGTAGGTGGTTGACTACTAGCTGGTGTGAGCCCTAATTCAGAAGCCAATTATTGAGGTAGTGGAAGACTGGCACCCCTGACCTCTGAAGGTGTGTGGTCACCTCTCCTTCACTTTCATAATCGCCTCAGGAGCACTGGTGAGACCATAGGGGAGCATGGCAAACTGAAAATGCTTATCTCCCAACATGAATCACAGGTAGGCTGGCTGGACAGATATAAGATAATAGGCATCCTCAGGTCCAACGCTACCATCCAGTTTCCAGGATCAAGGGCAGACAAAACCTTGGCCAGGGCGAACAATCAGAATTTCTTTTTCTCCTGGGAAAGGCATTGAGAGGGTGCAGATCTAGAACAGGCCAAAGGCCTCTGTCATTCTTGAGCACCAGGTAGTGGCGGCAATAACCAGCATGTGCTAGTTCAGGCACTAGCAACTTCTTGACAGTCCCTGCGGCCAAAAGGGCTTGCACTTCCTGCCACAAAATAGAGAGATGGTCCTCAGTCAGTGGTTGAGGGAGAGTGGAAGATGCGATGAAGGGAAAAAGGGTAAGGCGTATTCTTTGTGAACAATCTGTAGGACCCACCTGTCCGATGTGACTGCTTGTCAGCACGGTAAGAATCTGCGGATACTACCTTCCACTGGGTGACTGTGCCTCTACAAGTACACGCTAAAGCGGCTTGGCAGGTGGGACGGTAGGCTGTGCGTCTCACTGACCTTGGCCGTGGTCACCATGGCTCCTACCACAAACCTGCTGAGCTCCCGGTGGGGTTTGGATGGGTTGGCGGTAAGTAATTCCGCGGCCAAAGTCTCAGAAAAACAGTAGAACTATTGCAGTTGGCAAAGCGATGCGGGAAGAAAGTCCAGAGAGTGAGAGGTGGACTTTCTTTCCTTAAACCACTCAGGAGCGGTATAAGCTTTTTCCCACCAAACAGGCGAGTCCCATCGAAGAGCATGTCCATCAGAGAGAACTGTACACTGCCAGAGAAGCAAACTGATAGCAGCCACGAGTGGCAGCGAATTGCCACACAGGTGCCTATGGCGCATCTGATAGAATAGGTGATGTCCGAGCCACAACAAATACTGAACTTGGCAGCCTTTCGACCATCTTGGATTACCCAAGATAGTACCGGCAGAAGGGCTCTGGGGACACCAGGGAGGACTTGTGCCACAGAATCCCCAAGGGCGTGTGAGTAATGTCCCAACAAACAGCTGGCAGTAACAGATTGCAGGGCAAAGCTGGACGGAGAAAGACAGTTGCTGAATGCCACTCGCTTCGATTTTTCATCAGGTAGAGTGGTGGGAAATGTTGTATATGAGCAGTTGTGTAAAGCCTGTAGCACTAAACATTCTCGCAAGGAGTGCAGCGAAAGAAAAGCTGGGTCACCAGGAGCAGAAGATGATTGTAAAAGGTTTCCATCACTGCCATTGTACTGTCCTGGCATTGCTTCAACGACTATGCCTTCACTAACCAATCATCTAGATAAAGGGAAATAACTGATTTGTATTCCCATTATATGCACTGCTCCTGAATCTAGGAATTTTATGAACATACTTAGGTAGGATTTTATCCACAAATGTAACCGTGAATTGGTAATGTATATGGTCTACGACAAATGTCACAATCTTCATATCTCTTTCATTGGTACGTGGAGGTATGAATCTTTGAGATCCATTGTTGCCATGTACTCCTCTCTGCAGACATGGGATAAACTCCTGCAGAGTAGTCATTAAATACTTCTGCACTTTGATGAACCTATTGAGGGCCTGAGGTGCAATAAGGAGTATGGTGGATTTGTCCAGTGTTTGGGACGAGACAGAAGAACTAGCAAATTTGGTTCCCTTTCTCTAACTGGAACCATTTATACAGCCAGAAAATCTGTGACTTCTAGCCTGAAGTGCATTAGATCTTATTTGCTTTGTGTTCTTGACTTGATGTTGGGTAGTAGTTTTCAACATTACTGTTGGACCTGGTCCCCTCTGCAGGCTCATCACCAATTTATTTGCCTCCACCGCTCTAGTTTTCTGAACCAGTTTTTGTTGGTTGATAGGACTTTGTGCACTTTCCAACTGCTAACCAGTACTTAAGGGCTTGTGCCCGCTCCTTCAAGCATGATAAACATGTCCTAAATCCAATTGGCACATTTAATTTACTTACAAGTCCCTAGTAAAGTGGTACTACAGGTAACCAGGGCCTGCAATCAAATGCTACCATTGATCCTGCAGCACATATTGTGCCACCCACTTGAGGAGTCTTTGAAAACATTTCTCAGGCCTGCCATTGCAGCCTATGTGTGCAGTTTTAAACTACTATTTTGACCTGGTAAGAAACATGTTTTCAGGCCTAAACTTACCTTTTCAATACATATAAGTCACTCCAAGGGTAGGCCATAAACAGTCCGTAGAGCAGGGTGAGTTTACTTAAAACATTGGACATATACTTCTAGGTTTTATATATCCTGGGGGGGTAAAAACTCTCAAATTTGTTTTTCACTATTGAAAGGCCTACCTCTCCAATAGGATAACATAGGGTACCTTATATAAGTGATAACTTATTTGGGATCAAGTAGGAATGGTGTGTTTGGTGTCTGGTGAATTTTAATTTTAAACCCTCTTTAATAGTTAACTCTGAATTTAAGTCACAATTTTGAAAAAGGCAATTTCAGAAAGTTGGCATTTTTCTGCCCCAACCATCTGGTGTCAGCAGTCCTGTGTCACCCGACTAGGTGTGGTTGGCCTCTGTGTATTCCTCCAAGACAGCCACACAATAATATACATAAAGGCTTCCCTGCTGCCAAAGGACCATCTTGCTGCGCGAGGTCTGCGCCCTGCTGTCTAAGAAGGAAGACGGGATCTTTGCCTTTCATTCCAGGGATAAGCATCTCCAGCATACTAACCTCCTGTTCTGAGCGACAAGGACACAAGAGGCTCCAAAGGCCTCCCTCCAACTGCCCAGCCGATCTGCTGTACTGGACCTGCAACTGAACCAGCCTGAGCCTTACTGGCCTCTAAGTTCCTTATCTCAAATAGCTGCCTTTCTGGTCCTTTGGTGTGGCATCAGTTGAATCCTTCTAAATTTAAAAGAGAAATTCTGAAGTTTTGTGATTCTTGCAGCTATGCCAGTTTGTGCCAAGATCTTGCCATCTGCGTTGATCTCCAAAATGAAGCTTCAGTGAATCAGACTTCGTGCTACAGCAAACCGGCAACACAAGATCTGCATTTCGCGCTACAGCATCGACAGCCCACAAGTGACAGCCAACTTTTTCCACAAGCTCCTCCACCCTCAGTGGTCTGGTAAGGTTCCTTAGACCCCTCCCTTTTGTACACCCTTGTGAAGCTTTAAACGTCTCCTCCAACTGTCCACTGCACCTGCTGGTCTCCCCGCTAATCTAGGCATACCATGCTTGAAGCCACACTGGCACATTGAGGTTGAAAGGAGTTCCGGCGGTACGGTCGGAGAGGTCTGCGGTGGGCAGAGGAGGCAGGCTTCAGCGCCGGACACCTGAGGTGGCTTCTGCAGCCCCAAAGGGCTTTGGCTTCAGTAGCTGCAGCCCCACAGGACCCAGTTTCTGACTTGCTTCTCCTGGCTCCTCTGTGTTTCCACTTGCTGCTACCGCTCAAGGCATGATCCACATAGGTTTGTGATCAGCAAATGCAACAAGGTAAGAACAAAATGTATACACCTGTTTACAGAAAGCAAGAATTCATGGGAGATTACAGTAAACAAGCTATTCTCCACACTGGGGACTAACTCAAGCTGGGCAGCCTAAAACAAATAAAGCCAGTAAAGAGAAAACAAGCAATAATGTTATAAAGCACAAAGCCAATGGTAAACAATGGACAGAATGCCCCCAAGTCTTAAGCAAACCAGACAGCTGCACAGTTGGGTATGCTTCAACTGAATGATCTATTTACTGAAATTCCTCTGTGTTTCAAAATACCCCAGGTGAGGTTCAGACAGGGTTTTTTGTTCAGTGGCTGATGTGACACAAGGTGAGCTGTCGGAGTGAGGCACATCAAGGACTGGTTGGGCATCTCCCAGCCTGAAAACCCCTGGAGGCAGGCATTGCCCTTCCAGATCTGCAATAATATTTCATGGACGACACAACTACAAGTGATCAATGACTGGGCCTTTTCCACCCAAGATGAACCATCCGTGGCGGACAGAAGGTCTATGGACCTGGTGAATTTTGTCCGGCAACTATATCGTGAACAAGGGATGCCATGATTACCAGCCCCTACGGCCATGGTGTTCAAGATATGGGACAAGGCTACTAAGACTTGGGTTGGAAAGGTAAACTGACACTGGGGCCCTTACTAAGGGATTCTGATATATTGAAGGGACTACACAACATGGAGAACCAGAGAAAATGGGACCTACTGTGTCTATCTAAGGTGGGTGACATCTGTTGAGTTCGCGAGATGATAATCTTCTCCAAATTACAAGAACAATATAAGCTGACAGTAAGTAAATACCTCCGATATCAACAACTGCATTGCAATTTTCGCAATCTGCCAGACACACCCGACTCATCTTCATACTGGTCGCATTGCAAAATCATTCCCTTGTATAAACCATTTTTAGAGTATATGTCCGTGTATCACCAATATGTAAATGACACCTATTCACTCATGTCACTTGAGCACTCTCTTCACTTCATTTTTTATCACCTCGTTCTTATTGAAATGTTGACAGGTGCATGAAAAAGAAAAAGATTCAAATTCAGAGAATTAGTTAACATTTACAATTCTGCATAAATTGTGGTTCTCTTGTTCCAGCGCACCCTCTCTAGTAATGCTGCTACTTTTTTGAAACAATGTTTATGATCCATCCTTGATTACGTAAGCAATTTCCGTACCCGACAGAACCAATTGTAGCTTACTTTAAAACACAGGGGGGCATATTTACAAGCCCCTTGCGCCACTTTTGCGTAATTTTTCCCATGTTAAAAATGACGCAGAAGTGGCGCAAGGGGCTTATAAATCTGCCCCAGGATATCTTGTGGCATCACACATCTAAGAGCACTACCCTGGCTAGCCTGGAAATCCAAATCACTCAAAGAACAAACATCAAAAGGGTTTCTCTCTATATATATGGAATACCCTTTCTTTATACCTCTGACTGTCTTTTATTTGCATAGTTCAGAAAAGGTTTCAAAAGCCACTTTAAACAAAATCTTCCTAATATCTCGAACTGCATTTCTTACCGCCCCACCCCACTGTGAAGCTATATTTCTCATCTCTTCGTTATTTGTACACATGTAACATTCTCAGGTTGCACTGTAAACTCTTATACTGAACCAGAGTGCCTTCGACAGGTCAGCAGCTGCCCCCCACCCACCTCCTCCCACCCCCAGTGCCTTGAGACCCTTATGAACGAGTACTCGCGCTATACAAGGCACTTGATTGAAACACAACTGCATATCTGTAGCCTTCCATGTTAGTTATCCTGTGATCGTTGCTCAATACTGTTACTTTCTTTATAGTGATGGTCAAGACATAGTTTTGGAATAAGCTCTAGTACTGATCATTTTTGCATCCGATGCATGGTGGTCAAACTGGACATTTAGGTAGGCTCGTATTTAATAGTTTTCATTTTACTGATTTCCAAACAAGTTTGTGACAAATTTCAGTCTTTTTGAGGTTGCTTACTTTTTGTTTAAGCAATCAAGTGAGAGAAATCAAGCCAAGCTGCTTACGTTTCTAGCTGATGCACAGATGCAGCTTGGACTTGGACAGATGTCAATAAAATATGACCTAGCGAGCAGAAACTGGGATTTGTTCATATTTTGTGATAAAGACGTTTTTTTCACAGCATAAGTATAAGGTGCATGCGCCTGACTTCTGGAGCAGAAACAACAATACAGGGATCTGGCGTTCTATTCTAAATGTGGTTCCAGACTAACTAGTCCCCCCCCCCCCCCACTATTCCAGTAAAAGGCATCTATTTAAATGCAGGATATTTATTTATTTATTTGTAGAGTTTTACCTGCTATTATTCCCCCATCACAAATACAAATAATTTTGGGGGCAGGGCGATCCTGTTTGAGTCTGGAAACAAATTTGCAGAGTAGATTACATTTAGCGCAACGCTGCTAAAAATCAGATAATAAAGCTCCAGCACCAATAAGGAGACAATCCAGTAATTTCACCATAGATACATACATCTCCTCTGTGGTCACAAGTTTCCAGTTTAAAAGTAATCTGCTGTAGAAATAATACAGACATGATCTACATTATGTTGCAAAACTTAATTTTTACTCGTTGAAAACTATTTCATGTGTCACCTAGACATCTTGTTTTGAGAAATGAGCTGATTTTCCAGATACCATGACCAACTCTCTCCACCAGCGAATAACCACCTATGCTTCACTCACATATAAATTGAATTCATTCAATGCTGGCAAAGGATGTCCTTTATTTCTGTCTTTGCTTTAGATGTTTGGAATTTGATTCCAGGTGACCTGCACCTCCAGCGTGTAAAAGGATCTATGTATTAGAATACTCAGACATCTTAAAGTATATTTGGACATTAACCAATCTGTAAAGGAAAAATGCTGCTTGAGTGCAATGTGCTTTATAAATTAAAAAGCAAATTGTCTTGTACTCTTCAAATACAACTAACTACACAGGCAGCCATTGCACACAAAAAGCAAAATGGTCAACAACAAAAAAATTGAATAGTGATAGAAAGCCTTGAGGATGCAGGAAGGTATAGATCTTCAACTGACATTACATTCCAAAAGGCATGGACATGTAAGAAAGCAGACCGGACACAGTCATGAGAGGCTCCCGGCTGATTCTGCATAATCCTGCCTAATCTTGCCTCACAAGAACTAAAGTGGCCTGTTTTCATAGGGCATGCACCCCTGCCCTAGCACCGCGCCCTGAATTTTGCCCCGGCGGGCTGCTGGGGGAGCCTCTGGAGGCGGTAACATTTGGCGACTCGCGGCATGCCCGAGGCCATGATCTGGTGAAGCCACAGGCCAGGCCCGCCGGGGTCCACTTCCCTAAGCATACTCGGCGTCTCCGCCCTTGAAGAGCAAGAGGTCTCGTAGACGGGATGGTCCCCTATCCACAGAGGAAGCGGAGGCGCTGCGGAGTGTGACGGACTGGCACACCTGGACCGGAGTGGAGAGCAGCCTGAGTTAGCGGGGGTAATTGACGCAGTGACAAGTCAAAACAAGCTTTATTCGATTACATTTAAAATCATAAAAGCAACAAGACAGCATAAATTTAGAAATTAATTACAGTAGTGGCACGCAGTGACATTTGGCGCCCTGGCTAACAATAAGTTGTTCTAAATATACGCACTTGGACCAATCTGCAGACTTAAGAATGTCTTCCAAACTGGCCCCAGCCCAAAAAGCCTTAAACACCTTTGCTCCTATCGCAGAGGGTGCCCCAAAGCAATTTGTATTTACCCCGCCATGATCATCACACATTTAACCCATTTGCTAAGGCTAGAAACAGGAGTAAATAGTTTACACAAGCCAATCAAGAGCTGTGGATCAGATGTTATTAGGTTTTCAGTTAACTGTATGCACTGCTTGAGACATCCTACCACACAACTGAGGGTGTAACAGGAATGCCGCAAATTCAACTGCAGTAGAAGAATTCTTGGTACACCTTGTGACCATGAAGGAACCCCCGTGGTGAAAAATGCAAGAAAGGAATGACCAAAGCTCTAACATCCGACACACATCTAAAAGAGACAAAACATAGTAAAATCACTAACCTTGTGAACAACAGTTTATATGACAGAGGTGTCATTATCTTCCCATGACTGGAAATGTTGCAGTAGCAAATCTCTATCCCACAAGGTAGAATATCTAGGCTTAAACTGATTAGAATACATAATACCTTTCCATAAACTGCAAACTAACAGATGTTCCCCAACTGGTTTGTCTTCATTCTTCTGATACCCTGTCAATATAGCTGACCTATAGTCATTTATAGTCCTATAGCCCTTCTAACTAGCTGCCAGGTGAGGCATGCAAGAACATTTAGAACACTTGTGACTTTTCAAAGAACCAGATCACTACCTCATTCCCACACCAGCTATTACAGATATTCCATGCTGACCTATATGCCCTTATTACACACGTTACCAAGTATGCTCCGATTTACCAGAAGCTGACTTTGAAAGCCTCAGTATGTCTTAAAACATCTTAAAAGGTTCCATGCTACCAGAGTGAGCTTGCGTTCTACAACAAGGTTGTTACAGCACTCAAGAGGATCCTTAAATTTTAGAATTAGAATTTGTAATCCCTTGACAATTATAGGCGAGACAGAAGGTTGAACCCTCCATAGTGGAGTTACCAAAATGGCTGTTGCTAATTGCCTGCGGATCTGAGCTATGCATCTTGGAACCATGACAAAATACGGAAAAGCATAGAGATTTCCACCAGACCATTCCTGAAGAAAAGTATCCATTGCTAGTGCCTCTGGATCTAGTCTTCAGCTGAAGCACTTGCTTAGCTAAGCTGCTAACCTTGAAGTGAAAAGATATGTGTCGAAAGGACCTCACTCTTGGTTACCATACAGAGTCCTCAAATACCAATCTGCTGCCACATTGCATGGACACTCAAGGTATTCTGCTACCTGGGAAATGCCCTCCTGAGGGCAAAACTCCTAGATGGATCTTGCCAGGTCTGCCAGCAACCTAGATCTTGGTCCCTCCAGTCTGTTGATGTACCTGACTGTTGTGAGGTTGTCCATCCGCAGGAGGGCCACAAACATTATCCTATGTTTATTTTACCAGACTTGAATTGCAAAGAAGCCTGCAAGAAGCTGTTGTGCATTGTCAACTCTCAAGAATGTAACCACAGAAGAATGAGTTAGCTACCTGTTCATACAGTTGTTATTGAGACAAGTTCCTTATGATCTTCAAGGCTGACATGCCTTGGAACCCACAGGGTGTTTTAAAAGAACCCTCATCCACCAACTTAGGGGCACATTATGATGGAGGATTTTCCGCATCCTCCGAGCCGGCGGAAGCCACCGCCGGCCCGGCGGATGCGGAAAATCCTCTGCGGACCCACCAAAGACCCACCGCCACTTTAGGATGGCTGGTGGGTCCTGGTTTCAGTCCGCTGCTTTTCCGCCACGGTTGGCTTACAACCGCGGCGGAAAAGCTCTAATATGGTGGCGGTGTCTCTCATACACCGCCAGACATATTAGGATGGCGTAGAAGAGATGCTTTTCCGCGGCGGGTTCACCGCCGTGGAAAAGCATACGGATCTTCACTCTGGGGGCCCGTTGCGGACCCCCTGGGTGAAGGGAGGTGGGGTGTGCACATGGGGGGTACCTATGGTACCCCCCTGCATTTACATGCAGAAAGCGGCAGGCACCGCACGGTGCCTGCCGCTTTGTGCATGTAAATGCACTGCATGTGTTTTTAACATTGCGGCGGGTGCAGCTTGAAGCCGCACCCGCCGCAATGTTAAATATTGAGGATGTGACCGCCAGCTTTTTTCTGCCTCTCAGGGTCAAAGTGGCTTTCGTCAGAACAAAAAAGCAAAGTGTGCATGCTCGCTATGGCATACGAAATTCTGATTTATACTTACGAAACGCTTTAAACATTGGAGATAATAACCTCTTGCGATTCATCCTGTAAAGATACCTTTATGAGAAAAAGACCTAACTTGTCAGGTAGGTAGTTCTGTGATGGAATCAGGTAAAACATTATCTGGCAGATGCATCAACGTAGCCTTTTGCTATTCCTAAATAGCGATTTTTAAGGAATCGCTATTTAGGAATAGCAAAAGCCTATGCATGTAGGAATCGCTATTAAAATAGCGATTCCTAAACATTCCTTAATTGCTACTCGCTAATAGCTAGTCGCAATTAAGGAATGCTGTACCATTCATTCCTATGGGCCCATAGGAATTAATTGGAGATTGCATGAGCAATTTGCGAGTACCAATATTTACTCGCAAATTGCTCATGCAATTTCAAGGGTGCAGGGGTGTCAAAATGACACCCTGTTGTCCCCCTGAAATTGATATCTGCACACATGTTGCACACACACATGCCCTAAGGGCATGTGTGTGCGTAACATGAAACTTTGAAAAATGCACAAAAGTGCTTTTTCAAAGTTTTAGCAAATTACCATGAAGTACAACTTCATGGTAATTTTCTCCCCCTATTAGCGAATTCGCTATTTTTTTTACTTTCATGCATTGCATTTAAGGAATCTCAATTTGGGATTCCTTAAATGCAATTGCAATTTAAGGAATCTCAATTTAGAGATTCCTTAAATTGCGATTTTTGCATTTGGGATGATGCATCCCAAATGCAAAAATACCGGGAGCAAAGGGCCAGATTCTGATTGTGTGAGTATATATGTGATGGACTATTAGTTACCAGGGGGATAATTATTTTGGTGTATTATGTTCTTCTGTATATATACCTGTATTTTACATTATGTGTATATTGATGTGTTTTCCTTTTCCTATTTTTGAATGAAATACCAATGCATTTGGATTTGTGAGATTTATATAACTATTATGAAAGTGGTTATAAACCAGAAAAAAAAAAAAAAACCTCTTATAAAAAATGAATTTCATCTTTGAATTAATATGAAAAAGGATTCGAACAAAAAGAGATGATATGAAATAATGAATAAAACTTTATACTGTTTTAAAGAAAATAAATAAGATTGTTGTGTATTTGTCACCCATATTGAGCTGATTGCAAAAACAAAGATTAGAAAAAGTATACATTTGTATTAATATATTGTGGCCATCGAGGGAAAATCGTTTTCTTATTGTGTTTTTTCATTCCCCTCTCTTTACCTGGCCTTTCATAACTCTTGAAGGGGTCCCACTTACCTTGCTATTACCTTTATACTAGTATCTGAAGAACCGCGGTTTAACCCAGCGGCGTCAGGGGCACGCCTAAGATCTTCGAGTTCACCTGTCTTGGTATTCAAAGACACGGAATACTTCTGGATGGCGTCAGAGACCAAGTTTATTAGCTGCAGCTAGTAACAGTGATCCTAGAAATACATCACGGTGTAAATTCTCAGGAGACTGCTCATTTTACTAAGGCGAGACGTCTCCTTTTATATCCAATATTCACATTATAAATGTACACCCACTGCACAAAATTCTAACCAATAAGATACATTTTCAAACAAAGTATCACATAGCAAAAAACTCAATTTACAGTATCCCAACCCAAAAGTTAATTATTAGGAATGTCCCAAATTCAATCTCCACAAGCCGGACAAACCTATAATTGAAAGCATAATCCATGTAATGAAGAAACATAAAAAAGAAACAGTAACAGATGCTGAACAAGATAAAGCATGTGCAAGGAAACTAAAAAGTTAACGATGTCCTGAACATTGATTGGCAATCTCAGATAAAGATCGATCAGGGAAATTGGCTTTGCGAAGTCAGTTTCAGGTGAAGAGGTCAGTTTCTTACAGTTCATTTCAGAGTCAAAAAGAAACCTAGTTAATGTATACATGAACTAAGAAGGCCAGGCCACTTCGTTCGCCAGGTTACCTTTACAGGCCTACGTGAGGGCAACACAAAATGGTAGCACAGAACAAAATGGAGTCAGACTCGAGAATTACAGAACCTCAGACTCATGTTAATCTGAATCTAGGTCTATATCAATATTCATTAGGTCATCAAAGTGTTGCTGTAGCATCATTTTATTATTCTCTACTTCTCTTGAGACAGGTCTCCGAACACACATAGTAGCACAAAGACTACAAATGGCGGGACCACACTGGATGCAAAGACAACAAGAGAAAAGGATGGCTAAAACCATACCAAGGAATGTCAGAATCTTCCATCCCCATTTGGACCGCAGTTCCCAAAACCATCCCGTCAATGACCAGTCTCCTTCGTCTACATGGATAGACTCAGAGATCTTATGCAACCTAGAGATGGCTTGGTACACTGTGGGGGCATTATCTGGTATGTAAACACAGCAACTAGATCCAATCAATTTACATACTCCTCCTCGATCTGCAAGCATGATGTCTAATACCATACGGTTCTGCAAAGTCATAAGGCGGTCCGCTTGAAGCTCAGCTGTAACATTACTAAGAGCACCTGCTGTCTCATTAATAGTAGCTTCAACAACGCGGACAAGCTGTCCAATATGCCTACTATTGATCATAGGACCCCAAAAGGGCAGGAAGCCCTTGAAGAAATATCCTACTTCGTGTGCTGCAGTACCTTCCGGATTGAAGACACCTTTACCATATCTCGTTCTATGATAGTCTGAAGCAGTAGTATATGTAGGGGGAAGCAAACACGCCACATAACATGTTCCTGCAAAATCAGATGGCAGCCATGTGTAGGCTCAGTTATGACAAACAAAATATGTGCCTTTAGCTGGCACAAACGGTGGAGAAGTCCGGGATGAATAGACATAGGTTTGAGCACACACACTCTTACCTAGCTGAGCTTTCGGATTCCGACCAGTACCTTGCAGACAAAAATGGCCTCGGTGGGGTACAATCCAAATAGGGGGAGACCTTTTTCATATATCCTTCTCTGTCAAGCTGGTACTACGTCCAGTCACGTTCCAACCAACATAAGCCTGCACCTCAGCCTTAGGGATAGTATTGTATGCATCAATATCTCGGATTATAGCTACTATTCCCCTTATCAAGGCACTATTTCTGGAGTTATCTTTAAGGGAACGTAAGGGGCGTACCTCATTTGCATAGATAAACATGGTCTGAAAAGCCCACACAGACCCATTAAAAGAAAAAGGCAAAACCAAATATGGCATACCATTATCTGTCGTATGAGGCATAAGACCACAAGCCCAACAATTAGTGGTATTTACTACTAACTGATGCTGATGCAACAACTGTATGAATGAGTTGTTGACAAATTCTGATCTCCTTGTTTGTACATGTTCAGGCAACGTAAAAAACTGGTGCAAAGAAACAGTAGTGAAATAAAGCATAGGTTGAGAGGTGGGTGCAGATGTCTGTTGTGTAAATAGACAATCCAACCCACACAAGCTATTGTGATACTTAAAAACATCAAAAAGCACAATATTATAAAACATTTGCTATATATCAATGTACAAAATCTTGTCTTAAGATCTATTCTCTAAACATCTCTTTCAGTTACAACAGACTCCATCCTCTAACGTGCTGCTTGCCGCAATTTTCCTTCTTCACTCAAGTGTGCGTCCAGGCGTCCTAGACGTCCCTAGAACCGCAGACCTTTCGTCAATACGCGGGCCACCCCTTAAGTCTTATACCGCGACCCTGCAGCTGACCCGGATGGTGGTTCAAAAAAGAAAAAGAAAAATAGTCTCTTGTCTGAAAGAGTGTAATTCACAAAAAAATTCAGATTTTATTTGCCCTTTTTAGACCTTAAGTTGTAGCGTTCTTTACCAGGCACAGTTTGATCCTGAAAGAGTGTCTCTGGATACGTAGTATCAAATCTCAAACACGGCTGCACAGCTTCTTGCAAGTCTTCATTATCCGCACGTTCTGACTGAGTCCATTCCAGATGTGCATCGCTAAAAGGTACAAATCTTGGAACCCTTTCACTCTCGGAATCGGCAACACCTTCTCAGACCCACTTATCGTACGGTAAGGGCAAAGGTATCTTCTTGCAATGGGTACCATGTACCCAGTTTTTCCTGCCGAACACCTTGATAACAGGATTTGGTATGGACCGGTCCATCTTGGTTCCAAGTTCTTTGACCTCTGGAAATTCCTGGTAAGAATCCAGTCACCAGGTTGAATCGTGTGGCCTGCGTCTACAGAAACTGAAGGCAAAGTGTCATGGACCTGTTGGTGAAGAACACGCAATTTAGCAGTCAAATCATGTAAGCAGTTAACCAACATAGGGTGCTCGATATCACTGTATTTCTTAGGCCTCGGCACACCCCAGACATTCGCCGGGTGTCCAAAAACAATCTCGTATGGGTTAAGTCCCACACAGGAATGTACTGTTGTTCTCGTGGACAAAAGTGCCAATGGTAAGGCATCGGGCCATGTAAGACCAGAGCTTGCTTGCACCTTGGCCAACTTCAGCTTCAGAGTGCCATTATAGTACTCGACCAGGCCTGCTGACTGGGGTGATTCGCAGCGTGAAATTTCTGTTTGATACCCAGACCAGCACATACTTTCTTCATAATCTGACCCACAAATTCACTTCCATTATCACTCCATACCATCCTCTGCAAACCATATTTGGGAAAGAATTCTTTGAGCAAAATCTTGGCTGTAGACAAGGCAGTATTATCCTTTAGGGGGTAGGCCTCTAGCCATCTGGAAAAGGCACAAACAACCACAAGAACATACTTCAAGTTATTGCATCTTTCCATATGAATGTAGTCTATCTGCAACACCTCGAACGGATACGTTGGAGGAGCAAAATGACCCACTGGAGTTGGTGTTCCCTTTCCAGGATTATGCATCAAGCAAATCATGCAATGTTTAACCAAATTCTCAGCACATTTAGGAATTCCACCATTCTGCCATACCAGAGCCAACAACTTACATATCCCTTTTGAACTAATGTGAGCCAGCCCATGAGCCATAGTAACCACCGGAAGCACATATGCATCCGGCAACAACCATCGCCGGTGCTCTGACAACTCAACCCAAGAGCCTGTTGAATCCAACATTCCCGTACTCTCTCTCCACATACTCAATTCTTTCTCAGTAGCTTCTACCTGAATCATCTTCACACTTTCTGTTGTATCTTCACACATTCCTCCTTCCACAACCCATCTGGCAGGACCTGCAACATACATCCGACTTGTCACATCTTTCGCTGTTTCTCTCCCTACTTCATCTGCAAACGCATTCCCTCGACCCACATCATCTGTAACCTTCTTATGCGCACTACACTTTACTATCGCAATTTGGGTTGGCAAAGTAAGTGATTCAAGAAGTTCACTCACCAATTGTCCATGCTGAATTTTCGTACCATGGGAAGTAAGAAATCCTCTTTCCTTCCACAAACGACCAAAGCTGTGAGCCACGCCAAATGCGTATTGGCTATCCGTAAAAACATTCACTCTCTTTCCTTTTGACAACACACACGCTCTAGTCAATGCTATCAACTCCGCTGCCTGCGCTGAATTCTGTGCAATACGTGCTGTTTCAACAATCCTGTGCACAGTTGTGACAGCATATGCTGCAGTCGTCTCTCCATTCGGAAGCTTAAAGCATGAACCATCTACCCATAGGGTACCATCAGGATTCGAAAGAGGAGTATCTTTCAGATCAACTCTACCCTTCTTTTCCTCCTCTGTCCGGAGAAAACAGTCATGCTGTTCCTGAGCATCTGTCTCTACAAAAATTGGCAACAATGTAGCTGGATTCAATGTGTTGCACCACTTGATGTGCACATGGCTAGCCAAAAGCGTCAACTCATAACCTGATAAACGTGCACTGGTAAGATGTTGATTCTTTGTTCTATTCAATAGGGTATCCACTGCATGTGGGACCATCACAATCAATGTATTATCCAATACCAAACCAGCAGACTGTCAGATAGAAACAGCCGCTGCCGCTGTTGCTCTTAGACAACTAGGCAATGCCCTAGCTACCGGATCTAAAGTGGCTGAAAAATACACACATGGGCGCTGCTTGTCTCCAAATTGTTGCGTCAATACTGACAACGCACAACCTTCTCTCTCGTGTACATAAAGTGTAAAAGGTTTACTATAGTCAGGGGTACCCAACACCAGAGCAGAACATAATGCATCACGCAATTCAGAAAAACTCTTCTGACATTCGTCAGACCAAGGAAGAGGGTGTGGTGTGTCCTTAAGGGTAAGTGCCAACAAAGGTTTCGCTAGCAAACAAAAATTCGGAATCCACTGTCTACAATACGAGGTGATACCTAAGAAGGCACGCACCTCTCTCTGTGTGCATGGCACAGTCATTTGGGCAATCGCTTGAATATGCTCTGGGGTCAATCGTCTTCCCTCCTTCGACAAGAGATGACCTAAGTAGGTCACTTCTTGTCGGCAATATTGCAACTTCGAAGGTGACACTTTATGATGAAGGTCAGACAGGTGTCGCAACAAAGAAAAAGAGTAACTTCTTTACAAATCTCTTCATCATCAGCAGCAACCAACAGATCATCAACATACTGGATAAGAATAGCACCAGAAGGCAATGCAAAAGTGACAAGCTGAGTTTTCAATACCTGACTATAAATGGAGGGACTCTCACAATAACCTTGTGGAGCGCATTTAAACCGGAAACTGCGGCCTCCTAAAGAGAAGCCAAAAATATCCCTACTTTCTTCAGCAATCGGAATACTGAAGAAAGCGTTTTTCAGATCAATAACAGAAAACCAAGCAGCTGAGGCAGGGATCATAGTCAATAAAGCAGTAATGTCTGGGACAACAGGAAACTGTGGCACAACAATCTTATTGACCTCTCGAAGGTCGATCACAAACCGATACACAGGTGGCTGAGAAGAGTCAGTACGCTTAAGGACAGGCAGAACAGGACTATTACACACATTGCCTCTCGTTTCTTCAACCACACCTTTCTCAACCAAATCATAGATAATCGCTAAAAGAGCTCTTTCGCCATCACTGGAAATTTTGTATTGAGGAATGCGAGGTAATTTAGCATGCGACTTAAGGGTAACAACGTAGGGTGGAATCTGCAAAATACCAACATCATTAGGACCTGTAGCCCAAAGTGTATCAGGGAGAGAACGCAGTTCCAGTGGAAGGTGATCCTTAGACAGATTTATCGGGGAAATCACTTTCTTACCCACCGTAAGATGTACTCCCAAAGGAGAACAATATAATGTTGCATGCAATCTTTTCAACAAGTCCAAACCCAACACATTCTCGCCACAGCCAGTCGTTAGAATAAGGGGAGCCTCCAATTCACAATTACCAATAGAAAGGGGCAAAGGACAAGAAACCGGGTTATGAACTGGGGCGCCAGAAAATCCTACTGAAACATCAGTCAAGCAAGATAAGGGTGCGCCAGGGAGTTTAGAGTGCATGATAGAACTCGTTGCTGCACCAGTATCCAAAAGAAAAGGTTCTGCCACACCTGATGTAATCACTTCAACATAAGGTCCACTCTGGTCTACTGGAACTGACACTACTCCCTCCCTTTGTCCATGGCTGTCCTAACTATCATTAAAATCAGCACTCTCACTTCCAACATAATAATCATCAGTGTAGTACTGAGTGGACTGGACGGTCGGAACATTCTGTTGGTCAAAATAATTTATAGAATTCTGAGGGGAAAAGGAACGTTCATTCTGGGGAAACGTACCACGTCCCCTACCCCTATGTACTTGTGTGAAACCACCACGACCTCTCAGACCAGACATACCATTCGCACGCTGTAGCAAGATCGTGCAACTATTCTTGAAGTGACCTTCCTCTTTACAATAAGCATACTGATTAGGGCCTAGCGGGAGTCGCGAAGCAAAAGACTCAGGCTTCTGCAACAGTTTCTGAAACTGTGGGGGTTGCTGAAACTGATGCTGATTAGGGCGAGGCGGATAAGCCTGCTGCAGAAGAACTTTCGCTTTTAATTCTCTAGTCTTCTTCTCTATTTTATCCTTCTCATCTTTATCCCTATTCTCATAGTATTGTGCAGTAGCCAATATCTGGGCAGAAGAAGAAATAGCCCATGAACTCTCAGAATCCTTTAACTTATTAGAAAGTTCAGGAAGTAAATTAAAAACAAACTTATCTACAAACAACCTCTGACCACCTTCTGTACTCATGTCCTGACCACTATGATCAATGAATGTTTCCTCAAACCTAGTGAAGAAATCAGACACACTCTCATCTTTCTTTTGTTTGCATGCTGTTAACTTGTCCCAATTCACCCGCAAAGGAGGCATCATAGTTTTCATTAAATTAATAATTCTACCAGGTAGTTCTGCAACTAAGGGTTCAGGTTTGGCACCTCCTAATTGCAGACCATCTGCAGCAGTAATATTAACCCACGTATCTCCTAACTCTGGCGCGTGATCCTTGTGACGGATCTTCGCCCACAAGGGTTGAGGAACTACATTACCCATCAACATATCTATGTCAGCTAAATTCCATAACACATGCATCAACTGTCTGAGACAATTCCTTGTAATAACCAGTAGGATTTTTACGGGGGTCAGGCAAGGTCTGCTTAAGAGCCAGGACCTCAGCTCTCTTCCAAGGGACATGTACCCACACTCGCTGAAAATGAGCCGGTGCAGCCACAATACCATGAGCGGCATCAGACACAACTGCCTCTCTCCGTACAGGGGGATCCTCTCTCATAGGATACTGCTTCACTTTTCTCCTAACAGAAGGGTCAGGTTCGAACAATGACTGAGGTGGAAGTCTAGACCTAAAAGTGAGTAGTGTCTCTACCGCTTCCTCAACATCGGAACCCACTATCGTTCCTTTAGCAAATTCAGACTGAACATTAATCAATTCCAGTGGAATTGAACCCAACTCATTATCTTCCCACTCCTGACGAAGGAAGGTACACATGGCATCAAAAACATACCTTTGTTTTGGTGCCTCCCACTGTAGGAAGATATCCATAACCACTTGTGGACCGTACTTGGAAGCATTCGAAACCCATCTACGAGCAAGGAGATCTAACACTGCCCGCACTTTGGGACCAGGAAGCTGACTACGTCTCTGCTTACGTTCAGAAACAGGGGTCATATTCAGTGACCCAAAGAAAGGAGACAAAAGACTAGTGACAGTCTCAGTCATTCCTTGCCGAGCAGAAGGAGAAGAAGCTGACATGAGCACAGGAGACAAAGTGTTTTGAGGCAAGAGAGACGTAGGGACAGAAATAAGAGAAGTCGAAGATAAAGGAGTGTAAGGCAAAGGAGTTTGAGGCAAGACTGGTGGCAAAGCTGGCGGCCCTGGAGGGGGCTGCACCACGGAAGGAAGAACCACCTGTGAAGCAACAGGTGGCGGAACAACAGCAGGGGGTTGAACGACAACAAGGGGTGCAACAACTGGAGGTAACGTAGGTGCAGTAGCACCCTGCACATAAGGGGATGGTAATCTCAGTAAATGTGACATCAAAGGATCTTTTTCAGGGTCTTCAGTCACATCTGAAAGGGGAGGTGGCAAAGCCGGGTAACATTTGTCAATAGCCATACAATGTTGTCTATCTAACACTTCAATCACACGATCTTCTTCATCTTCCTTAAACTGCCTAGCAGCTTGCATTACCGACATATTCCTTTCCTTCCTATCTCTCATAGCTTGCTTAATTTCTCGCTGTTTGGCTTCCTTACGCCAAAGGCGGAAAGAGTCAAACATCGCCGGCTGGGCTTTCTTCTTAAATAGTGCAACTTCTAGGTTATCTAAAACATCTGATTCAAAACTACCATGTTGGGGCCATCGTAAAACACCATCTTTCCTTGTATAACGGACCCATACTTCATTAAAGGTAATGGGACCCACACCGTGCTTTAAATAAAGCTCATAGGTTGGAGTTCCAACCGGAGGTATCGGACATGAGTCCTCCAATCGGGAATCCTTATTACAACTACAACAAAACCATTTCCTAATTTTGCCAAAACCAGGCATCTTTAGCTCACTAGTCTTGCTTCAAAGTTCAAAGGGTTATCAAAAATGATACACTCGTAAATATACGAACCCCTCGGCTTCGACTATTGCAATGGCCGAATCAAAACCAAGAAACAAAACAAAGTCGTGGGAGCGACCCACTTATACGTAACCAAAATGTCTGTCACGTCACCGGAAGACCGTCTAATGTCTCGCCTTACAAATCATCACAAGAGGGTCCAAGACAGGGCGACAGTCAGAGCAGCAGTCCTTCGCAGCCGTCGGAAAGGGGAAGCCTTGCAGAAAAAACCTTTGGTCCACGTCGACATGCAGGGGTCAATGAAGTGGCGGCCGTCCTCCAGATTTTCCTCACGGGGCTCCTCACAATCTTCGGGCTTGGACCAGTACTGCTGAAGTCGCCCTACGTTGGGCGCCAGTTGAAGAACCGGGGTTTAACCCAGCGGCGTCAGGGGCACGCCTAAGATCTTCGAGTTCACCTGTCTCGGTATTCAAAGAGATGGAATACTTCTGGATGGCGTCAGAGACCAAGTTTATTAGCTGCAGCTAGTAACAGTGATCCTAGAAATACATCACGGTGTAAATTCTCAGGAGACTGCTCATTTTACTAAGGCGCGACGTTCCCTTTTATATCCAATATTCACATTATAAATGTATACCCACTGCACAAAATTCTAACCAATAAGATACATTTTCAAACAAAGTATCACATAGCAAAAACTCAATTTACAGTATCCCAATCCAAAAGTTAATTATTAGGAATGTCCCATATTCAATCTCCACAAGCCGGACAAACATATAATTGAAAGCATAACCCATTTGATGAAGAAACATAAAAAATAAACAGTAACAGATGCTGAACAAGATAAAGCATGTGCAAGGAAACTAAAAAGTTAACGATGTCCTGAACATTGATTGGCAATCTCAGATAAAGATTGATCAGGGAAATTGGCTTTGCGAAGTCAGTTTCAGGTGAAGAGGTCAGTTTCTTACAGTTCATTTCAGAGTCAAAAAGAAACCTAGTTAATGTATACATGAACTAAGAAGGCCAGGCCACTTCGTTCGCCAGGTTACCTTTACAGGCCTACGTGAGGGCAACACAAAATGGTGGCACAGAACAAAATGGAGTCAGACTCGAGAATTACAGAACCTCATATCTCTCGTCAGGCTCCTCCGTGTATCAAAGTCCCCACTCTCTTCTTCAAGGTGTCTCACCCACCCATCAACCTGAACATTCTCGTAAGTACTGTATCTTGTGTGGTGACCTGAGAATTCATCTTAAATACTTTGTGGTGAGGATTTCCCACCCGCTGGTGGAATTTGTGTATGGCGCTCATTGAGTGGTGGCCGTCTTCCCTGTTGTTTGGAGACTCCTGCCATCTGTACTCTCACGTGACCTAAAGGGGTGGGGATTGAACCCCGACATCATAGGATACTGGTGTGCGTATGTGCATACCATAGTTGTCCGCATTCCCAAATCAATGCGTCCTGTAATGGGATAGTGTTGATGTTTTCCTTTTTGGTTGCTATAGCGACTGGGATGTTGTATCTCCCTCTGTGTCTAGGTTGTTCCCAGTTGTGATTTGGAAATAGGAGTGCAATCCATTCAGTCGTACTTAGAATATATTAAAAATATTCACTCTGTTTTCATTTCTTATGTTTAATACATTGATTTCTTTTTCTTCTGTTCCATAGTCTTGATAGTCTGCTCGTTCTTCTATGCCTGTTACTATAGGGACAAGGAACTTTGGTCTAGTACACAATGTGTGTGATATGGAAGCTGGGGTATCCTAGAGAAAGATGATTATTATCTTGTTATTTTCATCTTATTCCATGTTGTAAAGTCTCATCAGTAGGTGTCCTCTACTTCCCTCCGGGTTTAAAATACTGTGTTCCAAGTCATTGTCGACTCTCTCCAGGACCATCCACCTCCAATTGAGTAAATGTCACATCTACCACCACAGTCCCAAAGACTTGCATTGTATTTAAGACAAGTTCTGTGGACGTAGCGAAGATGGCACAACCATTTCAGGCATCTATGTGATTTAACCACCAACATATTTCCTCCCTTGATTCCAGTCCTAAAGGAATGATCTGTGAGTATTCCAAACCCCTCTGCAGATGCCTTGTCTTGAGAAATGCTGAAGGGCCCTGTAATAAAGTAGTACCGTAAAATAAACACTTGAATCGAGTAAGAGAACAGGCCAACCAGTCTTGACAACTGGTGACATGAAATCTGCTGCTGAGCTAAATCATTCCTCAATTCCCTTTTTATTGCCCTTAGCTTTGACTTTGTAAACAACAGTATCTCCTTTTCTGAATCCACCAGCAACGCCCAAAATTTATGATTGTCTGTTGATAATGAACCCCTATGATTGTATCAACTGTATGGCTATGTGAACCTGCACCCCTCCTTCTGTCCTAGAAATACCATATTATCCAGGTATATCTCCACCGTCATCCCTTGGACTATGAGGGCCACTGACAGAGGTTGTAACAGCTTGATGAAGCACCAAGGAGTGGAGGATAACCTAAACAGCTGCCCTTGTCACGAAATTGTAGATATTTCCTGTGCTGCTGACATATTGGTACAAATAAATAAGCATCTTTTATGTACAGCTGGATCATCCAATCTCCCAGTAGAACACTCCCAAGAAATAAAACCATCTCCGTCTTGACTGTTCTCTATCTTGAAATGCATGTAAAGTACATATTGGTTTAAATATTATAAGTTAATCACCGGCTGATATGTGTTGATCTTTTTCTGAACCAAAAATATATTGCTGTCAATTCCCCTGTTGTGTAAGAGACATAGTTCTAGTGTTCCCTTCTGCTACAATTCTTGTGTCTCTTTGGTAACTAGTTTCCATCACTCTTTGAGAAACTGCATTAATGTAGACCAGCTAGTTTGAACCAGGGTTGCATAAAAATCTATCTTAATTCCCCTAACTGTCTGAATTACCAAAGGTTCGCTTGACCTTGAACTTCACGGTTAAACAAAAACAGCTAACATGACCTTACCTTTCACAAGGGGAAAAATACACAATCTTCAGCTCACACTACCCTTGATTAGCATCACCTGATAAAAAAAGTTCTCCCCTTCTTTTTTGTCAGGAACACCTATATTGCTGGAGGTATTAGGGTTCATAGTAGCCTGCGTTGCCAGTGGATCGACCCCCATATTCACAGTCCCCGAGAGAGACCTGACCCCAGACTTGTGAGTGGGATGAATGCGCTTTTGTCCAGGGAGGCAAAAGCTTGAACATATTGTCCAATTTCCATGATAAAATCACCCCCAAAGGACGAACCCATATCAGAAACCGCCAGTTCACTAAGCTTAGGATCAATATGCAACAGTAACCTCTTGTGCCTTTCAGAGGAAAACCCTGCATTCGCATTGCCAAGAAAACAGATCGACATCTCGACTCAGAACTACTTCCAGGTCTAACTGATCCCCTATTTTTTTTTTTTTTTTCAGAACAAATTTTATTAGTTTTGTAGCAGTTGATAGAACACAAGAAAAACCCTGCTTCCATAGTGGCAGAAAGACAGTGAGCATATAAAAGCAAAATTGGTCAAACAGTTCTATCCACAGTGTCCACCTCCCCCCTCCCAACATCCCCACCCGGATCCCACCCCCCACCCCGCACGGTGTTCACATTGTCCAGAAACAAAAGCCTAAGCAGCATGGTAGCAACGTGTGGTCAGTTCACTTAGGGGTAGTACAGATATGGTCTATATCAGTGGTTCGTGGCGCCGGGGGGTCCAGCGGCAGGCCCCTATAGTCAGCCCATTTCTTCCAGATTCTATAGTGTTTCCTGGGGCAGCCCCTGGCCTCAAAGATCGGGCGTTCCAATCCCATGCTAAAGTCCATGCCCCGCTTCCACACCCCCACCAGTGGGGCCTTGGGGGCCTTCCAGGCTTGGGCTATATCTCGTTTGGCTATCGCAAGACCCAGCAGGAGCAAGTGCCGTTTATACAGGTTACCCCCCACTTGTTCCATAACGTGAAGAAGGCCCAGCTGCGGCGTGCGAGGGAGTTCCCATGCCAGCACTTCCTCCAAACAGTCCCACACTCCGGTCCAAAACCTCTGCAGCCGCACACATCCCCATACTGTATGCAGGAAGGAGCCTACCGCACTGCCACACCTCAAACACTCCGGGGAGGCTATCAGCCCCGCCTTCCACAATCGTTCCCTCGTGTAGTATGCCCTGTGAAGGTACTTAAATTGGATAAAGCAAAGGCGCACCGTTATCGCTGCTCCCCTAGGGGCCTCCAGGGCTTCCCTCCAGTCCTCCTCCTCTAAGCCTCCCAGATCACTCTCCCAGACCGCCCGCAACTTGTCAAGAGAGGGGGAACAGTGTGTGACTAATGTTTGATATATGGTTGAGATTTTTTTCGATTCCAACTCCCCCATAAAGACTTTTGCCTCTAGGGGACTAAACTCCGGCAAGGATGACATGCCCGCTATTGCGGGGGCCAGGGCGTGTCGGAGCTGTAAGTACCTGAAGAATTGGGACCGGGGCATATTATATTCCTTCTGCAATGCCTGAAACGATTTAAGAACTGTGCCCTGCAGAACGTGGCCCAGCGCCGAAATGCCGATAGCATCCCAGCCCTCGAAGCCCCGGAGTGCAGCCAATCCGGGCAGCCCTCCATTATGCCACAATGGAGTTTCACCCGTGAGCCTGTTCCACCATCCCATGCGGCGGAGCGCATCGCGCCACACTTTGAAGATGACCTGTGTGACCTCTGGGAGTCTCTTCCGGATATTTGCCGAGTATAAAATAGTGTGGAGCGTGTGCGGGTCCATCATATACCTCTCTAGGGCATAGGTCGGGTCACTGCGATCACCGTACCACCATTCGTTGAGGACAAGTAGGTGCGATGCCTGATAGTAGGACTGGACATCTGACGTGGCCAGCCCCCCATAGTAGGTCGACAGGAAGCAGGTGCGGAGCGCCACTCTTATTGCTCCCCGGTCCATAGGAACCGACCCAAGGCTGAGTTCACCTGTCGAAACCATTGCTGCGGAACTGGGTAGGGGTGATTCTGTAGTTGATATAAAATTCGGGGTAGAGCCACCATCTTAAAAATGGCCGAGCGGCCATAGACATTCAGGGGCATCCTGGACCACATCCGCATGTCCGAACGGATCCTGTCCCAAACAGGCACGATGTTACGGGACCACGACACTCCCTGTATATCGGTCAGAAAGACTCCAAGGTACTTGAGGCCTCCCGTCGCCTCCTGGAGGGCCGAGGCCCAGGGACCCAAAGTCCCCCTGTCACCTAGGACCCACAATTTCGACTTCTGTGTATTAAGCCGAAGACCCGACACTTCACCGAAAATGCGCATTATTTCAAGGACCCTCGGCCCCGATTTATTGAGGTCCGTGAGAAAGAGCAAGACGTCGTCTGCGTAGAGTGCGATTCTATCTGACGGGCCCCCCACCCACTCCACACCGCGCAATTGGGCATCCATTCTCACCCAGGCCGCGAGCGGCTCCATAGCCAGGGCAAACAGGTACGGTGAAAGAGGACATCCCTGCCGGGTGCCTCGGCCGATGGTGAAAGAACCGGAGGTGGCTCCTGCTATTCTGACCGTTGCCGTCAGGTCCGTGTATAACAAATGAATGTATGACAGGAAGCGTGGGCCCAAATTGAGCCGAAGGAGGAGGGCTCGGAGGTATGTCCAACTCAAGGAGTCGAAGGCCCGGTCCATGTCCGCCAGCAAGAGGGCCGCGGGAATGCCTGCTGCTCGTACCGCCTCCACCACTAGGTGAGCGCGTCGTATATTGTGTCTCGTCGCCCTGTGAGGCATGAAGCCCGCCTGAGCAGCATGGATCACCAGTATTTTCGCTTCAAAGTTCAGCAATGAGATCGGACGATAAGATTCCGGACTGTCTCGGGGCCTCCCCGGTTTGCAGAAAACCACGATCTCGGCGTGTCGCCAGTCCGCTGGTAGTCTGCCATGATCCCGAGCCGCCTCCAGCGCCTTCCTATAGCGCATCCCCAATTGAAGGTGAAACAACTTCATGAATTCGCAGGGGAACCCGTTGGGCCCAGGGGCCTTGCCCGTGTTTAGACCACCCAGAGCTTCTCCGAGCTCCTCCGCCGACAGCGGGAGGTCTAGTCGGGTCCGTGCCTCATCCGAGAGCGCCCGGGGTGGAAGGTCTGCGAGAAATCTGTCAATTTCTTCGGCTGGGAGGGATTCCCGGGGGGCATACTGAGTCTCATAATAGTGAGCAAACATCTGAGCCAGGACTTCAGGGGCCGAAACAGGGTCGCCCGCGACATCTCGGAGGCCCGGCAGGGGCTGGGCTTGATAAGTGTCTTGACACAGCCTATATAACATTGTACTAGATTTGTCCCCCCACTGATAGATTCTGCTCTGCATAGCGAGCCAGGCCTGTCGGGCTTCATCTAACAATAACGAGGTGTACGACCGCTGAAAGTGCAGCAGCTGGTCCACAGCATCCCCACTCTCCCCCGTCAGGCATCTCGCCTCCTGGCTCTGCACCCGAGCAGCCGCCTCCTCCACCTCTAGCCTGCGGGCCCTGCGGTTCGCGGCGCACCACGCAATGTCCACGCCCCGAAGGACAGGTTTGAGGGCCTCCCACATAGTCATGGCATCTATTGTGGTTCTGAAAAATATGGATCCGTAAACAGTACCGGACTCGAGAATAAAAACTTCGTCGAAATAGGACGAATTTGGTATCAAAAGACCGGAAATGACGAGTACATCAAGCACATGTATTTTCAGTATATTCGAGTGACAATTTCACCTCGAAATCGTCATTTACCTTCTGAACCCTTAATTGCATGTTGCCCTTTTCATAGGCCTTAATCCAGTCGAATTTGATTCCACAAGGACACGTACTCCTTAATCGACTTCTTCCTGACCCCAGTACAAGTTAGAACCATTGCCCCAGGCCGAGCTCGTTAGGTCAGTTCCCTCCCAGTGACCAAGCAAGATAGTATCTAGGCCCAACCGGCCATAAAGCCATTTCAGCACGCACACCTGCCATATCTCGCTCACATCTTTCTTCTTTCCTTTTCCTCATTTATTTTATGGTGGGGAGGTGACCATTTTTATTAGGGGTCCAGCGATATCTGATGAAATGTTGGGCCTTGCCGGATGATTTGTTATGGGCATCACAACGTGAAATATGTACATGTCATCATGACTCTGCTTTCCTTTTGTAATCAGTAACCATAAATGAAATACCGCTCACCCAAGGAATGTTTCGCCAAAGGGCAAATGTTATGTATAAGAAGAGAAGCCTAACTTTGTGAAAGTGTGCAGTCTCCTGAATATACTGGCATTGTACTTCTAGGACCCTGTCACCTTGGTTGCAGCCAATAAACTAATCGTTGACTTCACCTAGAAGACTCTGAAGTTTCTGTGGGTCTGACTCAGGAGAACCCGAGGTCTTTGGTGTGTTGATCCCCTGGCACCGCTGGGTTACCGGTTCGGTACCGGTTCCTAAAAACCCAGTACCTCATTTGGCGCCCAGCGTTGGAGCGATTCCAGTGGTACCAATCAGCCTGAAGATCGTGAGGAGCTTCGTGTGAAAATTCCGGAGGAGGGCCCACCACCTCATCGACCCCTGCATGTCGACGTGGTCCGAAGGTCTTTACTGCAAGGTTCCCCGCTTCCCGACGGCTACAAGGACTGCTGCCCTGGCTATCGCACTGATGTTGGACCCTTGACATTTTCGGTAGAGCGAAACGCTGAGACGAGTCTTCTGGTGAAGCCATCGATAATTTTCAGTTAAGTATAAGTGGAGCGTCTCCTAGTCCTTAGTTGGACTTACTTTGTATATCTTAGAGATACATAAAGGTTTTTATTGGTTCTTGCAAGTACCATAACCGAAGGATTCGTGTTTTCACGAGCAATATCGTAATCGATAACTCCTTTGAAGTTTTGGAACTAGACTAGAGAGAAAGGATGCCTAGTCTTAGACTCGGGAATTTGTTTTGTCTTGGTAATAATAATAGGGACTCCCGATTGGAGGACTCATGTCCGGTTCCTCCAGTTGGAACTCCGACTTACGAGCTATACGTTAAACATGGGGTAGGCCCCATCGTTTACAACGAGGTATGGATTAAATACACTAGGAAAGACGGTGTTTTAAAATGGCCCCAATATGGTAGCTTTGATTCTGAAATCTTAGACAACCTTGAAGTTAAACTCTTCAAAAAGAAAGCCCGGCCGGCGATGTTTGACTCTTTCCGCATATGGCGCAAAGAAGCCAAACAAAAAGAGATTAAATTAGCTAAGAAAAATAAGAGAGAAGAGGGACTTTCAGTAATACAAGCTGCCGTGCAGTTTAAAGATAATGAGGAAGAGCAGATAAATGAACAATTGCACAGGCAACGTAAAATGGCAATAGATAAATGTTATCCAGTTTTGCCGTCTCTTCAGCAAGGGACAGTAAAAGAGCGTGAAAAAGACCAATTAATGTCGCAATTGTTAACTTCACCACCGCCCTATGCGCAGAATGCTACAGCACCCCCGCAACCTTTAGTTGCACAAGCTGCGCCTCTGGCTTTTCCACAACACCCACCAGCTGTTCTTCAACTGGCTCCTACTTCTTCGGTGCAGCCTCCTCTAGGCCCACCGACCAATTCTGTTGCTCCTGTGTTTTCTACGATCTTGCCTACTGTACTTTCTACAAATGCCCCTTCTATGATTTTGCCTAGTACCACATCTATTATTCCTCATACCTCTTCTGTCATCTCTGCATCCGCTTTACCTCACCCCGTTCTTTCATCTGTTTGTTCTTCCGTTTCACCTTCCCTTCGGCAGAAAATGGCCAGTACTGTTACTAATCTTCTTTTACCACTTTTCGGGTCGCCTGCTACGACCCCTAACATAGGAAAAAGACAGTTGCGAAGTCAACTGCCCGATTATCAAGAGAGAGATTCCCTGAATAATTTAGCTCGGAAATGGGTCATGGACACTGCAAAATATGATTTACAGTCTGTCATGGAAGTTTTCCATCAATGGGAAACAGCGACACAGAGATATGTGTTCGAACAGATGTGTGTTTTTCTTTGCGAAGATTTAGAAGACAATGATCAGGATTGCCTCCCACAAGAGATGTGTCGTATAAGGTTCCATTTTAGTCTGGGTATGATTGTAGGTCCCGATGTGGAAGAAGCAGTTGAAATGCTATTATCACATCGAAGTAAGGGGAGTAGTTCTGGGTCACCACCAGAATCTAGTGCATCTAGTAGGAAAAAGGCACGACAATACCCTATGAGAGAAGTACCCCCACAATGGAGAGAGGGTGACGCGACAGCTGTCCTACCTGTCCTGCCCCACTTTCACCGAGTATGGGTACATGTTCCATGGAAGCGAGCTGAAGTTTTAGCACTCAAACAAACACTACCAGATCCGCGTAAAAATCCTGCAGGGTACTATAAAGAATTGTCGCAAACTGCTGGATCATGCATTATGAATTTAGCCGATATCGATATGTTATTCGGGAACGTCGTTCCACAGCCTTTATGGGGAAAAATTCGTCATGAAGATCATGACCAGGAATTAGGTGACACGTGGGCTAATATTACTGTTGCAGATGCACGACAAGTTGGTGGTGCCAAGCCTGAGCCCCTGATAGCGGAATTACCTGGTAGGATAGTAGATTACATGAAGACAATAATGCCTGCGATACGTGTAAATTGGGATAAGTTATCTGCATGCAAGCAAAAGAAAGAAGAAACTGTGTCAGATTTCTTCACCAGATTTGAAGAAACATTCATTGACCACAGCGGTCAAGATATGACCACAGAAGGTGGTCAGAGATTGTTCGTCGATAAATTTGTGCACAATCTGCTTCCAGACTTATGTAGAAAATTGAAAGATTCAGAAAGCTCTTGGGCAGTCTCATCTTCAGCCCAGATATTAGCTACCGCACAATACTATGAGAATAGAGACAAGGATGAGAAAGATAAAGTAGAGAAGAAAACTAGAGAACTCAAAACGAAGGTTTTGCTACAGCAAGCATATCCTCCACGTGGTGGTGGTAATAAAAATAATAATGGTCCGAATCACTACCGGACCACTTTTCAGCAACCGCAGAGAAACTTGCAGAGATTCGATTACAATGAAAACCGCGTAGGTCCCAACCAGTGTTTATACTGCAAACAAGAGGGTCATTACAAATATGACTGTCCTGCTCTGCCGCAACGTACAAATGAATTTTCTGGCGTAAGAGGTCGTGGTAGTCAGCAAGCGCCTAGAGGTAGAGGGCGTGGAAACACCCCTCAGGACACACGTCCCCTTCCACCACAAAACTCTATGAACAGGTTTGACCAGCAAAATAACGTATCTGACAGGACAGCTCAATACTACGTCGATGAGTATTACCCAGAAAATGAGCAGTGGGAGAATAACGATTGCTAGGACAGCCTTAGACGAAGAGAGGGAGTTGTTTCAGTTCCAGTAGATCAGAGTGGACCTTGCGTTGAGGTGATTACATCGGGTGTGTCAGAACCTTTTCTGTTGGATACTGGTGCTACAAAGAGTTCTATTATGCACTCCAAACTCCCTGGCGCACCTTTGTCTGGCGAAATGAACGTTTCCGTAGGTTTTTCTGGCGCCCCGGTTAGAAATCCGATTTCTGACCCTTTATCTCTTTCTGTTGGTCCTTGTGAATTCGAAGCACCCCTTATTTTGACAACAGGTTGTGGTGAAAATTTGCTAGGATTAGATTTGCTAAAAAGATTGTATGCGACTTTGTACTGTTCTCCCTCAGGAGTACAACTGACTTTAGGTAAGAAAGTGGTTTCTCCCATGTATTTGTCGAGAAATACGCTTCCAACAGAATTGACACTTCTTCCAGATATTCTTTGGGCTACTGGTCCGAATGATGTGGGTCTTTTAGAAATTCCACCATACGTTGTAACATTGAAGTCGAATGTCAAAATGCCACGAATTCCCCAATACAGAATATCCAATGAGGGCGAAAAAGCTTTGCTAGCGATTGTTTACGAGTTGATTGAGAAAGACGTAATTGAAGAAACACGAGGCAATGTTTGCAAAAGTCCTGTTCTGCCTGTTTTAAAACGAACTGACCCTTCTCAGCCACCTGTGTATAGACTCGTGATTGATCTTAGGGAAGTAAATAAGATAGTGGTGCCACAATTCCCAGTTGTCCCCGACATTACAACATTATTGACTATGATTCCAGCCTCCGCATCATGGTTTTCGGTGATTGACCTGAAGAATGCTTTCTTCAGTATCCCGATTGCTGAGGAGAGCAGGGATATTTTTTCCTTTAGTTTAGGTGGTCGCAGTTTCCGCTTTAAACGCGCTCCTCAAGGCTACTGTGAGAGCCCCTCAATATACAGTCAAGCTCTGAAAAGTCAGCTTGACGCAATGGTTTTGCCCAAAGGTTCCACTCTCGTACAGTATGTGGACGATTTGCTCATAGCCGCGGATACTGAGAAAATATGTAAACTGGCCACATTGGCACTACTGCGTCATCTATGTGATCTACATCACAAGGTGTCACTTTCCAAGCTCCAATATTGCCGACAAGAAGTGACCTACTTAGGTCATCTCTTATCGAAGGAGGGAAGGAAACTGACCCCAGAAAGAATTCAGGCAATAGCTAAATTGAATGTGCCAAGAACACAGAGAGAAGTACGCGCTTTCTTGGGCATTACATCGTACTGTAGACAGTGGATTCCAAATTTTTCGTTATTAGCCAAACCCTTATTGGCACTAACGTGTACAAATACACCCAATCCCATTCCTTGGTCCGACGAGTGTCAGAAAAGTTTTCTCGAATTACGCACAGCATTATGTTCGGCCCCTGTGTTAGGTAACCCCAACTACAGTAAGCCCTTCACATTATATGTCCACGAGAAGGAGGGCTGTGCATTGTCTGTGCTGACTCAGTTACACGGAGATAGACAACGGCCATGCGCCTATTTTTCGTCAACTTTGGATCCGGTAGCACGAGCTTTGCCAAGTTGTCTAAGGGCCACAGCAGCAGCAGCTGTTTCTATTCGACAGTCTGCAGGCCTAGTAATGAATAATACACTAATCGTGATGGTCCCGCATGCAGTAGACACATTGTTAAATAGGACCAAGACACAGCACTTAACTAGTGCTCGACTGTCCAGTTACGAATTGACGCTACTAGCAAGCCATGTGCACATCAAAAGATGCAGCACCCTGAAGCTGAGGCCACGGAGAAAGAGTTAAGCATGTGGAAAGAAAGTACAGGGAGAATGGATGTAAATGGTTGTTGGATTGAATCGACAGAGCAACAAAGATGGTTGTTACCCGATGCGTATGTGCCTGCAGTGGTTACAATGGCTCATGGGATGGCCCATATCAGCGCGAAAGGGATTTGCGAGTTATTGGCCCCAGTGTGGAAGAATTCAGGGATCCCCAAGTGTGCAGAGAATGTTGTCAAGAATTGCATGGTATGTCTGAAACACAATCCTGGTAGGGGAACCCCAACTCCAGCTGGTCATTTCGCACCTCCTACGTATCCGTTCGAGGTTTTGCAGCTAGATTTCATACACATGGAGAGGTGCAACAACTTAAAATATGTGCTCGTGGTTGTTTGCGCCTTCTCAAGATGGGTAGAAGCCTATCCCCTAAGGGACAATACTGCCTTGTCCACAGCGAAAGCCCTTGTGAAAGAGTTCTTCCCCAGGTTCGGAATGCCTAGAATGGTCTGGTCGGACAACGGAAGTGAATTTGTGGGTTGTGTGATGAAACGAGTGTGTGAAGGGCTAGGCATTAGTCAGAAGTTCCACGCTGCAAATCACCCCCAATCAGCTGGATTAGTGGAATGTTACAATGGCACGCTTAAACTTAAATTGGCCAAAATCCAAGCGAGCACGGGTCTTAAATGGCCCGACGCTCTACCCTTAGCACTCCTATCCACCAGAATGACTGTGCATTCGCGAATGAAGCTCAGCCCCTATGAGATAATCTTTGGTCGGCCAGCCAACATATGGGGAGTGCCTAGGCCCACGAAGTTTAGCGAGCTGCAACACCCAATTTTGCTCGACTATCTGTATGAATTGACGGCTAAATTGCGTGTTTTATATCAACAGGTCCACAACACCTTGCCTCCGGTTTCCGAGACACCGGGTCACTCCATTGACCCTGGCACCTGGGTGTTGGTCAAGAATTTCCAGAGAACAAGAAACGACCAGCCCAGATGGACCGGACCTCACCTCGTCCTCCTGTCTACAAGGTCAACTATTAAGGTGGAGGGGAAGGCCAATTGGGTCCACGGGATCCATTGTAAGAAAATACCTTTCCCTCTGCCACATGACCAATGGGTCCGGACAGGAGGCACTGACTCAAAGCGCACAATTGATGAACGCGTAAAAGAAGCTAAACGTGATTGTGACAGTAAGAACATTTTTCAAGAAACTACGCCGCCATCAGAACAATTGAACTCTGTGGAACCTGAGCTACTATTTCCGGACCAGACAGCACCCGGGAAAAGACGCTATAATTTCCGACCGAGAAAAACAGACTAAAGGAAAAGTGATTTATTTTTGATCCGAGAGAAAAACCTGTGGACTAATAAAATAATGAGTTTTTTCCTTCCAAAATGCTATTTTGAAAATGCAGATTCTCCCATCTAGGTAACTTGCTTATTTTTGTTTTTTTTGAACCGCCATCCGGGTTCCGCTGCTAGGGTCGCGGTTGACTAAAGACTTTTGGGTGCAGCTGACAACAATAGGTTGCTGGTTCCAGTTGGTCGAAGGGAGCCACCCTAGACTGACGGAAGCATCCCTTAGCAGAAACAACCTACCGCCGCGGGCAGCACCTTAGAGAGGATGGAGTTTCCTGATGTGGAGAGAACTGCCAGACAAATGAGCTTTAAGCAGAGACTTTTGAAAACAATGAGAAAGAAAATTTTTATAATGATGTGTATTTTTATGATATTTAGCGTAATGGTGTTTTTGATAAGCTATTTTTTATTCTCTTCTCATATGACATTCACGCCTACTACATCACCCATACCTCCCCCTACTGTTTCCTCTCATTCTTTCCACTCTTTGCCTGACCACGAATCAAATAGGAGATTAGAGTTCATTAATAACTCCTTCGTTCAGCTATTACACCAACACCAACTTGTAATGAACACAACCAACTGTTGGGTGTGTGGTCTCATGCCCCACACCACGGATAGAGGTATCCCCTATTTGGTCCTGCCATTTAGTCACAATGGGTCAGTATGGGCATATAGGACAATGTTCATATATGCACGAGAAATCCAACCCCTACGTTCTGTAAAAGACAACCTCAAGACTAGCGCCCTAGTGAAGGGTATAGTTGACATGATCAAGGAAGTGACTTCTTACGAAGATACCCCAGACGATGAGATACTTGCATATGTAGGTTGGAATGTGACCGGATATGGCACTACACTAAGTGAGAAACAGCAAGCTAAGAGATCGTCCCCTATCTGGATCGTGCCCCATCAAGGTCACCTGTGTCTGCAAGGTATTGGTAGGAATCCCAGAGCTCAGCTAGGGAAGAGTGTCTGCACAGAAACGTATGTTTTTGGATCTCAGACTTCCCCCGCCTTTTTAGCCGCAAAGGGTACTTATTTCATCTGCCACGATAGAGCCTATACATGGTTGCCCCCTGACTTCTCGGGCTCATGTTTTGTTTCATTCCTGTTACCTCCCACCTACACAGCAGCGGCGGATTACCATCGGACAAGGACAGTCCGAGGTGTTTTGAGTAAAGAAGACACTGCGGGTCAAGAATTTGGTGACTTTGCAATGGGTATTCTGCCGTTCTGGGGAGCCATGGTTAACAGCAGAAACATAAGGCAATTGACAAGGGTAGTTGAATCCACTGTGATCGAGACTGCCGGTGCCCTTAGTAACCTGACTGCTGAGCTCCAGTCGGATCGACTGATGACCCTTCAGAACCGGGTCGCTTTAGACGTGATACTTGCGGACCGGGGTGGAGTATGCAAATTGATCCAGTCCAGTTGTTGCATTTTCATTCCAGATAATGCTCCAACAGTGTACGGGGCCATCTCCAAACTACATAAGATTTCCGAATCTATTCATGTGGATAACGGAGATTGGTCATTAATGGGATGGCTCTGGGGACTGATATCTGCCTGGGGATGGAAAATTCTGATGGTCATTGGGATGGTCTTAGCCATTCTTTTCCTGTTCTGTCTATGCATACAGTGTGCTCCTGCAATATGTGGCCTCTGTGCTACATCATGTGTAAGGAAGCCTGTGTCAAGACACGAACTCAGCACTAGAATGATGTTGCAGCAACACCTCAATGACTTTAGGAATATAGATCTGGACTCAGATTAACATAAGGATAGATTAATTGCCTATGTAAGGGCAAAAGGAGGGTCTGTGGTTCTGAAAAATATGGATCCGTAAACAGTACCGGACTCGAGAATAAAAACTTCGTCGAAATAGGACGAATTTGGTATCAAAAGACCGGAAATGACGAGTACATCAAGCACATGTATTTTCAGTATATTCGAGTGACAATTTCACCTCGAAATCGTCATTTACCTTCTGAACCCTTAATTGCATGTTGCCCTTTTCATAGGCCTTAATCCAGTCGAATTTGATTCCACAAGGACACGTACTCCTTAATCGACTTCTTCCTGACCCCAGTACAAGTTAGAACCATTGCCCCAGGCCGAGCTCGTTAGGTCAGTTCCCTCCCAGTGACCAAGCAAGATAGTATCTAGGCCCAACCGGCCATAAAGCCATTTCAGCACGCACACCTGCCATATCTCGCTCACATCTTTCTTCTTTCCTTTTCCTCATTTATTTTATGGTGGGGAGGTGACCATTTTTATTAGGGGTCCAGCGATATCTGATGAAATGTTGGGCCTTGCCGGATGATTTGTTATGGGCATCACAACGTGAAATATGTACATGTCATCATGACTCTGCTTTCCTTTTGTAATCAGTAACCATAAATGAAATACCGCTCACCCAAGGAATGTTTCGCCAAAGGGCAAATGTTATGTATAAGAAGAGAAGCCTAACTTTGTGAAAGTGTGCAGTCTCCTGAATATACTGGCATTGTACTTCTAGGACCCTGTCACCTTGGTTGCAGCCAATAAACTAATCGTTGACTTCACCTAGAAGACTCTGAAGTTTCTGTGGGTCTGACTCAGGAGAACCCGAGGTCTTTGGTGTGTTGATCCCCTGGCACCGCTGGGTTACCGGTTCGGTACCGGTTCCTAAAAACCCAGTACCTCACTATACTCGGGTCCTCATTCTCCGTCCAGTATTGCGCTATAGCCTCTCTCATGTGCGATTGATAATCGCTGCGCGACAAATGCCACACCGAAAGGCGCCAGCGAAACGGTTGTCGCCTCACACCGAGGCTCAACGTCAGTGCGATCGGGGAGTGATCCGACAGACCCCTCGGGAGTATGGAGGTGGAGTCCACCCTGCCTATCCAGGGTTGTGGGACGAACAGGTAGTCCAGGCGTGAAAAGGATTTGTGGACCGCAGATACAAACGTATATTCATGATCGCAAGCATGCTGGTGTCGCCAAGTGTCAATCCATCCCATCCCCTGCGCCATCCTACTCAATCTTGTGGTGGCATCTGACAATTGACCTCCCCCAGGCCTACAGCGGTCAAGTCTCCCATCCATCACATCGTTCCAATCGCCACCCACTACTGTCAGCACGTGCGGGACATCCGTCCATACCTCAAACAGTCGTTCAATCAGGGTGTCTTGAAGTGGGGGTGGAGCATACACACTACCGAAAACCACCGGCTCACTCCCCAGCCTCCCCTTAACGAAGACATATCGACCATGCACATCCAGCCATTGTGTATCATGTGTGTACTTGACCCTACGGTGTATCAGAATTGCAACTCCCCTGGACCCTCTTGCAAACCCCGTATGGAACACCTGATCATACCCGTACCTTCGTAAACTAAGGACCTTGGTGCCCAAAAGGTGCGTTTCCTGGAGGAACAATACATCCGCTCTTTCAGTCTTCCCCAGACGCATAACCGCACTTCGTTTAATTTTGTCGAGCATCCCTCGCACATTCCAGCTCAATATTCGCATCGAGGCTAGCGGGGGGCTCGCCCCTATTTCTTCAGCAGCCATCAGTCTGCCAGATTCCGAAATCATCAGGCCACTGAGGCCACACACACATGCTCAGTTGCCTCCAGGTTCCCGCGTACACCGTGCTAAAGTCAGCCCCAACTTCCCTCCCCACCATCCCCGGATCCCCCGAACCCCCACCCCCTCCCTTGCAAACCTTCCCCAGCCACAAACAATACCAACAACCTCCCCTCCAACCCCCCACCCCATACCTCAGCAACATTGAAGTACCTGTCGCGGTGCAGGCAATCTCAGCCCTCCAACGGGAGGCCCAAGACCTGCTGTACAAATGGATCCCACCCAACTACCCACAAAGTGTCTAACTAGTTCCCACCCAACACGCGGGAATGAACTCCGGGAGTAGGCCCGCTCTCGTACGAGCGCCTCCCGACCAACCTTCCACCCATGAATAAGGAAACATGGAGTCAATCAGCGCGTGGCACGTCCAAGGGCAGCGCCAGACCTGCTCCCATCGTCAAGGCGTGTCACCAGCCCTTCAATTCCATAGCCCGGGCCAGAGCGATTGCATGGGTCTCAAGATTTCGAGGGGGAAGGATCCGTTTCCTCCGGTGTTTCCGCCGTGTCCTCCCCAGGAGGTGGGCGCTTCTGGGAGCGCGATCTCCAGTTACTCTTGCTACGTGAGCGTCTAGGCGTCCTCGGGGGTCTTCCGTTGGTCGACGAGTCCGAGCCCCTCCGAGGGGGGGTGTTCACCTTGACTCGCACCGTCTCGTCTGTCCACTCAAACACTTCCTCCGGGGAGTTGAAAAACTGAGTGCGAGATTGGAAGACCACCCGCAGGCGCGCCGGGAATAGTAGAGCATAAGGAACCTTGAGCTCACGCAGACGTGCTTTTGCCGCGGTGAACGACTGTCTCTGCTGTTGAACTAGTTTCGTGTAATCCGGGAACACAAGAATCTTATGATTCTCAAACATTAGTGGGTCCTGGGCGCGGGCCTGCCGTAAGATAACGTCCCTGTCGTGGTAGTTAAGCAGTTTGGCAATCACCGAGCGAGGGCGAGCCCCCGCGGGCGGTTTGGGAAGAAGTGCCCGGTGCGCCCTCTCCACCACAAAGCAGCGCGACAGGGAGTCCGGGGGGAGCCATCCCTCCAGCCATTTGGTCAGGAAGGCCTCCATATTTCTTTCCTCGCAGTCCTCCGGGAAGCCTACAAAGCGCAGGTTGTTTCTTCTGGCCCTCCCTTCCGCATCCTCCACCCGCAGTGCCAGTCCCTTCTGGATCCCTTCCATGATAGCAACTCGCTTCTTGAGATTCACCACGTCGTCTTCGACTTCAGAGATTCGGGATTCTGTTTCGGTTATACGTGCCACCGCATTGCGCAGATCCTGTTTGAGCAAGGTCACGTCGGCTCCAACCGCTCCAATTTTCGCGTCCAGCATGTCCCTCGATTGTGTGATCGCCGCCATCAACGCCGCGTTATCTGGCCCGGTGTTTTGGGGACCCCCGGATGCCCCAGCGCCCCCGCTGGGCCCTGCAAACTTGTCCATCCGGCCCTGTTTGGGAGCATTCCCACTGTTGCCCCCTCTCGTCATGTCGCTGACAGAGTGTTGACCCCAGTCGTGGGGGACCGACGGTCTAGGAGCACCCCCGGCTGGGCGGGTGGACTCCGGTGATGAGCGTCCCCGAGGTAGCCCAGGTATATCGTGATCCTGTCGGCGATCGGGCGCGGCGTACCCCTCGATGAAGTGATCGCCGTCCACCACCCTGCCGGTGGTCGGAGAAGGTGCTGCACAGTGCCGTCAGACCACGCGGGCAATGGGGGCCGCCCACTCCACAGTACAGTCCACCAGGGACGCCCCAGAGCCTGCGCCACGCTCTTCGGCGTCAAAATTAAGTTGCCCCCGGGGGTTGCTGGCCGGTCTGGAGGGGGGGGGGTAGTCCTCTCAGCCCTCCCCCCGCGCCGCGGCCCGAAACAGCCGCCGAGTGGGTGCACTTCAAGTGTCTGGTGTCTGGGGAAGGCCCGGCGGGGTCACGCTACAAGTAAGGGGGGGGTCAGGTAGGGGAGCCGGTATAGCGGCCGCCCCCCCACTGCTCCAGCGCTACTGTGCCCTGCGGCTCCAGTCTGCCACCGAGAAAGGCCAGACACGTCCCCTCCCCCGTCAGGCTGTGCTGCTGCTCCTTACCCCACCTCGGCCTCTGCTCGGGCCCCGGCTGTTCTCCTCACCAGCCGCCGCGTCCGCTTCAGCTCCGGGTACTCGAGTGTCCGCAGGGCAGCCCAGCCTCCTCCCGGCCGCTCCGCAGTGTGGTGTGGCCGGAGCGGCACTTCCGGCCGGCGCTCCCCGGCTCCCCACCACTTCCGGGCGGGCCGCACCGCAGTCGAGGTCCCGGCCGCGGCGTGGGACGCAGGCCTCGTCGCCGGTCAGGCTCCAGTCGCCGCAAGTCACCGCTCTCGGGCCGCCAGGATAGTGAGATCGTCGTCGGGGGGTCCCCTCTGGAGCCGCTTTCCGCCACTCGATGTAGGGTGTCAGGAGGTCGGGGCAACGCAGGATTTAGGTAGGATAAAGGATCGGCGGGACGGAGCTCGCTCAAGCTGCGTCCGCCATGGTCGCCGTCTTGGCCACGCCCCCCCTATTTTTTTTTACCTCCTCAACTGGGCATAGATTTTGAGTAACAGGACCCAGAAGATCCAATAATTTATCTTGACATGAGGCCCATCCAGGGGCGCCTGCTCTATTGGGGCGTTACAGTGGCACCCCCTGCATTTGTTACCCCCTCAGCCATATTAGTAAATGTAAGGAAGCCTTGCAGGGATTGGCCATTTTTTCCCTCTTCATGCCATTGTCATTATTGCCACAGCACACGAGGGAAAGAGTGGAAACGATAAGACCAGAGAGCTATTTGCAATATATGTATCCATATCATGTGGCATGCATGTGTAAGTGCTTCATTAATAAGTAATAAGAAGAGTGAGGCAGGACTCACCTGTGCATCACAAAGTGCATCTTGAGAGTTTAACAGAAATAGTATTCCAGCAGCTGAGCACTTCAGTGGCGTAACGATAATTGAGGGGGGCCCCCTGCCAGGTACGTGAAGGGGCCCCCTCCGGACTCTATTAGGAGCTTTCAGGCCGAAGTGCAGTGCTGAGGGGGCCCCCTTGAGCTTGAGGGCCCCCCCGCACTGCGGGGGATGCGGGTGCCTGTGTTACGCCCCTGTTCAAAGAGTGCGTGTCGAGAGAAAGCCTAGTCTTCCAGTAGTATGCCAGTACCACCACAGACCACCAGAGACATAATACTGGAAGACTATATATTTGTATTTGTGTCACGAGGAGTGCCATAATACCATTCTTTAACTACTTCTTTCGAACTTGCGTGAAGAGAGCCCTGTGTGTTGCTAAACATCTCTTTACACTGGTGCTGCCAAGAAACAAATGATATCCTTTTTAAGAAATTGTGGCGTCCCAAGATGACAAAGAACTCATGATTAGGAGTGTGTTAAAAAAGTGCTATGACATGACGTTTTCTATTTCTTTTTCCTTTTTGGGGGGACAGCTCTTTTTCGCCATTTCGAAATGCAAGCAATGCAAACAATTTGTCAACACACATAAAGGCAGGGCAGGGTAACAGATAGCTGTGTTTGATGGGGTGGGGTGAGTGGTAGTTATGATGAAATATAGACTCATGTTGTAAACTTTGTGAAAAAATATGCAACATTGCCTTTGATACGCAGTAACATACGTGCTCTTGCTGTAAACTTTACGAAAGACATCCAAGCTCTGCCTTTGATGCAGAGTAACATATGGGCTCTGGCTGTAAACTTTGTGAAAGAAGTCCCAGACTTGCCTTTGATGCACAGTAACATATGGGCTCTGGCTGTAAACTTTGTGGAAGAAGTCTCAGACTTGCCCTTGATGCACAGTAACATATGGGCTCTGGCTGTAAACTTTGTGGAAGAAGTTGCGGACTTGCTTTTGATGCGCAGTAACATACGTGCTCTTGCTGGAAACTTTATTAAAGACATCCCAGCCTTGCCTTTGATGCACAGTAACATATGGGCTCTGGCTGTAAACTTTACGAAAGACATCCCAGCCTTGCCTTTGATGCACAGTAACATATGGGTTCTTGCTGTAAACTTTGTGGAAGAATTCCCAGACTTGCCTTTGAAGCACAGTAACATATGGGCTCTGGCTGTAAACTTTGTGGAAGAAGTCCCAGACTTGCCTTTGATGCGTAGTAACATACGTGCCCTTGCTGTAAACTTTGTGGAAGAAGTCCCAGACTTGCCTTTGATGCGCAGCAACATATGGGCTCTGGCTGTAAACTTTGTGGAAGAAATCCCAGACTTGCTTTTGATGCGCAGCAACATACGTGCTCTTGCTGTAAACTTCACGAAAGACATCCCAGCCTTGCCTTTGATGCACAGTAACAGATGGGTTTTGGCTGTAAACTTTGAGGAAGAAGTCCCAGACTTGACTTTGATGCGCAGTAACATACGTGCTCTTGCTGAAAACTTTACAAATACATTCCAGCCTTGCCTTTGATGCACAGTAACGTATGGGCTCTGGCTGTAAACTTTGTGGAAGAAGTCCCAGACTTGCCTTTGATGCACAGTAACATATGGGCTCTGGCTGTACACTTTGTGGAAGAAATCCCAGACTTGCCTTTGATGCACAGTAACAAATGGGCTCTGGCTGTAAACTTTGTGGAACAAGTCCCAGACTTGCCTTCGATGCGCAGTAACATAAGGGCTCGGGCTGTGAACTTTGTGGAAGAAATCCCAGCCTCGTCTTTGATTCGCTTGCTGCTCTTGTGACCCATGGATTAGCAGATGTGCTCTACATCATGCAGTTAGTTTAGTGACAGGCCAGAAGACCCGACTGCCCTAAGAAGCTCTCACTGGGAAAACCTACAATCAGGAGACACAACAGTTTTCATGCCGAGGCATGGAATAACACCAAAAAGCAGAGTCACCTCATATGTGTTATTTCTTATTGCTTTCTCAAATTTGATTTAAAATGCAGGATGAGACACACTTTTTTTTCAAAATTATCCTGGGGGTGGAGGACACCCCATTCTCCCCTTACTTTAGTCGGCTTGGCTAACTCGTGACATAACACTCATTACCAATATTTACACCCCACCACGTTGAAATCGCACAAGCCGCCATTGGAGCCGCTCATGCTCAGTTCAAGGGGAGAGGATGTAGCCTTCCAGCTAGAGCGGTCGACCCCGAAGCTGGGGAACCGTGCTTGAGTCTCAGCAACAAAGCTCAACATCCTGTGATTCTGGGCAAATCACGTAATCTCCCCGTGTCTGACAAAAATTAATGTGTCCATCTGTAACAAATCTGGTGCTCATGTAAAGCTCTCTGATACGGGATGTCTCGGGTCTAGTTCACGCTGTATAAAACTCTAAACAATAAATAAATAAAACTGTACGGTTCTTCTCAAGAGTGCCACAGTCTTGGCATCCAAGAACACTATCATTAATAATCGGTCTTGGGCACTCTGCCCTTCTTTTGGACCTAGTGCCCCTGTCCACTGGGTTGATTTTTAGACTTTTTAGCGCCCATTTAGCTTAGTCTGGGTGTTTTTATCAGTCCAAGCTCAAACTTAGTGTTGCCTCCCTCACACAAAATAAGCTTGAGTTTTTGTGCCCTCTTTTCAATTTTTTCTCATTATTCCCATCAGAAACGTTATTGTAGTAATTATCATTATTATACCAATCATCAAAATTTTGTCCATCATGCCAGTCATAAGGTCTTTTACCTGGGCCTTCCATACACTTATCAGTGGGTCTTGCCAGATTGACCATGGATCAATATCCATTTTCAGAACTGAAACTTTACCATTGACATCTCTCCCTCGTACCCATGAGTGGCAAAATGATTTTTTTCATCATTCTCTTGTCAACTTTGCTAAACAAATACCCTTGCCTAGAATTTACTCTTCCGCAGCTCCAGACAACATATTTGATATTGCACTAACCATTAAGTTGCCTGTTTTAATGGCCATAATTCTAACCGATGATGACACCGCTTAGTAAAAAGAATTAGACAGAAGAACAGAGTTTCTTTTTAAACCCCTCCATTTCCTCTGTTTCTTTTCTATTTTTATTGCAGTCCTACACAAGAAATATTTAATCCAACTGGGAACGAAACCCTCACAAAAAGTGCAATGGAAGCAGATCACAGTTTCTTTTTGAAGGAAAAATCACACTATATTAAGTGCACCTTTTATAGCTGAAAAGCCCACAAAGCACAGTTTGCAACAAAGTACACAGCTTCCAAACCAGGCAGGCTGAGCAATCCGAAACACACTTCCCCAGGCGAGTTAAATGCTGGTAACATATACAGCAACAAAGTAATCATAAAGAGAAACAATCACAAGAATTGTTAGCCTTTCAAAACCACTGCCAGAAGACTTGCAAGAGTGCATCAGTTTACACACAGTGATCACTCAGGTGCTGCCTGTAAGTGGTTAAAGAAGTTTTTACGCAGGAAAGTCTTCAAAAAACACAATCAGAAGGAGTTACGTGTTAACACAAGCGTGCTCTGCACCAAAAACATGCGGTACACAGTGTCAAAAGTGACAATATGCTCAATACTTAAAGCATTATAGCGCCGGGACACTCTGCTTGAGTAGCTGAGCGCTTTACAAAACACCCGGTAACATAACATAACGTAACATTAATGAATCCTACAAACAAAGGGCCTAATTTATATTTTGCTGGAAAAGGTACTCCTTCAAGCACCCTTTCCTCCATGCTGCTGGTCCACACGCCTCATTCAGTCAATCCTTCAGTGTGCTGACGGCAGACAGACACTACTCCGAAGGCCAGGTGGAATAAAGGCCATTGGGGGTTTGGCCATGCGTCCATCCAGCCACCCTATTTAGTGTGGGTAAACAAATGGTGAGTTTTCACTGCCTGTCGCCGCCATGAAAAATGTAGAGGTAAGTGCCTGTGAAAACCTTTAAATGACCCCGACCACAAGAGAGAATCATCCCATGGTGACTGTGCCATTTTCTTAATTTTAAAAAGAAAATCCTGCTTTGGTATTTATTTTTTTAATAAAAAAAGTTGTATGTTTGACACACTGCTCCGTCATGGCGACGGAGCCGTCCGTCAAACTTAAAATGATAAATAGGTGTGATGGTGGCTCCTGTAAATGCAAGAGATATCCACAGGGACAGCTAACACCTCTAAATACGGCAGGCGGCGCACCCTCGCCATGGCAGGAGTAAAGTACTCCTCCATGGTGACGGTTATAAATCCGTCCGCCAATATTTATATCAGCCCCTGCATCTTGGGGAGAAGTGTGGCTCAGGGTGGAGAAGTGTGGCTCAGGGGTTAGAGGCAGCAGACCCGGAAGCTGAGATCGGTCCTGGACCAGGGTTCAATTCCTCGGCGGGGTCTCGGGCTAAAAATTCCACGGACTCGATAATTCTCGCCCCGGTGCCTCCTCGACTCACGGGTTCACACTCTGTGACTCTGGGCAATAGCTTGCTTAATCTCCACAACGGCCCCTTGCGGCGGGATGCCTGACTTTCACCTTGTGGATACCCTGCTATCTCACAGGGGAATACCAGGAAGGGTTCCCTAAGCAAGCGCCGGGAAACCCACTGCGGGTAGCTGTGCGCTATATAAGCTCAACTACATTTACATTTACATCTTTTTAAATGCCAAAATGCAGAGTTTCAATGGCACTTAGTTCAGAAGCAGAAAAAAAAGAAGACGTTAAAGGTGGACTACTCCTATTTATAGTAGATGGGGTCCTTCATTTGTGTTTTTTACTTACTCAGAAAAGCAGGAATGTGAGAATTGTAGAGTACTTTAATTGTGCGGTGTAAACAAAAGGCAATACGAGAGACTGCAGAGTATTCACTTCCTTTGTCTTTTTTTCCTATGAAGTTTTAT
Organism: Lissotriton helveticus; assembly: GCF_964261635.1. Taxonomy (NCBI): domain Eukaryota; kingdom Metazoa; phylum Chordata; class Amphibia; order Caudata; family Salamandridae; genus Lissotriton; species Lissotriton helveticus. The sequence continues at coordinate 403,850,383 of NC_136061.1, forward strand.
TGAATTTTTCATAATATAAGAATAACACCCCCTTCCCTCAACTTTCCCACCCGAGGACAATTACTCAGGTAGATAGGTCAGCTTTGTGTACAAAACAGTGGTATTGCAAATGTGTTATCATTTTACGCTTCAAGTGCAGGGTTTGAAAACACATGCTGAGGACTCTCCCACTAGACTTAGAGTCGGAACGACTTCGTGGTTCTAGGGCAAAGCTATGTTATGTTATGTTATACTGCATTTCTAAAGCGCACAGCTACTCAGAGTATCCCGGCGCTGCTACCCTGAAACCCCCACCCACCAGCTCAGCAGGAAGAGCCTCTAAAAGAATGGGCTCAGAACAATAGTGTTTTTAAGTTCTTTTTGAAGACAGCCGGATCAGAAACCCTCCTGAGAGCAAGAGGAAGCTCATTCCAGGCTAGGCCAGCCTTACGGGTGAAAGAGCAGCCACCTAGCCTCTGCCACAAAAAGCGCAGGTTCTGGATAAGGAGTTGGTCCGAAGACCGCAGAATCCTGGAAGGGATATAGAAAGCAAAACGCTTCTGCAGATAGAGTGGGCCCAGTCCATACAAGGCCCGTTGGACAATGGCCAGCATTTTAAATTTCAAACGGGCCTCAACTGGGAGCCAATGAAGGTGGCGGAGATGGACCCGCACGCTCCGCCTGGAAGAGAGACCCAGTAGGAGCCGAGCAGCCGCGTTTTGGACTAACTGTAGCTTTTTTATCAGATAGCCTGGACATCCCACTAAAAGCGCGTTGGAGTAATCCAGCCGAGAAAGGATCAATGCCCGGACTACTGTTTCTTTGACCTCCGCAGGCAGAAGGGGGAGGGATTTTTGCAGGGTTTTACGTATGCCAAAACAGGTCCCTGTGAGTTTTTTGACATGCGTCACAAAATTCAAATTTTCCTCAAACCACACCCCCAAGTTTTTTGCATGGCCCTTGTCTGATTGAGGGGGCGGAAAGTCCGGAGGCCACAGTCTTGCTCTAAAACCAGCAGGAAACGCTCTAAACAGGAGCACCTCCGACTTCTCCTCGTTGCACTTAAGTTGTGCATTGGCCAACCAGCGAAACACCGCAGAGAGACAGCGCTTAGCCTTGTTGACCGAGTCCTCGCCCCTTCTCCAGGTAAACAATAACTGCGTGTCACCCACATAGGCCATCACCTTAGCCCCCAATGACTCCGTCAGGTAAACCAGGGGAGTCACAAAGATGTTAAACAAAAGGGGGCTAAGGGAAGAGCCCTGCCCGATAGATACTCTGCAAGAGTTTTTCATTGGATATGAGATTTGTAGTCCATATCAAGAAGTCTCCATGTCAGTTTCTCCATAGCAATCAATGTCCAGAGCTTACCTGCTAATTTGTGCCTCGAGTGAACGATTGAAGGCTTCCATTGCAGCGCTAAACATTTGTTTTGGGGCCAATAACATATTGGTGATTATTGGTGAGTACGGCTTAGATAGGCCTGCCTTTTCCACATGTTTGAGGCCCAAAAATTAAGACCGCAGGGTTTGGCTTCAGAGGGGATCCATTCACCCCTCTGACGTTGCAGAGGATCTCTTTCCAAAAAAACTATCAGCTAAGGGCACCACCACCACCACCTATGCATAAAATCACCCTTCTGCCCAAAACCCCTCCAGCATATCCCATCTGATCTGTCGAACCATACATCTGTTTCAATTTTACAGGTGTGACATTCCACAAGGTCATGCGTTTGTAAATGGATCCCTGTTCTGCACGCTCCAACAAAGCAAGGGGATATCAGACCACAGTCTCTGTCAATATACCCAGAGAACAGGGTGGCCGAGGACCCGGGAGCACCGCACTGGCACGCAGGCCCATTCTGTGTCTCAGACAAAATTGCATTAAAGTTAGATATCAGACCTTTAGGGTCAGTATAGGTGGTGAATAATTTTTCCTCCTGTGTCATTTCATAAAATCAGTTCTCAAAAAACTACTTGTGGTCATTACTTTGGCATATAAGGGAACTGTTGTTCTATATTTAATAAAATCTGAACTTGCTTCTCTGTGCTTTTGCAGAATTTGAAACAAGCTGGCACTCGTTTTTAATAATGCTGCAGCTTTCATGAAATACCACTAGATGGTGCTTGATACTGAGCTATTTTGTTTTCTGTTTTAGAAGTGGATATGTATGTTTTCTAAACTTAGAATCAGGTGCCAATGGCACATGAAACAAGCATTTGCAACGCAATAGGTCGCACCTATGAGACTTTATATGTTTTAGCTATGCAGCACATTATCCTGAGTGGTATAACATCTAGTGTTCTTTAACGGGGAAGTTTCCTTTTTTATGCAGTGTTATATGGCGCGAACTAGACATGAATGTTTTGGAGCACTTACATAAGCCCCAGTTACATTATTACACAAGGACACAGCGGCATGTTATCGAACTGCAATGAGAAGTACTTATTTAAGTTTAAAAAGATATATTGAACAAACAATAGGCTAAGTAAAACATCATTACAAAGAAAGATGGCAATGCATAGAGGTAAAAAGAGATTAGAGTTTAACAAAATACATTGCAATCCCAAAAAGGGATATATAAACTACGCCAAGGAAAAAAGCTTTTTTAAAGGTATTTGTTTTATGGGAAGGGGGACAGAAAAATAAATTGAGTGAGAGAGAGGGTGGGGGAGGGTGGGGGGGAGGGAAGAAGAATAGAAGGGCAACTCAAAGTGCAAAATCAATATCATAAATTGCCATAATCAGATCAAAAGTGAAATGTTCAATAATAATCATATTTAAAAAAGTAAAAGGGTACGAGGTAAAATCAAGGGGTACGTCTAGAAAGGAAATCAGTTAAAGGCAACATAACAGATCTTTTTTGATCAATAAAGGTACAGTAGTAGCAAAGGCACGGAGAAGTACTTATTTAAAGTGTTATTTTGTACAACTGGCTGGTAAGAGCGCATTGCATTGATCCGAGGGCCGGCTGTGAGGAAATGGCATTTCCTTTTACTAAAACATTAATCCAAACACTGGAAGAAAAAAAGAGAAAACTCCTCCCACTTGGTTTTATTTTACTTGTGTCCCTGTCCAAACACGGATTACACACTTTCGAAATCAGTGCAGGTCTTACAAATCAGACTAGGGCTCGCTCAGAGTACAACAAAGGGCCATTACCAGGCTGCTTAAAGAACTGGATTTATGTTTTTTGGGGAAAAAGCTGATCATATCCCACTGTTTCTAAAATGAACAGCAGTTCAGAGCAGCATGTAAAGTACCAGATCGCTGGGGTTCAGAGTAAAGTTGCAACACATCTGAGCAGTCTAACATAGAAGCACCCCCAGTTGCAGCACTCTGGTAACAGGGAGCATTACCCCAGGACAGCAAACAATTGCAGCACTGTGAGAGTACCGTCCAGTGGCAGCGCCTCAGGGGCAGCATAAAGCAGGCGAAGCACTATGGAACAACCTAAAATAACGCAACAGCACCCCCATGGCACTGCATGAAGTTGCATCTCTTTGAAGCCAGCTTACCTTAGCAGCATCCTGGAAGTAGCGTAAACTAACAACAATCTGGTAGCAGCAATGAGCTGCACTATTGTTCGAAAGGCATAAAGTAGAAGCAGCCTGGGAGCAGTGAAAAGCAGCAGCAACTTGGGAGACTAAACCCCGGTTTTCCAGCTCCAAAGTTGGCAGCTCAGGCCGTATGCCACATCGTCTCCCTAATGAGATACAATTATTAAAATTAAGAAAAATAAAGAAAATCGTATTGACAGCTATAGGGCAATTTACATATGAGCAGGTTTCTGCTGCTGCATAGTAAATTCTTATGGAGTGTCTTATGCACGCATCTTTGGCTGTGAGGCACAAGATCCTTTGTTGACAGGAGGAGACTGCGATGAGACGGCAGACATCCTTGGCGGTGGAAAAGCTCATCGCCAGGTGGCGCAACCATAGCTGTCAAGGGACATACTCAGCTAGTCCTTGCTCTTTTTTACCCAACAGCACTGTGCTATCTGTGGCAAGCTGTTTAGATTTTAGTGGTACATGCATGGGGTTGAAAAGTATCAGTCAGCAGATAGTTGTTGTGGGCAGATAGAGGGCTGGCTGAAGATGTCAAACGTGCCACAAGGCCCTTTGGCAGTTGTGGTCAGGGGTCTCCAACCTTTTCTGTTATGGGAGCTACTTATGATCAATAAAAACCATGTGAGCTACTAATTAGCATGGCAATAGTAAGTACAGGTCAGACAAGATTATGGTAGTAGCCTCCTTATGAATTCCCACAGTGATCACCCCTGCATCAGGCAGATTAGCCAGCACTAACGTAAAAAAAGACTTTGTCAATTTAGAATTCCTTTACATGGGTAATACGTAACAGCTGTATCATAAATGCCCCAAACTCCAGGGTAATAATATTAGTAATAAGCCTCCCCAACACCACATGATTTATCACTCAAATATCAGCTTTAAATATATTTTGGAAATTCAAAAATCAGCTTATCAGTTGAAAATACACACATTCTCGTTTTAAATACACATTTTTTCAAATTTGGCATAAATATTATAATTCAGTCAAGCAAAAGCTTCTAATTCAGTAGGCTGGTCTGGACACAGGAGAGCTACTTCTAGGCAGCCGCAGAGTTACCAGTAGCTCACGAGCTACTCGTTGGAGAAGCGTTAATCCGCATCCACCCGGCATTGGTAATGCTGCCCTGTCTAAGGTCCAATCTCATGAGCAGGGTAGCCTTGCTCTTGGCAGTGTGGGTGATGGGACGTTGAATGACTGAAATGCATGCATGCTTTTAGATAGCTTTTTGAGAATCCCTGCAGATTTGTGAAACAGCTGTCTCAGTGGGTCTCATGTTTTTTTAATTTTGGAAGAATAACAGGCTGATGGAGCCAAGCATAATGATGAAGCTATCACGCTGTACATGGTTCTCTGCAGAAGGGGCTTGAACCAGCTAAGCTGCGTGGTCAGCTATAATAAGATGCAGCCCTGCTGCAGTTGATGTGACTAACAGAGGGGGCAGGGGCGCAGGCAGTGCACAAGATCACAGCACTCTCCTTAATAGCGTAGGATCTCAGAAGCAAACTCCCTCTGCCCATCTCACATCTGCGAAATAGCATCAGATCTGATTTTGATTTGATGTTAAAACTTATATAGCGCACGAATGCCTGAGGGCATCTAGGCGCAGTGCGGAAAGTTTGTGGGAAATAACAGAAACAAGTGATTTTAATTGGAAAATAGCCAAGTTTTTTGTGATTTTCTCAAGGAGAGTAACGATGGGCTATTTTTGATGTCTTGATGTTTTGATGTTTCTTAAAATGTATGGCCTCTCCAGCAGCGACGGGTGGAAGGTGATGCTGTGTGTGTGCATAGGGAGGGCCAGGCCAGGAAGGGTTGAAGCAACACAAAGGCGGGGAGAGAAACATGGGTGAAACAAAGGAGAGGGGACAATAGAGGGGCGAGAGGGGGCAGGGAACCACAGGCGTGAGAGAGGACAATACAGATTTGAGTTTCATGGAAACACACAGCCTTATGGTGCGCAAAGGTTGACATTAAAAAAAAGTGCAAACACAAAGGGAAAAGCACTGCAGGGCGAAGATACAAATAATAGGCCAATAATCCAGGGGAGAAGCAACACACAAGAAAGGGGGACATATAATCCCAAGCAATCATACAGAAGCAAGCTTTTCGGAAGGACAAACACGTTAACAAATCAGTAGTGAGGGCGTGGCCAAAGCCCGTAGCAGTAAATACAGCATGTCACGCAGAGCAGCGCATGTGCGCTGCTAGGCTTGATGTATAAACGGTAGAAGCATTCAGTGAGACTTGCATCAGGTTGTTGACCAAGCCCCTTAAAATCATCTGACATGCCTGACCACCAATGCATCATGTTTTTTGTTGAACAATTTACTTCAGTGTTCAAATCTGGCTGCTCCAGATGACCCAAGAGAGCCTTTTGCCACACTCCATCATTAAATATCAGTGTTTGCTAAAGACTAAACTGTCTTTACCGTGACACTGCTTTCTTCTCGACTCTTATTATTTTTACTTAAAAAGCAAAAACTTCAAATGCACGTACCAATCTCTACGCATGTTTTTTTGTGCATATTATTTCCAGTTTCCCTTGGGATACTCCAAGTAAGGCCCAGGGGCCGCTTGCAGCCCTCTTGACCTTTACATGCGGCTCACCTACTGGACAGCAGCACAAGCTGCTGTTTATTGGCTGAGCACTTAATATTCAGAAAAAAATGTTAAATAAACGGGCAAGCATTTATTAACCTGCAAATAAATGCCTGCCCCCTTATTTAACATGTTTTTATACATCCTTACACAATCGCCGACTCAGCCACCCTACTGTCATAAGTGTGGCCCTCGGTCATACCCCAGACTGTACTTTGCAAGCCCTGGGCAAATGTTTATGAGTACCCATGGACTAGCGTCTCTAAATTGGGTACATTGTTGCTTTTGATGGGGAAATCAAAAGTACACCTCTTGAGCCTGGAGGTGAGCCACTGAAGCCTCAATCCAGGCTTGTGTCTGATGCCCGGCTTTGGCTCGGCTCCTGGTGGTCATGGTCCATCCATGCAGCCCACATGAGCACAGCTTTCATGTTTGCTCTGCCCGCCACCCATGCTCTAAACTCATGCCTCATGAATTATAGCCAAGCCATCAATATTTTATGCAAAACAGGAGAGAGAAAGAAGTACTCAACCAGTGACTGAATTGCACAAAGTGAAATGAGAACATCTGGGATCAATCCTGGCTTCTCCACCTGGACAAAGTGTGTGATCCTGGGCAAATCTCTGCCTTGTGTTTGCTTTTGTAGCCTTTAATGTTGTTCTGTGTCTAATCATAGGTTGAAGTGGGCAGGGGACTAAAGGAAACAAGTTTCCAAGCGTGATCTGACCAAAAAGTTTCCATTCTTTTTAATTAAGAAACAACTTTTATTGAACTCTTGAGCTGCCGTAGGTTGAAAGGGGAGGAGGGGCCCCTTTACTGTGAAGTGATAGGCAGTGAAAGCAGAAAAAAAGCCTTCTCTCCAGGGTGCCTGCCACCTGAAAGAAATGTAAGTGTGCAATTGATTAATCAACAAATCAAAGTGCTGCTTAGGAGCAGGGGGGGCTAGAGGGCCCATGGCAAGATGGCTGCGCTGTAGTGCAGCTCCACCGGCTGACCGTATAATCCAATCAAAATCCTGCGTTCCCAGCACCATCGAAATCCAAAAACAGGAGGAGAGTGAAGCCAATATCAAGCAGGCAGCTGAGGAGTCGTCGTGCTGCGGAATGCTGCTGTATTTGGTGCACATTGTGGCGATCCTGACAGACAGCCTCCGTGCACAAGATGGCAGCTCAGTGGTGAAATGGTGAATCCCGCGAGCCGGAGATGCAACATCGACAACGCTGCATAGGCTGTGATTGACCCAGGTGAGGGTGACGCACTGCTCGCAGCAGTCGGAGCCGGGTGTGGCCGGAGGAAGACGTGTGTGCTCCAAGTCGGAGAGACGGGAGGTGCGGGGCAGAGTAAACCCTACACCCCCTGCGGCGTGCTGAGTGAAGGTCACAAGACTGCCTAGCAGGTACAAGTTCACCCAAACACTGCGCAAGCGCTTAAAATTGAACCGTGGTTCCCTGGGGGTATTCACGCTCAGACAGACGCTGCCGGATAAGGCTCAAGATGGCTGACAAAGGCTGAAACCAAGGACCAGGGCTTAATGCGTTTGGGTGCGCGGCCTGGTATAGTCACTCCCACTGGTGCAGGGCAGTGACTGGGCCAACCTGAGTAAATGTTTTGATTTTGGCCCCCTTCTGAATAGCTGGTTGGAAAACACAAGTGCATATAACATCTTTCGCAAAACCTGAAGCGTGACTGCGATATAGGGGTGCCTCTTTTGCCCCAGAGCTGGAATGCTGATGCAGATACAAGCCCCATAGAGATACAAACTCTGCTCTACTGCCACCTACCGCATGCACCATAACTGTCGAGCTGGTGCAGGGATAGGAAGGATGGGCCCATCCCACTCAAGCTAAAGGGTCTGCACCTGATCCTGTGCAGATTAGTAAATCTCATCCATTGCTCGCATATTGTGTATGTGTGCTGGCGGCTGTTCCCCCTGCGATAACGAAGCTGCTGCTCGTCAGTGTGGTGCCTAACGCTCAATAAGGTCTGAGGTCACTGTTGCCCCCTGGCGTGTTGGCCTCTGCAGAAACATGCGAGCGAGCAAATATGGCAAAACCAATCCCGTCTCACTTTTGAACCCCTCACGTGCAGCAGATCTCAGCAGAGGGCCACTTTGGACTCGGAGCTAGATGCTCCGGCTGCGACTTCTTTGTCACTGGAAACAACGCTCCTCGCCATGCAAAGCAGCTTACAGTCCATTGACAGAAAAATTGATGCTCTTAATATCAGGATGGATCATATGTCTGCGAAGTTGGACAAGCATGCCACCAGGCTAAAAGAAGCTGAGAAACGCATCTCAGATGCATTTCTCAACTGCTCATGGGTACAAATGCTGACCTATATTATGACCCCTAGTAAGGATGTAACATGTAGATTGTATAGTGTGTTCACATGACAGCAGTAGACACTGAGTCGATTTCTTGTCTAACGTGGAATGTTCGTGGCCTGTACTCCCCCCCCAAAAAATATGGCAAGTACTAGCCTCCTTGGACAGGCATGATATTAGGATTCCTCTCTTACAGGAGACACATATGACGAAGCAGTCTGAAACAAGTGTTGTATGCATTTTAGATTCCGAATGGATTTTCCCGATTCATGCCCTTATATAGGTACAATTCATGTTGCCCTTATATGGGCATAGAAATCAAGCCCTTATTTAGGCATAGCCCATGCATCCCAAATACAGGCATGGCTACTTCCATCCATTCACCAAACGTCACAACGATTTCTTAGAAAACCAGCTTAAGCCGTTAGGGACCTTCCCTTGCTTGAATATTGATTCCTCAAAGAACTCAGTTAGTTTTACAATGAACATCTATTCCTTAGGGGTTCATTCATGATGCTCATATGCCCGACTTTACGTCAAACATGGCATTCCTAAACACCTTCAAGGTATAAATATACCTTCACTTGCTATGGCAAAGCACAGTGGTTCTGAGTAGTGCGATGACCTACTTGCCCGACGCAGCTCACTTCAGCAAGTGCCGAAGGAAGCCGTCTCTCCAGCTGACGCACTGTTCAGGAAGCTGCCCTCCTCTGCTGAGAAATCCAGCTCCAGTGTTTCTGACTCCCCTTGCGGGGTGTTGGGAAATCAAGTCCCGAGACAGAGATACTAGACCTCCTTCATTCTAAAGGTATGGAGCTGATTAGAACCTAGAGAATATTTTGGTAGATTCTTGGCAAAAACTAAACCTATGCTAAAAACCATACTTACTTCTTCCCTCGTACTAGACCTAGGTTAGGTACATTGGGGTAGGCGTATTTTAGAAGCTTCAGTTGAGTATTTTAGTCTATGTTATTTATGTATGTATTTTTATATGGCTTTGAAACCATACAATGCTATTATAGTATTATTTCATAATACTATTCTCGCTGTACACATTATACTTTGCATTATTTCTAATGATTGTAGCAGTTCACCTCTCTAGCATGAGAAAGAAGACTGTTCAATAAACCTTTTTCACTATTTCTCTGCAACTCTGTAGAAACAAAGCATGCACAATTGACTGAGTGAAATACTTATCTATTGTTTCTACAACTCTGAAGATAGTTATTCCAGTCCTAGGGAAACAAAGTTATCATGTTTATGCGGTTGTCAGAAACTAATCCCTGCTTGTAAATTCGATAACGTTTCTAGTGACCTCTGAACTAGCTGGCACTCACAATTAAGTTTAGTATATTCGATAGAGACCTACTGACCTAAGTCCTACGTCATGGGTACTCACAAACTTTCTCTTGGGGGGCGAATTTACAGTGTGGTTTGTGACCGAGGGCCGCACCGGTGGAGGCAGGGTCAGTGGGGGAGGGGGGGAGGCTAGAAAAAAAACCTGTGACCATGAGGTTGAACACAGGCCCCTGCAGCGGACGCCTTTGTCCACTGAGTCAACAGACCTGGCATACACACATCTCTCTATCTCTCTCCCTCTCTTTATCTCTCCCTCCCTCTCTCTGTCTCCCTCCCTCTCTGTCTCCCTCCCCCTCTCTATCGCTCTCGCTCGCTCCCTCCTCCCTCTCTTTCTCTGTCTTCCTCTCTTTCTCCCTCTGTCCATCTCCCTCTGTCCATCTCCTCCCTCTGTCTCCATCCCTCTATCTCCCTCCATCTGTCTCCCTCTGTCTGTCTCCCTTCCTCTGTCTGTCTCCCTCCCTCCGTCTTCCTCTGTCTGACACCCTCTGTCTCCCTTTCCCTCCGTCTCCCTCTGTCTGTCTCCCTCTGTCTGTCACCCTCTGTCTGTCTCCCTCTGTCTGTCTCCCTCTGTCTGTCTCCCTCTGTCTGTCTCCCTCTGTTTGTCACCCTGTCTCCCTCTCTCTCTGTCTCCCTCTCTCTCTGTCTCCCTCCCTCCCTCTGTCTCCCTCCCTCTGTCTGTCTCCCTCCGTCTGTCTGTCTCCCTCCCTCTGTCTGTCTCCCTCTGTCTGTCACCCTCCGTCTGTCACCCTCTGTCTCCATCCCTCTCTCTCCCTCTCTCTCCCTCTGTCTCCCTCTCCCTCCCTCTGTCGCTCCCTGACGTGTTCCTTCTGCCTCCCTCCCTCCTATTCCCTCTCTCTCCCTCTGTCTCCCTACCTGTTGCCCTGCCTCAGTCTCCCTCCCTCTGTCTCCCTCCCTCCCTCTATCTGTCTCCCTCGGTCTGTCTGTCTCCCTCCCTCTGTCTGTCTCCCTCTCCCTCCCTCTGTCTCTCCCTGACTCGCTCCCTCTGCCTCCCTCCCACTCCCTCTCTCTCGGTCTTCCTCTGTGTCCCTCCCTCTTACTCCCTCTATCTCTGTCTCCCTCTGTCACTCTCTGTCTCCCTCCCTCTGTCTCCCTCCGTCTGTCTGTCTCCCTCTCCCTCACTCCGACTCCCCCTGACTCCCTCTGTCTCCCTCTCTCCGTCTGCCTCTCTCTGTCTCCCTCTCTCTCCCCCTCCCTCCCTCTGTCACCCTTTCCCTCCCTCTCCCTCCCTCTCCCTCTGTCTCCCTCTGTCTGTCTCCCTCTCTCTGTCTCACCCCCTCTATCTCCTTTCCTCCCTCTCCTTCCCTCCCTGGCCTTCCCTCCTCTCTCTACACCCCTCTGTTTCCCTCCCTCTATCTCTCTCCCTCCCTCTATCTCCCTTCCTCTGTCTGTCTCCCTCCCTCAGTCTGTCTCCCTCCCTCTGTCTGTCTCCCTCCCTCTGTCTGTCTCCCTCTGTCTCTCCCTGACTCGCTCCCCCTGCCTCCCTACCTCCGATTCCCTTTCTCTCTCCCTCCCTCTGTCTCCTTCCCTCTGTCTCCCTCCCTCTGTCTCCCTCCCTCTCTCACTATCTCCCTCTCACTCCCTGCTGCCCTCCCACCTCACCCGGGCTCTCACTCCCTGCAGCCCTCCCACCTCACTTGGGCTCTCACTCCCTGCTGCCCCCCCACCTGACCCGGCCTCTCACTCCCTGCTGCCCTCCCACCTCACCGGGCTCTCACTCCCTGCTGCCCTCCCACCTCACACGGGCTCTCACTCCCTGCTGCCCTCCCACCTCACCTGGGCTCTCACTCCCTGCTGCCCTCCCACCTCACCTGGGATCTCACTTCCTGCTGCCCTTCCACCTCAACCGGGCTCTCACTCCCTGCTGCCCTCCCATCTCATCGGGCTCTAAGTCTCTGCTGTCCTCTGTCACCACACCCGCTGTCCTCCACCCCCGCGCTTGTGTGTGTGTGTGTGTGTGTCAGCCCGGGCTAACACAGCTTCCCGGGCACACACACAGCCACACCCCAGTACTTCACAGGTCTTCAAAAGACCATTTACATGTTAATGAGGCTTTATTCACCTCTTCTTAGCACCGCTGCAGCTCCACTCTGACTGTGGCTGGAATCGCCCGGCCCCCACAGAGCAGTACAGGCAGTATTTGCTGACACAGGTACGATGCCTGTAAGGTCCGTGGGCCACCAAGGAAGGCTTTCCGGGCCGCTGGCGGCCCGCGGGCCGTACTTTGAGTGCCCGTCCTACGTCATATCTATAGGATATATTATTCCAATGCGCAGAGCCTATTGGGAATATAGGAACTACACCACATGGCGCCCAACGTTTGGTAAGGCACTAATTGGAAGCTAGATACTAAAGTAACTCAGTTGTGCTTTTCTCAGAGACCCCTTTTTCCTTAATACTCCAATAGACTTCTGGAGTGGGTAAAGGGATACCATCCGCCATAGCTGAGTAGGACGAAAAATCCTATGTATTAGTTTTTGATTTGTTCAACGTTGAAGGATACAGTGTTCTAAAATATTGTGCACCTTATCTTTGTTTCCTTGAAACTTGCTTTGCAAACTTTCAGTCAACATAATGGAAAACAAAGTACTTCCCAGGGCCAGTGGCGCTGCGGCTGACCCAGCCGATGCAGCTTTTAACATGTCAGGTTTCTAAGAAACCGACAAGATTGCTATAAGCATACCTCTAAATTTAAGGAAAGCCATCACTATAAAACTTATAAAAAATGGTCTAACACCGAGAGGTGATAGGGTAGATTTTGTGATAGAAGCACATGAATATCACCAGACAGAGGTATTCTATTCATGGATAGTCTTCCCTGAAGCAAATCCAGTAACACATGTGTTTCACTACTACAAAGAAGATGAACCACCAACAGAATACATTCCTTTCGAGGATATAAAGATTCCACTAACATAACAGGAGCATGCACTCTGGTTTATAGGCGCCCTAAAACATGTAAATCACATTACCAGGCTCGGTCCACTAGGTAGACCAGGAGCAACATGGCTAGCTTTAGCCAGCTACAGACCTGACCCAGACATTGAATCAATGTTGGATGAACAATTACTTAGTAATATACAAAATTTAATAGAATCATATAGTTAAAGGTCTTTACTAAAAACACTCCTACTCCTAAAAAGAGGTGGGAAAATAGCAAACAAACTTCTGAAGAGAAACGTTCTCATTCCAGAGGTAGGTCTCCTCAAAAGGAGCCCTCTGAAAGGAGGTAAAACATCAGGAATAGGGATAATTTGAGAAAACCTGATAGATATCAAGACACCGATATACGTTCCTCTTGTACCTTTCAGACTTCGTCACAGAAATCCGAAAAAAGAGGACGGTCAAAAAAAAAGGAAGAACACGTGAAGTCCAAAGACGATCAACACATTCAGAAAAACAAGAAACCTCAATTCACCAAAAAGAAGGAAGCAGGTCTAAAAATCAGACATGCCGAGGATCTTGAGGACACAACTCAAGGACGGGGAATGGGCTCAGACAATGTTGGACAGTGCAGCAGAAGTCACTATAGCTCACAAGAACTTGAAGGATCACCTGGAGACAGTGGACTTGAATGAAATCATTCAAGTTGAAACTGCAGATACCAGGGTTAGTTGTCCACATAAGTTATCTGAAATAATTCTCCGGATGGAGGGGGACAAACCAAGAAAAGTGAGAGCACTCTTTTGGGAGCGACTCTCAAAGGGTAATGACATTCTTCTAGCCTCTGTGTTCTGTACTCTTTAGACTGCCTCATTCAGTTGCTAAGGCTCCTGTGTGATGTAGTCTCACTTATTTAAGTTTAATTAAGATGTCTTTTCATATTTCAGCTTCTGTGCCAACTTCTTTATTATCAAGTACCCCTGAGAATGAAGATTTGAGTTCTTCAATTGGCGCCCACGTGGGGCTTCATCAGAGAAGTGACTTTCTGAAGGAGTGATCTTGTCAGGAGACTGAAATCTAATGAGGAGGACATGACAGGATTCTACTAAGAAAGTACTCTGTGCATGGAGATTCTGGGGATTCTTTGTCTCTGCAGCCCAGTATATTTCTGATCTTCCTGATTTTGATCCTCCACATGATGTCACTCCTAACTGAGAACCTTTTTGGCGTGAGTATTCTAAAAAAGGACCGTTAGGTCATTTAGAACTTGGCTTTTGGACAACCTTTCGATTGGTAAGAGTAAGGTAGTTTAGTAACGCTTACTGTAGCTTTGGAATTTTGGAATTTGTGTTGGCCAACTTTGGATATGGATTTGATATGCATATTGCAATTTGTGTAGGCAGGTAATGAGGAGATTTTTCTCTATCTGGTTTTGTTGAACGGTGCACGTACGAAAAGTACATTAAGCTCTACTTTGATTATAATACTTGCATATTCTGCAGTATTTTTGGCATGCCTGTTTTCAAGCTCACATTGAAGAATGTGTTGTTTTTATGTGAAGTAAATTAGCCGGCTCCCCTAGAAGGAATACTTAAATAGGTTTAAGTATACAAACATATTTCTTCCTTGGTGATTCTGTATCCCCAGGGAATTAAAATATGGACATAATACATACAAGGATTCTTTGTTCTGTTCAATTTTATGAATGAAGATATGCAGAGCGGTTTTTGGTGTTCTGCTAGCCAAAGCTAGTGAATTGAGTGTATTTTCGCTTCTTGGACATACATCAGTCTGTTGGGCTGTTTTTGCAGTCTTTTGGAACACAATTGAGAAGCGCTTCTTGTAAATATGACTTACAACTAGTATTTACAAATGGTTTGGTTTAAGCACAGTCTGTGGGCTGTCCTTTGTTTCTGACCCGAGTATTGATATGTGGGTTAAATATGTGTTTAAATGTCTATGTGTTTTTCCCATTTGTGCAATTTCTGTAAGTGAATAGCGATGGCGCTATTCACGAAATAAATGGCTAAAGTGCGCCGTATTGTGGGTCCTGAGTGTTTGACCCCTTTCTGTTTATGTCTGAAATGAGCTCAATGTCTGTTTGTGGTTTTTCTTGATGGTTTCAGTCTATTAAGCAAAATGTCTAAATGCTTAAAAACTAAAATTTAAATTCACATTCACTAGGAATAAAAAAGCCTCAAAATCGAAATTGTGTGTTTTGTAGAAAAACAAACTTATAGTATTTTTTACTTACATACATTGTATTAGATATTAACAGGCAAACACTTCAGCTGAAGTAAAGTTTTGCTGAATTCAAACGCATATTATAGAACACGCATTGATATGTTTTAGTTTGAAAAAGACTGCCACCGTGCTCATGTTACAAACACTGAGAGACAAGCTAAATAAACAGGAATATTTACTCAGCCAGGACTTTGCCCTCAGTTGCACGGGTGAATCTTTGCATTTCAGAATGTTGTTTTAAAAAGGTTACAAATATAAGGTTCATTATTTTGTATTATAGGAAGACATTTCAATTAAGGGTTTTCCTCTCTTTAAGCATTTCTGTAAGCATATTCTTGGTTCTGTTGCTAAATAATAATTAACCCATGTAATGAAGAAACATAAAAAAAAAAAAAAGAAACAGTAACAGATGCTGAACAAGATAAGGCATGTGCAAGGAAACTAAAAAGTTAACGATGTCCTGAACATTGATTGGCAATCTCAGATAAAGATCAATCAGGGAAATTGGCCTTGCGAGGTCAGTTTCAGGTGACGAGGTCAGTTTCTTACAGTTCATTTCAGAGTAAACCTAGTTAATGTATACATGAACTAGGGAGGCCAGGCCACCTTGTTCACCAGGCTATGTTTGCAGGCCTGCGTGGAGGAGGGCGCAAAATGGTGACACAGAACAGAAAAAAAATGAAGTCAGACTCGAGGAATTACAGAACCTCAATATGTGGAATTATCAAAAATGATTGGGTTTATTAAAAATAAATATTAATTAAACAAAATAATTATTAAAAATAAGTGCTTCAAAATTCGTTTTTTATTATTCATGAAGCTTAATACTTATACTGTGACCTCCTAGCATTATAATTTAATTTAAGTTATGTTATACTGCATAATGAGGACATTAGCATATAGAATTTCAATTGGCGCAGGCGTGAAAAACTCATTTTTCTCAGGATTTGCATGAGATATGTCTAATGTTCAATCTCTGCAATTTGTAAAGAACATTCTGAGGATGATTAATATGTATCACAATTATAGGATATATTTTTTTAAGTGCCCCAAATATCAAAGTCGAATTTGGGTAAATTGACTATTTAAACAGCATTCTTGCCATCTATAATAGCTTTAAAGTGCTTTAGGCTTCAGTAAATGCATACATTTAGGTATAATACAAATTTGCAGGTTGTTCCCATTTTGGGTTTGCTTTTAAATGGCTCAGTGAGCCAATGTGCCCGGTGCAGAGGTTTGAGCTTAATATCAGGGTGGAAGATTTTAACTTTAGCTGGAGCTACTGAGACCTTCATCCATTTAAGGTTGATGAAATAAGTACCATTGCAACAAGCATTTGTTCTAAAAACTGGTAGGTGTGTTATTAGGTTCTGTGAATTATTCACAGTAAATGTTGTTTAATAATCTGAGTATAGAGATAATTTTTTTAGCCCCTAAAAGGGAGAAATTATTTTTCAAAATAGAGTGAATTATTGCAGGTTAGGAGGAATTAGGAAAGCCTTTTGTCTTTGACAAACTTCTTAGTGAGCAGAAGCTGGGGGCTAGGAGAGCTGCAAAGGCTGGCTCAAGTCGCGCTGAGGTGCTATCTTTAGTTTCCCTGTAAAAAATGGAAGGAGCCTGTCATGTTGACATCTGTGACCTTGTAAATTAGGGCCTTGTCTCTGTGAAGTGCAGAATGACCTTGCTAAACGGGCCTCTAAAAGGGGGGTTTCTGGTTTTTCCATAAGAACATCAATAAATTACAGAACTTAATTCCAAAGGGAAAATATAAAAAAAGGGTTTCTTTGAAAGTCCCCACATCATGCTAAATGCTCTGCAGAACTGATACATTTGTATCTCTGCTCTGGTAACTAATGTCCGCTAGTTGCTTTTATTTGACAGAAAATGAAGTATTGCATTAAGTCTTAGACAGAAAATAAGACGAAGCTCTTTATTATTTGTGTTTATTTTACCTGAACAGCCACTCATTTCTGGGCACTTTTACCACTGCACTCCTGCTAAAATTCCCCCACGCAGCGGAACCTAGCGCTGCCGCGGGTTGAGATCGCCACTGACGCCATTTCGTGCCAAGACCTTGGCCACGCCCACTCTTGCCAGGCCACGCCCACTACAACCTACATTAATGTGCATTCCCCGGACGCGCAGCGGGCGAGTGCAGCGGCCACGCCCACTCCGCCCTGCCTATATAAGCCGCGCTGATTGCTAGCACGCCATAGGACACCGATCACTCCTAAGGCACAGCCGGGAGTTAGCGCTCGATATCTGTTTTTAAAAAACCACCGTATTTGTGTTTATTTTACCTGAACAGCCACTCATTTCTGGGCACTTTTACCACTGCACTCCTGCTAAAATTCCCCCGCGCAGCGGAACCTAGCGCTGCCACGGGTTGAGATCGCCACTGATGCCATTACGTGCCAAGACCTTGGCCACGCCCACTCTTGCCAGGCCACGCCCACTACAACCTACATTAATATGCATTCCCCGGACGCGCAGCGGGCGAGTGCAGCGGGCGCGCCATCAGCGCGCCGAAGGCGTGCCAAAGGTAAGCCCGTCTGCGCCCGTCCGCGCCAGACCGGGCCCAGGGGCCAGCCAAGCTGGCTATTCTATCTCATACTCGGCTGACTTCCTGAGGGATCTACAACTCCCTAATCTTGCGCACTCCCCCTCCACCATTAGACGCATCTCCATGACCGGTATCACTTCGTCCGATCGGCGCCCCACTAGTAGGAGCGCGCCCCCTACCCAAACTACCGAGAGCAATACTACCATCAGGGTCCTCTATTTGAACACCCGCTCCCTGGTAAAACATCACGCCGACATCTTCATTCTCCTATCTAACGAGAAACCGGACGTTCTCCTGCTCACCGAAACATGGTTGACTACAGACTCTCTCCCTGACATCCTGGCGGCCCTCCCCCCAGACTATTACATTCTCCGTGCCGATCTACCAGGCAATCGCTCCGGGGGTGGAGTAGCGGCCATAATATCTAAACGCCTCACCTTCTCCTCCACTCTGTCCATCTCCCTCTTGGGAGTAGATAATCTTATCTTCAGCCTAAAGACGGACAGTGGGGCCTTAACAGTCCTTCTCCTCTATCGTTCCCACAACAGATGCCTTCCTTCGCGGCCACCCTGACCGATCAGCTGATTAACCTTCTCACCTCTAACCCCAGATTCGCCCTCTTCGGTGACCTTAATTATTGGTTTAACGACATCAACGCTGGGCCCCACGCCTTGGAGGTCTTCGAGGCTCTCACCAGCCTCAACTTGACTCAACAAATCACCTCGCCTACTCACATTAAGGGCCACATCCTGGACCAGATATGGACCCAAAACCTAACTCTCTCCCCCCTACCGTCTCACCCTGTACCTGGTTAGACCACCACCTAATAGATACCACCCTCACGGTCAGTGGCAGAACCTCTACCCCACTGAAGGCTGGCGGCCTCTCTCGCAAATGGAGTTCATATGACTCCAAAGGATTTCTTGCGATTCTCTCAGATACCCGGCCTGCCCTCGATTCGCGAGCCAACATCGATAAACTAGAAAGTGACATAGGCACCTGGCTGTAGGCAGCCAGCGACCAATTTGCCCCTTTAATCAAATTCCCCCCAATCAGACACCACAACTCCCACAGATGGTTCTCGGACGACCTCAAAAAACTCAAACTGAAGGTACGTCAGCTGAAAAGGACATGGAGACGCAACTACTATGTATCAGACAGACTGCAATACACCTCGGCTTGCAGAGACTACAAAATCGCAATCGCCTCAGCTAAATCAGCCCACTTCTTCAACCGAATTTCAACCTCGGACAACAAATCTAAAGAAATTTTTTAAATTATGAATGAACTTACATCTGATGACAGAACCCTCCCAGGTCAAACCCCCACCCAAGAAACTTGTGACGCTCTCAATCTTTTTTTCACTGAAAAAATTAATAAAATCAAAGCATCGATCCCCACTGTTCCTCAGACCACTGCTTCTGACACTCCCCTCAACAATTCATCCGTCTTCACCGAATTCCCCCCCATCAACCCTGCCTCCCTAGCACAGCTTGCGTCCCGGATAAAATCAGGCTCCCCGAATGATGGCTGTCCACCCTCAGTCCTACGAAGCGTCTGTCATTCCCTACCGGAATGCATTTTACCTTTACTGAACGGCTCGCTCAGCACAGGTACTGTCCCCAGCCGCTTCAAGGAGACTATTGAAAAAACCTGGCGCGGACCCAGCCGAATTATCCAACTACCGCCCCATATTGCTTCTGCCCTATCTTTCCAAACTACTCGAAGCGCATGCTACTAGATGCCTCTCCAACTTTATTGAGACCTCTTGCTACCTGGAGCCTAATCAGGCCGGCTTCAGGCCTTCATTTTCCACTGAAGCTGTCATCCTAGCCGTTCTGGACACGCTGAGGAGAAACGCCGACTCGGGGACCCCCCAGGCCCTGGCCCTCCTGGACCTCTCGGCCGCGTTCGACACGGTTGATCACAACATCTTGCTTCACCGTGTCGAACAGGCTGGTATCCAGGACCCCGCCCTCAGCTGGATCCGGTCTTTCTTGTCTGGTAGAACTCAAGCCGTCCAGCTGGGCCCCTACACAGCACCCAAGACCCCCACGTCATGCGGAGTTCCCCAGGGCTCCTCCCTGTCACCTTTACTGTTTAACCTTTACCTCCGGCCCCTACTCCACTCACTCCGTAACTGGGACATCACAGTTTATAACTATGCTGATGACTTGCAGATCATTTTTCCACTCAACTCCCCCAATGCGGTAGATAACTTCCACTCCGTTAGGCTTCACATCCAAGATTGGATGAACTCCAATCAATTGAAGCTGAACCCCGGGAAAATGGAGCTCCTTCTCCCGGGCTCCAGCCCCACTTTTTGGGGTACCCAGTTCTGGCCCACTGAACTGGGCCTTCCACCAACCCCCTCGAACTCTGTAAAGAGTCTCGGCGTGACCATGTCGGCTCCGTGATTTCATCCTGTTCCTTCCAACTCAGAAAGATTCGAAAGGTCAGCCATTTGCTTCCCCCACCGGCTCTGATCCAAGTAATCATCTCTCTTGTGCTCTCCCGCTTGGACTTTTCCAACTCCATCTATCATGGACTTCCTAAAACACTTCTCTCCCGCCTTCAGGTAGTCCAGAACCAGGCAGCCCGCATCATCTTCAAATCTCCAAAATGGCAATCGGCCAAACCCCTGATGCACAAATTGCACCGGCTGCCTATAGAACAGAGGGTGGCCTTTAAGCTGGGCTGCCTTACGTTCAAAACTCTCCACTGCACCAGCCCCGCCTTCCTGACCTCACTCATCACTCCTTACCGCCCAAATCGCAATTTGCGCTCTGCTCATCTTCACTCGCTTGTCATACCCAAAACCAGAACCAACAAATTCGGTGGACAAAGGTTTGCCCTCTTGGCCCCGAAGTTTTGCAACTCTCTCCCCCTGACCATCAAATCTAGCAGCTCCCTCCTCCTTTTTAGGAAGCTGCTCAAAACCTTCCTCTTCCCCCCACCCTGCTAACCTTGCTAAACCCCCAGCCTGTGTTTCACCTCTGTCCTATAGCGCCAGGAAACCCATGGTGTCAGCGCGCTTTACAAATCTCATTTAATAATAATAATAATATTAAAATTTTGAAGGCTACATGCCTACGTGAAAACGATTTGCCAATTAAGAATTATTTTTCACAGTGGAAATTGTGGCGCAAAGCTAACATGGAGTGTCAGTGAAACAATTTTACTTTTACAAAGTTCAAATTAAGGTGGTTTAATGTTGCTAGCTGACTGACAAGATGGTAACAGTTAAGTAATGGAAATTTATTTTTGTGTTTGTTAATGTGTATCATGTTTTGTCTTCTGATTAAAAGTTATAAAGGATATTTGTTTGTTATGAGAAAGGTCTCTCTTTTGTGTGTTGTGTATTTTTTTGCTTCTGCATGGATTGTTCTGGGTGATTTTAAGGCTGACAAGACACGTGAGTTTGGTTGGTTGAAAAGAGATGTGTTTTTGCGTAACTCCTTTGGAAAGGAATGCTCATGTGTTTTTTATGTTTGTTTATTTGGTCCTATCATGATTTGTTCTTGCTGGTCCTGTATGTCAGAAGTGACACAGTAGACTGTATTGACAGCCGATCGCCACTGACTGGTGACCAGCTGTCAAAAGGAGGGTAAGGAAAGGAAAAAAAAGTGTGGAAAGAGAAAAAAAGTGTAATTTTGATTTTAAACCTGGCAAATTAAGCAGGCCCGAATATTGGGTTTTGGGCTGCAGGTTCACAGTGCATAAAGTACATGACATGAAGTGTGTGCGTCACCACTCATTCACATATGCTATTGTTTTGTCTATGTTTTTTTGTGCTTGATATACAGCAAGTATATCTGATGGCTTGACATGTGCGTTTTTTTTATTTTATGCATGTTTTTGTTTTATGTTGTTGCTTCTGATACTATTACAAGTTCCCCTGTGTTGTGAAGGGATTTTTCATGACGATGCATATCTCTGCACAACAGTTGGGTGGATTTGCTCTGATACTAAATTTCACAGATAGGATATTTTTCATCCTGTGAGCAAGACAGACAACACTTCACCAGTGCATGTCTATTTTGGCTATAATGGTATTGAAGAAAAATAAAAGAGATATACAGGATCAAAGTGTGTCACCTGCAGTTTGTCACGTTAATGCCCCTTCCCTTATGGAATAGGCATGCCTAGATTTATGTATCCTGATTGGACGTAAGGATAAATTATAAATCTGTGACTCTTGTGCATGGTGCCCTAATTTCTATATTACATTAGTAAGTTTTGTTCTGCTTCCTAAGTAGTGTATGGCTTTGTACCATAAAGGAAACAAGGTTTCATTTTTCCCTGAAGAAGGAACTGGAACATTAGCTGAGATTACCGTATATGGTGTAGCGGCCAGTGGTAGAGCTAACATTTGTGAACTATTTTGATTTTTTGTGTATCACCCATACTCTTGGTGATGTGTCACATGCCTAACTATCACCCAAGTAATTTCTTGTTCTTCCTATAGATTTTTCTTTTGCCGCTTCTCCCCTGACCGATGTCGCATCGTGCCTAGTTATTGGGGATTTTAGCTGTGTCCTAGTTCCATTTCCCTTTTCCATATTCCTTTCACCAGTTAGCCCGTTCACACTTCCAGATTGCAGTAATGTACCAGAGACACCCATATTATGTATAATTCTCTTTTGTATGACCAGACTGGTTTTTAAGAATTTTCTTTAGGCCTACTTCGATGTTTTCCAGTCTGACCGTCATGGTAGTGATGGACTGGTTAACTGACTCAATACTATAGTAAGACAAGTTTTCCACCTCAATAGGAGATACCTTACATTTTTTTTTTGAACATGACACATTTTCAATGACTTTTTTAATTTGGATTTTTACCCTTTTTGTTCCTGCTTCTTTTTGGTGGGATCAGATGTGTTCTAAATCATGGAAATACCAGGACTCTCTAGTTCTTGTCTTTTGTTTCCACATTTTGATCATTAGCCTGTGTATTGCATAGTGCACCTGATACACAGTTATTAAAAGGGAGGTATCTACATGTCCCTGATAATCTGTATCATGTGATCTCTCTTTTGAGGTGTTCTAGATAAGGAATTTAGGAACACCTAGACGTAATCATTGAAAAAGAAAAAAGAAATGTTTTCCCCCATTAGACAATGCCACCATGTGTGAGGACATCCATTCAGATAGAATTCCCATGTAACTATCTACCCTTAGATGGCAGAGGATAATGAAGGATACCCAATTAAAGAGATTAGAAGTATTGCCTTTGAGAATGACAGTGTGTTCTAAACCAGAATTGTCCCATGGCGTATGGCCACTCCCTTGCAGATTGCAGGCCACCTGCTTGCAATCCCCTTGTTAAAGTAGCAAGGCTGGACAGCGATCGCTAGCGTGCCATCAATGGTATCTCTAAAGTATTGTACTTGCTCCATCAGATGGCATTGAACATCACAGAACCAGAGTTTCAGTGCAAAAGAGCAAAAGAGAAGGATCCCTGTTGTTTTGAGGCTTCAGTTTTTCACCTGTCATGTGCTGGTAACCTCTGACAGTGTGCAGTCCCTTGAGCCCCTTGGCCTGAGTTTTGGCCACCCCCACCTTTTCTTTGCTCCAACAGAAGGGCAGTGCACCGGAGGATCCAGGATTGGTAAAAGGCCCTACATTATGGTACCTATGATTAAATGAAAGAGCAGCCCGAGCATCCTCTGACACTGAATAGAGAGTGTTGGAGCCTGAAAGTGTTGCTGAGTGTGAAAGTCTGTTGCTCTTTCCCGATTAATAGTACTTGGGCCTGCATGAGATGATCTGTGCCCATGACTAACATAGAGCACAATATCTGTAGTGCCTGCAGCACAGGAAATATTGGTGCACTGCATTGAGACATTGAGACTTTCAAGTGAGCTGGGGGTGTTTGCCGGGGGGCACTCCAACGGATACTGAGAAGCACCATTTTTATGAAAGGCCTGAATGAAGAGGCCCATGCGGAAGAAAACAACAGAAGCAGATTTGATGAACAATAGAAGCCTGCCAGAGAGGCTTGGACGGACTCTGGGTATTTCCCGTGCGATTGCATAGAATGGGTGTTAGGAGACTGATTCTTATTGTTTTATTGGCATTGTCAATAGTCACTGAAATAACTAGGAGCCCTGAAAATGTTTGCAAAATAATTTTAGGATTTGCTTTTGCCTAGGGTTGTGAAAAAAAATGATAAACCTGTTCGTAATAGTGGTCATTACTTTCTTTTGCTATCTGAATGTTAAATGCTTTGTTCTCTTTGTATTCCTGCTGATAGTTTACATATACCTGCTTTTATGAAATGAGTAGAATGCTCACCTAGCAACGAATTAGAATTTGCCTGTGTAATGGCAAAAGGAGGGTCTGAGGTTCTTTAATTTTGACTCCAGCTTACATTTGTTGTCATTTTGTGTTGCCTTTACACAGGCTGCTCTAAACATGAAGTGTCTCTGCCCTTTGGACTGCAACGTGTTGAAAACCGCCTCTGTCCTTGTTTTGAAACCAATCTCAGACACCAGCTGGCCTAACTGCATACAGTCATGTCCTGCCATTACTGATTGACCTATAGGTGCTGTAATTGATTGACTTATGGGTTGGGCAGAAACACGACTTAAGGGGGACGTTCTGGTTACATGATGCCTTGTTTGAATGCAGATCTTGTATGTCCATATTAGGTATTTTGCATGCTTGCAAAAGCTAGGGCTGCCCCTTACCTTTGTGCTGAGTTTGTAACCCTAAGCATATAAAAGGCCTCTGTGTTCTTTACTCTTTAGACTGCCTCATTCAGTTGCTAAGGCTCCTGTGTGACGTAGTCTCACTTATTTAAGTTTAATAAAGATGTCTTTTCATATTTCAGCTTCTGTGCCAACTTCTTTATTATCAAGTACCCCTGAGAATGAAGATTCGAGTTCTTCACAAGTGGACTCCACCAATGTAGCAGACGCCCAGCTCTGGCTACTATCTAAGAGTTTCAAACTGAGAGATTCATCACCTTTGAAGAATCTGCAGTGCAAAATGAAGGTCTATGCAACAAAGCTATGGAACTTGTACCTCTTGAGACCCAAATAACAGTTCTTCAAGAAACACCTGTCTACAACGAAGTAACATCAGACTACACAAATGTATCAAGTTATCAAGTGGTACCTGCAATTTCAACGAATCCTGATGCAATCCCAACAATTGACAGAACTGCCTCTGGCTATTTCATTAACTTTGATACGTTTTCCGAGGATCCCAGCGAGCCTGAAACGACGCCTGTAAAAAGAACTTTGAAAGAACAAGGACCAGACCTTTTTCATCACTTGGAAAAAATGTATCTGGTTTCACCATGGAATGAACTTTGGATTGTGATGGGTGTGCTTTTTCTTCTACTTTGGTTGACTCTGGTAATAACTTTTGGATTGCTGATAAATGGAGGATATGTTAAAATGGGCACAGCAAGTAAGAACATCAACTTACTTCTCAAGCCACACAAATCATCTCAATGGAACAAAGAGACTTGTCATCAGTGAACATCACAGCCGTTCCTATACCTGGTGATATAGCTTGGAACAAAACTGACTAGGACATTTTTGGCCCGTCGGAACTGTTGAAGATTCTACACCAGTTCACGATTTCCTTGAAGGACTTTGTTTCATCTAGTACCTTTTCTGATGATTGGGACTTCGAGACTGTTAATAATATGTCAGACTTAGAAATGTCTGCTGTATTTACAAATCATGAATACTTAGAAGGTTCATCAGATTATTAACAAATATATTGTTATAATCATTATGGTCATCATTGCTTGCACAAATCTGCAAACCCTAGAAATGTATTGATGTATAACCAATGGGAACATTGTCCTACGCCACCAAGGGGTAGCTCAACAACATTTTTGGGAAAATGTCCATACTTTGCAGGTTTTAATATTTCCAATGCTGAATCATTTTACTTTACAAGAGAGGACTAAAAAGTATGTTGACAAATACCAAGAAAATTTATTCTGCAGCCTTTTATGCTCAACTGTCTTCACTAGGTTTCGACTTCAGGAAAGACAACATGGAGACAAAAACTGTCTGGGGCACAAAAGATTGGCAAGTGCAGGGGATAGAAGCTTTATTTAGAGCCTGCATCATCCCAGAGCAAATTATGTTTTTGAATGACACTGTCCAACAGACATCTTGTCTTGGGTTAGCCAAGATAAAAGACCTAAACGATCCGTCCATACCTACATCTACACCTGATAGCGATAGCACTTCAAAGGGGGAGGTCGACGTACATACTATTTTGCATCACAACAGAACAGATCCAAAATGGAAAAAATTGTTAATCTGGCCCACAGACACAAACAACTGTCACGATAGATTCCTGAACAAAACACAGGGGTTCACATTCACTATGCCAGATCCAAGATATCTTCAGAGACAGCATCCAGGAATAGTAACAACATATAGTGTAGGGAAACTGTGCCTTGAATGGTTACATAGATCTACACTCAAGGATGTAAAACAACACTTATCTTTACTTAAAGATAGCGCTGATCTTAGGGAATTCTTGCTAGGACCAAGAAAACCGCATCATAAACGTTTTATATATGCCGGTATCTATGCTGCTTATAATGAAGCATGGAAGATTACATAAGCAGAGACTGCAGAAAGAATACAAGAAATTGATCTTATTCATTTAGAGAAAACGCTCTCTGTAGTTGACAATGAATTAACGACTCTGTCGTCCAGAATATATTCTTTGGACAGCATAGTATCCTCTGCCATAGACATCATGGAACAGGACTTGGTCATGTTGCAACATGGTCAGTCGCAAATACGTTCTATTATGCTATTAGGCTGGATGGTACAAAACCTTCATTCAGGCTATGTGCCTTGGCCTTTAATCAATACTATGTCACTGTTTTCAGAATTCAATCTCACTGATAAACAGATCAAACTGGCACAGAGGGGAGCTGACTATATGGTGCTGAGCATTGAAAAACTGGAAAGATTGCCATTTACTGTCGCTGAAAAGCCAGCTACAGAATGGATTATACATGGAACTATCAGTCTGCCTGTTACAATTTTCCATTTTCAATATTGCCTAAAACATATACCAGCAGGCACATATGAAAGGTTGGGTAAAGAATACATCAAGACATCCTGGGAATTAACGTACACACACACAGATGTTAGAATGGGGAAGAGAAGTGTTTATTAGTGGTAAAAATTGTGAAAACGCACTAAGCGGTTCTCTACTTTGTCAGGCTATTAATTTACACGGGGACTGCGATAGTTCCTAAACAACTTATCCTGCCACCTGCAAGGTTCTCCGGCTGCGGTGATTGAGCCACTTTTGGACAATTTTCAAATGGAAGTTACATTATGTTGAAGGATCACAGCTGCTGTGGCATGTTGCCAGGTTTACTCTATCTAGTAACTGTGTCAGCCAGGGTCACTTGCTGTATGCAAGTATTGTTTCCAAAAACCAAGACAGACCGGGAGTCGCCGTTATGTCCTTCACTGAACATCTCTTCTATACGAATTGATACTAGAATGAAAGCCATTCTTTTACAGAAAACTGTGCCACTGACCTCGACCAAAGAAACCTATGATCTGCAAGTCGCAAGGACTTCTGCAGAGATGCATGCCCTCTTAACTACAAATTGCCCTATACATTTCTCAGAAATGTTAAGTCGTATCTTAAACATGTCTGATACGAGTGGTATTGTACATGTATTTAAGACAGTATTTTCTGGACTGCTAGCACCTTTCGAAGCAGTCCTAGGAATATTTCCAAACTTCGTGCACACTGTGTTTGGCGGTTTGCCTCTCATTTTGGGACTCGCTGCAGGGCTACTATTTTTGCTCCTACTGCTGCGATATGGCAAGTCAATCCACAAGCGACACCCAGTTCACCATGGAAACAACTCTACTGGCGATGAAGTGTCGTGAGCGCATCGTCCAAATTTTGGGACTACCGCGTCTAAGAGAATTAAATACCATATGGTTTCTATCATTCAGACCAATTTGGCAAGATTGCATATTACCTGTTCTGCGCTGCCTGCTATGCGGAGAAGAATGCGTGCTAGACACATGTCTGACACTCCCATCAGTCATGCCAACAGATGTTGATACTTTCCTTGAGCCAGTAACAGCCCATGCACTGTCTTGTCCCCAGCGGCTACCAATTCTGATGACACCATTCATTGAGATCTCACAGACGCAAAATGCTGATGATGAGGTACGAGAGAAAACAGGCACACAGGTATCATCCACTGCAAACATTGCTAATGCGACCAATGATGACGGCAATGCTTCACATCTATGTGCGGTTGATCTTCTTAACGAGGTAATACAACTCTCACATACTATGGTAGACAAATTCTTTACAGACTTAGATTTGATGTTTTCTCCAAACAATAACACTGACTTTTGATTTGGCACACAGTGTTCTGAGAGACTCTGAATTCGACCTTCATTTTTTCAAAACAAAGTTCTAGCTTTGGAACTCTTTTTCTATGATTATTAATTTTTCCAAATTTGTATTTTATATTTTTTGGCACAAAGTAATCTGCTTAAAGTAGAACTATTCATAGAGAACTAGGGGCCAGATGTAGGTAAGTTCCATTTACTGATTCTAAAATACCGATTCGGTATTTTAGAATCGGTAAATAGTATGTAGGTAAGTATTCGGTAAAGTTTACCGAATCGGTAATATTCGGTAATTACCGATTCGGTAAATACCGAATCGGTAATTCCCATTCATTCCTATTGGCCTTGAGGCCCATAGGAAAGAATGGGAATTACTGAATCGGTATTTACCGATTCGGTAATGGGGGAACACATTCAAGGGTGGCAGGGTATCACATTGACACCCTGTTGCACCCCTGAATAGTGCATGGGTGCACATGTGGCACACATACATGCCCTAAGGGCATCTGCCACATGGCACTTTTGAAAAAGGCACAAATTTGCTTTTTCAAAGGTTTTGGATATTTACCACCCACTTTTATTTGGTGGTAAATACCGAATCCTTAACCATGCAATGGACTCATTTGAGTGCTCCCTACATTTCAGATTCAGTAATTTACCGATTTGGTATTTTAAGGAATCGGTAATTTACCTATTCCTTAAATTACCAATTTGGTAAATTACCGAATCTGAAATGTAGCCACCTACATCTCAATAGCCTAATACCGGTCGGTAACGGACGAAATTCGGTAATTTCGGCCGTTACCGACCGGTATTGGGCTACCTACATCTGGCCCTAGAATTCTTTGAAAAACTTCCAGAGACAATATTTGACCTTGTCCTCATACCAACAGTTATATGTAATATGACATGAAATGGTTTCGGCACCTTTTTCTTTCTGTATTAACGAGCCATTTCATAAATGTATTTTCGTGATTCATTCAGACAGCATTTAAAAATGTCAACTTTATGCTAAGAAAGAAACATTGCTTTGAATGTGTACAGCACCAATGCGCTTTTGTGTACAACCAGTACCATTGCATTTTTATGTGTTTTGAGTGGGTTTTAACACATCATATTTAGATATGTTTAACATGTTTAGAACTTAGTAATGTCGTACATAAGAAAGTGGAGTGGGTGTTGTATGGCGTTTTAGATTCCGATTGGATTTTCCCGATTCATGCCCTTATATAGGTACAATTCATGTTTCCCTTATATAGGCATAGCAATCAAGCCCTTATTGAGGCATAGCCCATGCAATCCAAATACAGGCATGGCTACTTCCATCTGTTCACCAAACGTCACAACGATTCCTTGGAAAACCAGCTTAAGCCGTTAGGGACTTACCCTTGCTTGAATATTGATTTCTCCAAGAACTCAGTTAGTTTTACAATGAACATCTATTCCTTAGGGGTTCATTCATGACGTTCATATGCCCGACTTTACGTCAAAAATGGCATTCCTAAACACCTTCGAGGTATAAATATACCTTCTCTTGCTAAGGCAAAGCACGGTGGTTCGGAGCAGTTCGATGACCTACTTGGCCTGAGGTACTGGGTTTTTAGGAACCGGTACCGAACCGGTAACCCAGCGGTGCCAGGGGATCAACACACCAAAGACCTCGGGTTCTCCTGCGTCAGACCCACAGAAACTTCAGAGTCTTCTAGGTGAAGTCAAAGATTAGTTTATTGGCTGCAACCAAGGTGACAGGGTCCTAGAAGTACAATGCCAGTATATTCAGGAGACTGCACTGCACACTTTCACAAAGTTAGGCTTCTCTTCTTATACATAACATTTGCCCTTTGGCGAAACATTCCTTGGGTGCGCGGTATTTCATTTATGGTTACTGATTACAAAAAGAAAGCAGAGTCATGATGACATGTACATATTTCACGTCGTGATACCCATAACAAATCATTCGGCAAGGCCCAACATTTCATCAGATATCGCTGGACCCCTAATAAAGATGGTCACCTCCCCACCATAAAATAAGTGAGGAAAAGGAGTGAAGAAAGATGTGAGCGAGATATGGCAGGTGTGCGTGCTGAAATGGCTTTATGGCCGGTTGGGCCTAGATACTATCTTGCTTGGCCACTGGGAGGGAACTGACCTAACGAGTTAGGCCCGGGGCAATGGTTCTAACTTGTACTGGGGTCAGGAAGAAGTCGATTAAGGAGTACGTGTCCTTGTGGAATCAAATTCGACTGGATTAAGGCCTATGTAGAGGGCAACATGCAACTAAGGGTTCAGAAGGTAAATGACGATTTCGAGGTGAAATTGTCACTCGAATATACTGAAAATACATGTGCTTGATGTACTCGTCATTTCCGGTCTTTTGATACCAAATTCGTCCTATTTCGACGAAGTTTTTATTCTCGAGTCCGGTACTATTACGGATCCATATTTTTCAGAACCACAGACCCTCCTTTTGCCCTTACATAGGCAATTAATCTATCCTTATGTTAATCTGAGTCCGGATCTATATTCATAAAGTCATTGAGGTGTTGCTGTAACATCATTCTAGTGCTGAGTTCGTGTCTTGACACAGGCTTCCTTACACATGATGTAGCACAGAGGCCACATATTGCAGGAGCACACTGTATGCATAGACAGAACAGGAAAAGAATGGCTAAGACCATCCCAATGACCATCAGAATTTTCCATCCCCAGGCAGATATCAGCCCCCAGAACCATCCCATTAATGACCAATCTCCTTTGTCCACATGGATAGATTCGGAACTCTTATGTAGTTTGGAGATGGCCCTGTACACTGTTGGAGCATTATCCGGAATAAAAATGCAACAACTGGACTGGATCAATTTGCATACCCCACCCCGGTCCGCAAGTATTACATCCAAAGCGACCCGGTTCTGAAGGGTCATCAGTCGATCCGACTGGAGCTCAGCAGTCAGGTTACTAAGGGCACCGGCAGTTTCAATCACGGTGGATTCAACTACCCTTGTCAATTGCCTTATGTTTCTGCTGTTAACCATGGCTCCCCAGAACGGCAGAATACCCATTGCAAAGTCACCAAATTCTTGACCCGCAGTGTCTTCTTTACTCAAAACACCTCGAACTACCCTTGTCCGATGGTAATCCGCCGCTGCTGTGTAGGTGGGAGGTAACAGGAATGAAACAAAACATGAGCCTGAGAAGTCAGGGGGCAACCATGTATAGGCTCTATCGTGGCAGATGAAATAAGTACCCTTTGCGGCTAAAAAGGCAGGGGAAGTCTGAGATCCAAAAACATACGTTTCTGTGCAGACACTTTTCCCTAGCTGAGCTCTGGGATTCCTACCAATACCTTGCAGACACAGGTGACCTTGATGGGGTACGATCCAGATAGGGGACGATCTCTTGGCTTGCTGTTTCTCACTTAGTGTAGTGCCATATCCGGTCACATTCCAACCTACATATGCAAGTATCTCATCGTCTGGGGTATCTTCGTAAGAAGTCACTTCCTTGATCATGTCAACTATACCCTTCACTAGAGCGCTAGTCTTGAGGTTGTCTTTTACAGAACGTAGGGGTTGGATTTCTCGTGCATATATGAACATTGTCCTATATGCCCATACTGACCCATTGTGACTAAATGGCAGGACCAAATAGGGGATACCTCTATCCGTGGTGTGGGGCATGAGACCACACACCCAACAGTTGGTTGTGTTCATCACAAGTTGGTGTTGGTGTAATAGCTGAATGAAGGAGTTATTAATGAACTCTAATCTCCTATTTGATTCGTGGTCAGGCAAAGAGTGGAAAGAATGAGAGGAAACAGTAGGGGGAGGTATGGGCGATGTAGTAGGCGTGAATGTCACATGAAAAGAGAATAAAGCATAGCTTATCAAAAACACCATTACGCTAAATATCATAAAAATACACATCATTATAAAAATTTTCTTTCTCATTGTTTTCAAAAGTCTCTGCTTAAAGTTCAATTGTCTGGCAGTTCTCTCCACATCAGGAAACTCCATCCTCTCTAAGGTGCTGCCCGCGGCGGTAGGTTGTTTCTGCTAAAGGATGCTTCCGTCAGTCTAGGGTGGCTCCCTTCGACCAACTGGAACCGGCAACCTATTGTTGTCAGCTGCACCCAAAAGTCTTTAGTCAACCGCGACCCTAGCAGCGGAACCCGGATGGCGGTTCGAAAAAACAAAAATAAGCAAGTTACCTAGATGGGAGAATCTGCATTTTCAAAATAGCATTTTGGAAGGAAAAACTCATGATTTTATTAGTCCACAGGTTTTTCTCTCGGATCAAAAAATGAATCACTTTTACTTTAGTCTGTTTTTCTCGATCGGAAATTATAGCGTCTTTTCCCGGGTGCTATCTGGTCCGGAAATAGTAGCTCAGGTTCCACAGAGTTCAATTGTTCTGATGGCGGCGTAGTTTCTTGAAAAATGTTTTTACTGTCACAATCGCGTTTAGCTTCTTCTACGCGTTCATCAGTTGTGCGCTTTGAGTCAGTGCCTCCTGTCCGGACCCATTGGTCATGTGGCAGAGGGGAGGGTATTTTCTTACAATGGATCCCGTGGACCCAATTGGCCTTCCCCTCCACTTTAACAGTTGACCTTGTAGACAGGAGGACGAGGTGCGGTCCGGTCCATCTGGGCTGGTCGTTTCTTGTTCTCTGGAAATTCTTGACCAGAACCCAGGAGCCAGGGTCAATGGAGTGACCCGGTGTCTCGGAAACCGGAGGCAAGGTGTTGTGGACCTGTTGATATAAAACACGCAATTTAGCCGTCAATTCATACAGATAGTCGAGCAAAATGGGGTGTTGCAGCTCGCTAAACTTCGTGGGCCTAGGCACTCCCCATATGTTGGCTGGCCGACCAAAGACTATTTCATAGGGGCTGAGTTTCATTCGCGAATGCACAGTCATTCTGGTGGATAGGAGTGCTAAGGGTAGAGCGTCGGGCCATTTAAGACCCGTGCTCGCTTGGATTTTGGCCAATTTAAGTTTAAGCGTGCCATTGTAACATTCCACTAATCCAGCTGATTGGGGGTGATTTGCAGCGTGGAACTTCTGACTAATGCCTAGCCCTTCACACACTCGTTTCATCACACTGCCCACAAATTCACTTCCGTTGTCCGACCAGACCATTCTAGGCATTCCGAACCTGGGGAAGAACTCTTTCACAAGGGCTTTCGCTGTGGACAAGGCAGTATTGTCCCTTAGGGGATAGGCTTCTACCCACCTTGAGAAGGCGCAAACAACCACGAGCACATATTTTAAGTTGTTGCACCTCTCCATGTGTATGAAATCTAGCTGCAAAACCTCGAACGGATACGTAGGAGGTGCGAAATGACCAGCTGGAGTTGGAGTTCCCCTACCAGGATTGTGCTTCAGACATACCATGCAATTCTTGACAACATTTTCTGCACACTTGGGAATCCCTGAATTCTTCCACACTGGGGCCAACAACTCGCAAATCCCTTTCGCGCTGATATGGGCCATCCCATGAGCCATTGTAACCACTGCAGGCACATACGCATCGGGTAACATCCATCTTTGTTGCTCTGTCGATTCAATCCAACAACCATTTACATCCATTCTCCCTGTACTTTCTTTCCACATGCTTAACTCTTTCTCCGTGGCCTCAGCTTGGATGGACTTCACACTTTCTATCGTGTCTTCACACATTCCAACATCACCAGTCCATCTTTCTGGGCTCGCAACATACATTCGGCTCATCACATTCTTTGCCGTTTCTTTAGCAGTTTCGTCAGCAAATGCATTTCCACGACCAACATCATCGATCACTTTCTTGTGTGCACTACATTTTACAACTGCTACTTTCAGGGGCAACGTCAGTGATTCAAGAAGCTCAGTCACCAACTGACCATGCTGAATCTTAGCTCCATGCGAAGTCAGGAACCCACGTTCTCTCCACAATCGACCAAAACTGTGAGCCACTCCAAAAGCATACTGACTGTCGGTATAGACAGTCACTTTCATTCCTTTTGATAACACACATGCTCTCGTCAGTGCCACGAGTTCGGCGGCTTGAGCCGAACCATGTGGTATTCGCGCAGTTTCAACGATTGTGTGCAGAGTTGTGACAGCATACGCTGTAGTCACGTTACCATTTGGGAGTTTAAAGCATGAACCATCCACCCATAATGTACCATCACTTTCGGCGAGAGGAGTATCGGATAGATCAACTCTCCCTTTGGTCTCCTCCTCCGTCCTGAGGAAACAATCGTGCTTTTCTGAAGCATCCGATTCCTCAGCAATTGG
The DNA here is from genome assembly GCF_964261635.1 of Lissotriton helveticus. NCBI lineage: Eukaryota > Metazoa > Chordata > Amphibia > Caudata > Salamandridae > Lissotriton > Lissotriton helveticus. The sequence goes on from NC_136061.1 coordinate 403,884,582, forward strand.
TAACAATGTGGCTATGTTCAGAGTACTGCATCTTTTGATGTGCACATGGCTCGCTAGTAGCGTCAATTCATAACTGGACAGTCGAGCACTAGTTAAGTGCTGTGTCTTGGTCCTATTTAACAATGTATCTACTGCATGCGGAACCATCACAATTAGTGTATTATTCATTACTAGGCCTGCAGACTGTCGAATAGAAACAGCTGCTGCTGCTGTGGCCCTTAGACAACTTGGCAATGCTCGTGCTACTGGATCCAAAGTTGACGAAAAATAGGCGCATGGCCGTTGTCTATCTCCGTATAACTGAGTCAGCACAGACAATGCACAGCCCTCCTTCTCGTGGACATATAATGTGAAAGGCTTACTGTAGTTGGGGTTACCTAACACAGGGGCCGAACATAATGCTGTGCGTAATTCGAGAAAACTTTTCTGGCACTCATCGGACCAAGGAATGGGATTGGGTGTATTTGTACACGTTAGTGCCAATAAGGGTTTGGCTAATAACGAAAAATTTGGAATCCACTGTCTACAGTACGATGTAATGCCCAAGAAAGCGCGTACTTCTCTCTGCGTTCTTGGCACATTTAATTTCGCTATTGCCTGAATTCTTTCTGGGGTCAGTTTCCTTCCCTCCTTCGATAAGAGATGACCTAAGTAGGTCACTTCTTGTCGGCAATATTGGAGCTTGGAAAGTGACACCTTGTGATGTAGATCACATAGATGACGCAGTAGTGCCAACGTGGCCATTTTACATATTTTCTCAGTATCCGCAGCTATGAGCAAATCGTCCACGTACTGTACTAGAGTGGAACCTTTGGGCAAAACCATTGCGTCAAGCTGACTTTTCAGAGCTTGACTGTATATTGAGGGGCTCTCACAGTAGCCTTGAGGAGCGCGTTTAAAGCGGAAACTGCGACCACCTAAACTAAAGGAAAAAATATCCCTGCTCTCCTCCGCAATCGGGATACTGAAGAAAGCATTCTTCAGGTCAATCACCGAAAACCATGATGCGGATGCTGGAATCATAGTCAATAATGTTGTAATGTCGGGGACAACTGGGAATTGTGGCACCACTATCTTATTTACTTCCCTAAGATCAATCACAAATCTATACACAGGTGGCTGAGAAGGGTCAGTTCGTTTTAAAACAGGCAGAACAGGACTATTGCAAACATTGCCTCGTGTTTCCTCAATTACGTCTTTCTCAATCAACTCGTAAACAATCGCTAGCAAAGCTTTTTCGCCCTCATTGGATATTCTGTATTGGGGAATTCGTGGCATTTTGACATTCGACTTAAATGTTACAACATACGGTGGAATTTCTAAAAGACCTACATCATTCGGACCAGTAGCCCAAAGAATATCCGGAAGAAGTGTCAATTCTGTTGGAAGCGTATTTCTCGACAAATACATGGGAGAGACCACTTTCTTACCTAAAGTCAGTTGTACTCCTGAGGGAGAACAGTACAAAGTCGCATACAATCTTTTTAGCAAATCTAATCCTAGCAAATTTTCACCACAACCTGTTGTCAAAATAAGGGGTGCTTCGAATTCACAAGGACCAACAGAAAGAGATAAAGGGTCAGAAATCGGATTTCTAACCGGGGCGCCAGAAAAACCTACGGAAACGTTCATTTCGCCAGACAAAGGTGCGCCAGGGAGTTTGGAGTGCATAATAGAACTCTTTGTAGCACCAGTATCCAACAGAAAAGGTTCTGACACACCCGATGTAATCACCTCAACGTAAGGTCCACTCTGATCTACTGGAACTGAAACAACTCCCTCTCTTCGTCTAAGGCTGTCCTAGCAATCGTTATTCTCCCACTGCTCATTTTCTGTGTAATACTCATCGACGTAGTATTGAGCTGTCCTATCAGATACGTTATTTTGCTGGTCAAACCTGTTCATAGAGTTTTGTGGTGGAAGGGGACGTGTGTCCTGAGGGGTGTTTCCACGCCCTCTACCTCTGGGCGCTTGCTGACTACCACGACCTCGTACACCAGAAAACTCGCTTGTACGTTGCGGCAGGGCAGGACAGTCATATTTGTAATGGCCTTCTTGTTTGCAGTATAAACACTGATTGGGACCTACGCGGTTTTGATTGTAATCGAATCTCTGCAAGTTTCTCTGCGGCTGCTGAAAAGTGTTCCGGTAGTGATTCGGACCATTATTATTTCTATTACCACCACCACGTGGAGGATATGCTTGCTGTAGCAAAACCTTCGTTTTGAGTTCTCTAGTTTTCTTCTCTACTTTATCTTTCTCATCCTTGTCTCTATTCTCGTAGTACTGTGCGGTAGCTAATATCTGGGCTGAAGATGAGACTGCCCAAGAACTTTCTGAATCTTTCAATTTTCTACACAAGTCTGGAAGCAGATTGTGCACAAATTTATCGACGAACAATCTCTGACCACCTTCTGTGGTCATATCTTGACCGCTGTGATCAATGAATGTTTCTTCAAATCTGGTGAAGAAATCTGACACAGTTTCTTCTTTCTTTTGCTTGCATGCAGATAACTTATCCCAATTTACACGTATCGCAGGCATTATCGTCTTCATGTAATCTACTATTCTACCAGGTAGTTCCGCTATCAGGGGCTCAGGTTTTGCACCACCAACTTGTCGTGCATCTGCAACAGTAATATTAGCCCACGTGTCACCTAATTCCTGGTCATGATCTTCATGACGAATTTTTCCCCATAAAGGCTGTGGAACAACGTTCCCGAATAACATATCGATATCGGCTAAATTCATAATACATGACCCAGCAGTTTGCGACAATTCTTTATAGTACCCTGCAGGATTTTTACGCGGATCTGGTAGTGTTTGTTTGAGTGCTAAAACTTCTGCTCGCTTCCATGGAACATGTACCCATACTCGGTGAAAGTGGGGCAGGACAGGTGGGACAGCTGTCGCGTCACCCTCTCTCCACTGTGGGGGAACTTCTCTCATAGGGTATTGTCATGCCTTTTTCTTACTAGATGCACTAGATTCTGATGGTGACCCAGAACTACTTCCCTTACTTCGATGTGATAATAGCATTTCAACTGCTTCTTCTACATCGGGACCTACAATCATACCCAGACTAAACTTAAACCTTATACGACACATCTCTTGTGGGAGGCAATCCTGATCATTGTCTTCTAAATCCTCGCAAAGAAAAACACACATCTGTTCGAACACATATCTCTGTGTCGCTGTTTCCCATTGATGGAAAACTTCCATGACAGACTGTAAATCATATTTCGCAGTGTCCATGACCCATTTCCGAGCTAAATTATTCAGGGAATCTCTCTCTTGATAATCGGGCAGTTGACTTCGCAACTGTCTTTTTCCTATGTTAGGGGTCGTAGCAGGCGACCCGAAAAGTGGTAAAAGAAGATTAGTAACAGTACTGGCCATTTTCTGCCGAAGGGAAGGTGAAACGGAAGAACAAACAGATGAAAGAACGGGGTGAGGTAAAGCGGATGCAGAGATGGCAGAAGAGGTATGAGGAATAATAGATGTGGTACTAGGCAAAATCACAGATGGGGCATTTGTAGAAAGTACAGTAGGCAAGATCGTAGAAAACACAGGAGCAACAGAAGTGGTCGGTGGGCCTAGAGGAGGCTGCACCGAAGAAGTAGGAGCCAGCTGAAGAACAGCTGGTGGGTGCTGTGGAAAAGCCAGAGGCGCAGCTTGTGCAACTAAAGGTTGCGGGGGTGCGGTAGCATTCTGCGCATAGGGCGGTGGCGAAGTTAACAATTGCGACATTAATTGGTCTTTTTCACGCTCTTTTGCTTTCCCTTGCTGAAGAGACGGCAAGACTGGATAGCACTTATCTATTGCCATTTTACGTTGCCTGTGCAGTTGTTCATTTATCTGCTCTTCCTCATTATCTTTAAACTGCACGGCAGCTTGCATTACTGAAAGTCCTTCTTCTCTCTTATTTTTCTTAGCTAATTTAATTTCTTTTTGTTTGGCTTCTTTGCGCCATATGCGGAAAGAGTCAAACATCGCCGGCCGGGCTTTCTTTTTGAAGAGTTTAACTTCAAGGTTGTCTAAGATTTCAGAATCAAAGCTACCATATTGGGGCCATTTTAAAACACCGTCTTTCCTAGTGTATTTAATCCATACCTCGTTGTAAACGATGGGGCCAACCCCATGTTTAACGTATAGCTCGTAAGTCGGAGTTCCAACTGGAGGAACCGGACATGAGTCCTCCAATCGGGAGTCCCTATTATTATTACCAAGACAAAACAAATTCCCGAGTCTAAGACTAGGCATCCTTCTTCTCTAGTCTAGTTCCAAAACTTCAAAGGAGTTATCGATTACGATATTGCTCGTGAAAACACGAGTCCTTCGGTTATGGTACTTGCAAGAACCAATAAAAACCTTTATGTATCTCTAAGATATCACAAAGTAAGTCCAACTAAGGACTAGGAGACGCTCCACTTATACTTAACTGAAAATTATCGATGGCTTCACCAGAAGACTCGTCTCAGCGTTTCGCTCTACCGAAAATGTCAAGGGTCCAACATCAGGGCGATAGCCAGGGCAGCAGTCCTTGTAGCCGTCGGGAAGCGGGGAACCTCGTAGTAAAGACCTTCGGACCACGTCGATGAGATGGTGGGCCCTCCTCCGGAATTTTCACACGAAGCTCCTCACGATCTTCAGGCTGATTGGTACCACTGGAATCGCCCCACGTTGGGCGCCAAATGAGGTACTGGGTTTTTAGGAACCGGTACCGAACCGGTAACCCAGCGGTGCCAGGGGATCAACACACCAAAGACCTCGGGTTCTCCTGAGTCAGACCCACAGAAACTTCAGAGTCTTCTAGGTGAAGTCAAAGATTAGTTTATTGGCTGCAACCAAGGTGACAGGGTCCTAGAAGTACAATGCCAGTATATTCAGGAGACTGCACTGCACACTTTCACAAAGTTAGGCTTCTCTTCTTATACATAACATTTGCCCTTTGGCGAAACATTCCTTGGGTGCGCGGTATTTCATTTATGGTTACTGATTACAAAAAGAAAGCAGAGTCATGATGACATGTACATATTTCACGTCGTGATACCCATAACAAATCATCCGGCAAGGCCCAACATTTCATCAGATATCGCTGGACCCCTAATAAAGATGGTCACCTCCCCACCATAAAATAAGTGAGGAAAAGGAGTGAAGAAAGATGTGAGCGAGATATGGCAGGTGTGCGTGCTGAAATGGCTTTATGGCCGGTTGGGCCTAGATACTATCTTGCTTGGCCACTGGGAGGGAACTGACCTAACGAGTTCGGCCTGGGGCAATGGTTCTAACTTGTACTGGGGTCAGGAAGAAGTCGATTAAGGAGTATGTGTCCTTGTGGAATCAAATTCGACTGGATTAAGGCCTATGTAGAGGGCAACATGCAACTAAGGGTTCAGAAGGTAAATGACGATTTCGAGGTGAAATTGTCACTCGAATATACTGAAAATACATGTGCTTGATGTACTCGTCATTTCCGGTCTTTTGATACCAAATTCGTCCTATTTCGACGAAGTTTTTATTCTCGAGTCCGGTACTATTACGGATCCATATTTTTCAGAACCACAGGCCTACAGCAAGTGCCGAAGGAAGCCGACTCTCCAGCTGATGCACTGATCAGGAAGCTGCCCTCCTCTGCTGAGAAATCCAGCTCCAGTGTTTCTGACTCCCCTTGCCGGGTGTTGGGAAATCGAGTCCCGATACAGAGATACCAGACCTCCTTCATTCTAAAGGTATGGCGTTGATTAGAACCTAGAGAAACCTTTGGTAGATTATTGGCAAAAACTAAACCTATGTTAAAGACCATACTTACTTCTTCCCTCATACTAGACCTAGGTTAGGTACATTGGGGTAGGCGTATTTTAGAAGCACCAGTTGAGTATTTTAGTCTGTTATTTATGTATGTATTTGTATATGGCTTAGAAACCATACAATGCTATTACAATATTCTATCATAATAGTATTCTCGCTGTACGCATTATACTTTGCATTCTGTCTAACGATTGTAGCAGTTCACCTATCTTGCATGAGAAGGAAGACTGTTCAGTAAACCATTTGCAACTCTGTAGAAACGAAGCATGCACGATTGACTGAGTGAAATACTTATCTATTGTTTCTAGGACTCTGCATATAGTTATTCCAGTCCTAGGGAAACAAAGTTGGCATGTTTATGCGGTTGTCAGAAACTAATCCCTTCTTGTGAATTCGAGAAAGTTTCTAGTGACCTCTGAGCTAGCTGGCACTCACAATTAAGTTTAGTATATTCGATAGAGACCTACTGACCTAAGACCTACGTCATATCTATAGGATATATTATTCCAATGCGCAGAGCCTATTGGGAATATAGGAACTACACTACACAAGAGTTGGGGCGCACTGGGCGGGATGTCGCCTAGCGTCCTCGTATTCATTATACGCAAGAGGGGTGATAACACTTGTAAAGTAAAACCTCCCGTTCACCCTGATTAAGTCCTGCATGGATGAATGCCTGGTAAACTAGCTGGATCATTGTTAACTATAGTGAATGTATATGGACCTAACACTGATGAACCTGTTTTTTTCCCCGGAAGCTTGTTTCCTTTCCAGTAAAGAATTGGCTTGGTAGTTTGGTCTGCCCTGTCCCTGCCCTGTTCCCATGATGCACTGGGCCAGGGACAGACTAATTTGCATGTAGCCAGGTTCTGAACTGGGATGGTGCAGTGAGCTAAAAAACGGTGATGGATCAAGCCCTGATCTTTTGACTGGGTATGAGTGTTCTGTTTAACTCAGATGCTCTGTCCATCACCACCCCCTTTTCTGAATTGTTTTTTTCGAGGGCATATTTAATTTATTACGTGAATGGCCTGCGCAGAAATTATCTGGGGTGGCGACCTATACACACACCTGGACCCAAGTAAACGCAAATCTAGCGGGCAAGGAGGTTAGTCACCTAAAGCGGCTAAGATTATAAATAGTGGGATGGCTAAACTAGGACATGTAGACGCATGGAGACTTCGCTACATTGATAGGATAGAGAGGACGCATGCCTCCATTGTTCATGGCAGCTGGTCACGACTGGACTACTGGCTGTTGGGCGAGGGCGCCAATACATGGGTTTCCAAAATAGACACAGTGCCCAGAACGCTCTCCGACCATAATCCGGTTAAGGTCAATCAATGCGTCCCGCTAGGCTTCCCCCGGCAGTTCACATGGCGTTTCAGATCAGAGGCGCTGCTAGACCCTTTATACACTGAAACGATCAGAGAGGCCGTAAACCAATACTTTGAATTAAACAAAGTATCGGGGGCAGTGCTGCAACTCTCTGGGGGGCCTTCAAGGTCACCACAAGAGGCACCTGCATCAGCACGACAGCAGGTATACTTCGGGATATCTGGGGCCACCTAACCAAAGTGGAAAACACACTGGGGCAGCTTGAACACCAGCACGAAACCCTCCTGTGCATGCACACGCTTGCTCAAATTAAAGACCTAATTCTAGAATCTAATGAATTGGCAGATAATGAGGTACGCTACCTCTCTAAAAAACCCGTGGTTTGTGCAAATGGCGAAGGAGGTAGACCGGGGCGCAATTCAGCTTCTAAGATCAACCTTAGAACAGACCATCAAGTCATAACCAAAATCACAGATCGTGAAGGGGGGACCATTACTCTACGCAAGCGATTGTGGAGCAATTTCGCAACTGATATGCCGAGTTATATACCTCACAAGGAGGATTGGACTCCAAGGAGCTAGAAGATTATCTAGCAGCTGTCGTAATCAATTGGCTATCGGCTTGACAGCGCGAATACCTCTGTTAGCCAATGGATATCACTGATATTTGCGAAGCAATCCATTCGCTGCCTAATAAGAAAGCACCAGGGCCTGACGGCCTTACATGTGAATTCTATAGGGAATTTGCGGAGGAACTCACACCTTATATAATGGATATGTAAGAGGAAGGATACGGAATGGGAATATTGCTGTCATCGCTCAGAGAAGCCCTGTTAATTACCCTGTTGAAAAAAGGTACACCGCCCTATAACTGTGAATCGTATTGCCCATTGTCACTTATTAATATAGACGCAAAAATCCTAGCAAAAATTATGGCCACTAGACTTCAACCGCTCATGCTGCTGCTAATCCTCCCCGATCAATATGGATTTATTCCTGACAGGTCCTCGTCACACAACCTGCGAACAATATTTGCAATGTTCCATATACTTGACCATGAGCTTCGGGCTACGGCAGTGATGCTGAAAGCAGCAAAGGCTTTCGACTCTATTGAGTGGGGTTACATGTTTCATATATTACACCGCTTAGGAATCCCCGAGTTCTATAGCAGATGGGTGCGGCTGCTGTACACTGGCCCCGTGGTGTGGGTTCGGGTGGACGGAGTCACATCGCAACCAATTTGGATAAGTAGGAGCACAAGGCAAGGGTGCCCCCTCTCACCACTGATTTAGTCTCTTGTGCTGGAACCCCTGGCTTGCATAATGAGACAGAGACATAAAGAGGCGGCCATGCACTTTGCACATCGTCTCGTAAGCATATCACTCTATGCCGACGACATGGTGCTCTTTGTCCAGTAACCGCAAACGTTCCTTATATAAATTTGGCGTGAGTACATTAGGTTCAGGTTTTTCTCAGGAATTAGCATAAACTGGACTAAATCAATGATAATACCTCTGACCACGTTCACTGTCCCACACGTTCTGGAGTTCCCTTTTACGTGGTCATCCGACCCTGTTAAATACTTGGGGGTATGGGTCCACCGTGACCCGGAAATAGTAATTAGGGAAAAACCACGGAAGAAGAGCTACAATATATACATAACAAGTCGCCATTGTTCTTGTTTCAATTTCACACTCAAGAGGGCAATGAAAGAACCGCCAACATTGCAAACCTTACAGAACCTTCTAATAAGCTCCTCAAGGCATGAACTGACCTCCAAGCTGTACAGGGCAGCAGGAGATGAGAAAGCTACTCTCATTGAAAGGAGCCTTGCTCGCTGGAATACTAAACTCTGCTCTCAGCTTACCCAGAATTAGTGGGAATACTGCTGTCAGCTAACAAGCGCATTTACATCTAATGGTGATCTGCGCATTATTCATTTCAAATTTTTACACCAAATGTACCACACACCATTCAAATTGCATAAATACGGCCTTCGGGATAATGGTACACGTAAAAGATGCGGAGTACACGGGCCAATTTCTGGCACCTGGCTTGGCAGTGTAGCCAGGTGGCTGGGTTCTGGGCAGAGGTGATACAAAGACTGCAAGTTATAACCACTGTTGACCGGCAATGCACCCCACAGGTGTGCCTGCTTTGTCACACGCCGTTTCTGAAAGGTGCAGCACATATTCTAAACAAATTACTTACTTAAGCACTTATCAGATTTTAAATCAAGGACTGCCTGGGCACACCCTGCTTTATGTTAAGTGATTATCTTCAACTATTTTCCCTTAAATACATTTGTTAATGTATTTTTAATTGAAGGTGTATGGGTAAGAAAATAGTTATAGAATATTTCGTTCCTTTTAGCCACATTATGACCCCGTCCCCACATTTACTACGCCAACATTGCACTCAAGATAGCAGGTCTCACACTTTTCTTAATGCACTTTGTCCGCTGTGTGTAATATCCAACTTCCTTTACGGCAAGTAACAGAGCACCTTTTTCTTCCAAGCTCCGCGTTAAATGTCACCTCTCTTTCAGTACTATAATTTGACGAAAGTGACGTTTGTTCTCGAGCAGCGCGCGGGTTCACCCCTCACCTGGTAGCTGTAATCAATATCTGCTTCGAACGTTGGTAGGCTGCGCGCGCCTCTCCCGGCGAGTCTAGGCTCAGGTCACTTGCTTTTCAGGGGGAGGCGCCCACGTGCCCTGCCTCCTACCTGTGTAATGTTTTACAGGCAAAGGTTCGAAGCAGGCACGCGTCGGTGTTATCTTTTGGGCACCGACACACTTCCTTTTGGTTTCCTCTCGGCCCTCAGTCTGCAGGTTCCCGCCTTGCCGCTGAAGAGCCAGACATGGCTGCCGCTGACGCATCCGAGCATCTGGTTTTCTTTGTTAATGGGAAAAAGGTGAGTATTTCTGCGCGCATTTAAAACGTGCTGAGTCTATTCCGGAGCATTTTTATATTTTTGGGGGGTCAAGTCGTCGCATTTTAGTGGTGGTCGATGCACCATTTTTAAATGCAACTTTTCAACATGGATGCATCTGAAACTACCGGTTTACCGTCAGAAAGTAATCAGAGCGTTCTGTAACATGCCCTACAGGTTAAAGTCAAACATTTCCTATAAGATTTCCCGCCTGTAAGCGTGGCATACCATCTCCCATTATATCATTAAGTGTGGCTTCAAACACTTAAAGTAAAATCCTGTGCTTCTTCCAGCTTAGTTTATGACCAGGTAATGTCTGGGGAAAGGGAAGTAGTGACCTTTGGAGCTGTCAGACACTCTGTTTACTCCATCCAGCCACTTTCTTATGCAGCATCTCACTTTGAAAGACATTTAAACCCTTTTTCTCCGTACATCTTTCTGAAATCCTCCATCTACATACATATCTCACACTTTTCCACAGTTACATTTGGGACATCTGCAATCATTGCTCTGTGTACTCTGCAGAGAGGCCAAGTATAGGATGTGCAGGTAGTCTGCACACCTTATTGACACACTGACAATGCGAGAAACTCACACTGCCTTGTTTCTCAACTACAGAGCTCCCAATCGTACTCCCTCGCAAACATCAACCCACAACCTGATCTCACTCAGACACGTAAAGGCGAATCATTCTGAAGTATGCATTATGCAAGTGCAAGAGTCCTATGTTGCATAACGAAAAAAAACTACAGAAACAAACCAGCTTGAAAAAGCAAAGTAAAATTCTGAACAAGTCTGATTAAAGCTATCCAATGGCCCACTTCAGACAAACAAGAGTTGAAGTAGAACCTTAACTATGTTGCATTTCTAATTCTATGTCAGGACAGGAGGCTCCGGTTATGCTAGTCTCATTTCTTTATTTAGAAATGCCCAGCAGCCATGTAAAAACTACATTACCCAGAAACACTTGGGTCATAACCATAGAGTCTGTACTATAAATAGCTATGTAGACAATCCCACTTCCTCTTTCTTTGGTGAGAAGAAATTCCAGGAGATCAGAAAACAGTACATGAAAGTCAATGCAAAAAGCAAACCCCGGTCCAGGGCAACGAAGAAAAGTTCAGCACAGCAACTGCCGAAGGGAAAACAGGAAAAACAATCCTCAAAGAAGAAGGCAGGAACATCCACGCCGCACCGTAGGGACGTCACTTGGGATCAGATCCTGAAAAGAGACACAAAGCCGTAATATACGTCCATCACATACAGGAACATGTTAAAGCAGGGTGGGTAGAAAAAACAAGTCAATGGTAACATTGGAATACAGAGTAATTCCGGAACATTCATCAGTAAGTATAATGCACAAACAATGGGTGGGATAATCCTCGCCTCCTAGTCCTTAATAGAATTGAAAATTCTTGTCACTAATGTTTGCAAATGTTGAATTCTATGTCAGGACAGGAGGCTCCGATTATGCTTGTTTAAAGCTCCTCCACCACAACAGAAGCAACAGTAGCAATAGGCTTAAAGTAAAAGGTTTTGAAAACAGAATCCGTTGACCAGTCAGCAGCCTTCATAATGTCCCACAAGGTGACTCCCAAAGAGATGACCTTAGACGCCATGGCCCCACGGGCAGAATGAGCACCAAACACAGATACATCAATGCCAGCTTCCCCCATAAGCCACCGTACCCAACGAGCCAACGTGGCCGGGGTAACGGGGCGAAAGGGTTTTTGCAATGCAATCCACAATTGACCTTGCATATCAGAGCGAAGAAGAGAAGTACTCACCTCATAATCTTTAAGGCATTGGACCACACAAAGGTTAGGACGAGCAGGAAAATAAGGGTAAGAAATGACCTCAGTATTGGTCTTAGTGCGCCTGGAGAGGCGAAATGTAACACCCTCAGGAGTGAAGCTACGTCCAGCTAAATCCAAAGCACGGACATCTGATACCCGTTTGCAGGAAAGCAAACACAACAACATAGTAAGTTTGGCCGAAAGTTGTTTCCGAGATAACAAAGAATTGACCGGCCAGGCTTCCAAGAAGCGCAAGACAACCGAAACATCCCACAAAGAAACATATTTGGGACGTGGAGGAGTAGCCAGACGAATACCCTTGAGAACCTTAGCCACTAGGGGATGTTCTCCCACAGGTTTTCCATCCACTGGAAGATGACCCGCAGAAATAGCGGACAGGAAATTGTTGACCGTGCGGTACGCCAAACCAGAAGAAGATAGAGAAGCCAAAAAATTGACCATCAAAGAGACATCAGCTGATGTCGGATCAACTTGCCGTTGAACACACCAATCACTCCAACGTTTCCATGAACCTCTGTAACGTTTGTGAGTACCTGAGGCCCAGGCGTTGCTGAGAAATCTGGTAGCGTCCGCAGAAAGGCCTGAGACCGCCCAACGTTCCCCGAAATCCGCCACGCCAGGAGAAGGAGGGAGCCCGACTGAACTAGGGGATGCGGATTCTGAAGCGGATCTAACAGGAGATTCCACCTCTGAGGAAGAAGGAATGGTAATGCACAAGCCATCTCCAGGAGAACTGGGAATCATGGCTGAGCCCTCCACAGAGGAGCGATCAGAATCAACTCCGCCCGAAAGCGTGTCGCATAAGCCAGAACCCTGGGGATCATCATGAATGGGGGAAACGCATAACATAGGGACGTCGGCCATGGTTGAAGGAAAGCATCCGTGGCCAGAGCTTCCGGATCCGGCCTCCAACTGAAGAATTGGGGAAGCTGGGTGTTGAGACGTGACGCAAAGAGATCGATCAGACAAGGGCCCCAAGTCCGAAGAAGCTGGCGGAACACACGAGGGTGGAGTCTCCAGTCGCTGAAGTCCTTCAGATACCTGGAGTTCCAATCCGCCACGAGATTGCGACAACCCGGGAGGTACTCCGCAATAACTGTGATCTTGTGCTGAAGACAATAATGCCAAAATTCCTTGGCAATCTCCGCCAACAACCTCGACCGAGTCCCTCCCAGTTTGTTGATGTAACGGACTGCTGATACATTGTCCATCCGGAGAAGTATGCAGCAGTGGGACTGAAGAGGCGATAGGCACTTGATCGCGAACAACCCCTCCAAACAGTTTATGTGGAGGGAAAGTTCCTGGGGAGACCACCGTCCCCCCGTCGAGATAGGACCGCAGCGGGCCCCCCAGCCCCAACGACTGGCATCTGACTCGATCACAATTTCCGGAGAGGATCCAAATAGAGCCCGGCCGTTCCAGGCCTACATATGATCCAGCCACCATTGCATTTCCGACTTCGCCACCTCCGAAAGAGGAATCTGATCTGAATATCGGAGGCCCCGTTGAAGATGCTGAATCTTCAGACGCTGCAGCGCACGGTAGTGCAGCGGAGCCGGGAAGATCGCTTGCAGGGAAGACGCTAAGAGACCGACAACTCGTGCTAACGATCTCAATGACACAGTCTGACTCGAGATAACGGAAGTCAATTCCCGTTTGATGTAACGTATCTTCTGATGGGGCAACAGAAGCTGACAAGTAAGGGAGTTGACCCGGAACCCCAAGAAATCTATCACCTGAGTAGGATGTAGCACAGACTTGGGAACATTCACCAGAAAACCGAGGGATTGAAGTAGGTCGATAGTCCACTCCAGATGGGACATCAGCTTGACCGGACAATCCGCCAGAAGGAGGATGTCGTCCAAATAGATGATTAAGCGAACCCCGCGAGTGCGGAGAGACTCCACAACCGGACGTAACAGTTTCGTGAAGCACCAAGGTGCTGACGAAAGGCCGAAGGGAAGAACCTGATACTGATACCAAGTCCCCAGCCACTGGAACTGCAGAAAGCGGCGATGGGGACGGAAGAGCGGAACAGATAGGTAAGCGTCCTTGAGGTCCAGACGAACCATCCAATCCCGTTCTCGCAGAAGATCCCGCAACAGATGGATGCCCTCCATCTTGAAGTGACGATAAACCACTCCCGCATTGAACTCCTTCAGATTGAGCACTAATCTCGATCCCCCTCCCTTCTTCTCCACCAGGAAGACCGAGCTGGCAAAACCCTGAGGGTGGCGTACGGTCGGCACAATTGCCCCTTTCAACTCCAGAGACTTGAGTTCCTCTGTGATGAACTCTTGATTTTGCTTTGAGAAATAAAGGGGAAAAGGAGGACGTGACTGACGCAAGGGATGATAGAACTCTATTCTGAATCCCTGAACTGTCTCCAGCACCCAAGCATCGCTGGAGATTGAGCGCCAATTGTGTAGAAAATGGCGGATCCTGCCCCCCAGAACAACACTGCATGCAGGAAGAAGTCTCACCTGAAGTGGCGGAATCTTGATATCCGCCGGAAGCTCCACCGGATCGTCCCTTCTTATATTGACCACGTCCTTTTCCGGAAGGGTAGAAATTTGAACGTTGGGTGTAGCCCGAATCTTGCTGGCCTCCTCTATGGGACTGAAATCCACGCTGAGTGGATGGTGGTTGACCACGGCCGGACGAGCGCCCCCTAAATCGTCCGGCCCTGCTGAAAACCGGACGCATGGCCCGCTTCAAGGATGCCTGGGCTTTGTCAATGCTGCTGAAAGTACTGACAAAATGAAAAGGAAAAAATCAAGACCACATTATTCAAAGCAGAATTTAGAATATGCCTCCTGGGGCCAGATGTAGGTCGGCAAATACCGGTCGGTAACGGCCGATTTCGGCCGTTACTGACCGGTATTTGCAAATGGAGATGTAGGGGCCATCAAATTTACAGAATCAGTATATTTACTGATTCGGTAAATTTACTGAATCGGTAAATCCAGATGTAGGTGGCACTTCAAACAGTGCCACAGGCCATTACCGATTCGTTATTTACCATGTAATACAATTGCATGGTAAATAACGAATTCCTGTGTACATGTACATCTGTGCATGTACACCTGTGCCATGTGGGACACATACATGCCCAAAGGGCATGTATGTGTGTCACATGGCACACAAGCCAAAATCAGGGAATGCAACAGGGTGTCAAAAAGACACCCTGTTCCCCTTGCAAAATCGGTAATTTTACCGAATCGATATTTACCGATTCGGTAATTGACAGTAATTCCTATGGGCCTGTAGGCCCATAGGCCCATAGGAATCAATGGCAATTACCGAATCGGTAAATACTGATTCGGTAATTACCGAATCATACAGATTCGGCAAAAATTACCGATTTTTTACCTACATCTGATTTACAGAATCTAGAATACCGAATCGGTAAAATTCGGTATTCTAGAGTCGGTAAATCAGATTTACCTACATCTGGGCCCAAATGCCCTATATTTTATGAACAGACATTCTAACTGCAACAAGATTGAAGAAAATTATATTCATTGTTTAGTGTGATGTTAAATGTGAGGCTTTAATGTCAAATACTTAATGTATTGAGAGCTTTCGGATTGGTATAAGAGATTTAACACAGAGTAACATTTTAGTTGTTTTGAATATACTTTATACAGATGTGGTCCATGTGCTATAATGAATGAAACTAGAACTTGTTGAGCAGTCTGAGAATGTAGCACTGTTGGGGATATGGCACTGGTCAATCTGACCAGTGAGAGCAGTTGGCCCTTTTTAGCAGCATGAGAAATTTACAATGAAACCGAGTAAGTCGGGTCCCCATGCTCTCAATCTGCACATCAAACATGTACTAAACACTGACAACCAACTCATGCAAAGGAAAGACTGTTTTTCTCTGCCTCAGTGTTCCCTAATATTTAATTTTCCAATGTGGGCTCTTCTACACCCTATCTTTATAAGGCTCTTTCTTTCTTTATCTTTTTTAGTACTTGTATAGGTCTGTGAGTGGGTATTTGAGTTGCTGTGTGGGTATGTGAGTGGGTGATGTCACTGGCGGGTCATAAACAGTGCATTGCAGGGCATAAGTTATAGTTAGCTCAGGTACTATTTTACTCCGGCTGGACTGGTCGTAGTGGGCACCGGGAGTTTACCCTGCGGGCTGCCAGGTTGGGGGGCCAGTTTTGGGCCGCTGTTTTTGTTACAGGGGGTTCGCAATATCTGCCCCCTGTAACAAAATTGGCCAAAGTCGCCCCCCTGATTTTACTCCTTTCTCTAGAGTTGATTTTTTCATCCTTTCTGCCTCTCTGGAGCCATGTACTATTGATATATCTGTGCCATAGAGGCTTTCCTCTTCCCATCTCTATCCAGCTATCTCAAGGGGTTTCTTTCACTCTCTCCTAGGTTATCTAACATTACCACTATAGCTTTCTCTATCCCAAGGGCACTTTTCTACTCAACACAATCTAGCATCGCTGTATTTTTAATTTTCTGTGCAAAACATGTGTTTATTATGTTTTCTTTCCTCTGTGGCAATCATACATTTTCCAAAGCTCAAACCCCATTCCTTCTATCTATCTATCTATCTATCTATCTATTTATCTATCTATCTATCTATCTATCTATCTATCTATCTATCTATCTATCTATCTATCTATCTATCTATCTATTTAAAAAAAAGGTTACAGGGGTGTTATAGTTAGGAAATAGAATTAAAGAAACCTTACAAATTAAGTGAAAAATCAAAGGCTAGAGGGACATTATAGTTAGGCTCAAATTACACTCATACAAAACTATAGAAATTCAGCAATTGTAGCTAGCTGAGCTAACTATAACTTATGACCCCACAATGCACTACTTATGACCTCACATATTCATCACTCATGACATGGTCAGTGACATCACAGATGACATCTCAAATTACATCCCTGATGACATCATCCAGAAAGTAAAATTTATTTTGTAAGAGTTTATGATTGTTATACATATATCATAAGCTACTACAAAAGTTTAATTAGTATACTAAGTGTACTACTAATGAGTGATACTACTTCTAACATGTATTATGTGAGTGACTAAGTGACTGTGTATATCTGTGTGTGAGTGGCTGTATAAGTGTATAAGAGGGAGTGCAGGTAGCTGTGTTGATGAGTGAGTAACTGTATGAGTTGCTGTAGTGGTGAGGGAATAGGTGTGTCAGTGGCTGTATTGGCGAGTGAATGGCTGTATCAGTGGCTGTATGAGTGGGTCAGTGGTTGTGTGAGTGACTGTAAGTGGTTTAGTGGGTGTCTGAATGGCTTTATGAGTGAGTGACTGGGTGCATAAGTCTTTGTTGGTGAGTGAGTGGCTGTTTGAGTTTGGTTAAGTTAGTGATGTGTGAGTGGCTGTATTGGAGAGTGTGTGTCTGTGTGAATGGTTGTGTGGGTGAGTGAGCAGATGTTGGAGTCCTTGTATGGATGTGTGAATGGGTATGTACCTGGTTGTGTGGGTACGTGAGTGCTTGTATGAGTAAGTGAGTGTCTGTGTTGAGAACCTTTATGGGTGAGTGAGTGAGTGTGTGAGTGGCTGTATTGTTAAATAAGTGAGTGTCTGGGTGGGTGAGTGTGTGAGTGAGTGAGTGAGTGAGTGGTTGTATAGGTATCTGTATGAGTGAGTGTTTGTGTGAGTGGTTTATGAGTGAGTGAGTGGGTTTGTGTGTGACTTTATGAGTGAAGGATTGTGTGAGTTCTTGTATAGGTCTGTGAATGGGTATTTGAGTTGCTGTGTGGGTATGTGAGTGGGTGATGTCGCTGTCATGTCATGAGTGAAGTAATATGTCGGGTCATAAGCAGTGCATTGCGGGGCATAAGTTATAGTTAGCTCAGGTACCTAAAACTGCTAAATTTAAATGGTTTTGTACTTGAGAAATCTGAGCCTAATGATAATGTCCCTGTAACCTTTGCTTTTTTTCTCTGAATATAAATATATATGTATATGTCTCACGTGGAAAGGTTCTACAAGGTTTCTCAATTTTGAGGTCTCATATTTACGCTGTCACTCTATCCCTGGACAATTATTTCACTTTCCTTTAGACTCGGAATTCTTTACTAATCCTCCTTCACCTAAAGGCATCTATACCTTGTTTTTTCACAATGCTTTGATCTAAAGTTCTGCTGTTTCTAGGTAATTACTGTATGAATTAACCAACCTTTAAAAGAAGGCATTCTTAGTTGACCTTGTTGATATTCAAACTAGTGAACAACAAATTGCAAATTATGTATTTTCCTTCGATGTCTCTGTATCTTGTCTCTCAGTGAATGTTTTACTTCCCTTTTTCTGCAGCTATCTTTTTAACTTATGTCTGTCAATCACGTTTTCTTCTCCTCTCACCAGGTCTGTTATTTCTCTGTGTGTCTCTCTCTCCACGCCTTTACTAACTTTTATTCTTTCCCTCTATCTCTGTTCATAAACACGCTCTTCCCTTTTTCCAATTTCACTTTCTCCTCCCTCTCTCATTCTATATAGTCCTACGCTCTGCCTCTCCTCTCAACTCGTTTTTCCTTTGACTTCTCACATCTGTTTCCCCTCAGATTGTTACACTTCCCAATCACATTTTCCTTTGTCTTTTTCCTGCTCTGACTGGCCCCCCATTTACAAATTCATCTTTCATTGTGTCTCTTTTATTTCTCTTTGAGAGTTCAACCTTTTACTGTGTATTGGTCTCACTTTGCACCTGAGAATAAAATTATAAAATAAAGTTGGAATCACGTACTGGCGTAGTATGTTACATACCTGCAAGAGATGTACCACCTCACAGATTGTCAGCATTCATACCTAACACTGCATACAGGTTGTAACAGCATAATGTCACCTGAAGAATATAAATTGCGACACAAATTTAACAACTGCATATTTACCTCTCTGTTCAAATAAAACTGACCGGAGCTTTTTGTGTGTGGGGTTTCGGCACTTAAGGAACCTTTATTCAGCACAAATGCTGCTCCCAAATGGATTGCCTTGAAATCTAAGCATATTTATAACATTGCCTTAATGAAACTTGACACCCAACAAAAACGGAGCAGAGACTGCCCCGCAGGAGAGGCTGTATGTATATACAACAAACTTTAATTTAATGCCATACTTTTGCCATTTTGACACCCCACTCAGTGATGACACCCGGGCCATCCCGCACCCCCTCCGCCCCCTCTTTCTGCGCCTCTGCCACTAAAAGTTAGAAGACCTTAAAAAAACGGACTGGCGGTGGAAAGTCGAAATAAACACATCTCAGGAAGGCAAAGTGATTTGCCAGAATAAGGTGAGGGCTTCTGAGCTCGGAAGGAGCAATCTGCATTTAGGTGTAAAATCATCCGTAATGCAACATCAACAGGAATAGGTAGGCACTTTTAGTTGCAAAGGCTCATAGAGGATCCAAATTCACTGTTAGGTTGACATTTAATTGAAGAAACACCCCCCAAAAAAATGCTGCAGTAAGATATGTAAAAGGTGTAAAGTGTTAAGTGTAAAAGGTGTGCATCAGTATGACATTGCATTCGAATAACAGCAGGATGAGTTGCTAAATCATCAGTGGTGGAACATCAGCATGAGTGCATAAAATGCTTAGAAGCACATATAATATTTAGATGTAAAGTTCTTTTTAGCTGCAAAATCACTTTTAAGTTCAAAGTAAGTGACAATGTTACTTTACGTTTTGAAGCTCAAATCACATTTATGAGACACATGGTGCAAAGCCAATAGGAGTGTAGCAGAGCTTTTAGGAGCACAGATATTCCTTTATTACTGTGCTTGGATGCTTTAGTAGATTCCTTTATTACTGTGATTGGATGCTTTGGTATATTCCTTTATTACTGTGCTTGGATGCTTTGGTAGATTCCTTTATTACTGTGCTTGGATGCTTTGGTTTATCATCTGTGTAGAGTGGGAAGCAAGCATGCTGACACTCCTCCTCTTGCCTAATCCAAAATGTGAATTCTTCCAGCAGTTGTTGAAGTGGTTGATCAGAGCAAACCAATGGCTGAACGGCCTAACTCAAAGCCCTTCTCTGTTTATGTTTTTAGTGTTGATGACATGAGCTCTAGAAGACAGTTAAAGCTGCCTTTAGCCAGATTAAAAAACAAGACTACACAATTGGTCTATAATTGGCTGGCTCATTTGAATGTATCTTAGATTGGAATAAAGTGTGGGGCAGCAAAAAAGGAGGCCGCTGGATACCAAATTATGCTCTCTGTTTTGTAGGACTCATTGCTCATTGCTATACAAGGTAATAAACAACATATAAATAAACAACAAGGTCCACCTCAAGAAGGTTTCCTGTGAGCCAGAGTATATCAGGCATACACAGTATTTGTTAAAATACCCCTCACACACCAAAAGGGCCCTAGTTGTCATGCTTCATCATCGGGGTCTTCCCGCCCCGCTCTGGGACGGGGCGTGCTACAACTAGGGACTACACTGGAGCCCTTAGATATTGTAAGTGCTATGTGAAGTGTATTGAGTGAGTGTGAGTAGGGTCAGGAGTGATATGGAAAAGTGAGATTTAAAAGAATACCTGGCCATATGAAAGCAAAAAATTCTTTATTAGTCATAGGCTGGTATCGTTAAAAATAGTGTGGCGGAGACAATCTTGCTTAACAATGGGCTAGTTCTCCTGGTGTTGTCAACATGTTTCGAGGCTGACTGCCTCTTCGTCAGGACGGGGTCAGATCCCTCTGTCACTCACTAAGGTTGGCAACAATGTGTGCTATGTGTATATACAAGTGTATAGATTATAATACAACTGCAATATGGCATTCAATTTTGAACAGTTATAGCCCTGTCAGTATTTCTGAGTCGTGGGCCTGCATAGATAAAGAAAGAGCACGTAAGTATTTACTGCGCGTCCCAATGCACGTTCATATATCACCTGTGGAAGGAAAGATGGTGACATATATGGTGACTTTGCGATTTGCCGGTAAGATACGCTTAGGTGCTGTGACCTGTAGGTGAAAGGAAAAACACTACAAGACAAAACCAACACTTAACATAAAACACACTCTCTATGTCGTGAAGTTCTGTACAAGTCCATGGTGAGCTGTAAAATTAAAAGACTAAGGACTAAATACATACTGGAATAAATAGGAGTCAGTGCCCCATGAGCCGGTCTGGAAGAGGGGTACATGGAACTTCCATCTGTTGGTAAAGTAAAAGTGGGGCATGCCATGGTTTAGAGTAAGGTCATGGTAGCAGGTGTTGAAAGTCTAGGTATTAGGCTCCCTAAAGCGGCTATGCCGTACTTACTAGTTCACGAGCAGTCCTCGCATCCTCCCTCATCCGCGGCTTCCGTGGTGTGAGTGGAAGGAGAGGAGCATGCACTTATATACTAGAGTTAATTGGATAATTAGTAGCACCTGTACCTGGGAGGGGCGGCTGATTGAGCAGAACACTAGAGCGGTGTAACCTCAGGAAGGTGGACGGAAATGGGAGCCATCTTGGAACAGTATCAAGGATAAAAAACACGGGCTCCATCTTGGAGAGGCCAGTGGTGAAACTGAACTGGTTGTGAAATCTGTAGGCTACACAACTTGGCAATTGCACGCAGGTCTGTTAATGCAGAGATGCCTGTATGTGCTACGGGCGGTGAATCAGGATTCGAAAAAAGGAGGCGGACATCTTGCCTAGAAAGCGCTAAATGGGGGTATTGGGGTGAAGGTGTCACATAGAAGAAACCTGATATTCAGTTGTATAGTTGGATCAGGTCTGGAGGGTGGCCTCATGGATCCAGTATCAAGGCTCACGTCAATATGTATTATGGGGCCGCATACTAGCCAAAAGATAATCAATCCTAATGTAGGGTAGGGAACACAGTGGGCCCATATTTTTGCAAACAGTTAATCAATACTAATGTAGGGTAAGGAACACAATGGGCCCTAACCTATTCAGAACGATCGCTGTGTGATTAAAGTGGCATGCCAACACACACGAGTGCAAAGTAGAGATAGATCATTGTGCAATTAATCCTTACTCTACAGTGGCATGCAGAGTGCAAACAGCCTATAGCTAGTGTGACCAGTTCAAGTTGGAGAGACCGCAACCAGTTCTTATAGGGTTTTGATCTCCTGATAGAGGTTGTTACTGGCTCAGTTGGGCCCAGGGTATGTCATCATTCAGCCCTGTGATGTGTGTCCCAAGACGCGACACCCATCTTTGCTCTTTCTCGAATTTAATTGATTCAACCACTGTCCACTGAAGATCTTGAATACCATGGCCCATGGTTAGATAGTGGGAGGCATTCTTAGTCGTGTTTTTTTTGCAACGTATGTTGCTTCGATGTTCACCAATACAAATCTTGACTGGTCTAGAAGTCATTCCAATGTATTCTTTGGCACATGGGCAAGTGATAAGGTAGACAACATTTCTGCTGTTGCAGTTCGTGAAACCACGTTGTTCCTATGTCGTGCCATTCGAGAATTTTATTGTTTTGCTTTTACTGGTGGATTCACAAGATGTGCAGGAGCCACAAGGATGATGGCCATTTACAGATATTAATTTAAGAGGGCCACTGTCTTTCATGATCCTTGGTCTACTGTGGACCAAGATGTCTTTTAAGTTGCACCCCCTTCTGTGGGAGAACATTGGTTTCGGGAAGTTCAAAGAGCCACAGTTAAGGATTTTCCAGTGTTTGTTCACTATTTTAGTGATTTTGTTTGAGTTGGTGTTGAATGTGGTTACACATATTGGTCTGGTTTCCTGTTCCTTTGGCAACGTGGGTTCAATAGGGCCTCTCTATTATTGTTCCTAGCCCTTTTTAGGCCTTTCTTCACAATTTCTCTTGGATAGTTTCTGTGTCGCCTTGTCAATGGTAGGTAGATTTTCTAGCTCCTCCATTACTGCTTTCTCGAAAGCCAATAACTCAACTGGTATGGTAGATTCAAGAGGAGTGAAGGTGGACTTATTCCTCAGAACTTTGCTTCAACCAGCCGGGACACCTAGTAGTGAACCTATCAGACCTTCAACCTACTGATTCCCAACGCAAAGTTCTAGAGAAAGGGTTAGATTTCGTCCCAACGAACAGAGTGGACGAATTTAATATTTGTCTGGAAATGAAACAATTTATGCGAAAACTAAAACTGCAAGCTTTCTTTAAGGACTCTAATGAGAATGTGGTCAACAACATTGACCCATCAGATACAGGCCTGAGGAATAAGTCCACCTTCACTCCTCTTGACTCTACCATACCAGTTGAGTTATTGGCTTTCGAGAAAGCAGTAATGGAGGAGCTAGAAAATCTACCTACCACTGACAAGGCGACATTTCAGAACACCTCACAAAAAGAAAGGGAGGCCCTACATGAGCTAGCCAACAACTCAGAGATTATCATAAAACCGGCTGATAAAGGCGACGCAATTGTCATTCAGACCAAGCAGAATTATGATAGAGAATGCCGCAAACTATTAAATGACAGATGGAATTATGAGATACTAAGAGAGGATCCAACTGAGGATATCCGTATCCGTATTCTGATGATGGTTGAAGAGGCCACTGCCCAAGATTGGGTATCCAAAAAAGAAACTGACTTCCTCATTCAGAGCAACCCCATAACACCTTATTTTTATACCATTCCTAAAATCCACAAGGAGGCACCCTACCCACCAGGGCGCCCGGTAGTATCCGATATCGGCTCCATATTGGAACCACTCTCCAAATTCGCGGATGCGTTTTTGAGACCGATAGTCCAACAAACCGACACCTACCTTAAAGACACGAAGGCAGTACTGCAATTGATTGAGGAAATACCTTTTGACCCCGAGCATGACCTATTGCTCGGGTTGGACATGGAAAGCCTCTACATGAGTCTTCCCCATCGTGAAACCCTCGAGATAATCGAAGAGGTACTTTTCTCAACACCATGGAAATACCAGACCCAGAGACATGTGGTTTTGGAGTGCATCAGTCTGGCTTTGAAGAAAAATTTCTTTCTCTATGATGGCACACATTACCTACAAAAGCACGGGACCAGCATGGGGAGCACCTTTGCTCCCAGCCTGGCTAGTCTCTATGTTCACCATTTGGAGACCACTAAAATTCTCCACCAACAGAACCGCTTCCGTGATCAAGTGGTCATTTGGAAACGGTACATTGATGATGTGCTTGTGATTTGGAGGGGCGATACCCAGTCTGTCCAGGATTTCATGGTCTGGCTCAACCAGCAAGATCCATTTCTGAAATTTACCCACACACTGTCCAATGAAAACGTGGTTTTTCTGGACCTAAACATTTACCCTAACCGAGGCAGACTACATACCAGTACCCACTTTAAACCTACCGCTAAAAACTGCCTCTTACTGTACAACAGTTTCCACCCGAGACACTTACGAGATAACCTCCCTTACGGGCAGTTCCTTCGCCTCAGACGGAACTGTTCCAACATCACTGATTTCAAAAGCCAAGCGGCAGACCTCGAGCAAAAACGACTACACAGAAACTATTCAAGAGAAATTGTGAAGAAAGGCCTAAAAAGGGCTAGGAACAATAATAGAGAGGCTCTATTGGAACCCACGTTGCCAAAGGAACAGGAAACGAGACCAATATGTGTTACCACATTCAACACCAACTCAAACAAAATCACTAAAATAGTGAACAAACACTGGAAAATCCTTAACTGTGGCTCTTTGAACTTCCCGAAACCAATGTTCTCCCACAGAAGGGGGCGCAACTTAAAAGGCATCTTGGTCCACAGTAGACCAAGGATCATGAAAGACAGTGGACCTCCTAAATTGATATCTGTAAATGGCCACCATCCTTGTGGCTCATGCACATCTTGTGAATCCACCAGTAAAAGCAAAACAATCAAATTCTCGAATGGCACGACATAGGAACAACGTGGTTTCACGAACTGCAAATGCAGAAATGTTGTCTACCTTATAACTTGCCCATGTGCCAAAGAATACATTGGAATGACTTCTAGACCAGTCCAGATTCATATTGGTGAACATCGAAGCAACATACGTTGCAAAAAACCACGACTAAGATGGCCTCCCACTATCTAACCATGGCCATGGTATTCAAGATCTTCAGTGGACAGTGGTTGAATCAATTAAATTCGAGAAAGATCTCCTTGAGAAAGAGCAAAGATGGGTGTTTCGTCTTGGGACACACATCACAGGGCTGAATGATGACATACCCTGGGCCCAACTGAGTCAGTAACAACCTCTATCAGGAGATCAAAACCCTATAAGAACTGGTTGTGGTCTCCAACTTGAACTGGTCACACTAGCTATAGGCTGTTTGCACTCTGCATGCCACTCTAGAGTAAGGATTAATTGCACAATGATCTGTCTCTACTTTGCACTAGTGTGTGTTGGCATGCTACTTTAATCACACAGCGAGCGTTCTGAATAGGTTAGGGCCCATTGGCTTCCTTACCCTACATTAGTATTGATTAACTGTTTGCAAAAATATGGGCCAACTGTGTTCCCTACCCTACATTAGGATTGATTATCTTTTGGCTAGTATGCGGCCCCATAATACGTATTGACGTGAGGCTTGATACTGGATCCATGAGGCCACCCTCCAGACCTGATCCAACTATACAACTGAATATCAGGTTTCTTCTATGTGACACCTTTACCCCAATACCCCCATTTTGCGCTTCTAGGCAAGATGTCCGCCTCCTTTTTTCGAATCCTGATTCACCGCCCGTAGCACATACCGGCATCTCTGCATTAACAGACCCGTGTGCAATTGCCAAGTTGTCTAGCCTACAGATTTCACAACCAGTTCAGTTTCACCACTGGTCTCTCCAAGATGGTGCCCGTGTTTTTGATCCTTGATACTGTTCCAAGATGGCTCCTGTTTCCGTCCACCTTCCTGAGCTTACACCGCTCTAGTGTTCTGCTCAATCAGCCGCCCCTCCCAGGTACAGGTGCTAGTAATTATCCAATTGACTCTAGTATATAACCGCATGCTCCTCTCCTTCCTCTCACAACATGGAAGCCGCAGATGAGGGAGGATGCGAGGACTGCTCGTGAACTAGTAAGTACAGCATAGCTGCTTTAGGGAGCCTTATGCCTAGACTTTCAAAACCTGCTACCATGACCTTACTCTAAACCATGGCATGCCCCACTTTTACTTTACCAACAGATGGAAGTTCCATGTACCCCTCTTCCAGACCGGCTCATGGGGCACTGACTCCTATTTATTCCAGTATGTATTTAGTCCTTAGTCTTTTAATTTTACAGCTCACCATGGACTTGTACAGAACTTCACGACATAGAGTGTGTTTTATGTTAAGTGTTGGTTTTGTCTTGTAGTGTTTTCCTTTCACCTACAGGTCACAGCACCTAAGTGTATCTTACCGGCAAATCGCAAAGTCACCATATATGTCACCATCTTTCCTTCCACAGGTGATATATGAACGTGCATTGGGACGCGCAGTAAATACTTACGTGTTCTTTCTTTATCTTTGCAGGCCCACGACTCAGAAATACTGACAGGTCTATAACTGTTCAAAAGTGAATGCCATATTACAGTTGTATTATAATCTATACACTTGTATATACACATAGCACACATTGTTGCCAACCTTACTGAGTGACAGAGGGATCTGACCCCGTTCTGACGAAGAGGCAGTTGGCCTCAAAACATGTTGACAACACCAGGAGAACAAGCCCATTGTTAAGCTAGATTTCTCCGCCACACTATTTTTAACGATACTGAGGTTCTGTGATTTTGCGTGCTTTTAAAGTGCACGACTTTCTTTTCTAAACATGGGTTTTTGCCATGCGTCGCGACTGCCATTTGGTGTTGCCTTTTACTTAGGCCTCAGAAGTTAGTCTGCGAGCAAAGCAGTTTGACCTTTTGTGGGTCATGTGTACATTAACTAAGGTTTCCTTCGTGCGCTGGAGTTAATTTCAGAAGCTGGCCTTTCACCTGAAATTGACCCTGCCAAGCAAATTTCCCTGCAAGATCGGTATCCACTTTCCCAATCACCATTCAAGACATTTGTTAACTTTTAAGTTTCTTTACGTTTCTGTTATCTTGCACATTATCTGAAACTACTTTTCTTTACTGTTTCTTCATTTCATGGGTTACGCTTTCAATTAAGGGTTTGTCCGGGCCTTCCAGATTATTATTTAGATATGCCTAAATATTAAATTGTGGGTTGGGACACTGTAAAATGAGCTTTACTATATGATGCTGTGTGATGTCATGTATTTTCTATTGGTTGAATTTTGGTGTAGGGGCGTGCATTTTAAATGTACCTTTTTGTGTATAAATAGGGATGTCTCGCCTTAGTAAAATTGAGCAGTTTCTTGAGTTGTACACCGTGTTGTATTGCTGGGATTTCTGCTACTAGCTGCAGCTAATACATTTGATCTCTGACGCCACCTAGAAGTATTCCGTGTCTCTGTATACCAAGGCAAGTGAACCCAGAGGACTTTGGGCGTGTCCCTGGTGCCGCTGGGTACTTGAAATCCCAGTTCTTCAGTTGGCGCGGCCAACGTGGGACGACTTCAGTGGTAAAAGGCCAAGCCTGAAGATTGCGAGGAGCCACGTGAGGAAACTCTGGAGGAGGGCCCCCACTTCGTCGACCCCTGCATGTCGACATGGACCAAAGGTCTTTTCTGCGAGGCTTCCTGCTTTCCAACGGCTACGAAGGACTGCTGCCCTGACTGTCGCCTTGTCTTGGACCCTCCGATTGATGTTTGTAAAGCGGGACGATAGACCGTCTTCTGGTGGCGTGACAGATATTTGGTTAAGTATAAGTGGGTCGCTCCCACGACTTTGTTTGGTTCCTTGGTTTTGATTTGGTTGCTGCAGTACCCAAAGCCGAAGGGCTTGTATATTTACGAGTGTATAATTTTTTTTATTCCCTTTGAAGTTTGAAACCAGACTAGTGAGCAAGATGCCTGGTCTTGGTAAATTTGGTAATTGGTTTGTTTGTGGTAGTAACAGGGATTCCCGATTGGAGGATTCATGTCCGATACCTCCGGTTGGAACTCCGACTTATGAGCTCTATTCTAAACACGGAGTGGGTCCCATTACTTATAATGAAGTATGGGTCCACTACACTAAAAAGGATGGTGTTTTGCAATGGCCCCCACATGGTAGTTTTGAAACAGAGATTTTAGACAATCTAGAAGTTAAGCTATTTAAGAAGAAAGCCCGGCCGTCAATGTTTGACTCTTTCCGCCTTTGGCATAAGGAAGCCAAACAGAGAGAAATTAAACAAGCAAAGAGAGATAGGAAAGATACGAATATGTCAGTACTACAAGCTGCTAGACAGTTTAAGGAAGATGGAGAAGAGTGTGCGAGTGAAGTTTTAGATAGACAGCGTTGTATGGCCATAGATAAATGTTATCCGGCCTTGCCGTCTTCTCCTCCAAAAGTGATTGAAGACCTTGAAAAAGATCCTTTGATCTCTCATTTACTGAGATTGCCACCTCGCTATGTGCAGGGTGCTACTGCGCCTCTATTACCCCCGGTTGTTCCACCCTTTGTTGTTCAACCTCCTGCTGTTGTTCAGCCACCCGGTGCTCCACAGATGGTTTTGCCTCCTCCTGCGCAACCCATTCTAGGGTCGCCAGCCTTGCTACCAGCTTTGCCTCAAACTCCTTTGCCTTCTGCTTCTGCATCTTCGATTTCTACTGTTCTTGTCCCTACACCTTCTTTGCCTCAAAATACTTATTCTCCTGTTCTTATGTCTGCTTCTTCTCCTTCTGTTCAAAAACGAATGACAGAAACGGTTTCTAATTTGTTGTCACCATTGTTTGGGTCACTGAATAAGACCCCTGTTTCGGAGCGTAAGCAGAGTCGTAGTCAGCTTCCTGGTTCTGAGGAACGGGCTGTGTTGGATTTGTTGGCTCGTAAATGGATTATAAATGCCTCAAGGTAGTTTGCCAGCGGTTATGGATGTTTTCTTTCAGTGGGAGCCGCCTAAGCAAAGGTATGTTTTTAATGTGATGTGTATGTTTTTGCATCAGGAATGGGAAGATAATGATTTGGGTTTGATCCCGCAGGAACTACTTGATGTTCAGTCGGATTTTGCTAAAGGGATGATAGTAGAATCTGATATTACAGATGCAGTAGAGACGATACTGGCTTTTAGGTCTAGACTTCCGCCTCAGACATTGTACGAACCTGATTCTTCTGTTAGAAGAAAAGCGAGACAGTATCCAATGAGAGAAATTCCCCCAATTTGGAAGGAAGGGGACCCAAACGCTAATCCAGTTATTCTGCCGCATTTTCAACGAATATGGGTACATGTCCCTTGGAAGAGAGCAGAGGTCTTGGCTCTTAAGCAGACCTTACCTGACCCTCGTAAGAATCCTGCTGGTTATTACAAGGAGTTATCCCAGACAGTTGAAGCGTGTATTATGAATTTAGCTGACATCGATTTGTTGATGGGTAATGCAGTCCCCCAACCTTTGTGGGCGAAGATTCATCATGAGAATCATGCTGCTGAATTAGGTGATACCTGGGCGAATATTGTTGCCGCAGATGGTAGACAGGAGGGAGGTGCTAAACCTGAACCTCTAGTTTCAGAATTACCAGGTAGAATTATTAATCTGATGAAAACGATGATCCCTGCTTTACGAGTAAATTGGGATTAGTTAGCAGCATGTAAGCAGAAGAAAGACGAGAGTGTATCTGATTTCTTCACTAGGTTTGAAGAGACGTTTATTGATCATAGTGGTCAGGATATGAGTACGGAGGGTGGTCAAAGGTTGTTTGTGGATAAATTTGTCTTTAATTTTCTTCCCGAACTTTCTAATAAGTTAAAGGACTCTGAGAGTTCATGGGCTGTCTCTTCGTCGGCCCAGATATTGGCTCCTGCACAATATTACGAGAATAGGGATAAAGATGAGAAGGATAAGGTGGAGAAGAAAACTAAAGAGTTAAAGACGAAAGTTCTTTTGCAGCAAGCTTATCCGCCTCGTCAGAATCAGCCTCAGTTTCAGCAAACTCCACAATTTCAGAGATTGTTACAGAAGCCTGAGCCTTATGTTCAGCGATTCTTTCCTGGCCCTAATCAGTGTGCTTATTGCAGAGAGGAAGGTCATTACAAGAATAGTTGCCCGGCTTTGTTACAGCGTGCGAATGGCGTATCTGGTCAGAGAAGTCGTGGTAGTTTTCAGCAAGCTCCTAGGGGTAGGGGACGTGGCGTGATCCCTCAGAATGAGCGTTCCTCTTCCCTACAGAGTTCTGCGAATTATTTTGACAGACAGAATGTTCCGAGTGGTCAGTCTGCCCAGTATTATGTTGAGGATTACTATGTCGAAGGTGAGTGTTCTGGTTATAATGATAACTAGGACAGCCAAGGACAAAGAGAGGGAGTAGTGTCAGTTCCAGTAGACCAGAGTGGACCTTATGTTGAAGTGATCACATCATGTGTGGTAGAACCTTTTCTTTTGGATACTGGTGCGACGAAGAGTTCTATTATGCACTCTAAACTTCCTGCGCACCTTTGTCTGGCTTGACCAAAGTTTCAGTAGGATTTTCTGTCGCCCCAGTTCGTAATCCGGTTTCTAGTCCTTTGCCCCTTTCTATTGGTCCTTGTGAATTGGAAGCTCCCATTATTCTAACGACTGGTTGTGGTGAGAATCTGTTGGGTTTGGACTTGCTGAAAAGATTGTATGCAACATTACATTGTTCTCCTTCGGGAGTACATCTTACAGTGGGTAAGAAAGTGATTTCTCCGATGTATTTGTCTAAAGATTGTCTTCCACTGGAATTGCCTTTTCTTCCTGATACACTTTGGGCTACAGGTCCCAATGATGTTGGTCTTTTGCAGATTCCACCTTATGTTTTTACCCTTAAGTCGAATGCTAGGCTACCTCGTATTCCGCAATATAAAATATCTAGTGATGGCGAGAGAGCTCTTCTAGCCATTATCTATGATTTGGTTGAGAAGCGTGTGGGGAAGAAACGAGAGGTAATGTGTGTGGACCTTATGTTGAAGTGATTACATCAGGTGTGGTAGAACCTTTTCTTTTGGATACTGGTGCGATGAAGAGTTCTATTATGCACTCTAAACTTCCTGGCGCACCTTTGTCTGGCTTGACCAATGTTTCAGTAGGATTTTCAGGCGCCCCAGTTCGTAATCCGGTTTCTAGTCCTTTGTCCCTTACCATTGGCCCTTGTGAATTGGAAGCTCCACTTATTTTAACGACTGGTTGTGGTGAGAATCTGTTGGGTTTGGACTTGCTGAAAAGATTGTATGCGACATTGCATTGTTCTCCTTCGGGAGTACAACTTACCCTTGGTAAGAAAGTGATTTCTCCAATGTATTTGTCTAAGGATTGTTTGTCACTGGAATTGCGTTCGCTTCCTGATACA
The DNA here is from genome assembly GCF_964261635.1 of Lissotriton helveticus. NCBI lineage: Eukaryota > Metazoa > Chordata > Amphibia > Caudata > Salamandridae > Lissotriton > Lissotriton helveticus. The sequence goes on from NC_136061.1 coordinate 403,915,783, forward strand.
CTTTGGGCTACAGGTCCAAATGATGTTGGTCTTTTGCAGATTCCACGTTATGTTTTCACCCTTAAGTCAAATGCTAGGCTACCTCGTATTCCCCAATACAAGATTTCAAGCGATGGTGAGAGAGCTCTTTTAGCGATTGTCTATGATCTGGTTGAGAAGGGTGTAGTTGAGGAAACGAGAGGTAATGTGTGTAACAGTCCTGTTTTGCCTGTTCTTAAACATACTGATGCTTCTCAGCCACCTGTGTACAGGTTTGTGATCGACCTTCGAGAGGTCAATAAGATAGTAGTGCCACAGTTTCCTGTGGTACCTGATATTACTGCTTTGTTGACTTTGATTCCTGCTTCGGCAGCTTGGTTTTCTGTCATCGATTTGAAGAATGCTTTCTTCAGTATTCCTATTGCTGACGAGAGTAGGGATATTTTTAGCTTCTCCTTAGGAGGCCGAAGCTTCCGGTTTAAGAGAGCTCCCCAAGGTTATTGTGAAAGTCCCTCCATCTATAGTCAAGCGTTGAAAACTCAGCTTGACGGTTTTGTGTTACCTGTTGGTGCTACTCTTATTCAGTACGTCGATGATTTGTCGATTACTGCTGATGATGAAAAGATTTGTAAAGAGGCTACTCTTTCTTTGTTGCAGTATTTGTCTGACCTTCATCATAAAGTGTCACCTTCAAAGTTGCAATATTGTCGCCAAGAAGTGACCTACTTAGGTCATCTCTTGTCGAAGGAGGGAAGGAGATTGACCCCAGAACGAATTCAAGCGATTGCACAAATGAATGTCCCATCCACACAGAGAGAAGCGCGTGCCTTTTTAGGTATTACATCATATTGTAGACAGTGGATCCCCAATTTTTCCTTGCTAGCGAAACCTCTGTTGGCATTGACTCTGAAAGATACTCCGCATCCTCTTCCTTGGTCTGACGAATGTCAGAAAAGTTTTTCTGAACTACGCGATGCATTGTGTTCGGCTCCTGTGTTGGGTACTCCAGGCTACAGTAAGCCTTTCACGTTGTACGTGCACGAGAGAGAAGGTTGTGCGTTGTCAGTGTTGACACAACCATTTGGGGACAAGCAGCGTCCATGCGCGTATTTTTCAGCAACGTTAGACCCAGTTGCTAAGGCGTTGCCGAGTTGTCTGAGAGCTACAGCTGCAGCGGCTTTTTCTATTCGACAGTCTGCTGGTTTGGTATTGGACAATACGTTGATTGTGATGGTCCCACATACAGTGGATACCTTATTGAACAGGACTAAGACACAGCACCTTACTAGTGCACGTCTGTCAGGTTACGAGTTGACATTGTTGGCTAGTCATGTTCACATTAAACGATGGAATGTGCTGAATCCAGCTACGTTGTTACCGATCTCTACAGAGACGGATCCTCAGGAACAGCATGATTGTTTTCTTCGTACAGAGGAAGAAACGAAAGCTAGAGTCGATCTAAGGGATACTCCCCTTACGGATGTTGATGGTACCCTATGGGTAGATGGTTCGTGTTTTAAGCTTCCGAATGGTGAAACGACTGCAGCGTATGCTATTACAACTTTACATACAGTTGTTGAGACAGCACGCATACCATAGAATTCTGCCCAAGCAGCAGAGTTTATTGCACTGACTAGAGCGTGCGTGTTGTCAGAAGGAAAGCGAGTGAATGTTTACACCGATAGCCAGTATGCGTTTGGTGTTGCCCATAGTTTTGGGCGTTTGTGGAGAGAGCGTGGGTTCCTTACTTCGCATGGGACAAAAATACAGCATGGGCAGTTGGTGAATGAACTTTTGGAATCTCTCACTCTCCCAAAGAAGATTGCAATTGTGAAGTGTAGTGCGCATAAGAAAGTTGTGGATGATGTTGGTCGAGGGAATGCGTTTGCAGATGAAGTTGCGAAGGAAACGGCGAAAGACATGATGAGCCGTATGTACGTTGCAGGGCCAGCTAATTGGGTTATGGCTGGTGGAATGTGTGAAGACACAATAGAAAGTGTGAAAACGATTCAGGCTGAAGCGACTGAGAAAGAAGTGAGTGTTTGGAGAGAAACTACGGGTATGTTGGATTCGACAGGTTGTTGGGTTGAGTTGTCAGAACACCAGCGATGGTTGTTGCCTGATGCGTATGTGCTCCCAGTGGTTACAATGACTCATGGAATGGCTCACATAAGTTCGAAGGGAATATGTAAGTTGTTGGTTCTAGTTTGGCAGAATGCTGGAATTCCGAAATGTGCAGAGAACGTGGTGAAACATTGTATGCTTTGTCTGAAGTATAATCCTGGTAAGGGAACTCCAACGCCAGCTGGTCATTTTGCTCCTCCAACGTATCCGTTTGAAGTGATACAGTTAGACTACATTCACATGGAGAGATGCAATAATTTGAAGTATGTCCTTGTGGTTGTTTGTGCCTTTTCCAGGTGTATAGAGGCCTACCACTTAAAAGATAATACTGCCTTGTCTACAGCCAAGGTTTTGCAGAGAGAGTACTTCCCTAGGTATGGTTTGCCGAGAATTGTATGGTCGGACAATGGGAGTGAATTTGTGGGTCAAATCATGAAGAAAGTGTGTGCTGGATTCGGAATAAATCAAAAGTTCCATGCAACGAATCACCCCCAGTCTGCTGGACTTGTTGAATGTTACAATGGTACCTTGAAGCTGAAATTAGCTAAGGTACAAGCGAGCACTGGTCTTACATGGCCGGATGCCTTGCCGTTGGCTCTTTTGTCAACAAGGACGACTGTGCATTCTCGAGTGGGACTTAGTCCGTATGAAATTGTGTTTGGTCATCCTGCGAATGTTTGGGGTGTGCCTCGTCCTAAAGAATACAGCAGTATTGAGTACCCTATGTTGGTGGATTACTTACATGACTTGACTGATAAATTACGTGTTCTCCACCAACAGGTCTATGACAGTCTACCGACAGCAACTGCGGATCCAGGACACACAATTCAACCCGGCGATTATATTCTCATAAAGAATTTTCAACGTACAAAAAATTTGGAGCCGAGGTGGACTGGACCGCATTTAGTTTTGTTAGTGACTCGAACTGCTGTTAGAGTAGCTGGCAAGAAGAGCTGGGTGCATGCCACCCACTGTAAAAAAGTTCCATTGCCCTTACCGTATGATCAGTGGGTGAGGGATGGTATAGCTGACACAGATTGTGAGAAAGTCCCCAGATTCGTGCTCATTTGACATGGACACGGTCAGAACGCGAGGATGATGATGTTCTGCAAGCTGCTGTGCCTCCTCATCTAAAGATTGACACCACCAATCCGGAACTTTTATTTAAGGATCCAACTATACCTAATAAAGAACGCTACGATCTAAGACCGCGAAAGACTGTACATATGGACAAATAAAGTTGAAACTGGAATTTTTTATATAGTGAATTACACCTCGTCAGATCAAGAGACTTTTTTTTTGGTTTTTCCTTTTTCGAGCCACCATCCGGACTCAGCTGTAAGGTCGCGGTGTAAAGACTTGGGAGTGCAAGCCGAAGACACAAGGACGAGGTTCTGGTTGGTCTCAGGGCGTTCCCTGGACTGACAGACGCGTTCCTTAGCACGGAACACCCAACCGCCGCGAACAGCACGGTTAGAGGATGGAGTCTTTTGGGTCTGAGAAAGGTGTCGAGAAAAGTGGTTTCAAAATGAAAATGTGTACATTGGTTCGTAGCAAATGTTTTTTAATAATGTGTTTCCTTATGCTTGTGAATATTACGTTAGCTTGTGTGGGTTGGATTTTCTATGTCACACAATTGCCGCTTACATCTACCTCCCAACCTACTCTTTCTTTTTCTACTGCATCTCCACATGAGTTTCATACGTTACCTGAACATGAACAGACACGAAGATCAGAATTTGTGAATAATTTGTTTATACAGATGTTGCATCAGCATCAGCTAGTCATACATACCACGAATTGTTGGGTGTGTGGTCTTATGCCACATACTACAGACAAGGGAATGCCATATTTGGTTTTGCCTTTTTCGCCTAATGGGTCAGTTTGGGCACTCCAATCGATGTTTATCTATGCGAACGAAGCCTCTCCAGTGCGTTCTGTTAACGATAACGTGAGCAGGAATGCTTTGATAGTCGATATGATTAGAGATATTGACGCGTATAATGCTATCCCTAAAGATGAGGTACGAGCATATGTCGGTTGGAATAAGACGACATATAGTGTTAGCTTGACGGAGAAAGAAAGACAGCGAAGGTCTCCTCCTATTTGGATTGTACCCCACCGAGGTCATTTTGGTTTGCAAGGTAATGGTCAGAATCCGAGAGCTCAGCTTGGTAAGAGTAAGAGTGTGTGTTCACACATACGTTTATACATCCCAGAAATCTCCTCCGTTCATGCCAGCTAAAGGCACGTATTTTGTCTGTCACGATAGAGCATACACATGGTTGCCATCTGATTTTTCCGGCACATGTTACGTGGCATTTTTGCTTCCCCCTACATACACTGCTGTTTCCGATTACTATAAGACAAGATATGGTAGAGGTCTAATCGATGCGAAAGCTACTGTCGCGCAAGAAGCTGGAGACTTCTTTAAGGGTTTCCTACCCTTTTGGGGTCCTATGGCTAATAGTAGGAATATTCGTCAGCTTACGAGAGTGGTTGAGACCACTATAAATGAGACTGCAGGTGCCCTTAGCAATATTACTTACAACAAGGGGTGGTGATGGACAGAGTCTCTGAATTAAGCAGAGTACTCTCACCCAGTCAAGAGATCAGGGCTAGATCCAACACCGTTTTTTAGCTCATTGCACCATCCCAGTTTCAGAACCTGGCTGTATGCAAATTAGTCTGTCCCTGGCCCAGTGCATCATGGGAACAGGGCAGACCAGACTACAAAAGCCAATTCTTACACTGGGAAGGAAACAAGCTTCCGGGGACCGGTTTCTGCCATTTCAGGCGTCTTCGGCCTGGCTTGCTTGAATCCTGATGGTGCAATGAGCAAGGGACTCACATCTGAGTATACCCTTCCACGCTTAGGGTGGACAAAATTATTTACAACAAGGGGTGGTGATGGACAGAGTCTCTGAATTAAGCAGAGTACTCTCACCCAGTCAAGAGATCAGGGCTAGATCCAACACCGTTTTTTAGCTCATTGCACCATCCCAGTTTCAGAACCTGGCTGTATGCAAATTAGTCTGTCCCTGGCCCAGTGCATCATGGGAACAGGGCAGACCAGACTACAAAAGCCAATTCTTACACTGGGAAGGAAACAAGCTTCCGGGGACCGGTTTCTGCCATTTCAGGCGTCTTCGGCCTGGCTTGCTTGAATCCTGATGGTGCAATGAGCAAGGGACTCACATCTGAGTATACCCTTCCACGCTTAGGGTGGACAAAATTATTTACAACAAGGGGTGGTGATGGACAGAGTCTCTGAATTAAGCAGAGTACTCTCACCCAGTCAAGAGATCAGGGCTAGATCCAACACCGTTTTTTAGCTCATTGCACCATCCCAGTTTCAGAACCTGGCTGTATGCAAATTAGTCTGTCCCTGGCCCAGTGCATCATGGGAACAGGGCAGACCAGACTACAAAAGCCAATTCTTACACTGGGAAGGAAACAAGCTTCCGGGGACCGGTTTCTGCCATTTCAGGCGTCTTCGGCCTGGCTTGCTTGAATCCTGATGGTGCAATGAGCAAGGGACTCACATCTGAGTATACCCTTCCACGCTTAGCAATATTACAGCTGAGCTTCAAGCGGATCGCCTTATGACATTACAGAACCGTTTTGTTTTAGATATTATACTTGCAGATAGAGGTGGGGTATGCAAATTGATTAGATCTAGTTGCTGCGTTTTCATACCAGATAATGCCCCGACAGTGTACCAAGCCATCTCTAGACTACATAAGATCTCTGAGTCTATTCATGTGGACGAAGGAGACTGGTCGTTGATGGGATGGTTATGGGAATTGTTGTCCAAATGGGGATGGAAGATTCTGATGTTCCTTGGTATGGCGTTAACTATCCTTTTCTCGTGTTGTTTATGTATCCAGTGTGGTCCCGCCATTTGTAGTCTTTGTGCTACGATCTGTGTGAGAAGACCAGTCCCGAGAGAAGTGAAGGATAATAAGATGATGTTACAGCAACACCTTGATGACCTGATGAGAATAGATATAGACCTAGATTCAGATTGACATGAGTTTAGGCTATTGCCTACGTAATGGCAAAAGGAGGGTCTGAGGTTCTGTGATTTTGCGTGCTTTTAAAGTGCACAACTTTCTTTTCTAAACATGGGTTTTTGCCATGCATCGTGACTGCCATCTGGTGTTGCCTTTTACGTAGGCCTCAGAAGTTAGTCTGCGAGCAAAGCAGTCTGACCTTTTGTGGGTCATGTGTACATTAACTGAGGTTTCCCTCGTGCGCTGGAGTTAATTTCAGAAGCTGGCCTTTCACCTGATATTGACCCTGCCAAGCCAATTTCCCTGCAAGATCGTTATCCACTTTCCCAATCACCATTCAAGACATTTGTTAACTTTTAAGTTTCTTTACGTTTCTGTTATCTTGCACATTATCTGAAACTACTTTTCTTTACTGTTTCTTCATTTCATGGGTTATGCTTTCAATTAAGGGTTTGTCCGGGCCTTCCAGATTATTATTTAGATATGCCTAAATATTAACTTGTGGGTTGGGACACTGTAAAATGAGCTTTACTATATGATGCTGTGTGATGTCATGTATTTCTATTGGTTGAATTTTGGTGCAGGGGCGTGCATTTTAAATGTACCTTTTTGTGTATAAATAGGGATGTCTCGCCTTAGTAAAATTGAGCAGTTTCTTGAGTTGTACACTGTGTTGTATTGCTGGGATTTCTGCTACTAGCTGCAGCTAATAAATTTGATCTCTGATGCCACCTAGAAGTATTCCGTGTCTCTGTATACCAAGGCAAGGGAACCCAGAGGACTTTGGGCGTGTCCCTGGCGCCGCTGGGTACTTGAAATCCCAGTTCTTCAGTACCAGCCTATGACTAATAAAGATTTTTTTGCTTTCACAAGGCCAGGTATTCTTTTAAATCTCACTTTTCCATATCACTCCTGACCCTACTCACACTCACTCAATACACTTCACATAGCACTTACAATATCTAAGTGCTCCAGCGTAGTCACTAGTCGTAGCACGCCCGTCCCGCAGCGGGGCGGGAAGACCCCGATGATGAAGCATGACACTAAGGGTCCTTTTGGTGTGTGAGGGGTATTTTAACAAATACTGTGTATGCCTGATATACTCTGGCTCACAGGAAATCTTCTAGAGGTGGAACTTGTTGTTTATTTATACCATTAACTGGAGGAGGGTGCACCCACCTGAGTGCTTTCTAGCACTACCTCTTCACTTCCCCTTTTGATTCTTTGTTTAATAAACAACATATGTCATTAAAGGGCAAATGAAATCAATGGAAATGGAGAGGGGTACCACGTTGGTTAGACTTAAGCAATGGTACTACAAAGAGGGGAAATAAAGCAGAGTAATAATTAGCCTCAAAGCAGAGAGGATATGTGCAAGGGCTGAATAATGGAAATTGGAGACGCCCATCATATGGGGGGGACAAGAAAAAGCTGGAGTAGTTTAGACTGTTGTGTCAGTGGCTGTACAAAAGAGAGGAGTCTGATCAAAGGGGGATAGAGGTTTACTCGCCTCCATTCAACTGCAGCTGTTTGAGGAGCAAGTGCATATGGTGCAAAAACTGCCCAATCATTAAAAAGGAAATATGTTGGTCGTACATAGCGTAGAAGATGCAGTAGTCCCAGGATCTGACTTCTTTTCAGTCGGTTTCTTCAGAACTATGATTCAGTTGCTCTTTGGCATATGTTATAACATTATTAATTAATGACCTAGGACAGCTGTATTGGTGACACCTCCTTGTTGGAGGCAACGGTCTCAGTGATGGCAAAATTGGACAATGACCAAAGACACCAGGAGTCAAACAGGGTGATAACACTTGTAAAGTAAAACCTCCTTTTCACCCTGATTAAGTCCTGCACGGATGATGGGGGATGTTACGCTATAATGCATGGTAAACTAGCTGGATCATTATTAACTATAGTGAATGTATATGGACCTAACACTGATGAACCTGGTTTTTTCGAGGGCATATTTAACTTATTACGCGAATAACCTGCATCAGAAATGATCTGGGGTGGCGACCTATACACACACCTGGACCCAAGTAAAGGCAGATCTAGTGGGCAAGGAGGTTAGTCACCTAACGCGGCTAAGATTATAAATAGTGGGATGGCTAAACTAGGACTTGTAGACACATGGAGACTTCGCTACATTGATAGGATAGAGGGCATGCATGCCTCCATTGTTCATGGCAGCTGGTCACGACTGGACTACTGGCTGTTGGGCGAGGGCGCTAATACATGGGATTCCAAAATAGACACAGTGCCCAGAACGTTATCCGACCATAATCCAGTTAAGGTCAATCCAATCCATGAGGCTTCCCCAGGCAGTTCACATGGTGTTTCAGATCAGAGGCGCTGCTAGACCCTTTATACACTGAAACGATCAGAGAGACGGTAAACCAATACTTTGAATTAAACAAGGGATCGGTGGGCAGTGCTGCAACTCTCTGGGGGGCCTTCAAGGTCACCGTAAGAGGCACCTGCATTAGCACGACAGCAGGTAAACTTCGGGATATCTGGGGCCACCTAGCCAAAGTGGAAAACACACTAGGGCAGCTTGAACACCACCACGAAACCCTCCCGTGCACGCACACGCTTGCTCAAATTAAAGACCTAATTCTAGAATCTAATGAATTGGCATATAATGAGGTACGCCACCACTCTAAAAGACACGTGGTTCATGCATATGGCGAAGGAGGTACACCAGGGTGCAATTCAGCTTCTAAGATCAGACCATTAAGTCATAACCAAAATCACAGATCATGGAGGGGGGGACCATTACTCTACGCAAGCAATCGTGGAGCAATTTCGCAACTGCTATGCCGAGTTATATACCTCACAAGGAGGATTGGACTTCAATGAGCTAGAAGATTATCTAGCAGCTGTCGCAATTGCTTGGCTATCTGCTTGACAGTGCGAATACCTCTGTTAGCCAATGGAAACCCCTGATATTTGCGAAGCAATCCGTTCGCTGCCTAATAAGAAAGCACCAGGGCCTGACGGCCTTACATGTGGATTCCATAAGGAATTTCCAGGGGAACTCACACCCTATAAAATGGATATGTACGAGGAAGGATACAGAATGGGAATATTGCTCTCATCGCTCAGAGAAGCCCTGTTAATTACCCTGTTAATTACCCTGTTAAACAAGCATTGGAAATGCAATAGGTCTCGGATTTATTTGAGTTAGAGCTAATGACATTGTAAATGGCAATGTCTTTTGGCCATGTGTTATGGAGTGTATGCATGTGGTGTGTAATGGAATTATGTGGTTTGGATTGGAATTGTTCACCCTGCACACTCACAAACTGTTCACCTTGCACGCTCACACACTGTTCACCTTGCATGCTCACACAATGTTCACCCTGCACGCTCACACACTGCTCACACACTGCTCACCCTGCACGCTCACACACTGCTCACCCTGCACGCACTCACTCTGCGCACTCACTCTGCGCACTCACTCTGCGCACTCACTCTGCGCACTCACTACTCTGCACTCACTACTCTGCACTCACTACTCTGCACTCACTACTCTGCACTCACTACACGGCACTCACTACACGGCACTCACTACACGGCACTCACTACACGGCACTCACTACTCGGAACTCCCTACTCGGCACTCACTACTCGGCACTCACTACTCGGCACTCACTACTCGGCACTCACTACTCACTACTCACTACTCTGCACTCACTACTCTGCACTCACTACTCTGCACTCACTACTCTGCACTCACTACTCTGCACTCTGCACTCACCACTCTGCACTCACCACTCTGCACTCACTACTCTGCACTCACTACTCACTACTCACTACTCTGCACTCACTACTCACTACTCTGCACTCACTACTCACTACTCTGCACTCACTACTCACTACTTACTACTCACTACTCTGCACTCACTACTCACTACTCTGCACTCACTACTCTGCACTCACTACTCACTACTCACTACTCTGCACTCACTACTCACTACTCTGCACTCACTACTCACTACTCACTACACTACTCACAACTCACTACTCTGCACTCACTACTCACTACTCTGCACTCACTACTCACTACTCTGCACTCACTACTCACTACTCAGCACTCACTACTCACTACTCACTACTCTGCACTCACTACTTACTACTCACTACTCTGCACTCACTACTCTGCACTCACTACTCTGCACTCACCACTCTGCACTCACCACTCTGCACTCACCACTCTGCACTCACTACTCTGCACTCACTACTCTGTACTCACTACTCACTACTCTGCACTCACTACTCTGCACTCACTACTCTGCACTCACTACTCTGCACTCACTACTCACTACTCACTACTCAGCACTCACTACTCACTACTCTGCACTCACTACTCACTACTCTGCACTCACTACTCTGCACTCACTACTCTGCACTCACTACTCACTACTCTGCACTCACTACTCACTACTCTGCACTCACTACTTACTACTCAGTACTCATTACTCTGCACTCACTACTCTGCACTCACTACTCACTACTCTGCACTCACTACTCACTACTCTGCACTCACTACTCACTACTCTGCACTCACTACTCTGCACTCAATACTCACTACTCACTACTCTGCACTCACTACTCACTACTCTGCACTCACTACTCACTACTCTGCACTCACTACTCACTACTCTGCATGCACTACTCTGCACTCACTACTCACTACTCTGCACTCACTACTCTGCACTCACTACTCACTACTCACTACTCTGCACTCACTACTCACTACTCACTACTCTGCACTCACTACTCACTACTCTGCATTCACTACTCACTACTCTGCACTCACTACTCTGCACTCACTACTCACTACTCTGCACTAACTACTCTGCACTCACTACTCACTACTCAATACTCACTACTCTGCACTCACTACTCACTATTCACTACTCTGCACTCACTACTCACTACTCTGCACTCACTACTCACTACTCTGCACTCACTACTCACTACTCTGCACTCACTACTCTGCACTCACTACTCACTACTCTGCACTCACTACTCTGCACTCACTACTCTGCACTCACTACTCTTCACTACTCTGCACTCACTACTCTGCACTCACTACTCTGCACTCACTACTCACTACTCTGCACGCACTACTCACTATTCTGCACTCACTACTCACTATTCTGCACTCACTACTCTGCACTACCTACTCTGCACTCACTACTTTGCACTCTGCACACTCACTCTACTCTCACTACTCTGCACTCTGCACACTCACTCTTCACTCACTACTCTGCACTCACTACTCTGCACTCACTACTCTGCACTCTACGTGTGACGGCAATAAAGCAGCATTGAAAAACAAGCATCTGCCTTCAATTACCGGCACCTCTGACAGCTGCTAATTGAGAATTGTAAAATACCTAGCTAGTCCTTCTTGATTTTGATATATAATAACGGGGATCCGGACTAGCTTACCTAGTCCTCCCTCTCTCCTTTGATTCAGTGGAATTGAGAATTTATGGCATTCTCCTGGACGGGGAGACAGCATGCGCGCACACACAGCTCAAGAAAACTACAGAGTTGTGAATGCGCGAACGGACCCTGACATCTGGTAATTGGGGAATTTATGGCATTCTCATGCGCGTGTAAGTACGGAAAATGCAGGAAGTCAATAGAGAAAAATTCCTAGGGCCTATTGCGTGAACACTTACAAAAACACAGCCGTGAAAGGACCAATGACCATGCAGATGGCACACAACACCACGAAAAATTCTCGCGCACTGAGGAATTTTTACTTCACGATTCTGAGCTCCTTAACAATACGGCTCGGAGCTCCGCCCCACTTCTGACGAAGTAGTGACGTAGGCCGAGCCCTAAAAACGATACACCGCCCTATAATTGTGAATCGTATCGCCCATTGTCACTTATTAATATAGACGTGAAAATCCTAGCAAAAATGTTGGCCACTAGACTTCAACCGCTCATGCTGCTGCTAATCCTCCTCGATCAATCTGGATTTATTCCTGACAGGTCCACGTCACACAACCTGCGAACAATATTTGCAATGTTCAATATACTTGACCATAAGCTTCGGGCTGCGGCATTGATGCTGGAAGCAACAAAGGCTTTCGACTCTATCGAGTTCTATAGTAGATGAGTGCGGCTGCTGTACACTGGCCCCGTGGTGCGGGTTCGGGTGGACGGAGTCACATCGGAAACAATTTGGATAAGTAGGAGCACAAGGCAACGATGCCACCTTGCACCAATGCTTTCTTGTGCTGGAACCCCTGGCTTGCATAATCAGACAGAGACATAAAGAGGCGGCCCTGCACTTTGCACATCGTCTCAGTAAGCATATCACTCTACCCGACGACATGGTGCTCTTTGTCCAGGAACCGCAAACGTTCCTTATACAAATTTTGTGTGAGTACATTAGGTTCAGGTTTTTCTCAGGAATCAGCATAAACTGGAGTTAATCAATGATAATACCTCTGACCACGGTCACTGTCCCATACGTTCTGGAGTTCCCTTTTACTTGGTCATCCGACCCTGTTAAATACTTGGGGGTATGGGTCGACCGTGACCCGGAAATAGTAATTAGGGAAAACCACGGAAGAAGAGTTACAATATATACATAACAAGTCGCCATTGTTCTTGTTTCAATTTCACACTCAAGAGGGCAATGAAAGAACCGCCAACATTGCAAACCTTACAGAACCTTCTAATAAGCTCCTCAAGGCATGAACTGACCTCTAAGCTGTACAGGGCAGCAGGAGATGAGAAAGCTACTCTCATTGAAAGGAGCCTTGCTCGCTGGAATACTAAACTCTGCTCTCAGCTTACCCAGAATTAGTGGGAATACTGCTGTCAGCTAACAAGCGCATTTACATCTAATGGTGATCTGCGCATTATTCATTTCAAATTTTTACACCAAATGTACCACACACCATTCAAATTGCATAAATACGGCCTTCGGGATAATGGTACATGTAAAAGATGCGGAGTACACGGGCCGATTTCTGGCACCTGGCTTGGCAGTGCAGCCAGGTGGCTGGGTTCTGGGCAGAGGTGATACAAAGACTGCAAGTTATAACCACTGTTGACCGGCAATGCACCCCACAGGTGTGCCTGCTTTGTCACACGCCGTTTCTGAAAGGTGTCACCGGTAAATGTATTAGAATTGCTCTACTGCTAGCAAAAAGGAGGGTGGCGATGAGATGGGAAAGTTCAGCCCCCCACTCCCAGAACTTTGGATAAAGGATATTGTATATTGCGGGAGAACTTGGAATTGTATGCAGAAGAATTGCCAGCTGCCTCAGTCTAGACTCTAGACCCAAGGACGTTTGGGAGCCACTGGTGACTGGTGCAATATTTACGATCTCAAGAACAAGAAACATTGACAGAATGTGAAGATGTATAGTACTGTACCTGTGTTTTACATCACAAAGATATCTGTAACAACACCTCTGACTGTAATGAGGGTAACTAGGCAGCAACATTGATAGCCACGGGATGTTTGTTTTAAGTTGTTCTTAAACTACATGAGATGTTGATTTTGTACGCGACATGTGTATTTGGAAACTAATGAACATATATTTTTTTAAGTGTTGCTTGGGAGCAGCATACGCTTTAATGAATAGACTCTGGAATTTGTCCTTTTAAAGGAAACTTATAAAAAGGTGTGCACGAGGTACTATCAGAGTATTACTATAAACAAGTTTTGAAGGCACTATAAACATTTAAACATAATCTTTTTGCACATTTTTCTATAGCTTGTGTACAACCCATCTTATACTGGGTGCAGCACATATTCTAAACAAATTACTTACTTAAGCACATATCAGATTTTAAATCAAGGACTGCCTGGGCACACCCTGCTTTATCTTAAGTGATTATCTTCAGTCCTGTCGGCAAAAACTATTTTCCCTTAAATACATTTGTTACATGTATTTTTAATTGAAGGTGTATGGGTAAGAAAATAGTTATAGAATATTTCGTTCCTTTTAGCCACATTATGACCCCGTCCCCACATTTACTACGCCAACATTGCACTCAAGATAGCAGGTCTCACACTTTTCTTAATGCACTTTGTCCGCTGTGTGTAATATCCAACTTCCTTTACGGCAAGTAACAGAGCACCTTTTTCTTCCAAGCTCCGCGTTAAATGTCACCTCTCTTTCAGTACTGTAATTTGACGAAAGTGACGTTTGTTCTCGAGCAGCGCGCGGGTTTACCCCTCACCTGGCAGCTGTAATCAATGTCTGCTTCGAACGTTGGCAGGCTGCGCGCGCCTCTCCCGGCGAGTCTAGGCACAGGTCACTTGCTTTACAGTGGGAGGCGGCCACGTGCCCTGCCTCCTACCTGTGTAATGTTTTACAGGCGAATGTTCGAAGCAGGCACACGTCGGTGTTATCTTTTGGGCACCGACACACTTCCTTGGGTTTCCTCTCAGCCCTCAGTCTGCAGGTTCCCGCCTTGCCGCTGAAGAGCCAGACATGGCTGCCGCTGACGCATCCGAGCATCTGGTTTTCTTTGTAAATGGGAAAAAGGTGAGTATTTCTACGCGCATTTAAAACGTGCTGAGTCTATTCCGGAGCATTTTTATATTTTTGGCGGGTCAAGTCTTCGCATTTTAGTGGTGGTCGATGCACCATTTTTAAATGTAACTTTTCAACGTGGATGCATCTGAAACTACCGGCTTACTGTCAGAAAGTAATCAGAGCGTTCTGTAACATGCCCTACAGATTAAAGTCAAACGTTTCCTATAAGATTTCCCGCCTGCAAGCGTGGCATACCATCTCCCATTATATTATTAAGTGTGGCTTCAAACACTTAAACTAAAATCCTGCGCTTCTTCCAGCTTAGTTTATGACCAGTTAATGTCTGGGGAAAGGGAAGTAGTGACCTTTGGAGCTGTCAGACACTCTGTTTACTCCATCCAGCCACTTTCTTATGCAGCATCTCAGTTTGAAAGACATTTAACCCCCTTTTCTCCGCACATCTTTCTTAATCCTCCATCTACATACATATCTCACACTTTTCCACAGTTACATTTGGGACATCTGCAATCATTGCTCTGTGTACTCTGCAGAGAGGCCAATTACAGGATGTGCAGGTAGTCTGCACACCTTATTGACACACTGACAATGCGAGAAACTCACACTGCCTTGTTCCTCAACTACAAAGCTCCCATCGTACTCCCTCGCAAACATCAACCCACAACCTGATCTCACTCAGACACGTAAAGGCGAATCATTCCGAAATATGCATTATGCAAGTGCAAGACTCCTAAGTTGCATAACGAAAAAGAACTACAGAAACAAATCAGCTTGAAAAAGCAAATAGTCTTAGGGGCTGTCAGGTGAAGTAAAAAGAGATTGTACTGCTAACATGGGATACCTTAAGGATTTTAACAGTGATTTTCTAAAATATTGAGCAGTTTTTTTAAAGACTTTAAAAAAACTTTTAATTTGTAAAGCGTGACAGTTGCATCAAGGCGCTATAATTACAGCACTCCGCCACCAGCCAATGCACATTCAAGCTGTGCGCATATGTAGGGGGTGCCTAAGTAGCATACAGCCGGGTCTTTAACGCCTTTCTAAAAGGCAGATGTTTACTGATCGCAGTCAACGATTGGGGGAGACCGGTCCAAAGTCTGGCAGCACCAACCAAAAATATTCTGCCCCCCATCTCTTTTTGCGAACTACAGGCAGGATAACCAGGTTGCGACGGGCTGATCGAAGATTTCTGCCAGGAATGTACCGGAGGAACACCACCTTGATCCCCGTCAGACTCGCCTGATAAAGAGCCTTGTGTGCAGTGCAGAGTGCTTTAAACTTGAGCTGGGAGCCTGTGCAGCTCGCATAGTCCCGCAGCAGCAGGCTGGCGCTTCGGGATGTCAAGAATCGCTCTAGCGAGAGCGCTCTGGGCTACCTGCAGTTTTGCCTGGGTGCCCATGTTGGAGTCAATTGCAATAATCCAGTCTGGACATGGCCATGATCAAAGACGTGGATAGAAAACCAAATAAGGGCTAATTTAAAAGCTGTGATTTTTAATAATTGCAGTGTGAGGCCTGGGGGACCGATGTCACTTAAGACACAGATAGGAAAACAATCCACCAGACTATGTCACTGTATTTTTTCATGCATACTGAAATCATAGAACCGTCATGAAACTTCTTGGTCGATAAAGAACATATAACCACTTATTAACAGAGTTTTGCTATTTTATAGCACTAGTATGTAACTCTACAGTATTCCAGCCTCGGAGGAATGAAATGCTGAGTCAACCCTGCTGAGCTTCAAATCTGCACCCGAGCTTCCTTGGCTTGAGCAAGCCAGCGACACACACACAAAATATAGAAATGCCAAACTTTACTTATCAATCTCTTTATTTCAACAATTCGGTTGTGGATACTCCAGCCGACGGCACAGTGAAGTGATGTGTGCAAAAGAGTGCGCTGAGTGAGATTCATGAACAGACCTGAACACAAATTCGCAATATAGTCGAATTCGCAAAATAATTTCAATTCTAGCTCATTGTTTGAGTGCTGTGTAGGCGAATCCCATTGAATGCGAATCTACATGTCATAAGCGTCGCTTTTTCAACCTCTACATATTATTCTTGGGAGGGGGCGGGGGCTCACTGAGACCCATCAGTCAAAAAGCTAGATACAAAACTGGAGCCGTCTCTTGGTCACCGGCAACCTAAAAGAAGCACATTTCGGCTTCTTTTTTAAAATTCTGAACAAGTCTGATTAAAGCTATCCAATGGCCCACTTCAGACAAACAAGAGTTGAAGTCGAACCTTAACTATGTTGCATTTCTAATTACTTTTCCACAATCCATACCATTTAAACATACGATTGCTTAGTGGTCTCGTGGACGCAAGAGAGGGAAGGAAGCAAAATGGGGACAACAGCATTAAAGAACACAATACTATGTGGGAGTCCTCTCAACTTGTCCCCTTTTATCGACACCAAAGTAGATCCTGTTTCACTCTCCGGAATGTCAGTACCCACCTCACACCTTACACACAATAAATTTACAGAGGATCCATTTCCATGCAACTTGAAGTCCCCCCTCCTCACACCATCCAGAAATGCCATAGGCCAAATACATGTTTATCATCCTAGTGGTATACCATTAGCTTTGTGGAGCGATAATGCTTAAGCACCCAGCACATTCAAATCCAATTTTAATGGCCACTCGTGTTCTCTTTCTGTACGATGAGTCAGGAAAAAAACAGAATATGTGCATCCTCTCAAGAATTATTGCCTCTCTGATGGTTTTGTTGCCTCAAGTCCGCAGATCACAGCACTGCCATCATTGTCACTTTTTTTAATCAGATCCAATTTTTGAGACCCTTCAGGGAACTCTGTAATATTGAAGCAGCAGATATGGCTCCGATTCCTTATGCCAGCCAATCAGAGTTTTCTACATGCCTTATATTTTGGAATGGTATTTGGGAGATAATCCTCTTTCTGTGGATTCGATGCCAATGGGACTGACTGTAATTTGTTAACACTTTGGGCACAATGTACAAACTGCATTTTGTAGTACTACAATAATAATATTTACTTGCTAAAAATGCTATTGACAAACTGCTGGTGTAAATCGTCACCTCCTCCTCTCATTTATTGTCTTTGTGGGGATCGCCACACATATAATTGACTACTTAGTAGTAAATGTAGGAAGGACTGGGGGAGTGGCGGAAAATGAGCACATCAACTAGGAAATGGGAGGGGCTTGGGAGGGACTAAGGAGGAGTTTAGGGAGAAGTAAGGAGGAGGTTATAGAGGGAAATGCAAATACAAACACCGACACAAAAAGAGTAAGCCCATTGCTATTCAAAAACTGCACTTCCGTTTTTATTGTTTTATCACAAGGTAACACATAGAACAGGCATGTCACCATCAGGCAGCCACCCCGTGCCCCCAACCCCACATCCGTCCCATTTTGTCAAAACGCAAAGTCCCATCGTCATAGTCCAAATATTCATCCATAACAGTTCTCCCTGTAGTTCCCACCCACCTTCATGATTTCGCATAACTTCCCCCCCCCACCCCCCCCCTACTGCTGACTCGCGTTTGCTGTGGTCTCTTCAAAGACCCCCGTCCAGACCATGATAACGTCTCCATTTACTCCATACTTTACAACATTTTGTCGGGCAGCCTCTCGCTTTATATGTGCCCCTTTCCGCCGCCATGTAGGTGTCCCGTCCCCTCCTCCATTCCCAAAGCTGAGGCGTTTCAGGTGCTCCCCATTTCCTGGCTACATCTCTCTTAGCCACTACTAAGGCCAGCACCAGAAAGATTAGCAATGGGCGGGCCAGATCTATGTCATTGGTCATTTCCAACAGGACAAGCTTCGGATCAAGTGGTATGTCTATCTCCAATATTTTACTAAATTCCGTGGTGATCGCACTCCAATCAATCAATCAATCAATCATTGCATTTGTATAGTGCACTACTCACCCGGAGGGTCTCAAGGCGCTTGAGGAGGGGGGGGGTCCGCTACTGCTCGAACAGCCAGGTCTTGAGCTGCTTCCTGAATGCGAGGTGGTCTTGGGTCAGGCGGAGATGGGTCGGGAGGGAGTTCCAAGTCTTGGCGGCCAGGTAGGAGAATGACCTTCCTCCTGTGGTGGCTCTTCGGATGCGGGGGACGGCGGCGAGGGCGTGGCTGGTCGATCAAAGCTGGCGTGTGGGAGTGTAGAAGTTGAGGCGGCTGTTGAGGTATCTTGGGCCTTGGTTGTGCAGGGCTTTGTGTGCGTGGGTGAGGAGCCGGAAGGTGATTCTTTTGTTGACCGGGAGCCAGTGCAGGTCTCTCAGGTGTCCGGAGATGTGGCTGTGTCGGGGGATGTCGAGGATGAGTCTTGCTGATGCATTCTGGATCCGTTGGAGTCTCTTCTGGAGTTTAGCGGTGGTTCCGGCGTAGAGGGTGTTGCCGTAGTCCAGTCGGCTGGTGATGAGGGCCTGGGTGACCGTCTTCCTGGTCTCGGTGGGGATCCACCGGAAGATCTTACGTAGCATGCGCAGGATGTTGAAGCACGACGAGGAGACGGCGTTGACTTGTCTGGTCATGGAGAGGGAGGAGTCCAGGATGAAGCCCAGGTTGCGTGCGTGGTCCGTTGGTTTGGGTGCGCTGCCCAGGGCGGGGGGCCACCAGGTGTCATCCCAGGCGGAGGGCGAGGAGCCCAGGATGAGGACTTCCGTTATGTCTGAGTTCAGTTTCAGGCGGCTGTTCATCATCCACTCGGCTACGGCTGTCATCCCTTCGTGCAGGTTGGCTCTGGCGGTGGCGGGGTCGTTGGTGAGGTAGAGGATCAGCTGGGTGTCGTCGGCGTAGGAGATGATGTTGAGGTTGTGTTGGCGTGCGATGGCCGCAAGGGGGCTCATGTAGACATTGAAGAGGGTGGGCCTGAGCGAGGAGCCTTGAGGAACGCCGCAGATGACTTCGGTGGCTTCTGATTTGAACGGGGGGAGGCGGACTCTCTGTGTTCTTCCGGCGAGGAAGGAGATTATCCATTCCAGTGCCTTCTCTAGGATTCCGACGTTGCTGAGGCGCTGCACTAGGGTGTGGTGGCAGACAGTGTCGAATGCCGCGGAGAGGTCCAGGAGGATGAGGGCCGCAGTTTCCCAGTTGTCGAGCAGGGCTCGGATGTCATCGGTGGCTGCGATGAGGGCGGTCTCGGTGCTGTGGTTGGCCCGGAAGACGGATTGTGAGAGGTCGAGGGATCCGTTCGTCTCGAGGAAGGCGGCCAGCTGCTTGTTGACGGTCTTCTCGATGACTTTGGCCGGGAACGGGAGGAGCGAGATCGGGCGGTAGTTTTTTAGTTCGGTGGGGTCTGCTGATGGTTTCTTCAGTAGGGCGCTGAGTTCGGCGTGCTTCCAGCTCTCCGGGAAGGTAGCGGTGTCAAAGGAGGCGTTGATGATGTCTCGTAGGTGGGGTGCGATGACGGCGTCGGTCTTGTTGAAGACGTGGTGAGGGCAGGGGTCGGTTGGAGATCCGGAGTGGATGGAGTTAATCGTGCGTCGGGTTTCTTCGGTGTTGATCGGGGTCCATGCACGGAGGGTGGCGGTGGGGGGAGGCGGTGCGGTCGTGGGGTGCATTGGCTGAGTGACGAAGCTGTTGTGTATGTCTGCGATCTTGTTGTGGAAGTAGGAGGCGAGGGAGTTGCAGAGGTCTTGAGATGGGGTGATGTTGTTGTAGACATTGTATGTTTGGGCATGACCATATTATGTGTAGAAAAGTCCCGCTCTCATGTCCACAGCGTAGGCAGCTGGGGTCCGACACCCTCCCCATTTTACAGAGCCTTACTCTGTCATAATATACTCTGTGTAGGATCTTAACCTGATGCGTGCGGGCGGAATTCCGCTCGTATGCTGAGAATTTGTAAAGTGCATGTTACATGACGAGCTGGGCTCGTCATGAGCGTGCGAGGAGGCTACCTCATGACGAGCCCAGCTCGTCATCAGCGTCGAAGGGGTTAAACTGGATTAGGCGTAAGCGTGACTTGATTGCTACTTCTCTAGGGTGCATCAGTAACCCCCAATCTACCTCATCCATCTCCCCCACTTCTTGCTCCCACTTGTTTCGAAGGCCCGATAGTGTATTCGGTCTATTATTCATAATAGTTTTGTAGGTCAGGGAGACCACTTTTCCGGGGATCTTTTCCTGGAGTAGTCGGCCCTCTAGTGGCGCGTATTCGGGGAGCGTCTCCCGCAGTGCCCCCTCCGCCTGGTAAGCATGTCTCAGTTGTATGTATTTAAAGATCTGAGAGCGGTGTAGCCCAAATTCAGTCTGTAGGGAGGTAAAGGGTTTTAATGCTCCATTTTTTATGACATCCCCTAGGGTAGAGATGCCGATGTCGTCCCATCCCCGGAACCCTCTCAATTTGCCAAGTTCTTTGAGCCAGGAGCACTCACATAGTTGTGTTTGCTTCGTAGCTCTGCGAACCCACCCGGTGACACTCGTGGGTCTGTTCCATGCCCCCAGTGTAATTTTTGTGGCTGGCAACAATCTGGCCTGACCCTTCCCACCATATATGTAGTGTAGGCTTGAGTGTGTACCCATTTGGTACCTTTACAGGGCATACGTGGGGTGAGTGGCAGGCGCGTGAAGCCAATCATTAATGGGGGCCAGGTGCTCCGCCCCATAGTAGGTCTCTAGGTCAGGGAGTGAGATCCCCCCGTCATATTGGTGTCTCTGTAGAGTTGCCAGTGCAACTCTAGGGTGTTTCCCCAACCATAAGAATGACCGGAGCTTCGCGTGTATGTCCCGAAAAGTCTTGGGTGGTACTGGGAAATATTCGTTTTGAAAGGCATAGAGGAATTTTGGGAGTGAGATCATTTTTAACATCGCTGCCCTACCAAGTATTGTCAGGGGGAGTGACTGCCACCTACTAGCATCGGATTTGAAGCCACGTACAACACAGGCAATATTATGATCATATGAGGCGTCTCTGACAGTTGTGACAAATATCCCCAGGTACTGAAAGCCTTCTTCGGTCGTCTGTAGATTATGCGGCAATTGAGGCCAGTCCTTACGCCCTTGTGGGTCATAGAGCGTCGATTTGTGCCAGTTGATCTGGTATCCTGACCTCGCGCCATACCTTGCCAGTTCATCGAACAGCGCCGTTATTGTGTTTTCGGGTTGCGTGACATAGAGGAGGACGTCATCGGCGTATAGGGACAATTTTTCATCCTACGTGTCCGCTTGGCCTATGCGGAACCCCGTGATCCTCTCGTTTTGTCTGACCGCGCAGGCCATCACCTCAATCGTCAGGGGAATAGCAGGGGTGACAGGGGGCATCCCTGTCGGGTTCCCCGCTGTATAGGAAAAGTTCTCGACATCGCCCCGTTGACCCTGACACGGGCACCAGGGACTGCATAGAGTAGACTAATTTTTCGTCTGTATTTGGGTCCAAAGCCCATTTGCTCTAGCACTCCCTCCAAGAAGGGCCAATGAACAGTGTTGAACGCCTTTTCTGCGTCCAGGGACATGAACCAATGCGGCTCTATTCTGCCTTCTATCACATGCAGCCAATTATGTGTCCTCCTTAAATTATATCTGGTTTCTTAAATTATATCTGGTAGCCCTTTCGGGAATAAACCCTGTCTGATTCATATGTATCAAGCCTGGGATGACCCTTCTCATGCGTAGAGCCAATATGGTGGCATAGATCTTGGCCTCCACATTCAGTAGGGAAATGGGACGGTAGGAAGTACAGTCCTCCGTCGGTTTCCCCGGCTTTTGAATCGGGACAATCGTGGCCTGTCTGATATCTGGAGGGAACTGTCCCTCTTCTTCAGCATCCCGGAACAAGCCCAGTAAATGTCGAGTCAGGAGGTCAGCCATTTTCTTAAAGAGCTCTGCAGGAAAGCCATTGGGGCCCGCGGCCTTCCCTGCGTGAAGTTTGGTCAAAGCAACCCGAACTTCTTCTTCCGTGACGTCAGACTCCAGATCTGCGCGATCGGTCTCCTCGAGCGCTGGGAGGTTAATGGATGCCATATATTGCATTGCCTCTGTTTTGGAGCCTAAATCACGGGCCCTGTATAGATTTTCACAACAGTCGGCAAACGCGTCAGCTATCCTATCATCAGTGCAGACCCAAGCGTCAGGGCCCACCCTTACTCTCTCGACCCAGCGATCGTCTCTCTCTTTCCTACTGAGCCAGGCCAGTAGTCTCCCTGATTTATCGCCCACATCATATATGCGGTGTAGGGTAGCCAGCGCTTGCGTCTTGGCCTCCCCCGTCACCAGCTGTTTATATTGGGCCTGGGTATCCGCAAAGCGTCTCTGTGTCCCTACATCTTTCGTGAGTAAATGTTCTTGCTCCAGTTGTAATATTTGTGTTTCTAGGGTCTGTATCTCTGCCTGGCTCTTCCTTCTAGCCTCTGCTAGTCTACAGTGGGCCCTATCACGAAGCACCACTTTGAGTGCTTCCCACAAGACTACCTGCAAGTCTACAGATCCCACGTTTTCCGCCAAGAACACCTGAGACCCTTCATAATGTCTGGGTTTTGTAAATCCCATGCCGAGAGTCGAAGGATCGCGGGGCTACCCCTCCTCCGTCTACCAATCTGGATCGCCAGGATTTGGATTGTGTCCGATGTATTGAGAATGATGTCTGATACCCCTTTCATAGTGTCTGTCTGCAGTTTAGGTGGAGCATAGGCCGATATGAGTGTATATTCCCTTCTTCTCCATGTCCCACGCACACCCACATAGGTGCCCTGTCTGTCGGTCCAGACTTGTGTCACTTTCATTGGTGGATGCTTTTTAATCAGTATTGCAGCCCCTCTGGAACCCGAGGAAAACCCCGCTTGTGCCAAAACTTTGTACTGTCCTCTTGCCAGGAAGGCGCATTTAGTGCCCTGCAGGTGTGTTTCCTGTAGGAGTACCACAGACCTTATGATGTAGTTATTTACCAAGCCTCGTTTTATCTTGCAGCCCAGGCCGTTTACATTCCAGGTCATCACCTTAATGCCCCCCCCGTGGTCAGCTTCTCTCTCATGAACCCCCATAGCCATATTGGTGGTGAGTAAATGGAAGACCTTGGATCTCCTGTAAAGGTGTTCGGTGCGGGACAGAAGTTAGCGTCCGACGTGGTGTGCTATATAGCGTTTGGTAGCCACTGACTGTTTGTGATGGAATGTGTTGCCTCGCACGTGTGTGTGCCCGACATGTTGAGTGTCTCTCTCCCCCCTCCCCCCCAACTCCACCCAACCCCCTCGCCCTCCCCCCTTGTGCTGTCCCCAACCTGCTGATTCAACACAACTGAACTCCCCCTCATTCCCCCCACCCCACCTTCCTCCCCTTTCAGTCCCATCCCTCTGCAAGGCAGAACTGTCAGTAGGAGAGGGTCTGTCGCCCTCCCAAAGGTCCCCCTCCCTTTCAACCTACTCTATCCAACTCAATGTAGAACATGTAGTACATTCCCAAGTAAACAGCCTCAAGAATCAAAGCTAAAGAATGCGTACAGAAAAGAGTCTGCAAATAATGAAAACCAATAGGTATAAGGAGGGTGTAGCAACTTGCGTGTCCCCTTAGCGACGAGCTGTCATCTCAGCTGCCCGAGCTGCCCCTGTTCAAGAACGTGAGTCCTGCGTGTCCGGACGGGGGTCAGTCGTATGCCCCGAAGCATCCCGCTCTAAGTCCGGGATCGCCTTTTCCAGTGGATGGACGGAGCGCGCTCCTCCCTCTTCTACCGATGAGTGGGCTTCCGAGTCGTCTCTCTCTTCTCCCTCCGAGCGGGCGGTTCTGTCCAGTCAACTGAATCTAGATCCCGTTGCGCCTCTCCTTCCGGGTGAAGCCGATTGTCCTTTCCGTCTGCTCACCTGGCCGCGTCCCGGGTAGGGCGTAGTCGGCGTCTGTCTCCTATTTCTTTGTGGCCTTTGTCACTGGGCCTTCGGCCGCTCCCATTGTGGTCTGTGAGGAGTCGACCTGTCCGACCCGCCCCCTCGATTGTTCTCCTGTCTGTAAAATATGGGTCGTTCCTCCAGCCATTGCCAGGCATCTTCCGGATGGTTAAAGAAGTGTGCTTTGTCTTTATAGATCACCTTCAGCTTTGCCGGGAAAAGCAGCATATATGTAATGTTCTTGTCTCTCAGCTTTGCTTTGATTGCGTCAAAGGAACGTCGTTGTTTTTGCACTTCCTGGCTGTAGTCAGGGAAGATCATAATATTCGTGTTTTCCACGCGGATTTCCCCCAGCTTTCTGGATTCTCGCAATATCAGGTCCCGGTCCGCGAAGTTGAGGAAGCGTGCAATGACAGGCCGGGGTCTTGTCCCCTCTGGTGGCCTTGCCAATAGGGCCCTATGGGCCCTTTCGATGATGAAGCAGGTCGAGAACTGCGCCGCCGGGAAGGTTGTCGTCAACCAAGAGTGGAGAAAGGCCACCATGTCCGTCCCTTCAATTCCCTCTCTAAAGCCAACAAAGCGCAGGTTGCTGAGTCGCGCCCTGTTTTCTGCATCGTCAACCTTCCACAGCAGCTGACGATGTGAGGCCTGGAGCTCCGCCATATCCTTCCTCAGCGTGGAGATCGAGTCATCCGCCTCGCCTATTCGTGCCTCCGCCGTAGTCACCCTGTCCGTCAACTTCCGGAAATCTTGCCTCAGAAGCGTCACCTCCGACCCAACTTTGCCAATTTTAACCTCTAATGCTGCTCGGGATTCCTGAATGTCGGTCCTGGACGCTTGGATGGCAGCCATCAACAAGTCAGTGTCCGAGCGCATGCCGGTTGTCGTGGGTGCGGCCTCAGTGGTCGGCCGTGGTGTAGCGAAGTTATCCATGGGGCCCTGCTTGGCAGTTTTGGTGAGCATATCTTTCTTCCCCATGGCTGGCGATGCCAAGCAGCGACTCCCGCGTGGAACTGACACCTCCCGCTTCCTGCGCTGTAAGTCTGCAGTCTTGTATCTCGTGTCCTTAGTCTCGCTCTGCGCCTCGCCCTGCGGCCCGGTCCCAGCTCGTATTCCAAGGTTCGTCTCGCAGTCCGCCCGGCCCCGGCGTCTTCCGCAGAGTCTGATCAGTACGGCGTATATCCTCACCTCGGAACACTCAGATGGAGCGCCGTGCGGATGTGTAGTTTCCTGCTAGAACGTGCCTCTTCTCCACCCCATCCAGCCTCTCCTTACCGGTCCTGCAGTAGAAAATGGTGGATGTGGCTTAAGAGCCTGCGCCGGTAGAGCGCTTCTCAGGTGCCGCCGTCTCCGAGTTCTCGCAGTCCAGGCCTTCACCTTCGGCCCTCAGAGAGCGGCCCACATTCAGACTCGAGTCCCAGGCCTCAGGCCACAGCGAGGCCCAGGCCCTCACACCCTGCTCCGCAGCTTCGGGCAGTCACTCCCCCTCACCTCCAGGCTCCTGCTCCGACTTCCGAAGGGGGAGTGGGGGGGGGAAGCCAACACAGCAGCGCAGAGGCCGGGCAACAGGCCAGCGCAAGTCGCCAAGATCCGCAGGCTCCTCTGGGTCCCCCTGTGAGGCCTCCCAGGCACCGAGCGAGCGTTTGCAGGTCAGGCGCCCGTGACGTGTAGGCTCTCACACTCCTCCCGCCTCCCGGCTTCCAGTGATACCTCAGTGTCTGGGGAGTGCTGCGCCGAGCGTCGCGGGTGAGGTCCTCTCTTCCCAGCGAGTTCTTTCTTTGCTAGTCCTACTTCCGCGGTGCGGCCGGGTCTACTCCGACGTCCACGCCGCCCACCAGGAGGGGGTCCAGGGGTCCCGGTCGGAGCCCGTTGCGGAGTGCCTCTGGTCCCAGGAGCGTCACGCTTAGAGGCACGGGCCGCTTCCACACTGCCGGGAAGGACTTGCGGGCGGCTTCAGGCACTCAGCGGCTGTCCCCTCGCCGGTGTAGAGGCCCGAGCAGCTCTCCTTCCTCCGGTCAGATCCTGTCCGATCAGCGCGCCGCCGCCATATTTGTTCTCGTGGCCGGGTTCGTTTCTGTCTCTGGTCCGCCGTTTTCGACTGGTTTCTGCCATTCAGCAGGATGGTTGCAGCCCACAAGGAGGTACAGTGGCATTATGTTTCTTTTAATGCCGAAACGGGGCTGTGGTATTTACAACAAGGGGTGGTGAGGGACAGAGTCTCTGAATTAAGCAGAATACTCTCACCCAGTCAAAAGATCAGGGCTAGATCCAACACCGTTTTTTAGCTCATTGCACCATCCCAGTTTCAGAACCTGGCTGTATGCAAATTAGTCTGTTCCTGTCCCAGTGCATGATGGGAACAGGGCAAACCAAACTACAAAAGCCAATTCTTACACTGGGAAGGAAACAAGCTTCCGGGGACCGGTTTCTGGCATTACAGCCGTCTTCGGCCCAGCTTGCTTGAATCCTGATGGTGCAATGAGCAAGGGACTCATGTCTGAGTATACCCTTCCACGCTTAGGGTGGACAAAAATATTTACAACAAGGGGTGGTGAGGGACAGAGTCTCTGAATTAAGCAGAATACTCTCACCCAGTCAAAAGATCAGGGCTAGATCCAACACTGTTTTTTAGCTCATTGCACCATCCCAGTTTCAGAACCTGGCTGTATGCAAATTAGTCTGTTCCTGTCCCAGTGCATGATGGGAACAGGGCAAACCAAACTACAAAAGCCAATTCTTACACTGGGAAGGAAACAAGCTTCCGGGGACCGGTTTCTGGCATTACAGCCGTCTTCGGCCCGGCTTGCTTGAATCCTGATGGTGCAATGAGCAAGGGACTCATGTCTGAGTATACCCTTCCACGCTTAGGGTGGACAAAAATATTTACAACAAGGGGTGGTGAGGGACAGAGTCTCTGAATTAAGCAGAATACTCTCACCCAGTCAAAAGATCAGGGCTAGATCCAACACCGTTTTTTAGCTCATTGCACCATCCCAGTTTCAGAACCTGGCTGTATGCAAATTAGTCTGTTCCTGTCCCAGTGCATGATGGGAACAGGGCAAACCAAACTACAAAAGCCAATTCTTACACTGGGAAGGAAACAAGCTTCCGGGGACCGGTTTCTGGCATTACAGCCGTCTTCGGCCCGGCTTGCTTGAATCCTGATGGTGCAATGAGCAAGGGACTCATGTCTGAGTATACCCTTCCACGCTTAGGGTGGACAAAAATATTTACAACAAGGGGTGGTGAGGGACAGAGTCTCTGAATTAAGCAGAATACTCTCACCCAGTCAAAAGATCAGGGCTAGATCCAACACCGTTTCTTAGCTCATTGCACCATCCCAGTTTCAGAACCTGGCTGTATGCAAATTAGTCTGTTCCTGTCCCAGTGCATGATGGGAACAGGGCAAACCAAACTACAGAAGCCAATTCTTACACTGGGAAGGAAACAAGCTTCCGGGGACCGGTTTCTGGCATTACAGCCGTCTTCGGCCCGGCTTGCTTGAATCCTGATGGTGCAATGAGCAAGGGACTCATGTCTGAGTATACCCTTCCACGCTTAGGGTGGACAAAAATATTTACAACAAGGGGTGGTGAGGGACAGAGTCTCTGAATTAAGCAGAATACTCTCACCCAGTCAAAAGATCAGGGCTAGATCCAACACCGTTTTTTAGCTCATTGCACCATCCCAGTTTCAGAACCTGGCTGTATGCAAATTAGTCTGTTCCTGTCCCAGTGCATGATGGGAACAGGGCAAACCAAACTACAAAAGCCAATTCTTACACTGGGAAGGAAACAAGCTTCCGGGGACCGGTTTCTGGCATTACAGCCGTCTTCGGCCCGGCTTGCTTGAATCCTGATGGTGCAATGAGCAAGGGACTCATGTCTGAGTATACCCTTCCACGCTTAGGGTGGACAAAAATATTTACAACAAGGGGTGGTGAGGGACAGAGTCTCTGAATTAAGCAGAATACTCTCACCCAGTCAAAAGATCAGGGCTAGATCCAACACCGTTTTTTAGCTCATTGCACCATCCCAGTTTCAGAACCTGGCTGTATGCAAATTAGTCTGTTCCTGTCCCAGTGCATGATGGGAACAGGGCAAACCAAACTACAAAAGCCAATTCTTACACTGGGAAGGAAACAAGCTTCCGGGGACCGGTTTCTGGCATTACAGCCGTCTTCGGCCCGGCTTGCTTGAATCCTGATGGTGCAATGAGCAAGGGACTCATGTCTGAGTATACCCTTCCACGCTTAGGGTGGACAAAAATATTTACAACAAGGGGTGGTGAGGGACAGAGTCTCTGAATTAAGCAGAATACTCTCACCCAGTCAAAAGATCAGGGCTAGATCCAACACCGTTTTTTAGCTCATTGCACCATCCCAGTTTCAGAACCTGGCTGTATGCAAATTAGTCTGTTCCTGTCCCAGTGCATGATGGGAACAGGGCAAACCAAACTACAAAAGCCAATTCTTACACTGGGAAGGAAACAAGCTTCCGGGGACCGGTTTCTGGCATTACAGCCGTCTTCGGCCCGGCTTGCTTGAATCCTGATGGTGCAATGAGCAAGGGACTCATGTCTGAGTATACCCTTCCACGCTTAGGGTGGACAAAAATATTTACAACAAGGGGTGGTGAGGGACAGAGTCTCTGAATTAAGCAGAATACTCTCACCCAGTCAAAAGATCAGGGCTAGATCCAACACCGTTTTTTAGCTCATTGCACCATCCCAGTTTCAGAACCTGGCTGTATGCAAATTAGTCTGTTCCTGTCCCAGTGCATGATGGGAACAGGGCAAACCAAACTACAAAAGCCAATTCTTACACTGGGAAGGAAACAAGCTTCCGGGGACCAGTTTCTGGCATTACAGCCGTCTTCGGCCCGGCTTGCTTGAATCCTGATGGTGCAATGAGCAAGGGACTCATGTCTGAGTATACCCTTCCACGCTTAGGGTGGACAAAAATATTTACAACAAGGGGTGGTGAGGGACAGAGTCTCTGAATTAAGCAGAATACTCTCACCCAGTCAAAAGATCAGGGCTAGATCCAACACCGTTTTTTAGCTCATTGCACCATCCCAGTTTCAGAACCTGGCTGTATGCAAATTAGTCTGTTCCTGTCCCAGTGCATGATGGGAACAGGGCAAACCAAACTACAAAAGCCAATTCTTACACTGGGAAGGAAACAAGCTTCCGGGGACCGGTTTCTGGCATTACAGCCGTCTTCGGCCCGGCTTGCTTGAATCCTGATGGTGCAATGAGCAAGGGACTCATGTCTGAGTATACCCTTCCACGCTTAGGGTGGACAAAAATATTTACAACAAGGGGTGGTGAGGGACAGAGTCTCTGAATTAAGCAGAATACTCTCACCCAGTCAAAAGATCAGGGCTAGATCCAACACCGTTTTTTAGCTCATTGCACCATCCCAGTTTCAGAACCTGGCTGTATGCAAATTAGTCTGTTCCTGTCCCAGTGCATGATGGGAACAGGGCAAACCAAACTACAAAAGCCAATTCTTACACTGGGAAGGAAACAAGCTTCCGGGGACCGGTTTCTGGCATTACAGCCGTCTTCGGCCCGGCTTGCTTGAATCCTGATGGTGCAATGAGCAAGGGACTCATGTCTGAGTATACCCTTCCACGCTTAGGGTGGACAAAAATATTTACAACAAGGGGTGGTGAGGGACAGAGTCTCTGAATTAAGCAGAATACTCTCACCCAGTCAAAAGATCAGGGCTAGATCCAACACCGTTTTTTAGCTCATTGCACCATCCCAGTTTCAGAACCTGGCTGTATGCAAATTAGTCTGTTCCTGTCCCAGTGCATGATGGGAACAGGGCAAACCAAACTACAAAAGCCAATTCTTACACTGGGAAGGAAACAAGCTTCCGGGGACCGGTTTCTGGCATTACAGCCGTCTTCGGCCCGGCTTGCTTGAATCCTGATGGTGCAATGAGCAAGGGACTCATGTCTGAGTATACCCTTCCACGCTTAGGGTGGACAAAAATATTTACAACAAGGGGTGGTGAGGGACAGAGTCTCTGAATTAAGCAGAATACTCTCACCCAGTCAAAAGATCAGGGCTAGATCCAACACCGTTTTTTAGCTCATTGCACCATCCCAGTTTCAGAACCTGGCTGTATGCAAATTAGTCTGTTCCTGTCCCAGTGCATGATGGGAACAGGGCAAACCAAACTACAAAAGCCAATTCTTACACTGGGAAGGAAACAAGCTTCCGGGGACCGGTTTCTGGCATTACAGCCGTCTTCGGCCCGGCTTGCTTGAATCCTGATGGTGCAATGAGCAAGGGACTCATGTCTGAGTATACCCTTCCACGCTTAGGGTGGACAAAAATATTTACAACAAGGGGTGGTGAGGGACAGAGTCTCTGAATTAAGCAGAATACTCTCACCCAGTCAAAAGATCAGGGCTAGATCCAACACCGTTTTTTAGCTCATTGCACCATCCCAGTTTCAGAACCTGGCTGTATGCAAATTAGTCTGTTCCTGTCCCAGTGCATGATGGGAACAGGGCAAACCAAACTACAAAAGCCAATTCTTACACTGGGAAGGAAACAAGCTTCCGGGGACCGGTTTCTGGCATTACAGCCGTCTTCGGCCCGGCTTGCTTGAATCCTGATGGTGCAATGAGCAAGGGACTCATGTCTGAGTATACCCTTCCACGCTTAGGGTGGACAAAAATATTTACAACAAGGGGTGGTGAGGGACAGAGTCTCTGAATTAAGCAGAATACTCTCACCCAGTCAAAAGATCAGGGCTAGATCCAACACCGTTTTTTAGCTCATTGCACCATCCCAGTTTCAGAACCTGGCTGTATGCAAATTAGTCTGTTCCTGTCCCAGTGCATGATGGGAACAGGGCAAACCAAACTACAAAAGCCAATTCTTACACTGGGAAGGAAACAAGCTTCCGGGGACCGGTTTCTGGCATTACAGCCGTCTTCGGCCCGGCTTGCTTGAATCCTGATGGTGCAATGAGCAAGGGACTCATGTCTGAGTATACCCTTCCACGCTTAGGGTGGACAAAAATATTTACAACAAGGGGTGGTGAGGGACAGAGTCTCTGAATTAAGCAGAATACTCTCACCCAGTCAAAAGATCAGGGCTAGATCCAACACCGTTTTTTAGCTCATTGCACCATCCCAGTTTCAGAACCTGGCTGTATGCAAATTAGTCTGTTCCTGTCCCAGTGCATGATGGGAACAGGGCAAACCAAACTACAAAAGCCAATTCTTACACTGGGAAGGAAACAAGCTTCCGGGGACCGGTTTCTGGCATTACAGCCGTCTTCGGCCCGGCTTGCTTGAATCCTGATGGTGCAATGAGCAAGGGACTCATGTCTGAGTATACCCTTCCACGCTTAGGGTGGACAAAAATATTTACAACAAGGGGTGGTGAGGGACAGAGTCTCTGAATTAAGCAGAATACTCTCACCCAGTCAAAAGATCAGGGCTAGATCCAACACCGTTTTTTAGCTCATTGCACCATCCCAGTTTCAGAACCTGGCTGTATGCAAATTAGTCTGTTCCTGTCCCAGTGCATGATGGGAACAGGGCAAACCAAACTACAAAAGCCAATTCTTACACTGGGAAGGAAACAAGCTTCCGGGGACCGGTTTCTGGCATTACAGCCGTCTTCGGCCCGGCTTGCTTGAATCCTGATGGTGCAATGAGCAAGGGACGGGGCTGTGGGGCATCAGTTTGAAGTCGGATTCAGTGCAGCTCGTCCGGAGCTTCGAGGGAACACGTCTTAGCTCGCCAAGCTGTTGGCCACGCCCCCCCAAAAACTGCACTTCTAAAGTTACTGTAGCCCAAATGGCCAGAAAACTGTTGTTAATGTACTCCAGACCAGCCTTGGAATAAGTCTAGCACCAAACATGGCCACACACAGGTACTGTAACACCCTCCCATAGAAAATAATGGAGACAGGAATGTAAAATAAAATCCCATAGAAAATATTGTTGAAATAAAGTAATTTATTTTAACATTAATATATATATATATATCACGTGATCCAGGTGATGCTTCGCCAACGTGTGTCAGGAATGTTTGCGGCCGAATATACTACATTCCGCTTCACCAGAAGCAGTAGTATATGTGGCTTTCCTTTATATTGTGAGGGGAAGCTGTTAGGTATAATTTTGTGTCTCACACCCAAGCTCCTGCTGCCACACTCAGTGGCCAAAGGAGACTATGAACTGTGAGAAGAGGTAAGTCATTTAATTATATTTATAATTTTCCTTTGTGAAGAGGCCACATTGTACTGTTCCTCTGTGCAAACTGCCTCTGTCTGTGCTTCCTGTGTCTGTGCTCTATTTTTAATTCCCCCAGCTTGCAGTGCTGCATGTGCAGCCAACTGGAACATTACCTGCCAACACCCAACCTACCAACAATTGAGACTGCTATTCAAGACACATTTTTTTCCTCAACTCCTAACTACTTGGCCATCAGTCAAAAAGCCAAGCTGTAGATCTTTTCCCAACATGCTCTCTTGTATAAAACAATCCTAGGTCCTTCCTCAAATTACCCGAAATCAATAAAGACCGAGCTCACCACTCAATAAAACACACCCTTCTACGATGTGGAACATTCTCTTCTAGGGTGTGTGAGCGACTGACACATACTCGCAGTTTGAGTTGTGTTCACTAGTAGTAACAGGATAACAAATGATAATGGTCTCTGCAAAATATTTAGATTTTAATATTGTTAAAATAAAATTTTATCAGCACAAGTAAAATTCAAAGTGGCTTAGCTCAGTAATAAGCCCTGTTTACAAGGAAAATGAACTGCCTTAAAACATTTTAGGAAAAAATCAAGACCACATTATTCAAAGCAGAATTAGAATATGCCTCCAAATGCCCTATATTTTATGAACAAAGACATTCTAACTGCAACAACATTGAAGAAAAGTATATTCATTGTTTATTGTGATGATAAATGTGAGGCTTTAATGTCAAATACTCAATGTATTAAGAGCTTTTGGATTGGTGTAAGAGGTTTAACACAGAGTAACATTTTAGTTGTTTTGAATATACTTTATACAGATGTGGTCCGTGTTCTATAATGAATGAAACTAGAACTTATTGAGCAGTCTGAGGATGTAGCACTGTTGGGGGATAAGGCACTGGCCATTCTGACCAGTGAGAGCAGTTGGCCCTTTTTAGCAGCGTGAGAAATTTACAATGAAACCGAGCAAGTCGGGTCCCCATGCTCTCAATCTGCACATCAAACATGAACTAAACATTGACAACCAAATCATGCAAAGGAAAGACTGTTTTTCTCTGCCTCAATGTTTCCTAATATTTAATTTTCCAATGTGGGCTCTTCTACACCCTATCTTTATAAGTCTCTTTCTTTCTTTATCTTTTTTAGTACTTGTATAGGTCTGTGAATGGGTATTTGAGTTGCTGTGTGGGTATGTGAGTGGGTGATGTCACTGTCATGTCATGATTGAAGTAATATGTCAGGTCATAAGCAGTGCATTATGGGGCATACGTTATAGTTAGCTCAGGTACTATTTTACTCAGGGCCGGTGTTGGTCGTAGTGGGCACCGGGAGTTTACCCGGTGGTCCGCCAGGTTGGGGGCCAGTTTTGGGCCGCTGTTTTTGTTACAGGGGGTTTGCAATATCGGCCCCCTGTAACAAAATCGGCCAAAGTCGGCACCCTGATTTTACTCCTTTCTTTGGAGTTGATTTTTTCATCCTTTCTGCCTCTCTGGAGCCATGTACTATTGATATATCTGTGCCATAGAGGCTTTCCTCTTCCCATCTCTATCCAGCTATCTCAAGGGGTTTCTTTCACTCTCTCCTAGGTTATCTAACAGTACCACTATAGCTTTCTCTCTCCCAAGGGCACTTTTCTACTCAACACAATCTAGCATCGCTGTATTTTTAATTCTCTGTGCAAAACATGTGTTGATGATGCTCGACACTAGCTTGTGCGTCAGTGCTCCTTATAAAATGCAAAATTCATATGCCGTCTCTCCATGGCTTATTTGCCCATTCTCCTTCATTCTCCTTGTTTGTCTCCTTCACTCTTTATGTGGCTCTATTTTAGCGCTTCTCTTGGTTTCTTGGATTCCCTATCATACTTTCTCTTTGGGGCTCTTTTTCAGCTTTTGTCATTATTTCTTTCTTCTGTGGCAATCATACATTTTCCAAAGCTCTAACCCCATTCCTTCTATCTATCTATCTATCTATCTATCTATCTATCTATCTATCTATCTATCTATCTATCTATCTATCTATCTATCTATCTATCTATCTATCTATCTATTCATTAAAAAAAGGTTACAGGGGTGTTATAGTTAGGAAATAGAATTAAAGAAACCTTAGAAATTAAGTGAAAAATCAAAGGCTAGAGGGACGTTATAGTTAGGCTCAAAGTACACTCATAAAAAACTATAGAAATTCAGCAGTTGTAGCTATCTGAGCTAACTATAACTTATGACCCCACAATGCACTACTTATGACCTCACATATTCATCACTCATGACATGATCAGTGACATCACAGATGACATCTCAAACTACATCCCTGATGACATCATCCAGTAAGTAAAATTTATTTTGTAAGAGTTTATGATTGTTATACATACATCATAAGCTACTACAAAAGTTTAATTAGTATACTTGGGGGTCGATTCCGATTCGGGAAAAAAAACGTCCGTACAATTTGTATCCGGAGCCCTCTCCGTACGAATCGTACCCGTCCGTCCGAGTCACGTAGTACGATCCGTATTCCGTGAATCCGTCTGAATCGTCGTGAACCGTATGTATTGCAAGGCTGAAACCGTGTACCGTACGACTCGTACACATGCCGTACGACTCGTACACATGCCGTACGACCCGACGAGTACGATCCTGACCGGGGTATGAGGACGCGAGTCGTACGGTCCACTTCAGGTAAGGGCGAGTCGTACGGAATAGCACACAAACACATACACACCGTACGGTCCGTACCCCCCATGATCGCAGGGGTACGTACCGTACCCCTGCGATCATATGGTGTATGAGCCGTACCCCATGTACAATGGGTGTACGAGCCGTACCCCATGTACGATGGGTGTACGAGCCGTACCCCATGTACGATGGCTGTACCCATTGTACATGGGGTACGGCTCGTACACCCTTCGTACATGGGGTACGGCTCGTACACCCATCGTACATGGGGTACGGCTCATACACCCCATGATCACAGGGGTATGGTGCGTACCCCTGCGATCATGGGGGGTACGCACCGTACCTGGGGGGGGCGTTGCGTACCTGTTTTGGCACGAACTCTGCTTTTACGGCTGTTTTCAGCTCCCGTAGAAAAAGGGTCGTACGGTGCGTACCCGACATGTATCGTACTTGCTGGGTCGTAAAAACCAGCCGCGAATCATACAGATGTCGCGTACAGCGGGTTCCGAGGGAGAATCGTACGGAGATTAGAGTCGTACGATCTCTGTACGACTCGTACGGAGTACGGCTCCTGGTACGAATCGTACTTCGTCGTACGTACGGGGGACGTTGCAGGGTACGATTCGTATGGGAAAAACGCTCCGAACGGCTATTCGGAGCGGTTTTTCCAAAATCGGAATCGGCCCCAAAGTGTACTACTAATGAGTGATACTACTTCTAACATGTATTATGTGAGTGACTAAGTGACTGTGTATATCTGTGTGTGAGTGGCTGTTTAAGTGTATAAGAGGGAGTGCAGGTAGCTGTGTTGATGAGTGAGTAACTGTATGAGTTGCTGTAGTGCTGAGGGAATAGGTGTGTCAGTGGCTGTATTGGCGAGTGAATGGCTGTATGAGTGACTGTATGAGTGGGTCAGTGGTTGTGTGAGTGACTAAGTGGTTTAGTGGGTGTCTAAATGGCTGTATGAGTGAGTGACTGGGTGCGTAAGTCTTTGTTGGTGAGTGAGTGGCTGTTTGAGTTTGGTTAAGTTAGTGATGTGTGAGTGGCTGTATTGGAGAGTGTGTGTCTGTGTGAATGGTTGTGTGGGTGAGTGAGCAGATGTTGGAGTCCTTGTATGAATGTGTGAATGGGTATGTACCTGGTTGTGTGGGTACGTGAGTGCTTGTATGAGTAAGTGAGTGTCTGTGTTGAGAACCTTTATGGGTGAGTGAGTGAGAGTGTGAGTGGCTGTATTGTTAAATAAGTGAGTGTCTGAGTGGCTGGGTGGGTGAGTGTGTGAGTGAGTGAGTGACTGGTTGTATAAGTATCTGTATGAGTGAGTGGTTTATGAGAGAGTGAGTGGGTTTGTGTGTGACTTTATGAGTGAAGGATTGTGAGTTCTTGTATAGGCCTGTGAATGGGTATTTGAGTTGCTGTGTGGGTATGTGAGTGGGTGATGTCACTGTCATGTCATGAGTGAAGTAATATGTCGGGTCATAAGCAGTGCATTGCGGGGCATAAGTTATAGTTAGCTCAGGTAACTAAAACTGCTAAATTTAAATGGTTTTGTACCTGTGAAATCTGAGCCTAATGATAATGTCCCTGTAACCTTTGATTTTTTTCTCTGAATATAAATATATATGTATATGTCTCACGTGGAAAGGTTCTACAAGGTTTCTCAATTTTGAGGTCTCATATTTACGCTGTCACTCTCTATCCCTGGATAATTATTTCACTTTCCTTTAGACTCCGGAATTCTTTACTAATCCTCCTTCACCTAAGGGCATCCATAACTTGTTTTTTCATAATGCTTTAATCTGAGTTTCTGCTGTTTCTAGGTAATTACTGTATGAATTAACCAACGTTTAAAAGAAGGAAGTCTGAGTTGACCTTGTTGATATTCAAACTAGTGAACAACAAATTGCAAATTATGTCTTTTCCTTCGATGTCTCTGTATCTTGTCTCTCAGTGAATGTTTTACTTCCCTTTTCCTGCAGCTATCTTTTTAACTTATGTCTGTCAATCACGTTTTCTTCTCCTCTTCCCAGGTCTCTCATTTCTCTGTGTCTCTCTCTCCACGCCCTTACTAACTTTTATTCTTTCCCTCTATCTCCGTTCATAAACACGCTCTTCCCTTTTTCCAATTTCACTTTCTCCTCTCTCTCTCTTTCTATATAGTCCTACGCTCTGCCTCTCCTCTCAACTCATTTTTCCTTTGACTTCTCACATCTGTTTCCCCTCAGATTGTTACACTTCCCAATCACATTTTCCTTTGTCTTTTTCCTGCTCTGACTGACCCCACATTTACAAGTTCATCTACAATTGTGTCTCTTTTATTTCTCTTTGAGAGTTCAACCTTTTACTGTGTATAGGTCTCACTTTGCACCTGAGAATAAAATTATAAAATAAAGTTGGAATCACGTACTGGCGTAGTATGTTACATACCTGCACGAGATGTACCACCTCACAGATTGTCAGCATTCATACTTAACACTGCATACAGGTTGTAACATCATAATGTAATCTGAAGAATATAAATTGCGACACAAAGTTAACAACTGCATGTTGTTCAAATAAAACTGACCGGAGCTTTTTGTGTGTGGGTTTTCGGCACTTAAGGAACCTTTATTCAGCACAAATGCTGCTCCCAAATGGATTGCTATAAATCTAAGCATATTTATAACATTCCCTTAATGAAACTTGACACCCAACAAAAACGGAGCAGAGACTGCCCCGCAGGAGAGGCTGTATGTATATACAACAAACTTTAATTTAATGCCATGTATGTGTATGTCTGTAGAACAAGAACAGAAGCCCTCATCTCGGTTTATTGTGCCAAATCACTTTGCCACCCTGAGAAGTGTTTATTTAGACTTTCCACCGCCATTTCATTTTTATAAGGTCCTCTAGATTTTAGTGGTGTATATATATTCCATTAAACAGTGGCGTAGCAAGGTCAGGTGGTAGCCGGTGCGGAACATTTCTTGTCACCCCCAAATTGACAAAATGGTAAAAATATGTGTTTAAAAAACATATTTTTGCCATTTTGTCACCCCCCCCAGTTAAGACACTTGTCACCCCCTGCTTGACAAATTGGCAAAAATATGTGTTTAAAAAACATACTTTTACCATTTTGACACCCCACTCAGTGATGACACCCGGGTCATCCCGACCCATCCCCCCATTCCCCCCCCTTTCTGCGCCTCTGCCACTAAAAGTTAGAAGACCTTAAAAAAACGGACTGGCGGTGGAAAGTCGAAATAAACACATCTCAGGAAGGCAAAGTGATTTGTCAGAATAAGGTGAGGGCTTCTGAGCTCGGAAGGAGCAATCTGTATTTAGGTGTAAAATCATCCTTAATGCAACATCAACAGGAATAGGTAGGCACTTTTAGTTGAAAAGGCTCATAGAGGATCCAAATTCACAGTTAGGTTGACATTTAATTGAAGAAACACCCAAAAAAAAATGCTTCAGTAAGATATGTAAAAGGTGTAAAGTGTTAAGTGTAAAAGGTGTGCATCAGTATGACATTGCATTCGAATAACAGCAGGATGAGTTGCAAAATCATCAGTGGTGGAACATCAGCATGAGTGCATAAAATGCTTAAAAGCACATATAATATTTAGATGTAAAGTTCTTTTTAGCTGCAAAATCCCTTAAGTAAGTGACAATGTTACTTTACGTTTTGAAGCTAAAATCACATTTATGAGACACATGGTGCAAAGCCAATAGGAGTGTAGAAGAGCTTTTAGGAGCACAGATAGTCCTTTATTACTGTGCTTGGATGCTTTGGTAGATTCCTTTATTACTGTGCTTGGATGCTTTGGTTTATCATCTGTGTAGAGTGGGAAGCAAGCATGCTGACACACCTCCTCTTGCCTAATCCAAAATGTGAATCCTTCCAGCAGTTGTTGAAGTGGTTGATCAGAGCAAACCAATGGCTGAAGGGCCTAACTCAAAGCCCTTCTCTGTTTATGTTTTTAGTGTTGAAGACATGAGCTCTAGAAGACAGTTAAAGTTGCCCTTAGCCAGATTTAAAAACAAGACTACACGATTGGTCTATAATTGGCTGGCTCATTTGAATGTATCTTAGATTGGAATAAAGTGTGGGGCAGCAAAAAAGGAGGCCGCTGGATACCAAATGATGCTCCCTGCCTTGTAGGACTCATTGCTCATTGCTATACAAGGTAATAAACAACATATGTCAGGTGCATAGAGAATAATGATACAGGGTCATCAGTAAGTAAATGATAAGGGATAGTTCAGGTGAAACTTGGGGAAAACCGAAGTAGGCAGGAACTAAGCTTAACAGTATGCATAAAACGACTGTGATTAGAACGCAAATGAAATCAATGGAAATGGAGAGGGGTACCACGTTGGTTAGACTTAAGCAAGGGTACTACGAAGAGGGGAAATAAAGAAGAGTAATAATTAGCCTCAAAGCAGAGAGGGCAAGGGCTGAATAATGGAAATTGGAGACACCCATCATGTGGGGGGAACAAGAAAAAGCTGGAGTAGTTTAGACTGTTGTGTCAGTGGCTGTACAAAAGAGAGGAGTCTGATCAAAGGGGAATAGAGATTTATTCGCCTCCATTCAACTGCAGCTGTTTGAGGAGCAAGTGCATATGGGGCAAAAACTGCCCATTAAAAAGGAAGCATGTTGGTCGTACATAGCATGGAAGATGCAGTAGTCCCAGGTCCTGTCTTCTTTTCAGTCGGTTTCTTCAGAACAATGATTCAGTTGCTCTTTGGCATATGTTATAACATTATTAATGAATTACCTATGACAGCTGTATTGGTGACACCTCCTTGTTGGAGGCAACGGTCTCAGTGATGGCAAAATTGGACAATGACCAAAGACACCAGGAGTCACACAAGCCAGTTGGTCTCTTAAATATAGATGTAAGATTTGCAGAATAGTTCTGGTGGCCAGGTTAGGAGCAATCCTTCCTTCCCTGGTTCCTCTGGACCAAGCAGGCTTTGTTCAGGATACTTTGATGTGTGATAGAAGTAAGGAAGCTCACAATTTGCTGGACACATTTGGAGCCCAATCCAACCAGTTGCATTTTAATAAGCAGCTAAAAACCTGGCTTTTTGCTGAATAACTTCGTCAAGCTTAGTGATCTGCTGTCTCTTGACTGTTTGTCGGATGTTCAACTGCTAGCCCTAAAACACCTTCTGGTAATTGTGCACTATACAAAACAAATGTACATTACATTTATAGACACACTTACCTTGTATGTATTTTGGTACTCGATATTTTGCCTGTTATATTCCGGTAGAACCATATTCTGGAGTGGATATTAAGGATTAATACCCCCCAAGATGCCATGCCCAACTTCACACAGCGAGATCTGCATGCTGATAATCAAAGACTCAATGAAGATAATTTTGCTGTGCTTGAGTACATGGAGGCTGAAATACTACATATACCCTAATGCAGTGCTTAATTGGTAAAAAATGAAGTGTCAGGGCATTTCTCGGAAGGCCACTGCAGCATGCAACACCCATACCCCGTCAGCGCTGCCAGCATAACACTTAACCATTGCACTCCTACAAGTGTGACAATTCAGACTATTTCTGGCCACACAAAGCTAAAATAATGTCATGAGAGGCTAGTATTATTCATTTTCAGTGTATAG
This sequence comes from Lissotriton helveticus, assembly GCF_964261635.1. NCBI lineage: Eukaryota > Metazoa > Chordata > Amphibia > Caudata > Salamandridae > Lissotriton > Lissotriton helveticus. The sequence goes on from NC_136061.1 coordinate 403,956,787, forward strand.
ACTTAATAAACAGGGCTGTTGTGCTCCTATCAAAATAAAAAAAAAGACATTGCCAGCATGTGGTGGACTGTCACTAGAGCCAGTGCTGACGATTAAGTGCCAGTGCTGAGCACCGGAAACCACCGGCACAAATTAAGCACTGCCCAAATGCTAACAAGGAAAATGAGCCCCCAATTGTCTTTTATAAATGAAGTCAGTTATAATTGTTATGTAATGGGCTTGTCACACTGTTGGCCCAGTGCCATTGCACCTGCTTCAGTAATTAGAGTAACTGCCTGACGAAGAGGGCAGTCTCCTCTGCACCATGTTGAAGATATTGGCCTCCATCTTGCCACATTCTCTGCTCTGCCATCTCTCTAAGACCTAAACTCAGATGTTTCCCCAGCGTCAATTTTTCCCTTTCTTGGGCCACTGGTCAAAGGCCCAAAACAACATTGGAACAGCAGTGGTGCGTTGGGTCATAACTTAAGCAAGGAAGGATATTAAAATCCTACTAATTGGGGTTTAGAAGGTGTCTCACACCCCTAGGCCCTTGTTACACTGCATCTGCTGCACAAATGATACTTCCTCCTCTACCTATTCCACTGGCTATCACTTCTAGTCCTGAGTCCCAAAGCAGGCTGTCTACCTCTTTGTGTAAAAAACAGGGGAAAAATGCACATCTCGCTCCTTGTTGCTTTGGACCTCTTCCCTGAACAGCAAGGGTCACTCGGGCCTTAATGGTAACAGCAAAATAGGGTTCCTACCAGTGCCGGATTGGCCATAGCGGGCACCAGGCATTTCGCCGGTGGGCCGGAAGGGTGAGGGCCTGTTTTGGACCGGTGGGGCTGGTTTTGTTACAGAGGGCTGGTTTTGCAGTGCTGTAAAATCGGCACCTTGTAACAAGAGTGCAGAAGCAGTGTTCCCACCAGGATCCAACCCACCCCCCCATTCTCCCGCGGCCGATCAAACGTAATTTCCAGGGCTGGTTTGCGATCCTAGCCAGGCCCTGGTTCCCACCCATCTTCTTGCTAGTAACACAGAATTTGGGTGCATTGGTCCCTCATAGCATTAACCCAGTGTCACTGCACCTGCCGAACTGATGCCATTGATAGTCATTTAAAAAAGAAAATCTCAGGGTTTCTCTAGAAACACAAGAGAGGGTCCCTGGATATCTGAATAAAGGGAGAGGAGGACAGGGAACAAACAAGGAACAAGGAACAAAAACATCAAACCTCTCCCTATCAATTGCTTAACTATTGGTGGTACATCCTAGATAAGACACAACATCATTGTCCCACAAACAAATATTCTTTTCATGTTTTATTTATCAAAAAGACTCATATATATATATATATATATATATATATATATATATATATATATACTAGCAGCCCGTCCCGACATTGTCCGGGTATGAATTGCTACCGGCCAGTAGTATATTGTTTTGTAGGATTTCGTTTTGATAGCATTTCTTATCTGTGACAGGCTTGTGAAACGCTCCGATTCACAGTGCACTGCTGATGCACTTAAGAGTGCGCGTTCAGTAGTGTGTGAACTCGAGTTTCCCTACTTTATTTTTCCTTGCAATATTATATAGCGCGAACTCGACAACATGGCTTGGGTCTTGGGGTACAGGGTATATTTATAGGGTTAAAATGGGTTAGTGTTTAAGGGTATTGGGGTATTTTAAGGAGTACGGGTGGGTTATGATTATGGGGTGCAGGGGTATTTAAAGGGAGCAGGGTGGACACCGGGAGCTGGAATGTACAGAACATGGGAAGAAAAAGCAATGAAATATTAGGCACAACGCTCGCTTTTTTTTTCCGTAATCCCGCGCCCCGCACACGCCCACACCCACGCCCCCAGCACACGCCCACAGCACACGATATGAGACATGGCATGAAGGGCGGAACGTACCACACGCCCCCAGCGTTTGTCACGCCACCAGCACACGCCCACAGCACAATGCAGACACGCCCACAAGGGACTACTTTGCTGGCACGGTTCTTTTACCTTTTAAATGTATATGGTGGGCGTCTGCATAGTCTATGTCCTTCTACTGCAACTGCCCTTTCCAACGTTGTTGTGATTGGTGCTGTGGTTCCTGAAATTACCCCCCTGAACCCTAAAATACCCCTGTACCCCAAAACCCAAACCTAGCCCTGAACCCTAAAAATACCCATGTACCCCAAAACCCAAACCTACCCCCGAACCCTAAAAATACCCATATACCCCAAAACCTAGCCCTGCACCCTAAAAATACCCCTGTACCCCAAAACCCATACCTATCCTTTAACCCTAAAACTACCCCTGTACCCCATAACCCAAAACTATATCTGAACCCTTAAAATACGCAAACACCCCAAAACATATACCTCAGTACCCCAAAACATATACCCCTATACCCATACTTACCTTATGCAAACATTAAAAAAAACATGCTTTTACCATTCATGCATTTACAGCGAATTTCTTTGTAAATGTATGCATGGTAAAAGCATATAAAATGTAATGCCATGCGTTATAATGGCATTGCGGAGTCATGGTACTTTCGTAATGAAAGTATGCGGAGTGATGGTATGCGGAAAGAAAGTTGCAGAATAATGGGTGTTTACCCTCCCCCGGTAAGTACATTGGTGGCACGGCGGCCCACATCTCCAGCAACATACTCATATTTTTTCACCACCGGTTTGAAAAATGCACAGGTCTCTCTCATTGATGGCCAGCACCGACATACACTTTTAGACACACCTCCCACCACAAGTTCTAGAATTGCGAACTTTAGAGCTGGGGAGCTACGTTCGAATCTCGGCATCAGCTCAACATCCTGTGATTCCAGGCAAATCGCTTTGTCTCCCCGTGCCTACCACAAATGAATGTGTTCTTCTGTAATGTAAATTGTGCTCATGCCATGTTGTCGAGTTCGCGCTATATAATATTGCAAGGAAAAATAAAGTAGGGAAACTCGAGTTCACACACTACTGAACGCGCACTCTTATGTGCATCAGCAATGCACTGTGAATCGGAGCGTTTCACAGGCCTGTCACAGATAAGAAATGCTATCAAAACGAAATCCTACAAAACAATTTACTACTGGCCGGTAGCAATTCATACCCGGACAACGCCGGGACGGGCTGCTAGTATATATATATATTTATATATATATATATATATTAAAAAGAGTCTTTTTGATAAATAAAACATGAAAAAAATATTTTATTGTGGGACAATGATGTTGTGTCTTATCTAGGATGTACCACCAATAGTTAAGCAATTGATAGGAAGAGGTATGATGTTTTTTTTGTTCCTCAAAACAGGCTTTCTCACCATGGTACTTGCTATCTGAAAGAAAGATAAATGTGTGCAATTGGTTAATCACCAAATGTAAAGGCTGCTTGCAACCGAGTACGGGCTTTTATTTATGGAGTTACTAGAAGCTTTATGGTGACAAAGATGTGTTCTTTTTGAGAGGTGATCTAGGGGTGTTAAGTTTTGAAAACCATCCTCTTCATGGGCTTATAAAAATGTTTGCACAAGGTACAGTGCATTACCTATTACTAAAAGGTATTCTCTGAAAGCACTTGTTTTATCTTAAAAACAAAATCATTTTGAGTAGCCTACTTTATACTTGGGACAGCAGGAAATATGCAATTTTGCGGCTGCAGAGTCTTCTACATAATTATGGATTTGCAGCATAATCCACCATCTGCTGTATAATCAGCAGATTTTAACAAGAAAATGTGTTTCTAGCTCAAAAGGATACAAAGTCACCTTTCTGTTGCTTATTGCTGTATCTGGGCGATAAACTGGTACTCATGAGGAATAATATTTTCCCAGACAGTGTTAGCATGTGTAAAACTGACAAAATAATGAAGTAATACCAATCCAAATAGAGCCACATTAAGGGCCAGATGTAGGTAGCCAAATACCGGTCGGCAACGGCCGAAAATAACGAATTTCGGCCGTTACCGACCGGTATTGGCCAATTGAGATGTAGGACATCAAATTCGGTAAATACCGAATCGGAGATTCCGATTTTTACCGTATCGGTAAGTTTTACCGAATTATTTGCTACATCCCATTTACCGAATCTAAAATACCGAATCGGTAAAATTCGGTATTTTACAATTGGTAAAATAGGATTACCTACATGTGGCCCTAAGCCTCATATTTAGCCTTTTATTAATGAATAATTTAGTCAGCCATGCTCCATAATTTAGTCCTACCATGCTACATAATTCCAGTGGCCATGCTGATACTGTGTGCAGTAACATTTTTAAATAATGACTTGCATATTTATAGTGCTTTGTGTTACAGTCCAGCACTTCATAGTGTTAAAAATGCTCAAGCCACTATTACGCACTGCGCCAACCAGGATGCAATTATCTATACTAATATAATAAAGAGAGAGCCCAAACCTTTGAGGCGGGTAATCTCAGGAGCCACAGCACCAATCACAACACCCAACACAGCGTTGGAAAGGGCACTTGTAGCAGAAGGACATAGACTATGCAGACGCCCACCATATACATCTAAAAGGTAAAAGAACCGTGCCAGCAAAGTAGTCCCTTGTGGGCGTGTCTGCGTTGTGCTGTGGGTGTGTGCTGGGGGCGTGACAAATGCTGGGGGCGTGTGGTACGTTCCACCCTTCATGCCATGTCTCATATCGTGTGCTGTGGGCGTGTGGTGGGGGCGTGGGCGCGGGCGTGTGTGGAGCGCGGGATTACGGAGAAAAAAAAGCGAGCGTTGTGCCCAATATTTCATTATTTTTTCTTCCCAGGTTCTGTACATTCCAGCTCCTGGTGTCCACCCTGCTCCCTTTAAATACCCCTGCACCCCATAATCATAACCCACCCTTACTCCTTAAAATACCCCAATACCCTTAAACACGAACCCATCGTAACCCTATAAATATACCCTGTACCCCAAAACCCAAACCTATCCCATAACCCTAAAAATACCCCTGTACCCCAAAACCCAAACCTAGCCCTGAACCCTATAAATACCACTGTAGCTCAAAACCCAAACCTACCCCTGAACCCTAAAAATACCCCTGTACCCCAAAACCCAAACCTAGCCCTGAACCCTTAAAATACCCCTGTACCCCAAAACCCAAACCTATCCCTGAACCCTAAAAATACCCCTATACCCCAAAACCTGAACCCTAAAACTACCCCTGTACCCCAAAATCCATACCTATCCCTTAACCCTAAAACTACCCCTGTACCCCATAACCCAAAACTATATCTGAACCCTTAAAATACGCAAACACCCCAAAACGTATACCTCAGTACCCCAAAACATATACCCCTATACCCATACTTACCTTATCCAAACATTTAAAAAAAACATGATTTTACAATTCATGCATTTACAACGAATTTCTTTGTAAATGTATGCATGGTAAAAGCATATAAAATGTAATACCATGCATTATAATGGCATTGCGGAGTCATGGTACTTTCGTAATGAAAGTATGCGGAGTGATGGTATGCGGAAAGAAAGTTGCAGAATAATGGGTGTTTACCCTCCCCCGGTAAGTACATTGGTGGCACGGCGGCCCACATCTCCAGCAACATACTCATATTTTTTCACCACCGGTTTGAAAAATGCACAGGTCTCTCTCATTGATGGCCAGCACCGACATACACTTTTAGACACACCTCCCACCACAAGTTCTAGAATTGCGAACTTTAGAGCTGGGGAGCTACGTTTGAATCTCGGCATCAGCTCAACATCCTGTGATTCCAGGCAAATCGCTTTGTCTCCCCGTGCCTACCACAAATGAATGTGTTCTTCTGTAATGTAAATTGTGCTCATGCCATGTTGTCGAGTTCGCGCTATATAATATTGCAAGGAAAAATAAAGTAGGGAAACTCGAGTTCACACACTACTGAACGCGCACTCTTAAGTGCATCAGCAGTGCACTGTGAATCGGAGCGTTTCACAGGCCTGTCACAGATAAGAAATGCTATCAAAACGAAATCCTACAAAACAATATACTACTGGCCGGTAGCAATTCATACCCGGACAACGTCGGGACGGGCTGCTAGTGTGGTTATACAATTAGGCATCTGCAGTGATCACATTAACCAATAGAGGTTTCACACATAAAAGAAATGTTCCCAATGATTACTTTATTTTTCATTTACAGTATGTGGATTATTTTATATGTAGATCACTAAAGGTAAACACAAATATTTACAGAACATTTTGTTCGTTTTAGCCACTTAGCAATGTCTTTGACCCCTCCACCAGGGAGCCAATAATCACCATTAATTTTTCTGCACTTCAACTGCTTGATTTCGACGAATACAGCCTAGAAACACTAAATAAAGAAAGTTGCGCTACCAGGCCGTTGTTATTTACAAATAGTTACAAAAACATTTGCGTCCCTGTGGGAACACAGCCATAGACCCCCAGAGGGAGGCGCGCCCTACAATTTGAAGACCTCTGATATAATTCACACTTTTCTCTTTGCAATTCAGATCACAGAGAAGAATGCGGATCCAGAAACAATGCTACTGTCCTACCTCAGGAAGAGGCGTATCCTTTGAGTTTAGATTATCTGTCTATCTATCTGTCTGTCTGTCTGGGTTGTATGACATTACAACACATGCCAAATTCCCCCATGCCGTTACAACGCAAATCTTTACCACGACTTGCTGTCCGGGGTTCGCTGGAAGTTGGAATAGTATAATTTACTATTTCAACTCCAGTGTGTGCAACAGTAGGGAAGGTGTTGGAGTGAAATCCAACACCTTCTACCCCCTGCAACAAGCCATTCGCGTTGTAACGACATGCGGGGTAATGGCATGCTTTGTACGCATGCGTTGTAATGTTTGTTTCCCGACTGTCTATCTATCTAGTGAGTATAGTGCCCTAATCTGACCAGGTGACAGATGGTAGTTATGTGGCACAGTGGTGTAACAATGGCCCCCACAGTGCTGGGGTCCTGAGCTCCAAGGAACCCCTCTGGCACTGTGCACGAGTGGCAGCGCTCCTGAGTGAGTCCGGAGCATGGAGGGCCCCTTATATGAACTTCACAGGAGCCCCCTCACATTTTCAATGATGTGACACTGGCATTTAGGACACTCTCACATGGATCTCCCATCACCTTAAAAAGATGGAAGGCACAATGAAGATCTGTGGGTGCAGTGCTCTTCTTCCACTGCTTCCTGAAGCACCTAAAGGGCATACAGTCAGGTCACCTGTGACATGGAACAGCTTGGTGGGAGTAGAATCGAGCTCCAGCTACACTGTACCTTCATTTTGCTTTAGGTTGAGTGTAAGCTGTACGCTCTTATCAGAATATTGATTTGTATGCTTTGGGTGTTTGCATTTGATCTGGAGTCTGTCTTCGAACATTCTAAGGTCAGTCAGAAGCTACATCTTGTCTGTGGTTTTATTACAGAATGCGGAGGTTGGATTGACTGAAAGCTGTGGTGAGGTGGTTGCGAGAGATTAAGCTTGCACTGAGACTGGAGGGAGTTGTACACCAAGTCTCCTGAGATGCCTTCATACAAAGTTGTCCTAGGTTGGGTTTTCATTTTGGAAACCTCCCCGGGATCTTTCTCAGACTAGATCATGAAAGGGTTCCGGAATTCGTTTGACTCAGATGTACGACCATTCAGTTTAGCGAGTCCCAAGTTGCGCAGAATTGCGACTCACAATTTGCAACTTGCTAAACTGAATGTACAACAGTTTCTCAGACACTGGTTGCGATTCCCAATGTGGTTGTAAGTTGCATGCCTCATCAATATTCATGAGGCAAGCACAATTTGCGACCCCATTGGGAATGGCTAGCACTCACAGGGATGGTGGCCTGCTGGGGTCAGCAGACCACCATGTCTGTGATTACTTTTTCAATAAAGCAATTTTTTTTAAATGCAGCCCTTTTTCATTGAAGGAAAACGGGATGTATTTGAAAAAGAAAAATGAAACTTTTCAGTTTCATTTTTTAAGGGCAGGCAGTGGTCCCTGCTCTTAAAAAATATTTTCGCACCCATTTACATAGGGGAAGGGGTCGCCTGGGGATCCCATCCCGTTTGTGAGTGGTTTACCACTTACTTGAAGTAGGTGGTAAACTGCAAGTGTTTTGCAACCGCAAATGCAGTCGCAAAACAACAGTACATTGGTGTTAGAGCCTCGATTAGGAAGGGACACCCTTGGCACAGCCCTTCCTAATAGTGAGTCGCAAACGCTATTTTTCGCGACTCAGGGTCTCGCAAAATAGCATTTGGACATATCACCACCGGTTTTTGCTGCGGCAAATGGGTTGATTTCCCTTTTGCAACCGCAAAAAAACGGTCGTACAGCTGGACCAAGGTCCCTAACCATGTTGAATTGTGGGGATTAACCAGGTATTTCGTTTTACTAAGCAAGGGTCCTACTCAAGTAATTCAAGAAATGAGATCGTGGTTCCAGTGTTAATTGCATCAAAGTCTTCTTGTCCACATTAATCGAGAGCATATATGGAGTACACGTAACTGGATGAGGGTGACCACCATTTATCCCTATTTGAAATCACATGTGCAAAACATGGGTGAACCAAAATTCAGCTTTCTTTGAAACTCAAAACTTTCCTCCAGTGGCAAGGAAGTGCATTTTGTTCTCTTTCCAGACTGCTAAAAAAAAAAATAGAGATTTCCACTCAGCCATCGGGTAACTCCAGTATCAAAAGAAGAGATGAGACCGCTTACAGCTTTAGCAACTCTACATATGATGTCCTAAATGGATATGGATACAGGACATATGAGGAAAGGCCTGGACCCCAGTAATGGGTGGCTATTTAGGACCTTTACAGGATAGAGTCAGTAAGCAGACTTCGCGACAGGGGTGCAGGTAAAAAGGCCTGGACCACTGAGCTGTAATCTGCAACGGCCGGGCCACCAGAAGGAGGGTGAAGTGACCACCTTCACTGGGATGAGATGCACCCTAAGTGTACCCCGTTTCAGACGTGCTTTGCTCTGCTGGTGAACATCTCTCATTCAAATGTGGAGAATCTCCAGTGGATTCACCGGTTGTCACATTTTTGCCTCTGTGACCTATCTCAGATTTGTCTTCCGTTTCAGGTCCGTTCAGTTAATATCTTATGTATGTCCCTCTATAAAAGCCTTAAATAAACTACAGAAAGTTTAATTCCTGGCTGTGCAGATTATTTTTGTTGTACACACCAAGGCCCATTTTAGTCTCGGCTGCCCTATACTTCAGCAATATGGCGACCTGACAGCCCTCTGAAAGTCCTCCAGAAAGTCAAACGCAATGCATCCTCAGCAGCACAAACTATGTATGAATTTGTGTCATTCTTAGGGGTGGAAGTCATTAAAACAAGATTGTGCGGTCACGATTCAGAGAAGTCAAAAACGCCAAACACCTCAAGAATACTGGCATGATACTGTTTTTCTATTAAAAGTGAAACTTAGAATCAGCAATGTGTGTTTGCAATATGTATTTGCTGTATTTTGTTATTACTATTATTATTATCGCTATTAGTATTATTATCATTATACTAAATGCAATAACATACTCATGTTTACAAACAGAGAAACATGCAGACAAATCATAGCAAGAAGTAGAAGATTGTGGTTAATGTACTTCATCTACACACTACAGCACCCATCAATGATTCTCTGTAGTGTGAACAAATGAAGCACATAATCTACAGAGTTTCAAAACATATTTGGATTTTTCTTTAACTACATACCTTAGTTCTCTTGACGGGGACCAAATATGGCTGTGGAGGAGGCGGCTGCGGAGCCTGCACCGTCATGGTATCAACATTCAATCCAGTGAGCAAGAAGATCCTGTATCCTTCTATCTTTACGGGCGAAGTGCTTATTGGACACAGCATTGTATTTTATTTCCAGGCAAAGAGTGGTGTACCTAGTCATTGCGCCCGCATTTGCCAAACTTACACACCTAACTGGAAGACCACTTCAGGTGCTCGACATGCAAATCAGTGTTCTTGGAATGCAAGACCATTACTGCCACAGTAAACATTTTGCTTAAAATGGTCTTTATTGACCTTCATTTCCTAGCCTAGCAGTCATTGCATTGATCTGCATGCGACTATGCCTGCTGAGATCCTTGGTTATTGAATTAAAGCAATCAATTTGGGTTTGTAAAACTGGTGTTTTAAGTGGCTCTCGTCTGTTACCAACCAATAAGATCTTTTTGCAATTGTGATGCTGAATCCTATTAATGGAAGGGATCCCAAGTCTAGGATTGTTGACTTCTCACTATAGGTAAATTTGTCTTTCTTGTGTTTGTCCATGTTGTGCTACGTTATGTTATCTCATAGATACTCGATAACGCTCATGTTCACCATTGGTTCTTTTGCACTGAAAATATGACCTGTGTGAAGAACTGAAGAAGAGGATAGTCACTCATCAGAGTTAATATCAACAATGACATAAGTAAATGATGGCAGCAACAATCAACAAGCATTTACAATGCAACGGTTTCGCCTTTGGAAAAGTTAGAGCTATTGGCATTGTAAATGACAATTTTTTTATTTATGTGTTCGTTTTGAAAACCGATAAATAAATGGCATTGTCATTTACAATGCCAATAGCTTAATCTCTCGCAAATGCCACACACACCCACACCCACAGAGAGCCCCCCCACACAGATCCCCTCCACACAGAGCCCCCCCCACACACACAGGGCCCCCCCACACACACCCACGGTGCACAGCAAGTGGCACACAACCTTCATTCTACCCAGAATCAGCAGCAAAGTACCAAGAGTGATGCACAACCCTTACTCAGGCCACCGCCGGCAGCATGGCACTCCCTGCTACCTACAACCCTCACCCTTGCCTTTCCTGGTAGGAGGGCACTGCAGGGTGCAATACAACAATCGCCCTGGGCATCATCCTCTACATTTAGAGCGCAAGTGAAATGTACCCCGCGCCCAGGCCCTTCATAGACCGAAAAAAAAGGAGAAACATTTCTCGGCGCTATATCCGGGCCAGCAGAGCAAGTGGCAAAAATGCCCTCAAAGCTTGGATATAACCCAGTCTCTCACAGCGAGCAATGGGTGATAGATAACACGTGACTCGTGGCCAACCCAACTTCCCTGACAGACAGCCAAAAGCAGAAATATCACTCGTTCAAGTATATTTGGCTGCTACCCCCCTCCCCCAACAAGAAACCATTCAGGAAAATCAGATGGCGAGTGGGACAAAAAAGTCAAAACCGATCTTTGCAGAGCACCTACCACGCCCGCAGCGGAGCCTCCTACAAACAGGCCTGTGGCAGGGGGAGCAGGAAGTGCACGGAGCCCGCCCCCTCATTGATGGCTGTTCCCTGGGGACATCCTGTTTTTGCGAGGGGCGGCAGGGGCATTGCTGTTCACCAAACACTATCTTTTAAGCGGGTGGGACGTTTGCTCACGATCACCGGAAATAAACGGTTATAAACACTAAGGGTGAGAAATTCCAACCCCAGACCAGCTATTAGAAACAAGGGAAATAAAACTAAACGAAGTAAAATAAGGCAACAGCACTGTGAAATAAACTTTCATTTGTTGAATATACGGCCAGCGTGGTTTAAATATGGTAACGTTCTATGCTGCGCAGACAGGGAGCTGACCATCGCATGAGAGTTAAATAATTGGTAAAAGGAATGCTGTAAGAGCAAATAATAAACAAGCTCCAGTTTCAGCGAACGTCTCCATCTCACAGCGCTACAGACCCCGGAGTTCAGAGACATCGAGGGAAGTGTTATTGCTGACAGTCCCCCTCAGAGAGTTCCATCTACAGGACTTCGCTTGCTAAGAATGAGCAGAGCGGTCGACAGGAGATGAGCAGTTCGGTCATGCGGGACCCGAGGAAACGTACCGAAGACCGGATCGCCTTCCACAGGAGAGGAGAGCTCGGTGATTGAGAGGTTCTGGACGCAGACATCGGATCGGGGAAGCAGGCGGCCTGTACGGGTTGGTTTCCCTGTCCCGACCCCACCCCGCCATCAGTGCGTGAACCAGGGAAGTGGATAACGCTGCAGGGCTCTCCTGCCTCTGATGCCGCCGGGCTCCCTCAGCTCACGGGAGCCCGGCAGAGCCCCGCCATGGTTGTTCTCCTGTCTCACGGGCTGCGGGGGGCGGGACTTCCGGCCGGCCGCGCAGGGTTTGGCCGGCCGGAAGAAACAGACAGCAAAAAAACGCCCAGCTGGAGCACGGAAGAAAACACGAAAACGGGTCCGCGTTGACGGACAGTTTCACCTCCCATGCCCCTCCTGGGGGCATACGGAGAGCGGGAGGGGGGGGGGTGCGGGAACGAACACACGGAGAGCGGGAGGGGGAGGGGGGGCGGGAACGAACACACGGAGAGCGGGAGGGGGAGGGGGGGCGGGAACGAACACACGGAGAGCGGGAGCGGGGGCAGGGGCGGGAACGAACACACGGAGAGCGGGAGGGGGGGGCAGGGGCGGGAATGGGCACTGGCAACAAATCACCTTCCATTGTGTTGGCTCGGAGTAGAGAGCCGGTCAGGTCTGCGTCCTCACATGGAAAGCCATCCAGCTGGTGTGAGGAAGGATGCTGCAGAAAGAAAAAAAAAATAAACACGCCCACCGCCCGATGACGAGCCAAAAAGGGTGGAGATGGAAAAAATCTCGGGAACGCCCCCGAATCTGGTCCGTGAATGACGGACAGATCTCTGTTCCAATGGCTAGCCTCCATTTATGGAGCTAGCCAATGGGACAGGGGGGCGTATTCCAGAGTCCTTACTGAAATCAAGAGTTTTCTCTGGAGGCGGAGCTTACGCTCCGTTCTCCAGGCGAAACCTAAAAACGAGAGTCACTGTATACTGTGGTGGTAACCCAGATGAAAATGAGTTTCAGCTGTTGGTGTCTATATTAGTCCTCGGGTATCTGAAACCTGAAGGCAGGCAGGAATTTGCATGGCAGCACATAGCAAGCATTGATCCATTGTTGTCTGTGCTATGAGAGTAGGAGATTGTACAGGTGGCGAGACACCATGGTTTTTTTTCTTGTGGGGGGAGGCACAATGAAATGATAAATGTTGGAAAGGCGTGCCAAGTATTTTCTTTTGTGGTGTAAAGAGACTGGGGTCTTGAGAAAAGTAAGGAATCTATGTTTTTTGGGGATGGAGAAGCACAAGGAAGTTGATGGAGAATACTTGCATATTAGATATTTATATCTGTGTTTGTTTCGACAAACAGGGACAAGGTGAAAGTGTCGCAGGAGATAGACAGGTATTTTATTTGTTTGGTTTTGAGGAGGGAGGTAGCAGAGAGAGTCCTCTACATATATATATACTATATGTAAATAAACCTGAAAAGTGTGTATTTAAGATGAAAATGTACCATTCCAATAAGAGCCACATTAAGCCTCATATTTTGCCATTTTGTGGCGAATAATTAGGTCAGCCGTGCTGCATAATAAATAAGGACTTGTATATTCACAGTGCTTTGTGTAACAGGCTAGGACTTCATAGTGTTATAAATGCACAAGCTACTATTACCGGCTGTGTTGTTTGGTGAAAAATGGTTGAATTTGCAATACTTATTTAACGCTGATATTTGAGTAATAAAAATCAAACTGTATTAAGAATCACTTATTACTAATAACTTGCTGCTAGGGTCATTCCCACCGTGGGTATTACCCATGTAGAGTGTGACAAAGCATTTTTTTCATTTCTACTGGCAACCATGCCTGATGCATTGATGTGAACACTGCTAATTAATCTTGCCTATGGTGACCACTAATGTAATCTTGTTTTATGTAGTTACCCTTACATTTCTAGTAATATTAGTAGCTCGAGAGGATTTTCATGGAACAGAAGTCGAGCTTATTACAGAAAAGGTTGGAGACCCCTGGTATTGGTCAAGTTCAATATTAGATTGTGGATAGCGATACTATCCACAATTAGGGGTGTCCCATCATGGGGTTTCAGGTATGTCAAAGACAACTTGAGCTGCATATTGCCTTAAGCCCCATGGTGTGAGGCTGCGAAGAATTCAGTCCCCACTGGAATTCATGTAGTTGTGACAACTGTGTTTGCTCTAGAAGTTTATAACTCATAGACCTAAAAGCTTATTAGTTGATATATTGACACAAAATTCAGATTGCCAGTGAATGTACCGTATGTTGTTAAATGCCCTCCCTTTAATCTCATAACATCCTGTGTGTTCACCTGAACGTACTCTACAGCCACAGTACCAAGGAACACAAAAATGGCCTAATGCTTTAGCAAGTGGGTCAGCTCTTCCATACTCTTCACTTCTTGTTCTTCCTCATGGGCACTCGTCTTATTACTCACCAAGTAATATACATAACAATGACTTATTTTCATAATCCTTATTTTCCTTTATAATCCAAAGTCATTACACTGCGAACGCTTGCCTACTTCCTATCTGCTCTCTGTACGGCACAGCAGTGACAACAGTAGAGGGCATTGGTAGCACCACCACCAAACTGCATCCAGTCCAGGTAAGAGTATTTTCATCATCCCTATGTGTTTTGGTTTTCTATTTACTTTGAGCTGACTATTCATGTCTGTCACTGATGTTGCTTGTATTACTCTAAGTTGGATATTTAGAGGTGTTATATTATCTCATCATTGTCTCCATTGAGAATCACAGGGTCCCCAATATCTCCTTGGCACCCTGCACCAGGCCGCCCCAGTGCCGCTGGTGGTACAGCTCCTGTGCTGATTGTTGGCCCCTGCAGTGCTGGCCTTATCACCAGGAGCTTTGCTCCCTCACCTGAGAGGCCTGCTTGCAAGCAGTCCCTAACCGTAGGTACCCTTAGCCCTTTTCGCTAACATTGTGCCCCTGCACTCTGCACCCGGCACCCCAAGTGCCACTGGTGGTGCCACTTCAGCGCCTACCTAGACCTTGGTAAACCTTGGTCCTAATCCCTAAAACTCCCACATGTAAGACGTTTACTTGCCTGTGAAACCGATAACCATTTTTCTCCCTTAGGAACCCATGCTATGAGATTTTGGACCTAAAATGTAGTGTTGAACTGTTGTTTTGTATGGGGAAAACAGTAACTATAACTCAAGCCAAGAAACAATATTACTTACCTTGTATTGTGAGATCCTTAGGTGTGGTATCTAGGCATACCATCCCCAGTACTCAATGTAATCTGAAAGTAATCAAAAAGTATTCTAAAAGTAATTACTGTGTAATACAAACTGCTTTTTAAATTCATACCAACCTGTAACAACTGCAAATCCCTTTCCAAGTGCACTTTGGTGTAAAGGTTTACAATTGAAAGTATATTTTACCAACCTGTACCAAGTCCTACGTGGTTCTAGACATAAAATACAAGTATACCTTTTTTATATATTAACTCAATTGGTCTGGATTCTGTCTCTGAGTGTGTCCCATCAGTCTTGATTGAGTGAATACAATAAATGCTTAACACAACTGGATAAGCCTAACTGCTCGCCCACACTACCACAAACTGAGTTGTTACAGGGGCGTAGCTAGAGCTTGTGGCGCCCGGGGCTATCCCTCAGATTGCCGCCCCTTGGTGGGGGGGGAGGGGTGTATTTTATTAAACTCAAATCAACAGTTTAAATAAACAGACTCTTATTGGACACACCTAAATATTGAAAAACGTGTTCACAACACTGAATCCATAAATAAGTAAATACTATAGCAATACGGCGTGCAGTACCTACCAGAAGCAAAGAGTTGTTCAAGTTGTCTCATTGGCTGTATCCATAGCTGCCAAGGTTTCAAATTGCTATGTGTGACATTTTCATAACTTCAGTGTAATTATGAGTGACATTTCAATGACTACAAGTGACTCTTGCAAGCAGAAAATCAAGCAATGAAGACGAGGGAAACCTATAAATATCAGAAATTTGACCTATTTGAGCAACGAGAAACTATAAGATCTTAAAACTGCTGCAAATGCCCGAGTTGGCTGACTCATAATTGTAACAAAATTATCAAAATATCACACATAGCGATCTAAAAGATTGGCAGCTGTGAAAGGGGGCGGGCATCACATCACATGACATAGCATTGAAGACCGTGCCCCTACTTCTGTTCTTGACACCGAGTTTTCTTTACTTACATATTTCATAAAAGTCATCACTTGGAGTGGGATGAACTGAATTAGTAAAGCTGCTACTTACTGCAGGGTCCACCTTATTCACAAGCGAATGCTGCTAGCAGGAAAGTAAGACTTGTGAAGTTATTACTATCAGCCTCAGATGTCACCAGTAGAAAAAAATAAAAAGCCTACATCTACAAAGCAGGTCACATAGCTCTGCTAAGAGTTAACACCAAATAGAGACTTGCCTTTAGAGTACAGAACCATAGGACTCTATAACAGGTTGTGAGAGGCCCTAACAGAGAGCTCAGCTGCCTCGTACGGATATTAATTAAATAGCTGACGGGCGGACTCCAGCCACCGAAGTCAGCAGCCAGGAGAGGCTTTGTAAGACATATAGCGGTCACAGCCAGGCAGGCTGTATGGTTTCAAAATGTCATACCAGTAAAGTGAGCAGTCCTGGGGACTGCCGGCGCAGCTACACAATTAACTTACTTTCACCAGTCAAAAAACTAAGAGAACTGCATGTGTAGCAAAGAGAAACCGTTTGTCATTTTTAAAGCAGACTTACAGCATTTCTTCTCGCCCGCACTATCAAGACACTCAGTCCACCTTCATGCGTGCTCTCTAATCTGCTCTTGCACTGTCTGAGCGCGAATTCGGTCCGCACCACCGGTCGCGGCACAGCTCCCCGCTGAGTGCCCGCCTAGTGATGCTGCCGTCCACTCCACTAGTAAATATGCGCAGGCAATGGCAGTGCAGTGAGTATAATGCCGCAGGACGCGCACAGCATGTCCACTCCCTCAGTCGGGTCCCGGCTTCTTGAATATCCGACCTCACGTCCTTCCAGACTAGGACGTGACATCACAGCCACGACGTAACCACTGCCCAGGTCTCCGTACTATTGGGAAGTTGAGTCAGTGACGTTACATCCACACCGGGGGGCGGGAATTTCAATGAATGGAGCTAGCAAGGCTAAAAACAAGTATACATTGAGGCACTAAGCAGCAACTCAAGGATTAGGAGGACTTTGGAACTTCAGCAGGAGACGATAATTATATAAACTTGTGCACTGGGTTTATAAATATAATTGCAGCAAGCTCAGACAAATGACGCGAACGATATATCATTTCCGTTTGTTCTAAAGAGTGTTACCGGCCGGCGAAGCTAGTGTGTGAAGCAGGTCAGATCACCGTCCTCACGTCACAGAGGCAGCCACGGCCGTAACGGGCCTCGGCCTCCAGTCCAGTGCAGGCCCGCGCGGCCGCCTCAAAAAAGTTGCTGCCTGGGGCGGACCACCCCCCCCCCTGCCCCCCCCCCCCGCAACCCCCTAGCTACGCGGGTGAGCTGTTAGTACTTGTCGTGTAGTGATGCCTTAGCTCGGTAATGAATACACAGGAGCCAGGTACCGGTTTACATCTCTTTATTATTTGGTGTGCTCAGGGTGCCTCTTGCGTCCGTCCTCATCGCCGTCCTGATCTCGAGTGTCCTCTTCCTGTCCGCCCACAGGAAGTCGTGTCCAGTGACCTGGACGCTGCCCTGTAGCCCACAGGGTCCTAGTGCCCTGTGTTGGTGGTCAAGTCACCACATCTCCCCCTTTGTTGCAAACAGAATGTCTTTGTCCCATGTGCAAGTCCTTGGCACAGGAAAGGGAGAGAGAGAGAGAGAGAGATAGAGAGAGAGAGAGAGAGAGAGGGAGAGTCTCTACATTTCTTCTAGTAGTCTTCTTGTCTTCTTGCACTCCCTTTTTGGTCTTTGTTCTCTGCCCTGTTCTTGTCCTCCGTTTTCCTCTTTTGTGAGTACTGTCTCCCTTTTTGGTCTTTGTTCGTGTTCTCTGTCTTCTGTTGTTGTTGCACGTTCTTCTTCCTCCACTTTCAATTCCTTGAAGTGGGAGCTGTTTCTTGTTATTTTCCTGTTGTCAGAAGCTGCAGTCACCATTGACCCCTTCACATCAGTCACAACCAGCGGGTCTCTTGAGAATGGACTGTCCGACTTCCTTTGTTGTTTCTGTCGCATTACCACCAGATCCCCTTCAGCCAGCTGGTGTTCTGTTGCATTTCTCCTTTTGTCGGCATATTCTTTCATTTTTTGTTTCGCTTGGTGATCTCTGGCCGCAATGTCACTTCTGGTCCTGTTTTCCGTTACCTCTATCTGAGGTAACCTTGTTCTGCTCGATCTCCCCAGCACCAGCTCTGCTGGGCACTTGCCGGTGGAGCTGTGAGGGGTGTTCCTGTAGTAGCACTTGACAAAGCGCTTGTCCAATAGATATTTGCGTCAACTTTGCCCGCATTATGGCTTTCTTGATGGTCCCCATGAATCGTTCTGCCATTCCATTGGCCTGTGGCCACAGAGGAGTTATTTTCCGATGCTCTATCCCCAGGTATCCCAGGAATCTGCGGAATTCCTCTCCCGAGAATGGAGGACCGTTGTCCGTTTTCAGTGTTTGTGGGGAGCCCCAGGCGGCAAATATGTCATCTAGCACTGGTAGCGTAGCACTTGCCGACGTCGACGATACTTCTCTTACTATTGGAAACCTCGAAAATTCGTCAATGACCACTAGTAGGTATTTTCCATTCTCCAGTGGCCCATAGAAGTCTGTTGCCAGCTCTGTCCATACTGCGGGTGGCAGTTCCGACATTTTTAGTGGTGTCGGTTTGGCGGGGGGTCCTGTTACTTGACAGGTGTGGCAGTGCGATATCTCTTCCTCTACCATGTTGTCCAATCCCGGGAACCACACTTTTTCTCTCAGCATCTTCTTTGTCGCCACAATGCCTCGATGCGACTCATGTGCTAGTTCAACTGTTCTCTTTCTGAGCCGACGTGGTATTACAATTCTTGAGCCCCTCATCAATATTCCTTTTTCTGTTTCAGACAGCTCTTCGCTTATCTTTTTGAAGGCCAGCAGTTCCTCTTTATTGACTCCTTCTTCTGTGATGGTGTTGCTGTTGATGTGTCTCCACCTCTGCTGCCGTACCACCACTCCAACGGCTTTCATTGTCGGGTCTCCATTTGTTTCTCGCTCTAGTTATTCATTTGTTATGGATGCCGGAGTGCTCTGTCTCACGATGAAGTTCAGATATTCCTCTGCCATCGTGGTGCCCCCTTTTTGATAGGGAAGCGGATGCCGTGACATGTAATCCGCTGGATTTTGATCTTTCCCTGGTTTATGGACAATCGTGAAGTTGTAGTCCATCAACCTGATTCCCCATCGTTCAATTCTTGGTGGTATCTTTGCCTTTGGGTTTCCATATATTGTCACTAGCGCTTGATGATCTGTTACGATCGTGAACGGTTTTCCGTATATGAACATGTGATAGTGCTCACATGCCCATACTACCGCCAAACTCTCCTTTTCTGGTTGAGAGTATGCCCTCTCAATGTCGGACAAGCTCTTGCTTCCGTATGCCACTATCTGTCGCGGTGAGTCTTTACCTGGCTTGTGTTGTGCTAGTATCGCACCAAGGCCTACCGGGCTGGCATCCACTGTCAGTTCGGTGCAAAGTCTCGGGTCAAAATAGGCTAGGTGGTCCACTGCCGTTACTGATGCCCTTATTTCTTCGAACGCTCTTTGACACTCTGTTGTCCAGTCAAATGCTTGGCCCTGCTTCGTCAGTTCTCTCAACGGCGTACTCACTGTCGCGAAGTCCTTTATGTATCTCGCGCAGTAGCTGGCGAGACCGAGGAATGAGCGCACGTCAGCGACATCCTTTGGTTCTTTTGCTTTTTCAAGGGTGTCTATTTTGCCCCGATCTGGTCTCATTCCTTTCTTTGAAAAGACGTGTCCGAAGAATACTAGTTCTTCTCTGCCTAGCTCGCATTTTTTTTCGTTTACTGTCAGGCCCACCTCTACTAGCTGCGAGCACACTTCTCTCAAAGCCTTATCATGTTCGTCATCACATCTGCCAAACACCAGGATATCATCACTATAGTTCAGACTGTTTTTGATCGGTCTTATTATTTGCCTTATTGTTTCCTGGAAGATCTCTGCTGCTGACGATATTCCGAAGCTTAGCCTCTTGTAGCGAAATAATCCGAGGTGCGTGGAGAAAGTCGTGATGTATCTGGACTGCTGGTCCAGCTCCAGCTGGTGGTACCCTTTGCATAGGTCGAGCTTGGAGAATTTCCTCATTCCAGTCAGGCGACTTATCATGTCATCTAGGTGCGGCCCTGGGTGTCGTTCTCGTTCTATGGCTGTGTTGGGTATTCTCATGTCCACACATATTCTTATCTGCGCAGCGTCCTTTTTTGGCACCGCCACTATTGGGGACACCCATGGCGTTGGCCCCTCTGCTGGCTCGATGATGTCCTGTTCTAGTAGTGCCTTTATTTCTTCCTCTACCTGAGGTTGTAGATGAATGGGCACCCTTCGGTGATGCTGGGCTATAGGCCTGACCGCTTCATTTATGTGTAGAGTTATTTGTCTTCCTTTTAGCTTTCCAAGTCCGTTCGTTAGTGTCGGGTACTCTTGTAGGATGTTTTCTCTGTCTGACATGTGGTACATCATTTTTAGTAGGCCCATTATCTTGGCCGTTACGTTGCTCAGTAAACATGGTGCAGGAATGTCTCCTCGTAGCACGTGTATTTCTTCCGTGACAGTCTTGCCCTTGTGCGTCATGGTGTCCGTGAATTTTCCCATGTTCGTTACTGGATTCTGTGCACCCCATGTGAATACTTTGACATTTGACGGTCTAAGTGGAGGTTTCTTCTTCATCTTATCATATTCTGTGGCACACATGATGTTACATGTGGCCCCACTATCTAGCACAAATTCTGTTTGATGGGGCCCTACGTCGATGGTCACCCAATCCGTCTTTTTTATAGACTTCCTATCCACTAATCGGATGTGCTCCTCTTCCTGCCCTTCCTCTGTGGACATGAGGTAAAGGCGTTCTACCTTTCCCGCCGTTCTTTCTTCCTCTTCTTCGTCTTCCGACCCTGCCGACGAGCTTCTTTCGGTCGCTTCCATGTGACGTACATGTCTGTTTGTTGTCACCCTTTGCTTTCCTCGTTCATTTCTGAAATGTGCCCCCTGACACATGGTGGCAAAATGGCCGTTTTTGTTGCATTTTCTGCATGTCTGACCAAATGCCGGGCATGCTCCTCGGTGTGGAAAGTCCAAACCGCACCTGTAGCATTGAGAGCCTTCTTTCGAGCCTTCTTTCTTTGCTCCTTGTTCCTTTGATCCTTTCTTCCAGTTGCCCGTCTTGCGGGTGTCTGTCATTCGGTGTAGATGTTCTCCCTTTCGGTCCATCTGCCTGGCTTGCACCATGGCCCTAGCTTCCGCTCTTGCCAAATCTAGAATCTTTTCTACACTCGTCGGTTCTTTAAGTAGTCTTGTGCGAAAGTCTGTGTCGCGACAGCCTTCTATCAATCTTAGGCGGAGGGCCTGTTCATTGTCAAAGTTTTCAAATTCACAATGAGCCACTAGCTTTCTCAGCCTTGTTGCGAAATCATCCATTGATTCATCCTGCTGTTGAAACGCCATGTTGAAATTATATCTCTCAAAGTCGACGTTCCTTTGGGGATCGAACTTGGTCGTCAGACATTTGATCAGCTTGTCATAAGTTTTTATTTCGCTCGGGGGCAGTGTGATGAGGAGGTCCTCCACTTCATCCCCCGCTAGGTTCAGGAATAGACCTAGTTTCTTTCCGTCTACCACATCAGTCGCCTCCACGTAGCGCTCGAACTTCACAATCCACTTCTCCCATCGAATTCCCACTTGTGGTTCTGACACGCTGAACGGTAGTGGTGTGCGATACTGCGCACTGTGCTTTGTTTCTGGCATTTTTTTTTTTTTTTTTTCTTTGGCCCTTTTGTTGCCTTTGTAATATTATTTCTTTTCTTTGCCTTTCACCTGGCAGCCCTTGGCTTTTTTTCTCTTTTTTTTTTTGTAGTCCTTATGTTTGCCCCTGTGTTTCTTTTCTTCTTTAACTACTTTGTCATTCAATTCGGAGCTTTTTTCTACTTCTTTTCCTCTTTTCCGGCGTTTTGCCTGTTTCTAAGATGGCCGCCCGTTATTCCGACCTTCCTATTGGCCCGGGCGCCTGACTTCAAGATGGCCGCCAAGTCTCGCGATCTTTCGCGCCCACTGCTACTTTGCCTGGCTTCAAAATGGCCGCGCAGCTTTGCAGCGTTTCTATTGGCCCAGACCGCCTGACCCCAAGATGGCCGCCGAGACTCTCGCGAGAGCTCGCGCCTATTTTCTTTCCTTCGCGCTCTTTTTTTTTTTGCAGCGCTTACCCGATCAGGCGGGGGTCTCAGCCGGCGATCGTTTCCGCAGTCCCCTTCCAGTCGGGGTGGGCTCCCGCTTCAACGATGAGTTATTCTTCTTCCCCAGGCAGCGATGCAGGGTGGGCTCCTGTATTCCAGTTCTCCTTTGTCGTGCGAGGGACGCACACGTGTGGATCTTCAAAACGCCTCGTCGCCAGTTGTCGTGTAGTGATGCCTTAGCTCGGTAATAAATACACAGGAGCCAGGTACCGGTTTACATCTCTTTATTATTTGGTGTGCTCAGGGTGCCTCTTGCGTCCGTCCTCATCGCCGTCCTGATCTCGAGTGTCCTCTTCCTGTCCGCCCACAGGAAGTCGTGTCCAGTGACCTGGACGCTGCCCTGTAGCCCACAGGGTCCTAGTGCCCTGTGTTGGTGGTCAAGTCACCACAGTACTTACCTAATTTGACCTCTGCGACCCATCTGGGGACTCCCTGGACTCCATGTGTGCACACCATACCTTAACTTGGTATAGTATATACAGAGCCAGGTTCCAACCCCCCCCCCCCATTTATTATGGATTTCAGTCTGGGCAAATCCTACAACTCACGTAAATCGTCAAATTAGTACTGATTGTATGCCGCTGGACAACTTTTCATAAAATCCATGGTACACGCATCTGGAAAAGGGTTTCTTAGGTAAGAGCAGACCGGACCTATTTTTTTTTTTCACCTACAGAAGTCAAACTTTGGGCAAAAATAGTATGCTCACCATTTTGCTTAAATGAGAGAAAACAGTGAATTTAATGAAGCCTAGGTTAAAAGCTGTATGCTGATCAAATCACTTTTTGGGTTGGAACCCAATTCGTTTCTAGTTTAAAGGATTTTATTAATTGAAAAGATAGAATACAATACAATAATCAAGAGCATATTACATAGAAATAGAATTAATGTTACTAAATCCTATGGGGGAAGGGAAAGGAAAAAAGAAAGGAGGAAAAGAGAGGGAGATGGAAAGATAGAAAAAGGGAAAGGAAATGTAACTTTCATGTTAAACCTTATAAGCAACAACAAAACAGTTATGCATAGGAATTCGTACTATAGAAAACTGCTTTCTAACCATATGATAAAAGTATTCAAAATAACAGTAACTATAAAGTCAAGGAGGTTTGAATGCTTCTTTAGTTAGCGGGGTGTGTGAAGGTGTTATTTTAGCTGAAACATTTAAGAAATCAGTAACAGGCAACCAGAGTACATCTCTCGTATTAGCAAGCGTGATTGGGTGTACAGAGGCTGTATCTAATCTATGATTGTAGCAAACTCCATACCACCATGCTTGCAAGGATACAGCAGAGGTATCTTCCGTGACTTAGTGATTTGCTGAAATGAAACAGCTATGAGTAGATCAATAATATGAAAATCCGTAGTATGAGAGGACCAAACATCGGAAATGCTACCTAGAAAAATATGTGAGAGAGAGAAAGGAAAATGGGTATGGCAAATAGTGTTGATTTGTTGCCACACTCAGGTCCAAAGGAATACATGGTTAGACATTGAAATAACATATGTTTAAGATCATCTGATGAAGCTGTACAAGACCAATGGATGGAACCCAATCCTAATTTAGTGATTTTTAATTATGACACAATGCTATTGTCCAGATTGAAATTGGTGTCTTTTCTAAATCTGCTTGGTTTCCAAAAGGTTGGTGTGATCACGCCAATTTGACATTCCGACCATGTGATTATCCAACCCAGACTATGACGCAATCCCTGTTTTCTGTAGTTTTAAAATCATCTGGTACAAAATTCTTAATTCCTATCCTGCATGCATGTGATTGTTTTAAGTATAGATCAGCATATTTATTTATATTTATAATTATAGGACTCTCCTTTAATATCTGTGCTGTGAGCTGTTTCTTATCAGTTGTTTTTCATTAGCCGCTATTTGACACAGGAACTCCTTATCTTCGTGATATGATGATATTTGGAATGTAATTTTTATACGTGAATGTTGGTAGTATCTGCACTTCTGCATATATATTTTTGTAATTTATTTTGAGTTGTTTTATTGTGTGCTTGTGTTTTATAATTTGTAAGACATTTCCTAAAAAAACTAGTTGTGATTGACTGACAAATAATACATATATTTGAAATAAGGCAAGAGAGTGATTTTCTTTTCAATCCATAGTAGAGTGGTTTATCGGGAGACGAGGACACCTCTCACCAATGTAGATTTCATGGTTATTTGTGAACTCTGGCTAGAAGACAAACATCTACCCCAAAAATATTTTTGAGCTTTAAAGTAATGTTTTTTGGGAACGGAAAAATAATGCATGTCAAATTCTAAAACACTTCGTAAAAATGGATATTATATGGCAACACCTGGAAGAAAATGTGTTAAACCAGGACAAAAGTGGGTTTACGAACAATACATTTTGTTACGTGAATCATATTAACTATTTGAAGTGCTTGTGGGCATAGCTGATTGTAGTAACGCATTCAGCATCTTCTTAAACAATAAACTCATATATAAATTGGAACAAATCTGTTACATATGACAGTCATTTAAGGATTAAGGCTTTTCTTCCGGTAACAGCTGACCGAGCTGATGATTCCTTAAGAAGATTTACAATTGAAGAAAGGATTGTATGATAGCTCTTGGGGGCCATTGGAATCACTGGAATTATCTAATATGTTTATAAGTAATGACGCGGATGGAATCCATACTCTTGTAAAATGAGCTGGTGACAAAACATAATGGAAGACTTAAGTACCACCTTAGGAGAGCTGACACAAACTTTAGGAGGAACATTAGAGAGGCTGGAAATCTCCCCATTTGGAAATTACATGAGACTTCTCATGAATAAATGTAAAATCATACAGGTAGGCAGTGGTAATTACAAGCATAAATGCGAAATGGGTAGCAGGTAGTTGGATTAAGGTGAATCTAAAATAACACAGAAAAAAGAGTGCACAACAAACTAGATGCACATAAGGAGCTAACATGATTCTTGACTAAAGAACAGAAAGGTAATATTTCAACTTTACACTGTATGTGCGTCAGCATTGAGAATGACATACTCTGATTTGGTGCGTAAGAATGCAGAAGCAGACCTGAGAAAGGTAATACCATTATTTAAGAACGTGCATGTTTAATTAAAAAAATATATTAGTGTGGATATGACAATACAGGTTATGTGTATATTTAAAGGTAATTAAGCAATTAGAAAGGAGTGACTTGTTAATCGTCATCAATAATAATACAAGAGCAAATAGTTTACAACACAAAAAACATGAATTCGGACTGGATCTAAGGATAAATTCTAGACTTGTGAAATAGCTTCTCATATCTGTAGGTTGGTAGTTGATTTCTGCAAGTCTTCTAAGTTAAGAATGATAAAATATGTTGGCATATCTGTCCATTTCTGCATCATTGGATAGGTTTAGACATGATGAATAAAATGCTGTCCTCTGGTTGCATATATTGTAAGGGTTTGTTTCACCAACTCAGTAATATGAATTGGAACAGTTAACCTTTTTCAAGAATTCCATAATACTGCCTTTTGAAAGTTGATGTTCTCATTATCCCTTATTAGGAGAGAATTGCAAAAGCTCACGGCTCCCAGTGTGGCTTCTGCACTCCTGGAATGGTGATGTCCATGTACACACTGCTGAGGAACCATCCTGAGCCCACCATGCAGCAGATAAATGAAGCTCTTGCCGGTACGTTGTTGACCTGAATTACTGTGACCAGGCTGCTATGTTAACCAAATACAACCAATATATGTTCTGCAAGTTTGTGAGCCTTTCACCCTAAGTAGAAGATGAGTGTAGTGCAATGTTCTTATTTAGCACTGGTTTAGCAGGATTTTGGCACTTCAAGTTTGTTGTATGAATGTTTGGAGAGCACTTGTGGTAATTTGTATTTAGAGGGCACTTGTGGTATATGAGTTTATATGACCTTTGCACTCGTGATGGTCACCAAGATGTATACCAGTGCGTGGAGAAGTGTTTCTGTGTCTTGCATGTTTTAGTAGCGCTTAGTTATACTAAGATTTACGGTAGTTGTACGTGAATAATACAGCACTGGTTCACAGCGTGGTTTACCAGTAGATGTTAGAGAACAAGCTTGTTTTTTTATCAATGGTGAATAGCAAGTAAACTTTTATTTTATGTATATATTCTCATTTTGTGTTTGTTGCAGTATGTCTCTGATGAAGGGTTTGTAACCCGAAATGCATTGGGTTTTTGAAGGTTGCTCGTTAATGTGATGCCAAGGTTCATGCAACTACAGCATTTCTGCGTATATGCATGAATTTATGGATGTCTATGGATGATTATGAACTTTCCATTTAAAAGAAATAAAGAAAAAAGTGAGATAAGAATCTGTGGGGGATTATTTAAAAGTGATTTAGCCTTCGTGCGATATGAAAGACAGTACGTGTGGACCAGTGGTGGCCGGCATGGCTCGCGGGTGGCGCGGAGTGTGGGGGGGCAGCGGGGAGATACATTTACCCTGCCGCCGGGTCCCGCGATTCCGCTCCTGCTCTACCCCATCCCAAAAACTTCCCTTTTTGTGGCAGGCGTTGCTCCAGGAGGCCTAGTGGATCAATTAAACGACAAAGGCGCTGCTTTTTTTAAGCGCATAGTGTTTCAAGAGGCCCATAGCAGGCAGTGTGAAACAAAACGTGAGTGATTGAGTTTCAATCTGCAATGAGAGGGTGTGGCTGTGGCCATATACCAGTGCTGATGACATTGGAACTGGGGAAACCGGTTCCAGCCTCGATGCTCAATAAAGCGCTCCAATACTGTCTGTTCGACCTTGCTCAAAAACAGTAAAAAAAAAAAACTTTCACCTTAAAGAGTAGGCAAATACTTTTTAACCTATCCTCATTCTTGTTCATCGTCACAAATGAGGGCACCTTCAAGTACGCAAAATCGGTCTTCGCTCTGTACAAAACAACTTGTGTTTGATTTCATAGCCTATAAAGTTGCTTCATCTATAATTATAACCTAAGTCACACATAGGGTACACATGACCCCTGACTTGCCTTAGTTAACTAATAGCATTGCCATTGGGGCTGGGGGCCACGAACATTTCTCAGTTCATGTTTAAAAACTCTTACTTTTAATAAATACTTTGCACATATTCTGATGAACCAAGGTGAGGTGCTACTGTGGTTAAGTTTTTTTAATCTTTAAAACACATTACCATATTCTAACATAACCTGTGCTGACATGCCACTTATTTTCAAGGCTCAGCTCATGTGCAGGCTCTTAAGAGCGAGAGCCGACTGTTGGCTCAGCTGTCCCTGTTAATTTATTGCTTCGTACACCTCTGCCTTTCACATAGTCAGGGCCACTGGAATTATGCAGCAGGAGTGGCCAAATTATGCAGCAGGGTTGAATTATGCAACAAGAAAAAGCAAGTTGTGCAGCATGATGCTGTAACATTATGTGATATTATTACTTTATTATTTTGATATTTCACACATGCTAACACTATCTGGGCAAATGTTTCAGCTCATTAGTACCAATTTACATTCAAGTACAACAATAAGCAACAGAAAGATGACCAGCCAACCTTTGTGAAGGATCTTCCACTTCACAGCAATACGGACAGTCCTAGTTTTAGTAACTTTTCATCCATTCAAGCTAGAATTTTTTGGGGGAGTTAAGATCTGCAAATTATATAGCAGACTATGAATTATGTGGCACATGTTGCAAATCCATACTCTGTAGAAAAGGCCACAGCCACAAAATCTTAAAATTCCAGTGGCTTTGACTTGGTACAAGGATGTGAGCATTCTGGCAAGCATAGGTTTTGTACTGAAAGGATATCCTTCCAGTAAAAAAATATTCTTGAAGAAGTTTCCCACTGTAGGTATGCTGTACACTGCATCACACTTGCAAAGTTTGAAAAATATGAAACCTTTTAAAGTTTGCTCCACTGTTAAGCCTGCCTTGAGGAGACATCATTTCTGGGCTCAAATCTCTGTCTATAAATGTTAGTAGATAGGGACTTGCCTTAAACCCTTGGGTCGTTGCATCGGAACACCCATGTACCACCCATGGTACCCCCCTCCTGATGCAACGTAGCAGGATTTAGGGCACAGTGCTTCTTTTTTTTGTGTTACTGTGGGCAGCTTTCCTACACAAATCATGCTTTTCATTTGAAAATAAATCCCACCACAATACTGTGTGCTGGGTTTGTGTCACATTTTATGATGCTAACTCAGTGCAAAGTGTTAATAAATCTGAATCAGGATCTTTAAACCGGTACTTGTTAATATTATGAGGACGATTTGTGTTCCTACTGAAAGCTAATGTAAGGTTACCAAATGACCAATGCAGAGCAAATATTGCTATACTTTGTAAAACCAGAAGGCAATGAAGATGACAAAGAGAAGGGCCCCCTGAAGCATGTGAGAAAAATGATTAGCGCCTGGCATTGAGCATGGCAAATTTCAGTAGACATGTTCCGGATTGTAAAGATGGCCTAAACTTGCTCCAACAGCTATCATTTAGTTATGGTTCTTGAAGAGTGGTAAATCATAAGATTTACACATACCTAAAATGTCAAAGGTGAGTGAAAATGTAGCTGGGCCAATTCACCTAACTGCACATTAGTGTTTTTAACAAAATGGTATGTCAATTTTCACTTTCTCTGCTGCCCTTCCTATTCATTTGCAGCGATGTTCACAGAAGCATGTTTGAACCGTGTCTTTGAACTTCATGCCACTCACCCAACAACTCCCTATAGGATACACAAAATCCAACATCCTTATCAGCCATGCAACCAAAGTGGTGCCAAGGCTCACAAGGTAAATCAGAATTCACCACAGGGTTGTCCAAAGTATTAAGCATTATATATATATATATATACAAGAAGACCAAACAACCACATCAGTGTTCCTGTTCTATAGCCACCACAAGTAGTGAGGTATGGATGTGGGCCTCTCAGTGGTAGCAACGGTGGTGGTACTAGGCATGGCCAAGGCTGCCTGCCCCAGTACATTTTGAGGATTCTAGAGGAAGTTAGACAAGGGGTGGAGGGGGGAGAGGAGACAGCGAGTGCCACCTGTGATGTTAACATGGGATTTTAGTCAGGGGTGTTGCTATTTTTACTGCAGCCAGTGCAAAGGCATCACAGTCCAGACATGAGAGAGACCCAGTCATCTCTGCCCTGGCTGCAGTTTATATAACACCAGGGACACAAAAGGTGATTGGAGAAATGTTTGCAATAAGTCTAACCACTGGCAGTCACTCCAAGTGGATTTCCAACCCATTCTTCTTTTGGCCACCATGCCACCTCAGTTTGGACCCAGCCATATGCAGATCAGTCATTTATTAAATATATTTTATTGCATTTTGTTACTATTACAGGTAACATATGAATAACATGTCTCACTCAAGGGTGAGATATAACTCAGACAAAATATATACATCACCCAGTCCAACATTGCTCCCACACACCGCTTTAGAAAAAACCCCATTATATATAGATATAATATAGATATATATAGATTTGATAAAGTAAAGGTGGAATGAGAGAGAACAGGGAGATTTGAGAGACTTTGTGGGAGAGAGAAGAATAGGTCATAGATCGAAGACAGGAGACAGAATGAGGGAAAATAGGGAAAGAAAAGTGGGAGTGTAAGGAAAAGCCAGGAGGGAAAAACAACCTTTATAAAAGGAGGATTGTGATAAGGAAAAGCTAGGAGATCGAGTGGAAATGGACAGAGCTAAGAAAAGGTGTGAGAAGGAGATAACATTGGCGTGGAAATGGCTGATAGAGAGGAATTATAGGTAGAATAATTAGGAGACAATGTGCATTGGCGCCCATGCCTAGGGGTGTGAGGAGCCTTCTTCGCCTCAGTAATGGGCTTCTTTTAATACCAATCCAGAAATGTGAGGTGGGTGAGTCATTTGTTCTGGTAGGCATTAGAGCCAATGGTACCCTTACTATGAAACTGATTTTAGTAGCTTGCACACCACACATCCTTGCATATTAAGTTGTTGCTTTTTTTCAGTGCATTCAGCTTTAACTGCAGTGCATGATGCACCTTTATTGCTGCACATAGAGAAAAAAAATTAGAGGGAAGATTTTTTACCATTACCAAATCCTGAATTTTTTCTCCTGCCTCTCCAGAAGTTAAATTGGTACAATCAATACCTTCAATGGGTTCAGGCTTATCTTGTCTCCTAGCAGGCCTATCATGAATTCTGCACCATTTATCTCCATGATGCTACACACTCTAAAGGTCTAGATGAAAGAGCTAATGTGATTTTTAGTAGGACATGAGCTATAATTTTAGCAGAGACTTGAATACAAGAGCCAACCAATCTTGGTCTACCAATTAAGGCCATGCCTATATGTTTCCCTCCAGCTGGAGGCCCTTTTTTCACAATATGTCCTGCTTTACCACAGTAAGTACACAAGCCATTCTTTCTTCTACAACATTTTGATTCGAGGAATGGTATTATGAATAATCCCAGTTTGCATGAGTTTCTCACAGTGTGTTACTACAACTGATTGCACAGGACTGCTGAGAACCTAGCAGCACGCTATCATTAATCTTTCAGAGTCTCATTCCTTTTGCTAGGGATCAGTTTGTAGCACAAAATTGATTAACTCATTCGGAGTGTTTGGGTGGGAAACTACCAAAAAAAGGGGGTCTTGATGGGCTGCCCTTAGTACGTGATAGTACATGACCTCTGATGCCTCATCTGTCTATGCCGCTTCAGATTTCAGTTGATTAAACAGAATGATATAGGTAATAATATCTTTGGACCCCTTCTTAGGTCAGGAGACTGGCATGTGCTGCTTGTACAGCTCATCTTCAATCAAATGCTGCTTTGAATTGATCAATATCCCATTACATTGCTGTAGCCAAAGACTTCTATTCAAAATTAAGGCAGTCCCCCATTCAATAGCGTCCTTCTTGAGGTATGAAACAATAAAATACATTTTAGTGCCATCAATAGCAAAGTGCTTAGGTTGGGACAAGAAATGTAAATTACACTGCACTAGGAAAGACTGAAAACATTGAGGGTCTCCAGTGAATGGTCCTGGTGGTGCCATGCCCAGAGGTGGATGATTACAGCTAGGAGACTAAGTCACGGGAATTGGGACGTGAGCATAATCAGCAATGGATGCCAGGGTGTGAGATTGCTTAACTCCCCCTGTGATTGGAATAACTTGCTTAAATGACCAACTAAGTCTGCCCATTTATTTCAGGCAGACTTGAGATCTTCCTGAATATCTGTAATGGCCGGTGCCATGGTCTGCAGGGTATTGAGTTCAGACTTCATGCCGGCAGGGATCGCCTGGCAAATGTTAGGTTTCACAGGTGTTGTCCAGCAGAGTTTGATGACAGCCCAACCTGCTCCTCAGGACATGGTTCTGCCGGGACACAGTGAAATACTAAAAGCAGAACTAAGTACTGGAGTGAAGTGAGAACGGAAGTTGTAGGAAGATGGATACCTAACTATGGTTACCCCCAACTTTTTGCCTAGTGTTTAGCTGGTTTTTGACTTAGTTGGCCTGGGATCCTGCTATTCAGGACCCCAGGCTATCTGCTCTCTCTATAAAGTGGACTCCATGTACTGTAGGTACATACCAAATTGGATATTGGGTCACGCTTGTGAGTCCCTGTATAAGTGTACCATAGGTACCCAGGGCATAGGTGCACCCAAGGCCTACCAGGGGCTGCAGCATATATTATGCCACCCCTGGCTGGCCCCCTAAATTGACACAACTGGCTGATCACTCAGCTTGGGCAAGGTCGTGTAATCACCCCTCGCTTAGGTATAGTATCCCTATACCTACCTTATATATAGACACATAGTAACCTATAAGTCACTCCTATGGCAGGCCTTAACAATCCTGGAGGCAAAGTGCTTGGTTATGTGTGAGATGGTGCTCTAGCATGAGCTGAGCCTGTCTGCAGCTTTCAGAACCATGCCCTTATAGCTGTTCTATGATATTGCCATACCATATACTTTTAAGTGCATTATAATCCTCGCGGTTAATGCTAACTTTGGTTTGACTTTATCCAAACATGTCGTGTAAGGTGTCATACACTTTAGAATACTACCCCCTTGCCAATTCAGGCAACGGGGGTAGTATTCCACCCTTCTAGAGGGAGAAGACATGTTAAAACTACTGTACCCGGCCAAAGTTAACCAGAGCCCCAGCATCACAAAATGGATGCTGCTGCCACAGACACAAGTCTGACCTCCTCCTGCTGGGAGTCCTTCCAGTCAGGGAGGTTTGGACAATAGGTTTCCTGCCTGGAGAGGTGCGAGCACTACCCCAGACAGGATTTTGTGTATTGGGACAGGGAGGGCTGAATAGATTGAGACATGCCTGGGGCGCACTAGGTGCTCCATGCATACACCAGTTCAAACCGGTTGCTGGGGCACTCCAGCCCCAGCTCTGGCGCAAAACTGGACAAAGGAAAGGGGGT
Source organism: Lissotriton helveticus (assembly GCF_964261635.1). NCBI lineage: Eukaryota > Metazoa > Chordata > Amphibia > Caudata > Salamandridae > Lissotriton > Lissotriton helveticus. Next base: position 403,989,487 of record NC_136061.1, read on the forward strand.
GTAACCACCCCCCTTCCTGGTCCCACCCATAGGAGGGACCTAGACAGTAATCCAGCCCCTTTTAGTTGTATAAAGGTAGGAGCTGACCCAGGAGACTTTAGATTAATCCTGAAATCGACTTGAGACGAAACTCTTGACCCTTCGACATTCACCTGAGCTGAAGACTGAAGAATCTCCCTTGTGGCCAAGGAGTGACCAGCCTGCGCAACCAGGCACCATCTAGCAACTCGACTGCTTGCTTTGTCCCCGTTCCCGCCGGAACCCGAGCACAGAGCCCAACAAGACCTCGACTCCTGGACCCCTCTGACCCCACTGCACGACCCCAGCACAGCTGAGCCCCGTGGAAGGCGTCGGGACCCGTGGAACCAGGCATCTTGGAAATCCTGCAACTTGCTAACAGCGCTGCTCCTGAGGCATCCTCGAAGCTGTGCACTGGGGACTGAGACACCCCGACACCGAGCTCCACCTGCACCGAAGACCAGCACTCCACACTCCACGAGATCTGCGTGGGGTCCTTCTGCCTGTGTTCTGCTCGACGCGTTGTACCGGTTGCTGGCCAGTTGGCTAGTAGCCCTGTGACGACGATCCTTTGAGAATCCTTCACTGGGCTGGCTGCTCCAGACTGGCACTTGCTTCCCTGAAAAGGTGAAGTACCTCAGACCCTCCTGGTCTGCACCAGAAGCTCTTTGTGTATCCTGCGTGGGTTGCCTTTGCTTAGGCTTGTTGGCTCCGATCTTGAAGTCGACCCCTCCACCTGCGAGAACCTTTGTGGGACAGCTCCTCTCCAGCACCTGGTCGTCCTCGACGCCTCCTGGTCCGCATGGCTGCAAAGACAAGCTTCACGACAGCACCCGATTGCTCCTCGACGACGTCTGGTTCCTTCCTGGTCTCACCCGGTCACTGGCTAGTGACCTAGACTCTGTCCCCTCTGCTTTCAGGTCTTCTTTAACTCCGATCCACCCTTGGATCCACCCGGACATCTTCCTCCTGGTCGCGTGCAGCATCTTCTTCCAAGGCTCCATAGGAAACAACGAGAAAACCCGACACACTTTGACACCTATGCACCCGCAGCCCGTGCGTGAGTTAACACGAGTTCTTCGGTGCTCCTGTAGGGATTGACTATCCTAGTATCCAGTTTTGTTAGTTGTACCTTCCTAGTTCGACCGGAAGTGCCCTAAATCTTCAATTACTTACCTTTTACGTTCCTATTGACTTTCTATTGACTCTCGCGTGAGTGTACTGACACTGCACGCGCTGCCTGTGGGCCTCCTACTCCTAACATGAGGGTCATATAGTGTAGCCCAAGCGATTCCCTAGGCCCTAGGCCTTCTCCTTTCCCAAGTCGTGGTTCTTATACCACTTACTTAGTATATTGTTTTGCGCGCCCCTAGGGCCTGACTCTAAATTGTGCTATTTAAAGTATTTCTAAGAGTAACTTGTTATGTGCTTTTGCCTCTGACCTCATAAAGAGTTCAGAGGAGTGTGTTAGTGAATGCACACATATATATTTTATATATATCCTGTGTGGTGTCCTTTCATTTGGTATTCAAGGGGTTACATTTGGTAAAACAGCTGGCTTTACACGCTCTCAAGAGTCTTTTAGCCTAAGACTGTTCTGTCCATGCTACCTCTAGGATAGCTGGTCTATAAGGTTGACTTTACAACCATCACCATAAGGGTTGTTTGGACTGGTGCAAGGTGATCACTAGTATAGCGAACATCATATACCAGGCCAGCTTCTCACAGAAGTGAGAGAGGAAAGTGACAGCAACGAGTACTCAGCCTCGTCCCGCACAAGCCTCTTGGGTCAGGTCTTTCAGAATAGGCATCACTCAGACTGACGTTCTCAGGCACTTTAGGCGCACACTAAAATCTGAATGAAGCCCACTATTCAGCCTGGGTGTCTCAGCGAGCCAGCCACCGCAGGGCAGTTCACCACAGTCTTGTGGGAAAATAGCTCACAGTTCTTCTCTGCTGCCTTCTAGGGAAAAAAACAACAGCTAGAAGACCCTTGGTTAATCCTGACAGGTGTAGCTCCAAACGTTATCCCTAACTCCTCCATTTACATATCATTTTGCAGGTGGCAGCAGTGGACAGGCTTGGAAGCATGTGTACCCAAGCGGGCATATCTGTCATGGCCGCAGGAAAGGTTGAGCTCTTCAATGTGTGACTGTGGTCTGTGCTCCACCTCTGTCCAGAATTAATCTACTACCGATGTTGGCTTTTTGGGAGACTCCATCCTTGAACAGAAGCTGCCTTTTCCTCCTGTACGTTTAAGCTGGGCAGTGCCCTCTCACGACTCAGGCGCCTGCCACTTTCATTGCCTGAAGATGTCATTGATTGCCTCCATATCGACCAGGTGAACCTTGAGAAAATCCAAGCAAAGTGTATCAGTGATGCCATGCTGACAGTCACCCCAAGGGAAAGAGTGGTGATATTATATTCAGAAGGAGGTATGGGGTTGGCATGAGGGGTGTTAGAAAAGTAGGCACATTTTGTGGATGCACCTGATTAAAAAACTGTAAATTCGTTCTTTGGGTAGAAAACAATTAGCCAGAGTGACCTTATAAGTGCATCTGCTGTTTGTATTCTCATTCCATATGATTCACCACTTCAAAATTCCCCTGTCAAGATTCATCATTTTGTTATTCATTAGCGCCATGCAAACTAGGCCATTTTGTGTTGTTTCTCATAGAATTGGTTAACTTGCACTGAAAGAAGACATCACACCCTGAAAGTAAATGAGACAGTAAAATATAATGTTCACAGAAGGAAGACATTTAGGCCCCTGTGGAAGCTTTATTTGGATGCAAAGGGTGGCATTGACCGGTGGATTGTGTCTAACATCGTGTTCTTTTACTCCAAAACAACGAACCTTCTCGGTAGTTGTAATTCTAATTGTAGTTGTAATTGCATTTATATAGCGCTTACTACCCCTGACAAGGAGTCAAAGCGCTTTTTTCTGTGAGTAGCAGGCTACTCCGGCACCCATCAAGGACTAGTGGTGAATTAGTATAGTGGAATATGAAAGTAATTTGAGTGAAGGATATGTTAGTCAGTTACTTGGATTGAGAAAGATAGTGGAGGGATAGAAAAGGGAAAAGGTTTGCATTACTATAGCGCTTGCTACTCCTGATGGGGTGTTAAAGTGTTTTCTCTGCAAGTAGCACGCTACTCTGGAACCCATAAAGGATTTGTGGTGAATTAGGATAGTGAAATATGAAAGTAATTCGAGTGGTGAATATGTTAGTCTGTTATTTGGATTGAAAAGGATTGTGTAGGGTTAGAAGAGGGAAGGATTTAGATTTTTTTTTAGTTCTTAACAGTAGGAGGAGGCTTGGGGTGAGTAAAAGGGAGGTGGAGGGGGAAGAGTGAGAGGGAAGGGTTTATAAAGGCTTTTTTGGGAGATCCAAATAGTAAAAGAGGTATGAGATGATGCAAGGAGGGGTAGAGAAGGGAAGAGTCTAGAGAGGGTTATTTTGGGGAGCATAGTGGAGCATATGGAGTTTGGGATGAATGAGAGAGTGGATGTAGAGGATATATTCAGAGAGGTATAGGGTGAGAAGTAGGGTAGTGCATTGGAAAGAGTAGTAGAATGAGGTTTGAGATGAGTCAGAGAGTTGAGGTAGAGGATATATTGAGAGTGGCATATGGTGAGAAAAGGTTAGTGCGTTGGATATGCTGAATTAGAAGAAAAGTAATAAGTATATAGATTTTTTTGTAAAACAATAGTGAAGCAATTGTAGATAAAAAATTATGATAAAAGATGTACTTACTTATGCAATCACTTATATACATGATAAAAAAACATAAAAAAATGTAATTATCAGTACTATGTACATTTGTTAAGCAGAACTAGCGAATATCTATATTTTTAAAATCATAATTATTATACACATATATACAAAGCAATACACATATGTAGGTACATATCTATAGTCCAAATAAATGCTTTTATACAGAGGAATATGCTGTATATTTCTGTTTGCGTATGGTGGTTACGTGGGGAAGAGCCAATTCTTGAGTAGTTTTCTGAAGATGAGGTGGTTATCCATGGATCTTATGTTGGGCGGTCAATAGTTTCATAGTTTGGCTGCTTGAACAGAGAAGTATGTGCCATCCATGGGTTTTTTCTTGTATCTTGGGATTTTGAGGTGAGGTGTCAATCTAGAGCGGAGATTCCTATGTTGAATGGGTTTTGTGATTTTATTCCTCATGATGAGCGGTCCTGTTCCATGTATCGCTTTGTCGGTGAGACAAAGCAGCTTGAACGTGGATCTTCTGGCAACCGGTAACCAATGCAGGGCTTTCAAGGTAGTGTTTATATGTAAGAGTAGTCTGACAGCCAAGTTCTGAATCAGATGTAGTCTTTTCATAGTCGTTAAAGGTGATCCGTGGTAGAGGCTGTTGACGTAATCAAGTTTGGACAAAACAAGCGAGATGGTAGCTTGGACCTTGTGTGCAAATTCCAGATGGGGGAAAAATTGCTGCAGAGTTTTCATAGTAACAAAGCTTGATGTTGCTTGTTTGTCCACTTGGGCATTCATTGATAGCTTGGAGTCCATGGTCATTCCAAAGTTTCTTCCTTCTTTCTATACTTTAGGCAGTGTTCCCAGATCATCAGGCAAGGTGGTGAGTGGGTCATAATTTTTCCAATCATCACATGTGAGTATTTCCGTTATGGAAGCACTCAATTTGTGATTGCTCCACATCAGCTCTGAGACAGCTGAAAAATTGTGAGTTTCCAATGTCTTTGGGGCTGTCCAGTTGAAGGAGTATTTGTGTGTCATCTGCATAGTAATAGCATGTGAGGTGAAATTGATTGATCAGTGCCAGTAATGACTTCATGTAGATGTTGAAAAGTATGGGCGAGATGATAGAGCCTTGAGGGACCCCTGCTTTTGTGAATTATGGTTTGGACGAGAAAGGGGGTATGGATGACATTAGTTCTGTTGCAAAGGTAGGGTGTGATACAGTCTAGAGCAGTTCCCTCTATCTACCTTGGTAGAGTCTTTGTATCAGTGTCACGGTCAACCGTGTCAAAGGCAGCCGAGAGATCCAAGAGAAGTAGCGCAGCAACTCAGTTGTGGTCAACTGTTCTCTTCAAGTCATCCCAGATTGAAACAAGGGCAGATTCTGTGTCTCTTCCTGGACAAATGGCCGCTATATTACTCTAGGAATGTTCCTCTGGCACAATGCACAGAATGCTACCTACAGGTCATGGCACAGCATCTGCAAGCATTACTCTGTATATGCAGACCCCAGCTCTGATGTGCGCGTCAGGCCAAGCGTCTTTGAAACATCTTATACAGCTGTCAAATGAATGTTGCCATGTAACACATTTATACCTGCAAGAATAGATTTTGATGTGTGGCCAGTATTATCGATTCACATGCAGCCATGTGCGTGCCATCTCTTGAGTAAGTCCTCAAAAAGGAATATACACTAGTATTGCCTTGATTTATTTCGCTAACTCATCTCCTTGTGTGCTAAATTGATCCATGTGCCTCACTAGGAATACCAAAGCATCGAAGCCTGAGTGTGCGAAAAAGGTGATCAAGTAATCACAAAAAAGTAGTTGCTTCCAAATTGTCTTCCAGCTCTTCTGCAATCAACTAAAAATGATACAAGTCAGTGAATGGTAAAGTGTATGCCCTGAGCAGCACTTTGAAGGTAATGTTCATCTCCAATACTTTAAATGCACTGTCGTCCATAAAATGTTGTTTGCACAGCCATCTTTCTAGATATAAAACGTATTTTCATTAAAACATGGTTCAGTTAAAGTCGGCTCTACTGTTCAGAATCCCGTAATGAAAATGCACAGAAATTCTAGTATTATCCTCATACATATGCACATGTATTGTGGACGTGACTGTAAAATGTTCAGACATAATTGTGCAAACCTGCTCTTTATGTATCGTTACTTAATGTTGACTCCTGTTACTGGTTAGTATATGGAAAAATGCAAAGTTTCCTTCTATAAAAATATTCAATAGCTTTTATCCAGTTCCACCGGTATCTCACATTGTGCTAAATATTTTGGTTGTTTTTGCACTTTTGTAACATTTTTATAGATCACTCCTTTACTTCCCATTACCAGGTAATTTGTGCCGTTGTACAGGGTACAGGCCAATAGTAGATGGATGCAAGGCCTTCTGTAATGTAAGTAGATCACAGTTCTTAATCGGCATTTCATATCCATTGTGCATGATATGTTATCAGCCACATATTTAACACTAGCAATCAGGTGTAGAACGCAACTACTCTATATGAGCCACTGTTTCATAACTACTGCCATGCAACTAAAGCTAATTTGTCTCAGGGTTGTCTCAAATCTCAATCTTGACTATTCCACTCATGTCTCATGCAGGATTTTTTGCATTGCAACACCTCAAGAGAAAGACTGCAAACACGTATGCCAAGGTTGCCAAAAAACCCAATTTAGAGTTATGTGCTATTGAAAAATCTATAAGCACAAAGTTTCTCCCCAGTTACTTGGAGGCCTAAGAGGAGGGGGAGGGGGAATAAATACAGAGAGAAACACCTCTTATCTGGCCTATCTTATATCTGAAATGGTAATAACTCTAATCAGAACATTCTCGCAGGCAGGTCGCTCTCCACGCCACCACACGCCCGCCAGCTGCCTCGTACCTGCTCCCTGCCGCCCGCCTGTTTTCCCGCCGTTTCTCGCTTCTTCCCGCCGCTGCGTCCCTGCGGCCCGCCCCCCTGCTCCCCATTGACCACCCCGCTCCCGCCACCCAGCTGCTCCTCCCTCCCTATCCCCCTCTTAAGGAGGCCGGTCAGTGGAGTAGGAGCGACCACTGACCCTGCTCGCAGGCAGGTCACAGCCCACGCCACTACACGGTCGCCAGCTGCCTCATACCTGCTGCCTGCCGCCCGCCTGTTTTCCCGCCGTTTCCCGCTCCTTCCCGCCGCTGCGTCCCTGCGGTCCCGTCCCCCTGCTCCCCATTGGCCACCCCGCTCGAGCCTCCCAGCTGCTCCTCTCTCCCTATCCCCCTCTTATGGAGGCCGACAGCAGACACGCGCAGCGGATGTGAGGCTGGTGCGCCGACTGTGCCCCAAAGGCAAGCCCGTCTGCGCCCATCCATGCCTGGACCGCGCCCAGCGCCAGAACCCCTGGACCCCGCGAACGCCACAACACCAGACTCCGCTACGACGCCAGCACCCTCTACGCACTCAACGCCGGCCGAAACCACACCTGCTTCCAAGCCACCCCGAAACGGACTCACAGACCTTTCTCCTGCTACACCTGCAGCTTCACATGCGACAGAGCCACCAAACCTCCAAGGACTGGACCCAACAACCTCCGCTGCATACTCCTCAACACCTGCTCCGCACGCAAACACGCGTCGAGCTCTGGGATCTGCTCGACACCTCCGCCCCAGACATGGCCTTCCTGACCGAGACCTAGTGGAACTCTTCCTCGGCGCCCGACATCGCCATAGCCATCCCGGACGGCTACAAGATCACCCGCAGGGATCGCGCCAACGGAATCGGAGTAGGAATAGCCATCGTCCACAAGTCCACCCTCAAGGTCACCACCCACGCAGACGACACCCTCAACACCGCCAAACACCTGCACTTCGAGATCCACACCGACCCCAACACCACCCTCAGAGGAACACTCATCTACAGACCCCCGGATCCCGAGCTCAATTCAGCGACTCCATCGCCGACCTCGCCAGCACCCACGCACTCGCCTCCACGGACTACATCTTTCTCGGGGACCTGAATTTCCACCTTGAGGACAACAACAACGCCAACTCCACCACCCTGATCGACAACCTCGCCAACCTCGGCCTCAGACAACTCGTCACCGCATCCACGAACGCCGCTGGCCACACGCTGGGCCCGTCTTCTCCACAGGCACCCACGTCACCTTCGATCACACCACCGAACTCCACTGGACTGACCAACGCTGCATCCATTTCACCTTCAATAAACCAACCCCGCACCACCGCACCCAACAGCTACCTCGCTGCTGCTGGAGCAAAGTCACCGAAGACCAGCTGATCACCACCCTCGCCCAAAACCCACCAACCGACCCCACCAACCCAGACACCGCAGCCCGCATCCTCAGACAGTGGATCGACAACTGCGCCAACACCCTCGCCCCACTCAAGAAACCTTCCAACAACCATGCCAGCAAGAGAGCCACCTGGTTCACCGACGAGCTGCAGACCTCCAAAAGCGCATGCCGAAAAACTGGAGAAGATATGGCTCCACAAACGCACTCCGGACAACTACGCAGTCCACATGGACGCCACCCGCAGACATCGCCACCTCATTAGATTAGCCAAGAGATCCTCCTTCAAAGACCGCCTGGATAACAACGCACACGACAGCAAAGAGCTTTTCAGCATCGTAAAGGAACTCTCCAACCCCAGCGCCAACGCCAACCACATACCGCCCTCACAAGAACTGTGCAACTCACTGGCCATCTTCTTCCACCGCAAGATCGCTGACATCCATGACAGCTGCAACACCATGACCGCCCCGACTACGCCAGACCCCACCTCCCCTGTGAACACCACCAGCGCCAAACGCCTGACCTCCTAGTCGAACGTCAACGACGTCGAGACACGCAAGGTCATGAACTCCATCCACTCAGGATCTCCGCCAGACCCGTGCCCACACCACGTATTCAACAAAGCAGACGCTGCCATCGCACCCCAACTACGGAAGGTCATCAACATCTCCTTCGAAACAGCGACATTCCTGGAAAGCTGGAAACACGCCGAAATCAACACCCTCCTCAAGAAGCCCAAGGTGGACCCCAAGGACCTCAAGAACTTCCGGCCCATCTCCCTGCTCCCGTTCCTAGCGAAGGTCATCGAGAAAATCGTCAACATGCAACTGGCCTGCTACCTGGAAGACAACAACATCTTGGACCCATCCCAGTCCGGGTTCAGACGAAACCACAGCACCGAGACAGCCCTCATCGCCGCCACAGACGACATCAGGCGCCAACTAGACAACGGCGAAACATCAGATCTAATCCTCCTGGACCTGTCAGCCGCCTTCGACACGGTCTGCCATTGCATTCTAAAGACACGCCTCCTAGAAGCCGGAATCCAAGATAAGGCCCTTGACTGGACCACGTCCTTCCTCTCCGGCAGAACCCAGAGCGTCCGCCTCCCGCCCCTCCGATCCGAGGCCACCGACATCATCTGCGGCGTCCCCCAGGGCTCATCCCTCAGCCCAACGCTGTTCAACGTCTACATGGCCCCCCTCGCACAAGTGGCCCACCAACACAACCTCAATATCATCTCCTACGCTGACGACACACAGCTCATCCTCTCCCTCACCAAGGACCCGCACACCGCTAAAACCAACCTTCACGAGGGAATGTAGGCCGTCGCCGACTGGATGAGGAACAGCTGTCTGAAGCTGAACTCGGACAAGACGGAGGTACTCATCCTCTGACCCACCCCCTCAGCCTGGGACAACTCCTGGTGGCCGACCACACTGGGAACAGCACCGACACCCACCTACCATGCACGCAACCTAGGATTCATCCTCAACTCCTCCCTCTCCATGTATAAACAGGTCAACGCCGTCTCCTCCTCCTGCAACAACACCCTCCGCATGCTCCGCAGGATCTACAAGTGGATTCCGACCGAAAAAAGAAGAACGGTGACAGAGGCCCTCGTCAGCAGCAGACTGGACTACGGCAACACACTCTATGCAGGAATCCCAGCCAAACACCTACGACGGCTACAACGCTTCCAAAACGCCTCCGCCCGACTGATCGTCAACCACATCTCGCCGCAGCCACATCACCCCCACCTGAGAGACCTACACTGGCTCCCCGTTGACAAGAGGATCACCTTCAAGCTTCTCACCCACGCACACAAAGCACTCCACAACGCTGGACAAGCCTACCTGAGCAGCAGACTCAGCTTCTACACCCCCACCCGCCAGCTCCGCTTCGCCAGCCTCGCCCTCGCCATTGTTCCCCGCATCCAACGAATAACCTCCGGCGGCAGATCCTTCTCCTACCTCACCGCCAAGACCTGGAACACCCTCCCTACCCACCTACGGCAGACCCAATACCTACTCGCCTTCAGAAGACTCCTCAAGACCTGGCTCTTCGAGCAGTAGTGGCACCCCCTCCCCTCAGCGCCTTGAGACCCTCATGGATAAGTAGCGCGCTTTACAAGTATTCTGATTGACTGATTGATTCAGTACTCTACAAGATTTTGTCCGGCCCTCAACAACTTTAGAATTAATGGGCTAAAATATAATTTCTCTGTTATTTTCCAAAGCCCCGCATTCCGATGATCAAAGGGATGATCGAAGGGAAGTATATATCCAATTCCTTTGGCAGCATGTAGGTGGCTGCAAAGCCTCTCGAGTCTTTAAAATTAATACAAAATGGAATAGCCTGCTTTCTTTATTTACAGTTAAGTGATTGATCATTTTGTCTGAGCATTTGCTAATATTTCAAATTTATATTCATTATACATCATTCTCAGTTTAAGCACGTCATTGTTCCTTTGTTGCTGTCACATTTCTAATTTGTTCTGAATCATATCATGCTGATTACAAAAAAGATCCAAGTAGACCTTGCTCATTCACTTAAATTTTATTCATTCATTCATTCGTAAAACTGTTTTTTTCCAACCTGGAGTAAAATTTTACTCGCTTTTTATTAATGTGATCTCCTTTAATTTAAGCAGTCAGTACCTCATTTTAACATTCACTGACTTTCACCCGACACTATGGTGTTTGACTTTCATTAAAGCTTTTCAGTTGTTTGGTGGTGCTGACTTTGAATGCTGTAGAATAACTGAAAATTGAAGCTGGCCTGAGCACCACCCATTGCCAGTGCAGCTTTAAGTTAGGTTTTCATTTCAAGGCAGTCTTAACTTTTCTTGCCTCTCTCTGTTAGAAACTGGACTGTTGTCAGGCATCGAAAAATGAGGATTGCTGCATGAACCAACAAGTGGAGGAGGCCTCACAATCTGGGAAGGATGTTACTGTAAGTTTACTTTTCACTGTCCCCTTTTTAACCTAAAACCTCTTAGGTGGCCGTTTCCAATTTAAGGACACCCTAAAATTACATTTTCTCCAGACAAGAATGATCATTTTAATTTTACTGGGGATTTGTAGCATTCCAACATGCCTTCTGTAGTCTCCTTCAGCGTGGAAGTGTGTGCTTTGTCCAGATACCAACTGCAGAGCTCTCCTTAGCCAAGCACCAGAACCTGATATTTGAACCGTAACATAAAGATTTCCATGCGTGCCATTCTGGTAAAGTATTAAGTTGTTTGCATATGGGATTGCCTTCCAAAGTTTGGGTCTTCGTCCCAAAGAGCTAGTTTTCTCTGCTCTTAAGGTAAATCACAATTCTGCTAACTCTCTGCAAGTGCCAGCAGCTGTTTCTTTTACCAGTGGTCCCTTAGCATCCAAATGATAAGTGTGAGAGGGTGAGTGTGAGTGCAGTGATAAATAACTGCGAAGTGGGACAGATAACCTGGAAATAGACAAAGAAACATCTTTAGGATATTTTCCTAGGGCGGCAGAAATGAAACATTCTTGAGAAAATACCTACAACACACAACTTTAGACAATTCAAAACATATTTTTACATGATGTGTTTTGCACCCGCCACCCCCCAAAACAAATTTTGTAAAGTTTATAGTATGATTATACAGTGTTTTAAGGTTTTTTTACCATTTTTGGTCAAATGTAGCTCCCCTCATAGGTATTTACGTTACATCAGTCATTTGTTGAATTTAAAGATGAGGACTTTGTAGGGGAATTTAGAGAGGAATTTTAAAGAATTTTATAGGTTAGTCAGGTTTGGTTTTGGTTGTACTTTAAGGCTTTGGGACGTATATAACCAGCATTGGCAAAGCCAAACGGTCTTGGCAATGCGAGAGCTTTTGGCTTCGTAAATGTGTTTCAGCATTGCCTGGCCATATGGTAAGTGTTCCTCAGGCAGAGGCAGGACCCAAACGCCCACAGCTGATGTTCTGTTACTCCTTTATGTAACGACACAGGCATACCTGAACAAGGCAAGCCAAAGTGAATTTACCACTTGACAAAGAGAAACCCACAACATGAAATGTTTCAATTGCCTTTAACTAGTGCTGCCAAAATTACCTAGTAAAATCATGGTACTTATTTTGATCCCCTCCCAAGAATAGAAGGGAAACATCCATTACAACAATGTCATTACATCGCAGCTGCCTTTACATTGCATGCCATTACAATGCATGCATTACAGCGCATGTCACTACAACGCATGCCATTACAATGCATACCATTACAGCATATGCCATTACAACGGATTATTAGGTAAGTAACGGTGTTTTTTGTTTTAGGGTGGGTATGGGTTTTCCCTACTGTTGCACTCACTTGAGTTGGAATAGTAATTTTTACCCCTAAACTATCCAACGCTTATCCTACTGTTGCACTCACTGGAGTGGAAATAGTAATTTTTACCCCTACACTATCCAACACTTAACCTACTGTTACCCTAAAAGTATTATGCATTGTAATGGTATGTGTTGTAAAGGTATGCGTTGGAATGGAAGGCATTTTATTGGTAGTTTTAAAAACATGTGTTGTAATGGTATGCGGTGTAAAATAATGCGATGTAATACTAGTTGCGATGTAAAAACCGCGTTGTAAAAGCATGCGTTGTAAATGTTTGCGTTGTAACGTCATATATTCAAATAGAAGCCCCTCTGCCTTAGTGTAACTCATCACTCGCGGCAGGCATGATTCACTGGTGAGGGGGCTCGTGGGGGCTCTCACGGGGGTTCGCGCAGAGGGTAATTAAATATATAAATAAACTTACCTTCCCGGATCCTTCGCAGTCTCGGCTCTGGCCGGGTCCCGTGTTTTCCTAGAACAGGAAGCAGGTAGCGTCCAACCAAATCCTTCTGCTTTCTCGCAGTGGAAGAAACATAAATTGGTAGTTTTACTAGGACATCCAGGGCCAAGAAGAACGTGACACACTACAGGATTGGTCCTGGATAGCAAAAACCATAAATACAAAAAGGGAGCCCTCCTGGCAGGGACTAGAACAGGAAACAAATATTCCAAACCCAACATTTTGCTGCTGGAACATTAACGGCCTTGGAACTAAAGCAGCTGACTGCGCTATGCTGATGTACCTTCAACAATTTGATTTAATTCTGCTCCAAGAAACTTGGCTGGCAGACCCACTTCACCTGCTAGGCTTCAAAACATACCACCTCCCAGAAACTAGAAACTCTACTTTCGGTCATCTTAAGGGAGGCCTTGCGATCTTCGCCTCGATTAAAACCTTAACCACAGTCAAGAAATGTATGTACAAACGCTACATATAGCCATAGGAGAATAAAATGTAATACACGTGACCCGGTAAAACTCTTGGCAGACTAAAAAAAAACAGTGGGAGGATAACAAACTACAACATGACAACATCCTAACAGCCTGGGAATGCTTTACTGAAAGCTTTGTCTCATCTAACCGAAAAGCAATCTTGACAAAACCAGAGCAAAAAACCAAACAAGCACCACTGAGCAGGCCGGCAAACAAACAAAGAATTATTTTATCGGGAACCCACCATGCCGAGCTAAGACAAATAGGGAGTGAAATAAACAAAGCAATGCGTAACCTCCGTCAAAGTCGCTCTGCCGATAAGACATGGCTGGAATTAAGGATATTCAAGGCCCGGAAAAATAAAATCATTTGATTAGCGAAAAAAGAACCACGGAAACAACATGGGCAAAACTGCTACACGATGCAAAATCAAAGAACAACTCCAGGTTTTGGCAGACAGTCAAGAGCATAGAGAACCCAACAGCACAAGGAATTAATTCACACATAACGGAGGACGCCTGTGTAAAATATCTACAGAGTCATTTTAACACGGAAGATGGCGAAAACACAGAAGATAAAGAGGTACGTCAGAGCGAGTGGCAATCCATAAAGCATTGCAGCCCACAGCCTACACCCTTCTTCTCACTTAAAACGATTGTGAACAGAATCTCAAAAAGACAATATGAAGGAGTGCCTGGCCCAAAGAGGCTCCCCCAATAGTATACAAGCAGGACACAACCTATTGGGCCGGAGCATTACTACCAGTCTTTAACAATATTTTGGAAGCTGGAAGAATGCCAGATTCCTGGATAGGATTGATCATCTCACCTATCCACAAGAAAGGTAGCAAGAATGAACCAAAGAACTATAGACTCATGCGCTAATTGACATTGAGGCCAAATATTATGCTGGCCTACTACTCGCAAAATTACCTGAGTGGGCAGGGGAAAACGATCTAATCCCAATCAACCAAACATGCTTTCAGAAAAACCTGGGGACAACTACAAACATTCTCACTCTCTCACTTTTAATTGATGCCACGAAAGCAATGAACACACCTTTATTTGTTTGTTTTATCGACTATAAAGCTGATGAAGCAAAGCTTCGCATATTTTGCGGCTTGCCGAAATCAAGAACCTCATTTATGTGTAATAAGGTAACAAAAGTATGTTTTACTAACACTTATTTTGTTAAAACAAAGTTCTCGAAGCTTGCCTATGTGTATTTCTAATGAAATTAATCCGTGTCCTTTTAAAATGGCCGTCGCTTGTATTTTAGTTACTGCGCATGCGTCAGCCACACTCACGTGTCCTGACGCGTCTGCAGAAGTGGAGGGAAAGTTATGCGCATGCGTAATTCATAGCTGTGCTTATCATGTGGTACTGCTCGTGCCACTGCTCTTGTGTCCGTCTCAATGTAGCTAACATTTAAATGCATAAGTTTATTTCATGATGATGAGTTAAAAAGTACAAACCCTGTGATGTGTTTTCCTAATGACATTATTATGTATTAATTTGTTTTCGCTTACTTTTCATGTACCGCGGGAAATGGGGGTCTGAGTGAGAGGAGAGCCATATTGGAGGTCCCTTCTGCGCCTGTGCGACATTCGGCAGCACGAGGGACCTTGGCTGATGGAACATAGCCAGCTGGCAGTGATGGGCGAGATGCTCCTGAGAAAGTCACCTCTGCCCTGCGAGAACAGCGAATGTGGCTCCTTATGTGATATATTGTAATATTGCGCTACTGTTAGCTCATGGGAACCCCAAACCTGCTAGGCGGTACCCAAATATGTTAATGAAGGCTTCAATTCGCGTATTGTGATTGGTGTGTTACCCAAACCCTACCTTAGGACCAATCGAAATTGAGGGATTCTGACACTTTGCAACATTGGGGGGTGGTACACTGTCCCCAAACTGTATATCTACCCTGGGTTCACCTAGTGAACCGTCCGACTTGTCTGGTTTAGCTGACCTGTCACTGACCCAACGCACTCAATAGGTGACTGAAGATACAGAGCGCTGCGGAGCACTCTGTCCGAATTTGACCATAGACTAAGGTTCTACTGAACCTTAAAGTGCTGGCAAGGCACTTAGCTGGGAGTTCGCTGACCCAATCGGGGTCTTGATCGATAGCTGCAGAGCGGGTGGAGCGCAGGCGTTGCTTCCGAACTGTGGGTTCCGGTCCTGTCCTGAAGAGGGTCCTGTCCTGAGGGTTTGCTGTCCTGTCCTGAGGGTCCTGACCTGATTCCTTTCCGAGGGTATCCTGTCCTGTCCTGGGTGTCCATTCTGCACCTGCTGTCCTTTGAGGGGTATCCTTCCTTGAGGGTTTCCTGTCCTTAACTGACCCGTGGCCAGGGTTTGGTTTCCACACCTTTCTAGGTAAATATTACTCTGAACCTCTTGAAATTCTTGCACCTTCTGAATTTCTAACTTTTGCTTAAATAAAGTTCAACATTGCATATGTTATATTTCCATGCCTTTCCGCAACTATTGAACAGTCATTTATAATTTTGCAAAGTTATTCCTATGTCTTCTCATTTGTTAGAAATTGTATTTTGCATAGCAGTGTGTCATTTTCTGATATGGTCTAGAACTTCGTTGCCTAGGTTGTTCAAAGGCCCCTTCACCTTAAGTGAAGCGTGTTATTCATTATAAGCTCTTCTATAGTCACACACACTTAGTCTATCCCTGTCTAGATAATACTGACTTACATAGTATTTTCTCGCTACATTTTATTAGTACCTTGATGATTACTCTGTCATTATTTCTTCATGCTTATGTGATTTACGTTATCTTGGTTATTGATTGCCTTATTTTACTGTACCTCATGCAAGAAATATTTGAACTTTAGATAAACATTTTAAAACTTCCAGTTGTCCGTGGTCATTTAAACAGTATTTGAATGTTATTGGTTGGGTTTGTATTTTGCTGCCTTTCTTTTACAGCTAGCTCCCTGATTCATTGTGGTCATTAGGCACCCGCATCGGTGGATGGTAAGTCGGGTGCACCGAAAATTGGTAGCAGGGAACACACACACCAACCTGATAGAGCTCGTGAAGTCACCTGATCGATGTATATGGTGATTTGGAAAGTATATGGGCCCTGAAGCCGGAAACGGCGAAAACTATTGGCCGGGTGGCCTCGCGCGCTCTATCAGTTTTCTGGTAGCTAGAGGATGGTTAGGGACTAGCTAAAGGTTAGGCAGGATTAGTTGGACTAGTTAAGTCGGAAGCTGCTATTATATTAATGCTGCTATAAGAGTGGCTGTTCTAAGAGACCTGATCAATCTCTTGTGAATACGCACGAATAATATCTTGTAAAAATAATTCATGAATTACTGTATTGTTATTATTCTTGTTCTTATATTGTTATATGTACTAATCCATGCAATTGTCAACCGTCTTGTTTCTTGTTGTCCGAACTCCCCGGGGAATTGAAAGGGCAAGTGGTGAATAGAATCCATTGTCCTGAGGTCACAGGTTCGAGGAAAGTTAGGTGCAGGTTAGGATAACCGGGAAGCACTAACTAGGGTTTTCTGAATACATGTGTGAATAAATGACAGTAACAGGGTTCATTGGCAAAATTCCCATAGTGGCGTAACCTAGTAAGGGTCACATCGGAAAAGTAGCAGGTTCCTCGGAGCTAGCGTGAAAGCAGAGGGGTCCGCTGAGAAACCTTAAACTCGGAATATATCCCGGAAAGAAGTGGATGAGTTTAGGGGAATAACAGGTTCACCGATGCTAGAGTGAAGGGTAGGCGGAAGAGATCTGCCCGCAGCGAGTGAAAAGTAAATGGAAGTAGTTTACTTGCTGTAAAAGAATTCTTTCTCTGTCTAGACACTTGAGCACTGTGGCGAATGTGTATTTGTTGTAAAATAACCAAGCACTGAGCACTTTAAAAGAAAGAAAGTTTCCGTTACCTTGTGAAGGGAGGGAGTCAGTCGCGAAGCACCTCTGACGTCACTCTGTGCCGCGCTGGGATTGGTAGAAGCAGCGGGCGGGTAGCGGAGCTAAAATTGTAAAGGAGGGGTGAGCGCCGGAGCGTGGGAACTGTCTCACGAAGGGGCCGCGCACCCATTGGCGGAGCTTATTTTGTGTCGCGCACCCATTGGTTGCACGAATTTTCTGAAGCGCGTTCTGATTGGAGGTAGTTTGTAAACAAAGTTAGCGCAGAAGTCGTATGTGGCACTCGCGGACTACAGAGACTCGACCTGATCCAAGGCATTTAGGGTTTGAAAGGGATCAGTGGAAGGCTAACAGATACGATATTATGTACGGAACCAAGAGAAAAATGTCCCTTGTAAGTAAGGTGAAAAATTATTTTAAAACGGACAAACCGATTAAATCTAGGGAAGGTGTTCTTGTCCCAGCACCCAATACTCCCGCCTCATTCATGATGTTTGACCGAGGGTACAATACTTGTGTGTGGCTGGAGAATTGGGTGAAGTACACAAAAGATGACGGAGTATTGGCTTTTCCGTTAGATGGTACTTTCAATGGTAGGATCTTATTTAATTTAAGAACCCGAATGAATGAACTGCATCCCAGACCGAGACTAACGCAGTATGAGGCATTAGAGGAATGGGAGATTGAGGCTTTTGAAAGAGAAAGACCCCGAATGGACAAGGGTTTGACCAAGTGGTACCCCAGGCAGAAACAGGAATCCAGGGATAAAAGGATGAAACAGTGGAGGCAGAGCATGATTGTTGAGGGTCTGTTTCCCATGATGCCTGCATGTCATAACATTGGAGCAGGTGAGAAAAGTACTGAAAAATGTAAGCATTGGGGGGCCCTGGGGGATTCAGATGATGAACTAATAGATGACATCTGTACCCGAAGTCCGCCACCTTACAATGAGGGAACCCGACCTTCCAGTGTAGGAGATGTTCCCCGACGCCACTTCCTAAAAGAAGAAGACAGGTCCCTGGGACTGGGAGGGGGTGGTCAAGTATTGCCCTATCCTGAAAAACCCGAACTGACGGAAACAAGGGATATATATCCCAAAGTGCCCGCAAGTCAGGAAGAAAAATATTCACGTACGAAAACTTTTTTCCCCAGACCCTTGTATGAAAGCGAAGAGAAACCCTCGAATTCGGGACTGCCTTTTGTTCAACCTCCATATGGGGAAGAGCGCAGGTCCTTTAATACTGGAACTTTATTCCCGAAACCAAATTATGGGGGAGGACCAAGTGAAACGCATCCTACTGCCCCGAGTTTTACTCCTCCATTGACCCCCCAGATATTACATGACACAACTCTAAGAAGGGTACTAGTGGAAAAGGAGCAAGAGGCTCTAGCTAGACAAAGAACAGAAATAATTCAGAAAATTTCTCAGATAAATACCAGTCCTGAGGCATTGACTATTCCAGTAACTATTGGACCGGTGGTCCCGTTATACGGAAATGGTCAGGGAAATCCGATTACTCCAGTTATGACCCCAGTCATGGCAACCCCGAGACAGGAACCAATCATCATAGATGATCAGTCCAGTGAATGCGAGTCTGAAGTTGCGTTCTTGGAATTGCCAAACAAACAGACTGGAAAGGGAATACAGCAGAGGTATAACCCTTTTAATACAAAAGAAATTAAATTAGAGACAGCAACCGGTACTAGGAATGTCTCTCTGGTAACTCCGGATGAAATTGAGAGTTGGAGTCGTGAATTAGAGAAACAGACTCCGCAAACAAAGCCTTTAGACCTCTACAAGCTGAGGGTCGAAATAGAAGAATTAATGGCAGGAAATGTGGGGTTGGATCGATTGAATACCTACTCTGAGGAAGAATTGTCGTTCATATGTAAAAGCTTTACAAGGAACACCAGAGTGCTCCACGAAAAACTGGCCGAAATAGCAGTTAGTATGGGGGTAGATATCTCAAAATCCAAGCCCTTACAGAAACCGTACAGAGCAGACTTCTCAGACAAAGATATAGAACACCTGAATGTGGCAGGGAAGAAGTTGCAAATTAAAGAATTAATGGGGGTACTGCAGAAATGGGGAGATGTGGAAAGATGGAGAAGCAGGTGGGCGAAAAAGAGGGAAGAGGTTCGCTCCCGACAAGTGACTCCCGAGTTTGCTTTAAGAGAGGTAGAAAAACCTGAGCAGTTATGCCCCATGCGCGAAGTTCCAGGAGGGAAATATGTGCATGTTCCCTGGTCTAGGCAGGATATTGTGTCCTTCACGAACGATTTTCCAAAATTACGAGAGAAACCAGTTGACTGGTACAGGCAGGTGGAAAGGTTCGTGAAGGTACAGAAATGTCTGTGGAAAGACCTGGATGGGTTTTTCGACATTGTGGTTCCAGTAGATTTATGGACCCAGTGTAAAATAAACATAGACTGGCCGAGTGAGGAGTACCCCAGAAACAAGGAAACTGGAGAGCCATCAAAGGATGTCATGCGAAAATATGAGCAGGTAATTCAGCATTTGAAAGAAAAGGTGCCCGCAAAGGAAACTGATTGGACAAAAATAGATAGAACAACACAGGAAAGGGACGAGACAGTGCACTCCTTCTATGAGAGGTTATTGCAGGTATTTAAAACATACAGTGGTATTGATAACATCGACCTGAAGGATATGACGCACTTTATTTACAGGTTTGTAAATGGTTTAAGACCTGAAATTTGTCAGTGGATAAAAGACAATAAAATCTGTTGGCATACTAAGAAAATGGATGAGGTCCTGCGGTACGCTAAGTACTGCGAGGACGAGATGGCAGAAAAGAAAAAGGCCCTTAAGGAGAAGGTTATGTGGGCTCAGGTGAAGCTCGCAGAACAACAGGAAAAACAATTGAGTAACATGGTTAAAAATGCTGGGAACAAAAGTCCTGGGGAAGGGGGTGGAGGAAAGCCCCGGCCCAAATTTAGCAGGGAAGAGGCTATGAAAAAATTTCCCTGCCATCAGTGCGGCGAAATTGGACACTGGCGAAACGAGTGTCCCCAATTAGTCGATGTTAATGAGAAAACTCCTGATTTAATTCCACAGACGCAGAAAGAAAGACCAAGAAAGACTCAACCCCAGGTAAAAACCGTTCAGGTGCCTCGAGCACCCAAGCAGGTATACAGGGGAAGACAGGCAGAAAATGAAGAGATAGAGGTTTGGGAAAGCGGGGAGAACAGAAATACAGCAACTTCGCAGTATCTGCTGAATGATACCTTCCTTTGTAATGATCAGGACTGACGGGGCCTGAGAGGGGAGGACGAGGAGTGCGTACTTGGCGCTTCCTTGCCGGTAGACCAGTCTGGACCATATATTGAAGGAAAGGTTGACGGAAATGATGTCACCTTTCTGTTGGACACTGGCGCTACCCGTTCTACTGTAAGAACAGTGGACGTTCCAAACCTACCCCTCTCGGGAGAAAATATCCAAGTAGTAGGTGTATCTAATCAATTGATTAGTACTCCTGTTACCGAACCAATGGAGATTTCAATTGGAAATTTTAAACAGATGCATAGATTTGTCGTCTGTGACACCAGTCCAGTGAATCTACTGGGACGTGATTTGCTGTGCAAAATGAACTGTACTATCTTTTGCACACCAAAAGGTGTTGAAATACAGACCCCAGATGAAGACGGCATTTATACATTATTGTTGCTTAGACCTGACTCAGAAATTAAAAGATTGACCCTGCAGGACTTGCCCCAAGAACTCCAGGAAGCCGTAAAGCCAGAGGTGTGGGATTTCACTGGAAAGGATGTGGGGTTGATGAAAGATGTGGACCCCATACAAATAGCCATCAAGGACAATGCAGTATATCCTAACACTAGGCCCTACCGAATGAATGCTGAAGTGAAAGCAGGTGTCACTCTGGAAATACAAAAATTATTGGAAGGAAACATCATACAGGAAGTGATGAGCAGCCCATGCAACTCACCGATTATGGGCATCAAAAAGCCTAGTGGCAAGTATAGGGTAGTGCAGGACCTGAGAAAGGTTAACAAAATTGTAGTTCCTTGCTGCCCTATTGTCCCAAACCCTGCAGTGATATTGTACCAGATTCCTTGGGATGCTGAATGGTTCACTGTGATTGATTTGTGTCATGCATTCTTTTCGATACCCCTGCACCCCGACAGCAAATTTCTTTTCTCATTTGCTTTCGAGGGTCACGTGTATTGTTGGAACAGGGTCCCTCAGGGGTATACAGAGAGCCCCTCTATCTTTAATCAGATCTTGAAAAAATGTCTAGAGACTTTGATCTTACCTGGGAACTCTGTGTTAGTGCAGTACATAGACGACCTTCTATTGGCGTCTAAAAGTCACAGGGACTGTGTAGTTGACACCATTGCCCTCCTAAATCATCTGTGTGAGAAAGGGCATAAAGTGGCCCCTGACAAACTACAGTTCTGTGCGAAATCAGTGAAATATCTGGGACACCAAATAGAAAAGGGTGTCAGAAAAGTCACATCAGAAAGAGTGAGAATAATTCAAAAAATGCAGTTGCCCCGTACTCAAAAAGAAGTCAGAATGTTCCTGGGTGTATTAGGGTACTGCAGGCAGTGGATTCTGGGATTTGCAGCCTTAGCCAGGCCCTTGATAAAAATGACCACGAGAGGAATGCCAGATGTTGTACAGTGGGACGATGAAAGTCTAATGGCTTTCACAAGACTGAAAAACTGTCTGTGTACAGCCCCTGCGTTGGGAATGCCAGATTATTCCAAAGAGTTTGCCCTTTTCTGTGACACTCGCGATAATTGCGCATTGTCTGTCCTGACTCAAGAACATGGCACGACCAGAAGGCCTGTGGCCTATTTCTCTGCCACACTGGACCCAGTAGCTGCTGGGTTACCAGGCTGTCTGAAAGCAGTAGCTGCTACCTGTGCAAGTTTGGAACAGAGTGAGTCCATTGTCATGGGACATCCTGTGACCGTGTATGTTTCACATGGAGTGGTAATTCTATTGACCAGAACTAAAACACAGTATCTCACCCCTAGTCGGCTGACTAAATACGAGAGGATTCTTGTGGGTGCAGCAAATGTGAGCATTGTTAGGTGCGGTATTCTGAACCCTGCCACCTTACTCCCCGACCCCTTGGAAATGGAAGGTGGGGATGATGATGAACATGATTGTATTGATCTGACAGAGTTCAGTACCAAGCCACGCCCAGACATAAAAGAAGTACCATTGCCTGAGCATGATAAAGAACTATTTGTGGATGGTTCCTGTCTAAGACATGAATTAGGAGGCTTGAGTGCTGCTTATGCAGTAGTGTCTTTCACAAAAATTGAACAAGCAGGTTACCTATATAACATCAAGTCTGCACAAGTAGCCGAATTGATAGCCATGATAATGGCTTGCAAAATTGGGAAGGACTTACGCATAACAGTGTATACTGACAGTCAGTACTGTTATGGCGTTGTGCATGACTTTGGCCAATTATGGCTACAGAGGGAATTCATGACTTCCTCAGGTACTCCCATTCGGAATGCAAAAGTTGTTCATGACCTTTTAGAGGCCATCCAGTTGCCCAAAGAACTGGCAGTGGTAAAATGTACCGCTCATCAAAGGAGCATGGACAGAGTATCACTGGGAAACGATTATGCTGATCGAGTGGCTCAATGGTGTGCCAAAGATCGGTATATTGTAAATCCAAAACGAGGGGGGCCAGGAACCAGCTGCCAGCTTCAGGTGTTTGAGGAAGTGCCTACATGGGATGAGGTGAGAGAGTGGCAGGAGTCGGCTCCTTGGCAAGAAAGAGAGAAATGGAAGGAGGATGGCTGTAGACCGAGACGTGTGGATGGTGTGATTTTGGGCCCAACTGGTATGCCTGTGTTACCCCGACACTTGCTTGGCACAATGGCAAGATTGATACATGAAGGATCACACATTGGTAGGGATGCCATGATTTTGGTATTTCAACAGACTTGGTACAGCAAAAAGTTCAGGAAGGTAGCAGAGTCCCTCTGCCAGAGGTGCCTGTCATGTCAACAGATGAACCCAGGCAAAAGGACAATGGTTGAGCTGAGCAAGATTGGGAGATCAGGGGGTCCCTTTATAAAGATACAGATTGATTTCATCACCATGCCCCGTTGTGAAGGGAAACGATATGTCCTTGTCATTGTTTGCGTATTTTCAAAATGGGTAGAAGCTTACCCTACTCCTCAAAGTGACGCACTGACAGTAGCGAAGTGTTTACTAAAAGAACTGATACCTAGGTTCGGAATACCATGCATTATTGAATCAGATAAGGGTGGACATTTCCAGAATGACATACTGGCTGAACTTTGTAAGGCCTTTGGAATAAGGCAGAAACTCCATTGTGCATACCACCCAGAGGCTTCTGGAATAGTGGAACAAGTAAATGGAACTATCAAAAACAGACTAGCAAAGCTGACAGATGCTACTGGCATGACCTGGGTGAAGGCCCTGCCCCTGGTCCTGATGGGACTGAGAAGTGTTCCAGACCGCAAGACAGGCCTAAGTCCCCATGAAATCATTATGGGAAGAGTGATGAGACAAGCATGGGTGCCAGGAAGCAAACTGTTGAGTATTACTGATGATTTGGTGCTTGAATACTGCAGAAGATTGGGTGACCAAGTGCGTTCTATCTCTCGCCAGATTGGAGACGACGGCATCCTCAATCCAACGACTCCTCTCCACAGCTTGGTTCCAGGAGACTGGGTCAAAATAAAGAAGCACACTCGATCAAGCTGTCTGGCACCAAGGTGGGGAAAGAAACGCCAAGTAATCCTGGTGACAACCACTGCAGTGAAAGTCGCAGGTGTTCCCCAGTGGATCCACGCCGGACACACCCAGAAGGTATTGCCAGACAAAGGATTTGAAGAACCAGGGCAACCAGCAGAGGACCCTGAAGGAGTCAGACCAGAAGCAACTGACAACGAGCAGCCCAGCACCAGTCAGGTTGCAGGAACAGCAGACGTTGGCCCAGGAGTAGTTGACTACGAACTGCCAAGAATCCAGCCTGCTGAAGAGGTCCAGGAAACTGAGCCAGGAGTAGCTGAAGACGAGCTGCCAAGCATATGGCCAGAAGAATGGATACCGATGATTGATCTGACCGAAGATCCTATCAGAACAAGAGAACGACTTAGTGAAGGTAGAGAGTGGACTAGTCAGGAAAAGCAAGGCACAGGCGAAGAACCTCAGCCACTTGAGATTCAAATCAAAACTGAGGAAGGAGAAGGTCAGACAGGGACAGAGCACGTGATTGATACAGATCAAGTGAATAAGACTGAACAAGTACCCGATACTGAACAAGTGCAGGATACAGAGCAAGTGTTTGATACTCCTCCACTAACTCCTGATGTGGATAAGGGACAGACTAGACATAGAGTAATAGTTCGAGCAGAAGAAAATCAAGAGATCGAAGTGCTTGAACAGGATCAGATAGGGTTCAAAGAACGGATTCAGGAAACAGAAACAGAAACAGAGACAATCGAAAGCCAAAAACAAAATATTCCTGAACAAGGCCAGATTAGCAACCAGGCAGAAGAATTTGATGCTAGCCCTGGAACTAGTCAGATAAGGGAAGTAGGAGAAGAAAGTGGAGAAGAATTACCACAAAATAAAGAGAACAAGAGAAGAAGAAAAGAAAGTGAAGTCCAAGTACCGACTAAGAGACTAAAGAAAAGAAACAACCTTGAGCCTAGGTTTGTAAAAAGACTGAGACTAAGGATAAAGACAGTGGAAGAAAAACGTGCAGAAGCAAGGAGAAGTGCTCGAATAGCAGAGCAAGAAGAAGACTCTTCCAAAAGAAGGAGTGAGCGAATAAAAAGACAAAACAAAAAGTACAAGTCTCCTGAATGGACACTGGTTTTGGAAGAACTTGAAGATCTTGATATAACTGACGTGAGCGACGGAGAACCTGTCCCAGAGTACTCAGCTGAAGAGGAAGACGAACCACCGTGAATTTGCACAAAGTAAGCTAGTTGTGTAAAAAAGTAAAAAGGAGGGGTGAGAACACTCCTACTGAGCTAAAATGTCTGATTCAACAGTGAATGGTAGTCCTAGTTGCAGCCGTTTTAAGACGTGTTGCAAGGTGTGTATATGTAGTGTAGTAGTACTGATAGTTATCTGGATAGGATTAACAATTTTCATTCCCTTTGCTGTAAGTAAAGATACTAACATTGTCCCTACTGAAGTTGTAAATACTGACAATGAGGAGCCGACAACACAGAGTGTAGAAAGACATGAGAGAGCATTGAGACAAACTAAACGAGACTTAGAAGCATCAGATGAGAAAGGACTACATTATCATGGAATGAAAAACAGGACACATTTGAATGTTTTCGCAAACTTGTTAATACACTATGTAGAGACTATGGAAATTGAAGATTGCTATGTCTGCATGAAGCTACCTACTTCGGTGGCTGAAGGCGTGACATACCATCATCTGCCATTGACATATGGAATTTCCTGTAGCATTTTAGCTAGTTTATTTTACAAAAGGGGACCGTTACAGTATTATTACTCTAACAATGACGTAATCTTTTCTGAACTTCCTATACGTGGGAACTTGAATCCTGTACATACCAAAACTGACACCATAAGATATATGGGAGACTACTTTCTGACTATAGGGAACATTGACATAGCAGACGCACACAGAGATAACTTGACTTGTTCTTTGCGTGAGCAGGAAAAGATGTTCCTGAACATGGCAGAGAAAAGGAGAATTAAAATTCAGAAGAAGGCTAATGACGAAAGTCAGAAAAAGCCAAAGTGGGCAGAGAACATGGAAGGCACCTCATCTGGTGGAGCGGGTCCTGCTCTGTTGCTGGATTTTGAAAAGAAAGGCAAGCTATGTCTTCACCGCGAGAAGACTAGCTATTATAATAATGTTTTCATTGGTTCCAGTGAATGCGAACATAATTACAAGGTAATTGGAGGTTGGGGTTTCAAAAATGGGTCAGAGCCTGTGTTTCCTGGAATTTATTATATTTGTGGGGACAAGGCTTATTTCAAATTGCCGGATCACTGGTATGGGAGCTGCTACTTTGGCATTGTTTTCCCAAAAATATACCATGTGAATGGAAAAGCTGGAAGCAATGAAGATACTAATGGCTTAGTGCGTAGTAAAAGAGAGAGTATAGGTGAAATTATGGGTAGTATTTTCAGTGCACTGATACCTGGAGTGGGAGTGGTTCTGAACACTCACAGAATTTGCAAATTGTCTACTATAGTAGATGTGCTGTCTACTGAAACAGCTCATGGATTTCTGCTGGTCAATACCGAAATGGTTGCGATCAGATCAATGGTTTTACAAAATCGACTTGCTCTTGACACCTTATTAGCGAAAGAGGGCGGAGTCTGCCGGATGTTGAAGGCGCAACATTGTTGCACTTATATTCCGGATAAAAGTGTACAGATCAAAAGATATGTGAAAAACATTACTAATTTGGCAAAGGAACTCAAACCACTCGAGGTTGATAGTGCCTGGAAGAGACTGGTAGATGGTCTCTCAAATGTAGGTCATTGGCTTGCTAGCATAGGTAAAAGCTTATTATTCAAAATTCTGATGCCAATTGGTATTATAGGTCTTATTATACTTTCCATTTTCTTATGCTGTAAATACCGCAAGCGCACCAAAAAGCACGAGGTAAATGCAAGAGGAGTGAAACGAAGTGTGGATGAGATTGAATTAGAGGAAGTGAATGATCAGATATACAAAAAGGTGAAAACTTCTCACCCTGCTAAAACTGAAAGAGAAAAGTTAGAGCGGTTGCTGGAAGAAATAGAACTTTATAAAGTGTGAAAGAAAGTTGGCATCTGGTTCCATTATAATTTGTGATGATAGTAGATATCATCAAAGAGGGGATTGATGAAGCAAAGCTTCGCATATTTTGCGGCTTGCCGAAATCAAGAACCTCATTTATGTGTAATAAGGTAACAAAAGTATGTTTTACTAACACTTATTTTGTTAAAACAAAGTTCTCGAAGCTTGCCTATGTGTATTTCTAATGAAATTAATCCGTGTCTTTTTAAAATGGCCGTCGCTTGTATTTTAGTTACTGCGCATGCGTCAGCCACACTCACGTGTCCTGACGCGTCTGCAGAAGTGGAGGGAAAGTTATGCGCATGCGTAATTCATAGCTGTGCTTATCATGTGGTACTGCTCGTGCCACTGCTCTTGTGTCCGTCTCAATGTAGCTAACATTTAAATGCATAAGTTTATTTCATGATGATGAGTTAAAAAGTACAAACCCTGTGATGTGTTTTCCTAATGACATTATTATGTATTAATTTGTTTTCGCTTACTTTTCATGTACCGCGGGAAATGGGGGTCTGAGTGAGAGGAGAGCCATATTGGAGGTCCCTTCTGCGCCTGTGCGACATTCGGCAGCACGAGGGACCTTGGCTGATGGAACATAGCCAGCTGGCAGTGATGGGCGAGATGCTCCTGAGAAAGTCACCTCTGCCCTGCGAGAACAGCGAATGTGGCTCCTTATGTGATATATTGTAATATTGCGCTACTGTTAGCTCATGGGAACCCCAAACCTGCTAGGCGGTACCCAAATATGTTAATGAAGGCTTCAATTCGCGTATTGTGATTGGTGTGTTACCCAAACCCTACCTTAGGACCAATCGAAATTGAGGGATTCTGACACTTTGCAACATTGGGGGGTGGTACACTGTCCCCAAACTGTATATCTACCCTGGGTTCACCTAGTGAACCGTCCGACTTGTCTGGTTTAGCTGACCTGTCACTGACCCAACGCACTCAATAGGTGACTGAAGATACAGAGCGCTGCGGAGCACTCTGTCCGAATTTGACCATAGACTAAGGTTCTACTGAACCTTAAAGTGCTGGCAAGGCACTTAGCTGGGAGTTCGCTGACCCAATCGGGGTCTTGATCGATAGCTGCAGAGCGGGTGGAGCGCAGGCGTTGCTTCCGAACTGTGGGTTCCGGTCCTGTCCTGAAGAGGGTCCTGTCCTGAGGGTTTGCTGTCCTGTCCTGAGGGTCCTGACCTGATTCCTTTCCGAGGGTATCCTGTCCTGTCCTGGGTGTCCATTCTGCACCTGCTGTCCTTTGAGGGGTATCCTTCCTTGAGGGTTTCCTGTCCTTAACTGACCCGTGGCCAGGGTTTGGTTTCCACACCTTTCTAGGTAAATATTACTCTGAACCTCTTGAAATTCTTGCACCTTCTGAATTTCTAACTTTTGCTTAAATAAAGTTCAACATTGCATATGTTATATTTCCATGCCTTTCCGCAACTATTGAACAGTCATTTATAATTTTGCAAAGTTATTCCTATGTCTTCTCATTTGTTAGAAATTGTATTTTGCATAGCAGTGTGTCATTTTCTGATATGGTCTAGAACTTCGTTGCCTAGGTTGTTCAAAGGCCCCTTCACCTTAAGTGAAGCGTGTTATTCATTATAAGCTCTTCTATAGTCACACACACTTAGTCTATCCCTGTCTAGATAATACTGACTTACATAGTATTTTCTCGCTACATTTTATTAGTACCTTGATGATTACTCTGTCATTATTTCTTCATGCTTATGTGATTTACGTTATCTTGGTTATTGATTGCCTTATTTTACTGTACCTCATGCAAGAAATATTTGAACTTTAGATAAACATTTTAAAACTTCCAGTTGTCCGTGGTCATTTAAACAGTATTTGAATGTTATTGGTTGGGTTTGTATTTTGCTGCCTTTCTTTTACAGCTAGCTCCCTGATTCATTGTGGTCATTAGGCACCCGCATCGGTGGATGGTAAGTCGGGTGCACCGAAAATTGGTAGCAGGGAACACACACACCAACCTGATAGAGCTCGTGAAGTCACCTGATCGATGTATATGGTGATTTGGAAAGTATATGGGCCCTGAAGCCGGAAACGGCGAAAACTATTGGCCGGGTGGCCTCGCGCGCTCTATCATTGTATATTATATATATAATATATATATTGTTTTATCGACTATAAAGCTGCTTTTGATTGCGTTAACAGAGGGAAATTGTGGGCTAAGCTATCCGGGTGGAAAATAGCTCCAACCCTTCTGAACCAGGTAATCCTGCTCCACTCCAAGACATGGGTTCAATTTAAGCTGGGGTCCGGTGACAGTCTGTCGAGGAGGATTCTGACCACTAAGGGGCCAAAACAGGGCTGTGGTCTTGCCCCCGCCCTGTTTAGTCTTTTCGTATCAGACCTCGTGTCAGACCTCTCAAGTGAACTGGATAATTGTTATCACCACGCCCCAAACTTGGGTGGCCTGTCACTTTCAAACCTACTTTACGCCGACGACTTGATACTGATCAGCCGAACCCCAGTTGGTCTGCAGCATTTGATAAATGTCACAAGCAACTTTGCCATAAAGAACGGATTAAGCATAAACCATGAGAAATCCAAAGTAATGATCTTTAACCAATAAAGCACAAACAACCCACTCAGATGGTGGCTGGGGAGCAGGCAACTGGAGATTGTTAAAAGTTACAAATATCTGGGAATTATCTTTAATAGCATGGGAACGTATCACCAACAGAAAGTGGCTATTCAAGGAAGAGGAACCATCCGGGCTGTTATGCTAAAAAAAATCAAGCACAAAATAACTGGCCCCAATCTTATCCCTCTACTGGAAGTACTCCGGGCAAAGCTTCTACCTACAATTGTGTATGGCAAAAAATCAATGAGAGGGAAAGATGTAATAACTCTGGATATGGTGGTCTCCAAAACTGCTAGAATAATATTCAATCTCCCACAATACACTCCTCCAAGGATGGAGCTCGCCCTACAAAAGCAGCAAATAGCAAGGAAGGGCGCTTATATCAAATGCTGGTACAAAATAAAGAGTGCAAAGTTTGGCTCCTTAAACTCATACTTGTGGAAAGGGATGACTAGAAATCTGACCACCACTATGGTTTATCTTCAGTCAGGATTAAGGCTGCTTGCTTTACAGGACTTGTGGAAATCCGGTCTTCCTTATAATAGTTTTAAAACCTTGGTGAACAAATCAGTGAATATTATTTCCCTAGAAAAAGACAAAACAGACATACATAAGAAGGCACACAGCTGGTTTGTGATTCAGAACTACTCAAAAAGCGTTCCTCAGCCATATTTAAGTACAAGCTTCTCGAGAAGTATGAAGGAAAGCCTTCTGGCAATGAGGCTTGGGATTCTACTGGCAAAACCACACTTACCGCCATGGAAATGCACACATCGAGCCCCCAACTGCAGACTATGCAACAACCCAAAAGAGGATGTCCTCCATCTATTGTGCCTCTGCAAGAGCTTAGATCTTGAATGAAGGCTGCTTCTAAAGACGCATCTGAACAAAAATCTAATACGTTCATGCAGACAGGTGGTGAAGGCCTGCTTCGAGGTGGGTGACGTCCGGATAGCTTGTAGCTTTGTATGTTTTATGAAAAGTTTAAAAACAGAACTAAACCTGGCACTCCATAACGAACTGGCTTGTATCCTAGGTTGCTGCTAACTTATCTGGTATCTGTTCACTGGGAAGGACCAATTTTAGACTTACCTTTCACCTGGCAAGGATTTTATATTTAATCACACAGATACTTGAACCTAGGTGAACTTTAAGGAGGACAGTCCCACAGCAGTCATTGTGCGCTTAAACATGATACACATATTAATATATATCTTCAGTACTGTGTGCAAATTTTATAATTCTGTATTTGATGAAACCACTGTGATTTTAACGGATTGAGCACTGTTTTACGTTATATGTTTTCTTACATGGACCTTGCTAAGATTTTTATTAATCAAACAATAAAGATTACTTACTTACTTACTTACTTAATGCAAGTAAGCAAATTAGCCTCCTTTCCTTTGTCTGTGGTAATGAAATACACCCATAATTTGGGTGTAGAGCATTCCTCAGACCCTTGGGTTCCTGTACAATGGCATCTGCTGCACTGTTAACAGGTACGCCGCTGTCCCTTACCATAAAGTTATGACTTTGTGCAATTCTATAATATTTTCATATGTCTCATGGTTTTTAAGTTCATGCTGCACTGTTTGCTTTTGTTTTTAAGAATGTATGTGTGCAAGAGCACCAGTGAATCAAGTGGGTGGGGCACAGAGTACATGTAATTATCCCACTTCCACAGCCCTTGTTACTACAGCTACCAAAATATCTCTTACTTCAATCTTCAGATTGTTAGTCCTTACTTCCTTTGTAGTGAAGGTTATGTGTGAAGGATTGCAGAGATTACTGATGTATCCTTTACCTCATAATCACTGGTTTGTTTACATTAGAAGACCCCGCCATTACATTTTGTGAATATGCTCATTGAATAATCCATTCTTATTTCCAGGCCTACCCTCTATGTGGATGCCAACCAGTGCTTCATTTGTCTTAAAATACGCTCTCAAAGTTTCGTTCACAAGCCTGCGGCCAGTGCTATCAAAGATCAGGGTGCAGGATGTCAAGGCAGCATGGTTTTGAATCCACCTCATGCCTCTTTATTCAGCCACCAGGCCTTCCCTCACGCTTTCTCTCACTCTTTCCGGCTTCTTTTCATCCCTGCTTTCTCCCTTCATCACTGTTTTCCTTCTTTCCCCTTGTGTTTTTTCTTTTTTTTGCTCTTGGGGAAGTTCTGATGAAGAAAAATAAGTACTGGGCCCCAAAATAAGTGCTGGTGGGTTCTACCTTTTATCACTAGTTCAAATTAAGCACTGGTGTCAACCCATCTATTCAGCAAATGTGTTGGACTATGTTGAAATTAGAACTGCCTCATTCTTACATTGCTAGGGACATGGTAAGTCGCCACCCACC
The DNA here is from genome assembly GCF_964261635.1 of Lissotriton helveticus. Classification (NCBI taxonomy): domain Eukaryota; kingdom Metazoa; phylum Chordata; class Amphibia; order Caudata; family Salamandridae; genus Lissotriton; species Lissotriton helveticus. The sequence goes on from NC_136061.1 coordinate 404,021,516, forward strand.
TTCCTTGGCTTGATTACTAATCTAAATGATGTAGGTCGACATCATCAAATCTTGTCCTCGATACAGAAGCTAGGAACTCACTGGATCTGAATTTGTTCTTTGAGCTGTCACTAGGGTATCGCTTCCTACTTCCTTGATATGGACTGATGATCACCATGAGATCTTTGCAAATCCCAATCGCAAGGCCGCACATTGGCGATTGAAAGAATGTGTTCTCACTATGAGACTTTCTGTATTTTCTCTGCATAATTGGAAAGCCACCTGAATCAAACTCACTTTCTTCCTTCCACCCAAAAATCCTAGACACGATCTAGATAGGCTTAACATATCGCTAAGTAAAGACAAAAAGGCATTTGCACCTGTTAAAAGTCAGGAAAGAGCGAGCCGGACCATACCCAGTGATAACGAGTTAACTATTTTCAATTAGAATTAGAATTATTGCAGTGTGCAGATCACTAGGCAGGGAAATGTTGAGCATTCGCAGTGCTGAAAGGCAATTTTAAATGTCATGGCCCAATTTAGTTGTGAGCCACACCCAGGGGCACACCACCCATTGGGCTCAAAGGGCTTCAGCCCGGGCTGAGAATGCTTCCCGGGCACACACACAGCCGCACCCGAGTACTTCACAGGTCTTTAAAAGACCATTTATTTGCTAACGAGGCGTTGTTGTGTTTTCACCCCTTCTTAGAGCCCCTGCGTCTCCACTCTGCATATTGCTCTAGTTGCGCCTCAGTCCACACTTCACATCCGAGGGCCCCTTGTGTTCAAGTAGTGCACACCGCTTGTAGAGATACCATGGTGATCACGAGATGACCTGGTAAATCTGTGTCACTGCGAGTGTGAAGCCCTATTAGCACAAAGGCAGGGCCAGTCACGCCAGCGTGGGACTGAGTATGACAGGTCTCTCAGAGGCTCCTCCCTCCTCATAGAAAGATCACACCCCTGCCCACAAGTCTGTTCCCCTTGAGAGACAGGGTTTTATGGTGATCCAAACTGTAAGCTGCTGCGTGACTGCAGGCGCTCGCGCGCACGCACACTCATCACGTCACCCACCTGCAGGGAGCTGAACTATGGTCCACAGAAAAACTCCATCCTTTGTTCTCTTCCCGCTCGTAAACCGAACCTCACATCATGTACCATACACCGCTTGTAAATGAACGTATGTGCTTTTCAGGTTAAAGTTGCTATAAGTCACTGATATTGCTGCAATAAATGGGCTCCGAAACATAATAAAGCAACCGTACATGGTTACAGGTGTGTGAACATCACTGTACAGCCTTGCCCGTATGAGATGATTTTTAAAGGTCCTGGCCTTGTATCCATTTGACATGCGATTTTATCGAAGGGCAAGCAAGCTGTGACACAGTCTGTTGGCCACTTACTTTCCCATGCCGTTCCTGCTTTGCTGAAGATGAGCAGATCACTGTGCTATCACCCTGTACTGATGTAGTCCTGCGACTCACTCCTTGGTGGTAACCGTGCTGCATAGTTTGCCACACCATTCTCTGCACCCTGGCATAGTGCTTACATTGAACCAAACCTGACGCAAAATCTGGACCTCAACGTATACACTTGGGGGCATATTTATCAAATTTCCATGCAACGCAGCAAGCCACCTTCGTGCGCTGCGTGAAAGGGAAAGGGCAGAAATGCACTGTATTTAACATTGTACAGCACATTCCTGCTATGCCTGCGCTGGCAAACAAACTCCTGCCTTGCCCCAACGCGGGCATCCTTGCACCATGGTGCCTGCATTGTAGACAGGATTGTTTTTGTGCAGAAAGGAACACCTTTCTGCACAAAACCAATCCTCAGAGGCGTTTTCATCTTTCTAAGTGTGCTGCAGAAAGCAGCACACTGAGAAAGAGGGAAAAAACTAGGAGAAATAAACATACTTCTCCTTGTGACACCTCTTGTGGAGAGGCGTAGCAGTTTGACACATTCCCGAGTGTACCACTAATTGTAAATCTGGTAATGCACCAAAATACATAGGTGAATGCATGGGAACACCCACGCTCTGCCCATGTAACGCCTCCCAGGGGCAGAGTAACGCAAGGCTGCGATTCGAGCTGCTTTGCGGTACTCCACATGTACCAAGCCACACAGAGCCATGCAAGGTGGCCTTGTGTGGCTTTGTAGATATCATTCAAGCTTTTGCGTCCACCTTGGAACCCTTTGTGTAGCACAAGGGCAACGCAAACCCATGATAAATATGGGCCTTATTTTAAAAAACCCTGCCACAACGAAATTTGCAACAAGGAGAAACGCAGCAGTAAATCTGTTCTGCTTAACTGGTTGCAAATTCTGCAATTAAATTATCTTATGGCAGTTAAATCTATGGGATCAATAATAATGGTACAATAACTTTGGAGAATAAAGTATTTGTTGGATATACCTGTGTTTTGTTTAGTCTCAGCTTTGACTCAAAGTAGCATAGAGGGTTATTATGTCTCCTGCAAAGTACATTATGTAACACACAGATGACAGACTTTTATTTTATGTAATTGGGTTACTGCTTTTAACACAGATATCCTTTTGTTACTTGCAGTTCATAAATTGTAATCCTAATATAGCACAGTGAGCTAAGAATGACATGTGGCTCCTACACCCTGTAACCCTCACTATCTTATATAACACATACTGTACATTGATTTACACACACATGATTTATTGTCAATGTATAATGTGTACGTGTGATGTAAAGTGCTCTGACACCCTGCATTGGGATGAGTACCTCTGTAGCGCTATAAAATAAATTAAATAAAATAGTGGTATATAAATAGTTATTTGGGTAAATACTGGGACAGACCAACACATCTGATCTTCTTTGAGTTTAAGCATATCTATACTAATATAATAAAGAGAGAGCCCAAACCTTTGAGGCGGATAATCTCAGGAACCACAGCACCAATCACAACACCCAATACAGCGTTGGAAAGGGCAGTTGCAGCAGAAGGACATAGGCTATGCAGACGCCCACCATATACATTTAAAAGGTAAAATAACCATGCCAGCAAAGTAGTCCCTTGTGGGCGTGTCTGCGTTGTGCTGTGGGCGTGTGCTGGGGGCGTGACAAATGCTGGGGGTGTGTGGTACGTTCCGCCCTTCATGCCATGTCTCATATCGTGTGCTGTGGGCGTGTGCTGGGGGTGTGGGCGTGTGTGGGGCGCGGGATTACGGAAATAAAAAAGCGAGCGTTGTGCCCAATATTTCATTGTTTTTTCTTCCCAGGTTCTGTACATTCCAGCTCCCCCCGGTGTCCACCCTGCTCCCTTTAAATACCCCTGCACCCCATAATCATAACCCACCCTTACTCCTTAAAATACCCCAATACCCTTAAACACTAACCCATCTTAACCCTATAAATATACCCTGTACCCCAAAACCCAAGCCTATCCCTAAACTCTAAAAATACCCCTGTACCCCAAAACCAAAACCTAGCCCTGAACCCTATAAATACCCCTGTACCTCAAAACCCAAACCTACCCCTGAACCCTAAAAATACCCCTGTACCCCAAAACCCAAACCTAGCCCTGAACCCTTAAAATACCCCTGTACCCCAAAACCCAAACCTACCCCTGAACCCTAAAAATACCCCTGTACCCCAAAACCCAAACCTAGCCCTGAACCATAAAAATAACCCTGTACCCCAAAACCCAAACCTACCCCCTGAACCCTAAAATACCCCTGTACTCCAAAACCCAAACCAAGCCCTGAACCCTAAAAATACCCCTGTACCCCAAAACCCAAACCTAGCCCTGAACCCTTAAAATACCCCTGTTCCCCAAAACCCAAACCTACCCCTGAACCCTAAAAATACCCCTATACCCCAAAACCCAGCCCTGAACCCTAAAAATACCCCTGTACCCCAAAACCCATACCTATCCCTAAACCCTAAAACTACCCCTGTACCCTATAACCCAAAACTATATCTGAACCCTTAAAATACACAAACACCCCAAAACATATACCTCAGTATCCCAAAACATATACCCCTATACCCATACTTACCTTATCCAAACATAAAAAAAAAACATACTTTTACCATTCATGCATTTACAACGAATTTAGTTGTAAATGTATGCATGGTAAAAGCATATAAAATGTAATGCCATGCGTTATAATGGCATTGCGGAGTCATGGTACTTTCGTAATGAAAGTATGCGGAGTGATGGTATGCGGAAAGAAAGTTGCGGAATAATGGGTGTTTACCCTCTCCCAGTAAGTACATTGGTGGCACGGCGGCCCACCTCTCCAGCAACATACTCATATTGTTTCACTACCGATTTGAAAAATGCACAGGTCTCTCTCATTGATGGCCAGCACCGACATACACTTTTAGACACACCTCCCGCCACAAGTTCTAGAATTGCAAACTTAAGAGCTGGGGAGCTACGTTCGAATCTCGGCATCAGCTCAACATCCTGTGATTCCAGGCAAATCGCTTTGTCTCCCCGTGCCTACCACAAATGAATGTGTTCTCTGTAATGTAAATTGTGCTCATGCCATGTTGTCGAGTTCGCGCTATATAATATTGCAAGGAAAAATAAAGTAGGGAAACTCGAGTTTACACACTACTGAACGCGCACTCTTAAGTGCATCAGCAGTGCACTGTGAATCGGAGCGTTTCACAGGCCTGTCACAGATAAGAAATGCTATCAAAACGAAACCCTACAAAACATTATACTACTGGCCGGCAGCAATTCATACCCGGACAACGTCGGGACGGGCTGCTAGTTTCTTATATACAGAGACAGAACAAAGTCAAAAGTATGCATCTCTTAAGTACTTATGAAGTGATAAGCTGTGTGCCTTTGTTTCTCTTTCATTGCATTTAGGTGTGAGGCTTCTGATCACTCCCAGCCAGGAGACTCCAGCAAAAGGAGGCCTGATGGCCCCTTAACTTCAGCTCTTGTTATGGGCCCAGCTGGAATCTAATAAGCCCCTTCCCCAGCTGCACGTTGCTGCTCGAAACAAACGCAGATAACGTGCAGGCGCTGCTAAATGTGTCCCTATGTCTGACAATTATATTGGGACAAGTTTAGCATCTTTCTGTGGGGCCTCCCTCTTGGCAAGGTAGACAGCGTGCAGGCTATGAAAAGAGTGGGTAGACGCCATCTACCGGCAACGTGTGCCCTGCTTGTGACTGTCTAGGCCCTTCACTACCTCCCTCTCTTGGACAGCCGCCAGGAACCTCCAGATTTCTGTGTGGCACACCCCTGCATAGGAGAAGCATCCCACTGATTTAGCTTTCTCTTTATGTTTTTACAGGTTTGTACATCACTGTTTAATGCTGAAGAATTTGCACCACTGGATCCTACCCAAGACCTCATATTTCCACCTGAACTAATGGTAAGAATTTTTGCTAAATTGTTGCCTCTCTGTTGACCTTTACATATTACAGGAAGCGTACAACCTGCACGATGTTGAGGGTAGCTAAGCTCTACATCACAAACAGTGAAATCCGAGTCTTGCGCAGGACGTAACTTCCCACAGACAAGGCACCACACACTGGCAACGGATGGCCATACAAGACACGACTGTCAGTACAAGTGTCTGTCTACTACAGGTCAGTACCTTCGATATTTAATGTATTATCTAATCCCTCTATGCGGCTGGGGCACCAAACTTCCTCTTTGATTCACCCTGTAAAAATGTCCTACAATTAAAAAGTGGACCAGGCTGAGAAGGTGATTTAGGGCCTGATTTAGAGTTTGAGGAAGCTGAAAATCCTCCAATTTCTGGACAAAATTCTAAATATGTAGTAGAATCTCGTGGCTGAATTTCCCCCACAATAGTATTTCTGTGGTGGAGCAAATTCAGCTGGTGGTCTCCTAAATTGGAGTATTGTCAGTTTCCTCAAAATGAGTCTCCTAAATTTGAGTATTGTCAGTTTCCTGAAAATGAGTCCCTTGCTCGTACCCAGTACAGGCTGATAGGAAACATTCCCAAACCAGACAGATATAGACATGGCCCTAGATAAAGTTTTGCCATCTTATGCCAAAAGGCAACATGCCCGCCCACCCACTCCGACACATGTGCATTGTTTGTTGGTGATTGAAGAAATCTCCTGACCTCTATCTTTGGCACAATAGACAGCTGCTACACTAAAAGAATGTCCATTTATTACTCAATGTGGCTAACCCTAACTCAGTGCCTTCCTCAGCCGCTCTCCTGGTCCTTCATCAGCAGAATCAAATCCATAAATCAAATATTTGTTTTAGCTCGTGAACAAATCTCCATCTGTCAGTAACAGCAGTTCACAGGTGTTCCTCTTGATTTCTCTCCGCAGCTCCTGGCTGAAGCCCACCCCAAAAGAAAGCTGGTTTTCCAGGGAGAAAGAATTCAATGGATTGCTCCTTCCAGCCTTGGCGAGCTCCTGGAGCTAAAAGCCTTGCACCCCAGAGCACCACTGATTGTGGGGAACACCATCCTTGGTAGGTAGAAAACATGCGGCCAGTTTAAGGGAGGGCCTGGTACTTATCAAAAACGTCAGGTGTAATAGATAGCAGAAAGTCCTATCTTTTTCCAATTCATGTACACGCTTATACTCTTAAAACTTTCATTTTACTATCCAGCTTAAAAATGAAGGGAGTGAAATCTCCCCTTTTTAATAATTCTTATATACCCAGCAAGACTTGCAGTTTCAAGAGGTTGTAAATAGAAGCTGTTATTATTACTCTAGTCCGTGACACTCCTGAAGGCCGAAAGAGCTAGACTGCCCAGAGTGCACACAGATCCTTGAGCGAGGATCACGTGATCACTGAAAAGGGGTAGTGCCTCACTATGTCAAGTGTTTTGCATCCATTTGTATTTACATATCTGTGACATGAGATCTTGCCCTTCTTTCTCAGGCCCAGACATGAAGTTTAAGGGCATTTTCCACCCTGTTCTTCTGTTCCCGGTACAACTTGTAGAACTGAACATTGTGCTCTTTACAGAGAAGGGTGAGTAGCCTGTTTTTTTTTGCTTTTCTCAATGGTAAGTGATTTGCTGATATTGTTTGAGTAGTAAGCATGCAACTACATTTGCATTACACTAGGCCGAATGTATTTTGGAGCAGAGTGTAAAATTTCCAGTGTATGAATTTGAAGAAGTCATCCCATTGGATTGGAAATCTAAAGATCTTATGCTCACAATCGTGGATGCTAGAGCACCCTAATACCAAGCAGCCCCCCACACCAGGAAATACCAAACACATATTAAATAGTGCACATTAGATTGATCAGATCAGATTCATTTAAGCAACTATAAGGAGCCATGTTGGCCACCTCGTTAAAGCTGTCATGTACGTATTGTGGAACTGGCAGGTCCAATATGAGCATTGCTAATATTTCAGAAGTATTTATAACTTTCCTGGAGTTTTTACAGGAGTTTCTCTGGATCTTTCTGCACCCCAGAGCTTCATTCCTTACTGCTGTATTGGACAGGAGCTTAGAAATGGACTGTTAGGAGCTTTGCGCGCATCCGAGATGGTCGCGTGAGCACAGGGCTCCCGAGGACCCTCGCTGCCTCCCACATTTATCCTGTACAATATCCTGATTTGATGGAAGATCATTGAAGGCACAACCCGGCTGATGTACTAGCAGGTTTTTGGGTCGAAATCGGACGCAGGGTCCCCGAGCTTTGCCGTCTTGAACTTTGTGGCCTTCTCCATGGAGCAGCCTGGACCTTGAGTGGTGGCAGTGCCCGGGTCGTAATTCAACAACAACGGCTTGCGGAGATCGGACCACAGCCTCACTTCACTTTCGTTTCTCCGGCGCACTGCCTCATATATGCGGTGTGTCTGTTGATCGGACGACCCCTGATGCCAGCTCTTTGAGTTTCGGCGGGCGACTGTTTGGCTGTGGTCTCCACTTGGCTCAACTTTGCCTCCTGTGTTCCCGTGTGCGACTTTAAAGGAGTCATTTGGACCAGATCCCAAGCCTCCCTCCAGGGCACCCGACTCGCCATGACGGGCAAGCCTGAGGGTGAGAAACGGAAGGTCAAGACTACTATCCGTGGAGGTTCTACCCAGACGAACGTCATGGACCGCTATACACTCTCTAAAGGATCCCCTGGTGGCGCATCTAAGACCCGGGAGGAGGTGGTCAATGATCCTGCTATGTTGGCAGACTTAACACTACAAGACGTGATGGGCGCCATTGCTGGCATTCAGTCTTCTATTGGCCAACAGTATGAAGCCTTGGGCCTGAAGTTGGACACGGTGGCTATCGATGTCAACCTCATTCGCACTGACTTGGCCAAGACGAATGAGAAGGTGAAGTCGTTAGACCTGAAGACATCCAGCCTTACCACGGACGTGTCCGACTTGCAAACAGAAGTGCGCAATCTTCGATCTGCTAATGACTTTTTTGCTCGTCGCTTGGAGGATTTTGAAGGCCGTGCACGGCGCAATAACGTGCGTATTATTGGGGTCCCGGAAGAATCTAGTCCACTCGCCACTGATCTTCGAGTGGAGGACCTCATTCTTAATCATCTGGCACCAAAGGGCCTGAGCAAATTCTTTGCCATCGAACGTGCGCACAGAGTGCCAGGGGGGACAGGCGAAACCCGGCTTCCCCCCCCGTCCGATTATTGCACGGATCTTCAACTTTAGAGATCGCGACGCCATTTTGCAGGCGGCACGGACAAGCGGCCCTACGCAGTTCGAGAACGCTGCGGTGAATTTTTATCCGGATTTTTCTCAATCGGTCCAGAAACAACGTATGGGTTTTCAGGGTGTGAAACGGCGACTAAGAGACATGGAACTAAACTATGCTATGCTATGTTATTCCCGGCCCGACTGCGTGTTGAATATGACAATCGAACATTTTTCTTTGTCAGACCTGAGGAAGTGAGTGACTGGTTGGACACTTTGCCGAATCACCGTGCTGGCCAGGAACATGCTGGTGGTGCGGAAGGGGGACTGATGGACCAAGAATGAATATGGTGCCTGTGTCCGGAACACTTTTTAACGTGATCGGCCGGAGGTTACTGACTTTTTTTGATCATTCCGTTCGTATCTTCGGAGGTAGCGGGGATGGCGGGGACCCTTTCCTCCTCTGGGGTTTTCTTTGTGTAGATTAGTTCATGTTTGTAATTGCTAGGGCGCCAGGCACACTGCAAATTGGGGTGGCTTTTGAGTCGGTGCAGGGTGGGGGGGGAGTTGTGTTGGGGACCTCGGGGGGAGGGAGGGACATGTTTTGGGATTGTTTGTGTTTGTTTTTTCTTTTTCAAGGCAAGGTACTTTCACTATCTTTGACATTGGTGTGATGCTCGTTATGGGATGGGAGTTCATTGTGGATGGGGGTAGGGGGTTGAAGGTATTATGCTGGAATGTGAATGGGTTGGGTGAGCGCATAAAGAGAGGGGTGGTTATGCAGCTGTTGCGGCGCCTTTCGCCTGATGTCGTTCTGTTACAAGAGACACACTTGATAGGAAATACTTGTCACGCTCTTAATAGACTGGGTTATCGTCTTGCTGCCCACTCTGGTTTTACATCTAGTTCTAGAGGAGTGGGTATTCTAATTAGGGTTTCCCTCCCCCTCGAGGTTGATGATGTGATCCTCGATGCCAGGGGTTGGTATGTTGCACTTGTCGGGCGGTGGGAGTGAAAACCTATCTCGTTGGTGTCAGTTTATGTCCCTCCGGGCTTGCAGTCCACGACATTCACGGACCTGGGGCGGATGGTGCTGGGTCTCCCTGAGGGTGTTTTGATACTGGGTGGTGATTTTAACTCCGTCATTTCTGGCAAGATAGATCGCTATCCCCCCCGAGATCTTCCTGCTGCGCAGTCCTGGTTGGGCGACTTCCTGGAAACATTGGGCCTCATAGACTGCTGGAGACTAATGCATCCAGAGCAAACACAGTTCACTTTTCACTTGGGGTCTCATGGCAGTCTTTCTAGATTGGATTATATCCTGATACCGGCGGCACTGTCCCCCTCGATTGGAGAGATTAGACACCTGGCCCAGGGCATTTCGGATCATTCCCCTATTTGCTTTCATTTTAATCTTAGCATCGGGGCTGAAGGCAGGGTGGCTCCGATTAACCCATGGTACCTCCTCAACCCCAAGACACGCGCTGAATTGATGAAATCATTTGATTTGTATTTTACTGAAAATGTTGGTTGTGTATCCTCACCTGTTTCGTTGTGGGAAGCTTTTAAGACTGTGATCAGGCGACAGGCATGGTCTTTGGTGGGGTGTGCCAAGAAACGTAAGAATGAGGCAATAGTCCAGCTCGAAACTGAAATCACAGACCTGGAGATTGCATTGGAGCGGGGGGTGTCTCGGGATGCATTACATGTCCTCCACCTTAAACAATTAGAATATAAAACTCTGGTCACTGATGCGGCAAAGACGATGAGTAGGGAACAGCAGGGACGACTCTATGATGTGGGTGATAAAGCAGGTAAATTGATTGCTTGGCTGGACAGAAGAGAGAGAGCGAATCGAGTGGTTCTGGTGATTTTGACACATGATGGTGTGGGTGTAACTGATCCCGTGGGCATTGTTGAATGCTTTGCTGATTAGTTTCGAGAGGTTTATACCTCGGTGTCTGACAGGCCTCAAGAGGATTCGCACTTGTTGCTCCGTGACATAGCGCTACCCTGTTTGTCGGAATCGGAGCGTGATTGCTTGGATGCCACGCCCTCGGTGGATGAGGTGTCTCTCGCGCTGCGCTCCCTTTGCTCCGGCAAGGCTCTGGGTCCCAATGGCCTTCCTGTGGAATTGTATAAGTTACGCCCTGATACTTTGGCTCCCCATCTGCGTGCTATGTTTCTGGCTGCGCGAGATAATGGTTCCCTCCCCAGGGACCAGCGTCTTGCGACCATTGTGGTGATCCACAAGGAGCGTAAACCTCGAGATCGCTGCTCGTCTTATAGACCCATTTCGCTTTTAAATGCGGAACCCAAGATCCTCGCCAAATTGCTTGCTAATCGTCTGATTACGGTGATCGGCGACCTGATTAATCCGGATCAATCGGGTTTCATCCCGCACCGTAACACGGCATTAAATTTGCGACGTTTGCATGGTGTTCTCGCGAGGGCCCCGACGCTGCGTGAACCGGCCATCTTGGCGTTCCTGGACGCCACGATGGCCTTTGACACGATCGAGTGGTCTTATCTCTGGGCGGTACTCGCCAAGTTTGGATTCGGCGCCGGTTTTATCGGTTGGGTCAAACTCCTGAATGAAACACCGCTAGCCCAGGTGGTGGTTAATACTCGCGTCTCCGCTCCTTTTACTCTTGGTAGGGGCACACAACAGGGTTGTCCGTTGTCCCCACTCCTTTTCGCTTTGGCGTTGGAGCCCCTCGCCGCCTGGCTACGGTGGGAACTCTCGATGAAGGGAATACGCTGGTCGCCGGAATTTGAGGATCGCATTTCCCTATACGCGGATGATATTTTATTGTACCTTAACTCTCCCCAAAAATCACTCAATGTGTTGTTTGACGTACTTACCTCCTTCGGGAAGAACTCGGGCCTTATCATTAACTGGTCGAAATCCTACATTTATGTACTGGCGGGTGATGCCCCTCGTTTGCCACGGGGCTGTCCCATCCAGTTGTCGCAATCTGGCTTTAAGTACCTGGGTGTGTTTATCTCCATGGAACCGGCGGTTCGCTACGAACGTAATTTGCTCCCCCCACTCCAACGATTACGCTCCGATGTAGCGCGTTGGCGTAAATTACCGTTGTCTCCCTTGGGGTGTGCGGCCCTTTTTAAGATGATGTCCTTACCTCGTTTCCTATATGCCCTCCAGAATAGTTTTGATGTTATCCCGTCGACGTATTTTCGGGAAATAGAATCGTTGCAGAGGCAACTAATATGGGACGAACGTTCGCGCATAGCTCTTCCGAAATTGACACTCCCCTGGTATGATGGCGGTATATCGCTCCCGGATATTCGTAGGTATTACTGGGCTTCCCACCTTGCTGCCATCAACCACGGGATGTATGGCCCGGCGTTGAATCCAGCATTCGAAATGGACAAGTAGCTGCTCCCGGGTGGAGATTATTATAGGGCACTTTACTCGAGACCCTCCCGTTCACAACTTACGGGACCTACCGCTATAGCTGTGCGGGTATGGCATAGCGCAACTGAGGCTATGGGCTGGAATGATAAATTGACGGGTGCAACACCACTCTATGCCTCTGCGAAGTTGGGTGGCCTATGGAGGACGAAGGGATTTGATAAGTGGGACATGATCGGTATTAGTAAAGTGCGTGATCTCTGGGTTAAAGGAAAAGTTAAGGCCTTCTCTGACATACAAAACGGAGTATAATTTGAGTGACAGGGAGAGATTTCGTTACATCCAGGTACGTCATGCTCTGAATTCTGTGTTGCCAGTGGGTAGTGCTGTTCCGGATTCCTCCCCCCTCGAAGATCGTATACTGGATGGCTATGTGCCGGATAGTACTATCTCGCTGTTCTACAAGATGTGATTAATGACCGATCGGGTCTGCTCGATCGCCTCCGTTAGGCCTGGATTGCTGATGGTATTGAACTGGACGATGAGGATTGGCAGTCTGCGATTGCCTCTCCCAAGGAGGTGGCGATTCCAGCCCGTCTCCGTCTGGTCCAACTCAAGATCCTCCATAGAATTTATCTCACTGGTCCCCGTCTAATTCATATGGGCTTCTCTACGGATGGTATGTGTCGGCGTGGGTGTGGTCTCCTTGGCACCTATCTCCACATCATATGGGAATGCCCTGTGGTGGTGCGATTCTGGAAACGTATACATGAGATTATGGGTGATGTTATGATGCCGGAAGCCCGACAATGTTTATTGAATGTATGGGGTCCGAATGACTATGACGTGTCGCAGCTTCGGTGGGTGACTTTGGCCATCATGGTTGCGAAGAGGGATATTGCCCAGTTGTGGGGATCCCCAAGGCCGCCTACAGTGACTGCTTGGAAAGAGAGTCTGGACTGGTGCATGTTTCGAGAGAAAACGGTATATATTGCAAGAGGCAGGCCCACAAAATGGGGGAAGATTTGGAATCCGTGGAACTCATACCGTGGAGATATTTGTACACCCCCGCTTTCTGCTATCCAGAGTCCTTCGCCATCGCCCTGACTTATATCCCTTCCGGCTGTGGTATATCGTATTGTTCCTATGCAACACTGCCTCTGCCTCCCTCCCCTCATCTGCATTCAATGACTTTTTGCTCCTGATTCATGTATCTCCCGTCCTCCATGAGCACAGACCTAATGACTGTATTATTGCTGTACTGCCTTGCTTGCCTGTTTGATGTTTTGTTGTTTTTGTGTTTCAAATAATTAAAAAAGTAAAAAAAAAAAAAAAAAAGAAATGGACTGTTGGTAACATTGGTGGAAAACAAGCAGAATTTGCCTTAGTCTGCTCTTCACCTCCGACCTCCCACCTCCACCGGGCAAATCCAAATTGAGCGTCATAAATCCTAGACGCCCTCTATCTTCTATAGGTTTTATCTTAGGGACTGGATTTAAGTGCACAGCGTCTTGCTTATCATTCTCAGTAAAGGGCCATGATAAGAGAGTTGAGGATGGAGATGTGAATGAGAAGTGTCCAGAAAGAGGTGGATAGGAAATCTTCTTGATTTCATTTTCCAATTGCACTGTGAAGGCAAAAGTGGTTACATCCAAGAGGTAGAGTTGGGGGTCCAGTCTGCACTTACTGACACAGGCGGCTCCTGTAGAAGATCAGCAGACGTACAAACTCAAATCATCAAATTAGATACAAGTCAATAACCAATTCATTCATGTATTAGTGAATGTTACACAAGAAATTCAAACCATAAATTTAAATGCAAACTGTTATAAAGTTGCCTCAATAACAGAAAGCAGACAAAATATCCATGAAGGGACTAGGAGGACGTCTGGGGAAAATTGTGGAGATGTCAGGATAAAGGTGTCAGCATAGAAAGCATCTGAAAGGTAGTATTTATAGATCAAGTGTAGCTTCTTCTAATAAGGGGGAGGGCATCTCTCATAAGGAATAGGAAAGAGAATTCTAAGAGTCAAGGAAATCTCATTCAGAGAAGGGAGAAAGGCATCTGAATGTAAGTGTACATTGCACTAGTTTAAATAATATCATTCTAAATTTTGCTACAGCTACACACAGTTCCCATGTAGGGGACCAATCAGACAGTGGCGTAACGAAACTTGAGGGGCCCCCCTGCAAAGCACATGGAGGGCCCCCCGCGGGGCGGCCCACCATGTACCACTTTGCCCTACCACCCAGAAATCTAGCATATTTTGCTTTGAAACGTCCAACGTTTAAATGAAATGCCTCTATATTGTCTTTCTGTAAGTTCTAGTGAGAAAGTGGGAAACACTCAACATACACGCTATGCCATTTGCAACAATACTGTCAAAAGCAGATTATTTATCTGAGGCAGCAATCAGAACAATTCCAAGGAGTGATCCTATTGTCTCAGGAACTGCCTATGGCTGCCAGCTCCTGTGCAGGCTGAAGATAATATCGGCAGACACAGATCAGGGCAGGGACCACTGATCCGGGACACAGAGAGACCTTCTGAAGTGAAGCCATGGCCCCACTGATGTCATTAGCACTGGGGTTCCTCCTCACCGCCACATTTAATGTCCCGGGCCTCGTCCCATTGTTGTTGATGTTTTTTGTTTTTTTTGTTAGTAGTACAGAAACAACAGAGGGAGAGGTAAGGGCCACCACCTATCCAGGTGTAACGTCCAGATGCATTCCAATGGGGCTTCTCAGCCCTGTGCAGCCAATCAGATCATGGCTAATGGGTCACTGGGCATCTGGGTAGCAAGGTTGGGAGAAGATGGACAATGTGTGTTCGAGGGATGCACCAATGACCTCTGTGCCTCTGCTTCACAGGTGCCCTGGCAGTGCCAGTGCTGACCCAGTACCCCGCAGCAGCGGTTGCGCCTGGAGAGCCCATTACCCTGAAGTGCGCCATGACCGAGGGGCAGTTTAAAGACTTTTGTGTACTCTGGGTTGGGGTTCAGCAGAGGGCTGGAAGAGCCCCAGGGTTCATTCTGAGATATTGTACATCCAAAGGTCTGACCAGAGGGGGTTCCAGAGCGGTTCTCAGGGTCCAAGATGAAGCCACCAATGAGGGGTATTTGAAGATTGAGGGCGCTCTGCTCGAAGAGGACGCTGTGTATTCTTGTTACACATGGGATAAAAATGCTACACAGTGCACAGTGACGTGTGCTGATGGGTAAGAGGTGCGAAAACGGCACTCTGCACTCAGGACAAGGCGCAGGCAGGGCAGGGGAGATGGAAATATGTTAGCAGTGGGCCTATATGATTGCACACAGGCAGTGAAGTGCACAGTACAATGAAATACAACGATCACAGCGGCACACAGAACAAAGCATAACATGGTACACTGCACACCAAAGTGTTCTCGTGGGCACAAAACCAAGCAAATGCGAGAGGGAACTTCACGCCGTAACAACCCATGGCATATCAATAGCCTGGTCTATTTTAAAGGAATCTGTTCTTTTTCATAATGCTTGTATGTACACTGAGTGACAAGCGCTGGTGCACAAAGAGACAATGGGTAGGGTACGCGTTTTAGGAGAATGGGACAGAGCTGTTTGAATGTGAATGCTCAATGCAGAATACGAGTCTATTCAGGTCAGAGAGAGGGCACTGCATAAAGAAACAAGTGGCACTGCACTATGCAGCACATTGCATTGTGCATTGCAGTACAGAAGAATGGACTGCACAGAGCGCGGGACCGCAGCACAAAACACTGGACTAGGCAATGTGCAAGGTGTGACGTAGTAGTACGACATATGGGTCTGGGAGGGCAAAATGTTACACCTGTGCATAATGTAAATTCTATGCAACCTAGAGTGTGTGGCTTGCTAGTCTGAGAGTGAGACTGCACGTAGAAGAATGTGGGACTGGACAGACAAGCACATTGTACTTGTCTGGGCAGTGCAGAATGTGGTCTTTGGCCCCTCGGAAGAAAGAATAAGCTACGTAGGATGTGGCTGTGCATTAAGTGTCTTTCTGTGCATCTCTGCCCATTGGATAACACAGGCGCTGAGTGTGGGACTGGGTAGCACATTGGGCAGGAGAATAGCGAACTATGTATCACAGAAGAGGGACCTAGTTACATAGAATGGTAGACTGCTTACTGCGAAATGTGGGACTATGCAGCTTGGAATTTGGGACTGGGTTGCTTCGAATGTGTGATTGTGCAAAACAAAACGTGAAACTGGGCAGCACAGGATGTGACCACAGTGTTAACCCATGCAGAATGTAAACCCAGTGCAGATATCGTGACTTCCTGGTAGTGGATGAAGACTTGCCGAGCAAAGACCTTCGGACTGGGCTGCATAGAATGTGGGGCCCACACTCCCAAGTTGGAAAGCCTCCTGTGCAGTGGATTACAGCGGTGTGTGCAGCAACGTATGTGGTCCTGGAAAAGACCGAATGAGTGAACAGTGTTACTCCGCTGCAGAGCGTAGACGCAGTGCCGGATCCATTGATTTTATAGGATTACAGGTTCATTTATCATTTTATGCTGACGGTATAATTGTAACATCTAATGGAAATATCAACTTACATCACGGAGCTGTTTTATGTCTGGTGACATTCACACACACAACGATTTAGATATTTTGTGGAGTTATTTGAGGTAGGCAGTGGTAACTCTTGTCTGTGGGCCAGGGCTTTAAATGGGCTGGGTCTCACCGGTACTGAGCACCAGCAAATTTTTAAAGGAGGCCTGGAAATGGGTCTATCAGGTTCTGTTTTGTGCCCTAGCACAGGCAGTTCGTTTTTTTTTCCGGACTGCAGTGACAGCAGGCACATGGATGTGCTCTGATCACACTGCTCACTTCGCATTAGTGGAGAAGTTACGGCATGAAATCATGCCAGGTGAGCGTTGTAGGGGAAGGGAAATTATTTAAAGAGAGTCATTTTCTCTCTGGATTTCCCTTCTCTTTATGAAACTCAGGAGCAGCAACACTGTTGTTGTGTCACCAGGGCTTTAAGTGGAAGCGTTTTCAATATTATAAACAAGCCATAGTTGCTGCTTATTAATCTTATGCAACTGACAACCATTGACGAAGCCAATAGTCCTTGATTGTAGGTATGATGATACTTATTGTATCATATATCTGGATGCACTGACAGAAACAGCAAAATACAAGTCGGGCGGCACACTGTGCTAAACACAGATGATTTTTAGTTTACATGTTTTTAAGCCATGCCCTTAATTATATTGGCCACGCCCCTTTGAGTGATCTCCCAGCTTTTTCATCCCGCTTAAAACCCTGCTGTGGGGCCAACATAGCATTGCAGTGAGGTTGTTTTATTAGCTTGGCTTTGCAGGTTATTGTACATGCATTTCCACTCACACAGCTGACTCCTCTGGTGAGCACCAGGCAGTGATTCTCACCTCCACTGGGGCTTGGAGTTGGTCACCGGCTCCGGGTTTCTTTCACGTACCTCTGGCCCTCTGCTGCAGCTTAAGTCACTGTGAGGCACGCAGCTGATGTCAGCTAGGAAGCGGGTTCTCCCCCAGCTGAGTGACGCTGCGGGGCCCTGCTGCAGCTGGAGGCCTTGGGGAGCCGGGGGTGTCTGGGGAGGGATTCTGTTGCCTTTGAATGTAGTTTGGGGCTCTGCTGCAGCTGAAGAGTCACGTCCTCTTGGTATTTGGAGGAAGACGTCCCACTACTGTTATTTTCCATGCCCATGGAAGTGCCTTCCCAGGGTATTCCTGGGGTTGGAGTGTCTGCGTCTTTGGAGTTTTTTTCCATGTACCGGTGTCTGGTGTCCTTGTGTAACATGCACACACCACTTTGCCCTTGTATCACACGGTTTGCTACCTCTCACATGTTTTTATCGTTGATACTTGCACAAGTGCCACCCTGCCTACATAACGCTTGTTCGTGTGCCTGAGTGTCTAGCACCTTTTGCAGTATTACACCTAAAATGATACTTTGTTCTCTCTTGTAACCGCACACTTGTCACTTTTTTCTTCCTGTGCACTTTTTACTACCTCATGTATTTTTGGCTGCTCACAACTGTCACTACCCCATGTATGCTGTTTGCTCACAACTGTCTCTATTACTTTTACTACCTCATGTATTTTTGGTTGCTCACAATTTTTAATACCTCATGTATATTGTTTGATCACAAATGTCACTATTATTTTTGTAACGTAACGTATGCTTTTGTAAGATTTCTCATTATGTTCCATTTCTGTTCCTTTTGTGAAGCGCTCTGACACCTTCGGGTAAAGTCCGCGCTATATAAAACTGCATAAATAAATAAATAAATAAATAAATAAAAAGAGTCGACATTTACACGGCTCTGCTGTAGCAGGGGCACATCAAGAGCTCTGGAAAAGGTGTACTTACTTGGGGAGGGCGAGTCTGCTGTCGAGGGCTGCGCTGCGGTATTTAGTGGAGTTTATGGACATTATGGGCTCTGCAGCAGCTGAAGGCAATTTGGCCGCTCTGCTGCATCTGAGCCAGCTTGAAATTGTGACTTGTGCTGCAGTTGGAGGTCATATGAGAACATTAGGTGCTGCACTGACAGCATCTGTGTGTGCTCTCTGCCCCAGGTGGAGAAAGCTTGTGTGGTGTGCTGCAGTCGAAGGTAGCCTGACATCGTAATCTCTGATACTGTTGGACTTCAGTTCAGATGAGCTCTTCTAAAGCCAAACGCAACTTCCGGGAACTTTGAACACGCAGACTGGCATGTGGCACCGTGGGCTGCTGGGCATGCAGTGTTGTCAATCCTCCTCGCCCCCACCCCACCCGTACCACTCACTGTCTGTGCCTATCCTCCTGGCTCAAACTCAAACTGTGACGACGCAAAGGCCAGAGGAGACTCACTCACGACACTCACCTGAGGGGCCGGGGCTGCTGCTGGGCCTGGCCTGAGGCTGCTGCAGCTCAGAGTTAGGGCGGCGCGAGGATGGGCAGAAGGCAGGCAGGGGGGGCTGAGCCTCAGGGGGGGCATCGCAAGGCTAGCCAGGTAGGGGCCTGGGCCGAGCAATTTACATTTTGGCAAATAAAGAGGCCTCGCCAGTGACGGACTTCGGTCGGACAATCCTGACCTGAGCGTGGCGTGGCTTTGTATTCACTTGGCTATGCGCGCCCCTGGCCTGATGCATTACGCGCATTTTTTATTGCGTGAGCATACGGTGATTGCGCATGTGTTGTCTTGTTCTCCCGACAAATGTAATGCGCATGCGGGCAGGACAGGACTTCTGCGGGCCCCCGCCGACTAGAGTGGACGGCGGTGCGGGGCAGCACGCAGCGGGAACCCCGGCCGGGGCCCCTGAACCTGAGGCAATTATAAATGGTGTGCGTGCGTGGGCCCCAGCTGGGGCCCTGAATGATGAGGTTCTCTTCCGAAATGGTGCCGGGTTGCCCCTGCATGAGCAGGCTCTTTGTTATTCTAGTAATTGTGACGGTGGAGGGTGCGGTGCTCGCGGGTGCGGCCGTGGCGCTCACTTGTTTACAAACTTTCCGCCTTCCGGGACGCGTATGCGCGTGGGGGCAGGGCTGTCTATTGACCAATGCCCTCAGTCGCACCATTAAGGGAGCCTCTCAGTTTACCTGCCGCTGCCTGTCTCAGTTACAAGTCACACCCTGCCGGGCCCGCCTACCAGTCCTCAAGCCTCAGTGCCCCGTCCGAGGCCCACTGACAACATTTATCTATTCTGTGCCAGTGCCTCACTCACACGGCCCCCGGCCGGGGCCCCCGCACCAGTTCTAAGACTGGGCCCCCTAAGACTCGCCGGGGCCCATGGGGGCACCATTTTGTCAGAGAAGCCTATTTGCGCGGTGGCGGCACCACCATTCAATTTATTAGAGAGGCCGGGTGCGCCGTCAATGAATGATGTATTACACTCAGTGAAGGGCCCGGGGCCCCCTGGAGCGCAGGCCCCCCCCGCAACGCGGGGGCTGCGGGGGCTTGTGTTACGCCCCTGCAATCAGATTAACGTACATGCTGATAAGACAGCTTCATTATTTTTACAAGCTAAAACACAGCAAAATCTCTCTCTGTGTCTTTCAAACTTCCCTTGTATGCAACATCACAAGATACATTCGTTCAGTGGCAAAGCTGATCAGCTGAACTCACCGCAAACCACTCCCTCCGCCACAACACAGCATGCGCGTTCGGTAATGGCCACTTCCAGAGCAGATAGAAGCTGGACACACCGTGTCCTGTAACAGATCCCCATATCCATGCCGAATCAGATTGCTTTCTGGAGGGCTGGCGCAACAGAAGTCTCTTCGTTTGTGGGTACGAGTGACGTGGCATTAATTTATTAATAAGAGGCTGTGCTCAACAGGATACGTTTTGGCGGGCTGTGCTGACTCCCTCTTCTCCAGGATCAGCATCAGTGATGCATAGGAGGGAAGTGGAGTCTCTCTATCGCAGCAGACCACCAGGTTTCTCTCCGGGGGTAAGTGCACACGCTCTGCTGTTGGTTTTGGCAAAGTGCTTAGGCGCTACCCGGTAGATGGTCACTGGCGGGTCTCAAGTGTGGGTAATATACAGCATTTTGCTTTTTGTATTCCAGTACTCTTACAACTGCAGTAAATATTATATAAATCTACATGCAGTAACCGTCCCTCAAAAGGAAGTGTTGGAGGAGGAGAGGGGGAGAAAGAGGGGTAGGAAAATAAAAAAAATAAAATAAAAAGGCTGAAAATAAAGTCGCTGGAGTCAGTCTCAAAATGCGAAATTGTTCTAAGACTGCTGGAGCCACAACCCATCTAGACTTTCCTGTTCTGGCTCCGAGGGTCAAAAAACGAGTTGGACAGGCTATAGCCTGGGCAAACTGTGCCGCCTCTCTGCGGAAAGATCTGGCTGTGCCCGCAGAAAATTCGGAACATAGTGCGCCAGCCCCAGAACTCCCTCAGAAAAGCTGTCAGGGGGAAGAATCAGCGGATTTAGAAATGAGCCTCAGCCCTTCCGCCAATGACTCAGCAGGGGGGGAAATATCTCCTAACCAGATACCCATGGAAAACTTAGAGGGGGCCAATCTTGAACATAACGCTGAGGCTGTAAAATCTAAGGAATTTAAAGAATACCCCTTATTCTCTAATGCAAAATTTGGTAAAAGTTCTGGCATACATAGTTTGGAGAATGCCCAGCCGACGGTTTCACGGTCTCCATTTTCAACAAAGGACACTTCTTCTAGTGGTGACCTTAACATTCTGTCGCAACCTTCAGCGTTTCTCACACAGATATTGCAGGAGCCACCTGGGCCAGGAACTATTGAGCATGCAACCCCAGGAAGGGCAAAATTGCAAGCAGGGCAAAATGAGACTGGGCTTGATCCATCTCAGGAGGGTTCCTCCCATGTGGCCACATCATTTTCTCTGCAATGGGATGCTAAGAGTTTGCTTAAGTTAAGTTGGGAGGAAATGTAAGTGCTCAAAGCCTCACAAACTACATAGATAGCAGCTATACATGCCTGGCTTACAAAAATTGAAGATACCATGGCTCGGATTCTAGAGAGAAAAAAATAGGCTGAAGTGAGAATATCACAGTTGGAGGACCAGGTTGTCATAACAAAGGATAAGGTTGCTGCTTTTCAGAGCCAAAAGTCCTCTGTGGAATACAAGTTGGAGGAGTTGGAGAATCATTCCAGGCATTCAAATCTTTGTATTGTTGGTGTCCCAGAGGGACTTGAGGGACAGCAAACACTTCAATGGGTCTATTCCTTTATTAAAAAAGTCTGTCCTCCCGGAATACACCGGGGATCTGACTCTCATGAGAGCCCATCACATGCCAGCACATCTACCTCCAAAGTCTAAATTTCCTCTGACTATATTGGTCAATTTTGGAGATTACTGTGTAAAAGAACATATTCTACCCAAAGCAGTCAAGCAGCAACAGTTTAATACACCTGAAGTCCCACTATGCCATATATTTCCAGATATGTTAGCTTCGGCTACCCAAAGAGGGAAAGAGTTTGTTAAAATGCTTCATTTGTTTAAGGCCGTGTCTGCGCAGCGGGTGTTCGGGGCACCGCCCTCTCTTGGCTCGCCTCCTTTCTTAAAGAACGGATTCAGGCGGTTCACCTCTCCGGTTATACCGCCCCCACCCGTTTGGTTCCTTGCGGGGTCCCCCAAGGCTCCTCCCTGTCCCCCCTTCTTTTCAATCTTTATATTCGTCCCCTTATTCTTTCTCTCCTTGACATGGGGGTCTCCGTGTATAATTATGCGGATGACCTCCAGTTAGTTTTCGATCTTTCTTCTCCCCTGCACTCCCTACCTAAATTCCACTCCACTCTAGTTTTCATCTCAGAGTGGATGAATCAGAATCAACTTAAGCTCAATCTGGACAAGACGGAGTTGGTCCTGACTGGCCCTACCATCTCCCCTTGGTCGGCTGCCTTTTGGCCTCCCATCTTCGGCCCCCCGCCTGTATCGGCGGCCTCTGCAAAGACCCTGGGTATTAAAGTCAGCCGGGACCTCTCCATGCATGTCCAGATCAGCTCGGTTGTTTCTTCCTGTTTCCTTTCCCTCCGGATTATCCGGAAAGTGTACAGTTTCTTTTCCTCCGATGCCCTTAAACTTATTATTTTGGCAATGATTCTTTCCCGTCTTGACTACGGGAACAGCTTGTACGTGGGCATTCCGGCCTACGAACTTCGCCGCCTACAGGCTGTTCAGAATCAGGCCGCCCGTCTTATCCATCACCTTCCTAAGTCCTCTCACATCACTCCTGTTTTGAAATCCCTTCACTGGCTTCCCATCTGTCAGAGATCCCTCTTTAAGATGGGCTGCCTGGCCTTTATGGCTCGTGCTTGCACTGCCCCAGCTTTCATCAATTCTCTCATCATTCCCTACACTCCCATCCGTCCCCTTCGTTCCTCCAATCAGTTCCTCTTTAATGTGCCGCGGTTCCGTAGATCTAAAACTGGAGGCACTAGATTTTCTGTATTAGCCCCTTGCTTTTGGAATAGCCTCCCTCTATCGATTAGATCCATCTCAGTCTACTCACAATTCCGCAAAGGCCCTAAGACCCATTTGTTTTCCATAGCGTACTCTTGCTAGCACCATCGGCATATTCCATTCTCCTAAGCCCTCTATTTTCAGCGCCAGGAAGCCCCTTGGTCACAGTGCGCTTCATCAAGAAATTTCTTCATTTCATTTCATTTCAAGGAACAGCGGGCACAGGAAATGATTGCACAGCAAAGTAAACTGAAAGTGCTTATAAAAGGATGATTTCACATCTTCTGTAATGCCCCTGAAGCACAGGGATTGCTGCAGCAAATATCTATTAAGTCCTAAGTCCAGTGATTTGAGTCTGACTCTATGATTATCTGTACATTTCGTGCTTTTTTTCTCTCTTCTTTCTCTCTCTCCTCTAATCCCGCTCTGGGTTTCTCTCTTTTTCTTTTTTGTCCTGAGAGTTTCTCTTTTTCACAGTTCTGGGGTGGTGGGAGATGGAGAGGGCAGGCCGATAAATCCTGGCTCAAGGTCAAGGTGCCAGTTTTGGGGGGGACAAGCCTGTCAGGTGTGAGTGGGACGGTGAACCACTTACCACTTCTTTTGGGAGGGGGGAGTGCGAGGGCAAAAGGGGGAGGTTTGGTGGTGGTGTGGAGGAATGGGGAGCAAGGGGTTAAAAAGAGATCCAACTTCTCAATCAATTGTCAAATTCAATCTTGTGATTAAAACTGCATGTCTAATTGTTTACATGCACCAAAGAATAATGGAGGGAGAAGCAATAGCGCAAAGTTTTGATAAATGAACACCATAAATTTTATTGACTGTGGGCACTATTGTTGTGCCGAGTGCTCAATTAACAAGCAGAGCACCGGGGGCCGCTCCGTATGCTAGATGGTTTAGTTAATTCAGATTTTTTTTATATATCGGGACTTCCAATGATCAATTAACATATACTGCTACAAGATAAAATGAATATTAATCCCAAGGTGGTCTCCTTGAACGTTAATGGGCTTAATAAAAAGAAAATGTGGACTATTGAAACCTGGATTAAAACTGAAAGTCCAGCTGTGGTATTAATCCAAGAGACTCATATACTGGTGGAGAAGTTAGCGGAATTTTCCATGTGTAAATCCTGTGCAGCATACCGGGGTTTCTCCTCTTCCCATGCAGCACATCGAGGCACTGCAATTTTTTTATGGGGAAATATTTGAAACAGATGTGGTAAATTTTGAGTATGATAAAAATGGAAAGTGGTGCTGGGTGACCTCAAATTGGGGTTAAGATGGCTCACATTTGTTAGCATTTATGCCCCAGTTGAAGATAATGTCGAGCCATATGAAGAATTATTTCAATCACTAATACAAATTCCCAGTAAAGTAATTACAGGGGGAGATTTTAATTTCCTGCAAAACCCTACGTTTAATTCCTCAGCTAAATTCAAAAGGCAATTAAAACCAAAAACCTTTAAAATTATTTAAAACTATAGTATATGGGGTTAATTGATCCCTGGAGAGAAGTTTTCCCTACTAAAATTGCGTATACCTGTTGTTCCGACAGATTTGGTACTTCTTACTGCATAGATTTCTTCCTTGTATCTAAGACCCTGATCGCTAGTAATCAACGAATCTTATCTAATGGCTTTTTGATTCACGCAATGATTGTTCTTGTGGTCGAGTTAGGGAAAGTTTCAGTACATCCTAGGCACTGAGTTCTTAATAAACAGTATTTATAGGAAGAAAACTGGGTGCTATTTTGTAAAACGGAGATAAAGGAATTTCTAGCAATACATTTCGAGACTGCTCCCCCTCATGTTGTTTGGAACTCCTGGGTTGGAAATAGGAAAAGATGCAGAACATTTAAAAAAAGATAAAGTACAAAAGCAAACCTTAAAACGGAGTGTGCAGCAGTGTAAAGGAAAGCCTATTAAGAAGTCTCACGGCTCTTAATCAAAGAAAGCTTGATCAGGCTAAACGGGTACTAAGAGAGGCATATTATCTCAAATGTGAAACCTTAAATCGCACCTATATGCAAAAGGTATATGAGGAAAGCAATTACACAGGGAGGTTCCTTGCATGCATCCTGGCACTGAGAAGGTGTGTGTGCCTAGCCCTACCTATGATGGATTGGTTAATTGAAAATCGAGGTCTTCAGCTTCTTGTGGAATGATGTAAGAAAGCGCCTTTCTTCCTGATCTGGTTCTTTGGGATGTGTGTGAGTAGGAGTCCTGGGTGGTTGATGAAAGGAGATGAGAATGTTTAGGCAGATAAAATCTAAGTTGTGTGGTGCACTATGTCTGTGTGTGTGTGTGCGAGGAGTTTGAAATGAGAGCTTTTGTGTATTGGGAGCCAGTGGAACTCCCTGAGGTATGGTGTTATGTGAGTTCTGTGTGGGAGGTTGAGGATGAGTCATGCTGCAGAGTTCTGCATAGGTCGTTATCTTCTCGTGAGTTTCTTGGTGATCCCGTAGTAGAGGGTGATCCCATAGTGGCAACTTGCAGGTGATGAGGGCGTGAGTGACACTTTTTCTAGTTATGCTTGGGAGCCATTTGAAGATCTCCCTCAGCATATTCAGGGTGTGGAAGCAGGATGCAGTGACTGTCTTGATTTATGCGGTCATTTCCAGTTAAAGATTGATAATTATTCAGAGGTTCCTGGTGTGGGTGCCAGGTATGGGTTTGAGCTTGGCCAGCCACCAGTTGGAGTCTCGTGGTGAGGAGTAGATTGCATGAGGCAAATATTCCTTACTGTGGTTCTCTACTTGCTGTATAGCTGTAGCCTGGTCCCAGAGACGCTGCACCTGTTACATTCTAGTGTTCTCCCTGAGTTTACTTCCTTGCTTCCACCCACTCCTGATCCTGCCCATGCCTTGCATAATTAAAGCAAGCAAAGAAGATAATTGTAATGAATTCGTGCTGCACTGACATTAGAATCCTGTGGTACCTGTTGGCTACTCCCTTGGTTCTAGCCAGGCTTCATAGCATCCCTGATGAAGCTGTGAAGCCTGGCTATTAAAGAGAAACGCCTATGATGCAACCAGCTACGCACTAAGCATGCGCACGCCTGCAAAATGATGCAAGCAGGTTTTTTTTGTTGCTGATCTGAGTTGGATGGATAAACAAAAAGAAAAAAACGTAGCGTGGGTGTGGGGAAGCAACACAAAAGGAAATTGAATCATGGAGCGCTGGGAAAGTAGCAGGAGGGCAGGGAGCAAAGCAGTTTCGGGAGTCATGGATGGGCGCAGTGGAGGAAAGAGCACCGAGAGCACAGATGGGGACAAGGAAAACGGAGGACACGTATGGACAGAAGGAATACAGAGAGAGACAAAGAGCCAAAAGAGTGTACAACATGGAGGGAGAGAACCACTTGGGCAAAAAGCTAAACTGGTTATATGCACATGTGGGCATCACAGGGAGGGTGGGCACACACTGCGAAGAAAGAGCAACAGAAGCAACACGAGTGAGTGCTGCAGAGAGAGAGAGAAGTTCAACAAGGAGGAAGCTGAAAAACACTTGCACTCTAGTAGCGTTCTTAAAAAAATAAAAAACTAGCTCCTGAAAGGAGTGAAGTGGAATGACACAGGACAATACTCCAGGGGAGGAACACAAGAAAAGAAAAGAAAGTCCACACGCGATAATGAATAATAAGAACGCAAATGAGGAACAATGAAGTCAATCAATAGTAAGCAATGGGTGGACTCCAAGTTCACCATAAGCTAATATTATGACTCGCAACAGACAGTACATGCGCTGTATAGTAGATGAGACCTAAAACCCAAGCCAGAGGGTTGAATGCGCTTTTGGCCACTACAATAAATACACCAATGTCACTAATGTAGATCCACGACAGACCAATCAAAACAGACATCACTTGCTACATTTATCCAGAAAGGGCCTCTGTTTTGATTTCTGTCAGTATTCCCAGCACCCTGAAATTGGTGCCTCTATTTGCGTTAGGGAGAACTTTAACTTTGTTGTCCGTTCGCTCCAAGACCTCCACTCAGTTTAAACATAACACAACATGTGTATTTGTAAAGTGTACGTTCACCCAAGGGTATCTTGGCACTGAATAAAAGATGTTTATTGTTACCCAACTCAATGGTACTCATTTTATCCACCTCAGAAGGATGAAAGACTGAGTGGATCTGCCGGGAATTGAACATGTGACAAAAAGGTTGAACACAGGCCCCTACAGTGGATGCAGTAGTCCACTAACCCACCAGACCCGAAATCATCTATGTCTAAGGTCTAAAGGACATCTTCTCTTGTACTTCAATTGCCTTCTCAGCTGACTACTCCTCCAATGTGGCCGCCCTGCTCCGTACCTTCTGCCCCAGAGAGCACTCTCCCAGTTAGGCCTTTCAGTTTCTCTCCAATGTCTTTCACCACGGTTTAATTTGAGCATATTTCACTTTGCGTGGGTTAGTGGACCTTAGTAATGATCTGTTAATTGGTGGCCATATCAGTGTTTCTGTGGTTCATATTTTTGCACTCTCCTCCCAGAATTTTGATGAGTGGAAAAAAATCCTTCTTTTTCCAGATGGAACTGAAATATTCAGATACCATTCTCACTCTGATGAGAGATCCTCCTCTCAGTTTACCTGTCACAGGAATTTTCAGGCCCAAAGCACGTCTATCAGGGCCATACTGGCTTTTTATTCCACCCATTACCCTGTGGGCTGGAGCCATTAAAGGCTGGCTTTGGAAATCTCAAGGCCACTTCTCGTGCTAGGTCACTTTCCCCAGCAACTCAAGGTTAATTGCACCAGGGACAGAAGGGCTTCAAGACAGCGGAAAGGAGGTAGGTAGTGAGAAAGCAATACCAGAGGGAGGAGAGAGAGAAAAATGTAAGAGAGAAAGATAACGGATGGGTGGAAAGAGAGACATACATCAAGGTAACTCCTGTAATCGGACATATCCGTGTTAATTTACAGTCTTTATGGCAAAACACAGCCTAGTTTTTTCCTTAGTATATTTAGAAAGTCAAACCTGCCATAATTTTCTAATAGGGAAAATGACTTGTGAATTCCCAAACATGAAGAATGTGGTGTGAAAAGCACCAATTTCGCATCTAATAATTATAATTGTGTTAATTTCTTTAATTATTTATTAACCTCATCCTTACTGAGGGCTATTGAAGTGCTGCATGGGCAACAAACCAGGCTAAACAATTTAGAACAAGTATGCCTGGCAGGCCATTGCTGAAGAAAGTTCTAGCTTTTCTAGGAGTGAGTACCACGCTTGAGGGGCGTGATGGGAGAATGTCTGATTTGTTGATTGTATGTTGGCTCCAGCCAGATCCTGTCCACTTCTCGTGAAGGTAGGAAAGCTGTTTGAAATAAAAGGCTTCGAATACTGTAAAGAGGAGCTTGAAGGTTGTCCTCAGTTGGTAGCCATATGAAATTAGTCCGGTTGGGGGTGTTGGGCTCATAGTTCTTGTCCTCTGTGATAAAATGGCCCACAGTATCCAAGGCACTTTCCAGATGCACCAGACTTGACAGAAGGACATCATGCCACCAAGAGAAAAGTTGACCTAGTCTTGGACAGCATTACACAAAACCTCTGATCCTATTGACGCTTTATCTTCCTGTGTACATACACTAGATCAATAGCCTTTTTTTTGGTGAAGTGAGTTGTGGAACTGGAATTCTGTCTTGGGTTTAATTTCAAGGGGAAGGCTGTCTATGTTCTGTTCAAATCTTTTATTCGGTTAACCATTTTGTTAATCATAAAAAGTACATCGTATATAAACATTTCATTATAAAATCACAGTTTACAGTTAGTACATCTAAAATATGTAAAATATAGAAAAATACAATGTCCAAAAGATACGATTTTAATTCATTTACGAAGTTTAGTACGGATGTCCATATATTCAAGTGAGATTCGTTTCCAAAGTTCTACGGATCGTTATACATGATTTCAGGAAGAGGGCTAGGTTCTTTGCCACATACTGTGAATCGAGATGTTGCAGAGCTAGAAAAGCCGGGCGACAGGTCCTCAACCCCATTTGGCGCAGCAATGGTAAAACCCAGCGCTTACGTATATCTGCATAGTAATGACAAAACAGTAGTACATGCATGGTTGATTGGGGGGAGATCTTGTCACATGGGCATTTGTCCAGGTCGTGGGACCAATTTTGGGTTCTAGGGAAAGTAACCAATCTGAAAAACAAATTAAAGCGTAACCTAGTTAATAGGTATTTTTCATAGTTGGATACATGATACGATAGATATGGCTGAATTCCTAGAGACACCTGAACCATCAGGAGATGTACATTTGATTGTTTAGATATTTCATTGGACAGACGGAGTTCCCTTAAATGGGTGAGGCAGTGATGTTTCAAGGTTTTTCTGCTCATCTCAGTGATGGATGAAGGCTCAATGGTATACTGTATGAGGTCAAGATCTTTCAGGAAGTTGACCACATAGGTCAACCATGGGATGTTTTTCCAGGCCGACATCTCAAGACATTCTAAAATGAGTGCACGGGTGAGATGGCACTGAGGCTTTGTCCATATGCGATGCCATAGGAGCATTGGTTGACATTTTATGTAGTCTGTTAGATAGTCAATCCCAAGCTCTATGTGGCAGCCATATGTAGGGGCACTCCGTGGAAGGGCCAAAAGGTACTTTAAAAAGCCGTTCGGAATTTTTTGTAGTTCGTCAGTGTTTACATAGCCCCTGGCTGTCTAGAATAAATCAAGTTTGGAGAGGAAGGTCTTTGTGTAAGGTTGTGAACCAGAGGCCACATTAGGTACTACAGATTTCAAAGCTTTTCAAAGCTACTTTGAGAACGTCATGAGTTTTAATGAAGTCCATTGCCTTATAAGCCCACAGCTGTTCAGAATTGTATGTTATTTTGCAGTCAGCCCCCAGGTTCCTAGAAGCTGGTAATAATTAACTTTCCCTAAATAATGGGCTTTCCATCCCCAAAGATCATACCTCTGCTCTCTGGATCTGCCTGATGATTACTTTTCATGCCTTTACCCTGCCTGGTTGTGGCTTTTCCCATAATTCGCCAGCAGTACCTTGAAAGTTGTTACAATATCTTACCTTTCACGCTTCAATACTGTTGACGGTTGCTATGAAGTTTTAGAGGCAGGGTCCCTTATTCATACTTTGGTGGAGCAGACACTCCACCTTACATCAGCTGGGCGCTTGCCCCGTGAAACTTGGGGTTTTCCAGCTCTGTATAGAGTTGGCAATTGACAAGTTTACACTGGCGAAGGCTCTGCAAGCACCACCAGTATAAACCACTTACCGCTGCCCATCTAGACTGGGGTGACTGTCACTGGTTTCCTCTGCCCGTGACCACCATGTGAGGCGTGATGGACAAGGTATGAAAATTTAGAATGGCTCTATGCGTTATTCGAAAACCTCCTGAATGTCTGGACATTTGCTGTTTGTTTAGAGAAAACACATTTGCCCCTTGAGAGTTTTTTTTCTCTAAACCAAAATGTTTACAAAGCAGGTATTTTAGGTATTTTATACATGGGGCCTACTGAGCAAACCTTCAGTTCGAGGAAAGGAGTTTTGGCTGCTGTGACATCCTCACAGCAAAAGGATCCCTGCCAAGTTGGTGGGGATCTCTCAGTAGAGTGCACAGTCCTACACCATGGTGGTGGAGGCCAAAGCCTCAGCTACCTGCCAGACCCAGGAACATATCCCATAGTCTGTATTTTTACCGTTCTGTAGATAAAAAGGCTTTTCAAAATATTTTACCAAGAGGCCCTCTT
This sequence comes from Lissotriton helveticus, assembly GCF_964261635.1. Lineage (NCBI taxonomy): Eukaryota > Metazoa > Chordata > Amphibia > Caudata > Salamandridae > Lissotriton > Lissotriton helveticus. The sequence continues at coordinate 404,052,149 of NC_136061.1, forward strand.
TTTTCTTGAACACAGAAATATGAGTACATTTGTCCGAATTCCTTCTACCCACAGTTCAAACCATTTGCTCATGCAGATTAGATTTACAGACACACACTTGGCTTTTTTTTAATTTGGTTTACTGTGCCAGAATTCCATTATCTATAATTCCCTGTTCTTTGAAAGCTCAAGATCTTTAGAATGTTGCTTGCAGAGGGGTCCTGAACAAAAAAGAGTTCGTTTTGAATATGTGTAATGGCAAAGATGAACTCTTTTAACTTTTCCGTGAAAGCTTATCTCTATCTTGTGTAAACAAGTCATAGTTGAAAAAAAGTTGATGCCAAGGCCAGACTGAGAAATGCTGTTACAGTGACATAGAACACAGCATGTGGGACAAAATCAGCCTCATCATCATTGTACAGAACAAGATCTAGCACGGAGTTTAAAAACCCAGTGATTCGCAAAATTACAGTATTCTGTGCTATGTACTAAACCCAATTTGCGAGTTTGAAAAGCCTTGCAAAATGGGTTTTGAAATCTATTCTGAATTGCAATTACGAGAGGACATGAAAGAGGCGACGTCCCTAATTGCAGTCACAGTGGCCGCCGGTGTCACTGGTTTGTGACTAGAGTTGTGGTCACAAACCATCGATCAGTTACTGACACCTGAAATGCGATGGTCACTAATTTGCAAATGGAAAGATGTGCCTTAGGACACCTGCCCCTTGGCGAACTGAGACCTTGGCGGACTCAGCCCTGGTTGCTTTAAGAAATACTGGCAGCTTTTTATGGTATATTGTAATGCAAAGTTGGATGATTACTATACAGTAGGTCACCCAAAGATTTCTGGCGCCCTACAGCGAATATCTGAGAAGTTGGAAAATGGACTGAAGTAGTGACAATGTAGGGAGCTGAAGACAGCTCGAGGCAGGGGTAGGTCAGATCGCAGCAAAATAACAGTCAAATGTACATTGAGTGAGCACTAGTGAAGAGGGATTGGTATGCTAAGTGCTGAGATAATGTGTATGTTTTTGTTTAGTGAATTTATCTTTTTTATCTTTGTTATGACTGATGTAAATTTGCAACTCAAAATTGAAAAAAACTAAATAAACACCTGCTGCTTTTAAAACCAACAGAACATTCTTTTGGGAATGCAGACACAGAGATTATTGTCTGCGGCTCCTTGAAGACCACCATCTATCTATGTGGTAACCATGAAGTACAATTGGAAAAAAAAAGAATTCAAACAGGAACAATGGGCGGATCAAAACAAACACACTTAAGGAGACACAGTAGTAGCATGAGTACATTCACAATGCCAGGTCTGTACATCGTGGCAAGACGGCTGAGGCTCCAGCGCGCAGCCCGGAACCAACGCAGGATTCAGGAGCGCATCTTACGGCTGCGGATAACACTCCTGGGCCAGACTGAAGAGGAGATATACTCCAAATACAGGTTAAATGGGGCAATGATTCACAAGCTCATCAGAGACCTTGACCCCCTGATGCAGCACCCAACAAGGAGGACCAATGCCGTGCCCACCCATGTCCAGGTCCTGTGCTACCTGCACCTCCTGGCCTCCGGAAGCTTCCAGGGGATAGTTGCAGTTGCAGGGGGGATCTGACAGAGCACACTGTCCCGCTGCCTACAGAGTTTCCTGGACGCCATGCTGACCCGGATACACCACTACATAACCTTCCCAACCACCCAACAGGGCTTAAATCAAACAAAGCTTGCCTTCAACAACATTGCGCAAATTCCCCATGTAATTGGATGCATTGACTGTACCCACATCCACATCTGCCCACCCGCTGAGACAGAGTACATGTACCAGAACCGCAAGTCCTACCACTCACTGAACAACCAGATGGTCTGCAATGCAAAGACAATCGTCACTGACATAGTGGCCCAATACCCGGGGAGCACGCATGATTCCTTCATCTTCCGGCGCAGTGGCATACACACCCGCTTGGCCAGGGGTAACTATGGCGAAGGACGCCTCCTAGGTAAGTACACATGCCCTCATACAGTACGTCGAGACCATGTAGCTGCGCATAACAGGCACTGACCCTCTGCTCCTTTCATTCAGGTGACAGCGCCTACGGCCTCCGTGAGTACCTCCTCACCCCATACCTCAATCCTGCCACACCACAGGAACGGCGTTACAATACTGCACACATTTGCACTAGAAATTGCATTGAACTGACATTTTGGCTGTTAAAGAGCCGATTCCGCATCCTACATAAGACTGGTGGGGCCCTCAAATACCAGCCTGAGATCTGCTGCTGCATCGTGGCCGTGTATGCCATACTCCACAATATTGCTACCAAGCGGAGGATACCTGTTGAGATCTCTGGCAGTGAGTCGGAGGGGGACAACCGCCCACCTGCACATGTGCATCATGCACGCGGGGAGAATCCTGCAGAAGGACACAGGCGCCGCAACCAAAGCACAATGAACTATTTCTAGTGCACCCATACCCCTCACACAACACTGCACTCATGCATGCCAAATGAAATAATGACATGAGTCGGATTTACATTTGAAATAAATTCTTATTGTTTTTTGCACAATAATATTTCTTTAAATTCTTTTTTCACAATACATGACAACTGTATTTCCTCATACAGCCCCATGATAGCGAAGCAGGCGTGCTTGTCATATCACCATGGCACTGCTGCTAGAGTACTTACAATCATTGGCGCCTCCGGCCGGACGCACCCAGTCGCCTCTCCACATCCTCCTCCCCAGTATTGGCCCGTGATGCTGCACTGGGCCTGGTGCTGCGGCGGCGTTCAGTTACCACCGGCACGGACAGGCTGCTGAGACTTGATGTGCCCTCACTGGCATCATCCCCCCCCCTTGCATGGCCATGGTCACACGCCAGCTGATTCTGGACAGCGGTTGTGACCTGTTCCAACGCCCTGGCGATGTCCTGGCAGCTTTGCACCATCTGAATCTGCATCGCCAGGGACCGGCGTGAAAGTTGGGAGGTCGCATTACCAATCAGGTGGTTTCATCTGGTGTAAGCTGACAGCCGAGTCAGCAGCTGGCGGTGGCGGTGGCGGGTGATGTCCTGCTGTGACACCATGATTTGGCTGTTCTCCCTGACAGCAGCCGTCAGCACCTGCACACTTTCCGTGAGCTGGCTCACGTTGCGCGCTGTCTTATAAAGCTGCAGCTGAATGGCTGCCATGTGCCGTGCCTGCTTTTGGTGGACCGCTAGCATCCGGCGTTCTATACCCAGCCCTGGATCTTGGACATGTTCCCCCCTGCCAGCGCGTGTTGCCACATTGCGCTGCTGCCTCATCAGTCCGCTGGACTGCGAACGCACAGTGGCTGTTCGCCGTGTCTGCCTCCTGGGTGGTGGTGTGGCCTGTACTACTGCCATTGGTGTCACATGGGGTGGTTGCTGTCCTCCTGTGTCTGCAGTGGTGGCCCTGTCCGCATGGGAAGGTGGTGGTACTGGTGCTGGTGGTTGTGATGGTTCAGGTCGTGGGGCAGGATGGCCCTTTCCCTCGGTGTCCTCGGGGTTCTCCTCAATTTGGAGTGCCTCGCTGTCTGTGCTGGGTTGTTCTGCAGCACCTGTGATGTAAATGGGTGCATGATTAATGATCTGTATCTTGCGCATGGGATGTTGCAACATGCATGCAGTCTTGCATTCCCTGACTGGCTTTAGGGATATGTTTCACTTGACAGGTCTGGCTGTGTGTGGCTATCCGGGAACTATTGTCACACTACAGGTCCCACAATGCAATATGGCATTTCAGATGTGCATGGCCTGAATTACTGGGGGTATCAAATGGCTAGCTCTGGAGGTATGGGCATTGTTAGGGGACGGGGGTCGCACTTGCATGGCACTTACCTTGGGATTGTTGGGTGGGAGGGTGTCAAGCCGGGTGACCCCGACGCAGGCTGCAGGGTTGATTGTGTCCTCCACCAGGTCTTCAAGTGGAGTGTTGGGCGCAACTGTGGGGTCTCCTCCTCCTGTGGCATGTTGCTCCCCCAGCCTCTCTGCAATGCGCTCTTTGGCACGACCTCTGAGGTCGTACCACCTCTTCTTCAGCTCATCAATGGAGCGCTGGGTTACTCCAACAGAGTTCACCTTGGACCGGATGCGCTGCCAAATGAGCCTCTTGTCGGCTTCAGGCACCTTCTGGGATTCCTTGCCAAACAGCCTGCCATGGTCCTTGCTTACACCCTCGATGAGGAACTCCAACTCCTGCTCAGAAAATCTGATTTTGCGTTTTCTGCCAGGTGCACTGCTTCCTGCTGCTTCCTGGGACATTCTGGTTTAGTGAGTGTGTCCTGTTGTGGTGCTGCAGGGTGTGTCTGGTGGAGCTCTGTGCTGTGCTTCTTCCACTCTCAGGCTCTGTGTTCAGAATGAGTGAGGGAACTGCCTACTTCCTGTTTGTGATGTCATCATTGTGCTTGAAATGCTACCTCACGTTTTTGCGATCTCGCAATTAGCGTGATCGCAATTTGCGATTTTGGTAATTGCAAAATGGCAATTTCAACATGAGAAACAGGCGATTCTGCAAATTTTATACGATTTAGCAAAAATCGCAATCAGCAATTGCGGCCGACTGTGGAGTACACACGTATTTTAAAAACTGTATATTATTTTAATTGATGCTTTTTTAAGAACTGTACTCTCCTGACTGAGCGCGAGATTACATCGCACCGAAGTCAAAATTATTAGTGACCGGGCACGGTGCAGCCGATTTGCGGGCTGAAACCGGGTTTCACGCTCTATTTTGAAGCCATCTTGGAGCGAGGAACGCGGCGCGGTCCAGTTGTTGGACGCCCCGCCCTCCCTGCCTACTTAAGGACAGTTGTCGATACCTCGGTGATTTTCCCCTAAAATCTACCCCTGAGGCGGAAAGCCGGGGGCGCACACACATAAGCGGCACCTGTAAATTGATTTGGAGTACACACGTATTTTAAAAACTGTATATTATTTTAATTGATGCTTTTTTAAGAACTGTACTCTCCTGACTGAGCGCGAGATTACATCGCACCGAAGTCAAAATTATTAGTGACCGGGCACGGTGCAGCCGATTTGCGGGCTGAAACCGGGTTTCACGCTCTATTTTGAAGCCATCTTGGAGCGAGGAACGCGGCGCGGTCCAGTTGTTGGACGCCCCGCCCTCCCTGCCTACTTAAGGACAGTTGTCGATACCTCGGTGATTTTCCCCTAAAATCTACCCCTGAGGCGGAAAGCCGGGGGCGCACACACATAAGCGGCACCTGTAAATTGATTTGGAGTACACACGTATTTTAAAAACTGTATATTATTTTAATTGATGCTTTTTTAAGAACTGTACTCTCCTGACTGAGCGCGAGATTACATCGCACCGAAGTCAAAATTATTAGTGACCGGGCACGGTGCAGCCGATTTGCGGGCTGAAACCGGGTTTCACGCTCTATTTTGAAGCCATCTTGGAGCGAGGAACGCGGCGCGGTCCAGTTGTTGGACGCCACGCCCTCCTCCATCTTCTTACTCCGTGACACATATAAATAGAGTATGGCCCCCCGTTCGCGCAGCGGGCGGGCGCAGCGGGCGCGCCGGCTGCGCGCCGGCTGCGCGCCGAAGGCGCGCCAAAGGCAAGCCCGTCTGCGCCCGTCCGAGCTGAGTCCGGGCTTAGGGCCAAGACCCCTGGTCATATTGTTCCATCTCACAGGAGGATTTATTCACGCTCCGCTCTGCTGGAGCTTCAGCCACTTCATATCACGTGTTGTACTGTACTTGCTCCGACTAGCTTACCACATAATCCCACTTTCATATGTCCTTTATGTAGCACTTCTTTCTCTATCCACACTATTCCAGCTAAATTAGCAAATCCTGTCACAGAAACCAATATTTCCATGGCACTTATAAACGCACGTTCTGCAGGTAAACACCGGCAGGAAATAGTCGATCTTATAGACGATAACAAACTAGACGTGCTGTTTATTACAGAGACATGGCTGGATGAGGCCTCTGATCCAGATTTGGTGGTTGCTGTACCCCTCGGTTATAAAATATATCGTCAGGATAGGGTACGGAAACGAGGAGGCGGACTGGCCATTATAGCCAGAGAACGCTTTCCCATTAGAACAACAGCCATCCCTACCACAACTTGTGAAGCACTGCAGTTCAGTATAAGGATCAGTGCTCTCCACAATTTCAAGGGACTATTAATATATAGACCTCCGGGTACAAGGACTGCGTTCTTGGACAACCTGAGTGCAATAATGGAAACTCTAGCTACAGAGGAGACTTTTACCATTCTCGGCGACCTTAATTTTCACCTAGACCAGGTGGACAATAGGGACACACAGGCCCTAATTGCGGACCTGGATATAGTAGGCCTCCGACAAATGGTTATTTCCTCGACTCATCTTGCGGGGCATACTCTAGATGCAGTCTTCTCAAACGAGGAGGGCCTGCAGATCTCTAAAATTCTTCCCATGCCCTGGACCGATCATCATGCCATTTTCATCGGATTCACCATAAAAGACACTTTAATGAAAATGGCGATTAGCTCCTCTTCTGCTCCAATTAAAATATGGAAAGATATCAATCAGACGGAGCTAGCTGATTTATTGGAGGGGACCTGTCCGCAGTTCTCCCCTGACCCCAATGCTGCTATTCAGCAATTTCAGAACTGGTTAGGTAATGCCACCAATAAATTAGTACCCACTAAAATGTTGTCCAGGAACAGAATTACACCATCTGCCCCCTGGTACACCGAGGAATTAAGAAGGCAGAAACAACAGAATAGATACAGGGAAAGATTATGGCGAAGAAATTATGCTTCCGAGGACAAGGCCAAATACAAAGAGTCTCTGACTACGTATAAAGTAATGATCACTGAAGCCAAAAAATCATTCTATTCGTTAAAAATTGATAAGGCAAAAAATTCTAGCAGACAATTGTACGAAATTACAAGACTTCTGACCGGTAAGGCACCCGATTTGACCCCCCCAGTATCTCAATTATTCTGTGACGCACTGGCCAACTTCTTCTTCTCAAAAGTCAACGACATCTATCAGGCCTTTTCTTTAAATCCAATAATACCACTTCCTTCGGATTTGCCATTTGATAAAGTTATGGACAGTTTTTCGGTGATCACTGAAGAACAGACTAAAAGGATTATATCCTCAATAAAAACTGGATCAATACTAGATCCTTGTCCAGTCTCAGCCCTCCTACCAGTAATAGATACCATCATTCCAGCTACTACCTTGGTCTGTAACTTGATACTTGGCTCGGGTATTTTCCCTGACTCCCTAAAAAACACACTAATAAAACCTTTACTGAAGAAATCAACTCTAGACAAGGCAGATGTGAAGAATTACAGGCCGATTGCGAGCCTACCTTTTCTGGCCAAGGTGATCGAAAAGTCCATGAATCAACAGTTAGTTGAATTTATCGAGAAACATCACCTACTGGACGAAACCCAATTTGGATTTCGAAGATATCATGGCACTGAAACTGCCCTAATTAAGGCGGCAGATGACATCAGGTCAATTCGTGATCAAGGAGGGTCAGCAGTACTTATTCTGCTGGATCTGTCGGCGGCCTTCGACACGGTCGATCATAAGATCTTGGTCGACCGTGTCGAAAAGATGGGTGTTCATCACCTAGCAAGAAACCTGATTGCATCTTTCTTAGCCGATAGATCTCAGGCTGTCACCTTGGGCCCGTATCAATCTGCCAAACTGTCATTACCATGTGGTGTACCTCAGGGCTCATCCCTAAGTCCGACACTGTTTAATATCTATGTGTCGGACCTTGCTAATGTCATCAGAGCATATGGGATGAGCGTTACCTCCTACGCTGATGACACCCAACTTGTATTGGCCATTAAAGATAACGGACCCAGGGTGGCGGATAGTTTTAGGCAGGGAATCACTGCAATCAAAGAATGGATGTCACAAAACTGCCTTAAACTTAACTCTGATAAGACGGAGGTGCTCATTTTTGGACACCTCCGCCCAGAGTGGTCAACAACTTGGTGGCCACCAGCAATGGGGGACCCCCCGGGTCCAGTTACCAAGGCAAGGAATCTGGGAGTAATTTTTGATGTAGAATTAAATTTTGTGGCTCATGCTAATAAGGTAGCGGCAACAGCTCACTACAAACTGAGGATGATTAGAAAAATCATTCCTTATTTGCCGGAGACTGCCGCGAAAACATTAATAAGTTCTTTGGTGTTGTCATCACTCGACTATTGCAATGGCCTGTTCTTAAATGCCCAAGCTAGGACTCTGAATAAACTGCAATCAGTGCAGAATGCAGCGGCGCGTCTGCTCTGTAAAATACCCAAGTTTTCCCCTATATCAGGCTCGATTAAGGGACTTCATTGGCTTACAATCCGAAATCGGATTAAATTTAAATCACTCTGCATCATCTATAAAACACTTCATGATCAAGGACCAATTTTTTTCAAAAGTATGCTGATACCTTATAAACCAGGTAGACAGCTTCGATCGGCCAATTTGAACCAACTGGTGGTCCCTCGTGTCAAAACAGCTTCCTGGGGAGACCGTCGTTTCACAGTGGCAGCTTCCAAATTGTGGAACACTCTGCCACAATACATCAAGACGTCCTCCTCACTTCTTCAGTTCCGTAAGGGACTGAAGACTTGGCTCTTTGATCAATAAATCCATATCATCTAGTGTGCTGCCATAGATATTTAGGGAATCTCATCAGCGCCAAGACGCCCACGGGTATACGCTGCGCTTAATAAATTGTAAAAAATAAATAAATAAATAAATAAAAATTCGCTTTTTTTAATCGCTTTTCTTGATGCATTACATTCTGCGAATTCTAAATTGTGATTCGGTATTTTTCCCAATTTAGAATTCGCAGAATCTGGGCTTGATGCATCTGGGGGTATGTCTCAGAGTAGCGAGTGGGCAGAGGTTTCTGAACATCTTGTTTAACGCTGATGCTTTCTAGCAAACATTGGCACATGATAGCCTTTTTGCTTAAATTCACTAGTGTTGTGTATATCTGGATTTAGAGAGTGACCCTACTTAAGCCTAAACTATCACTGCATTAATATCTGTTTTTTTTTCCTTGGCTTTGCCTCAGAATAAACATTAAGGCCATTTAATGTTTTCTAAAACTATTACAACCTTTGTAAAGAAATATAACACACGTTTTTGAAAACTGGAAGCCAAACCATATTTGCAAGAAGCTCCGTGCCTGATTTAGAGTGTGTTGACTGGCCCGCGATCTGCCAGGGTGGTAGAGGTCATTGCCTCCGCCGCTGTGGCTGGACTGCAGCCCATCATATTTAGACATTTTTGCCAGCCCATCGGTGATTTCTATGCCTTCCAAGGATGGTCTGATGAACTCCATTGGTACGTTAGTGTAAGGTTTTCACGTGTGGAGCCAGTGGGGCACAGCCAGGGGAAACTTCACAGTGTGCCTGACTCTAAAAAGAGTGGGTGGATCATCCATGGGGTCCTTCGCCCTTGGGGTGGTACACTGTCAGCCAAACTCAGAATCAGGGCGAAATGCGAGATACATAAAGCCCTACTGCTGTCACAATCCATGCGATATACGACTTACAAAGGTGTTTCAGCAATTTCAAGGGTCCTTTTAGAGTCAGAAAAGTACTTCCCCCTTGTAAAGGGCGTTTGTGACCTTTTCCAAATTGCAAATAGGGGAGAATGTGAAATTGGAAAAGGGATTTATTAATAATTTGTGACAACAGTTGTGGTTGTAATCATTGATTAGTTGCTGACCCCCAAGCAGGGGTGGTAACTGATTTGCAAAGGAGAAAGTGTCCCAATGAGACAGCTTCCCCTTTGAGAACTGTCAATTGTGCAGCCTCTGTGAACGAAGGCAGTGGCCCACAGTACCACATCCTTTTCTCCCCAGTGTCTTCCCAAACAGGAAGCATGTTTTTAAAGCAGCACCTGTGCCTTTAATGAACCCGGGCTGATTTTAAAAAAGCTTGTTGTCTCTTGCAGGCCTCCATCCCTACATTTACATCCAGTCATAGGGGGGTCGCACATAGGGACCTGCTCAACTCATTCATTAGATAGAATTTTTGTGACCCGTGTGAATGGAAACTTGGCAATGCAACCTGTTAGCATAGAGATCACTTCGCAGGTTGCATTCCCATTTGCAATGAGTTGTGAAAATTTCACATCCCTAGTTTGCAAATGGAAATAGTACATCCTGCCCTAAATGAAGAACTGAACATATAAACATGTTATTTCGTACACTTGTGTAATTTCTGTTTTCTAAGAATATATATGCCAATGGTGAAGTAGCAAGAAATGTTAGATGTGTGTGTAATCATTAACATTGTAAACAATGTATTTAGCAGTATACACACTTGCACCCTGAATTCACCAACTTTAAAAAAAAAAAAAAACCTTGTTTAACCCGTTAAGTGCTGCCATCGGCCGTTGAACATTCGGAGCACTACCTGGCTGGTGCTGCGCACGTTCAACGGCCGACGCAGCCCGCCCGTTTTTTAAAACGGCCGCACTGCCGCAAAATCACGGCAGTGGCCAACGGGTTAATAAATTCAAGAATGCCTTTCAGTTTCTAGCAAGGTAAATGTGCGGAACATTGAATGTAAATGAGGGACTATAGAAAATGTATAACATGACCGCTAAACAGATCGTGAATTTAAACCTCACAGTCTTGCACTGGAAAATACATAGAGAGACATATTGTTCAAAACATAGTCCAAGTCTGGGTAGAAAATATAATATCAGATCATTTGGTAACATTCTCAGCATTAATCTCTGAGGGGAGAATAGGAATTCAGAATTGATATCAATAAATCTTAATGTTAGAAGCATATGAAGTAAGTAAATCTACCCACTTTCTCAACATTACTCATTTCAAATGGCGTGAATTTCTTAGTTATTCCATCACATGATTTCGGCACATACAGTTCCTCCAGATCACTGAAGCTAAAATGGTTTAAAGCAAGATTCCTCTGCTATGAGACACAACTTAGATTTCATCTCCTAATTCTCAGAAAGTGACCACTAAACTTGGAAGAGAATTGAGTACAAGGCTGATTTCAAACCTAGATCCCCACAGGGTACGACATAGAAGCAAGATCCATGTTGGTGTTTACCTGAAGAAGATTTGGACTTCAACAATGCAAATAAATAACTGACATACCTTTCCCTCCAAGTTAAAATTTTTTACACATTAGGTTTTCCCTCATGGTTAAGTCAATGGTTGCTGGTTGTCTGTAATTTCAGTGCCATAGCTGTGGGGGAGGGGGCGGTCCACCCCTTGCGGCACTCTGGGGGCGACGGAGGTGAACAAGTCGTGTCTGTTGACTACCACCACTCCCCTGCCCCCGAGAACAAGTCGTCTGTCAGCCACAACCCCCCTCCTGGAACAAGTCGTCCATCCCTCCGCGCTTCCCTGCATCGGGCAGAGGTGGCATGTATTTATTAGAAACATGACAATCCATATGAACATGAGTTCTTCTAGTATGGCTTTAAATCTGCCTAGAGCCAGACTCACTTGAATCCTTTACGTAGCACCACCAAGCATTCAAGGTGTATGTGGCCAACAAAGGTCCTGTTTGCTGGGGTCAGCCAAGCAATGGGCATTGCTTATATGTCTTGACCCTAATCATCCTCACCAGTTCTTTGAGCAGACTATGCTGAAGTAAATGTAGTTCCGATGAATGACTCGCCAGAGAAGTTCCTTGGGGTGAAGAGATGGGCTAGAGTAAGCCAAAGGATTTACCAACAAAATAATATTGAAAGAAGGGGCAGTTGCAATTGCACACAAAGTGACACATATCCCCCTAGTAATGTGTGAGAGACGGCGCAAGGAACTTCAGAGGTTGTATGAAAAAGTAATCATTGAAAGCATCAAGGCATTTGAACGGCTTTCCCAGTAGTGTTGGCTGGAAAAAGGAGCAGTAAACTTAGGCTTTGCATAGACCTACATGATTGCAATGCTTCGATCTGGCGGACAGGCATCCATTCCCAAAATTAGTGAAATACTGGTGCTGATCAAGAGAGTAGCAATGTTCTCTAGCTTGGATTTGCCATTGGCATATCACCAACGTTTCCAAGCCTATACTTCCTGTGTCATGCTTAAAGGAGTGTATGGGTATAAGTGACTGCCTATTGGGTTGTTAACACTTCACAAACAGAGAGACTCCTTCTAGTCCGTTAAGGGTATAGGATTTTTAAGCAACAGAACAACACAACTCCCCTCACACTCAGCATAACAAACAATGTTTTACATGTGCCATTTGCATGTACCTTTCAGTCCTTATTCAAAGAAACTGCATGCTTCATAATAATGCTTTAAGTTTGTTATTAAAAAAAATATATATTCTTATTTGTTACTCCAATAAAACATTTTTTACAATGTTTTTAAAAACTTGAATTTACACACACAATAAAACCGCATCAACTACAAATGATATAAAAATACACACGAAAATTGTTGTATCAAATTCAAAGCAAATTTAAAGTATGAAGCCATTGACACACCGTTTTCGTGGGTTAAAGTAGATAGAAACATATATGCTTCATCAGCCTCTTTGTTTTACCACGTACTCACATTATCAATAAACACCGCTTAGTTAACTTTAATTTCCTCAATGTATTACGAGCGAGTGACATTGAAACATTTGGCTTCTCTTTTGGCACTAAGCAAAATTATAATAAGCACAGAAGCCATTAATTTTGGATTTGGAGTAGTGTTATCACAGCTGATGGATGAAAGGACAGTCACTATTCCTTATGAATCGTGGCTGTTAAGGGATACTAAATAAAACTATCCCACACTTGAAAAAGAGGCATTTGCCAGTTGTTGGTTGGGTGGCACTGAATCCTCTAGTGGGAAGCGATCAACAGCCTTTCACCTTTGTTCTCTTAGACATTGTTCACAACTAAGGTACCGGTCAGGCAACATAGAGGATCTCAAAATGCTTGTTAAGATTGCAGGAATTGTGTTTACAATTTCAGTATATGCTCAGGAAGAAGAATATATTACTAGATTGTCCGTTAAGATTACCTGTGTTTGAGAAAATGCTAAATACTGTGAATCGAGAAATAACTGAATCTGCTGTGCTAAGCATTCAAGAAATGGCTGAAGCAGTATTTTACATGAACAATGATTGGGTGCTGCTGGTCAGGATTTGTTGTTAATGAAGATGAGAGAGCACATGATGTGTGGCTTGCTTAGAAGGTGAGTTGAAGGTTGAAGTGGAAGCATTTAGAAATGCTTGCTTGGAGTTTTGTGATGGAGATATACTGTTCAGAATGGAAGTGTTGGTAGCACTGGAGGGGCTGAGAGAGAAAATTCTGACCGAGGCCAATAGAGGCCTCATTTGTATGAGTGCCACTAAATAGAGCACCAGGGCATATTTTTGATCAGGAGTAGATTGAAATGTGATGAGGAAAATCTAGAATTGAGAGACTGGTAATTGTTTATCCTTTGAAAACGGATAGATGGATGGCCCTTGGTGGAAAATAGCTTTTAAAATGTCTGCACGTTAGGTAGTACAGGTAATTATGCGATAGTGGGAATACTGGTAATTCCAGAGCGGGGGAAAATCCGGATCATGATGAGTTGGAATACAATATAGTTTAAGAATGAAGAGTCTGTATTTTAGCTTGGGGGAGAGACTATTCTGGTCATTGTGGATGGGGACTAGGTCCATGTGGGGATAGATCATGTGTGTTGTTCATTTTTGCTTCACCAGTTTGGTATTATGGATTGTAGCAACTTGCAGCCACAGTCCATATTTGGTTAATTTGTCGACTTGTTAATTTTCATCTAAAATCATTACAAAGTATGTAAGCTTCACAGAAAAAATCTAAGTAAAGGGTACATAAAGGATACCTGCCTGCTAGAAAGGCCATGCTATGTAAAATACCCTCAGCAATTCAATGTAAAAGTTTCAGTTGGAGTGATAAGTGTACAATACATATCAGTTCCTCTAGATCATCAGCTAATATAGCTACTTGCCCTTAACTCTTTACAGTTCTACTGCTCATGGCCACATTTTTCACTTCCATTTGAGAATTAAATTCCTATATCCTTAGAGCTAAGAAGTCTCCTAAATAGAGAAATTAACAAACTGATCAGCTATACATTTACTGACATCCGAAATCGATATTTCTGTCTAGTTTAATAAATTCTTTCAGACCATGGTCACTTTGTTTTCAGGATTGACACTGGGCGCAGCCTGCAGCCTAGCCTTGATGAAAGATACCTTGCATAAAGCAGTGTCCGAGTTTGCAACGGAGAAGACCAAGATCTTTCGAGCACTGCTGCTACAACTGACAACTTTGGGCGGGCAGCAGATCAGGAACACTGCGGTAAGCCTTGAGAATAAGTTAATATGAACACATGATGTGTAAGGGATATAGCTAACCAGATACCTACTGTCGGCCTCCTTGAATATTGTAGCCACTATGCATCAGTTCAGAAGGTAATTCCACACATAAGGTTCCACTCTTGGGAAATCCATCCCACCAAACGTAAATGATGACTTCCTGAAACTCTGTGGCAGCCTGAAAACTTGCCTGTTCATTGATATATAGTGGAGTGGTGTGGCTCACTGGTTAGAGGCGGCAGACCTGGAAGCAGAGAACAGCCCGGGACCAGGGTTCAATTCCCGATGCGGCAGGGTCGTGGACCAGGGTCAGCGGACTCGATAATTCTCGCCTCGGTGCCTACTCTAACCAGGAATCACACTCGGCAACTCTGGGCATTAGCTTGCCTCATCTCTACAACGGCCCCCCACATTCGCCAGGGATGCCTGGTTTCACCTTGGAGATACCCAGTAGGGACCATCTCACAGGGATAGCCAGGATGGGTTCCCCAGCGGTCTACAGCGCCACGACGCCTCAGGGCAGCAGTGCGCTTTACAAGACACATACATTTACATATATAGTGCTGATACAGGCCTTAAGCTATGGTAAACAGACTGCTATTATCAGGGTCTTAATGGTACCCAAACCTGCACCCATAACCTGGAAAAACTTCAAAGGGCCGTCCAGTGAAGAGCATTAAACAGTTTTCTTTACCCAGTTTTGCATCATCAACAGTCTCAAACAATAAGTATTCTAGAATGTCGCTTTGTTTGATGAACTCTGCTTAGAGCTTGACACATATTCTGACATCATTCATCGGATGACCCCTTTAAAGCGGATCTGATGCAGGTTAGTGCGGTATAAAGACAGTAAACTTATAAATAAAGAATCTCATTCACAAATGTGGACATCGAATATGGAGTCCTACCCTATTTGCTTTTGATCAACAGGATCGTGAACAGCCAATGCATCAGGAATTTCATTTGATTTCTACGAGACATTAAATTCATATTGATTATAGAGATCTCATAGATAAGCAGGCAGGTGCAAAGTTTTGTAGAATACTTCAGTGGATGTGGAGCAGACATATCTTTTAGGAGGTGACATGTTTGGGCCTGATGTATGCCTTTCTCATTTCTGCTGCCTTTATAATGCTGTGGTATGGGCAAATAGGTCATTTTTACAGAACGCCTATTGTGAACTTAGAGTGGGTTTGGAGCCCACCCATTGCTTACAAATGGCTGGCTTTATTGCCACTCTCATTTGCTTGCTTTTCATCCATTGCCTTGTATGAGCTTGCAATCATCTTTTCTGCTCGACCCTCCCCTGGTTAATAGTCTCTTTACAAGTGTCTATTCAATGCTTACTTTTCGGGAACTGCATCTTTCTTTTGGGTTAAGCCCTCTGTGCGAGTGAATATGTTTTCCATTTGTCGCCCTTGTGTAGTTCTCTTCCCTCTGCCATGCTCTGTGTTGCCCTGTCTAACCCGTGTGCTTCTCCTTCACTCCTCCTTCTTGTTGCGTTCGCCCTTGTGCACTGCTCTCTGCCCCACTGCATTGCTTTCTCGCTCGTACTCTGCTACATCCTACCGCTCTCTGTTGCTGCCCTCTCCCAACCTTATGCTCCCCACTGCTGATCCCTCCTTCCACTCTCTACCTTTTCTACATTTATTTATTTCTTTTTTTGCGGTGGACCAGGCAGCAAATTGCTATTGGGCTGTCTGTCTTAAAAAAGTGCTTTTGTGCTACTTTTTTTAATTACTCAAAGGATAAATCCACAGGAGGATCATTTGTTACAATTCATTCGACTATAGGAACAGCATGGTGGGGGACATGCTATCTGGGGTGTATCCTCTAGATGTAGCACTTTTTCCATACATCAGAGAATGTACCATTACCACCAAAATTTAATTTGGGCATTTTTCTTATCTCTGTAGTCCAGTGTGTGGTCACTCATTCAATATTTTCAGGCTTGGCACGTTTAAACCTGTAAAAGAGCAACATTTGCAATACATGTGCAATGCAATAACTATAGTAGTCTGTTTCCAATCATAGTGGGGCATTTAACAGGTATACTTTAGCTTTCTGCAATTGGATGATTAATTGTTGGTAGTCTTTCAATCCTGGTGACAGTTCCAATTTTATTTTGGATCCTCTCCAGCGGAATGTGTTTGCTGTGTGTTTGCCTCTTGCTCAGTTCCCCCAATCCTGATGCACCCTGACTATTGTAAACCAATTGCTCCAACCTGTTTCATTTGTTTTGTCTCTGCATCATTCTCAATCCTGTACAAGTGCTAGGGCTACACGTATAGTTTGGATGGTGGCCTGCCGTCTGCAGGATGGATCACAATACTTTTAGTTGTTTCGGGTCAGGTTTCCGGCACGTTCAAGGGATTCAGACTGTTTGGATGTTCGGATTAATCTTCTGGAGCTCTTGAACCCAAGAGTGTAGACCTAGGTGAATCTTCTTGGCTTTCTGTGACCTTCAATACACGGAGAACTCAGCACTTTCTATCATGGCTCACTAATGGGTTCATGGTTCTGATTTGAGACAATGAACAAACCTCAATGACTTTCAAAGATTCTGCCCTTTTATTTATGTATGTGACCTTCAGGTTCCTACATTAACTAAGGTTAGGACAGAGTTGCCCATGATTCATGTGCAATACAATAATAGATTGATGGTGACAGTAGGAAGGTAGGATCTGACTGCATGGTTACCCCCACTTTTTCCCTGGTGTTTTGCTGGTTTTTGACTAGTCTGACTGGGATCCTGCTATCCAGGACCCCAGTTTATCTGCTTTCTCCCTTAAATTGCAATGTATGTACTTTAGGTACACTGCAAATTGGATACTGGGGTACCCTTATCAATCCCTAGTATATGGTACACCATGTACCCTGAGCTTAGGTACCACAGAGGCCTCCCATGGGCTGCAGAATATATTATGCCACCTCTGAGAGGCCATTCAAAGTGACACAGCAGGCCTGCTACTGAAGCCTGTGTAAGATGGTGCTTGCACCACTTACTGAGATATAGGTTCACTATATCCATCTAAATCAATTACTTATTTACTACTACACTAAATACCTATGAGTCACCCCCCCTACGGCAGGCCTTATCAATCCTGAAGGCAGCATATACCAAGCCTCCTTCGCACAGTGACTCTTGGTCTTCACATCATTAACACTGAGGCACATCAAGCCTTTTCTATTGGGTCAGAGCCAGCAGTATATTCTTGAGCGGTCATGCAGGCCTTGCAGTTTGCTGTCCTCCCGCACTTTGCATGCATGTTGGTCTGAAAAACTGTTTTTTCTGCTCCAAGACACACATCTCTTTGCTCTCAAGACACTTATCTTCATTAGATACCAGTGATAGGCAGGATCCCTTTCAAAGTTTAACTTGGGCACTTAAATGTGTGTATGGAAAGATACCCAGGTACCTCAAGCATGGATTGAAATGCTACTGTCCACTTGGTGACCTGTGGACTGGCAGTTCTGGCCTAATATGTCAACTGAAGGTCAAAGATTTAAAGCCAGCTGGTCAGTCTTCTGCCAGACAGAGAGGCTGGGGAACAATTTGCCAGGCAACATGTGGAAAAGATGTATATTTCAGTATTTTATATAGCAATACAGATATTTTATGTTTTGATGTCTTTGTTTCTGATCTCGTCAGTGTAGCGCTTGGATCTCATAACAAGGGTTTTTTCAGTGTATGACTGCTATAAAAATGGAGATGGAAACAGAGATAGGCAGGTTAGCACAGTCAAGGGATATACTGAGCCATGTCTTGCACAATAGACTATTATGGTGTAATAATGGGTAATAATCCGGTACGTTTGTGACCGAATTGTAGGATATTTTACTGCATTTTGATGGGATATTTGGCACATAATCGACAATTATTTAAATTAAAAATTCTAGACTGACATTAACAAATATTTATAAATGTCAAGAAGACTAACATATGAACGTAATCAATGCCTTTTATACATAATTAGTGCAGCCCAATTTGAAGCATCTTAAATCTGAAACACTGAGCATAACAGGCTTCCCAAGAGCATTTTTCCCAAAGTTGGTATTGATTCCTTTTGAAATAAGATGCTTGAGCCATTGATTTGTGTAGCACTTTAACAGAAGAATTCGGTTGTAAAGTGCATAGTCAGATTATATTTGCACTGAATTGTACTTAACTGTGCCCTGCCTTTTTTTAGTCTTTAGGAGGAAATATTGTCAGCAGATCATCAACCTCTGACCTAAATCCTGTTCTGGCTGCTGGCGGCTGCACCCTAACCGTGGCATCGAAAGGTGAGAGTATGCACAATAGAGCGAGGCAATTGGTGAATGGGAATGATGGATAGAGGTTGGGGTGGAAGTGAGACAACGCTAAGTGGGGTCTTTGTGTTGTTGAGCTGTACCAGATCAGAGCACTGGAGCCTGAAGTCCTCTCACTAGTCCCAGCTTTTTCACAATGTTGCTGTGCATCACATGTGATCAGAAAGATTAGAAGGAGGTTAAGACTCAGTGCTTATACCATGCATCACTTCTCTTTTGTCCCCGCCATCATAGGTCTAACATAATTTCTGGGGTGGTTTCTCGGAATGTGGGCACTGCCCCAGGTGGTTTATCAAGAGCTGGTTAGTACCAGAATGCCCATCACGGTGACGGATAGCAAAGGACTTTTATTACCCGTGACTTGGGTCTTGTTCAAGCCGACTTGTCAACAATGGCCTCACTAAGGGCTGCCCAGTATAGGTAGAAGCACAATAAAGTTGCAAGAGAACCTGGTAGGATTGTCATGACCACAAGACATATTTTCAGACTCCTGACCAGTGGGCTCAGCAGAGATTTTGGTCCTGGTAATGGCAACAAGTGGAGTCTGGAATTACCATGATGGTGGGGTCCTGTGATGGGTGAGAAAGGTTTTTTCACATCACAAGATTTGAACCAGCTCCCAGAAAGAAGCAGCACGGCTATATGAGGTTGTGGGAGAGAAGTGAAAAGAGTGCCTAGGAATTCCACCCGAGCTCCCAGGTAGAAACAAAAGTCACAAAAGTTCCCCTGCAGGTACAATGTTTTGGTAAACTGCAAACCTCGAGGGATGTTTCCGAGGTCTTAGCTTGAGGATCACCAGAACAGCTCAAGCAGTAAATTCAGGAGGGCAGGAGCGCTAATGAGTGAGCCTCTGGGGATCTCAAGTAACTCCATCCCAAGCATGCCTGGAAGCTTGGGACTGACTCTACCTATGAGGAGCATATTCAGTACTGATTTGCATAAGACCTCTGTTTACACTGGCATAGTAGGTGAAACACGATGGATTGGAATGCAATCCAGAGAGATTGCCAGTGGTTTAGACTATCTGCATGCATTCCACTCATCACCAGTAGTGTGTTAAAAATATGGCACTCCATTCTCACTGTGGAGTTTAAGGAGCTGCTCGCCTCATCTTATCGCTTTGGATGCAAAGCTGTATACGTTAGGCAGACATGCCTCTGTCTACCATAGGAATCATGTGGTCCCTTGTTGAAGAACTGGAATGGGACAAGGGCATCAGTTTCAAACCCCCAAAAGATGTAGCTGGAATAGAGGAACATCTTGTGTAAAACTTCGCTTATAGATTATGACCGCTAGCTTCTGAGATGCCCAGTTCTCCACAGTATATACCATTTTTTAAAAACAGATTTTCTTAAGTTTTCAGGAAATGTCAAAACAATTCACATATATACGTAACCCCAATACATTGGTCCTGCAACACTTGTCCAATAATTGTGCCCCCACCATGATTTTGCCTTGCCCCACCGAAACCTGTTTAGTCCATCAGATTGTTCCACACAAGGAGTGAGGCCTTTCTTATAGTGAGAGTTATATCCCAGTTGACCTGAGACAGTTCTACAGGGCTGAATTGTGTTGCTCTTTGCCTATGCAAGCACTGTCAGCCTCTATGTTTCAGCGCATGTAACAAAGAACATCACCCCCCACCTCAACTCAACTCTCCGCCCCTAACCCCTCCCCCCCTCCGAACCCTACCTCCCCCCTCCCCTCCCCTTTCCCTAACAACGCGTTTAATGCTCATTATGTGTTCCGCACACTCCATTTGAGTCCTATGTCAGTAGCCCACATCTGCCCTGAGAGGACGCATCCACTTCCCCGATCTCCCCTCCCATTCTCTCATCTCACTACCTGCTGTTGCGGTCTCATGTAATAAAGAGGGCACTTATAGCCGTAGAGGTCAGTCGTCATCTTCAGCCGGGTTCTTGAACAGATCTACCAACGCCACCCAGGCTCTCGCCGAGTCCCACAATTTGTCGTTGTCAGTCCTCTGAGCTAATTGGAGCCGGAGAGTCCCCTCACAGTCGTCCCACTTAATAAAGTCACGTAGCCAGAGCGCAACGCTAGGGGCCGTGACCGCCTTCCAATGACTAGAGATTTCACGCTTGGCTAGAACTAACCCCAGGTCTCGGAACTTACTGGTGGTTTTGCTGCGGGAAGTGTCGGGAGAGGCATACCTCTGGAGTATTCTGCAAGTCCCTTTCCGTCACCTCTGTCAGTTTGGCCAGTACCTCTCCTCAGAATCCCCGAAGCAGCGGACAATCCCAGAACATGTGCATGAATGTCGCACCTTCCAGTCTGCATCGTGGGCAGGCAGCGTGGGACCCAAAGAACTCATTAATTTTGTGAGGCGTAAGATACGCCAGATGAAACACATAGAATTGGATACGTTGAAATTTCGCGTTTCGGGAACACTTCCAGGCCCGTGCCATTAGCAATTCCCAGGGTTTATCCTCTATAGGCATTCCCAGGTCAGTTTCCCACCTAGCACGCAGTCCCTCTAGAGGAGTCCTCAGGCCCTGCGTCAACCTCCGATACAAGCACGTCACCGCCTTGATCTTACCTGCGGAGGTGACCACATATTGGCAAGGGAGGAAGACCCGTGGTTCCTCCAACCCTTTTTTCCAGTGCTTGCGCACAGCAGCCGTTACACCCGCATGTAAGAGAAAGTCCTGAGCAGGAAGTTCGTGCCTCTGCATGAGGTCTTGAAATGGCAAAATTGCACCATCTTCATACAGATCTCCAATGGAGGAGATCCCCAGCTCCTCCCAGTCATGTAGCCGCTGCCAGTCTCCTCCATGGGGGAGCTCTACGCAGAACCACACCGGAATCTCGGGGGGCATATGCCGGGCTCCCTTTATTGCGTCGCATAGCCCTATACCAACATTGCCTCAGGACCCATAGTTCCCTGGACACCTCACTTTCCTGCATCGGAAGCTGTAGCAAAATCCGACTCAAGTGGCGAAGCTCTAGGTCCCCTCCTCTCTGGTTTGCCTCTATTCCCAGCTTCCCTGCCAGCCATTGTGTGAACCATTGGAACTGGGCTGCATGGTAGTAAGCCTCGAAATCCGGCACTGCAAAGACCCCTCCCAACGCGGGCACATCATGGTCGGCAGGGCCACTCTACGTCGTCCCGTTCCCCACAAGAAGCTCGAAAACATGGAGTTGAGTTGGGCGAAGCACTTTCCAGGTATCCAAATCGGCACGGTAACAAAGTAATAAAGTAAACGGGGAGGGTTATCATTTTCAAAAATGGCCCACGTCCCGCAACCGACAAAGGCAGAGAAGCCCAGAAGTCAAGGTTACTCTTGGTGGTGCGCAGAGCCCGCCCTATGTTACCCTCAAATAAATCCGCTGCCTCATGGTAAATTCTAACCCCTAGATACGGTAAACACCTACCCTCCCATCTCACATCGATCCCCTCGGGAGGATCACCATGCTCCCCCCCTTAGCGGAAATAAACAGGTCTTGGCCCAGTTGACTTTGAGCCCTGCAACCCGTCCCAATCTCTCCAACAACACCCGGGCCCACCGGAGCTCATCAGTAGCATTTGAGAGGAACATCAGTAAATCGTCGGCTATAGGGCAATATAGTGCACCTGACCCATCCCCTCTAGTTGCTGCGGGAAGTGTGGGGAAACCAGTGTAACAGGCATACCCCTGGAGTATTCTGCAAGTCCCTTTGCGTCACCTCTGTCAGTTTGGCCAGTACCTCTCCCCAGAATCCCCGAAGCAGCGGACAATCCCAGAACATGTGCATGAATGTCGCATCTTCCAGTGTGCATCGTGGGCAGGCAGTGTGAGGCGTAAGATACGCCCGATGAAACACATAGAATTGAATAAGTTGAAATCTCGCGTTTCGGGAACACTTCCAGGCACGTGCCATTAGCAATTCCCAGGGTTTATTCTCTATATGTGTTCCCAGGTCAGTTTCCCACCTAGCACGCAGTCCCTCTAGAGGAGTCCTCAGGCCCTGCGTCAACCTCCGATACAAGCACGTCACCGCCTTGATCTTACCTGCGGAGGTGACCACATATTGGCAAGGGAGGAAGACCCGTGGTTCCTCCAACACTTTTTTCCAGTGCTTGCGCACAGCAGCCGGTACACCAGCGTGTAAGAGAAAGTCCTGAGCAGGAAGTTCGTGCCTCTGCATGAGGTCTTGAAATGGCAAAAGTGCACCATCTTCATACAGATCTCCAATGGAGGAGATCCCCAGCTCCTCCCAGTCATGTAGCCGCTGCCTGTCTCCTCAATGGGGGAGCTCTATGCAGAACCACACCGGAATCTCGGGGGCATATGCCGGGCTCCCTTTATTGCGTCGCATAGCCCTATACCAACATTGCCTCAGGACCCATAGTTCCCTGGACACTTCACTTTCCTGCATCGGAAGCTGTAGCAAAATCCGACTCAAGTGGCGAAGCTCTAGGTCCCCTCCTCTCTGGTTTGCCTCTATTCCCAGCTTCCCTGCCAGCCGTTGTGTGAACCATGGGAACTGGGCTCCATGGTAGTAAGCCTCGAAATCCGGCGCTGCAAAGCCCCCCTCCCGTCGCGGGCGCATCATGGTCGGCAGGGCCACTCTACGTCGTCCCGTTCCCCACAAGAAGCTCGAAACCATGTAGTTGAGTTGGGCGAAGCACTTTCCAGGTATCCAAATCGGGAGGGTAACAAAGTAATAAAGTAAACGGGGGAGGGTTATTTTAAAAAATGCCACACGTCCCGCAACCGACAAAGGCAGAGAAGCCCAGAAGTCAAGGTTACTCTTGGTGGTGCGCAGAGCCCGCCCTATGTTACCCTCAAATAAATCAGCTGCCTCATGGTAAATTCTAACCCCTAGATACGGTTAACACCTACCCTCCCATCTCACATCCATCCCCTCGGGAGGATCACCACGCTCCCCCTTAGCGGAAATAAACAGGTCTTGGCCCAGTTGACTTTTAGCCCTGCAACCCGTCCCAATCTCTCCAACAACACCCGGGTCCCCCGGAGCGCATCAGTAGCATTTGAGAGGAACATCAGTAAATCATCGGCATATAGGGCAATATAGTGCACCTGACCTATCCCCTCTAGACCCCTATAATGTCTCCCTGTCCTTGCACGAACCGCCATCGGCTCCATTGCTAGGGCGACCAGGAGGGGAGACAGCGGGCAGCCCTGTCTCGTCCCCCTGCCCACGTCGCAAGCAGCCGAGATCACACCCCCCGTCCGAACCCTGGCCGTTAAGCGGGAGTAGAGAATCTTCGTCCATGCCACAAACTCCTCACCTTAGCCGAAGGCCCTCAGAACTCGGAATAGGTATGGCCACTCTAGACTATCGAAGGCCTTCTCGATATCTATGGATAGTACACATGCCTCATCCACCCCTGCCTCCGCTTCATGTAATAACTGACAAAGCCTCCGAATGTTCATGGCCGTGTTTCGGGTGGGAATGAACCCAGATTGGTCTCAGTGGACCAGAGTTGTCATGTGCACCACCAGATGAATGGCCAAAATACCGCTCAGTATTTTATAATCGATATTTAACATCACCAGGGGTCGATACGCAGTTCGGTCCCACTCCGGTTTACCCGGTTTAAGTAGCGGTACTATCATTGCCTCCCTCGTCGAAGCGGGCAGGTAGCCCACCTGCTTTGAACAATTATAAAGAGCCACCAGCTGCGGAGCCAGCACGTCAAGGTAAGTGACGTAGAACTCCGAGGGTAGTCTGTCTGTGCCTGGGGTTTTCCTTTTGGCCATACGCTTGAGGGCTCTCCTGACCTCGTTCAATTCTACCGGACGGCCCAGACTCTCCGCCTCCTCAGCCTCGATCTATGGTAACTGTATATCAAGGAAATCCCCTTCCTCTAGCTCCATGGGGTCCAATGTGCTACGGTAAAGGGTGGAATAGAAATCCAGGAATTGCACGTTAATGGCCTGCTGCCCATAGTGGGTCGTCCCCACCTCTTCCCGTATTTCAAGGATCGCGTGCCCCTGCGTGCCGGATTCGCCAGCCAGACTAGAAGTCCCCCTGACTTGTCGCGCTCCTCATGCGCCCGCACCAGGTAGGCCCTGTGGTCGAAACACCTCAGTCGCTCCACCTGCGTCGCTAGGTCTTCCTTCGCCTTCAATAGCCCCTCCTGAATGTCCTCCCGCCCCGGCCTCTCTCTTTCTTTCTCCTGGAGCTGTTGTTCTGCCTGCTGCACTTCACCCAATAGAGTCCTACGCACTCCCACAGCCTCCCCAATGCACCACCCGCGTATCACCGCTTTGAATGCATCCCACTCATTGTGCAGACTGGAAGAAGTGCCCACATTGCTCTGGAAGTAGTCCTCTATGGCAGTACCTATGGTGGTTCGGAAGACCTGATCCTCCAAGACCTCCGGTCGGAGTCGCCAACTAGGGATCGCCGTTCTAATGCGAACCCAGTTCAGGGTCACCAGTAGGGAATTAGGATCAGAAGTCGTCCTGGCCAAATATTCACTCATTGTGAGCATTATATGGACATCAGGGGAACACAACACCGCGTCCAGCCTGACGTGTAACTCATGGACTGCGGAAAAATAAGAGTAGTCGTGCTCCCCGGGGTGATGGGCCCTCCAGGAATCTGTAAGCCCCCAGCTCCTCTGCCAATCCCGCCTGGTCTCCGCTAGTCTGCGAGTAGGGGCGTCAGGGAGTGGTGGGTGGGAACGGTCCAGGTCTACATCTGTCACACAATTAAACTCTCCCCCTAGAAGAACAGGACCTGTTAGCAACCCCGCCAATGTCTGTGAGAGCTGTGTAAAAAAAGTGGTCTGTTCAATATTTGGGGCATATATGCTTCCTAGGGTAATGTCCCGCCCATCCAGTCGCCCCGTGACCACTGTAAACCTACCCTCCGGATCTACCACCTGCCTCACACACTGAAATGGAACGCCTGCCCTCACCCAGACTAAGGTCCCCCGTGCATAAGCCGAATAAGAGGTGTGAAAGACCTGCCCTCTCCAGCGGCGTTGTAATGCCACCCCCTCCGCATTCGTCAAGTGAGTTTCCTGAAGTAGTGTGATTTGCACCCCTCTTCGTACTAAATAAGCGTGTATTTTGTGTCGTCGATACATGGTATGCATCCCCCGTATGTTCCAAGACATGACTTTAAGACCTATGGAGGTGCCCATGGAGTCCACGCATGCACGCATTTGCCTAAACCCCCCTAGCGACATGTCTGACCCCCCCCCATCCCACCCAACTCACAAACTTCCCCCAACTCCCACACCCCAGGACAGGCACACAAAAACCAGTTCCCATCCAAACCAAACTGTTCATATCTATAACCGTAACCAGAAGGGAACTCGTAGCTCGTGCATAATGCCCCCAGAACCCCCCCCCCCCGCCTTCCCCTTCCTTGAGAAAAATCTGCAAAGTCAGCTAGGACCCCAGCATCTTGGGAACTTTACTCCGTACCGCAGTGCCCCACATCTAATCAGTCCCCAGTACCAGTACTTGCAACACCCCTTGCAACTAACGACCCACATATCCTCATTGGCCCCATCAACCAAACATTCCATCTGCTGTATGTGGGGTGACTTTCGGCAGCTCCATGTCGGGGGGTCCTAGGGTGCTTCCAGATCCCGGGCTCCCTGTTCCACTCTTCTCCGCATCGGTATCAGTACTCGCTGGGCTGACCACCCCTCTGCTGATGTCCGCCACCGCTCTCACCGCCCTGTCTGGCTCATGCTGCTGCATCATCGGGGAAGTGGGCCGCCCCCTCGGTGGAGTAGTCGCCTGTCGTTCTCGAGGGGAAGCCGCCCGCGAGGCATTCGCGGCCACACCCCCGCGACCCTCCAACCAGTCCCACGCCACCTGCGTAGTAAGAAAGAAATGGGTCTCCTCGTCCGCTGTCACCTGCAGTCGCGCCGGGAACAGCATAGCATACGGGAGACTGAGCTGGCGCAGCTTCCTCTTGACAGCCATAAAGGAGGACCGTTGACGCTGGACCTCCCTGGTGTAGTCCGTAAATATCAGCACCTTACTGTTCCCTATTTGTAGATTCTGTTGTTCCCGGGCTCTCTGCAGGATAAAGTCCCGGTAACGGTAATGCAAGAGTCTCGCCACCATTGGCCGTGGAGGGGCTTCAGGTTTTGGTGGGCGAGTCAGGACCCTATGAGCTCGCTCCAGCGCATAAAATGGGGAGAGGCCCTCCGGCACCACCTCCGACCGCAACCAGTCCTTCAGAAACCCACAGCGTCAGCTCCCTCTCCGTGTTTCGGGACTCCCACGATACAGAGATTGTTGTGCCGGGAACGCCCTTCACTGTCTTCCGCCGCAGCTCGAGGACTTTGACTCTGTGATTGACCTCATTTAATGAGTGACGCAGAGCTGCCACTTCTTCAGGAACGTCCTTCATGGCGGTTTCGTGGGTCGTCACTCTCTCCTTGAGCTTCCGGTGATCATCCTTCAGCAGGGTAAGATCTTATCCGACGGCGTCCATCCGTTTCTCAAGCGCTTCCCAGGAGGCCACTATGGCCTGCATTATTTCACTCAGGGTAGGGTCCCCAGACCGTCCCGGTCTCCGTCTCACCTCATCGCCGTCCTCATCCTCTGTTTGCTGGTCTGGTTCATCCAAGCGCAGCACCTCAAAGCCCTTATTTTTTTTTGACACGCGGCCCATCGTAGTGGTCAGGTGCAGTCAAAATGAGCAGTGTTGGGGGAGCCCACAGTCTCACTCCACCCCAGCAGGGCACTGCTGTCTCCGGCCGTCTGCTCCGAAGATCTCCGCCCCAATCGCCGCCCCGAGCGGGTGCCGATCCAATGTCGCGCAATGACACCGCGCAGAGGAGCTTCAACACATTGAGGACCTCAGCCCGTCTTCCCGGACACCCTTTCCAGCTCGTGGTCCGTTGACAGGAGTAATGGGAAGCTTACGAGCTTTAATTGCGTCTCAATCCCTTGCGGAAAATGGAGTGCGGACCTACTGCATAGGGTGCAATGTCGCTAGTCCTCTGGCGCGCGTGCGCCGCCATGAAGGTGTGTTGGCCAGTCGATCTCAAAGTCGTGTGAGCACCAGTTAGATGTCCCCAGGGTCTCAGGAGCATAGGTGTGAGCCTGGTAGGATCGAGGATCAGTCCTGAGCAGAGGGTCATTAAAGGAGCAGGGGCGCAGCACTATTCCTGTAGATCTCCTTGTCACCAGGATCGAATTCCAGTGCCCCTCGTCCAGGTAGCATGTGCTTGCTACACCCAGAACAATAAGCGCCGTGTGTCCTTGCTCCTGGAGGGATTATACACCCTCTCCCCCACACACATCCGCCCTCCAGCACTCCGTAGCCCAGTACCTCTGTGCTGGTAGCAGCTCTGTTTACCAGTGGGGTCAATGCGTTCCCCCTCAGTGTCAAGCTCTGGGTCTGTCCTTCGCCTGGATGCAGTCCAGCCCCCTCCTGCTGAGCGTCCGCTTGCGCTCCTCGGGCAGAGACCTGTAGTGAGGGACCGCCGGGTACCTTTCCGTGAGCCCCTACAGAGTGATTCTGGGGATCAGCTATCGGCGCTGTCTCGTCACGATGCCTTTGCCGGTCCAGCAGAGCCCAGCCAAGCCCCCAGTGTCAGGCGGGTCCCGGTCTCAACCAGATCTCTTACTCTCGTTGCAACTAACCTCAGGGGCCACCAGCAAGACCATCCCCCAGCCCGATTCAGATCTTGGGCAGTCGCTTGGTCTCCCGGTGCACAGGCTGATATAATCAAAGCTCCAGCTCCCGCCGGGATGTGTCCATCAGCGCGGAGTCAGTTCGAGAGCAAACGGCCTCACCGCAGCCCGGCTCACGTCGCTCTCTCCGCCATCTTGAAGTCTGGCCACGGCATCCGGACGGCTTGAAGGCACTCGGCCACTCTCGTCTCCCCTTTCTCCTCACTGCTTGGGACACTGCTTCAGGTGAGTCCCAGTCTGTCCTCCGTCTCTGCTCCGTGATCCAGGAGGTTTCTGGGGTTGCTCTCGCACTTTAAAGGCTGCGAACTCAATCACCCCCCGCGGCCGCCATTTTGCAGCAGATCTCGGCGGGCAGACTCAGGCAGATCAAAATGCCGATTTCTCCGTGCTGTGGCGTTTCTACTCCCTGCGACTTCTCCCAGCGGGGCACGCAGTGTTCCGCTCTAGGTTGTGATGTCGGGGGCCTCTGTACCGTGTCAGGATAGTTTATGATGAAGGGCGGCCACGGAGGAGCTCCGAGGTCCGCTGCAGACTACATAGGCTCCAAGCCACGCCCCCTCCACAGTCTCCTCCTCTGCAGTGCTTAATTTGTAAAATATTAAGTGCCAGGGCTCTGACCAGGAGGTCACTGCAGCTTGCACCACCCATCGCCCTTGTCATTGCTTCCAAAACAACTACTAACCATCTCTCTCGCATGTAAATGTGACAGTTCCGATTATTCCAGGTCCCCAAAAGTAAAGGAATGGCTGGGGAGGCAGGTATTAGCAATTTCTATGTATATTGTATTCCTAACAAACCGTTGTTCTGCTCATCTCTAAATTAGATGAGCAGCACCACCATGTGGTAGACTGGTCTATGTATGGTGTTGACAATTAGGTGCCCAGCACCGGAAACCGGAACCGGAAAGCCCCGGCTCAAATTAAGCCCTGCTCCTCTGTCACTCTCTTGAGTACAATGCCAGGTCCTGGTAGCCACCTGGAACCTCTTCAGATGAGGTCTGAAGAGAAAGCCTTAAAGAGGCGCCTTATGTTTAAAACAATGACTGCCTTACTTTTTCTGTAAGGCTAACCCGCTGCTCTGCCACTGGGTGTCACTAAAGTGCAGTTAGACACACACTTCAGTACTCTAGTGTATACGCCATGCTGCCTTACCTGAGGCAACTCGTGTGCAAGTTGCTAAAAGTTGACCAATTATCATTCACCCACATTTTTGTCCTCTTTTCACTGGGGGAGAGTGGCTTTATCTCTTAAACATATCTACAGATCTGTTTCTATACAATTACCCTAACACTAATTTCAGAAGGAGGATATGACACCCAGGAACGCTCCTTTCTATAACTGGGGCGCTGATGGGTAAGCCTTCTTCTCCTCCTGCACTGTAGCCTCCTCACCTACCCAAATCCTCTCTTGGGAGACTATAATAAAAGTGCCAAAGAGCCAGCACTGCTATTTCTGGTTGTAACCTGATGCTAAGCTGAGGACTGAGGAGCCAAGTGGATATTCGCAACTAGGGTTGTGCAATTTGCAGACAAACTGGTTTGCAAATGGGAATGCAATCAGTGATGTGACCTATCAATTAATAGGTCGCATTGCAAATTGAACAGCAGACCTCCATCTCTGCATTTGCATTCTCAAACAAGAGGCTTTTCCTGGCGGTTCTGAACAGGAAAAAAGTATGTCAGAACATCTGCTCTAAACAGGGTGGATGGTCCAAAGTACTTAGACCGATGGCCTGAAGCCCGTGGGGGCCATCAGTCTAATGCTTCAGCCAGAAGAGGAAGCAGGGGCACCACCGGCGGAAATACCACCATCTGCTCGATTGTAAATAAGGTGGACTGACCAAGAGTTTTTGCAGTTAGGGTACTCTGACACATGTGGTAGAGTACCTTGTCCACTAAATTGTAAATAACCACCTCTGTTTCTTCACAGCTGAGATGGAACCAGTATGGTAGAAAGACATGTGATTAAACATTTCTGAGTGGTTCAAAATGAATAGATTCCAATGATGTGCATATTTTTGGTGATTAAACTACATGTTCATAGATTAATCAGGAAATAATAACAGAAAGAGCAGTGCCAGACTAGAAGCATCCTTTATTTTTTTTCTCCAACTAGAACAAACACGAATGATTCCTGTGGACGAAGCATTTTTTGCTGGATCCGGAGAGGCGGCGATTGAGCCTGATGAGATTTTGGTCTCGGTTCACATTCCTTATTCCACAGAGGTGAATGCCTTTGGTGATTTTCACTTCCTCATTGACATTTGAGGTAACAGTCATGCATGACTATCTGCCCTATTTAGTGATTAATTTGTCAAAAAATAAATGTAGCGGTCCATAGCTTTCCTTTGGAGCTCTCTGCTCATGTCGCCAAATACCACGCTTACCTCGTCTTAATTCCCCCTCATGCCTCTTTCTTTATCTCGCTGTGCTTCCAGTTTCCTTCTCGCTCTTTTTCATCCCACTGTTGTGCTATATTTTATTCTGGGTGAAAATCTGATGGTGAAAAATTAGCCTGATCTCCTAAAAAGATTGTCAGTAACCACCACCTGCAACCACCTGCACAAATCAAGCAATGTTTTATCATTTCATGATTTCTCTTTCATTAGGAGCAATGTCTGCCCTTCCCCAAATGCTCCTGAAAGCTCTCCCAAAAGCTGTAAATTATGAAGCTTGTTAATAGATAATTTATTCATACATTAACAGATTGCAGTTATCTTTAGAATCAGCACAAGGAGTGTAAGCAGGTCATTCACATGTTTTGCAGAAAGTAGAGGTGCTGTGGGTTTGTGCCTACCAGGAAACTGGAGCAATCCACAGAGTGAATCTACAATGTGGGGGGCAAACTGGTGCAGGCAAAGGAGAAACAGACTTTAAATTTGGGGAAAGGGGTGCTCAATTCCATCTAACAGCCCACTTAGGCCCTGCTTTGGCGTTTGTCAGACAGGAAACCGCCACAAACGTTGTGAAGTACCCTTTCTGCCAAACTGATGGTCCACCCACTATGCTTGGATTTGGCGGGGTTCGCTAGGAAAACACAGGTGGTACCAAAGTACAACAAATATTTGCAATGCAGTAGATTTCACATTTGCGAGAGTTAGAGTTATTGGCATTGTAAATGACCTGGCTTTTACATATGTGTTTTGGTTTAGAATGCAGTGGCCTTTGGGACCTGATAAGTGTTTAGTGATGCAGTATATTATTCTGGGTGCTGTGCCGCCAAGGATTGTAAAGCTATACAATTACAGTACAGTGGGCCATGCAGTCCGAATCAGTAATACATGCTTGCCCCTGGAAACATTTCTGGACACAATGCAAGGCTTTTAACTCACAAACAGAAAGGCAAGTGCCTTGATGCAAGTGAACAGCCCTATAACATTTAGTGTGCGACTGCACAACTAGAGTATTGCACAGCCTGAAGAATGAGTGTGAGGGTCAAGGTATGCTTAACACAATAAGATGAGCGATTTAACACGCCTCAGGCCGAAAACTATGCACTGAATTTAGAAGCACCATTGTTTTAGCAGTGCATGAACCTTGCTCTATCTGAGTTTATGGACTGCCACCATTCACTGCCTTGTATTGCACTCCTAAAATAAATGTAACTGCATTACCCTGTCTCCATTTTAAATAAGGACCCGTGACTAACTGAATTGTGACTCCTATGACTCCCTCCCTGGCTGGAAAGGCAATAAAATAATAAAATATACATTTGCCTTTCAGCATAAACACCAAAAAGTAGGCCACCTGCTGATAGTGCTGCTGTTTACTCAGGCGCTGTGTATAAATATGCTTTGAGGGAGGGCAATAAATTGTGCATTATTGCATAATAATGAAATGCACATATCACATTGTTATTTGAGAGTTAGTGTGTACAAGACTAATTGAGAAATTCTAATGCATAATTACACAATTTTAGTTATGAACTATCTTCATATTTTAAGTAACTATTAGATAGCTCCTAACACAAAGGTTTTCAAAATAAATAAATTAAAAAAAAAAAACAATCAACGCTAGATGTTTGGACCATACACTCTCCCATCACTTCAACTCTCCCCAAAGAGACATGGGCAGTATCAATGCAGGACTAAAACAACTTAAACAAGCCTTCCCAAAATTAAGTGTAGCCTAACAAAGGTATGAACGTAATTTTTTACAAAAGTAATGTTTATAGTGGGTTGTCACGGTATTTACTTTAACCTGAAAAAGCAAAGGGATTTAGCTTGGCCACAATAAAACAAGATAGGTATGTAAGGCATGGCCACAATAAATGAATTGTGTGCCCGTCATAGTTATCTGTTTTTATTATACCACTAGCAGCCCGTCCCGACGTTGTCCGAGTATGAAATAGAATGTGTGTAATGTGTGTATTTGGCAAGGGCAATTTATTTTAAAATCTCGCGGTAGACAAAAATTTTTGTTTCATTAGAATAGGGACGGAGAAGGCCCAGCTGCAGCCCTGGTTGATGTTAGCAGGCGCGTGTAATTGGTGTAGTGATCCGCCGCCTGAGCCCGGCTACAGGCCCTGGTTGATGGTAGGAGGCGCGTGTAATGTATTTGAATGAGAGAGTTATCAGCCACGGGTAAATCCGTTTAATGAGAGAGTTGAGTGACAGCGAGTAGGAGAGGCTGCAGTACTTGTCCCCGCAGACACGCTCATTTGCGTGTTCCCCTGCTTGAGGCCCAGATGCAGGCCTGTTTGATGTTAGCAGGCGCGTGTTCCCCCGCTTGAGGCCCAGCTGCACCCCTGGTTGATGTTATCAGGCGCGTGTAATTAGTGTACTGATCCGCCGCCTGAGCCCCGCTAGAGCCCTGGTTGATGGTAGCAGGCGCGTGTAATTTCGTTGAATGAGAGAGTTCAGTAACAGTGCGCAGGAGAGGCTGCAGTAACGTTACTTACCAGGCCTACAGGTGAACGCGTTTGTCACGCCCCCAGCACACGGCCACAGCAGACGATCTTCTGATTAATGTACGACCCACATGGCATGAAGGGCGGAACGTAGCACACGCCCCCAGCGTTTCTCACGCCCCCAGCGTGCCCCTTGATGCGGCGCAATTGCGTTCACATGGCATGAAGGTCGGACACACGCCCCCAGTGTTTCTCACGCCCCCAGCGTGTCACGCCCCCAGCGTGCCCCTTGATGCTGCGCAGCAACATAATTGGCCCTTCTATGTACGACTCACATGGCATGAAGGGCGGACACACGCCCACAGCGCTTGTCACGCCCCCAGCGTTTGTCACACCCCCAGCACCCGCCCGCAGCACACGATGTGATGGCTGTACCACATGCCCCCAGCGTTAGTCACGCCCCCAGCCCACGCCCACAGCACAACGCAGACACACCCACAAGGGACTACTTTGCTGGCACGTTTTTTTTAACCTTTTAAATGTATAGAGGAGTTGGCCTAATGGCTAAGGCGCTCGACCTCGGACCTGGGGATCTGGGTTCGAGTCTTGGTAACGACGCCAAACATCCTGTGATTCTGGGCAAATCACTTAATCTCCCCGTGCCTAACAAAAATGAATGTGTGTCCTCATGTAACGTAACTGGTGCTATGTAAAGCGCTCTGATACCTGATTCAGTTCGGGTCAAGTTTGCGCTATATAAAACTCTGCAAAAAAAAATATATATATATATGGTGGCCGTCTGCATAGCCTATGTCCTTCTGCTGCAACTGCCCTTTCCAACGCTGTACTGGGTGTTGTGATTGGTGCTGTGGTTACTGAGATTACCCGCCTGAAAGGTTTGGGCTCTCTATTTATAATATTAGTATGGATATTATCTCATACCTCTTGGTTTGATTTGCACCATATCAATAAATAAATAAATGTATGCACACTATATTTGTGGATGATCTATGCTTATATTTTGGGACATGTGCTTGACAGGGATTTATGTGCAGGTTGACTTTGTGCAGGGATTTGTATCCAAAGTCTGTTTTTGCTTTTGTAAAGGATGTTTTCCACTGACACAATACACTAAAAACTTTAAACGTTTCTACACACCACTGTGACCTGCATGGTGCCTGCTATGAGATGCTGCCCCTCCCCCAGGTGTTTGCAGCAGTGCCTATGCCGGCCTGGGCATTATCTTCTTTAAGAAAGGGATGCGCAGGCTATTCCTCATGACGTAGAGCCCCGCCAGGACTGGTTGTTACCCACCCACTCATGCCTGTATCTGATAACTAATGTGCCTCCAATGTAAATTGCACTGCAGTCCACCTTGTTGGGGGGGATCTGGGGGTTTGTTCATCTCTTGTTTTCGTTGGCATGATTACACAAATTGCATATGTATGTATGTCTATATGCCTTTGAACCAATAAATAAATGTAAACATTTTTTTTTTTAAAAGAAAGGGTTGCGCTTGGCGTTGGAGGTGGGGGTGGTGACGATACTAACACTACTGAAGAGGGGAAGTGGAGCTGCCCAGACCCTTGACCTCCTTTTTAGGTCTCGCCTACGCAGCGCGCAAGCGCTGCATAGGAGGCACCTTTTTCCATCGCACTGTACTTTTTGGAAACTT
This sequence comes from Lissotriton helveticus, assembly GCF_964261635.1. NCBI lineage: Eukaryota > Metazoa > Chordata > Amphibia > Caudata > Salamandridae > Lissotriton > Lissotriton helveticus. Next base: position 404,086,947 of record NC_136061.1, read on the forward strand.
GTGCCTGTTTTGTACTATTTCCATTGAGTACTCGTGCATGCAGAGCGTTTACCTTGTGGGAGCGAGCAGCAACGTCATCTATTTGTAATTATCGCTCCTGCAGCTGCTCGCTCCCGCAAGGCAAACATTCTGCATGCACGAGTACTGTTTCACTTTCGTGGCCGCGGGGCAGCGCTTGTGTTTCAGCACTTGTTTTCTTTGTTCTAGTGTTTACTAAACTGTTGATGCTTGCACGCTTCAAAACACAGCTACCCATTGTGCTTGCACTGTTAATGTGAATGTGTCAACTTGTATTTTTCACGTATTGCCTCGTAATCTAATTCTAATGTGCAACGTTTACATTCCCTTTGTCAACGTTTACACTATAGAAACTGCATACATAAGAGCCAAGGAGCGAGTAGACTGTCAGGAAGTTGTCTCCAGTTCGCCCATTGCATTCTGGTAGATACAGTTCTTAATGCTTTTGAATTGCAACTTGGAGGGCATTTGCCCCCAGCGCAGATAGGAGTGGTACTTGTAATCACAGACTGTACCTTCTTTAGTGGTGGCAAACACTTTTGTATTCGTGATTAATTAAGAAAAAAGATGTACTGCATGTACCATAATGTAGTGGACCAGCTGGCGCTGCCGTGCTGGCAGTGCGTTCTTGCACATATGCATTTTGTCAAGCTGACTAGACCGTCAACAATCTCTCCTTTGTGTGTTGCTTTGAGAAAATGACGCATTACGCGGTGTAAGCTTTCGGTGGTAATTAGCGGCTCACTCCTCCTCAGCAGTGACTGAGCGTGCTATTATTCATGGCAGGAATGAAGCCCTGTCTTCTTGCCAATGCTTTAAGCTCTCATGACAAACGTTGGAGAACTTTAGACTGCCCTTCCCACCCTCTTTCTCCCTTTGTGTGTCGTAATTCGGTGTTTAAGGGCTCGGACCTTGGTGTTTTCATTGTTCTGCGGCACGCCCCTTCTGTGGGTCCTGGCAGGGACGCGGGGAAGACTAGGCACATCCACGGTGGAGGTGCTGAAAGGTTTGAGATTTCACACCTTGACCTGTGAGTGGCCCCAGGGCAGCTTCCAGAAATGGCCTGTTTGCTTTCCAGACCGCTGCCTTTTTCAGAACATTGATTTGGATCTTGCTCCTACGGGTATCCATTGTGCTAGAGTTTTTACATTACCAGAGCCACTGGAATTATCTTGCAGAGCAGCATCAAATTATGCGGCTGGGTTGACTGAGTTATGTGGCAAGAAAAGGCAAATTATGAGGCCCAGTGCTGCACTTTTTTAATAGTATTACTTCATTATGTTTATCGATTTAACACATAGTAATGCTGTCTGGCCGAAGATTTCACTAAATTAGTATTAGTTGAATAACTAAATACAGAAACAAAACAACTGAAAAATGACCAATTAACCTTTTACTGGGCAATCATACATGTCATGTTTCTAGTAACTGTGGATCCGTTTCAGCTAAATGCAATTTTGTGTGTTAAAATCTGAAGATTCTGCAGCAGATGATGGATTATGTGGCAAATCCATAACTATGCAAACAAGCATTTGGTATGCAATAGGTCTCACATTTACGTAGGTTTTAGCTAGTGGCATTGTAAATGACAATGACTTTTATTTATGTTTTTGTTTTTAAAATGTAAATAAAAGGCATGGTCATTTAAAATGCCAATAGATTAAACTCGCCCAAATGCGAGACCTATTGCGTTGCAAATGCTTGTTCTTTAGTTCGAGGGGCTTGAGATCGTCCCTGAAATTGTTTATATCTAGGGAACTTGGGGGAGGCGAGAGGAAGGGAGAAACGGAGCGAAGGGGGCTGGGTCGGAAATCTGAAATGAAATTTAAGGGGTGGCAGAGTGAGGGGGATGAGTAAAGAAACTGATTTGGTAAAGAAAAAGGGAGGAAAAGAGTAGAAGAAGGAAGAAAAGAGTGAAAGGAAGTAAGAGACGTGTGAAGGGAGGATGGGCAAAAGGTGTCACGGGCGGGAGGTAGAGCCCCCTCATCATAGGCTGTGCTCTCTGTCTGCTCACACTGAAGCGCTAAGAAACTGATTGGAGCCGGAGGCGTTCCTTTCACAGTCTGAATCAGGAGCTTAATTAAAGAGACTTTGGTCTGAGGTGCAGTGACTCCAGCAAGTTTGCAGTTGTCTTTCAGGCTAATCTGTACCACAGCCCACATAGCACATACCTGCAAACAGAAAAAGTGCATCACGTGGATAAATGAAATTAAGTGAAGGTGGCGGGCGCAGAAGCACCGTAACTAACAGGCAGTGATGGGCAGGAGGCAGAGCACCATGATCATAGGCTGTTCTCTGTGCCTTCTCACTCGAAAGAAGACTTGGAATTATTGGGCATCGCAGTTCATGTTTATTAATGATTGGGTGTTTATGGACAGGAACGATCCAGCATATCGTGTGGACCACTGGGCGATGGGTGCAAGAGGCTACATGGCGACAATAAACATGCGTGAGGTGAACAAACACATGCCATCACATACTAACACCATGATGAATGTATGGACAAAAGCCACTAGATTCCTCGGTGGGCAAACAAGCTGACGGAACGGGATAGTGATATGCTAAGGGAAGTAGGTAGGTTACAAGGGTTTGGTAAATGGAAACTAATAGATATAGTACGTCTAGGAGATATATGGCGGGGACAGACCCTGTCCTCGTTCTCTGCTCTGCAAAAAAGAGTTTCAACTAACAGAATCAGAGCAGTATAGATACCTACAATTGGGGCATGCGTTACGTAGGCATGTCAAGGAGGGGGCGCATCTCCCGAATACAGACCACTAGAAGATAGACTACTTCTGGATCCGTTCCCCGAAAAGGCGTTGTCGTGTACGTATAAGAAAATCATTAACAATTCTCCGGACCCCCACATGAAGTTAAGAGAAGCATGGGAAACTGACTTTGGTTTACTGGAAGATGATGACTGGGTGGAAGCTGTGCAAAGCCCAAGGGAGTTAGTGATCAAGGCGTGATTTCGACTGGTCCAGTTGAGAATAATGCACATGTTATACTCCAATAGCATACTTATGTTCAGGCTGGGTCGCACTCTCACAGAGGATTGTCTGAGGGGCGGTAAGCAGAAGGGCACCTTCTTCCATATAATATGGGACTACCCGATTATACAACAGTTTTGGAGGAAGGATAAGCGAGTAATGTCAGAGGTCCTGGGGCTCACAGTACCTATGGAGGAACTGTGGCATGTTCTGTGTGTATCTGGGGAACAAACGTGGCATAAGTATCAAAACATCTGGATGTTAGTGGCCACAAAGGTGGCCAAGAGAAATATTGCCGGGGCCTGGGGTGCCAGCCAACCACCGACAGTGGCACGTTGGAAAATTGACATGGATTGGTGTTGTACAGTGAAGAAAACGATATATGAGAGTTGAGGCTCTCCAAAGAAATGGGAAAAAGTATGGAGCCAGTGGGAGGTATATAGAAATATGCAAGGGAACCTGGATGGGAGGGGGTGGGAGAGTAGGATTACTTTGTTTACAGTTCCTGTAGACCCCTGTTCAGTCTGAAAGGACAATATATTACAGAAATGTAACATGTGATGATGTATATGTAATGTTAAATGCGCACTGTGGTAACGCTGCTTCCTAAAACTGATCATTGTTTAATAAAAAGAGGTTTAAAAAAAAAAAGAAACGCATGGAGCCTGAGGGGCTTCCTTCACAGCCCAAATAGTATATACCTGCAAACAGAAGAAGCGCATCACCGCGGACATGTTTAAATTAAATGAAAGATTTACAGGGCCGTTGTCACTGGCGTAACGAAATCTGAGGGGGCCTCCCTGCAAGGCACGTGGAGGGGTCTCCTCCAGGCTCAATCAGGAGCTCTGCAGCCAGAGTGCTGTGCTGAGGGGGCCTCCTGGAGCCCGGGGGCTGCTGGGGCTTGTGAAACGCCCCTGGCCATTGTAGCAGCAGCGATGTGCACTCTTTTATCAACACGGCGCCTGCTTCACACCTGCAGAGCTTCATGAAACATGAAGTGTCGACACATGGCTGTACACGCACCCACAGAAGGGACCACAGTAAATAAAAAAAAAGGCACTGCTTCAATATTTAAGGATGAAGCTGTTCATCATGGCAAGCCTCTCTGGAAGTGCTTTATGTTAATATAAAACAAGCAGGACGGAGGAGGAGTAGGCAGCTGCAGCCAAGGAGGGGGAGCGAGCATTAGCAAATATGAAGAGCAGCTGTTCAGAATCACGAGGAGAGGGAGCAAGCATGGGCGCAAGTGAGTTCCTAAGCCAGAACAAGTAAAGAAGAGTGCTCAGAAAGTAATAAATAGCATGACGAGTAAGACCACATATTACAGGGGCAGCCCTCATCGGAGGTTACAAAAGTAAACAAGCATTGGCATAGCCAATAGGTCTCGCCTTTGGGACCTTATGTGTTTAGCCAGAACTTTTGGCTATGTTGTAGAGCATTGTGGCTGCTGTGCATTAGGTTGAAAAGTTATAATAAAAAATGTTAAGCATTTTTGTTACCTTCATACAAAAGAAGACGACATTAAATACAACTGAAAAACCTGATTAAAAAAGATTTTAATATAAAAAATATCTTCTAGATTTTTGTTCTTGCACTGCTGGCAACTTCTTCTTGCCTGGTCTCATGCTTGTTTGTTATAATTTTTTTTGTTATGGGGGAGCGGGACATAAATAACGGGATAGTGGAGGTTGGAAAACAGTAATTTGATTAGAACACGAGCAGAGGACGGACACTAGGGGGTCTATTAGGATGTCGGGCGGATTTCCTCCGCCAGGCCGGCGGAGCCCAATTCCCCCCACCATATTAGTATGGCGGGGGGACCGCGGCGGTGAGAAACACCGCCCGCATGTTTTCTGCCCCGGTCGCCTTGCCGCCGGGGCGGAAAACGAGTAACATGATGGCGGTGATCGTAATGTGCCCCTAGGTGTGTAATTATGTGGTGTGTATTGAAATGTGTGGAGTTGGATTGTGTGGCCTGGAACTGTGTTGTTGAGTGAAATCATGTTTAGTGAAATTGTGTCATGGTGTGGAGTGAATTTATGTTGATTGGTGGTATGTGGTATAGAGTGCATTTATGTAGAGTGTATTTATGTTGCATGGAGTAGAGTGTAATTATGTGGCATGTAATTATGTGGTACTGAGTGGTATGTGGAGTGTATTTATATTGCATTGAGTAGAGTGTAATTATGAGGGATGTAACTATGTCGCACTGAGTTGTATTTTGTGGCGTGTATTTATGTTGCATTGAGTAGAGTGTAATTATGTGGTACTGAGTGGTATTATGTTGAGTCTATTTATGTTGCATTGAGTAGAGTGTCAATATGTGGTATGTAATTATGTGGCACTGAGTGGTATTATATGAAGTGTATTTATGTTGCATTGAGTAGAGTGTTATTATGTGGCGTGTAATTATGTGGCACTGAGTAGAATTACTTGGAGTGTATGTTGCATTGAGTGCAGTGTAATTATGTAGCATATAATTATGTGTCACTGAGTGGTATTGTGTGGAGTGTATGTTGCAATCAGTAGAGTGTAATTATGGGGTGTGTAATTATGTGGCACTGAGTGGTATTTGGAGTGTATGTTGCATTGAGTGCAGTGTAATTATGTAGCATATAATTATGTGGCACTGTGTGGTATTATGTGGAGTGTATTTATGTTGCATTGAGTAGAGTGTAATTATGTGGCGTGTAATTATGTGGTACTGAGTGGTATTATGGTGAATGTATGTTGTATTCAGTAGAGTGTAATTATGTGGTGTGTAATTATGTGGCACTGAGTGGTATTAATTGGAGTGTTTGTGGTATTGAGTGCAGTGTAATTATGTAGCATATAATTATGTGGCACTGATTGGTATTGTGTGGAATGCATGTTGCATTCAGTAGAGTGTAATTATGCGGTGTGTAATTATGTGGCACTGAGTGGTATTATTTGGAGTGTATGTTGCATTGAGTGCAGTGTAATTATGTAGCATATCATTATTTGGCACTGAGTGGTATTGTGTGGAGTGTATGTTGCATTCAGTAGAGTGTAATTACGTGGCGTGTAATTATGTGGCACTGAGTGGTATTATTTGGAGTGTACATTGCATCGAGTGCAGTGTAATTATGTAGCATATAATTATGTGGCGCTGAGTGGTATTGTGTGGGGGGCCTCCTGCCACATACCAGAAGAAAAACTCTGGCAGAAAGAAAGTGATAAATCAATTTGTGCAGAAAATGTGTGCAGCAACAGACGGCACCGCAGAGAAGAGTATGAATGCCTGCCATACCTTCAAGTATCCCAAAAAAACAAGATGACCAGCGCTGACCGCCATCTGTTTCCATTTAGATAATTGGAAACATATGGCACCACTGCTCACTCCCGCGCACCATAGGCCAAGGGACAGCGAAGACGGGACATGCACCCGCCTTGGACCAATTGTGTGATGTCTATCTTAGAAAGACGCACACAAAGGTCAATTACGGGTGATAAAAAAAACATGCAAGAGCGTGTGTCCAGGGTTTAAAAGCCCTTACTAAATGCCTCGCAGAGCCCAGCGCGAGACCTAAAAAGGAGGGACTACTGACCATATTAACCAATGAAAAGCATCCACTTATGAAGGAGAGTAAAAGGAGTCAATTAGAAATACGGGCGGTGCTTAAAGCCCAACCTAAAAATTACCGCCATAGTTTGTGAGATTGCCCCAAGAGTGTCATAGTCACAATTTTGTATCATAAAAACAAACTCACGCTTTTATAGATTTTTATTAAAAACAAAAACGTTTGTAGAGCAGTCACATGAAACACTGAAACTGCTCAGCAAACTGAATGCCTTTAGAGGAGCCACAGTTGTAGTGGCTCCACTAATGGCATGGACATCGCCACCAGGTAGGTCAAGATCTCTAAAGGGTGATAGTCTAGCTGAATAGCTTTGGTCATTACTTTTGCTCCCCTGACAGGAGGCAGGCCACACGCCTACCAAAGCCTAAATGGCCTAATTCCCTGTGACTAGTTTTAAAATAAAAGAAGGCTACAACAAGCAGAAGAAAGAGGCAGATGTAAGAACAGGGACTCCTGCTGACTTATTAGTTGTGGATATAGTGACTGAGAAGAGAAACAGTAGCCCAAATACTGTAAAAAGTGGGCACGTTCTGATGAAGGGGCTTTATCTCTAAATTACGGGAAGCACATGATTTTGGTGGCCCCCCCACACTTTATTGGAATTGATAACGTGAAGTAGTGTGGCTCACTGGTTAGAGGCGGCAGACCCGAGAGCAGAGGACGGCCCGGGACCAGGGTTCGATTCCCGGCGCGGCAGGTTTCTGGTGGACTCGATAATTCTCTCGCCTCGGTGCCCACTCTGATCAGCGTTCACACTCGGCAACTCTGGGCATTAGCTTGCCTCATCTTCACTAACGGCCCCACCAGACCGCCGGGGATGCCTGGTCTCACCCTGGAGATACCCATTAAGGGACCATCTCTCAGGGAAGCCAGGAAGGGTTTCGCAGCGGTCGAAGCGCCTTGGGACCCTACGGGTAAGTAGTGCGCTATATAAATGCCTATACATTTACATTTACATAACTGGGAATGAGATATGTTGGGTCATGGTATTAATTTACGATGGATGTGGACTCTGATTTAAATTTAACACAAGGAGGTGGCAGAGCAAGTTGGAGATATCCAAAGAAGCAGGGTCCAAGAGAGTTGTTTAACTGTTTGAAGGTTTGATCACATGAGCAAGCCGTGCAACAGTCAAAAAATTGAGTAATTAGCTCAGCGGTGCCCCCGAAAATGGGTAGAGGTGTGGTCCAAGTGGAACGAGTACAGAGGTAATATATGTGAGCCCCCCAAATTTCTCCTGTTGGCGAGCTCCTCACACTGTGAATTGACTTTGAGATACACTGCTGTTACATGCTGATAACGAAGACGCTATGTATTCTTTGTGTTTTTCCTAAGGTACAAATGTAATTAATGTATTCCATGATTGTGATGACCACCACCTTTTCTAAGTTGCTAATAAAAAAGATTTAAAAAAAAAATTGAGTAATTCAGCTTGTGATCTGTAAAAACTCTTGCCTACTTGGGAGAGGACTAGTACATTATTTTAACGATAAAGAATGTGCTTCTCTCTCATTAGTGTAGACCATTTCACCAACTTCTGTTTCATCTATTACAAAAGAGAGATAGAGGTTTGAGTTAGCACCGGACACTGTGGACATTAATGTACACTAAAGTATAAAAAAATTAACCCGAAGGGGTACTTGACAGAAAATACGACTGTTGATACACACACAAGAATGCAAAAAGTGGTGGTGATTTGTGAAGAAATATAAAAATGCAAATTTGGGGAATATGGCAGAGCAACTTAAATACTGAAACATTTGGAATGGTGCAGATCTGAGATGAAGTAAGCCACAGACACAACTGATGTAGCAGAAAGATAGTTCAAGCTGGGTGAAATCCAATAACAGGTTGATTCCTTCAAAAGGTTGAGGGAACTGGACACTAGTCATGTCACACCTTTGATCACTGAAGGACGATGGTGTTGAAGTTTAATCAGTCACATATGAAGCCAGAATCTGTGGAGTTGGAGAGAGAGGAAAAAAGTGTTTGTGCAATTATTCACATGTCTGGCCAATGCCACTGTATTGCTGTTAGGGCTCGGCAACAAGCAGTGTCATGTTAAGTTTTTATATGTAGTTAAGTTTTTATATGTAATCACCCAACTGTGCATCATTGTTTTAGAAAAACTGCACATTTGTATAGCATTGCATGTCTCCCGAAATAAAATAAAATGACACAGTAGTAAAACTGTCACATGTGCCGAGAAGTGGGTGAATCAAGGTGCAGTTTGCCTTGAGAGTTTGTGAGTGGACACTGACTTGAGTGCCTGTGGATGTTCATAGACTCCTCCCTGTCTCTTCCTCCAAAGATGGAGTAAATCACCTTCTATGGTGGGAAAAGGAATGCCCCCCCCCCAAAAAAAAACATTAGTGGGGTGTTGAGGAAGGTATCTTTCCGTTTGGAGAAATGAGTTTCCTGTGGAAAAGAACCCAAATAAAAAAAATGCAATTATACATCAGGGCTGCCTACGATTAATTGTTGGAAAATGACAATGGGTAAAAACGTCATATTGCATTGCAAGTAATACACTTAGGGGCTGGTTACGATGTCGAAACCCTCCGTATGGCAGCCGGATTCTCCCAAACCATGTCAGAACCACTGTTTCAGACTCGGTCGGAAACATTTTGAATCAGTTCTGACCGCAGTCGCGGCTGGCATGGCTCATGGGTGGGGGGAAGAGAGGGTCGCGCAGGGGTGGGAGGTCGCACAGGGAGGTTACGCGGGTGGGCTTTAATTAAAAAAAAATTAAAATTAATTTAAAAACGTCCTTTTCTGCCAGCCGGGTCCAGCGTCTTCACTGCTCCTGCTCTCCTCTTGCAGGAACAGGAAGCAGGCAGCAAGGCTCCCTCCCCTAGGCCAACCACAATGCTGCAAGCAGCGTTGTGATTGGTCGGGACACCGCCCAGCCAACGGCTGCTGCAGAGGCCATGTTCTCCATGCAGGCTGCATTGCAGCTTGCGTGGAGAAGGGCAGAGAGCTCATGACTGGTTTGAGTGGCACCAGAGGGCCGACTAAACAGTCTTTGCACACTCTGGAGTGGGCACCCCAGGGGACCCCCCTGGAGACATGCACAGTGTGACAGGCACCATGGGGTGCCCATCAAAGGGTGCAAGATTTTACGCAACCACCCCTTTTTTCAGTGGGAGCCTGTGTTGTTTGTCGGAACACAGGCTCCCACTGAAGTCAATGGGAGACTTTCCGGACGGTGTTCGGAAGCCTCATAATCGGTTGTGCTGACTAGCCGAACACGAGTCGGTCGGAACCAATTCCGACAAGGAGTCAGTCGGTTTGCTCTCCGACGCACATCGTAATGAGCCCCTTAGAAACTGCAACCGTTGCAGCAAAGTAGTAAAGATGTACCTATTCGTCGTTGGTACTACTAAGCGTACAGATTTATTACTCCTTTTTATGAATCGGCCCTTCAACTTTAGTAATAGGTAAATATTTTTCACTAGAGGTTGCCTCTCGTAGTTTAAGAAATTCCGTTTTAAATAACGTTATTTGTGTGCCTTCATAACAATTGTTGAAAACACAAAAGACCAGGCACAGCATTTTGCTGTTTTTATTTTTATTTTTTATTTGACTCTGTTCAGTTGTTAATCTCAACTATTTTTATGCACCCATATCTTAGTCATCATGGCCCGGATTGATCATGTTGCTATATTTAAATATCCAGATATAGTGTTCTGTTTATCTCATTTGTGCTCTTTTTGTTATATTACTCACTGGTTCCCAAAACTGATTTATGTATTTATTTCCATGTTTATGTTCTATTTCTTGCATATACTTTGCCAGATATTGTGTCCGTAATCCGTTCTTTAATATCAGTTTCTTTTAAAGACCTGGATTAAAAAAATTTACATAGAGAAGTACAGAGTGTAGACACAGGAAAATACTTTTTTTGTGGTGTTGTTTACGATGCAGATGTATATTTCTACCGGTCAGTCAGCAGAAATGCCGGTGCAAAACTGCATGGCTTCTGTGCAATGTGATGTGAACTGGCCAGTGTATGTACACATGTCTATATTTGCCAACTGTGGGATTTTCGCGACCTGGATTTGCGGACCCTTGTTGTGGGAGGTGACCGAATGTTGGTATATTATGCAGCACATAATCCATTTAAAAACCTTGTTTACGTGTACTTTTTGGCTTGCAGTGGGAGTTTGTGTCGGCCCTGAGACAGGCCCAGCGAAAGGAGAATGCGCTGCCCATTGTGAACGCTGGGATGAGAGTCCACTTCAAGGCGAACACTGACGTCATTGAAGACTTCTGCATTTTCTATGGCGGGGTTGGAGTTACCACAGTGGGCGCCAGAAACACCTCCCAGAAGCTCATTGGAAGGTAGACTGGGCCAATGAGAGTTCATAACCTAAGTCATTGCATTTTGTTTTTGAACATCTGAAAAAGCATCCTATTTTTATTTTTGTCGTTATCTTTGGTGAAAATTCATGGTGAAAAATCAGGAAGAGAGATAACTGCATCTCCTTTACGTTAACAGGAAAGGGAGGAGTCATATGGGGCCTTCGCCTGTATAATTATTTAGGAAGGTTTTCTATTTAGAAAATGAATGACATTATATATGTGAGATAAGTGAATTCTATGCACATGTGGTTTAGGTCCGCACAACATAAGGACTGGGAAGAGGACGGACGAGTGTGTAAAGATTCTACCCATCTTAACCCATCCCAAATTGAAATTATTTTTTTTTCCTTTTACTTCTCCTTATACTTGCCCTTCCCCTGCTGCTCGTTTGCTGTCCTCATCAACCAGTAATGTGTGTGTAAAATGTGACTCATTCCTTTGCGCTTCTATCCACATTTCTTTCATTGCATTCACAAGCTGTTTTCTATTTCTAGTGTAGAATAAATGCAAAAGCACTTGACTTACCTTTCACTCCAGCAAGAATCAACCCTCATCTTCTCTCATCATGTTTTTTTAAAACTGTATTTTATCTGGTTTCATAAAAACGGAAGGGAATAAACATACAGTGTGAGTGTCTCAGTTTGACGTAATTATCCCAAGTATTATGAGGTACAGGCGTTTGCAGAGATGAGTCACAACCCATTTGTCAGGTATTGAAACAACAAATAGGTTCGTACACTGGGGTTACATCTTATTGAATGAACCAAGACTACGAGCTAGACATCAATGAAGAACCAGAACACAAACTCACTTGGTCACTTTATATATCACAGTGTAGATTCCAACCGGGGAAATGTACTCCTCCTCCCTAGATAATCGATACTGGAGTCCCCCTCCTCATTGGGTACAAAGCATTGTTTTCTCCGCTGCCCCCTCATCAGTGTGTGACAAGCGCAGGTGGTGCTTCTTCGCCGCCCCCCACTTCATGAGGTCTTTTAGCTACTGGGCCATCAATGGCACCCTTGTGCGCAGCCACCCAATGGCTGCATGATCTTTAGAAAGGAGTAAAGCCAACTGAGCGAGTTTGTAGGGGACTTTACCTCACCTAGGTCTGTCAACAACACCTAACAAACATACTATCGCTGTCAGGGGAATCTCCAGTCCGGTGGCATCCTCAATCTTAGTTGCCACCAACCTCCAAAAGGAGCCAGATGCAGAAAGGCAGCACCCACCCTTCCGCAGCGCACAAATGAAACTTATCTGGAGGGATCCATTCTATTTAATTTGTAAGGAGTTACGTAGGTGCGGTGAAGAAAATGGAAATGGATCAGCTTGAACCTATTATTGCAAGACACTGTGCACACTAGAGCCGATGCACAAGACCATTCGGAGTCTGCTATTGGTTCTGCTAGCTCATTTTCCCAGGCTCTATGCACAGCCTTAGGTTGTATCAACATATCCTCCTAAGAACTCTATAAAATAACATGATCAGGGGCCTACCTTCACCTCACCCAAGTAAACCACCAAGCACCTCCGAAGACTGCTGCGCCACCGGGAAATCACACCACACCTCTCTCGCAACACTTTTCAGTTTGGCATAAGTTATAAATGAAAGAACCGACTCAAAGGTGTCCTGGGTGTCTTGAATTGTGATAAAAGTCTTGCTGGCATAGCGATCACCACCACCTGACCTCCCCCAATCCTCCACTCTTCCATTGATATGTCAGTATCAATGGCCCGGAAGGGTGCGGTATCCCACAGCCACAGTTCACTATCGAATGGGGCTCTGCAGAGCACTTTGTCTTGACTAAGTACAAAACTGGGTGTTCTGATCTACCCCCATGCATCAGTAATTGTGTTAGGGTGTCCTCCCCAATCATGTTCCCGAGCAGCCTCTTCTCCTTGTAATCCGATTCGGCTAGCCATCTTGCGGAGTGCACTACATTATAGTAAAACTGTATATCTGGGACAGCTTATCCTGCATTCTCCATAACCATTTTAACCCCTTCTGTGCTTGTGATGGAATCACTCCATCACGAGCCACAGACGCGCTGTGGTGGTGACGGAGTGGTTCCGTCATGGAGCGGCCGCCCCGCCTACGCGGCCGTTTTATTGAGCGGGCGGGGCCGTGACGGAACCACTCCGTCACAAGCACAGCTTGCCCGTGGCTCGTGCATGAGTGGTTCCGTCACGAGCATGGCGGCGCCGCGCGGCCCCCCTTCCACCCAGCGCCCCGGCTGTAATGGGGTTAAGCACCATCAACACTACACTGCTGCGCTTACCGGCCCATATCAAGGAGATCAACAGGCTATCCATTCTATGGAAAAACCTAGGGCAAGCGGAAAAAGTAAATTCTGGACGAGGTAGAGCCAGCGTGGAAGAAAGACGGTTTTCGCAATGGCCACCGTACCCATCACAGAAAGAGGGAGTCTGTTCCAGAACGCGATCAAATTCCACTGACAACCCTGTCTTTGTTCCTGAGCATGTGCTCTCCCTCAGTGTGTATAGCCCAGACTCCTAGGTATCAGAACCCCTGTGTTTCCCAATGGAGTCCCACAATCAACAATTGTTATAGCTGTCTCCCATTTAGCCCTCCCAGGGGGAACAGTAGCGATATGCGAACATTAACTCTAAGGCCGGAGATCTCACCAAAAACGCCCCTCAGCAGTTGCATCGAGAGTGGGACTGACTCATCTGGGGATCGCATGTAGACTAATGCATCATCTGCATATAATGAGCAGCTCATCTGATTCCCCCATGGTCCCATCTCCCTACTCAACAGCAGGGCGGTGGGCTCGATTGCAAGCGCAAAAAGAAGGAGCGAAAGAGGGCACCCCTGTCTGCTCTTCTTCCAGACTGTCCATGGCTCGGAGAGCTCACTGCCCACCCTGACACGTAGAGAGGGTTTGGTATACAAGAGCTGCACCCAGGCACAGAATTTAGGTCCTAACACCATACCCCACAATATTGAATGCTTTTTTGAGATCGAGGGAGACCAGAGCCATCTCCTCCTCCTCGTCTGAGGTGACCTGCAAAACATAGGTCAGTCTATGCAGGTTATGGGTTGTACTGCGTGCTGGTAGAAAGCTGCATTGGAACTCTTGAACCAACTTCTGAATCACCCACTGCAACCGGGACGCCTGACGTTTTAATAATATATTGAGGTCTGAGTTGAGCATGGCAACAGGCCTATACGAGGAAGGGTCTACTGAGTCACCCACAGGTTTAAGCATAGGACATACAATCGCCTCACGCATGGTCGCCGGAAGGAGCCCCCATCCCTCGCCTCAAGCTAGACTTCCAATAATTTCTTTTGAATACAGTAGAATAGGTTTGGTAAAACTCTACTGGAAACAAGAGCTTTTATAGTGGTACCGAGTTCATCTAAAGTGATTTCCTCCTGCAAATGCTGTATGTAGCCCTGCTGTACCCAAGGTAAACCAGCCTGTGCCAATAAATTGTCAATCACTACCCCCGGGCTGCCTGAAACCGCCTGACAATATGTCCTGCCGCCTGGTTATCAACACCCTAATAATGTTCTTGACGTGCAAAATAGAAGGAACCTCTGTTTCACCCCAGGGAATTCAGGTCAAAAGTCTGCTGGATTTGTTGCCCTAGCTGTGTAAGAGTTGACAATATGTTTTGAAGGTGGTCCGATTCAGTGTGTCCCTGGATTGATGTATCTCTCTGTGAATCCCCAGCATTGTGGCGTGTGCATCCGCTAAACATGCTTTGTTTTTCGGAGGGTCAGGCATGCACCCATCCTGCACTTTAAGGTCCGCCTCCATTCATCTCCACACCCCACATACAGTTCATATGCACTCCCCTCTCACAACCGCTTTCAGCGCCTCCCACTCACTAGCCCCCGTATTCATGGTCCCCCAATTCACCCACGGTAGTCCTCCAAGATGGCTGCTAATGTAGCCTAGAAGGCTAAGTCTGCAGGAGGTCTGGGAGCATTCCCCTACACCTGGACCTGCAAGGTGTATGCCCCCAATTCAGAGCAATCAATACAGGGGCATGATCCATGAGGAACTACCCCAAATGCGTTGGAGCAGCCAACCATGTGTGGTTAATCCCCCCCACCAAGATACGGTCCAGACAGCTGTAACCGTGCATCCGAGAGTAGCAAGTGCATCCTCTGAGTGCAGTGTACGCCAGCTGTCCAGCAAACCCAGGTTGTGCGTGACCACTACCAGGGAACCCACCATCAGAGATCAAATTCCTCCCACGGGCGGATAACGGTGCCTGTCCCCATCCAGGATGCAATTGAAGTCCCCCGCCCATAGTATAGGAGAGCCCATGCAGCCCTCCAGCAGGTCCTGGAGTTCCTGAGAAGTACCGATTGTCCACATTGGGGCTATAGGTGTTGAGAATAGTGATGTCTCTGCCATCCAGAATGCCCTGCAACCGAAGATAGCTTCACTATAGGTGTGCCTAAAGGGGACCCCAGGAGGCACCCAGATGGCCACCCCTCTCGCGTGCAAGGAGTACAAAGCAGAAAACAGCTTTCCTCTCCATTTCTTCCCCAATTTCTTTGGCTGCCCACTCATGAGATGTGTCTCCTGGCGACAGACTATCTGAACTTTATGTCGCCTGAGGAAGGAGTGGCTTCTGTAGCTTTTAGAGCAGCCCCATAGCCCCCTGACATTCCATGTGATGATATTTATCCTATCAACCATAAACGTAGTGCACCCCCAACTGTCACTGCTACCACCCTCCATCCCTCACACAAATCCATATCAAGGTACTCCAATAAGGGAAATATGTGTCCTAAACACTGCTCAGCACTTCAATAAAAAAAAAATCCCCAACATTCGGGTCGTAGAACAAATGAACTGTCCCAAATCTTCCCACCTTGGATGGGCAGTGTAACAACAATACACCACTCTGCGAATCCAATACATTTCCTGCTGTCAGGACCTACAGTCTAACCTTCGATCCCCAATGCTTGCCTACCACTAACCCTGGAGAGGCATCCCAGAAACCCCATACCTAAAGCAATGCCTAATCCGGCACCATATTAGACACAATGCATCAAACAAGAACAATTGCACCAGAGAGATGAGCAGAGACCCTTTGATCTGAGCTTGGCCTTTACCTCCAGAAAAGTCTTCAAGCCCCCCTGTACTTTATTAGTGTAGTCGGGATAGATGGAATTTTTTTGGTTCTCATATCTGGCATTATCAGTGTCCCTGGCTGCACACAGGATGCAGCCTCTGTCCTTATAGTTCAATAAGTGGGCAATTATGGCCTTTAGTGGCACCCTTGGTCTAGTCAGAGCCACCAAGGCAAGATGCGCTCTCTTGATAGCAAACATAGGAGACAACCCAGAGGGCTTCAATGTATCTCGAGAAAACATTGTCTCTTTCTTAAATAGCTCACTTCAGATGGGATATCTCCCAATGAGGCTCAAAGAAGCCCGGGTACGACCCCTGTTAAAATAACCAGGAGCCGAACCAGCAAACCTGAAAAACTATCGACCAATTTCTCAGCTGCCGTTTATGTCCAAAATTCTGGAACAGCATGTGCTACAGTCGTTGTCTGCTTTCCTGGAGTCACACAACCTTTTCCAGGGACGTCAAGCAGGCTTTCGGGCACATCACAGCACCGAGTTGGTGATGCTCTCGCTGTTGGATGAGCTCAGGGACATGGCTGACAGTAGGAAACTGAGTGCCCTGATACTTTTAGTCCTATCAGCGGCATTCGACACTGTCAGCCATGATCTGCTCCTGGACAGACTGGCGAGGTTCGGAATAAAGGACACAGCCTATAATTGGCTAGAGTCCTTTTTGACAGGGAGGCAGCAGAGGATCCAACTGGGAGAAGAGATTTCTGAGGTGGGCAGGGTGGACTGTGGGGTTCCGCAGGGCTCTACGTTATCACCGTTACTTTTTAACCTTTACCTGCAACCCCTTATTGAGTCCTTAGTACAGATGGGTTGTCGGGTGTTTAACTACGCTGACGACACCCAACTGTTATTTAGCATTGAGAACTCTAAAGGAGCACAGCTACATATGCAGGAGGTTCTTAGGTATACAGTCAGCTGGATGAGTGACAATCGGCTGAAAATTAACCCCGAGAAGACGGAGGTTCTGGTGGTGTCAACTGGCATATCACCATGGGGGGACTTGTTTTGGCCAAAAGAACTTGGGCCCACGCCAACACCAATGCCAAATGTGAAAAGTCTGGGTATAAAAATTGACAAGGATTTGTCTATGACCACCCAGATCTCTGCTGTCGTAGGAACCTGCATTGGCCTAATTAGGTAATTGCGTAGATTAGTCCCCCTTCTATCCGAATCTATGCTTCGGACAGTGGTTTCGGCCACCATACTAACAAGATTGGACTATGGCAATGTCCTTTACTTAGGCCTACCAAAGAACTTGATAAGTAGATTGCAGGTCGTACTGAACGACGCCGCACGCCTAATCTTCAAGCTTCCGAGAAGATCTCATGCATCCCCTCTATTGTTTAAGCTTCACTGGCTCCCTGTGAAACAGAGGGTAGAATTCAAGAGCCTGTGCATTGCACATAAGGCAATTTATGGGCAGGCTCCTGTCTATATCAAAGATCGTCTAATGCCTTACAACCTGACACGGTCTTTAAGATCGTCTGATGCTCAGCTGCTGATTTGTCCTCGCTTTAAAATGGCCACAAAAGGTGGAAGGTCTTTTTCCATACTTACCCCATTGTTATGGAATAAGTTGCCAGTTTCCTTGCGCAGAGAGTCGAATCTTCTTTGCTTCAGAAAGCAGTTGAAAACTATCCTGTTTAGGGAGGCTTTTGGATCTACAGGTCAACCTGTATACTACCTCATTTTTTTCTGCGAGTAAGAATATAGTGTGGTTCCTTTGGTCTGGAGCGCCTCGAGACCTGTTGGTGAGTTGGCACTATATAAACCAAAGTAACATAACATAACATAACAATTACGTTTTCAGTTATACCAACGCTGCACGTTCCAGGAACCCTAGGAGTAGCACATTGTTATGACATGATCTCCCCTCTGTGTCCACCACTCGTACCTCCAGGCCACCTGTTTTTAAAGTGATCATGGCCACCTGTTTCCACAACAAGTAGTTCCACAATGGAATCCTCAACCACCCAGACCTTGTTGGACACTTTATGGAGGTCTGTCCCATCCAAATGGGGAGGCAATCCATTGGTGCAGTCCCCGCCTTGTATTTCAGGATATCGGGGGTGCAGAGGTTCGCTGCGATGTTGCACACCAGGTCTCCGGGGCCAGCGACGATAATAAGGCCTGCATTCTGCAGAATGTTACTGGGGTCGCCAGGAGCCTCTTTGAAGTGCGTCATGCCAGCCATCTTGCGTGGCCATGCCCCCTTCTCTTATCGTGGTTACTGCTCTTCCCTCTTTGTCACACTTTAAGCCTACTTCCTTGCTCCTTTTTCTTTCTATTTTCATTTTCGTCAATCAAATGTCTTTTCTCCTTTCCTCCACGTGTCTCTGCCTTTTCATATCTCCCCTCTAATTGTTTCCATTTCACTTTTGTATTTTTTAATTTTTTCTGCATCACTTTTAAATTCATTGTCATGCCCCATTTATCTTTCATAACAAGCCAATATGATTGTTTCCGCATGAAATCTTCAGACGACCTTACAGTTTCATCTGCCAGGCTCATGCACTCATTTTCATTAGCGATATTAAACATTGTAACTCCCTCTCTCACTACACTGTTTCCGCTGTCCTTTAAAAGACTATTTACTTTCTTCTTTCTCTCCCCATTATCATTTTCAAAAGTTTTTTTTTATTTTAGTCTCCTGTGTAATTGTACTGTTTTCAGATCTTGCTTACTAGACAGCGCATGTGCTTTCTGTTGTGTGACGTATTGTTAGCTTAACCCCTTCCATGCTCATGACGAGCTCAGCTCGTCATGCAGTACAGTGCTCCTGTGCTCATGACGAGTCAGCTCGTCATGACCACACCCGTTTTCATTGCTGTCCAGCACAGCAGGAGAATCTCCATCGCAGCGATGAGGTTATAGTGGGCTTAGAGCCTGCCCATTGCTTACCATTGGTTGATTTATTGTCACGTTATTTTCTTGCTTATTCATTAACTTCTGTGAGCGGTTCTTCCTCTTTTTGTGTTTGTCCCTCCCCTGGAGCATGGATGCATAACTTGTGTCCTTTCACTGTGTATTTTTAGGTGCTACTTTTTATCTTTTTGTTCATCATGAAATTGCGTGTGCTTTCCAGATGTTTCTCTACATGATCAAATGCATCAAACTCAAGCTCTTCCAACCACGAGTTATTGAAATATTCACTCCCTTTAAACTGTACTCTTTAAATGAACTATTATTCGATAGCCTGGACTCCTGAAAATATTCTTCATTTTAATAATTCATAGACCTCTTTTTGCATCTCACCAGACAGTATGTCACTTTTATCCTGCAGGCTTTATCCTGCATTATCTTAACCCCAGAGGCTTTACTCCACAGGTAATTATATATAATACATAGGATTCTGCAATCCCTGTATAAAACATGTCTCTAATTTCTTTATAATAGGCAACATGTGACACACCTAGCCTCATATTATAAAGAAATGACATCAGAACTCAACTGTAAAAAGGTATTAGAGTTGTGTTCTGAAGTCACAGTGCCTACTGTCAGAGCCAGAAGTGGAGGAAAAAGGTCAGGTCAGGTCATGGAGCATAATCAAAGCCGCTGTTTGAAGAGAAAGACAACAAATCGTTGCTTTTGTTTCTTCTGCTCTGTTTTTGTAGCTTCACAGGAACAAGCAGAAGGAAATAGTTATTGCAAATGCTCATTTTTTGCATTCCCTAGGTAATCATAGAAAAGCTAAAATGTTTCTGTATTTTGATATACAATCCCAGCTTAAAAAAAAAGAAAAAACCTGACTTGGGATAGTGATTCTGATATTTGTTTGCAACAAATTTATAACAGCTTTTTAATGTGTTTAAATTTGCAGTAGATATTCCATTTTTACTGTTCATGCATGGAAACATGCTCTTTCTTTCGTATAAAAGAGTTTCGCACCAAGGATTTAAGTGGGTTGTGGCAAAATGTGAGAGTGCAGCCATGTATAATCCAATATCCTTATAATGTTAGGCAGTGGGTACTTAATCCCATATGTAATAGGTTTTTTAAGTTTAACATACATCCTTTATGCCGTGGTACTTTACCCTGCCCGCAGTTAAGTATATGTTTTTGTAACTAATATAATTTTTATGTGGTTTTAAAAAGTGGTTTAGGTAAATAGGGCATGGGTGATTTTGGGTGGAGGTAAAGGGAGGTAAGAGTGATTTGAGGGTTTATGGGTGGGTACAGGTAAAGAGAGATGAGTGATTTTAGCGCTAAGGGGTGGGTAGGGGGAGTTAAGGGTCATTTCATGGTTTAGAGGTGGGTAGAATAAAAGATAAGAGAGGTTTTAGGGAAAGGGTGGGTAGAAGCAAAGGGAGATTTGGGTATTTAAAAAAAAGTTTAGGTGACAAAGTGACGTATGTAAAAAAGATGCTTACTGAAAAAAACAAAAGGTAAAGAAACATTATACTTTAGTAAACATGACACTCATAGTATGCCGTTTTAAACAAAAAAAAGCACAGAAATTTGCCGGTTATAGTTCAGCAAGCTAATTATAACACCCCCACCATGCACTGCTTATGACCTCACATATTACATCACCCATGACATGTTCAATGACATAATTGATGGCATCACTGTTGACATCTCAAATGACATAATTGATGACATCATCCAATTAGTGTGAGAGTTTTATATACACTTTTCTATCTAAAAGGTATTTAGAAGACTACATCTAGAGCACATTTTATATATCTTTTGGACTGGCAAGGAGTGTAAGCTTTTCGAAAATGTTTGGCCTGTTATTAAAGCTTGCATGTGTGGAGGTAGCTGGCCCTTCATGAAGAGCTATGCACAGGGCCAAATATGTGTAGTAGAGGCTTGGTCATCTAAAGCGACTAAGGTGTGTGCAGGGAGTGGACTCTATGAAGAGCTGAACTCAGGGCAAAGGCTGTACATAGTAGTGGCTTGTCCACCTAATGGGGCTTCATTGTGTGTAGGGAGAGCGCTGTGTGTGAAGTCTCATGCACAGGGTAAGGATTTGTGTAGGTTGGGGCATGTCCAATAAATGGATCTTAGGTGTCTGGAGAGAATGGCCTCTTTGTGAAGAGCTGTGCAAAGGGGGAATGCTTTGAGAAGTAGGGGCTTGCAAAGGAACTGGCCTCTCCGTAAAGTGATGTGCACTAGGTGAAGGATATGTACAATAGCAGCTAGGCCACTTAATAGGGTTTGAGCGTCTGGAAGGAGTGGCCTGTCTGTGAAGAGTTGAGTACAGGGAGAAAGTTATACGTAGTACGTACTTGACCACCTAATGGGACGTTTGTATGTTGGGATACTGGGCTCTCCATAAACTATTTTGTACATAGCAAACACTCTGTATAGTATAGAGGTTTTGTGGAGGGTGTAGGCTACAGTCTAATTATTTTATGTAAGTACATATGTTGATGTAATTTATGGTTTAAGTGATTATGTACCATTTAGTACTCATTTACATGTGTAAAAGAAAATATTAGTTTGTACTGTAAATTAAACAGCTGTAGGTTGGATGATGTCGCCAGTGATCTCATCAATAATATAATTTGAGATGCTATTAATGATGTCATAAATGATGCCATTGAACATATTATAAGTGACATCATTGTCAAGGGCTTGACGAGAGGGACTGTTCTGGGGCTTGTTTCTGGCTTGCCTAAGGTATGGGTGACTCTTTCCAATGCCTAAAGTAATGTCACTCAATCGAATGACATGGGACGATTTAGTGGCTGCTAGAAAAAAACCACAGTTCTTGGAGGAAAATGCCTGATGGCATAAAAAAACCTCATAGGAGCAGAAAGTAGAATCTGCAACGGAAGAGGGGTACAAGGAATGAGGAGGGAGCATTTAGATAAGGAAGAGCAACCGTAAGAACAGGGAAAAAACGAGAACAGTTTATAATAGTGTAAAACTGGCGAAGTACTCTGACTGCTTTGTGATGCAGTTCGTGTCACGAAATGGGCCCTTGTATATGATTCAGGCAGGAACAGGACGTTTCACCAGGTTGGAATTGTCTAATCTACAGAAAACGTTGGGATTATCTTGGATTGGGGCAGGAGTTGACCTCGTCTGATCTCAGGAAGTGATTCCTATAAAAGGATTCCAGAAACGTTTGTCTCCCTTTTACCAGAAGATTCCTGCACCCAAAGCGCTTGGACAGACACTGAGGATGAGGCCGTCTATTTGGAGGTGAGTAATGCACACTGACAAAAAACAGCAGCTGCGTCCTGTTGCTACCTGCAGAGAGCACAGCCTTTCTGCCTTATTAGGTGGCAAAGAATTGCAAGCCAGCGTGGTAGTCTAACTGCTCACAGTTGGACAGTAGAATACCCCTTCCTTGGAGCACATTTGTGCCTGGAAAACTCTTGTAGAATTCACAAAGTAGAATAGGGGCATGCAAGGAAAATGCTGGAACCCTGGATCTTTCACTGGGAAGGTACCCTTTCCAATGAACCAGGTATTGTAATAGTTTTTTTCGTAAGTAACACGTATCACAATTATGAAGTCTCTGACTTCATAATCAGGTTGTCCATCCGCTTCAATTGGAGGAGGAGTACTAGACTAATTTAATGGATCAAGAATAATTTGTTTAATTTAAGATACATGGAAAGGTGGATATACTTTCCATTAGGAAGGTAACTGTAAATGAAAAACAACTGGATTGATCTTTTTAATGATAGAAAATATATTGAAAGATGGTAGTCTCAAATTAGTGGGTTGATTTCTAGTAGTCAGAAACTTACAAGATAACCACAATGTATTTCCTTCTTGGAAGGAAGGTGTTGATTTTCGGTTTAAATCCTCTCCCCATCTTCATACGGAAGACTAACATAATTTTTTCTTACTAGCTTTCATAGTTTGTTTGATAAAGCTTGAAGATCCAGGAATCTTTAGTGAAAAATTATGTTTTCCAGGAAATATTTTATGATGGAACCTTTGAGCAATAATGCAGAGATACTTTTGTTGCAGAGTGAGTGTAGTTATAGGGAAATTCGGCCTGAGGCAAGAATTTTAACAAATTATTTTGGTGCCATTGCAGAAACATTGTGAGTACTGCTCTAGATTCTGATTATTCCTTTCCGTTTGTCCATTAGTCTGGGGATGGAACCCATGAGACAGATTTTGATTAATGTTTAATGATGAACAAAGGGCATTCTGAAAATGAGAGGTATATTGGGACCCTGTATCTAATATTAGCATGCTTGGAAACCCATGCAATCAAAAATGTCAGAAATAGATCTCCTAGCCAATGGAAGAGCAGAAGGATTTGACTGGAAGGTGGAAATATTTACAAGTTTGGGAAAAGACTGTTGCCATTATGACTCAAAATCCGTGAGAAAGGGGCAGGTCCACAATAAAAGCAGTTGAAATAGTGTGCCATGTGCGGAAGGAACTGGATTGGGATGAAGAAGGCCAAAATGTTTATCATGAACAACCTTACTCTGGGTGCAAACAGGACAAGAGTGAACATATTCCTTCACATCTTCAAGAATATTTGGCAAACAAAAAGAATGAAGCACCAAATCTGCCATAGATTGTATCCCATTGTGTCCAGAGATGGCTGATTATTTGCAATTCTTAAGTACTTTTCTCATGGACGTCCATTCACCAGAATGCCAGGGGTAGTGGAAGTGACATCACACACCCTTTGCCCTTAATTATACCACAGGAAGTGTTATAATTATACCTTTGACACTGAATCATGTGACCATTAGCCTGCTAAGTGATGTCTTGTGACATTAACCGTGATGACACTTGATCTGAGTGGTAAGGAGTTAAGCGAGTGAGCCCGACTTCTTTTTAGAAGGATTTGATGGGAGGGGCTTTTCCTCTCCCAAGAAAATGTTGAAAACATTGAGCCAAATAGCGCACTGTAAAGCACAATTTTCACTTACTTTTACAAATAAGATCTTTCATGATGAACAAGGCCAATGAAACCCGATGCTCTCCATGAGTTGGCTATACATTTTTCAAAATGTGCTGGATGTACCCAGATATGTCAAAATTATCTTCAGGGATGGTAGTTTGTCAAGGTGTCCCCATAAACCATTGGTGCTCTCCAAGGCCGAATATCACAAGATATGCTGTACCGCAACTTTGTCATTAGTGTTGTCCACGTAGCTTTGAAGCCTCATATGTCAAAAGTTATCTCTAGTATTACTGGGCCCGCGTTGTCATTTGGCCCACCTTCCTTTATAGCACAATTCCTACAATACGCCAGCACAAGCATTTTGCCATTGATGCCCCATACCAAGAATTTACTCCAGTTTATCGGCACCTGCACATTCCCTCTAAGCTAAGAAGTACCATCAGTATGCCAGCACTAGAATTCTGTAATGGGTGGTCCCTTAATCCAAGTATTTCTTCAAGTGTGTCAGTGCCAATATTTAGTCACAGATGCCTGTCATGATAAGAATTGACTCCAGTGTGCCTGTGCCACCATTTTGCCATTGTGGCCTTCAAAAGCGAAACAATTATATTCAGTTTGCCAGGGCTAACTGGAGACTCGCCAGCATAAAAACACATTCTCAGTCACACTCACATTCATTCACTCACACTCTTTCTCAGTTGCTCACGCTCACTTTTATTGTCACTAACACACTCAGTTGGCTTACTGATACTTTCTCACTCTCTCGCTCTTATTGTCACTCAATTATTCTCAGCCCTTCGTATTTTCACTCAGGTACTCATTGTTACCCAGTAACTCATTCTCATCCCCTCACACTCTAAGATTCCTCACAATCCTTCTTATGCATTCTCACGTACTCATTTACTTCCAGTAATCACTCGTTCATTCTCAATCACTCTGATTCAATCACATTCAATTACTGATACAGTCCCACTCATTATCACTCACTCTTTCACACACACGCTTTCACATACAGACACATGCTCACACATACAGACACTCTCTCTTTCTTGCACAACCAAACTGTCACCTGCATGCATGGAGAAAATACATTTAAAAGTATTTTATTTTACTTACCTCAGCTGGTGCTCTATTAAATTACACTAATGGTGGCAGAAAACAAAAAAGGCCAGGGGTTGCAAAAGCAGTCTAGTGGCCCCAAGGGGTAAGACAAGGGTCGTAGCTGAGACCCCTGGTGACCCCTAACTGTCATCCTCCTCTCGGCTCTTTTTTCTATCACTTTGTCTCTTTATTAGATGTCTCTTTCACTGTATCCTCCTCTCTCGCATTGCCTCACTCATTCAGAGTTCTCTTACATCAGTCTCTCTTTATCACCTGTCTCCAACTATCCCCCTCTATCTCATTTTTACCTGCCTATTATCTATCTCTCCTTCTCTTAGATGTCTCTTCTTCACCTATCTCTCTGATGTTTCTTTGGAGGCAGTCTCTTTATCACTTCTTTCTCACACCTGTATCCCCCTCTTTCTGCCTCACTTAAATGTGTCTTTCGCATCTGAATGCCTGTCACATCTCTCACCTGACTTTCTGCAGTCTTTCATGAGCCTGTCTCAGTCTTCATCACTTCTCATGCGTCTCCCACCTATGTCTTCCAACATCTGTCTCCTCATCTAACTCAGCTGCTCATTTCTCCCTTTGACTCTCAATCCCACCCTCTTGCTCTCACACCCACGCACACATCTTTGCCTCTCTGTGCCTCACTTTTGTCTGATGCATCCTCTTCCCTTCTTCTGATCTCTCTACCTTCCCTGGTTATCTATCGTCTGTGCCTTATTTACCTCCTCACTGAAAATGCCCAAGGACAGCCAAACTTTTGAGATACCTTTTTGACTGGCCCTCTCAAACAGGAATAGTAAATAATTATGTTGCGAGTTTATTTCATTTTCTGTTTGAACACACGATGCTGTCATCACAAAACTGCTAAAAGAGCTCAGGCCAGGGATACCAGAATGTGAATGGAAGCATCATTGTTTCATTGCAGTGTTGTTTACGGCAGCCTAATGTCTAGTTCAGTACAGGCTAAGGAGAGTGTAAAAAATCTCATGGGAGGCCCGTTATCTTGTGATCCCAGCACTTCTTTAACAACTCCTAAGACCAGGGGTCGCTGGAGCACTGCTAAGGGTTTTAAGGAGAATGCCAGGAGTTGCAGTTGCGACCCCTGGCAACCCTTAAATGACAGCTGTGTCTTCTCCCTTTAATTTGTTAGACGGTACAAACAAGGCTTGTTGGCGAAAATAAAGAAGTGTCTCAAGTTGTAGTTCCTGAAAGGTTTGTTCATCCAAATTTGTCTGAGTTTCACTGGTCTTGTGAAGAATTTGCAGAACAAATGACAGGATTGGGCAGAGGTAACTGAGAGTCTTTAGGGACTTATTCTGTTAACTTTTTATGTTACAACGTATCTGCTATCTGTTCTGAGATCCTAGAATATAGGTCACATAGAAGCAATGGCAGCCGGTACGGTATGGTGGTGGTGGAGCGGGGTGGTGAGGCGGGGGTAAGGGGTGGGAGGTTTAAAAATGTTTTTTAATTTACTTACTTGATTGCTGCATCTCCCCTTCGTCTCTCCAATGTCGGCCCTCCATTCCAGCTGGAAGAAGGAAACACCCAAGCTTCACTGACCCATTCATACTGCTTCAATGCAGCATTGTGATTGGTCTGAGCACCGCGGTTCGGTACTCAGATAGGGAATGGGAGCCTAGGCATGTTCTCCACCCTAGTTGTAATTCAGCCTGGGTGAAGAACATGCAGAGAGCGCATGACGGTTTGGCCAGGCCAAGACGGCCGTTCAGACCATCATGTGCACTTTAGGGTTCAGCAAAAACTCCTCCTCCCGTGTCACAGGTGTCCGGTTCCCAACCACCCAAATCCGGAAGATACTAAAAAATTTTTTTATCATAACTTAGGTTATTATCATAAAAATTTTTCTTTTACACTGCTCCGCGAGCAATGGGGTGGCTCGCCTCCACCTTATTGGAGAAGGCGCCACTGAGTAGAAGCCAGGTTGTGAAATAATAATAAGCACAACAGACCTGCCGGCTATTCTTGCATTCCATATTTTGGAGGAATTGGAGATTCTGGTGAGTTCTTGTGTCAGAAGGTTCACTGGTTTATTTATTTCATTTTGAAGGTTTTATATAGCGCAAACAAGAACCTTGCAGGTATCAGGCCGTTTTACAAGGCAGATATAGGAAACAAAACAAGCATTGAGAGATATAATTATGTTCAATACAAACCAACATTAGTATTACAAGTTATATACATAGTTCATGTGAATTTAGATAAGAGAAGAGATTTCACTTCTTTTTTGAAAGATACAGTAGAGGTACAATGGTTCCCATCAAAAGATGCCTCAATTCCTCTTAAGCCTTCTACCTAGCTATAAGCTCCTTTTATAGTACTGAATAGCTTTGTTCACAGGGATTTAGGACGCGAGACAAATAGAATACCAAGCGTTCCACATTGTCATCTGTCTGCAATTGGATAGCTCCTACTGCACTTTCCGAAGAGTTAGTCTCTATTATGAGCTTTCTTGTAGGATATTGGTGTCAAAGCATTGGGGCTTGGATAAAGGCTTGTTTTGATTCTTGAAACTTTTTTCTTCCTGACTCCAAACAAAGCCATTGAAAACACTCTTCTTCTTTAGCTGTAATATAAAATAGTGCTATTTATCTAAGTATGAGCGTAAAGCTTTTCTAATTCAGTTAATTAATGAGGATCCCTTGAGCCTTTTTTTATAAAATGTGCCTTGCTTTTAAGCGTTACGGTCCCATGGGAGTACTGCAGGTGTATCAAAGGATTCCCACGAGATTTGTGACACTCACATGAAAGTCCTATGATTTTTTGAAATCAATGTCTTGCTCCATTTATAGGAGGTGCCCACTCTTTCTACTTCATTTAGGATTAGCACTTTGCTGTTATCACATCTAGTGCTGGGCTCTTGAGCTTCGTTTGCTTTTCAGTTTTTTGGGAGAACTGGACAATGGCATCAGGTTGAGACACAGAGGAGGAAGTTGCAGAGGTGGCTGCAAGGAGGCTCAAGTGTGGAAATGTTTTAAGATTCTATCATGGGAGAAGAAAGTCTCCTCAAAATATGTCACATGTAAAATCTGCAACAAGCAGTTCTCCTATGTGACTGCAAAGATGTATAATTAGTGAACTTCGAGCACAAGGAAGTACATGCGTTCCGCACATCCCAATCGGCTGGCTTGAGCTGGGCGCCAGAGAGATTCCCAGGAGATGTCCACTTCAACATCTGGGCCTTCCTTAAGCCCTGATGATGTCATGCCCATTGAGGTTCTCCAGGGGCAGCAGGCCAGAATCCTGCTTATCGCAATATGATCCTTTACTGCAGGTAGTGCATTAAGGTAATTTATGCTGGAGAGAGCCAGTCTATCAGAGACAAATTGGTATCAGTACATCGGTGTTCCAAAAAGAAGTAATTCTTTTTTGTGTCTCTCTGAGTTCTGAAGCCCTATTTTTGTTTTTAAGTTCAACCTCCCGAAAAATAATAATAAAAAATATATATAAATGCTCTAAAAGACAAAATAAAATGCTATTTTCAGAACTGCCTATTCTGGTATAAAAATATAAAAATATCATGTTTCTTGTAATGTGTGACTCTTTATGTTGCTATATCATAGTAGTCTGATGTAGTAGTCTGTAGGTATAGATATATATATATATGTGTTTGTGGGTGGGTGTATATTTATATATATATATATATATAAAATAAAAGGTAAGTTTATTGTTATAAGTGTAAATAAAATTAAACAATGATAATAATACATTTATTTTGCATTTATAAACAGTTTGCATCAGAGTTGTATTACGTTTTGTGATGCAGACCTGATACAAAATTTATATTTGTACCTTTTCTCTTAATTATAACTAATATTCATCCAATGCAGTGTAACGCACTGCCTTTGCATTAGTTTGCATCAACAGAGTGTTCTATGTAAGTTGTATGGTGACTTCCATGCATTCTTCCATGGATTTTGATGCAAATCCATATCTACTTCCACATGTAGCCATGGATTTGTGCCAAAGTCCTGCATTCCATTGAGGCTGCCATTACAAAGAAAAATATTTGTATTTCTCTTTGTTCTTCTTCTTTGTATATGTGCTACGTGTACAGTACATATACATAGATACCCATTTCTTCCTATTGATATTCAGAACACTCTTCATCTTTTGACTTCTGGGAGTACTGTGGAACCAAATTAACATTAAATAAAATGTATTGCCTCCCAACTTCCCCTTCAAAAGGACATGGGAGAAACAATCATAGCAATGCATAGGGAGTATTTTACACCTAAGAGAGCTTCAGTAAGCTACACCCAGCTTCACTGTTTAAAGAGAGTGACCTGTCCATAAAGGGTAATATATTGAGAAGGACCAAGAGCAGCAGAGGCTTCCCACTCGTATCTGGTTGATTGCCCACAAGAGATCAGCTACCGACCACCTGAAGGGGCTTGGATTTCTTGAGGGCGTGAAATATCTGTTCAAGAGGAAGGGTGCGCATAGTAGGGGCATGGCCACCTAATGGGGCTTGTTTTTTTTTAACTTCTATTCCACAGGTCCTGTAGGAGCTAATGCGGACGGCGTGTACTCTAGCGGAAATCCTACTCGACCATACTGTGTTCTGCTCTGGTTCCTGTGGTAGTACCTTACGAGTGGCCACGTAAATGTTTTGTTTGTTGTTTTTGTTTGCCCTTTGGGGGTCTCGCTAAGACCCCAGGAAACTGCTGGGAGACCAGGGTTTCCCTACCCTGCCCTTCCTGCATATAATTGTTTTTGTTAATATTCAGGACACGCAAACCAAGTTACCATGTCCTGTAGTGGCAGCCGCAACATCTCTGCTTGACTTGCGGCTTACCAAACAGATTGCTCAGTCCCATGGTACTGAGATGGCCAACTGGAAAAAATCCCTCTCAGCCAATCTAAACGCTACATTTTTCTAAATGTGCGTTCCCGCAGGAGTCTAGTGTGACCAACTGTCCAGATATCTGTATTTTTAACCTTAATTTCTCAAATACAGCTGAAGAGATTTACACCAAATGACAAAAAGTGCACACTGAGAATATTTAATGTGATTCTGTTTAGCCATTTTCTCTGAGGTGGATCGGTTATTAACTAAAAAAAAAGGTATTTCTATAGATATCTGACATAACTATAACTACACAGTGACAACCACCACTGTGTAATGTATTTAATATATAAATATATATACACATCGATATGTGCGAATGCGTATTACCTACTGGCGGTCGCCAGTAGGTAGTTATAGTTAGGACCTATTATCCATAGGAAAACCGCAACATTCTATCTGCAATAACTTTGGCGTCGATTGATGAATCTTCTTGAAATTTTCCAAACATTGGGCCAGCTCAGTGCCGCCCCTTCCCTGAACGTTTGGGGGTGATTGGAGAAGAGGGGACCGATAAAAGGGGGGTCCCAAAACATGTTTTCCCATAGGACCTTTAGCCACGGCTACAGCCCGACAGCTGAACGGAATTACACCAAATTTGGCAGAGAGGTCATCCTCAGTTCCGACTTGTGCCTTTCACATATCTGATGTCAATCTGTTCAATCTTCCTCGTAGGAGAAGCACACCATTCCGAAGACACGTTAAATTCTAATTGGCTGTCAAGCGGTTGTAAACATTCGAAATCAGGAACTGTTGGTAGCCATTTTGTGCCTCGGTAGAAGCGAGACTGAGGAAGTCAGTGAACTATGTGTGCAAAATGTGAAAAGGGGCCAGGGTAGACACACCCTGACCCCCTAGGCCTGCTCAGGGGGTCACATAAGGACTCGTAGAGCCAAAAAAGTAAGATAGTATTTTTGTTTTTAAAAAATAGTCGCGGGATGTGCATTGGATCCGCGCATTTAGTCGCTGAAAAAAAGAAGCATGTCTTTTTGATATATAGATCAAGCTTATGTGTATAGATGTTGGGTGGCTCTAAAAAGAGCCCTTGTGTTTATTGGGAGATTTTAGTACTTAGATGTAAGTACCGATGCAGAGTCTAAAGTTCATGAGAAAGACTCTGTTCCCTTCATCTGTAAAATATACATAATCTCTCCTATAGATGCCATGCATATTGAAATGCAGATTGTTGTGGTATATGGACTCAATTCTATAGTCTCGGAGAAAAGTAGAAACAGATTTATTCACATTTTTTCCTAGCTTTCTCAATATGTGGACAAAATAGATTGGAGTAGTTCCATTTCTGCCTTTGGCATATGTTAGAATAGACAAAGGGAGTTTGGGGGAAAAGTGAAATTAAAACAGAAAAGAAATGATTGGTTGTTTGACAACATTCTACACAGAAAACTAGGGTGCATGTTTCTGTTTTTTAAAAGCTGATTCTTATTGGTTATCAGAACGTGATTGAAAATAACATTACGTAGGATAAGGTAGTATATTGAGAAGTCGAGCACACTCGCTGTTTTTTTTAGCAACATTGTGTGATGAACTTTTGCTTTCTTCGGAAGCCAGTATTGCTTTTTTGCATGGGTAGATGCTAATTTGTATATGGAAATGCAATCTGCTTTGGATTTTGAAAGTGAGCATAGATTTCACTGCTCTGTCTTTCAAAATGTAAACTATGTTTGCTCTGGGAGGGCGGGAGTCGTGATAATCCCGCTCTGTCAAAGCAAACATCAGTATACCGGGGGTAGGCATCCCCGGGACACTGCAGGAGCCGGTCGTAGTAGTTTCCAGGGCCCTCGAGGGCACCAGGTGGAGGGCCACGTAGTCTTCCTCCCGTAATACACAAATTCCCGGGGGTGGTGATTCCCGGAGCTTGAGGGGGGTCGTTGAGGCCCACATACTTGTAATTTTGTAGGGGGTTGGATGCAAAAGTGGTGCAAGGGGGTTGTAAATCTGGTACACAGTGTTTTGTTTTACTTTGCTTTCCTTTCTGTCATGTAGAGGATCCAGGGTAAATATAACGGTTTCTGTACAGCCAGTAACTTTTAACCCTACCCCCAAACGGTTTTCTGCCTGTTACTATAGTAACAGTTCATGGAACACTTACTTGAGCACAGAGGTTAGAAGTTCACCACAGTATGTTGCTAATAGTGTTGTACTTTTTATTCTTTTGAATTGGAACTGTAAGTTGTAGCTATACACTCTGGTAAAGATCTGGTGAAGAGCTAGCCTCAGAATTATACCTCAAATTATAAATATCATTTCTATTGTGGACTGCTACCCCCACAAAAAAAAAGACGTATGTATTTTTTTAATTAACTTTTATTAAAACAATAAATAACTGGAAATATAACTAAATGATAACAATACAATAAATAATTAGAGCCATAACTTTAACAAAACAATATAACAAACAACATATAATATGGAGTCCAATAGAAGTACTGTAGTTAATCTGCAAAACAAAAAAGAAAATTAGTGTTTAAAATTAGATCGATGTGACTAAATGAGGTCACACATTACAAGTCAAAGTAACACGACAATATTTTTTATTTTTTTAATGTGTGCAGTGTACCTGATAGATTTCACTTATCTTATAGGCTTGCATTCAAATGGTGTCTGTATAGAAGTGCTTACTGCGTCATATTTATATTACAGATGAAAAGGTCTTTAAAATGATTCACAGATAAGAGAGAATTAGATGAGAGATGAAGTCATTATGCAGGACAAAATTGGTTAGGGCTTATTTACAAAACTCTTGTGCCACTTTCGTGTTACTTTTCTCATGTTGAAAGTGACGCAAAAGTGGCCCAAGGGGTTTGTAAATAAGCTCTTTTATTTCTAATGCATTTAATTGGAGGTATTGTATATCTAGGCCGCTCTGCTTAACACTTTGGCCAACAGAGTTCACAACTTGAACTCCGCTTTGGTTGGTTACTTGCCGGATATGCAAGGCTGCATTCAAGAGGAGACCCCGAGTACTGGTGTGGAACTGCAAGTATGTGGAAGGACTTGCAGACTAAGAATCCGGTCAACTTTGGAAGGGATGTGTTAAGGATATTGAGAGAGGCTCCTTCTGTTTCATGAGAAGGCCCAAGTACCAGTGGAGCAACACCGTCAACCTCTACTGCACAGCCTAATATTTGTCCCCAATTTGGAACCCTTCAAGAGAAAAAGTAAGAAGGTTGGGAGCTTTGTATGCCATCCTAATACCTAATCATTCATTAGTTATACAGAGATCCACCCTGTATCAGACTCATCCGTACAAGTGTGAATTGGACATTATCTGACACCAAAAAAAACTCAAGTACTTATATCTGTTACTTTTTAACTTCGTCGACTACTCATATTGAGAGTATTTACCTTCACGTTATCCGTTAAAAATGTGTGTATCTGTATGGCTTCAGACAACTAGTTTATGCCATATTTGAGACATCAGTGTAATAAGCTGGAACAGGAGGATATACTTTTCTTCAACCTCTGCAATTTGCAGCTGATTTATGTAATATTCTGCAAACTGAAAAAAGAGTTAAAAATGTAATTGTTGTACATATGTCCAAGATTAATTTAAATGTACATAAAAACATTTGTTCTCAATAGGATTGGGGTTGACAAGCAATCAGCAGAGTTTATATTTGGCAAGCAAAATAGGAAATAGCATTGCATTATACAAATGTTAGGCCTAGATTGGTCACTCATTTCATTTACAAACTCCTGGCCTTGATCTGATAGAACCCTTTTTGTCTTCCATGATCTAGAAATTGAGAAATAAACATCAAGAAAAATTGAAAGACACGTCTTCAAATAAAAAAATTCAAAACAATATTTTCACTTTGTAACTCAAGTGCAGGCTGAAAATGTGAAACGAGCATTTAAATGAGAAACATATGGGTTTCAGAAACAAACGTCTATAAGACTATCACAATGGAGATTTACACTTTATAAAAAATATTTATAGAAGCAAGAAAAATTATAACACATATTGTTAAATTTCAAATGACATATTTGGCCAATAAAATTGAGAGGACATGTTTTTATTCGTTTTCTTGATACCAGAATGCCCACTAATTCTACCAAAACATGAGAGCAGCACAGTTATCTGTCAGCAAACACATGAGATACACAAATGCTTATCTCAGAATGCTTTTCAATCATGAAATGTTAAAGTCAAACCTGATAACTCCATTAGGTCCATTGCAATTTTGGGCTGATAGCATATGGAGAGCAGTCAGTGGATCTGGTATGTCGAGTGGTTGACCCCATCTGATATGGTGCATGGGCAGGAATAAACAGCTTGTGGCGACCAGTACGTCCCATGGTTGAGATATCTGTATAATGAGATAGAACGGAAGACAAATGAAGTTTAAGATTATTAAAAAACTTGGAGAGCGTGGTAAAATACAACATTGGCCAATCGATTACATGTGCAGTGCATGGGGAGGAAGTAGCACGTGGCGCACTACTTAAAAAAATTGAAGGCGGCAGGATTAAGTGATTTGTCCAGAAACATCGCTTAGCAAGGCAAGATATTGGCGGTATAAGAGCTGGAAACCGTGCTAAAATACAGCATTGCCGAAAACATTACTTTTGCAATGCATGGGGCACATGACGGACTACTTACACGAGAAAAACTACATCGCATTAAGTTGAACATCATGTAGCACAATGCTGTGGGAACGGCCACGTGGTGCTTGGAAAATAAAAGAAACATGGCAGGATTAAGAGATTTGCACACAACAAAGGATAGCAAATCAAGTTTAACGTTATTAAAAAACATGGAGAGCGTGCTAAAATATAACATTGAGCAATCGATTACATGTGCAGTGCATGGGGAGGAAGTAGCACGTGGGGCAGTACTTAAAAAAATTAAAGACGGCAGGATTAAGTGAGTTGCCCAGTAACATCGGCTACTAAGGCAAGATATTTGAGGTATAAAAGCTGGAAACCATGCTAAAATACACCATTGCCGAAAACATTACTTTTGCAATGCATGGGGCACTTGACGCACTACTTACATGAGAAAAACTACATCGCATTAAGTTGAACAGCATGTAGCACACTGCTGCGGGAACGGCCACTTGGCGCTTGCCAAATTAAAGAAACGTGGCAGGATTAAGTGATTTGCACAGAACAAAGGATAGCAAATCAAGTTTAACGTTATTAAAAAACATGGAGGGCGTGCTAAAATACAACATTGACCAATCAATTATATGTGCAGTGTATGGGGAGGTAGCAGCACGTGGCACACTACTTAAAAAACATTAAAGGCGGCAGGATTAAGTGATTTGCCCAGAAACATTGCCTACCAAGGCAAGATATTGGAGGTATTAGAGCTAGAAATAGTGCTAAAATACACTATTGCCAAAAATATTACTTTTGCAATGCATGGGGCACGTGACGCACTACTTACACAAGAAAAACTACATCACATTAACTTGAGCAGCGCGTAGCACACTGGTGCGGGAACAGCCACGTGGCGCTTGCCAAATTAAAGAAATGCGGCAGGATTAAGTGATTTGCCCAGAAACAAAAGTAATGAAGTCAACTTTAACGATATAAAAAAGTAGGAAAGCGTGCTTAAAAACAACATTGTCAAATCGAACAAAAAATTTGCATTTCCGTGGTATTTAAAGATCGTTCAGATTAATTAATTTAATTAGTCTTAAAAAAATGCTCACCTACGAAGACGTGGATACAAACACTCTCAATGGCTGTGACTGCAGAATAGGAAAAGTTCAAGAAGGTTGGCAGGTTATAAATGCTTTGCAGAAGGATGATTGGTTGAGCATGATGTCACTGGGTGTGAGAGCTGTGATTGGGCATGTTGTAATTGAGCATGCGCAAATAAAATACATTAGGGGTACATAGCCAAACGGTGGGACGTATTGTGCGCATGCAGAACATTAACACGCATGCGCTACCTCAAACATGCATGCGCAAAGTGAAGGCAACTCCTAGGAGGTATATACACAGATCGAAGTCAGACAGGGTTGGATTGGGATTAAAAATCAGCCCGGGCACAATAAAAAAAAAGTGGCCCACATTTGCATATTGCCTTTGCAAAACACTGCTTCGGCGAAGTTTTATTAAAAAAAAAACGGGGTTTAAGAAAAATGCACGGATTAGCTTGCACTGGTGAAACACACCTGAATGCAAGTAAGGCCGCTATTGGTCATGCACCCTGCCCCCACTCAATAAGCATATGTTAATGGGCTGGCCCCAGCGAGAGAAAGGGAATGACACCTCTGCTCATTGATAAAAGAGAAGTAATTGAGGCTGATCTGCCTCCAGAAAGGCCACTCAGGCACCCACTGGGCCGCTGGCGACATCCCAGTAACGCAGAAACCGCCAAATTGTCCCTAGGCTGCTCAAAAAAGCAGCCCACATCGACCCCTCGGGCATTGCCCGAGTGCCCGCGTTACCAACCCGACACTGAGTTCGGATGTCGATAGAACACCGGCTCCCGCAGGAGGCGGGGAGCCTTCGGGACAGTGGGGGAATTGAAGACCCTCTTACGGTTCCCAACGGTGACGGGCTAAAAAAATAAAGAAAAGGTTGTCCCCGGTGAATGGGGTCTCTGGGGCCTTGAAGTGGCTTCAGGGGGGGGCTATGCAGCCCTCGTCCATAAAATAATAATATATAATCAGTCATGCCCCAGGGGGTGGGGATCCCGGTGCCCGTAATATGCCACGGGAGGGGGGCCACGCGTCTACCTTTCCATAAAAGAATTGAATACGGATACTCCGCTTATTATCTTCGTACCATAAGCGCACCTTTCCGATCACGCGTTGAAGGCTAATTGGCTGTCAAGTGGTTGTCAACATTCGAAACTAGAACTGTTGGCAGCCATTTTTTGCCTCGGTACAAGGAAGCTGAAGAAGCGTGTGAAATGTTTGTTTCAAACGTGAAAAGGGGGAGGGTAGACACACCCTGATCCTCTAGGTCTGCTCAGGGGGTCCTACAAGGACCTCCAGTGCCCCTAATTTTTTTTTGGGGTAAAATCGCGTGGTGTGCGTATGATCCGCGCATTCTAGCGATATTAAAAAAAAAAAATGTGAGCTTTCACGCGTCTTTGGTAATGTGCATTCTTTCAACTGTTTAGAGAAGATGCAGCAGTGCTGAATGCAGGATGCACCATTGAGTAAGAAAAGGTAACGATAACACTATTTACCTGCTAAGTGAATTTCCTTTCAAAGGCTAACATTGACTGGTTTCACTTGCAAATTCTTCTAAGTGTGGAGTTTTGAAACTTTAAAATATTCACCTAAAAACATCTGAACAACGAATTACCATTTACTCACCCGTTATCAGGAGAGAAACCAGTGCTATTGATGAAGCAAAGCTTTGCATATTTTGCGGCTTGCCGAAATCAAGAACCTCATTTATGTGTAATAAGGTAACCCGTGTATGTTTTACTAACGTTTATATTTAGCTTAAGTAAAGTTCCCGAAGCTTGCCTATGTGTATTTCTAATGAATTAATCCGTGTCCTTTTAAAAATGGCCGTCGCTTGTATTTTAGTTACTGCGCATGCGTCAGCCACACTCACGTGTCCTGACGCGTCTGCAGAAGTGGAGGGAAAGTTATGCGCATGCGTAATTCATAGCTGTGCTTATCATGTGGTACTGCTCGTGCCACTGCTCTTGTGTCCGTGTCAATGTAGCTAACATTTAATGCAATTAAGTTTATTTCTTGATGATGAGTTAAAAGTACAAACCCTGTGATGTGTTTTCATAATGACATTATTATGTATTAATTTGTTTTCGCTTACTTTTCATGTATCGCGGGAAATGGGGGTCTGAGTGAGAGGAGAGCCATATTGGAGGTCCCTTCTGCGCCTGTGCGACATTCGGCAGCACGAGGGACCTTGGCTGATGGAACATAGCCAGCTGGCAGTGATGGGCGAGATGCTCCTGAGAAAGTCACCTCTGCCCTGCGAGAACAGCGAATGTGGCTCCTTATGTGATACATTGTTATATTGCGCTACTGTTAGCTCATGGGAACCCCAAATCTGCTAGGCGGTACCCAAATATGTTAATGAAGGCTTCAATTCGCGTATTGTGATTGGTGTGTTACCCAAACCCTACCTTAGGACCAATCGAAATTGAGGGATTCTGACACTTTGCAACATTGGAGGGTGGTACACTGTCCCCAAACTGTATATCTACCCTGGGTTCACCTAGTGAACCGTCCGACTTGTCTGGTTTAGCTGACCTGTCACTGACCCAACGCACTCAATAGGTGACTGAAGATACAGAGCGCTGCGGAGCACTCTGTCCGAATTTGACCATAGACTAAGGTTTTACTGAACCTTAAAGTGCTGGCAAAGCACTTAGCTGGGAGTTCGCTGACCCAATCGGGGTCTTGATCGATAGCTGCAGAGCGGGTGGAGCGCAGGCGTTGCTTCCGAACTGTGGGTTCCGGTCCTATCCTGAAGAGGGTCCTGTCCTGAAGAGGGTCCTGTCCTGAGGGTTTGCTGTCCTGTCCTGAGGGTCCTGTCCTGATTCCTTTTTCCGAGGGTATCCTGTCCTGTCCTGGGTGTCCATTCTGCACCTGCTGTCCTTTGAGGGTATCCTTCCTTGAGGGTTTCCTGTCCTTAACTGACCCGTGGCCAGGGTTTGGTTTCCACACCTTTTCTAGGTAAATATTACTCTGAACCTCTTGAAATTCTTGCACCTTCTGAATTTCTAACTTTTGCTTAAATAAAGTTCAACATTGCATATGTTATATTTCCATGCCTTTCCGCAACTATTGAACAGTCATTTATAATTTTGCAAAGTTATTCCTATGTCTTCTCATTTGTTAGAAATCATATTTTGCATAGCAGTGTGTCATTTTCTGATATGGTCTAGAACTTCGTTGCCTAGGTTGTTCAAAGGCCCCTTCACCTTAAGTGAAGCGTGTTATTCATTATAAGTTCTTCTATAGTCACACACACTTAGTCTATCCCTGTCTAGATAATACTGACTTACATAGTATTTTCTCGTTACATTATTTTGTACCTTGATGATTACTCTGTCATTATTTCTTTCTGCCTATGTGATTTACGTTATCTTGGTTATTGATTGCCTTATTTTACTGTACCTCATGCAAGAAAATATTGAACTTTAGATAAACATTTTAAAACTTCCAGTTGTCCGTGGTCATTTAAACAGTATTTGAATGTTATTGGTTGGGTTTGTATTTTGCTGCCTTTCCTTTACAGCTAGCTCCCTGATTCATTGTGGTC
This sequence comes from Lissotriton helveticus, assembly GCF_964261635.1. Lineage (NCBI taxonomy): Eukaryota > Metazoa > Chordata > Amphibia > Caudata > Salamandridae > Lissotriton > Lissotriton helveticus. The sequence goes on from NC_136061.1 coordinate 404,126,101, forward strand.
ATTAGGCACCCGCATCGGTGGATGGTAAGTCGGGTGCACCGAAATTTAGTAGCAGGGAACACACACACATCAACCTGGTAGAGCTCGTGAAGTCACCTGATCGATGTATATGGTGATTTGAAAAGTATATGGGCCCTGAAGCCGGAAACGGCGAAAACTATTGGTCGGGTGGCCTCGCGCGCTCTATCAGTTTTCTGGTAGCTAGAGGATGGTTAGGGACTAGTTGAGAGTAAGGCAGGGATTAGTTGGACTAGTTAAGTCGGAAGCTGCTATTATATTAATGCTGCTATAAGAGCGGCTGTTCTGAGGGAACTGATCACTCTCTTGTGAATACGCTGCTGAAATTCATGAATTACTGTATTGTTATTATTCTTGTTCTTATATTGTTATATGTACTAATCCATGCAATTGTCAACCGTCTTGTTTCTTGTTGTCCGAACTCCCCGGGGAATTGAAAGGGCAAGTGGTGAATAGAATCCATTGTCCTGAGGTCACAGGTTCGAGGAAAGTTAGGTGCAGGTTAGGATAACCGGGAAGCACTAACTAGGGTTTTCTGAATACATGTGTGAATAAATGACAGTAACGGGGTTCATTGGCAAAATTCCCATAGTGGCGTAACCTAGTAAGGGTCACATCGGAAGAGTAGCAGGGTCCTCGGAGCTAGCGTGAAAGCAGAGGGGTCCGCTGAGAAACCTTAAAACTCGGAATATATCCCGGAAAGAAGTGGATGAGTTTAGGGGAATAACAGGTTCACCGATGCTAGAGTGAAGGGTAGGCGGAAGAGATCTGCCCGCAGCGAGTGAAAAGTAAATGGAAGTAGTTTACTTGCAGTAAAAGAATTCTTACTCTGTCTAGGCACTTGAGCACTGTGGCGAATGTGTATTTGTTGTAAAATAACCAAGCACTGAGCACTTTAAAAGAAAGAAAGTTTCCGTTACCTTGTGAAGGGAGGGAGTCAGTCGCGAAGCGCCTCTGACGTCACTCTGTGCCGCGCTGGGATTGGTAGAAGCAGCGGGCGGGTAGCGGAGCTGAAAATTGTAAAGGAGGGGTGAGCGCCAGAGCGTGGGAACTGTCTCACGAAGGGGCCGTGCACCCATTGGCGGAGCTTATTTTGTGTCGCGCACCCATTGGTTGCACGAATTTTCTGAAGCGTATTCTGATTGGAGGTAGTTTGTAAACAAAGTTAGCGCAGAAGTCGTATGTGGCACTCGCGGACTACAGAGACGCGACCTGATCCAAGGCATCTAGGGTTTGAAAGGGATCAGTGGAAGGCTAACAGATACGATATTATGTACGGAACCAAGAGAAAAATGTCCCTTGTAAGTAAGGTGAAAAATTATTTTAAAACGGACAAACCGATTAAATCTAGGGAAGGTGTTCTTGTCCCAGCACCCAATACTCCCGCCTCATTCATGATGTTTGACCGAGGGTACAATACCTGTGTGTGGCTGGAGAATTGGGTGAAGTATACAAAAGATGACGGAGTATTGGCTTTTCCGTTAGATGGTACTTTCAATGGTAGGATTTTATTTAATTTAAGAACCCGAATGAATGAACTGCATCCCAGACCAAGACTAACGCAGTATGAGGCATTAGAGGAATGGGAGATTGAGGCTTTTGAAAGAGAAAGACCCCGAATGGACAAGGGTTTGACCAAGTGGTACCCCAGGCAGAAACAGGAATCCAGGGATAAAAGGATGAAACAGTGGAGGCAGAGCATGATTGTTGAGGGTCTGTTTCCCATGATGCCGGCATGTCATAACATTGGAGCGGGTGAGAAAAGTACTGAAAAATGTAAGCATTGGGGGGCCCTGGGGGATTCAGATGATGAACTAATAGATGACATCTGTACCAGAAGTCCGCCACCTTACAATGAGGGAACCCGACCTTCCAGTGTAGGAGATGTTCCCCGACGGCACTTCCTAAAGGAAGAAGACAGGTCCCTGGGACTGGGAGGGGGTGGTCAAGTATTGCCCTATCCTGAAAAACCCGAACCGACGGAAACAAGGGATATATATCCCAAAGTGCCCGCAAGTCAGGAAGAAAAATATTCACGTACGAAAACCTTTTTTCCCAGACCCTTGTATGAAAGCGAAGAGAAACCCTCGAATTCAGGACTGCCTTTTGTTCAACCTCCATATAGGGAAGAGCGCAGGTCCTTTAATACTGGAACTTTATTCCCGAAACCAAATTATGGGGGAGGACCAAGTGAAACGCATCCTACTGCCCCGAGTTTTACTCCTCCATTGACCCCACAGATATTACATGACACAACTCTAAGAAGGGTACTAGTGGAAAAGGAGCAAGAGGCTCTAGCTAGACAAAGAACAGAAATAATTCAGAAAATTTCTCAGATAAATACCAGTCCTGAGGCATTGACTATTCCAGTAACTATTGGACCGGTGGTCCCGTTATACGGAAATGGTCAGGGAAATCCGATTACTCCAGTCATGAACCCAGTCATAGCAACCCCGAGACAGGAACCAATCATCATAGATGATCAGTCCAGTGAGTGCGAGTCTGAAGTTGCATTCTTGGAATTGCCAAACAAACAGACTGGAAAGGGAATACAGCAGAGGTATAACCCTTTTAATACAAAAGAAATTAAATTAGAGACAGCAACAGGTACTAGGAATGTCTCTCTGGTAACTCCGGATGAAATTGAGAGTTGGAGTCGTGAATTAGAAAAGCAGACTCCGCAAACAAAGCCTTTAGACCTCTACAAGCTGAGGGTTGAAATAGAAGAATTAATGGCAGGAAATGTGGGGTTGGATCGATTGAATACCTACTCTGAGGAAGAATTGTCGTTCATATGTAAAAGCTTTACAAGGAACACCAGAGTGCTCCATGAAAAACTGACCGAAACAGCAGTTAGTATGGGGGTAGATATCTCAAAATCCAAGCCCTTACAGAAACCGTACAGAGCAGACTTCTCAGACAAAGATATAGAACACCTGAATGTGGCAGGGAAGAAGTTGCAGATTAAAGAATTAATGGGGGTACTGCAGAAATGGGGAGATGTGGAAAAATGGAGAAGCAGGTGGGCGAAAAAGAGGGAAGAGGTTCGCTCCCGACAAGTGACTCCCGAGTTTGCTTTAAGAGAGGTAGAAAAACCTGAGCAGTTATGCCCCATGCGCGAAGTTCCAGGGGGGAAATATGTGCATGTCCCCTGGTCTAGGCAGGATATTGTGTCCTTCACGAACGATTTTCCAAAATTACGAGAGAAACCAGTTGACTGGTACAGGCAGGTGGAGAGGTTCGTGAAGGTACAGAAATGTCTGTGGAAAGACCTGGATGGGTTTTTCGACATTGTGGTTCTAGTAGATTTATGGACCCAGTGTAAAATAGCCATAGACTGGCCCAGTGAGGAGTATCCCAGAAACAAGGAAACTGGGGAGCCATCAAAGGATGTCATGCGAAAATATGAGCAGGTAATTCAGCACTTGAAAGAAAAGGTGCCCGCTAAGGAAACTGATTGGACAAAAATAGATAGAACAACACAGGAAAGGGACGAGACAGTGCACTCTTTCTATGAGAGGTTATTGCAGGTATTTAAAACATACAGTGGTATTGACAACATCGACCTGAAGGATATGACGCACTTTATTTACAGGTTTGTAAATGGTTTAAGACCTGAAATTTGTCAGTGGATAAAAGACAATAAAATCTGTTGGCATACTAAGAAAATGGATGAGGTCCTGCGGTACGCTAAGTACTGCGAGGACGAGATGGCAGAAAAGAAAAAGGCCCTTAAGGAGAAGGTTATGTGGGCTCAGGTGAAGCTCGCAGAACAACAGGAAAAACAATTGAGTAACATGGTTAAAAATGCTGAGAACAAAAGTCCTGGGGGAGGGGGTGGAGGAAAGCCCCGGCCCAAATTTAGCAGGGAAGAGGCTATGAAAAAATTTCCCTGCCATCAGTGCGGCGAAATTGGGCACTGGCGAAACGAGTGTCCCCAATTAGTCGATGTTAATGAGAAAACTCCTGATTTAATTCCACAGACGCAGAAAGAAAGACCAAGAAAGACTCAACCCCAGGTAAAAACAGTTCAGGTGCCTCGAGCACCCAAACAGGTATACAGGGGAAGACAGGCAGAAAATGAAGAGATAGAGGTTTGGGAAAGCGGGGAGAACAGAAATACAGCAACTTCGCAGTATCTGCTGAATGATACCTTCCTTTGTAATGATCAGGACTGACGGGGCCTGAGAGGGGAGGACGAGGAGTGCGTACTTGGCGCTTCCTTGCCGGTAGACCAGTCTGGACCATATATTGAAGGAAAGGTTGACGGAAATGATGTCACCTTCCTGTTGGACACTGGCGCTACCCGTTCTACTGTAAGAACAGTGGACGTTCCAAACCTACCCCTCTCGGGAGAAAATATCCAAGTAGTAGGTGTATCTAATCAATTGATTAGTACTCCTGTTACCGAACCAATGGAGATTTCAATTGGAAATTTTAAACAGATGCATAGATTTGTCGTCTGTGACACCAGTCCAGTAAATTTACTGGGACGTGATTTGCTGTGCAAAATGAACTGTACCATCTTTTGCACACCAAAAGGTGTTGAAATACAGACCCCAGATGAAGACGGCATTTATAAATTATTGTTGCTTAGACCTGACTCAGAAATTAAAAGATTGACCCTGCAGGACTTGCCCCAAGAACTCCAGGAAGCCGTAAAACCAGAGGTGTGGGATTTCACTGGAAAGGATGTGGGGTTGATGAAAGATGTGGACCCCATACAAATAGCCATCAAGGACAATGCAGTATATCCTAACACTAGGCCCTACCGAATGAATGCTGAAGTGAAAGCAGGTGTCACTCTGGAAATACAGAAATTATTGGAAGGAAACATCATACAGGAAGTGATGAGCAGCCCATGCAACTCACCGATTATGGGCATCAAAAAGCCTAGTGGCAAGTATAGGGTAGTGCAGGACCTGAGAAAGGTTAACAAAATTGTAGTTCCTTGCTGCCCTATTGTCCCGAACCCTGCAGTAATTCTGTACCAGATTCCTTGGGATGCTGAGTGGTTCACTGTGATTGATTTGTGTCATGCATTCTTTTCGATACCCCTGCACCCCGACAGCAAATTTCTTTTCTCATTTGCTTTCGAGGGTCACGTGTATTGTTGGAACAGGGTCCCTCAAGGGTATACAGAGAGTCCCTCTATCTTTAATCAGATCTTGAAAAAATGTCTAGAGACTTTGATCTTACCTGGGAACTCTGTATTAGTGCAGTACATAGACGACCTTCTATTGGCGTCTAAAAGTCACAGGGACTGTGTAGTTGACACCATTGCCCTCCTAAATCACCTGTGTGAGAAAGGGCATAAAGTGGCCCCTGACAAACTACAGTTCTGTGCAAAATCAGTGAAATATCTAGGACACCAGATAGAAAAGGGTGTCAGAAAAGTCACTTCAGAAAGAGTGAGAATAATTCAAAAAATGCAGTTGCCCCGTACTCAAAAAGAAGTCAGAATGTTCCTGGGTGTATTAGGGTACTGCAGGCAGTGGATTCTGGGATTTGCAGCCTTAGCCAAGCCCTTGATAAAAATGACCACGAGAGGAATGCCAGATGTTGTACAGTGGGACGATGAAAGTCTAATGGCTTTCACAAGATTGAAAAACTGTCTGTGTACAGCCCCTGCGTTGGGAATGCCAGATTATTCCAAAGAGTTTGCCCTATTCTGTGACACTCGCGATAATTGCGCATTGTCAGTCCTGACTCAAGAACATGGCACGACCAGGAGGCCTGTGGCCTATTTCTCTGCCACACTGGACCCAGTAGCCGCTGGGTTACCAGGCTGTCTGAAAGCAGTAGCTGCTACCTGTGCAAGTTTGGAGCAGAGTGAGTCCATTGTCATGGGACATCCTGTGACCGTGTATGTTTCACATGGAGTGGTAATCCTATTGACCAGAACTAAAACACAGTATCTCACCCCTAGTCGGCTGACTAAATACGAGAGGATTCTTGTGGGTGCAGCAAATGTGAGCATTGTTAGGTGCGGTATTCTGAACCCTGCCACCTTACTCCCCGACCCCTTGGACATGGAAGGTGGGGATGATGATGAACATGATTGTATTGATCTGACAGAGTTCAGTACCAAGCCACGCCCTGACATAAAAGAAGTACCATTGCCTGAGCATGATAAAGAACTATTTGTGGATGGTTCCTGTCTAAGACATGAATTAGGAGGCTTGAGTGCTGCTTATGCAGTAGTGTCTTTCACAAAAATTGAACAAGCAGGTTACCTATATAACATCAAGTCTGCACAAGTAGCCGAATTGATAGCCATGATAATGGCTTGCAAAATTGGGAAGGATTTACGCATAACAGTGTATACTGACAGTCAGTACTGTTATGGCGTTGTGCATGACTTTGGCCAATTATGGCTACAAAGGGAATTCATGACTTCCTCAGGTACTCCCATTCGGAATGCAAAAGTTGTTCATGACCTTTTAGAGGCCATCCAGTTACCCAAAGAACTGGCAGTGGTAAAATGTACTGCTCATCAAAGGAGCATGGACAGAGTATCTCTGGGAAACGATTATGCTGATCGAGTGGCTCAATGGTGTGCCAAAGATCGGTATATTGTAAATCCAAAACGAGGGGGGCCAGGAACCAGCTGCCAGCTTCAGGTGTTTGAGGAAGTGCCTACATGGGATGAGGTGAGAGAGTGGCAGGAGTCGGCTCCTTGGCAAGAAAGAGAGAAATGGAAGGAGGATGGATGTAGACCGAGACGTGTGGATGGTGTCATCATAGGTCCAACTGGTATGCCTGTGTTACCCCGACACTTGCTTGGCACAATGGCAAGATTAATACATGAAGGATCACACATTGGTAGGGATGCCATGATTCTGGTATTTCAACAGACTTGGTACAATAAAAAGTTCAGGAAGGTAGCAGAGTCCCTCTGCCAGAGGTGCCTGTCATGTCAACAGATGAACCCAGGCAAGAGGACAATGGTTGAACTTAGCAAGATTGGGAGGTCAGGGGGTCCCTTTATAAAGATACAGGTTGATTTCATCACCATGCCCCGTTGTGAAGGGAAACGATATGTCCTTGTCATTGTTTGCGTATTTTCAAAATGGGTAGAAGCTTACCCCACTCCTCAAAGTGATGCACTGACAGTAGCGAAGTGTTTACTAAAAGAACTGATACCTAGGTTCGGAATACCATGCATTATTGAATCAGATAAGGGTGGACATTTCCAGAATGACATACTGGCTGAACTTTGTAAGGCCTTTGGAATAAGGCAGAAACTCCATTGTGCATACCACCCAGAGGCTTCTGGAATAGTGGAACAAGTAAATGGAACTATCAAAAACAGACTAGCAAAACTGACAGATGCTACTGGCATGACCTGGGTGAAGGCCCTGCCCCTGGTCCTAATGGGACTAAGAAGTGTTCCAGACCGCAAGACAGGCCTAAGTCCCCATGAAATCATTATGGGAAGAGTGATGAGACAAGCATGGGTGCCAGGAAGCAAACTGTTGAGTATTACTGATGATTTGGTGCTTGAATACTGCAGAAGATTGGGTGACCAAGTGCGTTCTATCTCTCGCCAGATTGGAGACGACGGTATCCTCAATCCAACGACTCCTCTCCACAACTTGGTTCCAGGAGACTGGGTCAAAATAAAGAAGCACACTCGATCAAGCTGTCTGGCACCAAGGTGGGGAAAGAAACGCCAAGTAATTCTGGTGACAACCACTGCAGTGAAAGTCGCAGGTGTTCCCCAGTGGATCCACGCCGGACACACTCAGAAGGTATTGCCAGACAAAGGATTTGAAGAACCAGGGCAACCAGCAGAGGACCCTGAAGGAGCCAGACCAGTAGCAACTGACAACGAGCAGCCCAGCACCAGTCAGGTTGCAGGAACAGCAGACGTTGGCCCAGGAGTAGTTGACTGCGAACTGCCAAGAAACCAGCCTGCTGAAGAGGTCCAGGAAACTGAGCCAGGAGTAGCTGAAGACGAGCTGCCAAGCATATGGCCAGAAGAATGGATACGGATGATTGATCTGACCGAAGATCCTATCAGAACAAGAGAACGACTTAGTGAAGGTAGAGAGTGGACTAGTCAGGAAAAGCAAGGCACAGGCGAAGATCCTCAGCCACTTGAGATTCAAATCAAAACTGAGGAAGGAGAAGGTCAGACAGGGACAGAGCACGTGATTGATACAGATCAAGTGAATAAGACTGAACAAATACCCGATACTGAACAAGTACCCGATACTGAACAAGTGCAGGATACAGAGCAAGTGTTTGATACTCCTCCGCTAACTCCTGATGTGGATAAGGGACAGACTAGACATAGAGTAATAGTTCGAGCAGAAGAAAATCAAGAGATCGAAGTGCTTGAACAGGATCAGATAGGGTTAGAAAAACGGGTTCAGGAAACAGAAACAGAAATAGAAACAGAGACAATTGAAAGCCAAAAACAAAATATTCCTGAACAAGGCCAGATTAGCAACCAGGCAGAAAAATTTGATGCTAGCCCTGGAACTAGTCAGATAAGGGAAGTAGAAGAAGAAAGTGGAGAAGAATTACCACAAGATAAAGAGAACAAGAGAATAAGAAAAGAAAGTGAAGTCAAAGTACCGACTAAGAGACTAAAGAAAAGAAACAACCTTGAGCCTAGGTTTGTAAAAAGACTGAGACTAAGGATAAAGACAGTGGAAGAAAAACGTGCAGAAGCAAGAAGAAGTGCTCGAATAGCAGAACAAGAAGAAGACTCTTCCAAAAGAAGGAGTGAGCGAATAAAAAGACAAAACAAAAAGTACAAGTCTCCTGAATGGACACTGGTTTTGGAAGAACTTGAAGATCTTGATATAACTGACGTAAGCGACGGAGAACCTGTCCCAGAGTACTCAGCTGAAGAGGAAGACGAGCCACCGTGAATTTGCACAAAGTAAGCTAGTTGTGTAAAAAGTAAAAAAGAGGGGTGAGAACACTCCTACTGAGCTAAAATGTCTGATTCAACAGTGAATGGTAGTCCTAGTTGCAGCCGTTTTAAGACGTGTTGCAAGGTGTGTATATGTAGTGTAGTAGTACTGATAGTTATCTGGATAGGATTAACAATTTTCATTCCCTTTGCTGTAAGTAAAGATACTAACATTGTCCCTACTGAAGTTGTAAATACTGACAATGAGGAACTGACAACACAGAGTGTAGAAAGACATGAGAGAGCATTGAGACAAACTAAACGAGACTTAGAAGCATCAGATGAGAAAGGACTACATTACCATGGAATGAAAAACAGGACACATTTGAATGTTTTCGCAAACTTGTTAATACACTATGTAGAAACTATGGAAATTGAAGATTGCTATGTCTGCATGAAGCTACCTACTTCGGTGGCTGAAGGCGTGACATACCATCATCTGCCATTAACATATGGAATTTCCTGTAGCATTTTAGCTAGTTTATTTTACAAAAGGGGACCGTTACAGTATTATTACTCTAACAATGACGTGATCTTTTCTGAACTTCCTATACGTGGGAACTTGAATCCTGTACATACCAAAACTGACACCATAAGATATATGGGAGACTACTTTCTGACTATAGGGAACATTGACATAGCAGACGCACACAGAGATAACTTGACTTGTTCTTTGCGTGAGCAGGAAAAGATGTTCCTGAACATGGCAGAGAAAAGGAGAATTAAAATTCAGAAGAAGGCTAATGACGAAAGTCAGAAAAAGCCAAAGTGGGCAGAAAACATGGAAGGCACCTCATCTGGTGGAGCGGGTCCTGCTCTGTTGCTGGATTTTGAAAAGAAAGGCAAGCTATGTCTTCACCGCGAGAAGACTAGCTATTATAATAATGTTTTCATTGGTTCCAGTGAATGCGAACATAATTACAAGGTAATTGGAGGTTGGGGTTTCAAAAATGGGTCAGAGCCTGTGTTTCCTGGAATTTATTATATTTGTGGGGACAAGGCTTATTTCAAATTGCCGGATCACTGGTATGGGAGCTGCTACTTTGGCATTGTTTTCCCAAAAATATACCATGTGAATGGAAAAGCTGGAAGCAATGAAGATACTAATGGCTTAGTGCGTAGTAAAAGAGAAAGTATAGGTGAAATTATGGGTAGTATTTTCAGTGCACTGATACCTGGAGTGGGAGTGGTTCTGAACACTCACCGAATTTGCAAATTGTCTACTATAGTAGATGTGCTGTCTACTGAAACAGCTCATGGATTTCTGCTGGTCAATACCGAAATGGTTGCGATCAGATCAATGGTTTTACAAAATCGACTTGCTCTTGACACCTTATTAGCGAAAGAGGGCGGAGTCTGCCGGATGTTGAAGGCGCAACATTGTTGCACTTATATTCCGGATAAAAGTGTACAGATCAAAAGATATGTGAAAAACATTACTAATTTGGCAAAGGAACTCAAACCACTCGAGGTTGATAGTGCCTGGAAGAGACTGGTAGATGGTCTCTCAAATGTAGGTCATTGGCTTGCTAGCATAGGTAAAAGCTTATTATTCAAAATTCTGATGCCAATTGGTATTATAGGTCTTATTATACTTTCCATTTTCTTATGCTGTAAATACCGCAAGCGCACCAAAAAGCACGAGGTTAATGCAAGAGGAGTGAAACGAAGTGTGGATGAGATTGAATTAGAGGAAGTGAATGATCAGATATACAAAAAGGTGAAAACTTCTCACCCTGCTAAAACTGAAAGAGAAAAGTTAGAGCGGTTGCTGGAAGAAATAGAACTTTATAAAGTGTGAAAGAAAGTTGGCATCTGGTTCCAGTATAATTTGTGATGATAGTAGATATCATCAAAGAGGGGATTGATGAAGCAAAGCTTTGCATATTTTGCGGCTTGCCGAAATCAAGAACCTCATTTATGTGTAATAAGGTAACCCGTGTATGTTTTACTAACGTTTATATTTAGCTTAAGTAAAGTTCCCGAAGCTTGCCTATGTGTATTTCTAATGAATTAATCCGTGTCCTTTTAAAAATGGCCGTCGCTTGTATTTTAGTTACTGCGCATGCGTCAGCCACACTCACGTGTCCTGACGCGTCTGCAGAAGTGGAGGGAAAGTTATGCGCATGCGTAATTCATAGCTGTGCTTATCATGTGGTACTGCTCGTGCCACTGCTCTTGTGTCCGTGTCAATGTAGCTAACATTTAATGCAATTAAGTTTATTTCTTGATGATGAGTTAAAAGTACAAACCCTGTGATGTGTTTTCATAATGACATTATTATGTATTAATTTGTTTTCGCTTACTTTTCATGTACCGCGGGAAATGGGGGTCTGAGTGAGAGGAGAGCCATATTGGAGGTCCCTTCTGCGCCTGTGCGACATTCGGCAGCACGAGGGACCTTGGCTGATGGAACATAGCCAGCTGGCAGTGATGGGCGAGATGCTCCTGAGAAAGTCACCTCTGCCCTGCGAGAACAGCGAATGTGGCTCCTTATGTGATACATTGTTATATTGCGCTACTGTTAGCTCATGGGAACCCCAAATCTGCTAGGCGGTACCCAAATATGTTAATGAAGGCTTCAATTCGCGTATTGTGATTGGTGTGTTACCCAAACCCTACCTTAGGACCAATCGAAATTGAGGGATTCTGACACTTTGCAACATTGGAGGGTGGTACACTGTCCCCAAACTGTATATCTACCCTGGGTTCACCTAGTGAACCGTCCGACTTGTCTGGTTTAGCTGACCTGTCACTGACCCAACGCACTCAATAGGTGACTGAAGATACAGAGCGCTGCGGAGCACTCTGTCCGAATTTGACCATAGACTAAGGTTTTACTGAACCTTAAAGTGCTGGCAAAGCACTTAGCTGGGAGTTCGCTGACCCAATCGGGGTCTTGATCGATAGCTGCAGAGCGGGTGGAGCGCAGGCGTTGCTTCCGAACTGTGGGTTCCGGTCCTATCCTGAAGAGGGTCCTGTCCTGAAGAGGGTCCTGTCCTGAAGAGGGTCCTGTCCTGAGGGTTTGCTGTCCTGTCCTGAGGGTCCTGTCCTGATTCCTTTTTCCGAGGGTATCCTGTCCTGTCCTGGGTGTCCATTCTGCACCTGCTGTCCTTTGAGGGTATCCTTCCTTGAGGGTTTCCTGTCCTTAACTGACCCGTGGCCAGGGTTTGGTTTCCACACCTTTTCTAGGTAAATATTACTCTGAACCTCTTGAAATTCTTGCACCTTCTGAATTTCTAACTTTTGCTTAAATAAAGTTCAACATTGCATATGTTATATTTCCATGCCTTTCCGCAACTATTGAACAGTCATTTATAATTTTGCAAAGTTATTCCTATGTCTTCTCATTTGTTAGAAATCATATTTTGCATAGCAGTGTGTCATTTTCTGATATGGTCTAGAACTTCGTTGCCTAGGTTGTTCAAAGGCCCCTTCACCTTAAGTGAAGCGTGTTATTCATTATAAGTTCTTCTATAGTCACACACACTTAGTCTATCCCTGTCTAGATAATACTGACTTACATAGTATTTTCTCGTTACATTATTTTGTACCTTGATGATTACTCTGTCATTATTTCTTTCTGCCTATGTGATTTACGTTATCTTGGTTATTGATTGCCTTATTTTACTGTACCTCATGCAAGAAAATATTGAACTTTAGATAAACATTTTAAAACTTCCAGTTGTCCGTGGTCATTTAAACAGTATTTGAATGTTATTGGTTGGGTTTGTATTTTGCTGCCTTTCCTTTACAGCTAGCTCCCTGATTCATTGTGGTCATTAGGCACCCGCATCGGTGGATGGTAAGTCGGGTGCACCGAAATTTAGTAGCAGGGAACACACACACATCAACCTGGTAGAGCTCGTGAAGTCACCTGATCGATGTATATGGTGATTTGAAAAGTATATGGGCCCTGAAGCCGGAAACGGCGAAAACTATTGGTCGGGTGGCCTCGCGCGCTCTATCACTGCATCTTGTAGCCCAGCACTGACCCTGAAAAGTAGTTCTAAGTACACTTACAAGTAACTTGTATTTTCTTCCATAGGAACCCCCTTCCTATAAAAAGAAAATGAATAAAGTTAGAATTGCGGATCAGGCTCTAGGGGATGATGTCCAAGGACCAAAAAAAGTAAAAGGAAGGGGGGGCACACAATGTAATGAGATTTTAAAAATACAATATCTAAAAATAAATAGTTAAAAAAAATAGTAAATCAGTATAAAAAAAAACCATTGAAATTCCCCTGTTATTTTTAGTTGTACTAACTATAACTCACGCGCCCGCAATCCACTGCTGATGATGTCACATATTACATCATTCATGACATGGTCAGTGAAATCACTGATGACATCACTGATGACATCTCAAATGACATCACTGATTTGTCCATTCCAAATCTAAAGACTTTACAACACCCAATACAGGGTAAAGGCATGTGTTGTAAAGCCCTGCATGTGTTGTGAAGCCTGCTTGGTAAATGCATTCTCGGTAAAGATCTGCGTTGTAATGTCTGATATTCTACCAAACATCCTAGTACAGTTCTTTGAATAAAAAAATTGAACTCAGTTAAAAAGAAAATTAATTTAATGTGTTGTATACACCAAAACGTAAAACCTGTGACTGCAAGGTCTAAAATTCACCCTATGGGAGTGGGTAGTCACAGGAGTGCTTAAACTGTTTTTGCCATGTCTCAGCCTCCATAATGTTTTAGAACTTCTGCTTTCCCACATGCACAATAAAGTCTAAGAACTCTGACAGAGCTTTGGCAATATCAGTAGTGGTTTATAACTTTGCGTGCATGCAGGCAGGGCTTACTTACCTTGGTTTACTACAGCAAAGTCATGGGATGCCGGACTTTGCCTTTCATTCAGAGTAGAACAGAACTCCTGAAACCTTGTGTCATTTTCCAAGAAAAAGCCAAACCTCTAACCTTCACAAAAGAAAAATAGGGAAAGCATAACTGCAATACAAGTATATTTCGCTGGTAAACCCCTGATTTAACACAAGATCATCATTAAATCAGCGTACAGAAATATGGACACGCAAAATACAATTTGTGTCATATTATATGTTAACTATTAAATACATCTTAAAATGCATCGTTAGGGTAAAACATGTATAGTTCAAATCTGTGCTGATAAATAAACCTTGCGATGGCTATCGGCTAAAGTTGCGCCATAATGTCATGTATTATAGTCCGTAAATGGCAATTTTTATTGTTCTTAAATATAGTACACCCCAAACTCCAAGCAGAATATAAGGATTCAGTCAAGCCGTGGACAAAGACATCTCTAGTGCCTGATTTCAGAATTCTCAATGCTGCACAATGCTGCCTTACACCCAGTAAGTGGCCAATGACAAAACATCACAAAAACCTCTGAATAATGAGCAAGGTAGAAAAAACAGCCTAGTTTGAGAATGGAAAGTAAAAAAAGACTCGATCATGTACTATGCTTGCAGAAACCTTTCCATTCAAAGTGTTGTATGGACACACTATGACTCTAGAAACATATTGTTAAAAGGACTGCTGTATTGCGCCTTTTGGGACGTTTTAGTGCTGTACGTTTGGTTGTTTGTTTATGAGCACTCAAAGGTACCTGTGATCGCTCCTACTGATCTTTTGATGCAAAAGCCCTTTTTTTCTCTTATCCAAACTAAAATAGGGTAAGTGGATTTAAAGTATTAAATGTATTTATTAAAAAAAAAGTGTTGGAATATCAGGAATAAATACATTTAAAAAAAGAATCGAAAAGTCACTTTCATCGCAGGGAATGTTTGCGGCATATACTTGTTCACCTTTATTTTTTTTACATAGATTCCACTACAATGCAAATGAACAGAGCCACTGGATTTTCCTCTTAAGCTCTATGTATCTGACACCTTTGACCACAGCTGAATGCTTACTTCAGAGTCAGCAAGGAATAAACCAATGCTGACATATCTTTAAATATTTTTTCTAGACACTGGAATGAGGAGATGCTGAATGAAGCTTGCAGGAGCGTATTGGAGGAAGTCTCCCTGCCCGGCTCTGCACCTGGAGGAATGGTGGAGTACAAGAGGACCCTCACTGTCAGCTTCCTCTTTCGATTCTTCTTGCAAGTAGCACATGATATAAAGCAGAAGGTAAACAAGTGTCATTTAGGTTCCTTAGCTTATTTCATTCATTGAAATGGATGTGAGGCGTAGGAGCCCCCATGGATCAGTCCCTGTAACAGTGCTTTTAATTGTATTCTTATAATAAGGGAGAGGAACGTTCAGGTAATGCATCCCTTTTTGCAGTTCTGAAAATCTGTATTTGGGTTGGTGGGTGGACCTGGTGTCATAGTTTTCATGTAGATTAAGGAAAAATAATTTAAAATCAGAGGACAAGTTGATCTACGATTGGCCAGCTTTGACCCACTGCTACCAACCAGAAAGGCACAAGCATCATGTGGAGCTTTACTTGGATCAGTGCATTAATTTGAGCTGGTGTTTTCTGGTGACCCACACTTAATTGCCAGCACTGGCGCTTGTGACAGCCTGCCAGAAGGTGGTGCTGTCTGGCTAATTTAAAGAATACCACAACAACATCTAATTATTAATGCAGTATGCTTTAAAAATTACTGTTACCTGCGGCCCAGGCCATTCGTATAGCTTTGGGGGCCTGAAGTAGTCCGAATGATTAAACTTGTAGGAGTGTGATGGTTAGTAATTGTGTTGTTACTATCATTGCAGCATGGCAGGGGCAACGTGTTTTGCAAGCTGCAGTGGCCTCCTGACGAGAGCCCTGGCACTTATTCTACCACAAATAAAGCACTGACTTGTATATCAGATGAGGCACCAAAACCATCAAAGTGATGACAAATCTTGTGGTCAGCAGACTGAACAAAATCATAGTGGCTAAACAATGTGACACGGTTGTGGTGAGGAGCAGGACAGATGTTTTGTACGATTGGTGGTATCCATCCTTACTGGAGTCTTATCTGGATTATCTTGGCCATTTCGGAATGCTGTTCCCAGATCCTCTAAACCTCATCACGGAGGATAAATACAGATTAGACTCAGACACTTCTCTACTACATGAATCTCGAAATACATTTGTCTCTCCATAGCTACTTCAATAATAAAGTACTTCCACAAAATGCTAGTCCTGGAGTTGTAATACTTCTACTTGTAAATAAAAGATTATTGTCGAATTAAAAAGCAACCATTTACGCTGTAAAATACTTATATATTACAAAATGTAAAATGAAATCTTAATTTCCTTTCAAAGAGCCTTGTTACAATAGTATATTATTTTGTAGAATAGGCTAAATAAACCAATGCCTTAAATGGCCATTGCCCTACACTAAGCCCTTGGCACTGTACTACCTCATGCAAAGCTTACATTGTGTGTACAATGTACAATTCTGAAGAACCGGAACTGGTTTCCTAAGGAAACCAAACTCAAACTGTTTCTGACTGCAAATAAGGAATTGGCTATTAGACATTAGTGTTGCCCATACAGAATTAGAAGTAAAATAAGGGGAATGGATTGTGGCAAGCCTTTTTCAGACAAACATTGGGAGAAAGATGCTGACGTTGATTCAGGTCTTAATAGCATTGTATTACAGACACTATAATGTGTCTTTAAACTTTCAGGATGTTTACTTTCATGCACTGATCTTGCAGTCCCACAGTTTCTTTCAGTTTTTATGTGGTTTGAGCACTTCCAGTTCACTGTCATACCCTTCGACCTTACTTCAGCCCCCGGGAGTGTTACAAAGGTAATTTTGGTGGTCGTAGTTCATCTTTGAATGTCGATAATTCATGTATTCCCATACCTCAACGACTATCTGCAGAAGGCGGGATCCCCCCAGTCCACCTAGGGCCACTTGAGTACAACTGATTCATTACTGTCCAACTTGTGGTCCATCAACAAGTTGAAATCTCATCCTCAGCCTGAGCAGAGGGTACCTTTATAGTTGCCAACCTGGACATAGCGACTTTGAAGGCCTTTCCCCCTCTGAAACGAGTCAGGGGCAGTAAGGCTATGATTATGGTATTTTGGGTTCATGCTTGGTTGTAGCTTGGATGGTTCTGAAGCTTCTTGAGCTCCTGGCCTCTTGCATATTTCTGATGCCTCATGCCCATTGACACATGCCGGCTCTGCAGTGGAATCTTCACTTTCAATAGGCCCAACTTTGGCAATGCCTCTGAGAGAACATCTGTAAATCAGAAGACCCAGTTTGGGGCCTTCGCAGGGGATGACGGATGACAATCTGTTGTGCAGCAGACCGTTCTGCCTACACCTCCCAAAAGTCATGACAGTGACAGATGTTTTATCGCTAAACTAAGAAGGTTAATCAATCAACATTTGTAGAGTGTTGCACTGTCACCTCTGGGGGTATCTAGGCGCTGTGGTTTCGAGGTCTCCGTCGTGCCTGCTCCCCCTGTGACAGATCTTGATGAGATGGTGGGAAGAGGGAAGAAACAAGCAGAGAAGGGAAAGCAAAGGGCAGAAAAATGAGCAAACAGAAGGGGCTAAAACAGAGGGCAGAAAACAAGCAAGGAAAGCAAAACAGAGGACAGAAAAATGAGCAGAAAAGGCAAAACAGAGGGCAGAGAAATGAAACAAGCAGAAAAGGCAAAACAGAGGACAGAAAAAAGAGCAGAGGAGGCAAAACAGAGCAGAAGAGGGCAACACAGAGGGCAGAAAAACGAGCAGTCAAGGCAAAATGGAGGGCAGAAAATCGAGCAGAAAGTGCAAAACAGAGGACAGCAGGTAGATAATCTGCAGAAGGCAGTGGACTGCTGGCAAGCTGGACAGGAGAACTGACGCAAGGGGAGCTGGCACGAGGACCTGAGGACGAGGTCACCTAGAGAAGGGCTCATCAAAGGCCTCTGGTCTTCATACAGGCAGTATCAGTATATCAACTTTCTGGAACTATGCACCATCCACCCGGCCCTCAAGGCCTTTCTTCCTTCCACCAGGAGCAGGTCATTCCAGGGTCTAACAGAAAACAGGCCTGCCATGTGCCTATGTTTGGAGGCTCCTTGACTGTGACAGTGACTTGATCCCCATGGGATCTCCTTAATTGTCAGTTAATTGGCAGGTACCTCAAATGTCAAGGGGGACAAACTCATTAGGCGTCATCTAGTCAATCAGAAGTGGTGTGTGCTTCCAGAGGTGGCTCCAGGCTCCTTCACTCAATGTGCCCTTTTAGGTAAAGCCTTCGCAGCGCGCATGCGCTGCAAAGGAAAACAACCTTTTCCGAGCGCATAGGCTTTGCAGCCAAGCACGTGCACGCGTTCCATTGCCTTCAATGGCAACGCGTGCACATCAGGAGATCCACTCGCGGGAGCGAGTGGCCCATCTGGTCGCAATTATCGCTCCCGCGAGTGAATCGCTCCCGCCCTCCTCCTCCTCCCCGCCACGCGAGGCGTGTGTGTGTCTATTAGGCAGAATGGGATGTATGACATTACAACGCATGCTTTTACCACGCATGCCTTTACGACGCTGTTTTTACAACGCATCCCTTTACAACGCATAGTGCTTTGGGGCGCTGGATAGTGTATAGTTTAATTTACTATTCCAACTCCAGTCCCCGTGGATAGTAGGGAAGGTGTTGGATAGTAAATTAAACCTATTCCCTCTCCTAGAGCGCCCCCCAGCGCAATGCGTTGTAATGGTTTGCGTTGCAAAAGTTGCATCGTAAAGGCACTGCGTGGTAAAAGTTGCGTTGTAAAGGATGTTTCCCGGCAGAATGTTACGTTAATTTCTACAACGCAAGCAAATTAATAAGATTTACAGCAACTTAGTGAGACGAGGACTAATGCTTCGCATTATTCCCCCTTGATCTGCTGTCTATTGCCGCCATTCCTTGCCCCTTGAATTCTGCTGCACAGAAGTCTGGCTGGAGCTCTTTGAGGCATCGCTGGCACGCAGCCGCTTCATCTGTTCCATATTTCTCACTTGCACCGCCCCTCTGCTCTGCCCGAGTGTAGCCATTTGTCTTATCTATCTATGCATATATTACCGCCGGAGACCGATGCTTTTAGCCAATATTTACACCTCTAGGAAGCGAGAGCGAAGGCCCAGTGGGGCTCCTACAAACACGGGCTTCTAACTGCGTTCGACCACCTAACCCGCAGCCACCTCTGCCAATGTTACAGACAGAGCTCAGAGTTTACATTTGAAGGTTAAGACAGCGAGGAAGTGACTCGATTTTCTAATCTTGCAGTTATGTTTTGTTTTTGTTTCTAGGGCAAAGGCCCACGGATGGGAGGCAACTGGAACACGCAATAAACTTGGGCTGTGCTGCAAGAGAGTTTTAAGTTTGCGTTTGCGGTGCTATAACAATTACGTGTGTTTTTTCCTATCAAACACTGATAATCAACAATAGATTTATATTTTTTAAGTCCTACAGTGCACACCCACACATACCTACACACATCACACACACACACATACCTACCTACCTACCTTTGATTTGGTGAGAAAATTAGCCACTAATTGAGATTCAGTAGGCTATTCCCAGCTCTCCTACACACACAGTCGCATGCCATCAAACCCCAAGCGCCCTCGGCAGGACGACGGTAAAAGACCTATAATTTGTATGTGTGTGCTGTGTCTGTCTGTGGTGTGTGTGTCTCTATGCTGTGCCTGTTTGCAGTATGTGTGCAGTGCCTATCTGCGGTGTCTGTGTATGCAGCGCCTGTCTGCGGTGTGTTTGTGTGCACGCGTGGTGTGTCTTCTGTGTGTGTGTGTATGTGTACATGCTCAAATTTGCACTGTCAAAGTACTTTAAGTAATGCCTGTTTTTTTCTGCAACTAAACACACACTCCCCACAAGCAACTGTGTAGGCTGGTGTTTGCACATTGGAAAATAAGGGTCCCATAATCCAACATAGTACAAAGATAATGCGACTCGAGGTGCCTCGTGATTCATTGAGACGGCTCCAGCCCCAGTAGGTGCGTACTTAACATAGTATTTTGTCAATGAACACCATTTTTTACTAAAATTGAACTCGGCGGTAGAGATGCACAGCAACGTATACTGATTACAGTTCAGGCATTTGATGGCAGAGCGTTGTG
The DNA here is from genome assembly GCF_964261635.1 of Lissotriton helveticus. Lineage (NCBI taxonomy): Eukaryota > Metazoa > Chordata > Amphibia > Caudata > Salamandridae > Lissotriton > Lissotriton helveticus. The sequence continues at coordinate 404,146,105 of NC_136061.1, forward strand.
GTCGATCAAAGACACTACATTGTAGTAGGTGTCAAACTGACTAGTCTCTTAGTAAAGTAAGCTTATTTTTTTATAAAACTCTTAAGTCCACAATTTACACTGTGCCTCATCGCTGAAAAAATTGCCAACTTTCGGGGTACTTCATTGTTTATCGACCCATGAAGTTTGAAGGCTTTGTAACTCTTCCAGAATTCAAACTGTGGTCTATAAAAGTGGCTCATAAATATAATAATTTCAACAATTCGCACAATACTGACGAACATTTCATTAGACCCCTGAGGTGTCTGTCATGACCGCTGACCCCAGTAAAGTTCCAACTGTTTCGCATGCAGACACATATTATTATTTTCATAGACTCGACTCGCTCTTGGGCCCTTAGAGCCAAGCCAGAACCCTTGCTCAGATCGCCACGTGAATTCTTGGCCTCCCCACCTCTGTTAAATGCCTATTGTGGTTGGCAGTGCCAATGTCATGTCTTGTTTTATAACTTGTGCCCTGGTGCTAACCCACAACAGTCCAGCGCACTCTGTGCACGCAGATGCACTGCGCACAAGTTGCATTGTTAAGAGTGCACCACCACAGACACCCACCCGTGTGCTCGCCCACACACAGTCTCGCACGCCCGACACAGTGCACAGACATACACAGTCACTCGAACGCGCTTGCGCGCACACACGCACACTTAGGTGCTACAGACAGAGAGAGCGCTAGCTTCTGAATAGCGGGGAATTTGGGCAGACAGCAGGGCACCTTCAGTGTAAACTTGTGCCCTCTGGTCTAGACAGCTGCATGCTGGAATTAGTGATGGCCGGAGGCGGTGCAAACGGCAGGGAGGCTGGGTGTGTGTGGGCAGGAGTGAGGGGGGAGAAGAAAGGTGTTGGAGGGGGGCTGATGGGTGGAGATTAGGCTAAGCACGGTTGGTGATGGAGATGATTTCTTGTGTCAAGTGAGCGGTGCCCCCCACCTCCAGTAGAGGAAAGCTATCAAGCCCGCAACTGTCTCTTTCCTGTGGGCGCGCCACACCGGTGAGTGGGGGTGGTAGGCTATAACTTTTTCCACTATCTACGCACACCTCTGCTTTGTACACTGATTGTGAGGTTTGGGCACAGGCTTGGTTTCAATGCAGCAGTGAAGGAGGTGGGGCAGATGTGTGTTGCACTGTTTTGTAGAGGGCCTGAAGTTAATGCTAAGGACCCGTTTATTTAGGGGACTGGATTGATGCATTACAGTGTGTGGGGTGCAGATGTGTTCTCTGATGGGGGCACCGGCTGTGGCACCAGAGAGGCGGCTGGGGTGCACTTGCTTGGTGCTCTGGGTGGATGCCCTAAATGGTTTGGGGAGCACACTTGGTGCAGTGGATTTAGACTGAGGTGAAGGGCAAAGGCTTGATGCTCTCGATACAAAGGGCAAAGGCATGGTACGTTGGCGGGGCGTGGCCTCCAGCGGTATAGCAGGTGCAGTGACACTGGGGTGCAGAGGCCCGAGGGGCCCTCTGAACACGGATTATTGTTGCACTTTATAACTCAAACAGCAGCCAGGGTGGTGGAGGGGGTGGGTTGACTTCCCTTCCTTTTACTAGCGCCAGTGGCACACTTGGGAGATGAGAGCACGTGAGACATAGGACGGATGTCCCAGAATATGGCTGCACTTGCCTCTTGCACTTGAGTGTGAGGCAACATGGTACTACTCACTAGTCCCAGTAGGTTGTAGATATCTATGGCGGGCTAGGATAGAGAACAAGCATTGGCATAACCAATAGGTCTCGCTTTTGGAACCTTATGAGTGTTTAGCCATGCAACAGTTGATGTTGTTGCACCAAGGATATTATGCTGGATAACTGAACACTTATAAGGTCCCAAAAGCGAGACCTTTTGGCTATGCCAATGCTTGTTAGATCTTTTCACTACCACCAAAAAAACTAAATGTCTAGATTTTGCATGCTGAAGTTTTCTCCTTGAGGCTCTCTAGAACAGGAAGTCTGCTTTCTATGGGACTCAACTCTCCTTTGTGCATTCTCACCTATGCCACTGATCCCGCAGGTCCTGAAGATCAAGAGGGATCAGTCTCAATTCATCTTGATAGCCACGTATTGGGCATGGAGGGTCAGGTATACTGCCCTGCTGGTTCTGAGCCATCTGTATTCTACTTTGGCTGCCTCTGTGAGAACACCTGCTGTCCCAGCAGGAGGACAGCATTCTGCACCCAAATCACCACATTACCGGAGGTGAAAACAGACAGGGCGATCATCTTCAAGACAAGCTAGCTGATGTTCTTCTTGTTTGTTTTTTCTCTGGACCAGCAAGGCTTTGCTGGTGGTACTGCAAAATGCTACTTATCAGAACTTTCAGTCTTTCTTCATTTGCCCAATCAGCCCTTTTTATTCAAGACAGCCATTGTGATGAATTTTGTTAATGGGTTTTCATATATGTTCCTTCTTGCTCCTTTTATTTCGCCACAGTTGGACCTTAATTTGGTCCTTACCTTTTTGATGTGTGCACCATTTAAGCCAATGGACAGTTGCACCCTAAAAGTTTTGACACTCAAGACATTTTTTCTCATGTGCCATCACTTCTGCATGGTAAGTAAGTGAACTGCAGGCTTTACCTGTACATTTGCTGTATAACAATGTTTTAACCTACATGTAGATGCTTCAGATGTGAGGATCCTTTCTTCTAAAAGTGGTGTTTAGTTTTTATGTGGGACAGTCAACACACTGCAAGCATTTTTCTATTTGCCAGATCCTTCAAAGAGGAGGGGAGGCTGCATTTGTTGGATCCTACATGGGTTCCTAATTTCTACATTTATAGGACTAAGGAGCACAGGTAGAAGATTAACTCTTTGTTGGATTTGTGGTGTAAAGAAAGGAAAGATAGTTCACAAACTGAAGTCATTGGGGTGCATTGTCCTCTTCATTAGGCTGTGCTATGCAGGCGAAGAAGGTGCGTCCTGAGAGCCTTTAGTTCCTTCCACCATGGTGAAGGCTGCAATTAGGGCTCTGGTTAGAAGTATTCTCCTGTTGGACATCTGCAAAGCTGGTACAAGGGCGTCTGTCCACACCCTCACCAGGTATCATCCTGTTGACTCTCAAGTCCAACATGGAGCATCATTTCACACACTTGCTCCCGTAAGACTTCCTGGTGTGAGTCCACTCCTCCCATCCTTTGATATTGATGCCAAAAGTGAGAAATCCACTGTTAAAAGTGTCCATTAGAAGATCAAGTTATTTATCCTAGGCTATGCTGTTTATGGTGGATACTGTTAACTGTATGTTCCTTGTAGCTTTCCCAGCTCCATGTTCTGTGGAATAGATTTCATGTACATTATAAGGTCTCAAGTTAGACTTTACATCCTGCCAACATCTTAATTTGTTGGTCGCCCTGCATCTGGGTTGCAGAAATAATCTATTCAGAAACTGATGTGAGAAAGGAGGGTTGGTGCTTATGTGCAGCTTTGGGCCATTAGTTCCTGAGATGGGACTGAGCAACTACAGAATCGAATGGTGTTATCAGCTCGTATGCAGGAGCTCTTTTATAAAGCTTTTTGGATCTATTCTGGTGCCTGGGAGGCTTCAAAAGTTGAGAAATGTATGGTTAAATAGAGTTCCCACCAGAAAGAGTGTTACTGAAGGTTAGTAACTTGATCATAAAGTGTGTTGATGGAGTAACTCTTACAGGAGAACTATTTATGAAAATACTATTGCGAACCAAGACACGAAATAGCTGAACTGCCATTTCAGGTTGTTAAACAGATACAGACACCGTTTAGAGGAGGTAATCAATAGACCATTTTACTCTCCAGGGAATGTTGGTGTATGCACATTTTACAGTTGCTACAACCAAAAGGATTAAATGGATGGTTAAAATGTTCATGCTTTTTCTATTGCTTTTGGAAGATACCATTATACAATAACACAACATACACATTATGTTTCTAATTGGGTTTATGCACTCAAAGTAACTATCAATATTTTGTGCAGTCATCATTGTTGCAGTTACCAACAGAAAGGACTGACTATGCACAACAACCCCAAGTGCAGGCAGACACGTCCTTTAGGGTTTCTTCGGGTAGTATGCATTGTTTTAGTGATGTCATGGTTCTTGTGATCAAGGGACAGTGTCCTGAAGTGTGTAGAAGTGTGTTTCATAATCACCATGCACCACAGTGAACATTTATTTTTGAATCATTAAATTGAATTGAAAACTGAATAAGGACAGAATATTGAAGATATAACAGAAAGGAAATAATGAATACAATTCCGAAAGACATGCCTGAATTACTCAGTCTTCTGAGGCGTGTCCATTTTTGGGTTTAGGTCAATAAAAGGTACACAGACAAGTCACAGCACCCAAATACTTGTTTGTTTTTCTTTTCAAATTCATTTGTGCACAAGTTTACAGTGATCACAAAGTCATCTTCCAATATTTGCCATATGCTGGTGTGTTGCTATCCCATGTTTGCAGAATGTTGATGCGCAACATTTGAAATTTGGCACAACATTAGCATTTTTATAGTATGTTGGAATGTAATAAAATGTTAAATGAAGAATTTTCAATCTCACATTTTAAAATTTTCTGTTTGTGGATGTCCCATAATGCTGGTGTGGAACATTCCCATATTGGCAGTATGCTGATGTGTGATGTTCTTATGTTTAACAAATGCTGTTGAGCAACATTCTCATGTCTGCAAAATGCATATATTTGACATTTCCATGTTTGCAGAATCTGATATGCAATATGTGAGTGGGTCGAAATGCAGTATGCTGATTTGTGGCATTTCCATAGTTGCAGTATTTTGATTTGAGTTACAGAAAACAAATGATGGAAGGAATGCTGACAATGCAAACATTCTCCCCGAGTCAAAAGATCTGGGTTAAATCCATTGTTCTGTTGCCCACTACGCCTCCCCAGTTTGGACCCAGCCATATGCAAATCAGTCTTGACCCTGTGCCCCATGAGAACAGTCCAGACTAAACTGCCAAGCCAGATCCTCCCTGGACCGAAAACAAGCATCCTGGGACCGGTTTCAGGGTAAGTCACCCTTCTTCAGCCAGGCTAGCTTGAATTCAGTGGCACAGTGAGCAACGGACCCACGTCTGGGCCTACCCATCCCATTTAGGGCGAAAAGTGTTACAGCAAACAAATGATGGAAGGAATGTTGACCTGGCTTGGCAGTTCGGGCTGGACTGTTCCCATAAGGAACAGGGTCAAGACTGATTTGCATATGGCTGGGTCCAGACTGGGGTGGTGTGCTGAGCAAAAGAATGATGGATTAAACCCAGATCCTTGTGACTGGGGGTGAATGCTTGCATTGTCCAGCATTCCGTCCCTCAATTGTTTATTTTGTATTTTGATTTGTGACATCACCATGCCTGTGGTATGCTGATTGGCGACAGTCTGTATTTGGATAGTTGTTGTGCAATCTTTTCCTGTTTGCAAAATATGGTATGTGACAGTTCCATACTTATAGTATGTATGTGTGTGACATTGTGTACGAAATACTTTGTGCAGTCCCAGTTAAAGGTTAATCAGTTAACAGTTGTGCTGACAGCCCAGTAGAATTGGCCAACCTAAAATAACCAAATGAGAACTACTGAGACTTGGTGGGTGATACCTTGAAGTTCCATTACTGAGAATCCACAAGCCACCAGAGGGTTCCCATGGTCGTCTGTCGAATCCCCCCCAACACGGCCCCAGCGCTCTTACCTGCTCGGGCCACGGTTGTGCATTCTAACGGTGGTTTTTGTTCTCGCTGTGGCTGACATGTTGCTTCCTCCATATAGGTGCCAAGTTACCATGAGCTACCGAAGCAGTTCACAAGTGCCCTGGAAGATCTACAGAGGGAGCCCCTACAAAGTGTACAGGTCTACGAGGTGAGTGAACAGACATGCACAACATTGTTTTCATCAGTCGTGTGATTTTGTTTGACAATCTGTTCTTCTTCCACTTGACTGTCCATGCATGCAGGACGTCTCACCTGATCAGCCTGCCCAGGATCCTGTGGGGCGTCCAATTGTGCACCAGTCTGGCATCAAGCATGCCACCGGGGAGGCGGTGTATGTTGATGACATGCGTACGGAGGATGGAGAGCTCTTCCTGGCTTTTGTAACCAGCTCACGGGCTCATGCTAAGATTGTGTAAGTGCACCCTATGAAGGAATTGGGGGCCAGGGTCATTCATGAAGAGTCTTTTGCAAAATGAACCACATTCAAGCAGTGGCTGCTAAAAGCTGCATGCTGCATATTGCTTTCCTTGTACTGTTTTTGATCATCCTTTTCCCTTGATTACCCTACACCTGCGTGTGTGTAGCTTTCTGCATCTTTTTATGGATATTACATGAAAATTCATATGCAAAATTTATATTGGCAGTAATCACTCTCATTATTTATTTACCTTGTTTTAAAAAAAAAAAGCAAATGTCTTAAACTGTGGTCTCAGTTCCATTGAGTTCAGCGTTGATTCTAATAACAAATGTTGGCCTGCTTCCAGTTCGTGTAGGGCACACATCCCTCACTGCTATAGCCTCTGATCACAGTGAGCTGTCTGTAGTATGTGTTGTGACGTATTTCTAGGCTGTCTAGCATGTGTGTTCTTGCACTGATCTGAGAGCTGTGTACAAAGGGGACTGATTTATGGGAGTGGTGTGTGGCATGTTGTGTTGTTGGTTTTTGTGCACTGCATGTGGTTCATGTGTAGATGTAGTGTGCATGCGTGGTGTGAAAGTTCAGAGGTCGCTTGTGTGTTCAGTGCAGCTCACTGCAGAGATCAGCTGCTCTGGAATGTGGCTTGTGGCGTGTGCAATGGGCAATATTCTGAATGATCGCGGCAACCAGGGTAGTGGTTGTCCAGGAGGCGGGGGAAACCAAACTGACTGCTTGAGAATTAGAGACCTCTTAGCATGGTGGTAGAAGGCAGGCCTACAGCAGTGATGAGAGGGGGATTTGGTATTTATAGCAACATATGCCTAGTTCAAACAGGAGGTGGCTGCTGAGGGTTATGGCAGTAGACCAGTGCTTCTCAATTTAGATTTTCAAAAAACCTCTGTAATCACTATTTTTTGTCAATATAATGAAACTGTCCCACTTACAGAATCATTCCACAGTGCAGGTTAATACTAGCATGTAATGTTATAATATCAATTCTCTCGGGGGTGGTTTTTCCCTGTTGCGGTATTATCTCCTCATTATGAGTTTTGCATGTGGGAATAGTGACTAACTGGCAATATTGTATGTTTCCCTCATTCTAAGCTACGAAACTCAAAATCAATTGTTTCAACCCCCCTGCACACATTTCACGAGGTTTTACCTTGCTAAATTTGTGTGCTAAAAACCTGTGAGGTCAGTGCGACATTTTGGTGCATCTTGTCTTGATAATTTAGGTGCAAAATCCCAGTTACGCCCATGTTGACTTTACACGATCACTCGAAACAGGTACTTGTGACTTCGCTTCTTCTTTTGGATGTACCTTTTCTAGCTTCAAGGACACTTGGTCTGTCAAAATTCTGTCTGTATCATAGTAAAGAAAAACAAATACATAAATACAAATCTATTGAATATATCAGTATGGCAGTGCTATTACAACATGAGTAAATTCTTCTAAGCTGCAATGTTTACTAGCATATCACAATCTCTTGCAAATCCCTCGTAAAGCCATTTGATTTAGACATCTCACACTGCGTCTCCTATATATGATGGTTTTACCACAGCCCATTGATAGAACCCTGTCATTTTAATCTAAGGTCCATGGATACAGTGGAGGCTCTGGGACTGCCCGGAGTGGTTGATATCATAACAGCTCAGAACGTTCCTGGGATCCATGAATTCAACTCTGAGAGTGGGAAAGAGATGCTGTTTGCTGGAGATGAGGTAAGGTAATGTAACATAGAGCAGAGAGGCTCATGCAGCACCGGAGGAAAAACAAATAACATTTGTGGGAAGTAACAAAGGGAATCTAGAGATCAGGCTTTCATCATATACACCTCAGTAGTTTGTTATAATCATTTTTACTTTGGCCAAGCCTGAAAACAGTATTCAGTGATCTGAAGAGCCAGCCTTACTTAGAGTCAGTGTTCTTGTGAACAGCCAAGGGCATTGGAAGAAAAAAAACGAACATTTAACTGCGATTTTGGACGGTGTGATGTGTGTCATCGCACACTAAACCATTCCTCAAGAGTGGGTGCTCTACTTTCCTGGGTTACCCATACCAAAAACCAAACACAAATTAAATAAGTTAAAAAAAACAATGGAAAGGATATACCACATGTACAATAACAAATTAATAAGATCCAATCATAAGATTCAGCAACATTATTCCGAGGTGTTACAAGTCCAAAACAATCAGTGTGTTACAGCCAACGCATTTCGTCCTAGGAGGGACTTCATCAGGGCTGTCATAAAACAACAACAAAGAAAACATGTTCACAAGCACAGCCTGAAAATAATTTCGATCCTTAAAAGTGCCACATGACACAACTTTAAAATAACACAGTTAAAGGTGTATCACCACAAGGATGAAATACCACTTTGTATGACACAACAATGTGAAATGAATCATCTAACAAAAGGAAATGCTTAATACAAGTTCATATATGCATCACATTCCTTCACAAAACAAAAAAAAATGAAAAAAACCATATTACAATAAATAACAATAATATAAAGAGGTTGGCCTACTTCTTACATTAATACAATTTTTCTACCATTGCGTTCATTCATTTCATACATGTCTCTTTCATACCTAACTCTTTTTCAAGCAAATAATGTCCACATTTCGATAACAAACTCCATCAACATGAGTCCCTGTACACTGTCTGCCTAAAGACATTCCGCCTCTGAAAGCAATTGTCACAGACATTGTTTGTTAATATTTCAGAGACTCATGTTGTTGGAGGTTATTATCGAAATTTACCAATCTTTTGTGAAATATGGACATTATTTGTTTGAAAAAGCGAATGGTACAAAATGTTGGGGAAGTGGCCCTCGTTCTATATTAATAACAATTTATGGCATCACACAACAACATTTGTTCATATTTTTTAGGGGCCTTCCTATCAGTATGTTAGGTGATACTTCAGACCCTACTTGTCAATTGAAATTAATTGACAGGATTATTATCATCACTTCATATTTTTTAGGGGCCTTCCTAGCAGTATGTTAGGTGATGCTTCAGACGCTAATTGTCAATTGAAATTAATTGACAGGATTATTATCATCATGGTGATTGGTGTATGAGATGAGAGGCTAACACCTTTCTATTTTATGAATACAGAATTAATTTTGGCAGGGGTTATGGGTATGAAAGAATGCATTCCAAACTTTTTCTTTAAATTAAGATGTGCCTGCTACATGTTATTAAACTGGGGTCTTCCTAACTTGCATCACATGGGTAGAGTGGACGCACCTTATCGCACATGCACATAGTATGACATTAAAAACTCCGTCAGGTCTCTGTTTTTTATGCATCCCTTGCCTCTTTAGGGCAGAAGTGCAGTACTTCTTCGGCGGAGGAAATTTTTAAGGACAATGCAGTATTGTGCTTACAAGGAGCCTTCTGAAGGCCACTAGAAAGAGCTGCTTAAAACGAGTCCGTAACTTGGATTATCAACTTTCAAAGCAAGAGTCAGGAACAGAGCAGGCTCCAGGTGAATGTGCAGGCTCTCGATCAGAAGTGAGTGTAGGCTGTTACTTTATTTTAGAATCATCATAGCGCCCTTGCATATGAGCAGTACACCACGGCCCCCATGACATGTGTGCAGCACATAACAATGTATCACACAGGTCTCACTTATTGAGGACAAGGAGGAGCATGTGGCTGTTAGAGTTCTGGCTACTATATTCAGCACTCAAGAATCCAAGACCTTGTTTAGTGCCCTACAAATCTAATTCGTTGTGTATTTTCATATTTTCAAGGTGCTGTGCGTGGGGCAGATCATCTGCGCTGTGGTGGCGGACACACCAGAGCTCGCCAAGCGAGCTGCTGCAAAAGTGAAGATCGTGTACGAAAACCTGAAACCAGTAATCCTTACCATAGAGGTCAGACCGTAACTAATAAAAGCATATTTTTTCTGCAAGAACAGTGTGCATGAAGAGCGCTCAATGAAAACACTGGAAAGTGCATCCATTCTGCATAGACACATTGCCGTCGCTTCTATAGTATTCTGCTCCCTTGAGTGGCCACCTCAGCTGGGATGGCAATGCGGATTTTCCATTAGGGAAGGCAAATAGCCTTCCACTGACTTAAGTAGGGACAGGTTATGGCCTTTTTAGCACTTTGTAAGGTGTTGTTAGCGCCTGGAGACCCTCCCGGGTAACACACTCGATAGTCTTCACATTTTCTAATGCTCTATCTCAGGCTACAAATTTCTACTACTGGCAAATAACGAAAATATTTTATGTGACTGTGATTATGACCACTTCTTGGAATTTGTAGAAGTCAAAGCTGGACGACTCAGCCTTATTTGTGCAACCAGTGTGACAAGATCAGCAGGTGTCCAGACCATGCTCCAATCAAACAGGTTGTGCTTGGTTGACAAAGATTTAGCTGTGGCTTAATCTCGTAGCACTCCTGCTTTACGAATGGAATTCAGGTGTAAACTAGGGGCACTGCAAAATTCACAAAAATCCTTATGAATTGGGCCCTCTGTGTTAACTAAAGGACAAATCATGCAGTTCATTTGTGTTCATTTACAGAAGAGTGCAAACACACCACTGAGAGTAATGTAGCTAGTAAAAAATGGAAATGTAAAAAATGCCAGTTGAAAAGGACACAAAAAATGCAGCTTAAGCCATGTTGCATTTTTTTTGTCGGGGATACTCCTCGCAAATCCGACAGGGAAAACAGGAGGATTCTGTGCGAAGGTGGTCCTTCTTTCAGCTCTGTACCGTAAACTTAATGATTGCCCTGAAGTGTCCATTTGATTCACCTCTTTTTCTATCAACCATGTGTTTGCACCTTTTTATACCCATGCTATGAATGAAACAAAAAGAAGCTTAAGAAGGTGCAGGTTTCGATGTCATGTGTGGTTCATTTAATACTGAGGTTTCGCCTGATGAGGATGTGCCTTCACCTGTGTGGGAGCGATGGAGCCCACAAATGTTGTACCTCATGAAGCACACCAACGGTTTAGATGGACTGGGGATGGTGTGAACCTCAATTTCAGGAGGAAAAGTGTCCTTGCATCAGGTTCAGAACAAGCATTACAAAATACAGGCAAAAGGAAGGGACAGTCTCAATAAGTGAGTTCTAGGGCAGAATTTGGGGAAACCATGAAACTCAAAGGTACAATCCAGGCTTAGTAATGCATATGTCGCAATAAATTGCAGTGAAGGCTCTCAAACAGAGTACAGAATATAAGGCAAAAATCAATTAGAGGCTAAGGGCCTGATTTAGATCTTGGCAAACAGGTTACTGCATCACAGCAGAGATGGATATCCAGTCGGCCAAAATACAAATCCCATTGGATATAATGGGATTTGTATTTCAGTGGATGGGACATCTGACACTGTTGTCCATCAAGATATAAAACAGGCTCTAAGTCCCAAATGGGATGCAAAATCAGTAAGAAATCGGACAGCATCCCAAGTGGCATAGGAAAGTCATCTGGCTCAACCCCAAAGTCAGGGGTTTATATACAGTTTTCTTGCATAGAAGAGCATTCATTTTGCAAACTCGTCAAGGTGTGAGCAAATGAATACACTTAAGGCAAGGCAAATCAGAACACAAGAATGAATAAGTGTCACATATCCCAATGCCTTAGCACTAGCTCACTACATGAACATCTGTTCAGCTCTTCTGAGTCATCTGGAGGTGTCAGAACAAACTAGTTACATGAACAACAGTGAATCATTATGAATGAACATAATGCAGCGTGCAAGCAATACTCTTGATACATTTATTGCAACAGTAAGTCTAAACTAGAGCTAGACTTCCTCACAACAGTCAGGTGGAAATAAATATGATGTGATTGCTGTGCTGTGCGCAACTGAGTACTGCAGAGAAGAAACATTATTAGGAGCAGCCATTTTAAAGGAAGATGGCATTGATGCTTAATTGAGGCCTAGATAAATAATCCAGAAATCACACACTTTAGAACACCATAGAAAGTTTGTTTAAAGAATAATAGTATTATTTCAGTACATGCATATGAAATCAGGTGTAGATTTATATTTTACATACTTTAAAGATACACGTTTTAATTAATATATAAAAGTACCCTCACCTGCCTGCGTTCAGAGATGTTGGTGAAATGCTTGGGCCATGTGACAATTTTGCCATCACAGTACGCTCTAAAACGAAATACAGTGGAGTACTTATCCACAAAAGATGTATTGATGGAAATTAATTCCTATCCCACTAAGACAATCCTCTAGCTTCACAGAGACTAATCGGAAGTTAATTTAAACATTTGTTGATTTCATACAGATTTGTATACAGCTGTGTAAATGTGTGTTTGTCAGAAAGCTGTCTGCACAAAGTTTGTTTCCCACTTGTTCTGATAGTAGTAGGGAAGGTGTTATTAAATGTGCCAATGTTTGGAACACTTGAACAGCATTTATGAAAATGTACCCAAGTCCCATTTCAGAACAATTGAGCAGTTTGTGTACTTCTTGTGTTGAACAGCGTATGCACATTAAGGATCTTTCCATCATCTTTACATAAAGCCCCTGTGGCCTACTCTTGCAAGCCTTGCTTCCATACAGAGGTCTTGCAGCCTCCATCGTATTCGGCAAATTCTGCAAAAATATTTGTCTAAACTAAAATAATGATTTGTTATCCTCTTACCGCAGGAGGCTATTAAGCACAAATCCTTTTACAAGCCAGACAGACAGCTGGAAGATGGTAACGTGGAGGAAGCATTTGGCAAAGCTGATCAGATACTTGAGGGTAAGAGTTTGGCAAAATTGCTTGAGAGAACTCAGTGGGGTTCATGAGACCTGGAATGATTGTTGTCAAATGCTAGTATTTACAATCGAAAACATAAGTACTAAATAAAGGAGGGCGTTCCTTATTGACAATGCGTTCATTAATTTACAATCCAGATCTTTTTGCTAGTAGCGATATGAGTACTATTTCTCAAAAGATTTACTTTAGCATTAATACCCTTAAAAGGCAAAGACAAGCATGAATTGGCAGAGTGGTTTGTAGGGGAAATGGGGGACTTCCTCTTCTGCTGAGAGACTGGTCTAGCTTTGGAAGAGTGTGTCACGTGTCAGAGATCCTTTAAATGTCTGACTCCCTCAGCCGAGCCAGCATTTTTTCTTGCGCTATCCCAAGATTTGGCCCACACCCACAGGGACAATTTGGCTTTTTTCAAAGATTTCTGGAATGAGTGAGCCTGTTGGGCACATGAGGCGTGCTTGAATATAAGGAAGAACATGTAAAAGAAAACATTAGACCAACCTTCAATCCCCTTCATTTTCTTGCTACATCTATGCCGTGAAGGCTGACTGTCTTTCCGTAACATTCAGACATTTTCTATTGTGCATGTAACATCTACCCACAAACTCTCCAACGATACTGAAGACAGAAGTGTTTTAAGCACTCTATTGCTCTAAATTTGTTTGGTAAAGGATGCTGGGTCCCAAAATCCTCCTCTAATTCGACACTTTGGAGACATTTGGCTGGTTAAGAGGGCAAAAAGGTTGGTAGGAACTCCAGTGATGGGGGAGTAGAAGTGTGGGTGCACTGCTTTCAGCCGTAACCTGTGAAACGGATCTGTCTTTCAATCTGAAATAGAACTCCCCATTCTGGAGGGGGCATTTTTGCCCCTGCTAGGACAAAGAGAAATACTGCTAGCACTAAGGCAGTCTCGAATCTAGAAGTGGAAAATACCACCCGCCATGACAAGCAACACCACCTTATTACCACTGGTTGTGAAATTACTGTAAATACTTCTGTCCAGTACATGAGTTGATATGTTTACCCCCAGCAGCAATTGTCAGTATACATTTGTACCACTAATGATAATTCTGTACCATTGGCTGTAAAATCTTGGTGGTATGGTAATTCACTATGGCATGTATTTCTTCTTAAGTGAGCATTATGATAGGATCTAATTTAGTTGTGTACAGTGTAGGTCCAGGAGTGTTAGGTCTGTGCCACATTTTGAGGATATCAATATAAGATAAATGTCCATTAAATGATTCCAGATGGGACATATTTACATAGTGACCTATTCACAAAGTTACATTTACATTTGAGTATATTTACACCTATAAAATGTACTCTTACACTTTATAATAAATGTACTATTGATGACTAGTCACCATTTCCAAGTGTAAAATTTACTACAGAGGACAGACTTGCATGTCTCCAGACCCTGAAACAGGAGGTGGACATCCCCATAAAGTACAGTATAGGGAAAAAGTAAAAATGTTTATAAAACTTACTTTAAAATCGATTTACATTATTTATTTTTATTGTTTTTAATGTAAAAAGTTATTAAAATATGTTATCATAAAATTATATATTTATATATATGTATATGTGTTTAACAGTAAATTACATTTGTATATATTTTTGTAAAGTCGAAATAAATTATTTAAGTTTAACATTATTTCCTATGGGGTTCTATTTTAAGTCCCTACCACCATTATTTTCTATAGTAGGGGGTTGTAGTACCAGAAGCTGGCCATGCGTGGTGCTGGACATTACTACTATTTTGCATCCACTTTGGCTGTAGTAACTCTAGAAGTTCAGTTTGTAAATAGCAAGGGTCTTACTCTTGTGGATGGGTGTCTTTCACTCCCTAAACCACTTCGTATTCCTCCCTAAACTCCTCCTAATCAATAGTAAATAATCTCATTTTCAAGTAACTCCTTCAGTCCCTCCCGCATTTACTACACACATACATGTGTGAGGATCTCTGCTTAGAAAAGACAGGAGAGGTGGAGATTTGCACTTGTAGGTTTGTGAATTGTATTTTGTAGTATGTAAGTAGTTCTGCAGTAGTACTATGTACATACTACAACATGCAGTTTGAGCATCATACCCATAGTGTTTTTGCTGAAATCAGCATGAATTTGCTCTCCCAGTCTTAGGTTAGATACTTCTACTATAAACCATAAATGTTTAAGCCATAGTATTGTTTTGCTTCCTTTTTCTGAATACTTCTCTCCCCTCTAACCTTACATTAACCTTTAGCCCCCCTTTGCCTTTCCCCTTGCTCTGAGTGTGTATTCCATTCTCCTTCCCGCTTTTTATATTGTACCATTTCTAACTCTATTGCAACTGCTCCCTTACAAATTTTAGTGCACCTGTTTCCCTTTCAATTTTTTTCTAAAAATACAATTATTTTTCATTGACAAAAATGGAGTTTACAGTTATATTTGAGAATTTTCTGAAATTCTCCCGCTTCTATCACATGAACAGGCACCACCAAAGATACCCCTATAGAATCTTCCCCAATCATGCCCCCATTGTAAGTTTGCCGAATATTGATGCTGAGACTCCAAGGGGCCCGAATCTCTAATTCCGGTTGTCATCCCCACACCAAAATTCCAGCAATTATGAGATTAGTTTCGGAAATCGAGAAGAGTAAAACACACCTGGGAATACTGGGTGCTTTTCTGGTGATTTCCTCAGATTTCAGGGACAAATCCACTGTCATGTTCTGCCTCCTCCCACTAGGGAGAAAAAGTCAGCTGTTGGACCTGTAGGTACAGGGTTGTGGGGGTTCAGGGTAGGGTAGGGTCAAGCCGGCAGGTGCTGCAGGTGTCAGACATAGAGGCCATGCTCAGCTCCACCCCAAAGCCTCTGTTTCCTCTTTCACAGTGTCACGAAGTGGACCCATAATTTTCAGGTCCAAAGACACAGGGCTACTTGAAAAATCCTGTGGCAGTATCCCCTGTGGTATTAATGTCCCAGGGGCAATACTGGCACTTTTAATAAAGGCCTAATAGATGGTTTCAAAAAGTGCTATAACTGGAATTATAAGTTAAACCCATTCATGCTTTTTTGTTTGTAAACAAGTGTTAGTGTTGTATATAAGTCTTCTTAAGCAGAACCCAGAAATACAGTTTTCCCGTAGCACAGCAGAAAAATTCCACATGATATGTAGGACTTGAGATCTCCAACAAAAAGGTGCATTGATCTCAGAATCTTCCTTGATAAGCAGTGGGAAATATAGTGCAGATGATTTTTAAATGACCTATTTCTGGCTCATGACTGATACCCAGCTGAATGTTATTTCTGAATTTTTGATGTTTCATTTTGGAACAGGTGAGATCCACATTGGCGGACAGGAGCATTTCTACATGGAAACACAGAGTGTACGTGTTGTTCCAACAGGGGAGGATCAGGAAATGGATATATATGTTTCAACACAACATCCGGCATACATTCAGGTACATTTATAGAATTTACAGAGGTCGTTTTAAACGTGCGCTTCAAGTCATTCCTGATACTATAATAGCAGGTGTCACTTCTCGTCTAGGAACAGCTGGAAGGAGACAGTTTTAGAGCTGCATCCCATACTATCTGAGATGAAGGAGTTCTTGTTTTCATAGTGCATCCTATAATAAAGTGCTCAAAGGACACATTTTTACAGCCATATCAAAGTGACTCCATCCAATCCTACTCATTACTTACAATATAATATTAAAACCCATTAAGGGAGGCTAATAATTATTCAATTGACTTAACAGTAAATTTTCCAGTATTAATGCTACTTATATTGATAACCTTAAAAATATCTTCTTCAGCTGTCAGAAACCCATTCAAAGGGTCACGAGGCAAGCAGGAGGGACTGGGCCCAACCCTGGGGGTTGAAGCATTTTATTCCTGATGTCCCGGGGACCAGTCTATTATGGATCCTGAGCAACTGAGAAAGTACCTCGTCAGTACTTGACTCATTGGCAGCATGGGTCGAGCAGTGATCATAGCGTGGGTGAACATAGGCTTACAACTTAAAATACGCTGGGAAACCGCAATAAATGATTGTCCAGCAAAATACTTATTTTATGAAAATATGAGTATTTATATACAAACACAAAGTAAAATACGATATTCAGAAACAATACACACATTCTCTTAATGTTAAGGTTCTGTTGTTTCATAGGAGGGTCCCTGAGTTCCACTCCCCTCTCGCTAGCAGTAGTGGTTATTCCCCTTTTACTATAGACAGCTTTCAGGTTACGCTGCATTCAGAGTCTCAGGAGTACCACACATTATTAATGTCAAAAGAGTTCCAGTGCCAAAGTGCTATCTGATAGGCAAGTTCTCCTGGGGCCATCTGACCCGACAATCAATCGTATCCGAGCGACTGGTGTCTTTGAGTGTGCCCGAAGCTGCAACGGCTGTCTCCTGTAAGCCTTGCCCACATGTGGCCCAGGTGGGTGTCCTCAAGTTCCTCACAGGTGGTCCTGCAGTGGCTGGGAAGTTCTCGATGCTCCTCTGATGCTGGTAATATTCTTCAGTTCCTCCCCATTGGTGGGGGGGGGAGGGGGGAGATGTTCTTGGTGCTACTACTCAGTCATTGATTGGGCTGCTCAGGTCACTACAGTGGCCTCCTTTCTCTGATGATGGTCTTGACCACACCACAATTTTTGCCTGGCCCTGGTGTGTCTACACTAGCATACAGCTCAAGTGGCACAGCAGCAATCTTCACAGTGGCCCCACCTGGCATACGGGGCTGCCGACTTGGTAACTGCATGCAGGCAATGATCCAATCAGTGCAGCAACAGTCACGGATCACTTCATGGCAGCATCCTCTGGCATACGGGGGTTGCCAACTTTTGCTTGCACAGTGCAATGATCTGATCAGTGCAGCAGCCATCTCCTCACACCTTGCTAAGTGAATCAAGTCACCAGGATTCCTCACTGGCACTCACTCTCTCCAATGCTCTCATCACCCTCTCCCTGGTCTTGGCAAGCAGGCAGGCACTAGTGCTCCAAGGGCAGGCGGACTTAGATTCCCTGGGTGATGTTCCCTCACCCTGCTGGGAGACTAGCAGGCTTTAGCCCCCAGTCCTGATCACAGGCAGAAGCTTCTCCTCGCACAGCCTTTATGGCTGTTTGACAGTTGACAGTTTTGGGGGGCTTGAGCTCTCCTTCTTATAGTCCATTCCAAATGGTATTTGGAGTCTGAGTCTTTGAACTTTATGTTGGGGTCTGCTTCCTTTGAAGTGCCCTCTCCTCTGCCCTGCCCTTCCTCCAGAAGGTCGTCTATCACAGCAGAACTGACTCCACACACACAACACAGGCCATGGGAGTGACTAGCGGTTCACACCTGGATGTCAGCCACAGTGATATGTGTAAAAAAGGTTACCCAAGGGCCTCAGCCCTACTCTTTTTGATTCTCTAATCAGCCATCTCCTTCCTGAAATGTGTTCAGGCCCCTTCCCAGTGACCTCTCTCTAAATCAAAGAGCACCCTTTAAAGGTTACTGAAGAGCCTGCCTCTCCCTTCCTCCAGTGTTTCCCACCCAGCTCATGGGAATGCAGCAATACACAAATCTGTCATGGGGGTTTCCTCTCCTCATGCTCCTCCAGTCAGCCCTGAGTCTCCCAAAATGGAACCCAGAGTCTTCCATATATTGTACCATTCACGGGCACACATACACCCAGCACATGCATATATACACTCACTGCACAGCACTACATCCTTCATGTATTGTGCCATACACAGGCACACAAACAGGTTTCACATGCATATAATATACGCGCATTGCACAGC
This sequence comes from Lissotriton helveticus, assembly GCF_964261635.1. Classification (NCBI taxonomy): domain Eukaryota; kingdom Metazoa; phylum Chordata; class Amphibia; order Caudata; family Salamandridae; genus Lissotriton; species Lissotriton helveticus. The sequence continues at coordinate 404,164,773 of NC_136061.1, forward strand.
ATTGCATTACCCCAGTATTGTACCATACACGGGCACACATATACCCAGCACATGTATACCACACAAGCACTGCGCAACACTTCACACAAAACTTGATGTAGGCCAAAGGTGAGTTAAGCACACAGCAGTTTAACTTTACATGAGTGAGCCCAGTGACACAGGTAAAAAGGACATGTTGACTCCTACTGATTACTGCACAGTATGCTGTCACGCTTGTGCTACTTAACTCCTGGTAATGGCAGTACTCTTTTATCACTATGAGGGTAGTGCTTTGGTGCCCACCCGGTCTAAAAAGATTGCAATCCATGCAGCCGGCCTATGTCATTGCGCACATACATTATGCGTGTTCGCCCACGACACAGCAATCAGCAATAGGGATCTTCATTGCAGTTGGGGCACTCAGGGCAGGTTAGCACATCCATCACCAGGCAAGGGACTTTTCCGTTCCAACACCGCATTATAGAGATCCAACGCCAATCTTTATATTGGCATTTTAACTTTTCGTACTCCACATACAGCCATTTAAAAAGAAAAAGGCAACGAGAAAGAAATGAAACATGCAGACACATGTTTGTAGTGCAGTTAAAATTTTGAGGTATTCCAGATTCAAAGTAACCATTCGGATTCATTTTTCTGGATTTTAGGATTACGACTTTGGCATTTTTGTGTGCTTTTTTCACAAATTCAGGGTTCTTTAACTTCTGCTTTGTTATGCTATGTACCTATATTTCTGCTTCTATTGACATTTGGTGGAATATGATGTTGGCTGTATGCACGTATGATGGTGGATGTGTTGGAGAATTATGGTGTGTGTTTACTATAAGATGTGAGTTGTGTGGACGTACAATGGTTGTTATATTGGTGTATAATATTAGTTGTGTAGACTTAAGATGGTAGGTGTGTTGGCATATAATGTTGTTTGAGTGAGCCGATGAGAATGTGCCCCGCTTCTCCATTGTCAGCTCTGTGTGCCCCTCGCCTCCCTACAACACCTTCAGTATGCCCCTACCACTGCATGTGCCCTTGACCCTCCTCAGCCCCTGTTTCTCACTTTGTGGACCCAGCAGCCTTCTTTGTGCCCTTCCATATCCATGCAACCCCTATGTGTGCCGTGTGTCAGCCCCTCTGTGTGCCACTCTGCCATGGCTCTCCGGTCTCTCCATGTGTACCCTTGCTTCTCCTGCATCCCTTCTCTGTGCCCTCAATGCCCTGCAGTCCCTATGTGTGGCCCTACCCCCTATTCTGCACTGCCCAACCCCTGGTTGCACAGAGTGCCTCACATTCACAGCACACCACTGTGTTTCCACTTTCTCTCCTGCCTCCTTTTTTGTGTTCCTCATCCCCTTTAGCCTCTGTATATATCCAGTCCTCCCTGCAAGCCTCTGCTCTGTGTGCCATAATGTCCCATCCCTGCTGGCCTTTTGCATGCCCGAGCCACCTGTGCATCCCTTTTATGTCCCTGCCCACCAGTGTAGTCCCTCTGAATTGCCACTTCCCTTCATATGTCCTGGTCCCTTACTGCCGTCTGTCGACCCCATTCACCTTGTAGCCCATGTATGCCACCTTGTCCTGTTCCTATAACCCCCTTCAGTCCCCTCTGTCACTGTAACCGCTCTGTGTTTCCTTTGCCTTCCCCCTTTGTGAAATTAGCGTTATAAAATGTGTTGGGTAGGCTTGAAAGGGTTAACAACTTGATAGATTTACGTATACCGTAGTGCTGTTTGACAAATAACCACAACATCTGGAATAGTTGTTGCATGTTTAGCTTAGTCTTGGTATTTTTTAATTCAGTCAAAAGGGGGGAGGGGGGGCTATGTTGCTAATCGCTCCAGCATTATTTGATGAATTCATATGAAAGTCAGCAGACATAAAGCATGTGAGTCGTCTGTGAGTGAGGCACGTCTTATGCAGATCCTACAACGTTAAAAAGGGGGGCAGAGAATGTTTTCATGTATACTAACTTTGGTGCTGTTTAGTGAATCTGCCCGAAATTTATCAGGCTCAAGCCCTGTAAAGGAATTCCAGTTTTCAAGAGATCTGATATGGTGACTAAGTTGAAGAGTGGGTGGGGAGTCAAATATTCTTTGCTTTGCTTTGTTTATATCTTTGGTGCAGTTTCACGGACATGCACAACAAGTGGCACACACCTAACTGTGTTTAGCTTACTCCTAAGATTTTGAGTTTCATGGAAATCTGTCAAGGGAGGGAACACTTGAAGGCAGGGTGTCAAAAAAGTAGGATGTCAAAAAGCAGGGTTCCCTAAATGTCTGCTCACTTAAATTGAAAAACATTAGAGCCTGTATTTGATTTGGAAGCTTTTTGCTCTCATCTTCCGTTTCGAAATTGTCGTATCGAAGTTGGATCCGCGGACTTGAAAGCTCTGTTTGGCTGGTCACAGGAATACATTTTCCATTGCAAACAACATTACAGGATGCATGGCTTGGTCTCTTTGTCCTGTAAAAGATAAAATGAGAAGCACCAAAATTGGACTGAGTTTACTCCGCTGAACCACTGGACCCCATTTGTTTAAAACATTTTTTTTTGCTGTGGGTCTTACCGATCCAGGACCAGGTTTCAAAAACCTCATAGCAAGAGTCCGATGTTTGCAACCCCATCTCATGAAATATTATAACTTACCTTTAAAACAAACCTCATAAATTCACTAAAAAACACAGTTAAAGGGCCGTTATGGTTACATAACAATTTCTCAAAACCTCTGAAATGTGCATAGCTTGCACCTCGGTCCTCCACTGCCTATGAGATCACATCGAGATCACTGATGATGCCATGCGTCATACTTCTATAGACATTAGTTTTGATTTCACTAACTCTCAGTGCAATCAAAACTAATGGTTTCACTATTTTGATTTCAGAAGGATTCATTAAACCTTAGTGATTTCACAAAGGAATGACATCCAAAGTATGAGCTATTTGCGTCTACTGTTTTTGTTACAGTCATTTTTTTAACTGATTATATATATTTTTTTTAGTTAAGTTTTATGTTTTTGCAAAGTGTCTAGTTCTGTAATAGTACTAATATTACACAGGTACGTGCTGCAGATAAAAGTTTACCTCTAAATCAGTCATTTGGTGCCATTACAGCTTGTGTAAATCAGACAAAGATGTATTAAACATGATGACTTTGTAACCCTTTCAAAACTTTCATCCATCTTACTGTCAAGTCAAGTTTATTGTGTGATTACTTAAAATCCTTACAAGTTACATAAAATGCACATGTCACAATAAGAACACCGTAATAAAAACCCTTAAAAAATTACATTTCCTATGTGTTCTCCTGCCTCTCTGCTGGTCCCCGTGGAGCCGTCCTGCTATTTGCCACGTCGTCGCTATCCTTCCGAATACCCCTGGTGGGACGAGGATCTCAGGGGCTACGCCGGTTCTGCTGCGATTTTTGCGGCAGTCTGAGTCTTCACACTCTGGGGAGGACTGCAATCCCCAGAGTGCACCGTTGACACAACACACCTGCCGCGAGTGAGGGGGAGGCGGGGCCAACGTGCTCATAGCGCAGCCTCTACCGCCACGGGACGTAGCCCGGACCAAAGGCGGGCCCGTCTGTGGCCATCCGGGACCGTCCGAGACCAGGCTGGGCCACCCCTCTAACACCTCTCACCACTTGTTCTGGATAGTGGAAGGCGTCTGATCCACGTACATTATATTGCTGGGAAACTTGGCCACTGGGGTACCCGAGTAGTGATGTAAAATTTGTGTTTCCTTTGCATTTTGTGCTTGCCCCCTGGTTTTCTTTCCTTGCTATCTCCCCTAGAGTTTTGTAACGAACTTGAGGACATCGGGGGGGCAGTCGGAGCCTGGCCGAGGACACCTTTAGTTGTTTTTGATATATAACTACTGTGTGTAAACCTTTAATTATATTCCAGGGGGTTAAATTAAGACTGTAGATGTGAGCAAAAAGAAAATGAGTCAGACAACTAAAACGGCAAATACTAATCCACAACCAACCGGTCAATTATCTTTGCTGACTTATCTATCTGATGTTTTGGGAGCCATTTGTGGAAAAGTAAATTTTGCTATGTTCTGTGTCCCTACGTGTCATCCATCATATGTTATCTGTGCATGATTAATATGCATATGTTATTCCCCATGTTCGATTAAAGACGCAATTATAGTTGTGTCCACCTTTAGTATGTCAGTTTCCAGTTCTCGTGAATACTACGAATATCAGGCCTATGTAAAGCTACGTAGCCACGTTTCTCAGTGTGCACGTTATTCCATTGTAAAATCTCCGTTTCTAGGCCTCAAAAGGGCCTGGACACCAGATTCAGCTCCTGTCCCCTGAAGCCTCGCTGAGGAGCGATACAGCCCCCGCCTGTATCCTCGACCCTTCACTTACTTCCTGTCTCGCAGTGCCCGGTTCAGCCTGGCTCTGCCTCTGAGTCTGCCAAGAGTATGTTATGATTCGAGTTATCAGTACAGCCCTCCTTCTCTGCATTCCTAAAGCTACTGAATCGCATCAATAGTTTCCGTCATAGTCTAGCTTTTACGTCTCCATGTAAGAGAAATACTGCATTTAATGATCATTTAATATTCTTCATCACGCACTACATGTAGAATAATGCATGCTCCAGTCTTAGAGTCTGTTAGCTTTTCCCCTCCTGACTTCTAGTTTATATCAACATGTTCCCTAAACATCAGATACTAGATACTGCTTAGGTACATGTCGCCCTGACTCTCCAGACTTCAGTCTCTGCTCCTAGCACAGAGTTCATAGCCCCCAGCTTCTCCTAGTAACACGTCATTGCCAGTTTGCGCGCACCATCAGGTTAGAGGTCCCGGCTCCTTAGGTAGCCCCCTCCATGGTTTCCACCCCATTCATGACATATTCTGTTACGTTTGCATCACATGTCTATGTATACGCCCTGTTACACCTCTTTTCACCCTTATCTTTCGCGACTGCTACGCGTCACGCCTATTGCTCCACCCACTGCCACGCCTATTGCGATGTAATGCTATGTGTTTGCGTTATGTATATATGCTCATGTACTGTTATTAAAAAGTTATCCTTCCTTCCTTCCGCCGATTCCGATCCTGACCCCGGCAGCGCTGCCAGGGCTTGCCATCCTATTCCTGTGCAGGTTGTCCTGTTCCTGTCCTTTATGCTGTATTAAACCTGCAAAACTCCTACTACCTCGAATCTTGACTCTTATTTATTGAGCTATCTGTTATTCATTTATGCATTCAAAAAGAGAGGTATTATTTATTTATTTACCACATAATGGCGCCCGAACAGGGACTTGCCCTTTCCCCACGCGTCGGTGAAGCCACGCCGACCCCCTGACCCTCTGCAGTCGTGACGGAACTCTTCTGCGCACCGGCAGATATTTCTGCTTCAAGTATCCCTCAGGCCCACGGAGGAGACGGAGGAGGCGGTCCAGCATCCAGACGAGACGGTGGAGGAACGCGGCGAGTCCCGACCAGAGCCCAAGCCGAGAGTCCAAGGTCCGAGGTATCCGGAGGCCCACCCGTAACAGAAGTCCGAAGTTCGTCCGTCCGACGTCCAAGCAGTCCCGTCCAGTCTGAGGCCTTCCGTTCTTGCTGCCCGGTGAGTACCATTACTGGGGTAGTATCTAGACAGGGTCAATTTAATTGACTCTGGTCCGTGGGTTGGTGGTACACAAGCCCACAAACGAAGTGCCCACTCCGGTGGATACGGGTCCTGACGTGTCTCTGTATGAGACCGGTAAGTTTCGTACTGTTTCAGCAGTGCATCTAGTTTCTGTTCTAGTCAGTTCTGTTCTCGAGAAAATTCATGTATTCTGTTTTTCCGTATTCCAGGTAGTATTCTGTTCGAACTGTTATTCTGAATGTTCTTCATGTATCTTGATGTCGTGGAATGAGTGTGAAGTAGTTATCGTGTTTATTGTGTATCGTATTGTGTCCAGATTATAGTTCAGTCATGCCGCTCTTTTCAAAACTGCGTCAGTTGAGAACTAGAAAAGGTCTGCTAGAAGCAGCAGTTCCTGTCCCGCCTAGGGACAGTCCAGGTCATTTTATGTATCAGAAGCATGGCATAAGCGCCATATTGTATCTAGATTTATGGGTCGAGTATACCAAACAGTTAGAGGAAAAGTATAGATGGCCTGTGTCAGGCACATGGGATGCCGAGTGCATCATGAGAGTAGAAGAAGCATTATGGAAAAAGAAAGCCAGACAGTCACAGAAAGATGCCATCGAGTTATGGCGCAAAGAATCTCATAAAAGAACCGAAAAAGAAATCAGAAAGTCAGAATTAAGTAGAGAATCCTTGGAACGAGCCCAAGAAAGGGAATTAATCGAGATTGGTGAACGAGTTAAAACCGAACAGTCAGACAGACAGAGGCATGCTCTTATTAAGGGTATGTATCCTCTTCTTGCCGAGGGCCTGCCAAAAGCGACCCCGGAGGCATCCAGTAACTTTCCGCCACCATTAGTTCCGACCAAGCTACGTCACAAACAGACCGCAGCTGATATTTTCATTTCGTCCTATTTGGACGACACAGTCCCAGAATATGCAAATCCTGTTCGCGCTCCGCCAGTCCCTGTAAATCAGGCACTCCCCGTTTCTCCAGACACCGGGGTACCCCTTGCAGTACCTGTTACGGTCCCCCCGGTCCAGCCCGCCATACCAGTTCAGTCCGCATTTCAATTTCCTGCCACACTAGTACGAAGAGGATCAGTCGACGATTCTAGTTTAGGGGCCGCAGGAGGAGGTCCTCCTCAGACCCCGCCGCCACACAAGCGTTTAACGTTAGTCGAATTACATGCACAAGCGTCACAGCGTACGCCCAGACATCAGTCTGTAGCAGAAATAAGAAAAGCCCTTAATGAATGCGGCTATGATCCAGTCCCAGGCGAGGATAATATGGTTTTATATTCATTACGTGTAAGAAAGGTGGCCGAGTATCTAGTCACCCTACCGAATATGAAAGAAGATCTAGACAGAATATATCGTTTCATCCGTACAGGGGATGATCCAGAAAGCATTGGCGAAGTCATGTCTCAAAGGAAAGCCGAGATCCAGCTCATGATACTAAAGTTTTTGATTAATTGTTTAATAAGAGAACAAGATTACCCGTCCAAAGATCAAGCCGAAATGAGAACCCTGACAAAGTGGAGTGATAATATAGCCGAGGGTAAGCACAGGACCATCAGTGCTATGGAAAGTATGTACAAGAAAATCCGTAAAGAAATAATAAAGTTACACGAACAGCGTAAAGCAGCACAAGTAAGCGAGAAAGAAAGTAACTCTGATACTGAAGAGGTAGACGACGAGAATCCCGCCAGAATAGCGTATGTAGGAAAATCTAGATTTCCAGATCGCCATTTACGCCTAGAACACAAGTCAACTTTCCATCATCCAGCACCAGAACAAGGTTCTCTAGAACAAGTGTTTCAAGCTACCGATCACATTCTGAAATCACGAATCGGTTACAGTGAGTTAAGTACTATGCATGAACAAGAACTAGCCCGATCAGCAGTCCGATGGACTACTGATTCTACCACTTTTCCAGACGAAATAGTGGCACAAATGTTTCTGAAAATGCCCCCAGCCGAGCAACGACTGGCGGGTATGTATATGATTCAGCACCTCATTACATTGTATGAGGGTCAGCACTCTGATCCAGGCCCGTTACATGATATCCTGAACGAGTTACTCCAGTATAGATGGAAAGGTTTAGGTACCGATTTAATTAGTGTCATTCTAGAACAGCGTCACAAATATAGAACGTTTTTGAACCCGCATTTTGTTCATGTCTCACCCCCAGAAAGTAAACCCTTTTACATGGAGAGACAGAATCCGTTACGAGAAGTCCACCCAGTTAGAGGAACGGGTGGCGAACTAGAACGAGTGTTTGTTTACACCCCGATCACAAAGATGGAACTCTTAGAGATGAAAAAATTAATTCCCTGTCACGATAAAGATCCAGCAGGGTTCCATCGAGAATTAAAAGACATGCTCCGTATGGGGGAATACACGTATCCAGATATAATTAAAATGTTAAAGGTTCTGCTGCCCGCAGGGGTGTATGAAAAGCTCAAGGAAAAAGAATGGGAGGTGGGAGAGAAAAAGATCGATTGGGCAGTTCTAGAAGCTGAAGATAAGGCACGAGTACCAGGTACCGGTCTTGGAGCGAAATGTAAAGAATTACCTGAATTATTGATTCAAGTTTTACCCAGATTGTTAACAACGAAAAAGGAAGACTGGGATGCAATCTCAGCCTGTAAACAGAAACAAGACGAAGACATTAGTGATTTTTATTCTAGATTTGAGAAATGTTTTAGCATCAACAGTGGCCTCAAGACAAGTAGTGAGTCATACCCTCACCTTTTTGTTACTAAATTAGTCGAGAATTCAAGTCCACAAATTAAGAATCGAGTTTTGAAAGTCGAAAGTACCTGGCAAGCTAATACCCCGTCCCAGATGTTACAGATGCTCCAATACCACCAGAATAGAATCAGAGAAGAGCAAGAACACGAGAGAAAGCGTATGAAAGACACGAAAATGAAAGTACTAGTTGCACAATCTGTTCCTCAAGACAGTCAGAAGAGGGGTCCGAATCAAGCCAGTCATCCTGCAGCTCCCGTTAAAGGGAACTGCAATTATTGTAAACAGCCAGGTCATTTTATAAACGAGTGTGCAGTTCTGAAACACAACATAGCTACTGGTAAGACTAAAGAAAGACCACGTCCGCCTAGACAAGAACAAGTTTCACAGACTCCTCAGCCACAGAATGCACCACAGACAGTTACAGCACCGCAGCCCATCGCTGCAACACAGCACATTACACAGCAGATGTACCAGTATGCACAGTCTGAGTATCCAGAGTATCAGCCATATTCATGAAACAGCCTAGAGAGGGAGGTAGGCTTGCCTCTCATCGAGATACCTGTAGATCAAGAAGGTCCCTATGTTCACAGTCAAGTATTAGGGAAAGACAGAAAGTTTTTGATTGATACAGGGGCAAGTAGGACCACAATTAGCCACGCCGAAGTTCCAGGGGCTCCGCTCTCAGGCTCAAGAAATGTTTCCCTTGGATTTTCAGGAAAACCCATTGTAAATGAAATATCAAAGCCAGTTACTCTAGAAGTAGGTCCATTGTCCCGTACTACTGATCTGTTACTTACTAAGTCATGTCCAGAGAATCTATTAGGTATTAAAACACTGAAAGAGTTAGGTGCAGTTATATGCTGTTCCCCAGAGGGAATACGATTGTTCCTGCGTGACTTTAAGGGTCACTATGTATTACGAGATTTTGATCCCAGATTGTCCAATGTTCCGCAGCATCTATGGGCGCAAGGTCCAACTGATGTTGGTTATATGCAAATCACACCCCATCGTGTGACTCTCAAGCCAGGTGTAGTGTTACCACGAATCAGACAGTATAGATTGCCACCGGAGGCTGTAGCAGCCTTATCCAAAATTATTGACGAGCTCATCGCTCAAGGAGTGGTTGTAGAAACTGACTCCAATGTATGCAATTCTCCGATCATTCCAGTCATGAAACGTACTGATCCAAATGCACCCCCAGTATATCGATTAGTGATTGACCTACGAGAGCTTAATAAATGTATTATTCCCCAGTACCCAGTTGTCCCAGATATCTCTTCCCTATTGACAGCCATTGATTCAGAAGCCTCATTTTTTACAGTCATAGACCTCAAGAATGCATTTTTTAGTGTCCCCATTCATCCAGACAGCCAGTTCCTTTTCGGATTTTGTTTAAATGGAAGGAGCTATATGTTCACACGAGCTCCTCAAGGTTTCACAGAAAGTCCTAGTATTTACAGTCAAGCACTTAAGAGACAACTAGACAACATTCACATGCCAACTGACACTGCCCTGCTCCAGTATGTCGATGATCTACTGGTCACAGCCCGTTCTGAACGTGCTTGCGAGCGAGCATCCCTCACAGTTCTGTATTTCCTAGCCGAGATGGGGCACAAGGTGTCCCCTTCGAAGCTTCAATTCTGTGTCCAGCAAGTGGTATACTTAGGACACTTACTGTCCAAGAGGGGTAGGCAGTTGACACCAGACCGTATCCAGTTAATAGCGAGTCTTCCTCAGCCCAAGACCCAGAAGGAGGTACGTGCTTTTATCGGCCTTACTTCTTACTGCCGACAATGGATTCCTCAGTATGCATTTCTAGCCAAGCCACTGATACAGTTAACGACACAGGAGACAGCCGTATCGACTGTCCTCCCTTGGACATCTGAACATACACTCAGTTTCAATGAGTTAAAGAAAGCCCTATGTCAAGCTCCAGTTCTAGCCACACCAAGCTACAGTAAGCCTTTTACACTTTTCGTCACAGAACGTGAAGGTACAGCATTATCTGTTCTCACACAAGATCAAGCAGGACAATACAAGCCTTGTGCTTATTTTTCGAGCACATTAGATCCTGTAGCCCAGGCTCTCCCTGCGTGCCTCAAGTCAGTTGCAGCCACAGCACTAGCTATCAGACAAAGTGATTCCATAGTATTAGGACACTCTCTGACAGTACAAGTTCCACACTCCGTGGAAGTTCTTTTAAACCGAACACAGACTCAGCACTTGACAATCGCACGTTTAACAGGTTATGAATTGACACTGTTCCAGCCACACATAGAAATCAGACGCTGCAACATCCTGAACCCTGCTACACTGTTACCATCAGTTACTTTAAGTCCGGACACACACGACTGTGTGGAAGTAGTTAATATTACGACAAAGCCAAGACAAGATCTGACAGATATTCCGTTACCAGATCCCGACCTGACACTTTATGTGGATGGTTCATGTATGAGAACAAGTACAGGAGAACTAGTCGCCGCGTATGCAGTGACTACCGACACCAAAGTTATTAAGACACACCGTATTGACACCCTGTCCGCTCAGGCAGCAGAGCTAGTTGCTCTGACACAAGCCTGCATACACGCTAAGAACCGGAAAGTTAATGTTTACACAGATTCACGCTACGCATTTGGAGTCGTACACGACTTTGGAGTGCTCTGGCAGGAGAGAGGTTTCATGACTTCTCATGGAACCAAGATTCAGCATGGTCTCCTTATTCAAGCTCTGTTAGATGCAATACATTTACCGACATCCATTGCTATCATGAAATGCAAGGCACACACGAAAGTTACTGACATTATTTCCCAGGGTAACGATCTAGCAGATCGCACAGCCAAGCTTACAGCACAGACTCCAGACATTCCAGTTAACATGACACACACTCCAGATCCGACTACATGTATGACAGTTAAGGACCCTACTCAAGATGTCATAGATATCCAGTTACATGCTACTCCCGAAGAAATCAAGAAATGGTCCGAACAAGGAGGGGTCCAGACAGATCAAGGATGGTTAACGAAAGGAAAAGCCACTTGGTTTCTCCCCGACTCTATGGTTCAAGTCATTATCAATACCGCACATAGTCCAGCACATTTAGGAGAAAAAGCTATGTTAGACAGTATCCAGAACATTTGGTTCAACAAGCATTTACGAGCTGCAGCCAAGCAGAAAGTCCGTACCTGTATGATATGTTGTCAGTTCAATCCAGGTAAAAGTGTCCCGGTGGAACAAGGTGGATTCCAACCTCCTGACCACCCTTTTGAAGTCCTCCAGATGGATTATATTCAGATGGAGCGATGTCGAGGTTTCAAGTATGTCCTTGTAGTTGTATGCGCTTTGTCCAGACTGGACAGAAGCATATCCAGTCCCAGATTACACAGCCGCGACCACTGCCAAGCAGTTGGTTCGTGAGTTCTTCCCCCGTTATGGACTCCCTAGGGTCGTATATTCTGATAACGGCCAGCCATTCTCCTCAGAGTTAATGAAGCATGTTTCCCTTTTGTTAGGGTACCAGTGGAAGTTCCATTGTGTACGCCATCCTGAAGCAGCAGGTCTCGTAGAGAGACATAACCAGACTCTGAAAATCCGCATCGCCAAAGTATGTAAAGAGAAAGGTGTGGACTGGCTAGTAGCTCTGCCAGTCGCTTTATTTTATATGCGCATGGTCGCACATTCCAGATCAGGTCTGTCCCCGTATGAGGTCGTTTTCGGCCGCCCCCCTAACATGTGGGGTACACCCAGACCCCGAAGTATTACCGATGTTTCAAGTAATATGCTGACAGATTACCTAGCTTCCTTGATGTCTGCCCTCAACTCTTGTCGTTCACAGGTTGCCGCCGCATTTCCAGACAATACCGAGGTGGCACCGCATGAAATCGTTCCAGGATCCATGGTCCTGGTGCGAAATTTTGACCGCTCAAGTCCGCTAGAGCCTCGCTGGAAGGAGCCCCGACAGGTCCTCCTCGCCACACGTACAGCCGTGAAGTTGGAGGGACGCAAAGGCTGGGTGCATCTTTCACATATAAAGAAGTTTTATGGACTGAAACCGGTCTCAAAGAACATTTCCCAGGATTCGAAGGATTACCAAAGTACTATTCTTAAGGACTGTCCCGCAAAGAACAATGATACTGCACCCTCCCCGTTAGAGAAAACTCCACAGCAGGAGTATAAGTTGAAACTCCGGTCTAGTAAAATAAGTCAGCCAGTTTGATTGTCTAAGTCCTCCCCTAGGTGAAACGGTTAGACTGTTTCTGACATGTATAAAATAGACCCCCATAGTGAGAGAGTTAGTCAAAACTCAATCCGATGTATCGTTTTTCTATGTTTCATATTATTTCTCAGCATTATGATTTCCTGCACCAGTTATGCATTTTACCTGTATTTTCCAGTTTCTCATGTAAATAAGTCTGCTAATGTTACGGTGGAGCACACGTTTAGTGATCTGCCTCCTCATGAACTCTCTTACCGCCTCGCTATGCGAAATAATTCTTTCATCCGCATGTTACATTATTCACACCAGACCAGCAATGCCACTAATTGTTGGGTGTGTGGTCGACTCCCCCCTTTTCAGACACCGAAGGGAGTTCTGCCACTCTTTCCTTATCCTTTTTCACATAATGGTTCGTGTGGAGCATGGTCCACGTTAACGTCATCCTCAACAGATATGTCTTTTCTTAACAGTACGTGTTTTCCAGACAAGCAAGGTCTCCCCCACAGAACCGGGTTAGATCTAGAAAATGAAGTGTATAATTTAGGTAATTATTCTTCGAATTTCATGGTCCTGAATGTTCAGTCTGATACTACTCCAGACTTACCTGCAATTTCAGTACTACCAGTCAAAGGCGAATTATGTGTCCGAAATAATGGTTCTACACACGTAGGACATAGTGATTGTACTACTATTGTCAAGTATAGTGACAGTGGGAAATCTATTTTCAAAGCTTCACGTCATTCTTATTTTATTTGTGGTCAGACCGCATATGTTCGTCTGCCCCTCGATTGGGAGGGAACCTGTTACATTGCCTTCCTACTGCCACCTGTTTTTCTAGCCCCACCCGACTACCATAGGAATTCCCACCTAGTACATACAAGACACAAGAGAAACGTCCCGATTGTCCATTATACTGAAACTGCTCTAGAACAATATATAGATATCAATAAAGGTGTCTTCCCTTATTTAGGTACAGTTGTGAATAGTAAACTGATACGTAGGTTAACCAGAACCCTTGAAGCAGTAGTAATTGAGACTACTTCTGCTCTAAGTAATTTAACCGAAGAACAATCCTTTATGAGAATTGTCGTGCTCCAGAATCGTCTCGTCCTTGACGTCATATTGGCCGATAGGGGCGGGGCCTGTAGAGTCATCGGATCTAGTTGCTGCATTTTCATTCCAAATAACGCGCCGTCTGTTTATTCAGCTATAACCAGACTTCATAAAATTGCCCATCTGTTACACCAAAATCCAGGCACCTGGACATGGTCCGGTTGGTTCTGGAATATAATTTCCGCCTGGGGATGGAAAGTCTTGTCCTTTCTAGGTATTGCAGTAGCGATCATATTTAGCTGCTGCCTCTGTATACAATGTGGCCCTGCGATTTGCGGCATTTGTGCTACCTCTTGTATTCCTAGTCCCAAGCCCCGTTCTAAAACCCGTTCCAAGAAAATTCGAGACGAGCAAATGATACTGTATGAAATGATAGATGGTATCATGAATATTGATGTTTCCTGATGGAAACGTAGTGACAAGGAGGGAATGTGGAAAAGTAAATTTTGCTATGTTCTGTGTCCCTACGTGTCATCCAACATATGTTATCTGTGCATGATTAATATGCATATGTTATTCCCCATGTTCGATTAAAGACGCAATTATAGTTGTGTCCACCTTTAGTATGTCAGTTTCCAGTTCTCGTGAATACTACGAATATCAGGCCTATGTAAAGCTACGTAGCCACGTTTCTCAGTGTGCACGTTATTCCATTGTAAAATCTCCGTTTCTAGGCCTCAAAAGGGCCTGGACACCAGATTCAGCTCCTGTCCCCTGAAGCCTCGCTGAGGAGCGATACAGCCCCCGCCTGTATCCTCGACCCTTCACTTACTTCCTGTCTCGCAGTGCCCGGTTCAGCCTGGCTCTGCCTCTGAGTCTGCCAAGAGTATGTTATGATTCGAGTTATCAGTACAGCCCTCCTTCTCTGCATTCCTAAAGCTACTGAATCGCATCAATAGTTTCCGTCATAGTCTAGCTTTTACGTCTCCATGTAAGAGAAATACTGCATTTAATGATCATTTAATATTCTTCATCACGCACTACATGTAGAATAATGCATGCTCCAGTCTTAGAGTCTGTTAGCTTTTCCCCTCCTGACTTCTAGTTTATATCAACATGTTCCCTAAACATCAGATACTAGATACTGCTTAGGTACATGTCGCCCTGACTCTCCAGACTTCAGTCTCTGCTCCTAGCACAGAGTTCATAGCCCCCAGCTTCTCCTAGTAACACGTCATTGCCAGTTTGCGCGCACCATCAGGTTAGAGGTCCCGGCTCCTTAGGTAGCCCCCTCCATGGTTTCCACCCCATTCATGACATATTCTGTTACGTTTGCATCACATGTCTATGTATACGCCCTGTTACACCTCTTTTCACCCTTATCTTTCGCGACTGCTACGCGTCACGCCTATTGCTCCACCCACTGCCACGCCTATTGCGATGTAATGCTATGTGTTTGCGTTATGTATATATGCTCATGTACTGTTATTAAAAAGTTATCCTTCCTTCCTTCCGCCGATTCCGATCCTGACCCCGGCAGCGCTGCCAGGGATTGCCATCCTATTCCTGTGCAGGTTGTCCTGTTCCTGTCCTTTATGCTGTATTAAACCTGCAAAACTCCTACTACCTCGAATCTTGACTCTTATTTATTGAGCTATCTGTTATTCATTTATGCATTCAAAAAGAGAGGTATTATTTATTTATTTACCACACATTGAAGACCAAATAAATGCAGTAGAGGAGAACATTACTAAAAGGGAGGAAGATTTGCCAAACTCCACCCTAATTGAGATTTTAGGTGCACAGGGAAGATCAAATGGGTGCATACAGGAAATCTCTGATCACGTAGAGGTGAGTGAACAGGATGTGGATTTTCAACCACCTCTGAAACGTATTAAGAATCCGGGTGGAAGCGAGGATGTGCAAACTATGGTAAATGTAGGAAATGGTATAATAGATCGGCCCAAAAAATCAATATGTAAGAACAGGAAAACCCATGTACATAAACAACTCGCCCATAGAAAATCAGGGTAGTACAGGAAACGTAACACTGAACATGCTTATTGAGGGACACACTTTGGCTCTGGAAAATATATCAAAAAAGATCGATGAGATGTACGCCCATATGAAGGGTGCACTTGGGAAATTTGCTGATAGAGTGGCGACTCTAGAGTGCTGTTTAAATGTAAGAAATATATTTGTTGAAAGGGGAAGGAATATACAAGGCCCGAGAACCTTCCTAATATAAATGCACGAAGTAACTTAAGTGGGTCGAATGGCATGAACCCTCCAGCTATCGTAGTTTCAGACCAGGCACTCAGGCCGCCTCCCCTAAAAAGCATTCCCATTGGAATCGAACAGCCGGGCAAACCTGGATATAAAACTCAAGATGTGGGGAAACATTACAACCCAGGGAAGAGTGTAGGGGCATCAGGCATATTGATTAAACATACTCGCAATGACAGTGGCTGCTCGACTAGATTTACCCCCGGCGGCGACACCCTATATAGTAATTCTGGCCAATGTTCCTAAGTTGACTACACCAGAGCAGGAAACATGGGAAGAGCTTCGCAATAAATTGCAAAAAACACAGTTGATGGACAGAATGTAGAACAATGTCATACATTCAACCCAGTACAAGGATCTGGGCCTAAATCCATCGTTGTTTTGCACTCCACACCACCCTGGGTTAGACACTGGCTATATGCAAATCAGCTCTGACCCTGTGCCTCATGGGAACAGTCCAGTCCGAACTACCAAGCCATGTCTTTCCCAGACCGGAATCAAGCATCCAAGGACCGGTTTCTGGCTATCAGCCTTTATCAGCCTGGATAGCTTGACTCCAGTGGTGTGGAGAGCCTGGGACTCATGTCTGAGCATACCCAGCCCACTCGGGGTGAAAATTGCAAAAAACACAGTTGATGGACAGAATGTAGAACAATGTCATACATTCAACCCAGTACAAGGATTAGTACGTGCAATTCTGAACAGGAGAGGGAATTAATCTTTTAACCACATGGAAATAAATGTTTTACCATTGGGGGCTTTTTATCCCCCTTCACCCTCATACTTGCAAGGAATTCAAAATAGGAACCTGAGCTATGATGCAATTAGACCATGGACCTTGCCACTCCAAAACCGATTCGAGCTACTAGGGTCCAAGGAAGATTTAGATTGATCAGAAGCACAGTACATGAGGTGGAGTGGGGTAAGAGGGGGATTAGGTTCGCGACAGAGGCAAGCATCTTGGGAGTACAGGGACACGATCAAAACCATAGAAGTCAGATGGAAGCAAAACTATCTATACTGAATACTGAAGATAGCCGGCTGGGGGGCATATATCGGAAGTTGTAACTGTGAGGCAATATGCCACAGATTACAGTTGGAATAAAGAAGAAACAATGAGAGAGACAGGGGATAGGCAGTAGATAGTATAATAGGAGCAGATTTGGGATCAGGATACAAGAAGCCAGAAATAAGTAAAATGTGTAAAATAGCATCGTGGAATATTGCAGTGCTCGCATCAAAGGCGAGAGACCCTTTGTGGTTAACGTTTGTAGAGGATTACTCCATAGTTTGCTTACAGGAAACATGGGTAATTCAAGAAATACATATAAATGGCTTTCGTACCTTTAACACCCCTGCCAGCTCTAGTAGCATGGGGCGTAATAAAGGGGGTTTATGTACTTATGTGTCAAACATAACGGGGGATTTAACTGTGAAGCTTGAGCATGGGTCCGAGTTTTATCAGATATTATCAGTAAGAATGGGGTGAAAGAAGGATACATTTTCAATAAATCTTTATAATAACATCCCGAAAACCCATACTACTAATGTCATAGGGGATCTATGTCAAACGCTAAGACATTTAGAAGAACACTTGCAGGGGGATATGTCTATCATCTGGGTTGGTGATTTTAATTGTTTGTTATGTCCATGTAGTAAACAGGGTATCTGTGGTATGGGCAAAGACAAGGAGGATACCCAAACCCATTTTACCCATACAATTATGGGGAATTTGTTGAATGGTATAATTTTCCTGGGATATGCAAATTAATTATGCACACTCCCTGTACCCTTTGAGCCCACTTTTATTGTAAGGGGTTGTAATTCTGTAATTGACTTCGCCCTTTTGTCAAGTAGGTATGCCTGCAAGGTGATTACTTGTAAAACTTGCGAAATAGCGATGAGTGACCACCATCCTATTAGGTTAGACTTCCGCTTAGAAGGGGACATAAAATCATCTGAACGGGAAGAAATTATTTATAACTGTAACATAAATGTAGGTAGAACAAATGGTTATAGTTTAAACTGGGCGAAAGTGGACCCCACAATATTCCTTGAAACCCTAGTAAAAAAGCTGAACGGGGATTTTGAAATCTGTCTCTCACAGTCAGGTGATGATGAACAAATTTGTGCAGCCTTTCTTAGGATATCAGAGGAAACTCGAAAGCTACTCACAAGGGAGCAGGGTATGAATAAGACACAGGGCTAGTTTAATAGGAAATGCAGTAAAACTCACTCCCATTTAAAGAAAGTCCTAAAAAATTAACCAAGAAGCAAACAAGAGGTGAGACTGACCAGAATAGATTATCGTCAAGCTATAAAAAAGCGAAGGAGTGAATTGAAAACGGAAGCGTGGTAGGCCTTACACCGGGCATGTATGGCTAAGGATAACACCGGGTTTTTGGAAGGCTGTCAATGCTCCCTTTTTCATAAACAGGAAAACCGACATTATCGATGTGGTAATCACCGAAGACAAATGGGTCAATTTCTTTAGGGACCTTTATAAGGATGTAGCTTCTAATCAGAGTAAGAGAGTTACTGTTACAGCAGAGGGAGATGCCAATGCACATCATACATCCTTTCCCCTGGATATTGTAATCTCTCATGAAGAAGTCCTTACGGCTATCAATGAGAGTGCCGCGGGGAAATCCCCAGGACCTGATGGCGTCCCCGTGGATGTGTATATATCTAATATAGAGCTATAGGCCCTGATCTTAACAAATGTTTTGAATAGTTGCAACCGCTATAGGTTTACCCCTACTTGGGCAGATGCAATTGTGATCACGATTTTTAAAAGGGTGATAGAAATGAACCCAGTTGCTATCGCCCATTCTCATTATTGGATGCATTTATGAAAGTCGCTGGGAGGGTGATTTAAAATAAATTACAATTGTGGGTAGAAGAGAAAGATTTACTCTCCAAATTTCAATATGGGTTTCGGGCAGGGCTGGGAACGACCGAACAGGGATTAAACCTAGCATTAATTATCAGCAAATATTCATTAGCCAAAAGGGGAAAGCTCTTTTTAACGTTCGTCGATTTAAGTTCAGCTTTTGACTGCGCAATTCCTGGAAATTATGGAGCACTTTAAACAAGATGAATGTTGATCCCAATTTGCTACTTTTCATTAAGGAATTGTACAGGGGAGCGGGGGCGAGGGTTCAGTATGGAAAGCAGGGGGAATGTACAGGTAAATTTAACATAGATAAGGGGGTAAGGCAAGGATGTATACTTGCCCCATTCTTATTCTCCCTGTACATAAATAGTGTAGGTTTTTATCTGACAGAAGACAGGCAGGATTACCCAGTCATTAAGAACACCCCTGTTCCTATTTTATTGTATGCGGACGACGGCGTGATTATGGTGCTGACACAGATAGGCCTCCATAGAGCAGTTATTAAATTTACTACTTATATGAAGGAGAGAGGCCTAAAAGTAAACATAAGTAAGACCTATACCATGAGCTGTGGGGTGAAGAAAAGTAAACCATGTAAAATTTTAATAGAAATGGAAAAAATAGACAACATAGATAGATTCTGGATGCCCAGCATATTCAACGCCGTGAAACGCCTTCTTGCGCTATCTTTCAGCTGTCCCTGGCTCTACTTCCACGTATGTATGCCATAAAGAACTAGGTTTGTCTTATATATCTGATATTATCAAACTAAATCCCTTGTTACTGTGGCATAAGGTGTGGACTTCTGTTGAAACTGGTTTTAATAGAGATGTAATAGAGGATTGCCTCAAACTAGACGGAGTTGCCAGTATACCATTGATCAATTACGTTAAAAACTATCATATGATATTGACCATCCTGAGTATTTTGACTCACCTAATAGCCTGGAAAGGGTATCGAGAAAAATTCTGAAAGCAAATTGTTTAAGCTATCTAGAGGATGAGCGTTGGCTCTGCAAAAAGCGAAGAAATCCGTCATAGAGAACCACCTGATGTTACAATGCCTGGGTACTCAACTATATCTGGTACGGGTGAAGAGTTATTTTTTCCGCATGCTATTAACACGTTTTTACTGCGGGTCTTTCTTCAGAATGGTGACCTTTCTGGAAATTAATACCTGGTCTATAAATTTGTCTCCATGTCAGTGTGGCGATATCTCCATCCAATCCACCCTACACTGCACGTTTTTTGTAAATATTATGACTTACCCAGGAGAAGGTTGTTAATTCCTATTTTAAGGGAATGGGGACTTAGACAGTGTAGAATAGCACTTCTGAGGTTGCAAACCCTAGAAAATGATCAAATAACCATGGTTATGTCGTCTTTCTTAAAAGCTATTATTAGACATAGGAACACTATTTATTAATTTACTTTTAGTAGATTGTAGTCTGTGTTTAAAACTTTATCTTAGAAATACTACAAGTAATTTTTATAAATTTCAAGTATTAAGGAATATATGTATTAATATGTGTTATAAAATGGTGATTGTTTTTTTTCTCTACTGTGCTTTTATGTTTTTTTATGATACAAAAATCGAATAAAGCAGATTTGATTTGATTTGACATTTCCTATGTGGCAACATATTTTACAAGCCCCAAAAAAGTAGTGCAAAACTTATAAAAGTGCAAGGATTCTGGCTATTCTGTACAAAACGCCTAGTCTTTCTTTTTTAAGGTAGTAATGCGTGCTAATGACGTGTATAGCAAAGTCTCAAAATGCAACTGATCCATGACATTCATGTGCGTAGGGCAGTGACAAACGGTGTACGGTTTGTAAAATACAGACCGTATCTAAAAATGAGCGATGCACCCATCTTACCTGCTGCTGCTTGTTGGGCAAGCCAAGCTCATTGTGCTGTCTGCTCAGAAGTGGAGGTAACCGCAGTCCTCTCATGTACTTGTTTATTGCAGGCGATGGTGTCTGTAGTCCTGAATGTCCCGTCCAGCAGGATCAAATGCCACGTGAAGCGGGTCGGTGGAGCCTTTGGAGGAAAGGTTTCTAGAACTGTCACCTTATCCTGTATCGCTGCCGTAGCAGCCAAGAAGTAAGCACATTATTTAATTATTTTTTTGGGCCTTTTCTGGTTTTCAAAAAAATTAAATGTGAAAAGAAAGTAAATAAAGGTTCCATCAAGTAGGAGAAACAGTGCAACCTGACTGGTGGCACTGGTGTAGGAAGGTTTGCACCCCAGCAAACGGGTACCTGCTCTTTATTTGCTAGGATGAGTTAAAGCTGGGATTTAGATCCAGTTCCACAGGATTTTACAATTTAAAAGTTAGAATACCAGCATCCAGGGGAATGTGGGCATCACTGGACGAGTACCTGGACCCCTACGAACCCCCGTGAACTCAGCTGAAGAAGGGCGCCGGCCCACAAAGCATAACCCCACAGGCCCAGAATAGACCCACGACTAAAGTAATCTTCTTGTATACTATCTCCTCCCTTCTATTCTCTTTCTTTTCCCTTTCAACTACTCTTATTCTCCTAGCAAGTCAGGGGAAAGAGGGACAGCCAAACATGTATAACACCTGCCTGTAACCATGGCAAAGACAGCTAGTGTGGGCTGACATCCTTTAATGGTAAAGCGCGGTTAATTGTCTGTAAAAAAAAATGTAATAAAAGACTTTGAAATCAAATAACAAAAAAAAAGAAATTGATTAATAGCCAATTTAATGAAGGAAGCAACACCCTAAATGCACTTAAACTTTGAGACTAATTATCGGACGATTACAATCCTCTGGTAGGTGTGTATGGAGTATACTGACATCGCGGCACGCAGCGTTTACCGGATGCACAATTACTACACCATTCTAAGTTTTGGACCTCGAAATTGCATAGTGCACTAGTAGCGCTTGTTTCCCCTATTGCAAAGTGTAAAAACTCAGAATTTCAGCAAACAGCAGTTAGCAGCCCAATTAGGATTAACGCGAAAGGTGGAACGAGGTCCTAAAATGGGAGCATGTGCTTTGCTGCTAATGCATTCTCAGAAAACACAGGAATAAGCAACAAGTTCATCAATACTTCTAGTTTTACAAGTAGATATTTTCTTGTAGGTTCTGCATCACCAGAGAGGAAATCCAAACTTTAGAAATAGTGCCTCGGGACCCCTAGTAAAGCAGATGTGCACATGCATGGCCAGCAGCACAAGAACTCCTATCCACATCTGTAAGATCATTTCGGTTCCTCTTTTCTACCAGAGAACAGTATATATTTTCTTTATTCGGAATTTCACAAGGAAAACCATAAAAGGAACATTAAAAATACAGTTTACATAGTTACACAAAAATGCAGATTATATATAGGTTCCAAAGAAATTCATACAAGAACAATATGCGATAAAAATAGAAGGAAATATTAAAATACTGGATTTCATCATTATTGCATTCACGCGAAGGTGTTTTACAGATTTTTCCTATGGTTCACAATACATTTTAGAAAGTTAAGAGCTGCATAACAAAAATCTTCGGATTCTAACAGTTGCAATCGAAGGAATGCTGGTCGGTGTTGTCTAAGACCCCAGGACTTAAATGAGGGGAATAACCAGATTTTTCTGTGTGGGTGATAAAATTTACAGAACATGATCACATGTATATTGGTCTGAATAGATTTCCCATCACAGGGACAAAGGGGCAGAGTTGAATCCCAACCGTTGTTCAAAGGAAAAACAACCAATCTAAAGAAGGTATCCAGTCTGAATCTAGTCAACAGCATTCTCTCGTAAGTTGTAATCTGCAAAGTTAGGTACGGTTGAATACCATATGTTGCCTGTACCAGATTCGCCTGGATAACTGATGGTTTTTGTGACTCAGATGCCAATCTCAATGCCTCTAGATGATGTAGGGCTTGTTGCTTTAGGGCCTTCCTTGACAGGTCAGCTATAGACTCTGGTTCGAAATAGTAGTTCTCGGCACCAAGGTCTTTAAAAAAATTCCTGATATAGCAGAGCCACTTTACTTTTGAGGACTGATCAAGCGACATTGTGTCGGCCACAATTGACTGAGTTAGCGCATTTTTGTCGGATGTCCAGATGCGCCGCCATAACATCAGTGGTTGAATTTTGAGTAAGTCCTCTAAGTAGGGAATTCCCAGTTCCATATGAGAGGCATAAGTTGACGTGCCTCTTGGAGTGGCTAAGAGGAATCTTAAGAAGGTGTTTTCTGCTACCTGAAGGGCTCGTGTGTCCGTATGACCCCACATTCCCGCTCCATACAGAGCGATGGCCTGGCACTTGGCATTATACATTTTCAGTAATTCTACTGGTGCCTTCCTCCCCAACCTCTGAGAGAAGCTCATTAGGGCCGCTATCGATCTTTTAAACAAATGACATCTTGTCTCCACTGCTGGTTTCCATGTCAATCTATTGTCTATCATGATCCCAAGGTATGGGTACTGTGCGGTGATCTCGGTTGTCGAGGAATATCTTTTTCATACCTTTTTTCCCACTCCCTGAGATCATGACAAACGTTTTTTTACGTTGACTTTTAGATCCAGGCCACTCATAAAGGTTGTGTATCTGTTCAAGGAGCTCTGGAGTTCGCGCGGGGTTCGCGCAAGAATGACGGCATCGTCCGCATAGAGCAAAGCTGGAATCAGGCGTTGTTTTACATGTGGGAGGTCCTGAGCCCCCCTCAGCATATCCCCCTCCAGGCCGTTGGTATAGAGTGAGAAGAGGAAGGGGCCAGGACACAACCCTGCCTGACTCCACGCTCTACGCCAAAAGGTGCCGTCAGCTCGCCATTCTTCCCAAAGCGAACTCTTGCCGAGGCTCCAGCGAACTCTTGCAGAGGCTCCAGAAACAGTAGGTAAAGGCTGATGTTTCGCAAACGATGGTAAAACTGGGGCTGATTCACATTAGGGTGCTCTTCCTTGTTCCTGGGGCCCCTACCCATCACTCTCCCTGAACCATTTAAATAGTATGCACACTCTGGAAGTATTTCACACACGTAAAGAGACATGACCACTGCTTGGTATTAAACGGTCATAGCCTATCTTATTACATTAACATTAAGCATATAAGTATCAGGTGCAACAACTGACAACTTTAACCTGCTCACAATTCCTAGGGTACACACTTTGACATTTGAAGTGTAGCACGATTGACATTAGGACTACATACAGGCAATAAGACCTATTGCAGGCATCATGGCAGCAATGCAAGTGTTAATATCTTGAGCAGTTTGGCATAACTTCCTTATACTAACATCACTGTCAAAATGCAACCAAGCCTGGGTGGTGAACTCCACTCTGTTCGTGGAGTTTTCACACTCAGTTTTCAGTAAGTTGGCAAGCCAGGAAAACCCACTGCTAGATCTCTTCCTTGCCAGATTTCTCCACACAGGCGGTCGCGGATGGTCGCGACTGCTCACGTTGAGAAACGTTCAGTTGGCATTGAGGAACCTGCTGCTCAAGTAGAACTTCTACTCGGGCGACAGAAAGAAGCAGTGCCCTCTTGCACTGTACAAGACGCCATTTGTGCTGATTTTACAGCGCGTGACAAACACCCGGAACTAAAAATCAGTGCGAGTGGTGTGGCTCACTGGTTAGAGGCGGCAGACCCGGAAGCAGAGGCCGGCCCGGGACCAGGGTTCTATCCCCGACGCGGCAGGGTCGTGGACCAGGGTCAGCGGACTCGATAATTCTCACCTCGGTGCCCACTCTAACCAGGGATCACACTCGGCAACTCTGGGCATTAGCTTGCCTCATCTCCACAACGGCCCCCCACATACGCCGGGGATGCCTGGTTTCACCTTGGAGCTACCAAGTAGGGACCATCTCACAGGGAAAGCCAGGACGGGTTCCCCAGCGGTCTACAGCGCAGAGATACTCCTTCGGGAGTCGATTTTAGCGCTTTAGAAACCCACAATCAATCAATCAATCAAACGGCGTGAGGTAACCAACTCCGTCACTCGTGGAACTCTGCGGTACTCCGCCCAGACTTAAATATAACCATCATGCACATTATATAATGTGCTTACATCTTTTATCATTATTTTTTATTTTTACATGTTCAGCTAATAAAAACCATTGCATCCAATATCATTAAAAAAAATCATTTTCATAAAATACTAATTGGAAACAACTTCGAGTTTTAGCACTATTGTATGAGGTCAAGTCATTAGATTATAAATGTTTACATAAAAAAAACGGGTGTAACTAAAAATTCATGCTATGTACCATAAACAAGTGGCAGAGTGGTTGTAAAATAACTGGCTTGCCTGGCTATCATCTTTACATGAGGCATTCTGAGAAAGCTCAGCTAGAGAAGAATTAAGTTTCTTTACTGCATAAGGCGAAAATATGACAATGCATGCGGTTAATATATAGTCAGTGACTTGCAGGGACTCAATCAGAGCTCTTCTGTACATGTGGATCCCTCCGTTTGCTGGACTGGACAGGTGTTATATTCGATTGTCTCCTGTCCATGATTATATATCCTGCATTGCTTTCTGTCGTTTGGGTTGCACCAGGTCTAAAATTGGTTGCTCGCCAAGTTGATACATAATGAGCTGCTGTTTGACTGTAGACAGGCCAGCTACCAAATAGATTGGCGGGTGCTGGGCTTCATGGCTGTTACTAACAAGGCGGGCATGAGATCGTCTTGCTAACATGTTCTTGTCCGCGGGGGAGAAGAGCCGCCGCATAGCTTTATTGGTAACCATGTTGAAGGCTGAAAAGAAAGCTGATGAGTGTTAGAGGTCCCCTAGTTGTAACGTTCTAATCAGCTGATCGAGATGAGCACTGGCCGGGGATGATGACCCTTGATTCTGGATTTCTGACCAGAAGAGCTGAAATAGACTGTCGGTTCTTTACCCTTCTTGCCGGGTCTTGGTAAAAATCGTACAGACACTGTTCCTGGGATATGATATGTCCCAGATCTAGGACATCATGCGGCACTGTAAGCATGTTGCCTAGATTCAGGGTGTCTTGGGGACCTTTTGTTTAATATTCTGGGTAAAACAGTTGGGTTCTTAAGCTCTTTGGCCTTAGGGCTGATGGGTAGTTGAGTATAGTTGGTTCTACAACTTTACCATTGAGTTTTGTCCCATTGGGCCTGTATATTGTGGGTGGCAGGAGTGGACAGCCTGAGATGGGCATCTTGCTGGGTTGCGGACAGACACAACGGCAGAGCTGGATGTTTCTCTTCTCGTCCACCACCTGCAGTGGGAAAGAAGGTCGCCCGAACTGAGGACTCTATTTGTCCTGCTTCTTTGCACTCGGTGAGGCATGGGACGGGCGAGCTCAGTGTTCAAGTGGAAATGAAGGAATGAAGCAAAGAGTCAGCTCCAAAAAGGTACGTTTATTTGTGGCCTTTGAAAGACGGGGATCACAGCCTGCTGCCTCCAGCAACCGCCTCTCAGAGAATGCCACCCGCACAAGGAATTTGGGAGAACTCTAAGAACGCTACGACAGCCCGCGAGACACAGCAGCGAGAGAGCACCAGGTAAGAAAACCCATCACAACACATCTCCTTTTCTTACAACAGAACAAAGAAAACATCAAAGCAAGGAATGATCAAAACGCACAACAGTGTGCAAATGCGAAATAACTTGAACATACTATATAAGTAACATCACAGTGGAGCAATAGAAACAGCTACAATACATTGTGATGACAAACAGAGTAAAAATTCTAACTGAAAAAAAAACAATATGAGAAATAGCGAAAAGAAACAAATAATTAAACCAATACGAAGTCCCTGTACCTTTCTGGAACATGACACTCACATGATTGTTTAACAACACAAAATGGTTTGTTATGAGCAAAGTTGTTAAATTTTTCATAAATACCTCAATTAACAAGCTTATCAAAAATGCTATCGTTGGTTTTCATATACAAAGCAACTCTCCTGAAATTCCACTGTTGTCCATTCTCCAATACCACATGCCACCTATGCACATCTTTCACTTTAAAGGGATCAGAGAATTTGTTCAAACCCTGCTCTCTTCTCCCTAACTTGACTTTGATGAGATCACACATTTCTATCTTCCTACTCCTTTCAGGAAGCATAGCAAGAGTGGAATCACACACCTTCTCACACATCCACTGGGGAGTAAGTTTAGTCTTCGGTATCCTTCCTCTCATTTTAGTAAAAGGGACTACATTAGTGACACCATGTAGGGTAGTGTTGTAAGACCAAACCATGTCTTCAACACACCTCTGAACATCACAAGCACCTTGTACAGCCAATTGGATTGGTCCCTTGACAACCCTATTCATGCGCTCAACCATGCCGTTATCCTGGGAGTTGTAGAGAGAAGTAGGCATGTGCCTGATGCCATTGTCTAACAGGAAACTGAGCATGGCATGAGAAGTGAGTTGCGTACCGTTGTCATTAACTAAAATGTGAGGGAAACCTTCCTTCATAAATAATTACCTCAAATGTTTGATGACGGTACTGGTGGTAATATTTCTTAAAAATTCCACAATGAGCCATCTAGAAGAGACATCGACCAACACCATCGCAAAGCGTTTATCACAGGAAAGAAAATCCATGGGACCAATGCAGTCCAAACACACCTTCTCCCATGGCAAATCACTCTCACCAGAAGAGATGGAGCCTAAGCCTTGCGAATTTACTTGCAACCTTTTCTCGCTCTCTTTACATAGTGAACAATCTTCTATCCATGATTTAACATCTTCATCAAGACCTGGCCACCAAAAATTATTCTTAAGGCGTTGTCAAGTACCTGGTCTTCACGGAAGCAGAATGGCTGTTAGATCCCAATGCCCACCCACCGGTGCCTCCGTAATTGGATATTTCCTAAGGTTACACCAGCGAAGGGGAAATGGGAATGGGACAGAGAACAGGACACTCCAACCTTGCCAATTCTCCCTCAGTCTCCTAGGAAGCCTTCTTCTTATCTTCAGAAGAGTCAACGGGTTCCAGGATAGGAGAAAATCTAATGCACAGAAAAAAGGGACAAGATCAACGAGATTACCTCCTACACTACTTGCTTACTGTGTCTACAACTCTCACTCTGACTTCCCCTACCAGCTAAAGCAGGAGTCTTGCTTCTCTTCTTAATTTGTAGTTTCTATTGTTTGCTCTCAAACAAGAAAGGACCTAATGCACATAGGGAGAACAAGGTTAAACTCGGTTACTTCTACTCTGTAATGTGCTCCATATGTTCTATGCGTCCTATACCCTTCTCTATCTGTTTGAATTGATGTGTACTTGTCTTCTGAATCCCTGTTCTGGCTACATACAGATATTTACAACTTCTGCATGCTGATAAGAATTCCCTAATACAGCAACAATAGCTCATGTACAGTCTATCCCTTCAAGAGCAATTAGGGTTCAAAGGAGTGAGAATGTTGCTCTTCAGTTCGAGTGCATAGACGTTAATTGAGACAGTTTCTTCTTTCTTGCCGATGCACGCAAAAGGGATAAAGGGAGGAATAACAGAAAGGAAAATGGAAAGGAAAGACGCAAGGGAGGCAAGATCATTAATAATTAATCCTGTCCCGGTTGCAGGAGTTAATAGCGCTCTATAGTTGCAATGGAGGGATGTATGTCATTACGACGCGGTGCTTACACCGCGCTACCATTACAACACAGAAATCACAACGCAAGTCGTTACAACGACTTGCGTTGGAGGGCGCTGGATTGTGGATTATTTTAATTTTCTATTCCCACTCCAGCCCACGTAACAGTAGGGAAGGTGTTGGAATAGAAAAGTAAACTATTCCATGAGCAAGAGCGCCATACGGCGCAAGTCGTAGTAATGACTTGCGTTGTGATGGCTGTGTTGTAAAGGCCCCGCAGTGTAAACACCACGTTGTAAAGAATGTTTCCCCAATGGAGTCTCTAGATAACTGCTGCAGCGGTTCAGAAATACAAAAGTCTCTTACTTGTGCTTCGGAGTGAAACTGAAAATTTTGTAATGATGGAAGAATTGCCTGGAACTGTTCCGTAAATGCTGTCAGCCTGCTCTCATACTTGTCAAGAGATAGAGCGGCAGACGATGACATAAAATCCTGTGACCTCAAGAAGACGGGAATTCCCAAACCGTCCTACGATATACAACTTCTGCCTCTACGAGAGGAGACAATGCTCCTGTTACTGTGGCTGGAAACTGGAAACTGGAAACTTCCGCTACCTCGAACACACTTTGTGAGGAGAACCGGAACCATTCGTGTGAACCACTTCTCAGACAAATTAAAGTGCGCAGCATACTGTGCGCGCCACCCATTTGCCTACCCAAATCTCGCGAGAGTTCTAAGGCTATCTCAGAGTGCTGCTAAAATGGCGGCAATCTTGTAATGTACTAAAGGGGCGTAACTAACGGGTTTTCCAAATGTTAACCAGACAAGGTTTCACCACTACTCTACCCTTTCTCTTCCTGACCTGGCTGATCTTACTCTGAGAGATTACAACTGCATTAACCTGATTCATGACAGACGTTTAATAGGGATGGTTTGCCCTAGGTGCCCTTCATGCACCAAAAGAAAAAGCTTCTTCCTTAGTTCCATGGGGAGGATAAATCTCTCACCCCTCATTATCAAGTCATCAGAGACACCAATGCTAAGTTCATCTTGTAACTTAATGTAATTGCGTAAGGCTTAACATCACCTTCACACCTCCAACCAGAGTGAATGGAATCGATAAGTTCACAAAAATCAGGATCCTCTGTGGCAGCTTGATGCCATTCGTCCTTAGAGATGGACTTAAACTCTTCAGTACATGCATCCTCAATGCTAGTTACCACACACACTACATCCTCATTAAACTCTCCAGATTCTTCTACTTTGAGTGGTAACCTCAATAAACAGTCCGCTTGGACATTCTTCCAACCAGAGATATATTTAAGATCATGCAAGAACTCTTGCAGTCTTGCTGCAAACCTCATCAAATGGGGGGACCTTTTACTGGCACCACCTGGAGTCAACATTCTTATAAGGGCTTTGTGGTCTGTCCTAAGGGTGAATCGTGTGCATCACACATAGTTGTGAAAATGTTGAATAACCCAGGCTGCTGCTAAAGCTTTGCGTTCAATGACCGCATAGTTGCGTGAAGCAAACGCCACAGTTTTTTCAATGCCAGATTTCTTTTGAGAAAGAATGGCACCAATACCGTGGGCACTGACATCAACAGTAATGAAGGTATCTTTGCCGGGCTCAAAGGGGGTTAGGATACCGGCACTCATAATTTCAAATTGAATGTTTTGAAAAGCATTCTTCTGCGGAGCACCCCAAGAGAAAGGTTTACTTTTCCTCAGTAACATAAGTAGCGCTTCAGTATTATGAGCAAAATTGCTAGCAAATTTCGAATAATATTCGATTAACCCCTTGAAGGATTTAAGCTGTTTCTTGGTGGAGGGAGCATTTGCCAGTCTGATGGCTTTGAGCAAGTCTTCTTTAGGTTGGACGCCACTTTCCGAAATAGTGTAGCTTAGATAGTCCACCTCCCTCATCATGAATTTACACTTATCTTTTCTTAAGGTCAAACCAGCTTTGTATAGAATCTGTAACACCTTGGCCAACATAACCAGTAATAAAAATGTCGTCCTGACAGTAATGTGTATTCTTTACATTCTTAAGTGTGTGCATCATGCGCTGAAAAACACTAGCTGCAGAGGCAAGACCGAAAGGGAGCCTCTCGAACTAAAAAGCCCTCTCCATGGTCAGAAACACAAATTTGCGAGAATCAGGGTGTAAAGTTACTTGATGGTTAGCTGACCTAAGATCAAGTTTAGAAAAAAATTTCGCCTTGTCCATCAAGAGCACCATTTCAGAAATGTTGGGTAGGGGAAAATTGTCAACAATGATGTTCTGGTTAAGGGGAGGGGGCGTGGTTTGGACGCCGATGGCGGAGGTCGCCTGAGCGCTCGGCTCCGCGATCGAGCTGACATTAATCCTGAATAGGAGGCGGCTGCCGACCCCTGACCCACAGGAGATCGAGTGGGAAGGGACACGGAACTGGTGGCAGGCAATAGCACTCCCTGGCAAGACCTGTGGACAGGGAGAGGAGCCGAGCGAGATCCGAGGCTCCAAGGTGGCGCCGCGATCAAAATGGCGGCCGGGCGACGCAGAGTTTTTGTAGGCGGCCAGCAGATCCTCGGAGCCTGAGCCTAGCGCCGGACCCCCCAGCCCACTGGAGCGGAGCGCGACGGCTGCCCGGACAACAGGGGGAAGATCAGCGACTTCCACGCGGCGGCTCTCATATACGCCCGCCGCGCGACTCGCACTGGGAGCTGCACATCGGACCCGGGCCCTGAGAGGACGAATTGCTGGGGGCTTGTGGAGCCGACCCGCGCCCCCGGAAAATGCTGGTGAGTGCGGGGCCCCTTCCCCCCCTGGAAAGAAATCAGACGGAACGGCCCGATCTCCTGGGCTGCTCGAGCGGAGCGGATCTTTGGTGAGCCGGCCTGCGGTCCCCCGGGGGGACGACCATGGCAGAGAGCTGCTGCTGTGGATTCTGAGGTCGGGGCTCGGCACTGCCGCCTCATGCACAGTTGACGACTGCCCCCCCCTCTATAGCAGAACCTGGTGGATAGAGTGGGGGCTGATGTGGCTCTGCCGCCTACTTATATAAATCGAACTGGGGGGCCGCGAGCGGAGCAAGATGGCGGGGTCGAACGATCGGCGCCCAGGACCTTATTAAGGCCCAGGAGATCGGCGGAACGTGCTGGAGATCGGGTGTTAGGTAGGGCGGAAGTGGCAGCCCCGGAAACACATTGGTGAGCTGTGCTGAACGTTGCTGGAGGCGCTGGGCAAGCCCCTCACCGGTAACCGAGCCACGAGGAATTGCTGTGGTCCTTTGCTAGTTTGCTGGCGGCGTTGCCCGGAGTGGGGGCGACCAGTGCGAGGGATGTGGCATGTTGATATCCGCTGTGAAGCCTAGTGCAGACACTCCTGCCGACGGATCTGCCGCCCTGGGCGGGGATCCCCCGCTGATCAGAGACTTTGATTGCTACTGCCCCGACCCGGCGCTCTTGCTCAACGGCGTGGATGAATAGGCAGTGGAACCCTCATAGCTGAGCTTTGGAGCTCTAGCGGGGTACGTTCGGGAGGTGGCCGTATCGGAGAGAGGAGGCTTGTTACCCGAAGAGAGATCCGCTAAGGTACGCCTGCTGTTGGGTGGTTCATCCCTTTGCTGGCCGTGGTCACCGCTGGGCGACACGACTGAGATGGGGAAGCAGAAAGGAGCCAAGGGCAGCGCTCAATCTACATCTGACGTGGAGATGCCGGACAAGGGGGAACAGCCGGACCACAAGACACCTCGGGACCCGCACCTCCAGCACCAACTGGACAAGATCTTGACGGCGATAACGGATACGCGAGCGGCTCTTCAACAAGACATAGCGCAAGTCGCAACGGGTCTCGGATTGCTCAGGGCCGATCATGGCAAGCTTTCTGATAAAGTCAAGGAGGTTGAAAGTGCGGTTCGTATCCTGGAGCCGGCGCAAAAATCACTCTCGGCCACTATGACGGATGTGCTGGCCCGAATAGACGCTCTAGAGAAAAGAGCAGAGGACGCTGAAGGGTGCAATCGAGGGAACAATATCCGAATAGTGGGGCTACCGGAAAAGATTGAAGGGGGAGATATGGTACGCTATTTGGAAGAGTGGCTTCAGACAGTGGTGGCGCCAGAGGGGCTATCCTCTTTTTACACGTTGGAACAAGCACATAGGGTCCCATCTAGGCCGTGGCAGCAGGGCCCCCCCCACGCCCAGTGGTTGCGAGGCTACTACACTACCGGGATAGAGATCTGTTGTTGAATAATGCCCGGTTGAATGGTCCCTTCCAGCTAGAAAACAGTACGGTCAACATCTTCCCAGATTACACTGTTGACACACAACGCAAAAGAGCCTCTTTCTTGGTGATTAAACGTGAACTGAGAAGCGACAGTATACAGTACTCCTTATTATTCCCGGCCAGACTCCGGGTGATTGTGGATGGCACCACTAAATTCTTTGACACACCAGACGAAGCGTGTAGCTGGCTGGAACTGTACAGAGCCGGAAAGGACGGCCCTGGCTCGCTTTTTCCAACAGTCACTGAGGAACGACCACGGCGGCAGTCCAGGCGGATACGCAATGGACGCAGAAGGACTGGGCGACCTTCGGTACTGGAGACAGCGGCGGAGAGGCGAGGAGTTTTGGAGGTAGTATCCAGCATATCGGGATCACAAGAGTCACCCTTGACGGAGGGCACAGAGTCAGGCAGAGGTGAAGACCGCTCGGTCACGGAGTACTCCGAAACTGACAGTGTGCCTTTGCCCACGATCACTCCGGAGACGGCTGAAGGAATGCTAGATTGACAATGATGATTCTTGGTAAGCTGTTCTAACCATAGGGAGAGACTTTTGCGGGAGACTTATTGTGTGTTACGTGAGGGGATTGTTGACCTGCAAATAGTTGGGTGGAGGGTGAAGCATTGCGCTGACCATAAGTCATCAGAGCTCGATCGCACATAGGAAGTTCGAGCGGAGGGAGGCTTCCCTTCGGCGCCGGACCCCCCACATTGCCCCTAAGGCACACCTGCGGTAACTACCGTCGGATTTACTTGATTGTTTTTGGGTGAGTTTGGATGGGAACTAGATTGCGATCTTTGGGTCCTGTTCTGGGGGGGTGGGGGGATTTGAAAATGTTGTTTTGTTGGAGGGTAGACACGCCATCGGTGCAGGTGGTTTTATATGTTTGAGCCAAGTGGAATTTGAATCGAAGAGGGAGCACAGGGCATTGTGGGACGATGGGTGAAGTATCTAACTTGAAATGCATTACCTGGAATGTGCGGGGACTACACACTATGACAAGACGACACAAGGTGCATGCCTACTTAGTACGCAGGGGTGTTCAGATAGCTCTACTACAGGAAACACATTTAACAAAGACGGAGGGTTAGCCTTACAACGCAGATGGAGAGGACAAGTTTACAACACCACATATTCAGCTTACGCTAGGGGAGCGCTGATATGGATTCGGGCTGGAGTCCCTTTTCAGGTGACTAGACACATAGAGGACCCTGAGGGGCGGTTTGTGGCCATAGCCGGGAAACTGGGAGGCAGGGAAATAAACATTTGCAGCATCTACGCACCTAACGTGGACCAGTTGACCTTTTTCGCAACACTATCGGGCTCTCTGGCCCACTACCTAGTGGGGCCATTATTGATAGGTGGCGACTTTAATTCAGTGGTGGATATTGCCCTCGATAGATCACACCCTCCTTTGGTGGACTCCCCAACACACCGAATAGCTAAGGGCAGACTGGTGTGGCAAGCAAAGTGGGGCCTGACTGACATTTGGCGAGCCCAGCACCCGCATACCCGAGATTACTCCTACTTTTCGGGAATGCACGAGCTCCATGTGAGGTTGGATGCGGTCTTGTGCTCTACGACGCTGGCACCCATAGTTACCAACGCCGAATACCTGACGAGGACGATCTCAGATCACAATCCTCTACTGGTCACTGTGCAGTGGTTTCCGGGTGCCTCCTGTGTTCCTACCTGGAGATTACGCCCCAAAATGCTAGAGGACCCACTTTTCCACAAGGATCTGGGGGAGACGATCACTCATTACTTCGCAGAGAATGAGGGCACGGCTAGGGAAAGAGCAACGGAATGGGATGCCTTTAATGTAGTAGTAAGAGGATATTGTATAGCCAAAAAGGTAGGGGTGCGTAGAGTGCTGTTAGACGACCTCAGCAAAGCGGATAAAAAACTCCGGGAGGCGGAGATCTTGCGGCCTGGACACCCTGGGCTTCAACAACAGTGCACAGCAGCGAAAGAAGCGGTGGCAGTTGAAGTGGAAAGGCTGCGCAGTTTCGACCACAAGGCTTATATAACCAGGTCCCTTGCGGAGGGAGATAAATCGGGAGCCTTACTGGCCTGGCTAGCCAACCCCATGAAGCGCAGCTCACCCACGGTCTTGATGAGTACATCGGAGGGCGTCAAAGTATATACCCAACCTGAGATTCTTCACAGTTTTTCAAGTTACTATGCCACTCTATATCAGAGTAGATTAACAGCTGATACTTCGACCATAGATAACTTCTTAGAAGGACTCCCGTTCCCGCAGATAGAACCCGCGCAAGTGCAGGACTTGGGCAAAGACATCGAAATAGGGGAAATCCGTGGTGCCATAAAACGGATGACACGCAATAAAACCCCAGGGCTCGACGGACTACCCATAGAATTTTACGCTAAATACATAGATTTGTTGGCCCCTCGACTAACGATAATATACAAAGAGGCGAGACAATGGGGTTGCCTGCCACGCACTATGCGAGAGGCGTTGGTGGTCCCCCTGCTCAAACCCGATAAGGAGAGCAATGACACAGCGTCTTACAGACCGTTGTCGATGCTCACAACAGATTATAAAATATAAAGCAGCATTCTAGCATCCAGGCTGTTGGAGCACATGCCCATGCTGGTTCATAGGGATCAAGCGGGCTTCATACCTAAGCGCAACACCACTATGAACATTCGCCGACTGATTCGCTTGTTAGAGGAGGACTGTGGGGAGGCCCCCCACCCCATGATACTGTCGGTTGACTTGGAAAAAGCGTTTGATAGCCTGGAGTGGGAGTACCTCCACAGGGCGCTTAGATGTTATGGGGTGGGCGAGAGATATCTACAGTGGACCTCTGTACTATATGCATCTGCATTGGCGCGAGTGAGATCGGGAGGGCTGATATCCCCACAATACCCGGTGGAAAGGGGTACGAGGCAGGGATGTTCACTATCCCCGTTGCTCTTTGCACTGGTAGTGGAACCCCTCGCAATGACGATTCGTACGGGAGCCCATTATAAAGGGTTACGATCCTTGTCGGGGCAACAGTTCATCTCCCTATACGCGGATGACCTTTTGCTCTTCCTAGAAGACGCAGACGGAGCTCTGAGGGGTGCTGACACCGTACTGACCACCTTCGGCGAGATATCGGGCCTACGGGTGAACTGGTCTAAGACGTGCTTATTCCTAATGCGCAAGAGTGAAACCCAGCCCACTATGACCAGGGCGATCAGATGGGAACCTAGCTGTCTGAAATATTTAGGGGTCTATATTTATCATACCCCAGCTGATGTCTTAGAGGGTAACATCTCTCACAGCATCAGAGCGCTTAAGGGTAGTATGACCTTTTGGACCACCTTCCCACTGTCGGTAGCGGGTCGTATAGACTTCCTACTGCATGCGGCGATCACGCGGGCCATACAGGCACACTGGAAAGGGGGGGCTTGAAGAACCAAAGACAACAATGGCATGCCAATATGCTATGATGGCGGCTGGGAGGGTTAAAGCAGTCACGTGTCTGTACACCAGAATGCTTAATGAGGGACTTCCTCCGCTGGAGGTGCTTAGAGGTAAATGGGAAGCTGATATAGGAAAGGAAATCCCTGAAACAACATGGACTCAGCTGATGCGCTGGGCCTGGAAAAGTACGCGCAACGCGCGGTTCCAATTAGTACACTTTTATATTTTGCACCGAGCGTACTTGACCCCGGGAAAGATACAAAAATACTTTGCCATAGACGCCGCGGCTTGCCCCAGATGTCAGGCCACTGGAGTGGAGCTTGGCCACATGCTATGGACCTGCCCTAGTTTGACTCTCTACTGGAATTCGGTGGGAGAAACTCTTAATGGAGTGACAGAGCGTTCACTACAGTTTGACATGGCGGTTGGGGTTCTCCACTGGCTCCCACATACTCCCAAAAACAAAGTCACTAGCAAATTTATAGATATGGGACTTATCCTAGCGAAACGCGAAATCACACGGAACTGGAAGGCACGAACGGGTCCAGTAGATGCTAAATGGCGCAACGAATTCCTTAAATGGGCTGGGGCGGAGAGCACTTTGAGATTTCAGCTAGCGCGGCGAAGCAGAACGATAAAGCTTTAGAGTCTGCGCAAGCGTGAAAGGCCTTGGTACAAGCGATACGTGATTATAACACCAGTAGCGACTCGGAAGACTGATGTCACGACTGAACTGCTTCCCCGTAACACGACAGGTTCAATGCAGGTTTTTCCTATCTGACGGTCCCAATGTTCCAGACCCACAGCGACTATCCTAATACTGATGCACCGATGGCGGAGTCGGGAGGGAGGGGGGGAGGAGGGGGTTTAAACTTTGATTTCTATTCCTCCATACA
Organism: Lissotriton helveticus; assembly: GCF_964261635.1. Taxonomy (NCBI): domain Eukaryota; kingdom Metazoa; phylum Chordata; class Amphibia; order Caudata; family Salamandridae; genus Lissotriton; species Lissotriton helveticus. The sequence goes on from NC_136061.1 coordinate 404,201,712, forward strand.
CTAAGGATACAATGGACTGGATAAAGAAGCCTCCTCGGGTTTGTATCCAGTTGACCAGGATTGCCTCAATGCCAACATCCAGCTTGCATTGAGGGGCCAAGTGGGAGGGGAGAGACCGTAGGCATGGTTCAGTAGATACCTTAATGTTGGGTCCCAGGGGTAGATTTGTTTGTTTGTTGGGGTACCGGGAGGGAAAGAAAGGCAGATGTAGAATCCTCGAATGCCGGATGTAGCAATGATAATATGAAGTGCGTAGACATGTTGCGGTTCTGATTATTGCCGCCCGTCCTCCGGGTTGTGGGCTAAATGGCTGTGTACACCAAATTTCTCTATATCGTTGAATCCAAATGTTGATTGTGTAACTTTTGACCGGCATAAATGTGTAAAGATCATCTGCAATAAAAATATATTTAAAAAAAAAAAGAAAAATGATGTTCTGGTTAAGGGACTTAAGGTCCATACAGAAGGGGAGTTTGCCATACTTTTTCTTTGTGACAATGACTGGAGAAAGCAATTCTAAGACCTCCACAGGCTCAATTACATCTTGCTTCTGCATGACATCTAGCATTTCCTTGACTTCTTTACGAATGGAGATGGGAATCTTCCTTAAGGCATGCTTCATAGGATGGGCATCATCCTTGAGTTTAATTTCATGAACATACCCTACTAATCTTCCCAAATCCACACGAAAAACTTCATTGTATTTGGACAAAACAGAATCAATAGTGGGGAAATCATCCAGAATCAAAACTTGTTCAGATGACCTTGGATCTAATATGATATATAGGTCATGCTGCTGTGCCCAACCAAGGATAGCTGGCCCATTATTAGAAATATACACCTTCCCAAAAGCAGTTCAACCCTTAAATTAAAACTTTGTTTCCATGCCACCCCTAATAGAAATGATTTCACCGCTGTACCCTTTGGGAGAAACATCACTATTGGTAAGAGGGGTATTGGGCCAACATTCATTAAAAATACGAAGAGGAACAATGGTGAACATAGAGCCAGGGTCAATCAATAATGCTACAGAAACACCATTCAATGTAAAGATAGCTCTGGGTCTCTGTAAAGGGCAAGAACAATTGTCTTCAACACACAAAGATATATCAGGAGCAGCACATTACTCATCAATAAAAGCAACCCTGTTTCATAAAGAATTTTTACACACTTTGCTCAAGTGCCCTGTCTTCCCACATTTTTACATGTTTTGTCTCTTGCAAAACACCCAACAAAGTCTGTAGCATGACCAATGCTGCCACATCTATACCAACCAGATAATTTACTCTTGTTGTCGCTAGGTAACCTAGATTTAAAGCTGGAAGAGCTGGGTGTAATTTGTTTACTTTTACAATAATTGTCCACAGAAACTTCTTTTTTAGAAACTAAATTAACAGTGTCCACTTTTTTAAATTCAAGGGTATGCATCTCTTGCATACATTTGTCGGACTCCTCCACAACCTTGGCAATAGCAATGCCTTCAAGTAGAGTAGTATTCTTGGCAGCCCAGAGCTTCTACTGCATCCTCTTGTTCTTACACTGAACGATTAACTGATCCCGGATAAGTTGATCGGTCATGGCACCAAAATCACACTTGACGGCAAATTCACATAGGCGAGTAACAATTTGGTCAACAGACTCTTTCTCCTTGTGGGGTAAAGTATAGAACTTGTGGTGTTGCATGACTATATTAACTTGTTTGCTATAGTACTTGGAAAGTCTCTGTTTTGCTTCAGTATAAGGATTGTCAGCCAACAGCACCCAAAAACTCGGGCAAGAATTTGAAAGCATATTCACCTGCCTTGCCTAAAGAATTCAGCAGGAGAGCTTTCTTCCTGGACGCGTGGAATCTGAAGCTATAGATGGCTTCAAGATAGTTTTTAAAGATACCAATCCACTCCTCCTACTCAATAGATGGAGTGTCGCCTTCAACCAAAAATGCAGGAGGAGGTGCTACCATTTGACTAGCAGCCATAATGTAAAATGAAGAGGAAAATAAAAAATTAAATTAAAAGAAGAAGAAAAATAAATAAGAAAGGTGTAGAATGTGATGAGCATGAACAAGGTGTGCAAATCACAACAGACGAAATGTAAATTTACTACAGCAAAGTAAAGGTGTGCAGATCACCGTGGAAATCTGCAAATAAATATTATGGATAACAGGAGTATGGTGTGCGGGTCACTGTGTTGACCAGCAAAACAAAGAGATTAACGTAAACACTGTGGTCTGCAGATCACCGTGTCTACCTGCCAGTTGCCAGTGTAAAAAAATATATATATATAAGCATGAGCGATTTGGCCCAAAGAAATATACTGACAATGCGGTGTGCAGATCACCATGTGGATCTGCCAAGAATGCAGAACAGAGCAGCCATGTCGTAATGAGGCACAGAAAAATAGACGGCTGCAACAATGTAACTCTACCGGAGAGAAGGGCGGCGTTGAACTCAAGGGAGGCACAAAATGGCCACACATCACGTAAATAAGCCCATGCCAAAATGTATCCGACGGTGGTGTGCTGAGCAGGATAGAAGTTGTTAGGTAACGGTGCACCTGAACGTTCAATCAGCTGATGTTGCGGACGATCCGTAAACAGCCGAGGTTGCTAGGTGACTCTCGCAGGGATATGAGACATGCAGAAGAACAACAAACAACTCATCAGTGAAAATGGCAAATAAATAACTTAAGAGTACCTTTCAATAATCGCTAAGACATCCGGGGCCAAAGTCATCTGGATGCTGAAGGTCCATGACAAAATACCTGACGAGAAAAAGGGTAGATGAGAAAGGCGTGAATTATCTCCCGCTGTCGAAGGACAGAAGTAGAAAATCGTTGCTAAAATGTTCAAGTGGTAATTAAGGAATGAAGCGAAGTGTCAGGTCCAACAAGGTACGTTTATTTGTGGCCTTCGCAAGAAGGGGATCCCAGCCTGCTGCCACCAGCAACCACCTCTTCGAGAATGCCGCCCACACCCGGAATTCGGTAGAATTCCAAGAACGCTACGACAGCCCGCAAGACACAGCAGCGAGAGAGCACCAGGTAAGAAAACCCATCACAACACTCAGCTGCTCCTCCTTTCCCGATACCTCTGCTACTCCTTGCGGGCACGCTGTGGACTGTCTTAGTGCTTTTCCATTCGCCTGTGGGCTTTGAGTGTTGTTTGACCCACTGTCCCTGGGGGTTTCTGTAGTGAGTTTAAGTGTTTTGCAGGTGCCTCCGAGTTTCCAGATGTGGTTCTTTGGAGCTTGACCCAATGGTGATTTTGTTCATTTATTTTAGGTGTAAAAATGGGGAAGAAATTGGAACTCTTAGGAGCCCTTGGGCAGTTGGTTTGATTTCAGATGTATGACATCACAATGCATACTTTTACTCCGCATGCCATTACAGCGCAGTTTTTACAACGCAAGTCGTTACAACGACTTGCGTTGGGGGGCGCTGGATAGTGGAATAGTTTAATTTTCTATTCCAACTCCAGTCCTCGTGGATAGTAGGGAAGGTGTTGGATAGAAAATTAAACTATTCCCTATCCTACAGTGCCCTCCAGCGCAAGTCGTTGTAACGACTTGCGTTGTAATAGCTGCGTCGTAATGGTAGTGCGGAGTAAAAGTTGCGTTGTAAAGGATGTTCCCCTTGATTTCAGGTGCTTATTTCGACTTTTACGCTTCTTTTTTCTTTTCCTCTTGGAGAGTGGTCTGTCATCTCCACTGGTAGACTGGTTACTTTCGGAGGGGTGTTATTGGTGTTCTTTGAAATTACCTCTGTGTACGAGACATTAAGGAAAGAAGAATACAAATCAAAAGAAGGAGCGATTGAAAGTGGTAGAAACAAGGGCAAAGATAGGGCCATAATTGCATTATATAGTCATCTTCCTATGCAATAAAATTGTCCATGCAAATACAAGTACTGCGCACGTTTCTGTATGCTAAGTTAACGGACCACAGCTCTACACAATATGAGCTCCAACACACACAGAGCCCAATGAAGCTCACCACCATTATCGAGGAACCCCAGATCGATCTCCAGAGCCCCAGTCTAAAATGGCTATGTGCGTCGTGATTCAGCCAGGAAACCCAATAGGACGAGGGCACATGATGGGGCGGACTGCACTAATAATAGGAACAACAAGCATTGGCAAAGACAATATGTCGTGCCTATGCAAGACCTATTGGCTTTTCCAATGTGTTTTATCCATAATGGACACCAGCATGGCTACTGGTGAGCATGGCTAAAAGGTAGTGGCATAGAGGAGAATGGCATTGAGTGGAGTGTCCTAGAGTAGAGTGGTGTTGAATGTAGGGGAATAGAGTGTTGTGGAGGGAGTAGAGTAGAGTGGAGTGGAGTGGAGTGCAAGGGTATACAGTGGAGTGGCATAGAGTGTTGTAGAGTAGCATAGAGTGTCGTAAAGTGAAGTTGAATAGAGTGTTTTAGAGTGGTTTAAATTGGCATGGAGCAGAGTGTCATGACCTAGATTGGAGTAGATTGCGTAGAGTGGGATAGAGTGGAGTAGATTGTCATAGAATAGAGTAACATAGAGTATCAAGGAGTCGTTTAGAGTATCATGGCATGGAGTGGAGTGTCATAGAGTGGTGTAGAGAGTTGTGGAGTAGTGTGGAGTGGTATAGAGTGGTGTGGAGTAAGGAGGGAGTAGGGTAGAGTGGAAAGATGTATAGAAGAGGGGCACAGAGTGGAGTGGGGTTGAGTGATTTGAGTACAGTGGAAGAGTGTTGTGGAGTAGATTGGCATAGAGTGTTGTGGAGTGTCATTGAGGAAGAAGAATGTCATTCAGTGGAGTAGAATGGAGGGGCTTAGAATGAGGGGGCATAGAGTGGCGTTGAGTGTTGTGGAGTGCCATACAGACTCGTACAGTGGAGTACAGTGACGTAGAGTGACATAGAATTGAGTAAAGGGGCATGGCATGGTAAAGAGGTAGTTGCGTAGAGTGGGATAGAGTGGAGTATATTGTCATAGAGTGGAGTGGCATAAAGTGGAGTAGAGTGTCATGGAGTTGAGTAGAGTGTTGTAGAGTGGAGTGGCATAGATTGGGGTACAATGTCATAGAGTGGAGTGTCAGGAAGTGGAGCAGAATGGCGTAGTGGAATAGCGCAGTGGCGGATCGTCCATGGGGGTGTTTGGGCTCCACCCCACTGCTTTCTCGCCGGGCGAGAAGGCAGAAACAAATGGTAGTTATTACCGTAATAACTACCATTTGTTTCTGCCTTCTCGCACAGCGAGAAAGCAGAAGTTAGAGTGGGCGGTGTTACTCGATGGCAGGGGGGAGCGGCTTTGCCTACTGTTGTTAATACTGTCTGTTTGGGCAGCCTGAGAGGCTGTCCAAACAGACAGTATTAACAACAGTAGGCAAGCCGCTCCCCCTGCCCTCGAGTAACACCCACTCTCCCTGTCTCTCTGTATGCTGCAGCATACAGAGAGAAATGACGTGGGTAGGGCAGCCGGCCGAGCCAATCACAGCGCTGGCTGCGGTGGAGGGGAGGGAGGCTGCCTGCAGCCTTCCTGTTGACGAGAGCCCAGACGTCAGACGAATTCAAAATCCAGGACGGCGGGAGTCGGGAGTCTGCAGTCTCAGGACTTAAGAAAAGCGGGAAGCCAAAGCCAAGGTAAGTTTTATATAATATTTTACTGGCAGAAAATCCAGGAATTCCCTTCTAGGGTCTCTCGAAATGCTCACATCAAATGCCTGCACACAATTTCACATACTCCCCAGACCTTACCTTTTCCCCCATAGGCTTCACTCAGTTGAGCCCAGATGTTGGACGCTTGCCCCCGATGCCTCACTGCACAGGCTGATATCACCGACATGTCCATCTACACAACACTTTTGGCAAGCATATTAAAATATATTGTCCTGGTAGCAGAACGCGCTGTTGCAGAACATCCACAAGGTCATTTTCGCGGTCTTTTCCCTAGGCCAGAAGACAAAAATGTCACCACTAAATGTATCGACCTCACTTTATTACTGGCCAAATTAGTACGTTCAATGCACGTGAAGTCCCCCTTCTGACCCTTGCTGGCGACATGGAGAAAGTAAGTTATTAATTGGGCTTGACCGAGGATACAGCCCTCCGTAACAAAGAGGGGAGTGCGAAAGAGACAGATCAGAGAATACTGGGTTACCTTAATTCAGAACTTTACAACAAGCAGCAAAGACGATGTCAGACCGCCCTCGATCTCAGAGTAGGTAGGGCACAGCATACATACGGGAACCATCTCCTAACAACTGTGGAGAAAGCATTTAAGTCAACAGCCCCTTTGTCTCGCCTGTGCCAAGTATATTCGATAGCCCTGTTGTTCATCTCCTCCACCCATTCTACCTGACCTAATCCCCCTTTTAAAACGTTAGGCTTAGGGTTCAGCCTAGTGTGCACCTCCTCATCTATTACGTTCTGTATAAGGTCAAGAAAGACTATACTCATCGGTGTGGCAGGTTTCTACGGCAAGGGTGGAAAGGGTTGGTGATTTTTGTTCGAAAGTGTTGGTCTTTGCTGCAGGCATTGTTTTTGAGCATCCATATTTCACTCCTATGTATGTTTGACGTCTTGTCTCAAGAATGCGAGTTTTTATCATACTGACAATACGTTGACATGTATAAGCCTTGTTATGAAAGCTGCTTTTGTATAAATTGTTACAGAATGTAATCCATCCTGGTACTATAGGATATGCTCTTAAGATTGTCAACTGTCTCCTTGTTGTGCTATAAAATATTGAAATTCAAATTAAAAAACTATTGAAAAAAGGGATGTTTACAATTACTAATTTTGCTCGTTTAGTCTTGACTGTACAAACATCCATAGCAGAATTCACTAGTGCTTCTCTTGCAGCAATGAAAGAAAGCAGCTGCATCACCAGGGCCCTGTGAAGGACTATCACTGTTCTATAATAAACGATCTTTGACTAAAATTGGCGCAATAAGATTTAAACATTGGTTCACAGCAGCCCAATTAGGGTTATAACATTTCCGTGATTATCATGAACATTGGGAAATGGTTCTGATATTTACAAGGTTGACCAGGGACTGAGGGGCTTGGATGATGACACAGAACCTTGCCAGGGGCCGGGCTACTCTTTTAAGGGCAGGAGGGCTTATGTGGGTTATTCTTTAGAGGGAAGGAGGGCCTCTGTGGGATGAAATGGGGCATTCTGTTTATAGTCACTGTCTAAATCACTGGATGAAGGGGTGTGTTGAACATGTTGAGGTTTCTTTCACATTCTCTTACTCTCCTAATACGCCTTCCTGTTGACGAGAGCCCAGACGTCAGTGCTTGCTTCATTTTCCCCAACCCCCCAGAACCTCCATAATGTCAGAATGACTAATCCACAAATGTTTTCGCCACACCACTTTGAAATGTCACCAGCCGCCACTGGATTAGCGTGTCATAGAGTAGAGTTGAATGGAGTGGAGTGGCATAGAGGAAGTTGCGTGGAGTAGAGTGGCATATAGTGGAGCAGAGTGGAGTGACATATAGTGGAGTGGAGCAGAGTGGAGTGACATAGAGTAGAGTGTCGTAGACTGGTGGGGTGTAGGATAGTGTGTCGTAGAGTGGCATAGAGTGGACTATCACAACTACACCACACCTCACTCTTTACATCAGCAAAACAAATTACAGAACTCCATCAAAGAGCCCCCCCTGCGGGGCCCAGGAAGCACTGCAGCACTGGCTAGGCGAGGGGCTGCCCGATGATGAAGCATGACACCCCTTGGGGTGCTTGAGGGCCCTTGTTCCTTGGGAAGCAGATTCCCTAATCTGCCTCAGCAGGTAGCTCCCATCCTTTTCCTTCTCTTCTCTCCTTTGCTGGAAACAGCATACCTTTCTTTAGGCACAGTCCCAAAAACACCTGGTGGGGGTGTAATAATGGTATGACAATGGTATGAGAGTCTCGTTTGGATCGCAATTGCAACGGTCGACACCAGTGTACGGTTGAAAGTTTTTTTTTTAAAGCAACGATTGAATTGAAACAAATAGCCAGCCGACATGTGTTTTGTCACCAGGAGTAGTCCTGTGACTCTTCAGGGGTGGGGAGGATACAAAACATGGGGTGAGGGAAAAGTCGGGAAACGTTTGGAAATTCTAGCTGTTGACAAATTACTGGGGTGAAGAGAGGGAGGTTGGAGATTGGAGGGTAATAACGAAAACCATCATCATTGTGTTATCCAAGGCACATGGAGTCTCTCACCTCCGTTCCATTACCTTTTCGTTATTACCCTTCAACCTCCCTCTCTTCAGCCCCCACCCATGACCCATTACTTTGTCTCCTTAGTCTCTGTCGCTTAGGCACACTTTGATGTGACACAACATAATTACCGCAATCACTGTATCTATGTCTTTTGGCGCCTATCAACCCATGAATTTCTTTGTAGAATTTGTTCTAGTGGTTCTCTTCAGTCATTAACGTACCGTCTCAGACGGAGCACTTGACACCCACAATGTCACTTGTGCCCACAAATGCTCACATTACTGTACTCTGTCACGCTACTGATCTCGCAATGTGAGCCACACATGCACCAAAGTCACCAATCACCACGCCTTGTTTCAATCACGCAAACTCCGCCAGCACCTAGGGTGATGCCCTCCCCTTGTCCCACAAGTAATTTGTCAATGGCTAAATTTTCCAAATGTTTCCCGACTTTTCCTTCACCCCATGTTTTGTATCCTCCCCAGCCCTGATGAGTCACAGGACTACACCTGGTGACGAAACATGTGTCGGCTGGCTATTTGTTTCAATTCAGTCATTGCTTTATTAAAAAACACTTTTCAACCGTACACTGGTGTTGATCGTTGCAATTGTGATCCAAACTAGACTCTCATACCATTGTTACACCCCCACCACGTGTGCCCGGGACTGTGCCTAATTTTCCAGTGTGGGTACCTTGACTCACACATCTCTGGGGGTTATTGGGTAACTCCCCCAGCCTGGTAGCACCATACCTAGTTGATCATAGTAGACTCTACGCTAACTGGTCTGAGCGCCATTCTTCCTGATTTCATTAAAAACCACACTCCTAGCTCTCAAAGCATACCTTTCTTTGTGCATAGCCTTAGTGGGAGCGTGGATGCCGGACCTTCATATTGTTGGCCAAACACAAAGCCAATTATTAGCAATGGGTGTCATGCATTCTCATGGAATTTTCAGAATGTCACCAAGTAGTCGTTAGCACACCAGCCAGCAGTACTGTTTGGTGGGCTTCGACCTAAAAACACTCAAAGAAAAGGCCTCTTGGTAGTTCAGATGCAAAGCACTGCAAGCCTGCAAGCCTACAGGAGACATGCCCACAAGACTGAGGAGGATAAAGAATGTAAAACGAAAGCAAGGACAGAGATAGGACCCCTAGTTCTCTGTCTGCGTGCGAAACCTGATGGTTTTCATGGGAATTTTGTATACAACCTTCTAAAACGGTAACACACTTTATAACATTTTGGGCCTTTCGTCATTGGATGAGAAACCTTTCAGATATAGAACATAGGTGGATTACTTTTTTCATTTTTTTAAAGTGCAGAGTCTTAAAACGGTGTAAATCGTATTAGCAAGACATAAAATCTTTTCCAATGGAAAGTGTATCCTAAACAAAAACTTCAGAGGTGCAAGCGCTTTTTTGGAATTGTAACACATGTCGTGTTACAATTGCTAAGGAATACAATGGAATTTAAAAAAAAACAGACTATAGCCTCTATGCAGACATTGTTAGTTTATTGGAGAGAGTTCTTTTTTTCTTTTCAAAGAGTGTTCGAGGAGCACGCGATTAGTTATATTCACTGGTTATAAATGTAATGAAGATGCCTATGATAGAGAATTGGTGTTACAGGGTAGAATTTGTTATCTTCATTTTTGTCCTGTTTGAAGATCTCAGTGTTAAATCTAATAAATACTACCTCCTGCTTGACACTGAAATATTATTTTCTTCTGAAACAAATTTCGTGGGCCTCTTTTAGGACAGGCCGTGCAGTTCGCTGTGTTCTGGAACGTGGTGACGACATGTTGATGACAGGTGGACGGCACCCATTCCTTGGCAAATACAAGGTGAGTTCATAAGCTGAAACTGTGTTTGTAAAGAGGGATGCGATAGGAGGAAAGGAGGGTTTGCTATAGGAGGGAACAGAGCCTTTTACGATCGGGGTCGAGGGGATTTATTTGGTGTAGACTATACATAAGAGGTGGGTGGACTGGCCTGTAGGACATCTGCACACTCCTTACTATGATAATCTGCTATCGGTTGAGGAAATCGCTCATGAGTCAAGCCTTTATCTTAATGTACAGAATGAAGGAATTTGCCACCAGGTGCATGACGCAATCATTATTTTAAGGTGGTCTTGTGCAAAGTGAAAGCGTCTATATCATCATAAAGAAGTGAAGGTGGCAGAGCAAGTGCCTTGTGACGATCTGCCAGACCTCGGGGTTTTACCAAGACACATTAGACATTGATTGAGTCAGATGCATAACCAAAATGCTTGCTTGGAGTGCCTCCACGCCTGTTCTTATGGGGGTCCAGCTTTTTCCGATCTAATGACAGTGGAACAAATGCAATGATGATGTACATAGCAATAAGGTGCACATCATTGGAGCAGATCAAAAGGTAATGGTGTTTTTTTTCTTAATTAAACAATTGTACCTGTCTGCACAATATCCGCGTCATTACTTGACGAGCTGTGGTCCATGTTTCTTCATCTCTTTTCCTTGTAGCCCATTGTAGTCCACACATTATTTCCATATTCGCCATTTGGATTTGTTGAGGATTCCTGAAAATAGTAAAACTGTTTCCAACTTCTTGTGTTTACTGCAGGTGGGATTCATGAATGACGGTAGGATTATAGCAGCGGATGTCGCCTATTACATGAATGCGGGTTGCATGCCTGAGGAATCTATCTTTGTAAGTGTTGTGGAAGCATGTGGTGTTTCTGATTCAGAGAACTGCTATCACATGATGTTTTGTGTATTTCACTCCAATTCCTTCCTTGTTCTTATCCGGTGATTGTGATCTCTCTTGCAGTTGGGACCTACTGTGCCGCTCTATACATGTGCCCTCATTAGTGATTTTCTCTGAAGTAACCCATCTCTTTAGACTAAAGAGTGGGACAATCTCATTAATACCACAGTACTCTTCATCTCCTTACCTGAGGTATCCTGAAATTCCACAGCACCATTTAAATCTGTTCACACCTCCGGGAAAGGGATCCAGGCCACCAGAATGGATCCCCGTGCATTATAGCCTCTGTTACAGTAATACAGTGGATGGGACATATGTTATATTTGAACCCAGTATCACATCCGCCAGGCTCTAAATGAGACCCTAAGGCTGTTCTTGGTCAATGTGAAGGACTGTAGATCTGTATTTTTCTACTTAGGGCCCAAAGTACTAACCTACTTTATTGTCCTCAGTCTCTAATGTCTCTGTGGTGTGATGATGGGGTTTCACTGCTTTTATCAGCAGGAAGGGACTGATGTGCTTTCGGAATTAAAGAGTCATCTCAGGGAGGAGTTCAGTCACAGACTTGAGGGTGCAGCCGCAATTGCTTGGGAAATCATTACCTTGGCAATCCTAAACTATAGAGCACATTGCGGGAGTTACATGTTACATCCCATAATATAAATTAGAGAAAATAATGCACACAAGATTGAGGACAGCAATATATATGATACTTTTCGTTCTCTTCAGTATAAACTTGCTAAATACACATTCCTGTTTCGACAATTTGCCTGCCATTGTGGAGTGGTGTGGCTCACTGGTTAGAGGCGGCAGACCCGGAACCAGAGGACGGCTCGGGACCAGGGTTCTATCCCCGACGCAGCAGGGTCGTGGACCAGCGTCAGCGGACTCAAGAATTCTCGCTTCGGTGCCTACTCTAACCTGGGATCACACTCGGCAACTCTGGGCAACTCTTGCCTCATCTCCACAACGGCCCCCCACATACGCCGGGGATGCCTGGTTTCAGTAGGCACCATCTCACAGGGAAAGCCAGGACGGGTTCCCCAGCGGTCTACAGCGCAGAGATACTCCTTCGGGAGTCAATTCTAGCGCTTTAGAAACCCACAATTAATTAATTAATTAATTGTGTAACACCCACCTGTGAGTCAGATGCTACACAAATAAGTCTTATTTTTTTCAGCCTTGGCATGGCAGCCCCTTGAAGCAAAGGAAAATGGCCGTTTTAGAACAAAATGTAGAGGGTCATTTAGACTCTAGACGATGGTAGCTTGCTATGCTTGCAGATCGGCGGTAGCCATTGCTACTTCCTTCTCACCGAAGGACCGCGGTGCTATAGAAGCCCTTTTGTGAAAACTGAATGCCATATATACTGCCATTTTGTTGTGTCCTGCTAAGCATTTTATTTTTTTCTTACAGAAACCATGTCCCCAAAACAGTTTGTTTCTGAAATGTAAAAAACCCAATGACACTATCACTCAGGGAGTTTTCTCATGGTACGTGGAGGACAGTGTTGATTTCCCTTGAATGGCAGGAAAGATCTGCATTGGGAGATCCAATCACCTGTGCATTAAGGCAACTACCCTCTGGAGGACAAGTCACCACCAGTGAAGTCAGAGGAGGTTTGACAGGCAGACAATCAGTGGCTCCTCCACCTCTTAGTTGATGTGGGAGGTACACGTTTCGGGGGGCGGGAGATCCCTTCTGTCCCTCCAATCTCTAAACATACCCCTTAGTCTTTTCATGACATATTTGTTTCCTTAATAAATGGATTCTGTCTTTGTTGAGTAATGCAAAAGTTGTTTCATTTCATTATTGCATTCTCTCTTCATGGTTATTTGTATCATGCAGCCCACGTGTATATTTTCACACAGTCGAAGTAGAATGTAAATTACGTTTTATATCACTGTGCAATCAATGAAGCCCTTGCCTTGAAGTTTCTCATATCCATTAAATGTGAATTACATGTTTTTTTTCGCCTCCATGTTGCACATGCTGCCAATTAAGACATGGTAAGATATATTGTGGCCCTTGAAACAGCCATGCTGTTTTAAGGGCCGCAGCTTTGTTCTAGTGTTTTTGACCATATACTGGTGATTGCTAGGTGATCAGCCAAATGACTCTTTTTTTGACAGTGGATGGGAATGCTGAGAATTTGCTATATATATTGACTCGAGTATAACAAAGTTAGTCCGTGGTAACTTGAATCTTTTGGGAATGATCCAGATTAGGAAAAGGCCTTTAAGAGAATTCGATGAAAAAGTCAATCTTAAATTTTAATTGCAAAAGCCATCTAAAGGGGTAGGGTAACTGCTCATTCAAAATAGACCTTGGGTTCTGTACTGCTGCTGACGCTTGCGCTGGTGGAGAATCTAGAGCGGCATACCTTAATTGCTATGTTAGAGAACAGATTTATGATAACCTATATGTCCATCTTGGATGGATACAGTTTAAGAACATTTTGGCTTCGTCTCATAGAATTCAAAAAATCATATTTGAAGATTTTTTGCAACAAAAATGTAATTGATACTGTACAGATTAGCTAAAACAAAATGCAAAAGTTCTTTTTTCCAAGTGAAAATGGTATAATATGTAATAACTGCACATTTAATTCAATTTCATAATGGTTTCTATTTTTGTATCTTAAGGTGGTGGAAGTTGCCTTGCTGTCTATGGACCATGCCTACAAAATTCCCAACCTTCGGGTGCAAGGCTGGGCATGCAAGACAAATCTGCCATCAAACACTGCATTCCGAGGTTTTGGGTACCCCCAGGCTGCCCTGGTAACTGAGACGTGGATAGATGCAGTTGCAACCAAATCTGGTTTGCCACCAGAGAAGGTGAATACTTCCGAAGTAGCCAAATAAGTCAAGAGTTATTTAAGTTTCTTTAAATTAATATTGCCTGTTTTAAATTTTCACCATATGTGACTTTCCAACAGAGTTAGCATTAACTGGTTCACAAACAACCCTATGAGGGCTGACTGGCATTAAACAGTGGGATACACCAATGCTTTGTCTCCCAGCTATACCCCAGGCCGAAGGGCTTGAAGGTGACACAGCCTTTGTAGACCTGGCCCTCTTACTAGCTAAGTGGCAGATAACTAGTCTCATGGGTCGCCCCAAGTGACTCACTGGCGGGAGGAGGTTGCGCAGTGGGGACTCGCTCACTATGGGGCAATACACAGGGAGGAGTACAGGGGGCTCTGGAAGAAACACATCTCACTTGAGTGGGATACCCTTCTAGAACAATTTAAGGCACAAAACGATGTACTGGGGGAGGAGTGATGGCCGGCGATGTCCTCCCCTGCGGACATTAACCCACAATATTGCACCCTTCCCCTTTTTGGGAGAACAGCTGGGCTTCTAACAACCCTGTCTTCCCCACCTCACCGGGCACGCCACCCTTTCTCTCCCCCTGCCCCACAATCTGGACCCTTTTCCCTCTTTCTTTATACAATGACGATTTACATGTTTTCACATGCATTCCCACACAGGATGCTCCGTTCTTTTACGGTTAGGTAACACAGTTCATTGTTCGGTAGGAGGGACAAGTTGGGAGTTGCGATTGCCTTACTTGATGCCAAAATTCTCAATTACTCATGTTGTCCAGACTCTCAGATGTACTCTGTGTATACTATCTGCTGTTACATTATGTACCCCAGAACTGAGTGGATACGCCATGCTTTATGCCTTGTGACTGTATAACATGTAAAAGCAATACAGTTTGTATTAAAGAACAAAAAACTGGTTCACAAAATTCTTTGTGGACATTAGGCTAAATCACTGACACCTCATCACATCAGACAATGCCTAGTACTATACCAACACCATAGAAAAAGTTGGCAACTAAAGTAGAACATTCCTCAAAATAATCAAGCACTGAATCCAACCCCTGCCCAACCTTCATATGCCACACTCCATGAACAAGTGCAACGTCATAAAGCACTTCTTTAGCTGAGGACACAGATGACCCAATAGCACATCGGCCACACCAAAACTACCTGTATTCTGACACACACTCCTCCCTGCTCCATCCCACAATGGCCGTCCTTCAATTCCTTGTCTTTCCAATACCTCTTCAACTTTTTTAACTACCTCAAAGACACCACAGTGAAGATGATGTCTTGCCCTGATCCTTCATCAAAGCCCTCTCTCGAGAATGTCTCTTACCCCTACTCATCATTGTGAATGCCTCTTTCACTCATGGCATCTTCCCTGAAACTATCAAGATGGTCCAAGATGACCCATGCCTACTGACATTTCTGTTTCTCTCAGCCCCAATCGGCACTGTTGATCAATACACCATCACCCACACCCTGTAGTCTTAAATGGGATTCACAAGAAATGTTCTTCGCTTATCCTTCTCCTAGCTATCCGACTGACACCAGTTTGTTCACATGGGCACCTCTAGGCCTCAAATGATCCTGATCATCTGTGGAGCCCCTTGGCCCTCTACTCACAGCCAGCATAAAAAAGTTTGCCAATATGCCAGTGACACACAGGCATATTGGCAAACCTCTCCTATGCTCCAGCCATTCAGTGCCTTAAACAATATTTGCACCTCATCCAGACCTGAATAACCAGCACCTACCCGAAGCCTAAACCCACCAAAACAGAATTTCTGATATTCACCAAGAACAACATACAACAACAAGCCCAAATCACACTCAACAACATAAACCTGGACAGTTGCAAACCCTTTGCAAAGTCTCTCTGATTTATCCAGGACACTGATCTCACCCTCAAGAATCATATTGCCAAGGAAACTAAGAAGGGCTGGAACCCGCTCTCTCTTCTAAAGAAAGTGATACCATTCCTTCAAGAAAGCGACTTCAGAACTGACCTTCACGCCTTTATATAAGAAGCAGCACTCTTCAACCACGGCCTGAAGAATGATGACCACATCACTTCCACACTGATGGAGCTCTGCTTCCTTATCCTGTCGGCTAGGTTTGCAATTATAAAAAACACACATATACCTACTTACTACATACTACTAATGTACACAACAAAACGGAATCTCAAAAATTGTAAATCCTGATTCACAAAATATGCTCTGAGGCTGTTTCTGAGTGTATTTTGTTCTTAACACAAGATAATAGCCACAAGAAATGCTGAATTGTCCAAAGACATAAGAGAGCTTTAATTCATGACACATGAGGCAGTACTGCCTCCTCATACTAGTTTACCATGTAATCATAAACAATAAAAGGCTCTCCCCAGTCCCTCTTCCTGTTTGTTTTTTAATAGTGCAGATCAAACACAATACTGTTTTCCTGGCCGGAGGCGGGTAGAGAAGTATTAATTGAAGCACATCAATGGCACCGAGGCACACACAATCCTGTTTCCTTTCTTTTAGTCTTTTTCCCTTCCTTTTTTTTATATAATTCTTTTTATTCACTTAAGGCATCAAAACAGAAAGACACAATTCAGATGAATCACATTATAATCCGCAATACATTAGAAAAAGGGGAGGAAGTGAGACGTGGGGGGGAGACAAACACAAAATATATATACATTAGCAGCGTCACGGGGAAGAAGGAACATCATACACTGACTCTCTAGGTGGATACAAATTTCTCCCCTACACTGATTCCATTGAGTCCAGATTGCGGCCCATTTTTTCGAGGACGCCCTCTCGCAATAAAGACAGTTTTTTCTCGAAACATACTTCAATCCAAATCCCTCTTCCAGTTCACAATAGTGGGAGGAAGTTCAGCACCCCTCTTTTGGGCGATATTTCTTTTTGCAATCATATAGCTCAGTGTGATGCACTTTGTTTGCGCATTATTAAAGTCAGTGGGCTCCCATATATTGAGTAGTGCTTCCGGCAGCAGCAAGACTCTGGTGACCTCCTGAATAACATTATGAATCCTACCCCAATACTCAGTCATATGTTGGCACTCCCAGCAAATATGTAAAAAGGTACCTATCAATCGACACTTACGTCTACATAGTCCATCCCCTATCAGTCCTATCTGCCCAAGGCGAGGGCCGGTGACATAAACTCTATGTAGTATTTTTAACTGCAATCTTGCAGGAATTGCAACCACATTTGGGGAGGACACCGCTATTTTCCAATCTTCATCGTCTAGTTCTATTTCGTCTCGTGTCCATTTAACCCTAAGTTCCTCAAGCAAGTCAGCCCTATTATTGATAAGTTTCTCATAAATCAGGGAGTTTGTTTTATCAGGGAGATGGCCATCAAGAATGCTGTCCTCCAGGGGCGAGGCCTCCGGTGGCTCTTCATCTACAGGCAGGGCAGCCGACAATGAATGTCGGATTTGCACATAGCGGAAACACTCAGAGTCCGAAAGCTCAAACTCTACTTGCATTTCTCTGAATGATTTTATCCGCCCCCTACCCCACACTTCCCCTATAGTTGATATCCCTATCAGTTCCCATTTGTCAAATCCCTTAGTGTTCCACAGCTTACCCAATCTTTCGGATTCAAAAAGTGCGGTAGCTAGTGTCAATTTGTCTTTCCATCCCAGTGAGATCAAGGCATCATGCCAGATTTTAACTGCATGTTTTGTTGGTCCCGTGAGGTCGAATCTCAACGGTTTAGAGTACAGTGCCCTGCTGTAGCTATTCCCCAGGAGGAGCCATTTATCCATGGCATATCCGGGATCCTCGCCGGGTCCATATATTCCATGATTAATTGCAGCCAGCTGAGAGGCCCAGTAATAGCGCTTAATATCTGGGAGGGCGATACCCCCACCATACCACGGAAGCGTGAGCTTAGCCAAGGCAACACGGGGTCTTCCCTCCCAGAGCAGACTACGTTGTATCCCCTCAACCTCGCGGAAATAACAGGCAGGCTCTGCATCCAATGTATTCTGAAGGGCATATAAGAACCGCGGCAAAGACATCATCTTGAATAACGCCGCCCGGTCCAACAAAGAAATCGGAAGCCTCCGCCAATGAGCGGAGTCACTTTTAAGCCTACTCAGAGGAGGAAGAAGATTTTCAAAATATATAGCCATCGGGTCCAAGGAGATAAAGATACCAAGATATTTAAATCCATTCGTAGTAATCTGGACGGGACAATTTCGCGGAGGGGCCGGGGTCTCTCCACTAAGAACATATAATAACGACTTCCCCCAATTAATGGAAAGTCCGGAGTTTTTACCAAAGGAAGCCAGGACATCACAGACCACCATAAGGGACTTTCGAGGGGAGGTCAAACAGAGTAGAATATCATCCACGTATAGTGAAATTCGATCCTCCCACTCGGGAGACCATCGAATTCCTCGAATTGAAGGTTCCCAGCGGATCCATGCCGCCAGGGGTTCCAAAGCTATGGAAAAAAGGAGAGGAGAGAGAGGGCAGCCCTGCCGCGTGCCCTGTTCCAACTGGAAGGGCGCCGATACTCGTCCATCAACCACGACCTGGGCGAGCGGTTGAGTATATAATAATTGCACCCAACCAATAAACTTAAGTCCGAATCCAAATTTAGCCAGGACCACCCACAAATAGGGCCACTCAATTGTATCAAAGGCCATGGTAGCATCAAGGGAAGAGACAACAGCTTGTTCTCGCAGAGTATGGGCTCTGGCTATCACACCATGTGGCCTCCTCAGATTCAAAGCAGTATTTCTGTGGGGGATAAACCCTGATTGATCCGGGTGAATCAATCCACTGATCACCTTTACCAGTCTATTTGAAAGGATCTTGGCCAATATTTTAGGCTCCGCATTTAATAACGAAATAGGTCTATACGAGGCACATCTATTTTTGAGCTTATCTTCCTTATGGATCACCACCACCGATACCACTCTCTGTTCTCTGGGTAGGCATCCTCCCTCCCGGGCCTCGACAAACATACCTTTTAGGTAATGAGCCAATCTATCCGGTCTGAGTTTGTATAGTTCATTTGGGAGTCCATTAGGTCCCAAAGCTTTGTCTGAGTTCAACAATCGGACAGCCAGAGCTATTTCGTCAATGGTCAAGGGACTATCCATAAATTCAAAATCCTCCTTATTCAAACAGGGAAGACGTATATCCCGAAGTAAGAGATGTAAGTCCTCCTCTGGCCGATCCGAAATCGAGGCATAAATCGTTTGGAAATGTTGCGCAAAGCTGTCCACTACACTCTGCGGGTCTGTGAGCACCTCTCCCTCATCTGTAAGAAGTTCCGGGACCACGCGCCCAGTTCGTTCTTTTTTGTCAAGCCATGCGATTAGTTTCCCTGCCTTATCTCCAAGATCGTATAATCTCCCCTTCTGCTCCCTATCAAGAGCTCTGGCTCTATCAGTGACCAATGAGTTGTATTCATGCTGTTTTAGGCTCAAAACATGTAGGCAAGCCCGTGTCACCTCCTTCCCCAACCCTTCCTCCAATCTACGAATCTCGGACTCTGCCTCGACAATTTCTTTGTTCTTTTCCTTTTTAGCTCCGGCTATTAATGCCAAAGCATGGCCCCTGATAACCGTTTTGAATGCTTCCCAAAGGGACACCATAGAGGCTACCGATCCTTCGTTCTCTACAAAATAATTATCTATAGTCTTCACGAGGTCCCCACGGGTCATGGGATTTCGGAAATATCATGGGTTAGTAGGGGTAATTCTACCTGCTGAATACGGTGCGATTCGAAACCTAAGCCAGAGTGGAGAGTGGTCAGAGATGCCCCTAGCTAAATGAACCGCCTCACAGATATAGGATACCTGATCCGCTGGAACAAGACAATAATCTAACCGGGAGAGACTACTGTGCACCCCCGAGTGGAATGTGTATTGCCTGCCATCTGGGTGAAATGCTCTCCAGCCATCAACCAAACCCATCGCTTCCATAAAATCAGGCAGCCATCTTTGGGCAGGCCTTATATCTCGTGGGGGATATCTAATCAAAAATCCAGAGACTACAACGTATAAATCACCACCCATAATCAAAAATCCTCCCGGCAGCTCAAGCAGTATTTTCCCCAAATCAAAAAAAGGTAGCAGATTGCAAACCCGGGGGGACATAAACCGGTAAGAGGGTCAAAACCTGCCCCTCCTATCTACCTGAGATCCCAACGCATCGTCCTCTATCATCAGCCCATGTGGAATCTATCACTAAGGAAAGTGTCTTCCGAATCAGGATACCCGTCCCCCTAGATCCAGACGTAAACCCCACATGAGCAATCAATTTATATCCCATTCTGTGCATAGCCATGCATGAATTGCCAACTAAATGAATTTCTTGAAGTAAGACAACATCTGGTGCATGGCGCCTCAAATATTGAAGGGCTACGCTGCGTTTATTCTTGTCCCCCAAACCATTTACATTCCAACTTATAACCTTAAGTTCACTACCCCCCATCATCATAGGAAAAATCAAAATGTTCATCCGGTGTCAATTGCATACTAATCAAAATCAGTACACGGATGCCATCAACAATACAACAAACAACTGAAATGAAACCAAAGACTAATAGAGTGTCACACAATACTACAAAATACTCTTCAACCCTTCTTCTCCCACCCCCCACCCTGCACCCCTGCATGTTGCTTACGCGCATCCCCAACTAGCAGTGTGCCTGTCGCCCCCAGCAATCAAATACTAATCTACAACTAAACAGAGGTAGAAAACCGAGGGGGGGGCTATACTCACCCGCCACCTCACCCCGCTCCCGACTCCATCCCCTCTGCCCTGCTTTCAGATCAATATATTCAGCACTTATTTGAGCACCTTGAATCAGTGAAGAATTATTTACGTCCCTCTTCCCCCCCCGCCGGATTGCACTCCATTACTATTGAGGCCTAATACATTAGTTATACATTATTCTTGATCCCCCAACTCTGCCCATTCCTGGCCCTCTCTTTCAGAAGCTATCACACTGTCTAACCAGTCTGTCGCCACCTCAGGATTTTAAAAAAAACAGGTCTTTCTGTTAAATTCAACTCGGAGCCGGGCCGGGAACACCATTGCATATTTTAGCCCCTTATCCCTCAATCTTTTCTTCACAGAAAGAAAACTCTGCCGTTGTCTCTGAACCAACAGGGTAAAGTCTGGAAAAAAGGAGAGGATCACATTCTCATACTGCAATGGGGGACCATTCCGTGCGGCCTGCAAAATCACATCTCTGTCTCGGAAATTCAGAACTCGTACAATCATAGGTCGAGGGGGCGCCCCCGGTCTCGGCCTTCCTCCTGGGACTCTATGTGCACGCTCCACAGTGAACAAGTTACTAAGACCTTTAGGATTAAGATGTTTAAGAACAAGAGTCTCGATAAACAGATCTGGTGTTTGGCCCTCTGATTTCTCAGGAATTCCAAGAATACAGATGTTATTGGGTCGGACTCTTCCTTCATACTCGTCTAGCTTACGATCCATAAGAGTTCTCGATTTCTTTAGGTCCTGCACCTCTTGTTGCAACTGGCTTACATCATCCATTAGGCCGTTTGTTTTGAGTTCAAGTGATTTGACTTTCTCGTTAGTTTTTGAGAGGTCCGTGCGGATTAACCCCATCTCAATGGTGACGGTATCTAATTTGGCGTCAAGAGCTTCCATCTTCTGGCCCAAGGACGCTTGCACACCATTGATAGCTGCCATAAGATCCGTTAATGTAGGTTCAGCTGGATCCTCTTTTCTCATTAATAGCGTCTTTTTGATCTCCCCCGGGGAACCTTTAGGGATAGTGTAGCGATCAAGTTTATTAACTTGGATTGTCTTGGACCCCCTGGAGGATCGGG
This sequence comes from Lissotriton helveticus, assembly GCF_964261635.1. NCBI lineage: Eukaryota > Metazoa > Chordata > Amphibia > Caudata > Salamandridae > Lissotriton > Lissotriton helveticus. The sequence continues at coordinate 404,223,323 of NC_136061.1, forward strand.
ATGAGGGCTTATCCGGATCCATTCGTGCAGCCATGTTGCCACCTATCACTGGATCCAGTTGGAATGAAAATATAACCAACACAGGGTTTTCTAGTACTTTGTTTCCTGAACGTCCGCCGATGACAATACTTAAGGTCGTCTCCACCTTACACCCGTTAGTTCACTTCAATTCTTACAGGCCGGACCTCTCCTCATAGAGTGCAAAGGCGCTCGAGCAACAACAGGAGTGCAAAGGGGGTATAACCTCCAGGAGGATAGTCAAATGAGGTGCCGCACCGAAGGACACAGACAGGAAACCAGGCTCTCCGATATACAATTCTCCCGTCCTCCCCTGCTCAATTTGCACCAAGCACGCCTTCCAGTACCCCATGGTCTCCCAGAGCGATACCTCCGCAGCCAGTCCTTCAGTGTTGCCCAGGCCACCACAAGTCCCGCTCACATTGCGGTTACGGTCTTCCCACAGCGTTCCAGTGCAACAGAAATTACCTGGTCCACAGCGGACGGCCGACGAACATTCCAGAGACAGCGTGCCGTCATCCCATACCACTCCACGCAGATGTCCCAATTAGTTCGAACGAAGACCGCTTCTAGCGAACCTGCAGCACTCTCGTCAGTCAATCAGCCCCCGGATCTTAACTCAACTGCCCGCTACCATCTCCCCCGGGGTCGCAGGGTTATATCGCAATCTTCCCAGATGCCCGGTCAGAGCACGTATGAGCCCCCGCGGTGCCATCCCAGACACATCGATCTCCATGGAGCCATTTAAGCAGCTCCAATTCAGCACCCGGGGGGGGCGGGGGCGGAGGGATCATCTTCATCTTCTTCATTCTTTGTCGCTCCGGCCCCTTCGCATACCCCACCAGGCAGCAAACTCAACAGGTGGCATACAGTGGTGGTGCAGTCTTTCTACAATATTGGACAAAAAAGGGGGTGGGGTTCCTCACCCGCGTTCCCCCACCATCTGCCGCGCGATCTCGGCAGAGGCAGCAGAGTGTAGTCCCAAACAGTCACTGGTGCACACTCTGGGACGGGCGACAGTTCTGTCTTCTCAGAATATTACGCCGTATATCACCATCCGCAAGGCAGGGGGCGTCAGCTCCAGCAGCTAAGCCCAACTAGCCGATGCAAGCTTCGAGCCGGGACGGCACCTCTCACGGCCCCGTTGTTGTTCACTTTGAGGCCGGCCTCCACCCTCACGCGAGGTCCCGGCTTTCAGTCCGGACCGGGCCCCGATCTTTTGGGCGAGATATCTCCGAATTCCGGGCTCGTACAGCGATTGGGAGAGCAAGTAGAGGCGTCGCTCACCGAGCAGAGGGTGGCAATTTTCAACAGGATAGATTACCGGATACCGATTTTAGGAGCGGAGATCGGCGGAGCCGAGTCTTCACACAACCATCTTGGTCGCTGGCTTGGCTCCTCCCCTCTTTTTCCCTTCTTAAGTTCCCAATTAATAGTAGATGATTCCAGTCCAACCATGAACGGTACACAGTTCTCTTTTGCGCACCCCCGCCTCTAAGGGCAACTCAAACAGCCACAAGAGTTGGCCACCTTGCGGAATGAAAGACTCGTACTGTCCAGTGGTCTCTGAAAGGAGAGCACCCCTGCAGCCCCTCACAGAATTAAATATAGCTTAAAGAAGCATTGGCAAAACCCAACAGGCCTCGCCTTTGAGACCTCTTGGTATGGTCAATGGTTTTTAGCCATGCTGTTCAACATGGCTGAATAAGACAAAAAAGGCCCATGACTTGGCTGGCCACGTCATTTAGTAGGTGTAAGCACCACACATGTACACACCTACAAAAGCATGAGCCTTTTTTCTTTGTCTTTGCTGATCCAAGTTGAATCAGCAAAATAAAAGTAAAAAATATCTAAAAGCATCTTTTTTTAAGTACGGATTATTGGGAGCCAACATTGTAGACCTGGGTGAGAAGAGCAACTCAAGGTAGAAGGGAGAAGTAGCAACGGGGGCGTACACAAGAGTAAGCACAATATGGAGGGGTGGGAGAACACACGGGAGACCACATATACCAAGGAGTGCAGGGAAAGTGAAGTTGACAAGGGAGACAGTTGTAAAACACATGCACTCTTATGGAGTGCTTTACCGAAAAGTAAAAGCTAGTAGAGGAAGCATACAAGTCATACAAACAAAGTAGATGGTAAAGAGTCTATGCTTCATGTGAGGCACAAACACTATTGATACGCTGGGACACAGATAAGAAAGAAGCAAGCAAGAGTGATAGAAAAGCCAGCCAACGCTAAGCAATGTGCATGCTAATTTCTCCTGTATTTTTCTAGTAAGCCCACAATATATCTTTCAGAACAATCTAAAATCAATACAGGACTATACAAATGGTAGGGAGTGCTACACAAGTCCACATAACTTACCAAAATACTATAATGTGTAGAAGGTATTTGTATTTTGTCTTTTGAATGCAAGAAACCAGTTCAAAAAGAAAATATTAAATAACAAACAAACCTTAAGAGTAACAAAGCCCGACCTTGGCAAAGATTTATTTAAAATATCAAAGAGGAACATCCATAGGAAGGAGTTATTCTCTGATTCTGTTGCCAGACTTTGAGTGAATACATCAATAGCAATGGTGGAAGACCCAGGATGTCAGTCTGACCACTTACATTTTTGTAATGCCTATGTATATGTAATTACCTGGGTGGTACTGAACTTCTAATGAGAAGAGTGAGCATGTTTTACCAGCTCATATAAATTTACTTCCGTTGATACCCTGCTATCAGCTTCGAAACTAAGCGCACAAGGTGAGGTGTTTCTCAGAAAACCCAGGGAAAACTAAATTGGCACAAATGATTATCGGAGCTGGACTTTATTTTGTAGTCTTTATAATTTAATACGATCAACGCCAGAACCCATAAACATAAAATATCCATTCTTCTAGAGCCACTCCGAGCTCAGTCAAGCAGAATCGATCATTAGACTGTCCATGCAGCAGCACCTGCTGAGACTTCTAAGCAACCTGTAAAGCCACCACTAATTACCTCGGGAAGCCAGTGCACCCCACAAAAAGTCCTCATTTAACTCTGACTTTTTACTTCTGAGCAGGTATCGAGCAGATTCGCAAAATGACGACTTCATTGGGCATGACCTGCAATGTGTTCCTAATTCAGTTGACTGAGTTCTTCAAAAGTAGCTTTCTTCAGACGCTGGTTATTTTGCGTTTGCTAATCTTGATTTTCTAAAAGGTGCAGCTGTTGCAGAGCAAACATAAATGAGATTGAACACCAGTGGTACTATTCCATGTAGCAGGCTAGTTAGCCATGCCCATCCAGCACGCTAGTGAGCTTTCTATGGTACCTGTGCCGGGCACATCCTCCATTTGTGTTGCCTCTTAAGTCTGGCAGCTGCCTGATTTGTGCAGTATAAATTGGCTCCTCTGGGTCACAGCGCTCCCACTCACTCAAAAAGACAACTTTATGTAGACAACACATATCCATGAAAAATATGAAGGGCAACCACAGCCGGGACCCCAAAGAAATGGTTTAAACAACATACATACAGAAATAACACGAGGGTGCTTTATTGTCAATTCTACTAATAGCATGGGTTGTTCTGAGTTGTTTCAGCAAGGACTATTGTAAAGAGACCCCACAAATTATGCAGAACAGCTCCATAAATAAGCCTGTGCACTGTAAGAGACTTATGGAATTACCTACAAGCAGTAGATACGCTTCACTCATTAACTTATGCGAAAACCTATCTGAATAACCCCCACCACTCACTGCGAGCTACGTGCTGCACTGTACACCAATGCGCGCAACCTTGGCGCACTAATGAAAGAACTAACATAGTAGAGGTTTAACTCCTGAATATTTAAGCAAACGGAGGAACTATTTGTATTTTCTGACTACACACGTCACTGATGAAGGCCAATTAGTCTACACCTTTTTGGGCAGGTTTCAAGAGCTAGGGATGGTCCATATCGGCCACTCCCATTCTTACTTACTTTCCAGGAACAAAGCGCTCATGTTCTCACCTTGGAAATGTATTGCTTGAAATCAAACATCTTGAGTTGTGTTGCCACCTACACATATCCTGCCACATTTAGGGCTTCCAACCCCGCTTCCTCTGTTGGCCAACACACCCAACGTGCAAACACTTTCCTGCCTACAACCCAGCGACACTGAGCTTGTTGAGAGGCTAGCTCTGAGCATGTCCCTCATCTGAACCCAAACAAGCCCCCTCATAATTGGACTTATCATTGTGCCCTGCTGTTGACACTTGAATATCTGGACCCAACAAAGGAACCGCGTCAAGACAGTCAAGGAGGAAAAACAACAACACGCCTTTCTTCCACGGATGAATGTCAACAGGTCCCTACTGAAACACCTTACTTTGGGGCAAACTGGAGAGACCAGTGAATGGAGAACCTACCTGCCGGACAGACGCTCGCTCGCTCGCTCCTGGGGCCCAAACGCTGTAAGTCTCGCCGCCGCTGCATTCCACCTTGCGGCTAGAGACTACAGCTCCCAGGGAGCCTTGCGGCCACTTCCTGCTTCCGGCCACAGCGCGCCCGGAGGCGCTACTTCAACAGGACGCTCCCTCTGTGGAGCGGGGGCAAACTGGAGAGACCAGTGAAGGGAGAACCTACCTGCCGGACAGATGCTCGCTCGCTCGCTCCTGGGGCCCAAACGCTGTAAGTCTCGCCGCCACTGCATTCCACCTCGCGGCTAGAGACTACAGCTCCCAGGGAGCCTTGCGGCCACTTCCTGCTTCCGGCCACAGCGCGCCCGGAGGCACTACTTCAACAGGACGCTCCCTCTGTGGAGCGGGGGCATACTGTTGAGACCAGTGAAGGGAGAACCTACCTGCCGGACAGATGCTCGCTCGCTCGCTCCTGGGGCCCAAACGCTGTAAGTCTCGCCGCCACTGCATTCCACCTCGCAGCTAGAGACTACAGCTCCCAGGGAGCCTTGCGGCCACTTCCTGCTTCCGGAGGTGCTACTTCAACAGGACGCTCCCTCCGCGTCGCGGGACGCGCGCGGGCGTGTGCCGAGCTAAGCCCGGGCAAAGGGCGGGCCCTCTTAGGCCCTCAGAGGCCAGAGGAGGCTGGGCTGGGCCACAGCTCTGACATCTGCAACAAGAGGTGAGCAGGGGGTAAATCATCATGGGGAAGCGTAATAACACGTATACAACGCCTGCCCCTGTTAGTCCCCCTATTCCACCTCCCTCTTTTGAATGTTTACTGGAAAACGCCCTTACAATGGTTCAGGAGGAAATTGTTAACACAGAAAGGAGGATGTCACTGGGTTGCAGCACCATTGACCTACAGTCACCCCAAGTTAGCCCTTTTAATACTCGTCCGCTATCTCCAGCAATTACCATCCTGAAACCATCTACCATGGTAACATCGTTGGAAATGCTGCCTGGAGACAGCGATCCGGTCATAACCATTGCCTCTCAGCCTGACTGTGTTGTACAGTCCGTAACTTCATCTCCGTCAACAAGCAATAAAACTGGCGAGGGCAAAAGGAAAAGGGGCCCCCTGAAATCCACTATAAACGAAAGGTAGCAACCTGTCCGCAATAAAAACCAACCAACTCCGCAGAGCACGTGGACCAGAGGGAAACAGCAACAATCTGAGGGTAACATTGTTAACACCGAAATGCTGCAAAATGCTGACTCGGTTACTCCCATAACCCTTTCTATTGATGACTACAATTCCTTGGGCACACAGACTGAGTTTTTGACTGAGAGCATCATTCAACCCAAGCCCAATGGGAATTTTATCGAGACAATTGTAGACTCTATTTTTAAACAATTGGAATGTCAAATGGTCAAGCAATTTAATATTGTTTTTAAAAGGCTAGATAAATTAGAAAACTTAGTTAAAAAGGAAGAGGTAAAAAGGAAAGGGGCGATTAGTCTTGACCAGCTGAGGGGCGATCGCCTTTTGAAAGACCTGGAGTCTGCTGGCAAGGTTTTCTTGTGTGGTGCGCCTAGTACTAGCAGTATCACGAAGGGCTAGCAGTAGCACGAAGGGCACTCCTAAACCTGCCAGCAGTACCCCAACAGCTAATAATATACCTAGTCACACCAACACAGTGCAAACTAAACCTGCCATTAAAGCCAAGCCCACTCCTCTCGCAGTTGCCGCCTCCTCTAACACCACCGCTACGTCAAATGGCACACGACAGGAGGGCCTTAACACAATCCCTGTGAAACCAGCGGCCCAAAGCTGTAATAACGCTAGGAAGGAACAACCAGCAGCCAGCAGACCCAAAAAAATCTCAAGAACCTGCCCTCCATTTACTACTTGACGCCAGCCCATACGTCTTAGTATTGGCAGGCGTCCCACCCCTTAAGGAGAGACAAGGTGAGTCCTGGGTCCAGCTAAATAATAAGTGTATTGACTGGCTGACCAAGCACAAGGGGGTAGGCCACGACATCTCAAACGAAATTCTGTCTGCCCGTCGTGTAAGTTGGGTTGGCCCCTTACGTAAAGACTTTAATGGGGACTGCATCGTTCTAAACTTCAGGTACCCTGGCACTGCTAAACACATACTTAATCACAACAGTATTTACCCTGGACCATCTACGGTTGTTACTCCCTTGCCTTTGGGCTACTTTTATAGGCCACCACCCAGGCAACTCTTCTCAGCTCCACCGTCCTATCCACTCTTTCCAGCGCCACCGTCTTTCCCACTTTTTAATAGATACACTGCACTAGCAGATACATGTAGTTTGGACTGACCATAAGACATTTCATCTCACATTTCAGCTAGCGACCATACCAATAAGGAAGTCCTCGCAGGTGATTCGTCTATCTGTCCCACTGTAATACCGCAGAATTCTCCAGGCAGGCGTAGGTTGTCATCTGACCCCACCAAAGGTGCTCAGGGCCATGTTTCTACTACAGTTTCAGATGAATTATCAATCTTGAGTTGGAATATTGCCGGCCTCAATGCCAAAATGAACATAAAGTCCTGGACTGATTGGGTTACCAGTTTTGATGTTTTAATGCTGCAGGAAACCTGGTGCACAAGATCTCTACTCCTTGAGGGTTATAGTTGCCATAATCTGATTGTCCCCTCCCCTCCCATTGGTCGCCCCAGTGGGGGTTTATCAACTTGGGTCAAAATTACAGCTGGAGTTAAAATCGAATTACTGCCAACTAATAACCTCCCCCAACCTTCCCCAACCCTAACCTCCCCTCATTCCGTAAACAATTAAAAACACACTTGTTCAATTCTTCTTAATAAAGCTCAGTTCTCTCTCTTTTTTCTTTTTTTCTTGTCTGCAACCTCCCCCATCTTTAACCAACAGGTTCCTTTAGCGCTTGGACGCCTCAGGGCAGCAATTCGCGCTGTTATAAATCCACTTTCATTCATTCATTCATTCATTCATAACAATAACTTTATGGCGTTGAAATATATAGGCGGGTTAAAGTTATGTCTTATTAACTTCTATAACAATGACTTTATAACCCACCCTAACACTGACTTTCTGAAACTGTTTAACTTCATTGATGAAGTCGTGGATGGTCAAAAACACGGCAGATTTCATGGCATTTGCCTGGGAGGCGGTTTTAACGCTCACATCCATCCCAGGACTCCACCCTGTAGGAGAGGAGAAGAATTACTTGACCTGCTGGCATCACGCGATTTAGTTGACGTAATGGAGAAATTAGATACTGATGCGATCAATGTACCTGTCCCTACCTATATTGGGCGTGGGAGCTCTACCACCATAGATTACGTATTTATCTCATCTCTCCTCGAGGATTTCTTATTGAAATCTAAGGTTATTAGGTCCTCGTATAGAGACCACTATCCCATTCTAATTCGCCTTAAATCAATCAAAACCCTGAGGAAGAAAACAGAAATTGGGGCTAAAAATCTAATTGCATCGACGGACAGGTTAAGGGTGGCTTGGAAGGGGATAGACAACCAGGATGTCCTGGCTAGAGTCATCAAAAAACATCCTACTCTAGTCTCGGTTTGTCTATCAACCTCCAGCCGGGGGCTCGACATTGTCAACTCATTTTGTGAGCTCTGTAAGGCAATAAAAACTGAAATTTCCAAACCTGTCCCAGCCCTTATTAATATCAATCCCAGGTGGTTTGACACCTCATGTTCTAAAGCTAACCGGGAACTTAGGGCTGCCCTTACTGCTGCTCCGCGTGATCCGTCCCTGGTAAGGACTCTGAGATCTAGATATAAACACTGTTTAAAAATTCGATCTGAAGAGCTATTAAAAGATCATTGGGACTCGCTTGTCCGCACAGCCGCCATACGAGATGCTGCAGGGTTTTGGAGGGCCGTTAAGAATCTTAGATCATTGGGCTCTAATATCTCCCCTATCAACTGTAATATAACAGGGGATGTGTGGATTGACCATTTTTCTAAGATCTACGATGCCTCTGCGTCTGGTAACCCAATTGAAATCACCCCAGCAATCAAGTCTTTAAACATTTTGTTGTCGGAGGTGGTGGATGCTATTACTGAAAGCGCTGGCGACAAAGCCCCTGGTCCAGATGGCCTATCTATTGACCAAATTAAATCTGAACCAGATTTCTGGGCTCCCTTGCTATGCAACGTTTTCAATAATTTATCCCTCACTACTGTCCCGGAAACATGGTCTTGCAGCACTATTGTCCCAATATTTAAAAAAGGCGATAGACTCGATCCTGGTTGCTATCGCCCCATATCATTAATTGACAATACACTAAAAGTCCCCTATCAACTGTAATATAACAGGGGATGTGTGGATTGACCATTTTTCTAAGATCTACGATGCCTCTACGTCTGGTAACCCAATTGAAATCACCCCAGCAATCAAGTCTTTAAACATTTTGTTGTCGGAGGTGGAGGATGCTATTACTGAAAGCGCTGGGAACAAAGCCCCTGGTCCAGATGGCCTATCTATTGACCAAATTAAATCTGAACCAGATTTCTGGGCTCCCTTGCTATGCAACGTTTTCAATAATTTATCCCTCACTACTGTCCCGGAAACATGGTCTTGCAGCACTATTGTCCCAATATTTAAAAAAGGCGATAGACTCGATCCTGGTTGCTATCGCCCCATATCATTAATTGACAATACACTAAAAGTCCTAGGCAGGGTTCTTTTCAACAGAATTAGTACTTGGGCAGAAGAAAACACCATCTTACACCCCTGCCACATAGGCTTTAGAAGTAAAGTTGGCACGGTGGAGCAGTGCTTGAACCTAAACCTACTCATGGCTAAATATACGATTGCCAAAAAATCACCCGTATATTTTGGTTTTATGGATTTAAGTTCTGCTTTCGATTTTGTTAACCGTTCCCGCTTATGGTCTGTCCTTCTGAATTATGGTCTAGATGAATCTTTAGTTTATTTTCTGGCACATCTTCATAGCGACCTGAAAGCACGTGTCCGTATTAACAATGATGGTGAAGTTTCTAACGATATTTTAATCGGCAGGGGGGTCAGACAGGGTTGTGTCTTGGCCCCCCTGCTTTTTATTTTGTATATAAATGATTTGAGTGTTTCTTTGGCTAAAATAACTAATGATGTTCCGCAAGTTAATGGCAAACCTGTCTCTGCACTTCTCTATGCGGATGATGCGGTCCTTATGGGCCGCACACCCAATGCTTTGCGAATTTTAATCCTGGGTTTTGTCAAATATATGGCAGATTTGGGCCTCTGCACCAATTTTAAAAAATCTTTTATAATGTCTTGCAGCCCTAAAAGCTATAAAATAAGCCATATCCAATCAGGGGACAACATTTTAAAAAGCACCTGCACTTTCCCTTATCTTGGTTTGTTATTTGTAGGCCGCCTACAAGTCATACAGAACTCCGCCGCCAGGCTGGTGTTAAGAAGACCTAGGAGAGCCAACTCGCAAAAGGCACTGGATGCGCTTCACTGGCTGCCTGTGAAGAAACGTGTGCTGTTTAAGTGCCTCCTTTTCTGTCACCGAATTGTCTGGGACAGGTCGCCCGCTTACCTAAAGGATTTAGTCAGCCGTTATGAACCGACTAGGACCCTCCGTTCGGAGGGTGCCGGACTGCTGACAGTCCCCAGGATAAGGAAGGCTAGATTAGGTGGACGATCCTTTGCGCTCCAAGCAGCTCAACAATGGAATAAACTTCCCCTTGTTTTGAGACTGGAGAACAGTGAAGCGCGGTTTAGGGCCTTGCTTAAAACACACCTTTACACGGCGTAGAGCATAGGATCACATGTCATGCTGTTTCATTGATAGCTCCAGCGCGGGGACACGCCGCGATGGCGTTACTGAGCGCTTTACAAGCTCTTTTATTATTATTATTATTAAACACTGGCTCCTGGCAACCACATGTTGCTCAGGGAAGGAATAAAATGAGTAAGGCTATAAATTCCCTAGCCTCCCTTCGCCAACCCAACCAGGCAGACGTGATTATGTCATTGTTACAAATCTATAGAACACAATGTTTTCCTGTAGGTACCTATGGTGCTGAGGTGTGGGGTTATTCTAACTGTACCCAACTACAGATTGAAGAAAATAGATTTTGTCGGAAGATTTTGGGGGGGGTCATTAGTGCACCAACTCATATTTGTCACAGGGAACTAAATCTCCATTACATAGAGGACTTCATAAGATCCCGACCTCCATTGTTCTGGATAAAAATCTGGTGTAATCATGCTGCCTCCCTGTCACGTGATATTATTACGGACTGCTTAAATTGTGAGAAGGCTAACTTTATACCTTGGTTTAAGGCTGTGGAAAATAGTTTATCGAGTGTGGGGCTAGGTCATCTTTTTACATCCCCGCAACTGATTAACCACACGCACAAGAACCTAATAAAAAAGGCCCTTTACGATTCCTACCGTAAGGAGAGGCTAAGGCGTGACTCGGCTAAGCCGACCACAGTTAGATATACTTCCCTCATGAAGCCAAGTGATAAACCATTTGCTCTGCCCCAGGGCTACCTCCGCTTAAAGCTTGGCAGGTGGAACAGGAGTTTGCTATTTCGGTGCAGGGACGGAAGCATTATAAATCTACTCAGCTTCCCGTTAGGATTTAACAAAAATGTGGAAAATCTAAGCTGTCCCTGTAATATAGGCGGCAAACAAAGTTCGCTTCATTTTATTTTCTTTTGTGGTTTTTACAGAATCCACACTTTGCACTTTCTAATGCCGTACTGTAGAAAAAACGCTCTGATGGATTTTAAATGAGCTTTTAAAAAAAAAATGTATTGTTGGAAACGGATGAGGCCATTTTTAGAGTGAGCTGCTTTCTTAAAGCAGCTGTACGGTCCCGTGCTTCTCTGTTAATTGACTGAAATACTGGCACTATGCATACTTTGCACTGTGCTCATTGCACATTGTATATTTTGCACTAACGATTGCATTTTTGCACATGGAAAAAGTTGCATCGCTATGAATTTGTAATCAAATGGGACGTAATTTGTGTTTTTATTTCTGCTGGATTTTATGTGTACTTTTATGGATGTTTGACAATCCGAATAAAGATCATTTGACATTGACATTGACCTTACTTTGTACTTCTATGCCCCGCGGACCGTCTTTCATTGGAGTTATTTTGATAAAGTTAATCAGGCATGACGGATTCGTTAATTTAGTTTGCATTTCTATTTTTAAATGAATCTGAATACAAAATGGCAATGCCATACATTGATTAGCCTTGTGAGTTGATAGAAACGTATATTTAAAACATATGCTTTGTTTGTTATTTTCTGCGAGCGAAAAATGCATTTATTGAACTTCAAGCTTCCTTCGCATCACAATTTAAGCAAAGACTAAGGGCCTCATTAGGATGACGGGCAGACTTTGCCTGCCCGTCATCCCACCGTAAATCGGGACCGCCCGCCAAAAGGGCGGGGGTCCCGGGGGTGCTATTAGGATGTGCCCGCCACTGTGGCGGGCACATCCTGTATTTTCAGCATTGTGCCGCCCGCCACAATGCTGAAAATGCACTTTCACATTGTCATTTGCAAAGCGGCAGGCACCGCGCGGTGCCTGCCTCTTTGTAAATGACAATGAAGGGGGGTACCACAGGTATCCCCTATGTGCACCCCCCACATGTACTTCACTCTGGGGGCCCGCAGGGGTCCCCCAGAGTGAAGACCGCATGCCTTTCCGTGGCGGCATCGCCGCCGCGGAAAGGCACTGTAAACCAGACATCATAATATGGCTGGCGGTGTCTGTTAGACACCGCCACCATATTATTCCTTTTCTGCCCCGGCCGCAAGGCGACCGGGGCAGAAAAGCGGCGGACGGTCTTTCCGTCCGCCATGGTCCCCCCTGCCATCCTAATATGGCGGGGGGAAATCCGGTTATGATCTCGGGCGGATTGCCTCCACCAGGCTGGCAGTGGCTACCGCCAGCCTGGCGGAGGCAATCCGCCCGATATCATAATGGACCCCTTAGAGTGGCAGAATTATCATGAAGGTAACATTTCCTAAATGGCGTATGCTACAGAGAGAAAAAGCCCCTATTCAGTAGGATTTTTGGAATCCTGCTTTGGTTCCATCGTACGTGTAACTAAACCAATGTACTCATATTTTACCACAGATACCTAGAGTACCCCCAGGGCACAGCTTTTGCGAAGTGGCACACGATGCCCCTAGGGCCTGAGCCTTGTACTGAGGTAAATATATAGTTAATATGTATGCAGTAAACAATGTGATCAGTTTTATCTCCCATTCTTTTGCAGATCAGAGAGATGAACTTGTATAAAGGGATCGATCGGACTCACTACAAGCAGGAGATCGATGCTCGCAATCTGGTGAAATGCTGGAACGAGTGTATGCAGAAATCAGCTTACCACAGTCGGCGAGAAGCTGCAGTGGAGTTTAACAGGCAAAATTTCTGGAAGAAGCGAGGCCTTTCCATCATCCCAATGAAATTTCCTATTGGATCTATGAAAAAGTCTTTTGGCCAGGTAAGTTTTCTATAAGATTTTGAGGTAGCTGATTTCCAAGCGGTGTGCATTTTTTACAGGGTTGGACTTTCTATTGACAAAGAAGGAGGGGTTACATCAAGTTACTCAGACTCCGTTTTTAATGGCTGCTGAATATGGATCTTCCAAAGTCGTTCAGGGGTAAGGCAGATCCTGTACAGGTATTTGGGTTGGAGTAGGCTTAATCTTACTGATATGGCTATCTCTCATGGGGGTATAAAAGATACCCCCAGTCCTCCTCCTCCAGTGGATGCAGATCCATGACAGTCTAAAGCATTAAAAATGAGAGTCCAGTACATTCTTGAGATGCCCCCCTTTATCCAGTAACTAATTTAACTTCAAGCAGATTAACCATAGGGACAGACAGCCTTGGCATCCATCTGATATGCCTCGAGGACAGGTTTAATTAAAGTTATCTATAGAATTGTGGCTTATGAAATTCAAATTCCTCTTGCAGCATTGGAAAGGAATTCATATGATCCTCTCCCCAGATATCGCATGGTTGTAAATGTTTATGCAGTTCCACTTCCCAAACACTTAGGAGTCGTTTAGAATGTAGGGCGGATCGCCACTGCTTGCATGGCGGTGGCGATCCGCCCTACATTCACTCCCGACTGCCACCCATTTCCCCCGCCAATATGGCGGGGAAACCCCGGTGGACGGAAAGACCATCTGCCGGTTTTCCACCGGTCGACCAGTCGAGCGGAAAAGGGGCTATATATGGTGGTGGTGTCTGCCAGACACCGCCATCCATATTAGCATGGGCAGCGGTGCATGGCTTTCCATGGCGGAGACTCTGCCATGGAAAGCCATGCAGAGTCTGCTTTCGGGGGACCGTTGCGGGCCCCCAGGGTATTGGGGGTGGGGGGTGCACAAGCGGGGTACCTATGGTACCCCCTACATTGTCATGGACAAGGTGGCAGGCAGCACCCACCACAATGCAGGGAATAGAGGATGCCACCGCCACGGTGGCGGTGGCATCCTTATCGCCAGTGCGGGACCACCGCACCACTGGTGGCCGGTCCCAGCACCGCTAGGGTGGTCCGCCCGCCGACCTAATCAGGCCCTTAGAGTTTGACTGATTGTATCAAACATGTCCCTTGCCACTAAGGGTATTCCCATGTGAGTCTACCATAAATAATTCAACTCTGTACGTTCAAATAGGTTTAGTTTGAGACGAAAGGCATTATGTTCCCTATTCAAAGTGACCAGTTGTAAGAGCCAGGTATATTCGCATTTCCAGTCCTCCATCATGTACCATCCATTTATCGAAAACAAGTCTTAGTTGTTTGCCCACCAATAGGAAGTATTGTGCACAGACTAGCACACTGTACAAGAACTGTTGAGAGATCTCATATAGGTAGTGTTTGAGAAATTAAATCATTTTGGATAGCAAGATGATTTTATACAAATCTATCCAGTCAAAATTGTTGATTTTTTACCTTGTTCCAGCCCGTTAAGTTCCTCTTCATTGCCTCCCATAAATAGCAAGTTTTGTTTTGAGGGTTATGGGGATACCCAGGTATTTTAAACTGGTGATCTGAATGCTGACCCTGGTTTGCCAACTAATTTCCTGCCTACCCACATAAACTGGGACCAGGGTTCATTTGCTCAGTCCATCTCCAGTACCCAGCTCTCCCCATATAATTTAGATTTTCTATCAATCTGTGCTCGATCGATCAAGGGTCATGCTTGAAGAGAGACATTTAATCTATATATGAAGATATGCAGTACTCAATGCCCCATTCCATTAAAAGCCCCACACTAATGCGTCACTCCTAATCTTGGCCATCCCTGGCTGGTACTTCTCCTGAGTGGGAAGGGGTAAGATAGGACGCCATTAGTCCGATCCCAGACTGGCAGGTTGTTGTAAAGTATGCCAATGTAGGTTTAGAAGTGGGGGCCAAAACTAATTTTGCATAGCACTTGGCAGAGGAAGCTGAAGCTGGAGCAGGGTGTGTCAAAACCATGTTTTTATTAGACTAGCATCAATGTACCACGAACTGGGAATTTGTATGCACAAACAAGTGCCCTCTGTGTGCGCCTGATGCAGTGGCCTCCACTCCTTCATGTCATACAGCTGTTTTGGTCCAGGTGGACCAGCGTAGGTATTACTTTAGCCAGCTAGTTTGCTTGGGTTTTGCAAGAATCTTGACCTCCATATTCCAAATGGAGATTGGGTGGTAAGCTGCTCATAGTTCTGGAGGCTTCCCTGGTTTCTTTAGGACCACGATAGGGGCTAAATTCTAATCATCCAGTAAGGTTCCTACTTCTTTAACATCCTCAAACATGATCTTGAGGTGTATGGTTACAAGTGATGCAATATGAATTTCAGTGAGAACACAGTTGGTCCAAGTGTCTTTCTGGATTGCACACCAATTATGGTCTACAGGAGTTCCGCCTCTGCTAGAGGGAGATCAAGCATGATGAGGTGTTCACTACTCAAGGTCTGCATCGAGGGGTCTTGTATCAAAGGCAATGGCTCGATCGAACAGCATCTGCCTTTTAGAGTGGTAGTTCTCTGTCAATCTACTGGCAATTGTGGTGATGCTAGATACCAGTTTCCCAGCCAGGTCCGTGTTGTCAGGAATTATCCTGGTTGTTTTTTCCTTGTTGAAAGCCAATATAGTAGTGTGCAGGGCTGATTTTAATACTGGTGCAACAGTATTTTTTGGTGCATCCTCCAGCTGCCCCTCCCTCCCCTCAACTCCCCCCAGGCCTCTTCCTCGGATTCCCTCACTACCATCCAACAAAAGGGTCCCTAATCCCTCCATAGCCCTTCTCACATACATTTCATTTGTTTTAAAGCGCTGATAAAGGCTGGCATTACTAATCCACTCAGGCATCTACATAAAATACTGATCTGTTCTTTGCAGCAGGCATATTAACCATCTACACTACTTTATGGTGAGTCAAAACTGCCACTAGAAAAAAATCTGATTTCTCTCTCTAGCAGGAACATTAATCACAAGAGCTATCTTGACATTTTTATTGTTGTCTGAAAACTGAATCACTTTTAAATCTTAAGTTATTGCCAAACACAGTGCCCCCCTGAGGCCAGTGTCCCCCCGCTCCAGGTCAGCGGCACGTGCGGCCGCACCAGTTGCACCGACCTAATGTCCGGCCCTGGTAGTGTGCCAGCTTTATACCTGGAATTGGTTGTTAGTCTAGCAGTGTTGAGTAGTAGTTGCTTAAATGCCACTCTATTTGTGCCAAGCTGCCGAAGCAGTTCAGTGTATCTGGTGGGGAGTGAAACCTGCTCCAGCTTAACTAGTCTCTAGGGTGGTTCCCACCAAGATGTTAGGCCTTTGACTTTTCTCAAATGACTGTCTTAAAGTCTTCCCAAAATGTGTGGGCGAAGTAAACTGAAGCCACTTTTGATTGGAAGTATATTTTAATCTTATATCTCAAATGGTCACAAATTCATCCTCCACTAGCCACCAAGTATTCAGGCATTAGATGTCATGTTCTTCCCTCTCACCCAACCTAGACATAATTCTACCACGAGGTGGTCGGATATTTCCAATGGAAGGATACCCATTGTTGGACTTGTCCCTCTCTTCAGGGTCACCTCTAAACTTTATCTTCACCCATCCTGCTTTCAGAACCCGTTTTTTGTTTTTTTAGGACGCTGTGCATTTTACCACTACTAACCAGTGGTAAAGTGCTTGTACTCTCTCCTTAACACATGGTAGAATTGGCTTACACCCAATATATACATTTAATTTACATACAAGTCCGTGTACAATCAAACTATGTGAACCCAGGGCCTGTACATTAAATGCAACTGATGTGCCTTCAACACTTATTGTGCCACTCTGCTAAGTAGTCCTTTAAAACATCTCATACCTGCTATTGCAGCCTGTTTTAAACTGCCACTTTAACCTGGCAAAAGAAACCTTTTGACAGGCCTAAACCTCATTTTTTAATACATATAAGTCCCGCCTAGAGTAGGCCCTAAACACCCTTTAGAGCAGGCTGCATTATATATGAAAAGTTGGAAATGTACTTTTAAGTTTTATATATCCTGGTAGTAAAAAACTCAGCAATGTGCTTTTACTACAGTGAGGCTACCTCTCTCATAGGATAACATTGTATCACTTTATCACATTTAATCAGTGATAACATTTAATTGGGAACAGGTAAACATGTTATGTAGGCTCTATAAATATTAGTCATTTAAAATCCTCTTGAATTGTAAAGTTGAATTTTAAGTCCCAATTCTGAAAATGCCACTTTAAAAAGGTTTGCATATTCTTGCCCTAACCATTTGGTGCTCATGTCCTGGGTTACATGGCTGGGTGTAATGGGGAGTTGACCTTTGTATGTTCCTCCCAGACAGGGAGTGGCACAAAGGGGGACTAGGTGTTGCAGGATTGGGAAGGGGGGTGTAGTCGTGCACAGCCACACTTACATTTCAAAGTAGCTGCCTCAAAACACTCACAAATGACTTCACATTGCCTTTTGTCACCCCAGCCATCCTGGAACCAGGGCAAGGGGGGGGAAGTAATTTCAAGAACCATCTGTGGTGGGCTAACTCCAGACATTTACCCTACTTCAAAGCTGGCACCGGGTATAAAAATAGAACCATCAGAATGATGAAAGACTGCACTGCTGCCAGAGGCCTGCCCTGCTGCGTCAGGCCTTCCCTACTCTCTGAAAGGAAGACTGGATCTGATTCCTTCATCCCAGGCAGGATGACTCCAAGGGCCTGGTGGCTAACCTCCTGGTCTGAACTACAGGGACACAGCAAACACCAGAGGCCTCCCTGTAGTTGCCTAGCTGATCTGCTGCACTGGACCTAACTGGACCTGCAACTTGACCTGCCTGAGCCCTGATGGCCTCTGCTGTAGTGAGTTCCAGATCGCCTCGCGATGCCTCCCCAGGTCCTGGACCCTTGCCATCAGAGAGAACTGCTCCTGGCCTAACTGAAGGTTTCTACAAATCCAGCACGGAGCACCCTGAATCTTTGTGGCACAGCTCCATGGGAACCGACGCTGAGGGACGCAGAGGACAACAAAGCCTCTCCACACAGCTAAAAGCTTCATTGGAACCAACGCCGAGCAACGCAAAGCCTCGACGCATAGCTTCATCTGAACTGACACGTGATGACACGACATCTCACAAGGCAGCGCAGCGCACACTGCGCACTAATGACATAAGGTATACACTTCAGCGGGCTAAACGTGGCCCATGCTTGTCCCGCATTCCATTGTATTCAGCCTGAACATGTGACTTTGTCCTGGTCCGGCATGACCAGATACCCTCAGTTAGCAGTTTGAACCTTTTGGCATTACATTTTTCTAAACCGTTAAAATTCAATATCTCCAGTTCTACTGATTGGATTTTTGTCATTTTAGTCTCATAGTGTTTCCTAAAACATATTCTGTTTTACTTTATTGGTTTGGAAATTTTCTTAGGTTGTGTTTTCACTTTATTACTGTTGGTTTGCTGCATAAATACTTTACACATTGTCTTTCATTTAAGCCTGACTGCTTTTGTTCCAAGCTATCAGAGGGTTAAACAGGGGTTAATTTAGTGATTTTTGTGGTCACTCTGACAAAGATTGTGGTTGTTGTTGAGAAGAGTTAACGCCCTCCTACCAATAACCTGATTTCTCACATCCATGATAGATCAGTTACTGGTAGGAAGAAGTAATCAAGCATAGAAAGGAGCAGTGGAGTGTTGAGTAGTGCATGTAGTGCCCTAGTACAGCAAATTTTGCATGACCCCTGTAAGGTTTCCCAATTGGAGAACTATGTGGGCCTGTTGCCCAGGTCCCATGAATATCCCATTCCTTATCGATTTCTGCATTAACGTTGCTCCTGCCTACCTATATCCCCGGTATGAGCCCCACAAACAGTGTGTTGGGATCACATAGTCCATATTTCGTCAAGGATGGAGGATGTACACACTTACATAAGTAGACCTCCAGTCTAATGATACATAAACATAATATGTAGCATCCCTGGCTATTTTTCTGATCTCTGTGACTACTAGGGTAAATGATTTCTTGAACAAAATCACAATCCCACTGGATCCCCTAGCAAAACCTGAATGGTACATCCTATTGTAGTGTAGTACCGCCCCAGGAATTTGCCATTAGTGTTGAATAGATGAGTTTCCTGCAGTGGGAGCCCATCAACGGAGCATCATGTGGTGAACGGTAATAATGTACCTTGCTAAATGCAGCCCATTCTGATACCTCTACCCTGTTACGTCAGCCACGAATGTGTGGAATAACTTCTGAACCATGCTCTTTAAACTTTTGTAAGTCAAGAAACTTGTTAAAGTATTCAGCGTCTAATACCTGAACAGCAATAAGTACCGAAGCACACATAAGTAGTCCATACAGTAATGCTAAATCATGGCAAGAAAAAAATAGAACGGGCTAGTGTAGTCTATAGAATTTCTTCTTCTTTTATATGTGGTTTTATTCTTTGTATATATCTCAAATCTTGATTCACATAGCACAAAAGAAGCAGCCAACTTCTTTCTGACAGCTCCCAGGCATTATTCAGCACGCTTTTGTAGTCAGGGCACATATTAACTATTCAGTTTTCAGCCATCGGTAACACCACAGAGGCTAAAATTAGATGACTGAAGGAGTGCAGTTTTGCCAAACTTGTGGAATTTTAGTTTGTGTAGTGAACATCATCTACGCCATCTTGCAGACTCACTATGAACACACACGACAGCCATTTTAGGTACCATGGTCTCCCTGTTCACGATCGCCCGTCAGCACATTTCCCTGAACCTTGCAAGCCTTCCCCGCGCACCCTGGCTGCCCCCGCGCTCACATGCACAAGTCATGAACCCTCCCCTCCCATAGCTCTGTCGCAGGGAATCACACCCCGCGCCTGACCAACACCTCCTTTCCGTCCATGAATACCCCTCCTTTGATGACCCCTTCCTCTGAGCCTGAACGTCAGCATGGACCGCTGGTCATCCTTTAGTCCGAGGTTATAGTTCATTGTCCACTACTGTATGCACTCGCCTCTCCTGAAAGGAGCCACTATTGATCACGACCCTCCACCCCAGAAGATTCGATCAGGCGCACACATTCCAAAGGGATCGGCAGAACACTCAGCTGCGTGATAGCCCCCTCCCAATCATATGAGGGGAAAGAGTCTCTACTGTTGTCATGTGCTGGAATGGGCCGGAACTGGGGGGGGGGGTGTTACCAGTGATGTCGTTCTCATGCTCTACAATGTCCCTGTTGTAATAAAGGACGTTCACATGTCTTAAACCAGTGTATAAAAGACCAGGTCTCAGAGAGGTTGAGAGAGCACCTCGAGGCGATACCTTGTTGTCCGATCTGATGTGTTCCACTCCGTCGGAATAAACTTGTTTCCTGTCTTCCAGTCTCCAGCGCCTGCCTCTTTATTGAATAACTTCGTATGGTATTAGAGGCGTTTTACGCCGGGCAAATTTAACTTACGAAACAACTACTGAAATCGCCTGACCATTTGAAATTGATCTTTATCAATTGGCGTCCCAAACGCGGGGCCCATCAGCGACACGTGGATCCAGTGGGAGAGGTCCCGACGACAGAGTGAACGACTGCAACGATCGGAAGAGCTCCTGTCCGATAGACCCTCGTCTGACAGCCGATCATCTGAACTTCACTGATTTCCGAGCAGACCTCTCCCGAGTGATCTACGGTCCTGACTGGGAACCACCAGGAGTGCCGCGATAGCAACAGAGAGTAGAGGACGATCGGGCGCTGGAAGCGGAAGACGAGAAACTGTCCATGCGGTCCGGGTAAGGTCGTGACACACGACAAATTGCGAAATTGATTGATTGATTGTTTGATAATACTAGTATTACTTATTGACCGTCCCTGAGAAATTCTCTATTTGCAAACAAACGCAGAATCGCCATACTCTGTTTAGTCTTTGCAGATAGTGGAGAGTAGGCAACGCAAAACTTTAACACGTCGTGCTTATTCTTTTTTTCTCCCCATTGATTGATTGATTGAATCGAGCATTGAATTGTTCGAAGTTGGTTCTCTTAGGGATCTTCTCTGCCTGCAAACGGGGAAGAATAGGAATATTCTCTCTCCCTTTGCAGAGAGTGAAGGGTAGGTAACGCAAACCTTTAACACGTCGTACCTATTACGTTCCTCATTGATTGATTGTTTGACCAAACATTGACTGTTTGGAATTGGGTCTTTCGGGAGGTATTCTCTGTTTGCAAATAGTGTAGAATAGAATATTCTGTCCAGCCTTTGCAAGTAGTGAAAAGATAGGTAGTGCAGGCTTTTGCCCCCCTATGGTAATTCGTCATGCCTATCTTCTCCCCATTGGTTCATAGTTGGGTCAACCCGGACCGCTTATTAGAGATGAACCATCCAGCTCCACTGGAGGGCACCCCTAATAAGGACATGTTTACTAAGCAAGGACTAGTCGCTATAGCTTATAGTAAGTTATGGCATAAATATACAAAAAAGGATCCTAAAAGCCAGTGGCCACTGATAGGTTCTTTTGATGAAAATAAAATAAAAACACTAGAAGCAGCTGTAAAAATAAATAAGGCAACGCCCACTATGCTCGATAGTATCGGCATGTGGCGCAAAGAAGCAGAGCATCGCAGGAAAAGAGAGGAAGCAAAAACAGTGAAAGAATTACGAAAAGCAGCTCATCTGGCCGCAAAAGAACTAGATGAAGAAATAAGAAGAAGAGAGGAAGTTAAACAAACGCAAGAATCGGGACTGATAGGTCAATGCCCTGTCAGGACCACTCCTACGCTCTACCCGGAGGTGCCCTCTAAACAACGGGCAAATGACGAGTTACTGCTCGGTCCTCCAATGATCTACATGCCTCCTCCTTATGCTCCCTGCCAACCTCTAGCACAACACTCACCAGTCCGGAGTGCAGTCGAGGGTAACCCTAGCGCTAGTGCCCCGACTCTTACGGCCTTCGCACCAGCCACATCGGTAACAACACCAGATGAACTTGAGACTGACAAACAGTTAACAGCCAGACCAAATAGGTTGAGCAAAGATGAGCGGGATGGAATCGACCGAATAGCAAAAACCCTGGTAGAACGAAAGGAGAGTGAAGAGTATACGATGAATGTGCACAACTCGCATGCCGGTAGTCACAGACGGCATTTTATTTTACGGTTCAGCTACCACACCCTGAACGCGTATGAGGATAGGTACCAGACTAAAGGTCCTGCTAAATTGACGGCTCTATATAGAAAGGTTGACGTCGGAGATGGGGCTGAAAGCGATGTGACGGACCTCTTCATGCAAACGCTTGAGGTCTTCCGCCACCTCGCGGAACAGAAACCAGAGGTCAAGATCACAGTCCCTGAGACGATTGAACCCTCATTAGGAGCAGCCAACACTATGATGCCTATCAGAGAAGCCGCCCCCTATTGGGTTCCCCCAAGAGGTCAGGGAACAAACGATGATATCAACCATGCAGATGCCAAAGGGAGGGTTGTGTACAACTGGGTTTACCAACCATGGGATCGGCAAGATATTTTAACTTTTAGACAAACCCTGCCCGATTTAAGAAAGAATCCTACAGCATTCTATACCGAATTAGGCACAGCCTTGGGCTCAACCATAATGACTCTAGCGGACATGGATTTGTTTTTCGGGTTGTGTCTGCCGGCTGATGTGTGGAAGCAAATCCGGAGAACCGACCACACGGAGCTGTTCGGACACACCTGGACAAAACTCGATGAACTAGATAGACAGCGAGAGCCCGGAAAGAAACCTTTAAAAGACATACTGGAACTCCCCGATAAAATAGTGCAGAAGCTAAAAACGTTGGTCCCAGAAAAGAAGGTAGACTGGTCGATAGTCACGGCCTGCCGCCAGAAACCTCAGGAGGACGTATCAGAATACTTCTCACAATTTGAAACAGTGTTCTCCGACTACAGTGGCCAAGACATGACCACCGCAACCGGACAACACCTATTCGTGCAGAACTACGTAAAGGGGCTATCGCAAGAGGTCTCCCAAAAGTTACAGACTAGTGAAAGTAGTTGGGGAGCCTCTAAACCTGCAGCTATCCTTCAGATGGCTCAGTATTACGAACACCAAAAGAATGAGAACGAAAGGGCAACTGAGAAAAAGAAAAAGGACTTAAAAGAACGAGTAATGATTGCACAACTACAGGGAGTGACCACAGGGAGGGAACGGTATAGGGGGAACTACCAGTCGAATGCCCCTAGGAATTCGGCCCCTAGAGACCGCAACCCCACCCCTGGCACTCCACGAACCGACCTTGATGAAAACCAGTGTGCATTTTGTAAAGAATTTGGACATTGGAAGTCTCAATGTCTAGCCCTTCGGGAACTGATTAAAAATAAAGAGACAAAGAACATGACAAATGGCCCCAAAACTGGAGGGCAGGGACAGGGACAGACCCACGACACCACCAATGACCGATCTGGTAGATCTAACACATTTGACCGCCCCCGACAGAATCAGTGCCAACAGTCCGATGGCTACAATGATCGCGACTCTGCATAGGACTGCCAGGGGCAAGGGAGGGATCCAGTCGAGCTCTGTGTTGACCAGCAAGGTCCTTATGTCACTGCTAAGGTCCTGGGTACAAAGTCTCCATTTTTGGTAGACACTGGAGCGACACGTAGTGTGTTATCAAAACGACTGATTCCAAGGGCACCCTTGTCTGGCTCACACATTACCTCGATAGGTTTCGATGGGACGCCCTCCACTAACCCCCTGTCTGTACCTATCTCCTTTGACCTAGGAAACAATCCCACTGACACGACGTTTCTGCTCTCCTCCAACTCCCCTGACGCCATTATGGGTATTGACTTACTGAAACATTTCCGAGCTACTATTAGGTGTTCCCCAGATGGAGTCCGAGTCATTCTGTACGATAACCCGAGCATGTCCAGACCCTACCCCGTACGGCATATGTGCTCCGTAACAGATGCCGACCTATCCTTGCTCGATACCCTACCCCCGTACCTATGGGCCAGAAACGACTCGGATGTAGGACGAATGATGATCGATCCTGTACACATAACTGTTCGACCAGATGCGATACTCCCGAAACTCCCACAGTACCGGATATCGCCCGAAGGCGAGAAGGCATTGGTAGCGATTATTCAGTCCTTGGTAGATGCAGGAGTGGTAGAGGAAGTGGTTAGTAATGTCTGCAATAGTCCTATCCTACCCATTGTTAAGAAGCAAGGTGAGGGGGATGAGAAAGCGTACCGCTTCATCATCGACCTGCGAGAAGTCAACAAAGTGGTGGTACCACAGTACCCTGTAGTCTCAGACATCGCCACCATCCTGACTCTCATCCCGTCCACTGCCACCACCTTCACCGTTATTGATCTCAAGAATGCATTTTTCTCTATCCCCATCCATCCAGACAGCCGTTATCTCTTCGGCTTCACTTTAAAAAACCGGTCTTACAGATTTTGTAGAGCTCCCCAGGGCTACACTGAAAGTCCCAGCATTTACAGCCAGGCCCTAAAAAGGCAGCTGGACGCCGTCCAGCTACCAGATGGAGTGGTGTTGATCCAATATGTCGATGATATCCTTTTGGCGCCCGACACCACTCCACTCGCAATCACAGCCATTATCCAACTCTTGCACTTTCTCGCGGAGAATGGCCACAAAGTCTCCAAAAAGAAACTGCAGTTCTGTCAGTCCCAAGTAACATACCTAGGTCATCTCCTGTCCAAAGAAGGGAGAAAACTTACCCCCGACCGAATCCAAACCATCCTAGACACCCCTATTCCAAAAACGCAGAAGCAAGTCCGTTCATTAGTAGGCCTTACTTCTTTCTGCCGACAATGGCTACCAAATTTCAGTCTCATTATAAAACCCCTACTTTTCCTGTTGGCCAAAAATGTTCCGTTCCCACTCCCGTGGACCCCCGAATGCCAAGCATCCTTTAAGGAGTTGCGAGATGCCCTTTGCTCGGCACCCGTTCTAGGAACACCAGATTACTCCAAGCCCTTCTCCCTCTACACTCACGAAAGGGAGGGATGCGCATTGTCCGTTCTGACTCAATCCATCGGCGCCAAGCAGCGCCCTTGTGCCTACTTCTCTGCCACTCTTGATCCAGTCGCCAGAGCTCTACCAGCCTGCCTTCGAGCAGTAGCCGCTGCTGCTGTCTCTATCCGACAGAGTGAGGGAATTGTACTTTCGAACCCCCTCACAGTATTAGTACCCCATGCAGTTGACACGCTTTTGAACCAGACAAAAACTCAACACCTTACTAGTGCACGACTGACAGGATACGAGTTGACTTTGCTTGCGCCCCACATCACTCTGAAGAGATGCACGACATTGAACCCTGCTACACTGTTACCCTTGCCCGAAAATGACCTCGATGTGCCCCTTATGCACGACTGCGTGACTCTCACAGACGAGCAGACTAGGAGTAGAATTGACCTCCGAGACGTTGCTTTCACAGATCCTGACGGAGAACTATGGGTAGATGGCTCTTGCATCAAACTCCCAGACGGCACCACTTCTGCTGCCTATGCGGTAACGACTGCTCGAACAGTAGTTGAAACAGCTTGCATCGTACAGCGATCAGCACAGGCAGCAGAACTAATTGCCCTCACACGAGCATGTATCATAGCAGAGGGAACCACGGCAAACATTTACACGGACAGCCAGTACGCCTTCGGGGTAGTTCATCATTTTGGGCTCCTGTGGAGGGAAAGGGGATTCCTGACGTCCCATGGTACACCCATCCTTCACGGAGATTTAGTCTCCGCCCTGATTGAAGCAGTCCTTCTCACCACACGATTAGCAGTGATCAAATGTCAGGCACACAAGAAGGTGACAGATTTAGTTGGACAGGGAAACGCACTAGCCGACATCACTGCCCGAATCACCGCTGAGAATAGGGCCACGACACGCATGTATGTGACCAGGTCACAGGCAGAAAAATGGACCGACGCTAGGGAAACGATCAGGGATATCCAATCGACCAGCACACCACACAAACTGACTGAGTGGGCACGGGTGGGTCTAAGGGACGATGAAGGCTGCTGGCGGACAAAGGACACAAACAAATGGTTGCTGCCTGACGCATACTTGATCCCCATACTGACAATGGCACACTCCCCTGCACACATAGGTTCCGCCCCCATGATCGAACTCATTTCCAAGGTCTGGCACAACGGCAAGATCCCCGACTCAGCCAAACGCCTAGTCCAACAGTGCCTTATCTGCTTACAACACAACCCCAGGAAAGGAACTGTGGTACCCCGGGGAGGGTTTGGGATCCCCGACCACCCCTTTGAGGTCCTCCAGATGGATTACATCCAGCTAGAGAGATGCCAAGGCTTGAAGTATGTATTAGTTTTGTATGTGCCTTCAGCAAATGGGTGAAAGCCTATCCGACCCGTGATAACACTGCCATGACTACTGCCAAAATACTACAGAAGGAGTTTTTCCCTCGCTACGGCCTTTGTCGAATTTTATGGAGCGACAATGGCCCCCACTTCATAGCTGAAGTTATCCAACTTATCCTGAAGGGGTTGGGGGTCAAACAAAGGTTCCATGCGGTCTTCCATCCCCAATCCGCTGGCCTGGTTGAGCGACACAACGCTACACTGAAACTGAAACTGTCAAAAATCGTGGCCACCACAGGACTTAAGTGGCCAGATGCCCTTCCACTGGCATTACTATCGATGCGCTCCACCCCCACTAAGCATCACTTGACCCCCTACGAAGTTGTGTTTGGGCGGCCTATGAACCTCTGGACTGCCCCCAAACCAACCTCCATTCATGACGTCCCCGACGTCCTGCTGTCAGATTATTTATACAAGTTAACTAAGACATTGTCTGTCATTCATCAACAGGTGCAGCAGGCCATCCCCGATACTTCCAGGGGTCCCGGTCACAATATCCAACCGGGAGACTACATCCTGATCCGGAACTTTCAACGAGCGAAGAGTCTGGAACCCCGGTGGACGGGCCCCTGGCAAGTACTGATCACCACTCGGACGGCTCTTCGAGTGGAGGGGAAAAATAATTGGCTACATGCGCACCACTGCAAGAAGATTTCCTCAACCCTGGCCACGACAGACAACGTCAGCACCCAAGAAGAGCTCCTGAACAAAGACCGACCATAACTGAACTGTTATCCTGATACTGAGGCACTTGAACTTGCAAAGCACTCTGATCCCACTGTGCCATCTCGAGAAGGGATTTCCTACGTCGAAAGGAGGGAGCTTCGGCTAAGTAGGCCACTGACTAAGTTAAAAATCTCAGAACGGTGACCCAAAGCAACCAAGGGTTACCCGGAGAGAAGCTAAACGAAGTCTGTGGTTCTGCCCACTACCGAGCACCTTGAAGATGAAGATGAAGGAGGCGCAAGATAAGAAGATGATGGAAGCGCCAGATAAGAAGACATCGAAAGCAACAGGAAATACCCACTACAGGAATCCAAAAACTGACAATTTGCACAAATCAAAGACAATCGCTTTCTTCATTATCTCCCTGTTCTGCCTCCTCCTCATGACTTCCTTCTGGATCCTGGAGGAAAGCACGCCCGCTCACCAAATGTTGCCAACCACTGTCCAGCCGACCACCGTGAAAGAGCACCACCTGATCACCCTTTCACCTCAGCTTCGAGAAAGGCGTAGGGAATTCTGGAACAATTCCTTTGTACAACTGTTGCACCAGCACAACCTTGCTGCAAATGCCACAAACTGTTGGATCTGTGGGTTGCTCCCACATGCTACCGGACACTCTATCCCCTTTATTCCTTCACCTTTCTCAGTTCACGGCTCTTGCCTCGCCTGGTTGATCCTCATGCAAGAAAGCCACAAGGACAACGCCGCTTCTGGTCAGACAGTATCACACTTCTACTATGGGTTCTGGCCGAACAACACAGGAAAGCCCTTTTGTCCTGCAATTTCAGGTTCAACCTTCCTTACGAAAATCCCTGCCAAAGAAAGGGTCGAAATGCAAGTGCTCCACAATCCAGCCAGATCCACCTTCTCCCACCTGCGGAAACAAACGGCTGCCACCCTGACTGCGGCCCTGTCCGTCATCAATGTCACGGGACTCGTATGCCTCGAAGGACAAGGAACACAGCTGGTGGGTCACAGTTCTTGCCGCATCACCAAACCATTGGCCTCAGCTGACCCCGCTTCCTTTGTTGCTTCCCCGAATATGTACTTTGTTTGTGGCACCAAAGCTTACACGTGGCTCCCAAAAGGCTGGAAGGGTACGTGCTACATCGCCTTCATTCTTCCTCCCACGTATGTGTCCCCAGCCAACCACCACCGGCAAAAGCGCGCTGAAGATGTTGAACAAGCCGACTCCACCGGAGCACAGTTTCTGGATGCAGCAAAGGGACTTGTTCCTCTGTGGGGACCAATGGCCAATAGCCGCGCAATCCGACATCTAACTCAGGCATTAGAAACAACCATCAACATCACCGCTGGCGTCCTCGCCAACAACACGGCTGAGCTTCAGGCAGTCCGCCTGGTGGCTCTTCAAAACCGTCTTGTTTTAGATGTGGTTCTGGCCGACCGTGGAGGTGCATGCCGTATCATCGGCTCCAGCTGTTGCACCTACGTGCCAGATAACTCACCTTCAGTCTATAAAGCAATCGAACACCTCCACAGACTGTCCTCGGAGGTTCACCAGGAACAGGAAGGATGGTCGCTTGGAGGCTGGTTCTGGGACACTTTAAAGAACTGGGGATGGAGACTGTTCACGTTTTTATTGATACCGATCATGATACTGTGTGGGTGTTGTTTAGGTATTCAATGTTTACCATCTTTATGTGCACTCATTTCCACCTGTATGTGCCCGAAGACTTTGAACTTTAAACCTGAGCACATGAGTCCCCTATACGAGGTAGAGGTGCGTGGTCTCATGGGGATTGATCCAAACTGACAAGCTGGCGAGACATGTTAAAGGGAGGACTGTGGAATTTTAGTTCGTGTAGTGAACATCATCTACGCCATCTTGCAGACTCACTATGAACACACACGACAGCCATTTTAGGTACCATGGTCTCCCTGTTCACGATCGCCCGTCAGCACATTTCCCTGAACCTTGCAAGCCTTCCCCGCGCACCCTGGCTGCCCCCGCGCTCACATGCACAAGTCATGAACCCTCCCCTCCCATAGCTCTGTCGCAGGGAATCACACCCCGCGCCTGACCAACACCTCCTTTCCGTCCATGAATACCCCTCCTTTGATGACCCCTTCCTCTGAGCCTGAACGTCAGCATGGACCGCTGGTCATCCTTTAGCCCAAGGTTATAGTTCATTGTCCACTACTGTATGCACTCGCCTCTCCTGAAAGGAGCCACTATTGATCACGACCCTCCACCCCAGAAGATTCGATCAGGCGCACACATTCCAAAGGAATCGGCAGAACACTCAGCTGCGTGATAGCCCCCTCCCAATCATATGAGGGGAAAGAGTCTCTACTGTTGTCATGTGCTGGAATGGGCCGGAACTGGGGGAGGGGTGTTACCAGTGATGTCGTTCTCATGCTCTACAATGTCCCTGTTGTAATAAAGGACGTTCACATGTCTTAAACCAGTGTATAAAAGACCAGGTCTCAGAGAGGTTGAGAGAGCACCTCGAGACGATACCTTGTTGTCCGATCTGATGTGTTCCACTCCGTCGGAATAAACTTGTTTCCTGTCTTCCAGTCTCCAGCGCCTGCCTCTTTATTGAATAACTTCGTATGGTATTAGAGGCGTTTTACGCCGGGCAAATTTAACTTACGAAACAA
Source organism: Lissotriton helveticus (assembly GCF_964261635.1). Classification (NCBI taxonomy): domain Eukaryota; kingdom Metazoa; phylum Chordata; class Amphibia; order Caudata; family Salamandridae; genus Lissotriton; species Lissotriton helveticus. The sequence continues at coordinate 404,252,959 of NC_136061.1, forward strand.
CTACTGAAATCGCCTGACCATTTGAAATTGATCTTTATCAAACTGTGGTTTGAAAACTCATTAGCTAACAGGCCTGTTTATTTTCACAGTTGAAACAGCTCTAGTTTTTGCCAGAACCATGAATATAAACTATGCAGCTGGTGCAGTGGTGCCAGGGCCTAGAGGTTTTACCTATATTCTTTTACCCCACAGGCCTTACAAAGTGTTCACCTTTACAACGTATTGAATTACCACGCAGGGCTTTACCACACAATGCAGTTTTAACATATGATTTTGATGTGTGTATACATATATATTACCTACCGGTCACCAGTTGGTAGTTATAGTTATGACCATGTTTCCATAGAACAAAATTGTTTTTGACTTGCCTATATCTTTGACGTCATTTGGCAAGTCTTCACAACATTTTTCACATGAAGTGTGACAGCGAGTCTTGTTGTGCATGGAAGGTTTCTGGGCAATCTGTCAAGCAGTGTTCGAGAAAAAGGGGGATAAAAAAGGGCATTTCCTATGTTAAGTTCAAAAGAAGCTTTTGACCTGAATACAACCCAAAATGTTGGACGGAATTACACCGAATATAGCTGAAAGGTAGATTTTGGTTCACAGATCACACTTTGTTATTGGGTGTAAATTTGTTCAGTAGTTGTTGAGAAATTTAAGGAAATCCAAATTTGGACAGCTGTGATAGCGGCTAATTCATGAATAGTAGCAGAGAACTACAGAGCTCAGATTGGATGCCAGCACTTCAACCAGGAAGTGTTGGCAGCCATCTTGGGACTCTGCTTCAGCCAAGACCCCAAAAAACATTAAAAAAAAGAAAAGGGGACAGGATACTAATACCCTTAACTCCTAGCCTTGCTCCTAGGGACCCAGAGGGACCCGGGCAGTGGATTTTCTTTTTTTTTTTTAATTGCTGCTAATTCGCAGAAAAAGAAAAAGAAAGCTTCCATGCTTGTTTTGAAAAGGGCCCCCGAGTGGGCCAGGTCCCGGGGGCATGAGGCAATTTTATAAAAAATGGAGTGGGCGGCTAGGGTCCCCTTCCAAGGGCTTACTTTGCCCTTAGGACCACCACCTCCCCAGGGCTTATGAACATTATAAAGAGTGGGCCTCGTAGACACCCCACCACCCGGGTCCCAGAGACCACCACCTCCCTGGGACACTAAACTTTAAAATGAGGGAAGGGGATGCCCCCTCTAAAGGGCCATATGCAGTCCCAGGGGCCACCACCTCTCCGGGGCTGGCTCGTGAAAAGTAAAGTGGCAGTGCCACACGGCCCCCTCTTGGAGCCATACATGGCCCTGAGGGACCGGCACACCCCAGGGCCGGCTCCTGCTATATCCTGGGGTGCCCACCTCCGGGACATAGCTGTTTACTTTTGCTTGGCAGGAGCTTTAACAACTCCCACTAAGCTAAAGCAAACACTCTGGTTCCAGCAGGCAGGAGCTGTCAAAGTGTTCCCGCCCACTGGAAGCAAAGGTTTCATCACTTTCCCTGCATGCAGATATGTGGGCAGGGAAAGAGATGAAACAGATTGCTCTTGCATGCAGGGAGGTGCATTTCCAGCATCTCCCTTTGTGCAAGAGCAATGCCAGCTCCCACAGGAGGCAGGGAGCCGGCTGTGACAGCGGGGTCTTGAGGCGATCCTGGCAGGGAAAGACCAGAAAGAGGCAAAATAAAGGTCAGACACCAGTAGAAAAAGGCAGAATACAGGTCAGAAAAAAGCAGAAAGAGGCAAAATAAAGGTCAGATAGAGGCTAAATAAAGATGATAAACAAGCAGAAAGAGGCAGAATAAAGGTCAAAAACGAGTAGAAAGAGGCAAAATAGAGGTCAGAAACGAGCAGAAACAGGCAAAATAAAGGCAAGCTATCAGCGGAGAGAGGCAAAATAGAGGTCAGCAACGAACAGAAGAAGGCAAAAAAAAGGTCAGAAGTGAGCAGAAAAAAGTCAGAAAACGAACAGAGAATAAACTCAAGCACTCATGCACCCACTCACAAACAAACTCAGACACGTATACCCAATCACAGACCCAGTCAGACACTCATACACCAACTTGCAGAATCACTCATACTCTTTCTCACTCAGAGACCTACTAAGACTGACTCACCAACTCACAGACCCACTCAGAGACTCACACACCAACTCACAAACTCACACACCCACTCACAGAGCCACTCAGAGACTCACACGCCCACTCCGAGACATACTCAGACACCCATGCACTCACTCACAGACTGACTGACACACTTATGGAGGCACTTGCATGCCCACTCACAGACCCACTCAGATACTCTCACACCCACACAGACACTCATACACCCACTCAGACCTCACTGAGACACTCACGCACCCACTCTCAAAGGTCACAGGTTACAATTAGGAAATAGAATTTAAAAAAACCTTATAAATTCATTGAAAAACACAAAGGTTACAGGGACATTATAGTTAGGCACAGATTTCATTCATGCAAAACCATAGAAATCCAGCACAATGCACTGCTTATGACCTCACATATTACAACACTCATGGCATTGCCAGTGACATCACTGATAACATCACTGATGACCTCTCAAATGACACAGATGCCACAGGTCTGATCTGTCTATTATGAAATGTTCCCACAAGGGCAGTAGACCTGAATGATTTAATATGACACCCCCATGTTAAAGCCAATAGACCGTTAAGCACGGATTGCATGTTATTGCACCTTGTAGAACCATTCAGACATAGTATGTTACATGAAATCTCACAGATTAGTTTTTAGGTAATGATTCTATCTGGAAGCCATACAGATTTGTCCCTTTGGTTTTCCATTTTCTCCATGAAAGGTCCTTTCTCATTTCTTTCCTTCTCTTGTTAATTTTATTGCTAATGCATTCTACAGATCCCAAGACAACACTAACAGACTGCTTGCTTGCCACTCATTTCATCTGCTGTGTCCTACATATCTACATGCATCTGAAGCAGGCAACCATCATGGAATTATATTGTCCATAGGGCATCGTTGTTTTTACCATTTCAAGAAGGCCAAAGCATTGGTTCTAAACATGGCAACCAGCTGGAAATTTAAAACAATAATACACAATGTACAATACAATTGCAAGACAGCCCCTATATCATTTTGAAGCATGTTTTCTTTCGTTTTTATTTTTATTCATGTTTCTATTATATTTGTCTTATGTTATGTTGTTGAGTTTGTGTGTGAGTTTTATTGTGGCTGTGTAAGTGGGTGCATGCAAAAATGAGTCAGTGGGTAGGTTCAAGGAGGGATGTATGAGTGCATGTATGATGACTTATTCAGTACCTAACCCCATCAATGAAGAAGGAGACAATTTCATTTATAAGCCAGACATATTGACTTTGCCAGAGCTTGTTATCTCTTTGGAAGCTGGTCCAATTGCCTAATTGCACATCTTGCGGGGTCAACGAGCAAAGTGATGAATGGAAAGCTTGAGTTAATCTCAGCCACTGGCAATCGCTCTGGACTGCATTCCAATCCGTCATTTTTCGCCCACTATGCCACCTCAGTTTGGACCAAGCAATATGCAAATTAACCATGACCCTTCTCCAATTGGAACAGTTCATCCAGAAATGCCAGGCCAGGTCCCCCTGATCCAGAACACATGCAACCCAGGACCAGATAAGCCTTTGTTATGGGCTCACAGATCAGATTTCCAGAGCACAGTGAGCACAGGACTCCCATCTAGGCACAACCGTCACACTTAAGGCATCTAAAACCAAAGTGATGGATGGAATGCTTAAATTAATCTCAGGCACTGGCAATTGCTCTGTCTGCATCCCAATCGTTAATTTTTTGCCCACTATACCACCTCAATTTGGACCACCATATATGGTGCTGATGAGAATGCTCGTCGACTACCAATGTTCATTCAGAGGTAATTCTAAAATATTTATTTAGTAATGCAACAGATGTCTGTCTGCTTTAAGAGATTCTCAAGCCACCACAACTAGCGAGTAGCATGGATGCTGAGTTAGGAACTCATTAGAGGATTGAGAAGTTAGAATTGGAGATCAGTGTTTTGAATAGGGGAGGTAAACAAGCTGAGTTCCAGTCAGCCTTCCCTCAGCTTGCTTCATCTTACTGCATCCAGAAAAGTTCAGAGGAACTCAGAAGAATTATTGCCTTTGGGAATCTATGTCAGATACAATTTTTGTGTATGGCGGAGTCTTTTTCTACTGATCAAGAGAAGATCTTCATTTGCCACAGTTTGAATTTTATTTTGACCTAATATTTCAAGGCAGGTTATCTGAGTATTCTCCTGAAACAGCCTTATTGGACCTAAGCCTAGAAAGGCTATTACTTGTTTTGCTCGTTTTAAATGTCTTGCTCCTACTTCTCTTTGGAATGGCCAAGCGCTGACAGCTCATTTCTGCAAAGGGTTATCGAATGAGATAAAAGGATGAATTATTGTGAGGCACAATACCCTGAACGTGCTTCACTTTAATTCATCTGGTAGTGAAAATAGACCTATTTTACCAGATTACAAGATTGTAAAAAGAGGGTTGAACAAAGAAATAGATCCACTTTTTCAGCAGTTAAACCAGTCTTCAACATACGCGCTTTCAAAACCCACAGTAGCATAAGCAAGGCAAATGCAAATAGGCTCAAGTCAATATCAAACTTCAAGCTAAGATTATTGAGATCGCTGGGGCACCTAAAACCTTTGTTTACACTGTTGTAAAGGAAGCCATAATTTGCAGAACTGTCCAGTGAGACCACAGTCAGAAAATGTGAGGACTTTTTTCATAATGGGAAACCTTAAGTTAGTCAATCAACAACAGATGCCACAATGCATTTATTGTGTCAAGCTAATCGACCTCTGCCCTTTCAGATACTCATACAATTTTAGCCTATATCTCCTCAAATTATACAGACTGCAGCTTTAGTAGCTGGATTGATATTGCTAATGCTTTTTTTTTATCAAACTGTATGATTACAGAACGTATCTAAAGAATTACTAGCAGAAGTTAACATGGTTGATGCGACCCCATTGTCTCAGGGCTAATAATCCACACTTCAATTCTATTAAAAATTATGTCATACTCACCAAGAGATCATTATCTTTGACATTGTTCCATACCTTTTAAAAAATTGCCTAGTAATTAATTGTCCAAAAAACTACCATAAGATTAGATTGAGAGTATTGTTAACAGAATTACCCATACCCTGCTGAAATAAGACCAAATCGTTTATAAGAAGTCTGATTCCACTCTCTTGCCTATTCAGTATCCAAACAATCAATATGAACTACCACCAAATCAGCCATATGACTGACCAATTGATCTAGTAGTTAATGCATTAATCCCACACAAAAATGTGTATCCCATATATGGGTCTGAAAAGTAAGCTTTGAAAGAATATATTGAGAAACATTTATGAAAACATTTTATCAGAGTGTCCCAAACACCTGCTGAGACGCCTGTTTTTTTGGGTCTCAGAGCTTGAACAGTCCAGGGAACTAAATGAAATTTCAGTGAACACAGATATCCTCTACCTCTATTTGAAACACTCTTAGATTCCCTAAATGGAGCATAATGGTATTTCAAACAGGATCTATGGAGAGCCTATATACTAGTTAAAATCCATTCAGAAAATGAATGAAAGACAGCTTTTTATACTTAATTTGAGCATTTGGAGTATTTGGAAATGCCCTTTGGCCTATGCAACACCCACTTCTACATTCCAAAGTTTTATTTAAAAAAATCTCCAAGATTCTATTGGTGAATACCGAATAGTATATTTTGATGATATTTTGATCTATTCTCAAACTTTCTTTCGGAGATAACAGGTTATATACAAAACTTGAATAGTGTGCCTTAATCTAGGAGTTTCTTATCTGGGGTTTGAAATAAGTCAAGATAGAATAGCAATGGAAAAATTCGTTTCTCATATACTTCCAATGCCTGATTTCTAGTTATTATAAATTTTTACAGAACGTTTATTCAGAATTTCTCAATTCTAATATCAGCCTTAACAAAGTTAACCCAAAAATACAACGAAGGCTCAAAGGAATGCAGAATCACAGCAGGCTTTTGAACAAATAAAAGGGAAGTTCTTTCATGCTCAGATTCTCGCATATCCTAAGAAAGACACACCTTTCATTCTTGAGACTGAGACATCTGGCATAACTTTAGGTGCAATTTGTTTTCAAAACAAAGCTCAGATGTCACCTTTTACATTCAATGGCATACTATTCACACACATTGACATCATCAAAAATCACTTTACTATCCTAAACTAGAACAATTAGCTATATGATCCTCATTCATTAAATGGAAACATTTTTAAACGGATCTGTGAATATAATTTAAGTCTTCTCTGATCATAGAAAATTACAATTTATGCGCATGCTAAGAGTAGTAAATCAACATATAATTAGACGGACATTGTTTTTTTCCCGTTTCATTTTGTCATTTCTTATCAAGCAGAAAATAACTTATTTGAGGTCGCTTTGTCACAAAGTTTAGAGAACAACTAAGAAGTGGACAGTCCTACAGTTTTCTCACCAAATTAATTTCTTGGTTCTTAATGCTCTCTGCAAGATTTGGCTATATTTGTAAGGTCTGATGAACAGGTGAAAGCATTGTGTAAAACAAATGTGTGCATTGGTTCAAAGTTCATGCTGTTTTTTTTACCTACAGCAAACATCTGGCCATCCTTCCAGGAAATATTCATGATATAATTACATTTTGGTGTCATGAAAGTCCCAGTGTTGGGCCTAATGGACATGAGAAAACATTAAAATTAGTGAAAAAATATGTCTAGTGGCCAGATATGAAGAAGAATATTTTTGATGTTATGAAGTCTTTCTATGTTGAGGTTTTTGTTCCCCTTTATTCTGGCCCAACTGTATATAAGTATGTTGACACCTTGAATTCCTGAATATGAACTGCAATGTTGTATGCTGTTTTGAATCTGTCATCTGCTGAATCATGGAGTTTTTAATAGCAATTTTCTTTTAAACTATTTTAATAGATTGCTTAATAGTTTTAACTCTTAAGTGCTGTGATGAATTTGTATCTTTTATGGCCTTATCAGACCGAATAAAGATTTGAATTGGTTGAATTGATTGAAGATGGATATTTTTGATGTTATGAAGTCTTTTTCAGTTTATGAAGTTCCCTAGAAAAGTAATAAGTTAACAGGTTACATTTGATCAATTCTAACTCCAAGACAAGCATGTACAGAGATTTCTATTGGCTTTATTACAGATTTGCAAGTAGCTGAAGGTACCTAATTAGCTAATTGTGTGTCAACTTCAAAGATTCCTATTTGCAAAGAGTTAGCTGCCATATTTTTAAATCATGTGTTTTGATTACAGGGTCTATGAGCCAAGGCATTGATCGTGGAACACTATTTAGTTCCAAGTTCTGGCAGGAGTTAACTTGTATGTTAAAAAATGTATTAGCTTATCTTCAGCATATCATCCTGAAAATCTCTACTACATCCCATCTGAGCATGCGAAATTGAGTGGTGCTATTCTAAGCTATGAGGACTAAAGATCCACACTCCCTTCCCACACATCAGCTCCTGCAGTATAGAAATGTGCGGTCATCGTGCTTCTAAACAGTTACTCAGTTCCGGCCTCGTTTTCAGTCTGTTGTGGAACTCACTCTACTTCTGCCTCAATTTTGTTTCAGTTCTCTTGTTGCTACATTCCGTTGGTCTCATGTTATCTACTTTGCCTTTCCTGCTACAAACCAGCTCACTCATCTCCACAAGTCTTCCAGTTATTTTCCCAACCTGCCATCCTACTTCAAGATACTTCTCCAGAACTAAGCTCTGTGAGGACCACAACCTTGGTGGTGCTGCTCAGAATCCTCTTCAATGCCTGTGGTCATCCATTGGTCATTCTAGAATATCTATTAAAGTAGGCCTGCTTTTACAGGAAGGCAGCCAAGGATTTACTGCACATGTGTCCTGGAAAACTGAAAATAGAAGTGTCTTCACGTTTGATAGGAAAGAATGTCAGTGAGTGGAGAGACAGCTTCATGGAGCTTTAATAGGAACGCTCATTCTTTTCTTCGCACTTTTTATACAACACGTTTGATTAAGTGAAAGGAGACATGCATACCACTGTTTCACAAAGGTAGAATATTTTAGATTTGAAAATGCAATTACCATAATTAACATTGCATGAGTCTTGTGATTTGAGGCAAAGTTTATGTAAAATTGTGTTGTATTCAAGACATCTACGACGTGGAAAAAGGAAGGCCAGGCTCCTCATCTGTCCTACACAGAGAACTGTCAGCTTTGCTTATTCTTGCAGGACAATGTCTGCTGGAGACGGCACCTTGCCTCATCTACCATCAGAAGGGCAGCAGCCTGATTATTAGTCCCTGGGCTTACAACTGATCAGTCACAGGGTTAGCACTATACTGGAACAAGCATTTACAATGCAATAGGTCTCGGGTTAATTAAGTTTGAGCTATTGGCATTGCTTAATATTGCAACACTAATTGCACCAAAATACCATAGCAGCAGAAAGGGCAATCTTCAAATTTCTATCCAACTGAATGTCTCAGCACGATATGAGAAGAATGCAGTGAGTATTTAGTCATCTTCCTCTAGCCATTGCCTTCTTTCACTCTTGACCCTTTAGTCAATGGCTTAAAATATTGTCAATCACATATTGGTTCAGCACTGAAGGGTGTTTCAGTCTCACTGTCTTTCTATTGACTGTTTGGGTATATCCTTCTGCCACCATTACAATGCGTGGTGGAGTAATTTTGATCTTAAAAACATGGTCAGTCATCACACATACACTTTTGTTTTGCTGGGAAACATACATGGAAACTTTAACATTCCTCTGTCCTGCTGCTGACCTGCAGAGTCCCTTTTGTCTGTGCCCCAATTACTGCTTTAATCCCAGCCTGGGGGTAATTCTCACCTGCAAACAGAACATGCTCTTAACTCTGTAGTGTCCTGCTAGACGTGCTGTGGGGGCCTGTGTTACGCCCCCCGTAGCTGTTACCATGTGGGCAGGAGAATTCCCGAGAGGTGCCGAGCTACAGCCATACCTGCTCATATGCTGCTTAATCAGCTGGCGGGATCGGGTGGGGCCACTATCGGACACTGTGCAGCATTACGGCCCCCGTGGAGAAGGCGCTGGGATCAATGAGAGAACTGTGACCCCTGTAGAGAGAGAGCCCGCAGGAAGCCCAAAGCTGCCTAGCCAAGAGAAGTCCAGCCAAAGTAATGGAAACAAAGGTAGTCAAGTCCAAGCAGCAAAGCCAAAAGGCAGCAAGCCCAGCCAGCAAGAACACACAAAGGACTAGGAGCACTGGGCCCTGCACAACCATGCAAGCCTGCACGCTTGGGTGTTAGCAAAGCAACCCGCTTCTCCCCACGCATAGCTGCCAAGGTTTCAGATTGCTATGTGTGACATTTTCATAATTTCACGGTAATAATGAGTGACATTTTAACGACTATGAGTGACACTTTTTACCGAGCAAAATCAAGCAATGAAGATGAGAGAAACCTATGAAATATCAGAAATTACATCCATTTGAACAACAAGAAATTCTAAGGAGATCTTAAAACAGCTGCAAATCTCTAGAAAGGGAAGGGAACTAACCTAGTGCATTTTTAATCTGATTGGACGGTGGCCACAAACACTCTGCATTGTGCAATGCTCAGGTGAGTGAGGCTGAGGCACACATAGGTTACAGCCTGGATGCTGTTGTGTGTTAAACAGTATGTCCCTTCATGAGACAATGCAAAGGTATGGCAGACGCCGACAGACCAAGAGAAATGGTTAAAGTTTCACACAGGCAACAAAAGGGGTGTGGAGTTTCATATATTTTGTTTATTAATCCACCATACGTTTTGGGATGAGGAGCACTTCTTTATCAGTTCCCCAGATGAGGACTCCACAATCCTAAACACAAAATCCTGGAACAAATATTAAAGTCAGAAAAAGTTATGTGTAAAGTGTCTAGAGACTAATGGCCATTCAGAAATGACATTCCCCATTTGTATCGTTGAAGATAAGTCCTAAGCACAAAGAAAGCTATATATATGTACTGTAGCACATACATAGGTAAGAGCTGTCAGCCAGACAGTCCATCACAGAGAGAGAATAAAAGAGCTGCACTCAAGAGAAAAATTAGTTCAGGTACATTCAGGTCTATGGACTGATGTTGGGCTACAGCTGTTGCCTAGGCCGCGGCGATAAAATATACCGGGAACTGTTTTAGATAGTTTTTTGCACATGTATTTAAGAAGAAGTACTTTTTAAATTAAATTATGTTGCTCAACGACACTAATGCATGTTACGAATTTCAGTACTACAGTGCTTCAGGATTGTAAATGGAAAATCAGACGAGCTAATATAATACAGATTTTGTTTTCAATTGTTTTCAATTCATTTAGGAAAGAGTCACTGTACACTGTACCGGAATTCTATTCGGGAAAAACACCAACCTTTCCCTCGCAAACCTCGAAGTTAGCACATCTCAGTACATACGTCACAATATCAACTCAGAAAAAAGTTGTCTTACCATAATGAGATCAAGTGCCTAGACACCTTCAGGGGCAGCAGGTTAGTTGCCGGGCTCCCTGAATGGTTAACACGCTTAACCAATGTCTGCCGTTTTATTTTGGTGCAGCGCTCCATAATTAAAGGCAGCGACTCTGATCTGCAAGGCCTGCTACAGGCAGGCTCAGGCCTTGAGTCACCGCGGGTCGTGGTAATGCGAGTTTGCCGCCCGGTCCGCCTCCAGCAATAGACTCATCCAGACCGATCAGCTGTCCTGACTCCTTATCTGCTTCACAGGACTCTGACGACGGGACTCTGCTGCTGAACCACTCTGACGGCCCGGGCTGGCGTGGTTCAAATTCAGCAGCCAGGCCGGTGGCGCCGGTGGGGTCCGTCCATCGGGTCTACAAGATCAATACTGCTGTGGTGTTGCTGCGAGTCACCACGTGCTCAGCCATTGTGCCCACAGGGGTTCCGGCGGCCTCAACAGACCCTGACTGAGCCACACGGCTGTGCAGCACTGCGTGCAGTCTCCCCCGCTGTGCCTGGTCTTCATGTGGCGGCTGTGCTGACTGACCCCAAGTGTGACTGCCAGCAGGTGGTCGATCATGCTGTGTCGGCATCCCGCCGGTTTGATAATACGGCCGGGCCGGATTTTATTAAATGATTGCCCCTCTTGCGCAGGCCTAGCAGCAGCGCACTTGACTCAGACAGTCTCAGAAGTAAGACTGTTTAAGGGACGCCGGGCGCCGACTGGACGACACAGCTGCAACTTACTCCTCCAGTCGAATCCCCAGGCTGGCCCCACCGTTTCTGGTCACCGACCTCACTTCCTGTTCCAGGAGGACGTGAGCCGGATTTCAGCAGCACAGCAGCCAAACAGATTGTTAGTCGGTAACATTGTAATCACCACTGCGTCGGAGAGAGGCAGAGCAGATCTATAACTGTTCAACTGCTGGTATACGCCTGATGCGTGACACTTGACAGGCCTGCCCACGTACCGGCGACCTTAGGCCTGCTGCCTCAGCTGCGGGGGCGCGCGCGCAGCCGTGGACGGCGGCTGCACGCGAGCACTGGCACGCAATCCCGGCGAGAAGCTCCAGTGGCAGGGCGAGGAGAGCGCGCATGTACGGCCGCGTGAGAGGCAGAGACGGCACGCGACTGTGACTTGTTGGGGGCCTGTAGACGACTGTGCACCTGCCCGTCCTTGTGCAAGACAGTCTGCCCAGTGCTCACCCTCATTTGGCGAACGTCACCATGGAGCGCAAACAGGGCCGGTCCTAAGCCTTCTGAGGCCCCGGGCGAAAGGGAAGATGTGAGGCCCCTCTAATTACATATTGCGTCGCAAGAAGTGACTTCACAGAAAGTGAATTCGCAGGACTTTTGATCTTAGATATTTGGCATCACTGAAGCAAACTAATGTGGATATCAGTATCTTGCAAAGCCCAACCTGTATTGGACAGTGTCAAACTACAACTCCCAGCATGCATATTTTCCACATAATACAGAATCTGCTGCATAATATGAGGATTTTAACTAATCTATTGTTTATAGCTCGAACGGATCAAAAGTTACTAAAAAATGTGACTTGTGCTGCTGTGAAGTCGAGGGCCCTTTGCAAAGGTTGACTGGTCACCTTTCTCACTGCTGCATTTGTATGTTCCACTGCTACTAATAAGGAAAAATCTTTGCAGAGACTGTTGGCATGCGTAAAAAATTCAGCAGCTCCCTCTGACCATAGTGCCACATCCTCTCCCCCACTGAACATCATACTGCCCCACTGAGAGAAACTTGCACTTCACTGACCTGCCATAAACACCTAGATGTGGCTCAATTTAAATTACGCACTAGACAAGAGCAATATGCTGCCTTAAAAAAAATGTACATCCTAGAAAAAGCAAACACTCATAGGGAATGCAAGTAAGTAAAGCATGTGAAATGAAATGTAAGCAGGAACAACATGGTTATCTTTTTCTTTTTACACATGGTCTCACCACTGTGTTAACTTTGGAAATACTTCACCATGCTACCACAGAATGTCCCTCTGCAATGTTCTTCCTAGCCCCGCTCGTCAATGGCAACCACTCCACCAAAATTAGGACAATCAAACAGTAGAGCAGAGAGGTTATAAGACGTAGAGACGGGGGAGTGAAGGCTGGTGAATAAGGCACAAAAAGGCACAGAAACAAAAAGGAAGTCGGGTGATCTCAAAGGCTCCCCTTCCCGTGATTCCTTTGCTATGCTATTAAATCCTGTGGCCAAAAATGCTTTGATCGTAATTGCTGAAAGCCGAGTAAAATTTCAGGAACACGGCAGTTATATATAAAAAAGGTGCCTCTGGTGTTGGTTTGACTTACATTGAGCCTCTGGCTGCCCATGATTTTGTTTAGCTCAATACCTTGGTTCCCTCGTTTCTTTCTATTTAATTATCTTCCATTAATTTCCACCACTTCTTCATACTACTCTAATCTGTTGAATCCTTGATTTAGGAGTGTTTGCTCTTTTCATTTTAGCACCGTCCTCTCTGCTCACCAGCTACTTCAAACTGGGAGGACGAGTGAGGACCGCAGGCCACACCCGAATCTAGTCGGCCCTGCCGCACTCGGACGTCTGCACTGTGGGCGTCCTTGAATCATAGCCTGTTTTTTTTTAAATCTGTAAAAGAGCCTTCTGAGAGTTCAGTAGAACTTCGGAAAGTCCATGATACATCACGCAGAGCCTGAAGAGAGAAGGCAAAACAGCTGCTTTGATGAAGAAGAACACATTCGAAAATTCCAATTATTTCTTGATAATTAGAAAAGTGTCAACTTTCACAGACAGTTCTCATTTTGGCTCAGCGCAGAAAGAAAGTGTATCTGAAAGTTTCAAACTGACAATGAAAAATATATATATGCACCCACTTTGAATCAGGAGCCAGAGAGCAAAACGAGGGAGGCCCCTTTCCTGTTCCGTCATCAAAAGTGCATGTGCAAAGTCTACTCAGATCGAGTGGGCCCAGTGACCTTCATTTACAGGCACTAATTCCTTGCACAAAGCTTCACACTTGAAAAATACCCCCTGATGACCAACGACTGGAAAGAAGGCCTCTGCGTCATCTTTGGTGAGCTACAGGTTTACTTGTCACCAAATGAAAGATGGTGCACGAAACACAGATCAAATAAAATAGAGTTGCTGTAAAAATCACTGACAAAGTAGTATTTTCTGTACAATAAAAGCATGGCTCAGGCACTCATGCTTGACACCAAAACATACTACTAGCAACACCAGACACGCTGTCTTCCATCCGAGCTGCACAATGTATCTTGCCACAGACGTGCAAATGCGCTTCAGCACCTGTCTCATTCGAGGTGTGACGAGCTTTAAAAATACATCTATAGTACAGTATATTGCATTGTGTGTTTGATTTGGCAGTATTGTGTCAAGCAAAATTTTGTACTGTAAAACAAAACCCTTCTCCAACTCAAGGTGCACCCCCAAATAGCCAGGTCGCCCACTCTAGCCTTTACCCATAGCAGATATGGGTGCACTCAGCCCCCTGGTATTCATCGGGTGTTCTGGTGGATGTGTCCAACTTGTTTGCAAGCATTTGGAAGCGTTCCCGCAATATACTAATACAGGACGATTCCTTGAATGTCTCCTGAGCGTACACCCCGCATTCACTGATGAAAGCCGCAGGTAGATACGGTGCGGGAGTCCGTCGGTAGGAGGATAAAAGGATAACGCCATAGGATGGGCCGAGGAGCGAGTTGACGGCCGGGGATACAGAGTGAGAAACTGACAAAATCAGGAGCAACGGGCATGGGCCGTGACTTACCATCTGTCTCTGTCACAGTCTGAAGACGTTATGTCTGTGCCAATGCGGCCCGGGTCCCGGGCTCGGCAGATCATACTCTCGACTCCATACAGGCCAAGGAGCGCGTGCGTGCTGCGTCAGCGCACAGCGCACAGCGCACAGCGCGCGGGGGCTGGCCAAAATGAATGTCCAGGGCCGTCATTAGTCTACCAGATTGGCGGCCCTGGGACCCACATCAAAGCGATACGCCGTAACGCCGTCCGCACACAGCACCACGGTGACGGGGCACTTTAACTGCCTGCACGAGTGTGCGCAGCGCTTCGCATTTTCATGTCGGGCGGGGCCGGCGGCGTCGGGCCCCCTGACCGCGAGGCCCTGAGCGCAAAGACCCGCCGAGACGAGGTAGGGGGTGGGGGTGTCTGTATGTGTGTTTTTGTGAGTGTGTGTATGCGCGGCGAGGGGGGGGTCTGTATGTGAGTGCGTGCGTGTGAGTCTGCTTCCAAGGAGCCATGGGAGACAGGAGGCGCGCGCGACCTGATCCCAGTTCCAAGGTTGCGCGTGCACCTCACTTGTCTGTCTCCCTTGACTCCTTGAAACCGAGAATGATTACAATAGAGTCTCGGAACGACAGATTGCTTCGCAATCTGTTCGCAGTTCCGAGACCTAAAAAGGAGACCAGTGTCTGACCCCTAGCCCTCAAGCCTTTGATTGGTTGATCACATTGTTTCCCAACCAGTGATTGTCTGGTATTGCTACTCTCAGTCCCTGGCAGCCTAATTCGCAGTCTGCATTGAGGCTTGGTTTCCCCACTAGTTCGCAAGATCTACCCCAATCCACATCTGTGAAGGGCTCAACCAACTCTGTCTCCCTTGCCTGCGGTGCTCTATATCGATGTTTCGTCATTTCCCTTTTAAGCACCTTATAGAATAGGATGATCAGGTGTCTACTTTCGCCCCAAATAAGCAGTCCGATTCGCAACATTTTACACCTAGATTTGAACCCTGTGAACCCATGGTAGGTCTGGACTAGATAGTTCAGTGCTTTTTTCACTGTATTTCTTTTTATTTTGTGTGTTTACATTATGGGGCCTATTCACTTACTGAATTTCATAGTAATAGCTCCTGATAGACTTGTTGAACTAACAAGGTCTGGCATGCACCCTGGGAGTAGTTCAGAGACCCAAGAAGACTCTTAGCAGAATTGCTAGCACCCCCAAATGTAAGTTGTTACTCTCTTCTGAAAAGGGAAAAATATCCATAAACACATATCTAGAGATACCCAGCACTGGCTACAACAACAATTTATACTAAAGACTTTTAATGAAAGTGAGTATTCTGATGCACTGCTTTTTCCTTGAGGTGGTGAAGAGAGGGCGGCGGCGCTCAAAATGGCGGGCGGCACCTCGCCGTGGACTCCATTGACTGCGGCCGCCGCTGGGAGGTAGGATTGCGACCTGCGCTCTCCCGGCCTGCCGAGACTTTTGCTGATTTTTGCAGCTGACGGGACATAATATCCAGCTTCACTTTGGCGGCGACCCCCACCGAGGGAATCCTCCCAGCGCCTGCCTGACTTTAAGATGGCGGCTGGCGGCGAACTTCAGATGGCGATCGCCGCTTCCGCTGGCTCGCCCTAACCTCTCTCCGGCCTCCTGTTAATCCTGCGGCCCTCTCTCGGATTTTCTGGCCTGCCTCCTGACCTGCTGCCGGTTTGGGCCCACTGCCATTACCGGAATGCCCTGCGGCCCTGCAGCACGGGCCTGATCTCCGGATCACTCCCCCCTCCCCCTGCATGGCACTAGTGTTGTGAATCTGCCTAGCAAGGCTGCATTGCTCCCGGAGTCCACACTGCTTGCCCCCCTGCCGGCCCGCCGCCGATTCCCACACAACTTCCAGGGCGGATGAATCCACACACAACCCACCGGCTGCCGTGCCAGCGCCACACGGGCAACGCGTGACCGCACCAACAGCGTCAACACGGCCTTGACCACCTTGCGCACCCTCATCCCCACCGAGTCCGCCGACCGCAAGCTCTCCAAGATGGAGACGCATCTGCGGCTGGCCTCCAGCTTCATCTCCCACCTGGGCAACATGTTGCTGGTGGGTGACGGGCAGCCGTACCACACCACCACCTTCTCTCCTGGACTTCTTTACTTTTTGCTTTGTCCTGGCCCCTATTTTTCTGCTGATTTCGGACAGTTTTCCCTGGACTCTGACCCTCCATCCATTCCCTCGTCCTTTAACCCTTTTCCCCGTTGATGATCCTCAAATGTTTCTTCCCTTTTCTGCTTTGCCTTTTCTCCATACCCTTGCATCCCTCCCACCCTCCCTTTGTACTGTGACTGCATCCACACTTATGGAACTCTGCTTTTCTGTATATAGAGATAACTCTAATCACTAGTATATGCAGTAGACCTTTGTACCATCTACCATTCCTATGTGACTCTTAGAGTATATCCAGTCATATCCCTTCCCTATGTATATAGAGATAACTCTAATCACTAGTATATGCAGTAGACCGTTGTGCCCTCTACCATTCTTATGTGACTCTTAGAGTATATCCATTTGTATCCCTTCCCTAAGTATATAGAGATAACTCTAATCACAAGTATATGCAGTAGACCTTTGTGCTATCTACCATTCCTATGTGACTCTTAGAGTATATCCATTTGTATCTCCTTGTGTGACACTACATCTTGTACATTTGCAATTTTTTTCTGTTTGTATCCTCTATGTAACACATGTAATCCTAAGTCCTTATGTTTTTCAACTGGTCCTTATGTAAAGCGCTCTGACACCTTCGGGTAAAGTTTGCGCTATATAAAATCGCATAAATAAATAAATACCACAATGGCTCTGGGTGAATTATGTGCTGGTATGCTAGGCAATGTTCTTCCTCCCCCTTTTGTGAATTTTGCAGTATGTTTAGAAGTCCTACAGTAGTAAAACCCATGCATTACACAATGCTATTCACTAACCCATGTACTGAGGTCTACGCCTCTGTCCTCCTACTATTTCTGTGCCTGGTTTTCCCCCCCAGTCTGCAGAGATCTCCACACAGACACGCCTGCGTTTTATTGGTGATTGTGGAAGGGATGGTGGAGTAGCTGGTAAATGGTGAATACTTATGAAAAAATGGGAGGCCATTAAGGACTGGTGTAAAGATGATTAAGGAGGGGCAAAGAGGGGCATGCATCCACCCACAAAACAGCAGACCTATTGCTATTTATTAAACTAACTTGTAAAGTTAGTAGAGCCAAAAAGGACCCAAAACGGTTGTAAATGTACTCCATCTCAGGCCTGGAGTATGTCCAGCACCATACAAGGCCAACAACTGGTATTACAACCCCCAACACCCATGGAAAATAATGGATGCAGAGACGTAAAATAGAACCCCATAGGAAATAATGGTTTAAATAATTATTTTATTTCTACCTTTTAAAAATATATACAAATGGTATGTAATGTTTTAAACAGTATATTTTATTTTTGTAATGTTAAACAAACATAAGTAAAATAGAATTTTTTTAGATACAATTTAGTAACTTTTAATATAGAAAAGATACACATTTTACTTAGGGTGGGTATTTTCACCAAAAAAATGTGTTTTACTGTAATACATTTAAATTAATTAAATATGTAATTGAAAGTTAATAGTGCTAGAGCATTTTTTAAAATATTCTAATTATTTTAATTAAGTGTATTTAACATTTTACATTTTCTCTATATTTTCCATAAAATGTGGGTTCAAGTCAAACTAGGAGACGGCCATTTCCTGTCCTGGAAAATTCCAACGACTAAGGGGCTCAAACAGGGGTGCGTACTGGCGCCGGCACTTTTTAACCTGTACATGTCTGATTTAACGTCGGAACCAGACACATGTAATTCGCATGAGCCAAAAATAGGCAGGCTGCCACTTTCAAATCTTCTGTATGCAGACAACCTAGTGCTGCTGAGTCAAACTCCCATTGGCCTCCAACATTTGTTAGATACAACTAGCAGTTATTCAGCAAAGAATGGTCTATCTATCAACTATGATAAAAGAAAGGTAATGAGGATTCATCCAAGAAATGACACCTCCAAGTTCCACTGGCATCTGGCCAATTTGACAATCACAGTGGTAGACCAACACAAATACTTAGGAGTGATTTCAGATAATTAAGGCCCATTTAACGCACAAAAAGATGTAATCAAAAGAAGAGGCAACTCTATCGCCGCAGCAATAAAATCCATCAAGCATACAATAACCGGTTCAAACCTTACTCCACTATTACAAGTTTGGCGAGCAAAGCTCATTCGGCAATCACTTACGGGAGCGAGTGCATGAGGGGAAGAGACGCAGCCACATTAGACAGTACTGTCTCAAGAGCGGCCAGAATGATTTTTAGCCTACCTAAGTACGTTTCACTGGCACAAATAAGGCTGGAATTCGTCCTGCAAAGCCAAGAATTAGCCCGCAAAGGAGCCTATGTCAAGAGTTGGTACAGAATCAAAAGAGCGGAAGCAGGAACATTGAATTCTTACCTATGGACCGAAATACAACAAAAGAAGGACTGTGCAGCCATGAGCTATCTGACCGCATTTAAAAACCATCTAGGACTGGAGGAACTTTGGGCAGCATCAGGGTCCTACGATTGTTTTAAACAGATTGTAAATAAGACGGTGAAAAAACTATCATTACTTGAAGACAAGGTGGCCCTCACAGAAAGAACGGATGGTTTTTGTGCAAAGATACGCCGACACTCTCCGCAATCCTATCTAGGTGCAGGCTTTAACCGGAGGAAGAAAGAAAAATATCTTCATCTCCGAATGGGTATTTTACCATCAGTGCAGCACCTTCCCCCTTGGAAAAGACCATCGGGCCAGACAACATGCCGTTTATGCAAGGAAGCTAATGAAAGCATAATACACCTTTTGTGAATCTGCAGAGAATTACAAGCAGAACGACGCTATTTTCTGAAGCCACACTTCATAAGCGAGGGGATAAGAACTTGTAGGCAAGCATTAATGGCATGCCTTAACAAGGGAATGTCCAGCTGGCGTATCGCTTCGTACAATTCATGGAAGCAGCTAGGGTGAAACTCGGCTGATAACCCAATAGTATCACCCACCACTGCATCATTTCTCAGTTTTTGCTTTCTCAACAAACCAGATTCACTCAGATTGCCCCTCTTCCAGACAACAGATGCTCCAGCATGACTGTTAATTGCAAATTACTTCTACCACAGGCAGCAAACAACAGGTATATCGTATAATCACTCCTCTAATCGAACTGCGGATGTGTTTTATTATAACTTATAATCTTTTAGTCTTATTTCCCTCATAAAAATGCTTAAGATCTGAAAATCTGCCAAGAAATAGAACAATTAAATCTCTAATGTACTGTAATTGACACAACCGCGGACATTTGCACTAAAGATGTAAATACAATGCACAGATGTTTTATGAAACTATATTATTGAGAAGTTTTAAATCATGAACCTTGCTGCTCTAATTTTTGCCACTTTCTTTTAAAAAGAAATTGTAAAGGTTTTAAGTGAACGGACAATAAACTAATAATTACTTACTTACTTATAATTTACCACAGGGAGACCTTTGCCATGGTGGTGAAGACTTTTGCCTACCTTCTCATATATGTCAATAATAGCTAGAAGTAACTTTACAATTGTAAATTAGGATCCATCCACTGAATTCAGGGGATGGGTACATTTACATCTTCCATTTGTAGTAACTTTACAATTAGAAATAGTGAATAACCAAAAGAAGTAAACTTACTATAAACTGTAAGAGTAAATTTACCTTTGTGAATAGGCCCCAAGTCTTCAGGTACAGGAACTAAGGAAATAATACCTTATCTATGCACTGATAAAAATCATGTATTCCTCTTACGTGCTTCAAAACTATTAATTTTCAGTGTCTGTTCTAAGCACACCTGTCTGCTCGGAAACATTCTCACTGTTGTATTAAAACTGCATGGTTATTTTTGCATTTAAAGTTTTTATTGGAAGCGTATGTCCACTCATTTAGGCGGCATTATGTTTCCTTTTTATCTTTTTATTTTGTGACATATATTAGCAATAAAAATCAAAAGGATATTTAACCATTGCACCATCTTGACAAGGCCTGATACAGTGGCTTTGCAGAATCTTTTTTAACATGTTGTGTAGTTGAAAAACTGTTGTCAGCGACTTCATTTCAGATGTACGACCGTTTTTAGCGGTCGCAAATGGAGAATCGGGCCATTTGCTACTGCTAAAAAGCCTTTTAGAATGTACTAACCCTATTTTGCTAGTCTGTAACCTTCTACTGACTCACAAAATCAGATTTGCGAGTCAGTATTATAAAGGGGCGTGTCAAGGGCAACCCTTCCTAATAGAGAGGTGCAGGGGCATGTATGAATATTTTACAACCTGAATGGGGTCTTAAAACAATCATATTTCGACATCCCTGTGAAGGAGGTGGTAACTGATTCAAAAATTTCCCCTTTGTGAATGAGGGCACCAACATGTTTTTAAGAGCTGGCAGTGGTTACGCAACCACTCCCTACTCTTAAAAAATGAAAATTTAAATTTTCATCTTTATTTTTGAAATGCATCGACATTTTTCTTTAAGGAAAACAGGCTGTATTTCAATGAAAAAAAATTGCTTTCTTTGAAAAGCAATCACAGACATGGTAGTCTGCTAACCCCAGCAGGCCACCATCCCTGTGATTACAGGCCATTCCCAATGTGGTGCAAATTGCGACCTGACTCATGAATATTGATAAGGCAGGTCAATTGAGACCCCACTGGTAACCAAAAACAGTGTCTGAGACACTGGTGTACATCGCGTTTTGTAACTTCCTTATTGCGACACAAAAAGTCTCAATTAGGAAGATACAAAATGCTTAGGTTGTACATGTTATGTTATGTTATGTTTATCTCTCTTCTATAGTGCACGGCTACCCCGAGGGGTGTCCCGGCGCTTTGGCAAAGAGAAACTGAGGCCGAAACACAACAAAGCTACTCGCGGAGGCCGAAAGAGATCATACAGAAAAAAGCCAAGTCTTCAATTCCTTTCTAAAGGAAAGGAGGCTATTGGCTTTCTGTAATGAAACCGGAAGCTCATTCCAGTACCGTGAGGCCAGGTATCGGAAGGAACAACCTCCGATCCGGGCGCGTCTGATAGGTGGAACAACAGCCTGTGCCAGCAAGGCCGACCGTAGAGCCCTCCTCGGCGCATAAAAGGCCATGCGCTTCCCAATATATTTCGGGCCGATGGAATGAAGGGCCTTAAAGGCGAGGGTTAAAACCTTAAAGGTAATTCTTTTTGAAATGGGCAGCCAGTGTAGACTCTTAAGCAGTTCAGAGGCTTTAGCCCGGCGCGGAAGACCAAAAATGGCTCTTGCTGCAGAATTCTGCACAATCTGCAGCCGGGCCAGTAAGTATTTAGGCAGCCCCAGATAAAGGGCATTCGCATAATCCAATCGCGATCCTATTAGAGCCTGAACAATAATTTGTTTGTGTTGCAAAGACAACAGCGGAAGAAACTTCCTTAGCATTTTTAAAATGCCGAAGCATTTTCCAGACAGCCCGATGATCTGGGGTCTGAAAGACAGGCCGTCATCACAGAGCACACCAAGGTTTTTTGCTTTTTCGGAGGCCTCATCGGGAGGAAACATGTCCTGGGGCCACCATGTCTTCCAGCCGGGATCGGGCGGACAACCAAAAAAAAGCAGCTCCGACTTATCGGAGTTGCATTTCAGGTCGTGCCGCCAAAACCAGTCAAAAACCGCACCCAGGCAGTCTTTGATCCGGCCGCCGTCAAAAGCCTCTCCCTTCTTACACGTAAAAAGGAGCTGGGTGTGATCAGCGTAGGATATGATCTGGGCACCGAAGGACTCCGCTACCACCGCAAGAGGGGCCAAATAGATATTAAAAAGGGTGGGGCTCAGGATAGACCCCTGAGGAACCCCCACCTCTAGTGGCGGTATTTCAGCGGAGAACGGGGGTGCCCAGATCACTTGGCGGCCGGTCAGGAAGGATTTAAACCAGTTCCACACCGTCCCACGAAAGCCGATCTCCCAGAGTCTTGCAAGGAGACCATCGTGAGGGACGGTGTCGAATGCCGCCGACAAATCCAGCATAACCAGAATAGCCATGCCCCCGAGATCAAGTGTCTCCCTGATGGCATCGGTGATCTCAAGAAGGGCTGTCTCCGTGCTAAAATTAGCACGGAAGCCCGACTGAGAATCATGTAAGATGTTGTTGCTCTCGATAAAGTTGGAAATAGAGAGCCTCACATGTTTCTTGATCACCTTTGCCAGGGCAGGGAGAAGGGAGATCGGCCTATAGTTAGCGTGCACAAGGGGATCCAAGGTAGGCTTTTTGAGCAGAGGCAAGATCAACATATGTTTCCAAGCCAGAGGTACCTCTCCCGTAGTCAGGGAGAGGTTGAGCAGCGGATTGAGCAAGATGTTAACTGCAGACGCTACTCTTCCCAGGCATTTCGCTGGACAAGGATCAAGGGGCGAACCAGATTGGAGCCGGGACAAAAGGTCAAGAGAGAAGGCTGAAGACAAAGAAGGAAAAACCGAAAGAATAGGACCCTTCTCTTCCGCTGATGTAGGAAGAGAGGTCGGTTGACTCACCATTGACATGAGACCAGCATCAGAGAAAGAGTCCTGGATAGACTTAATTTTGTTCACAAAGAAAACTCCTAGTTGGCTAATCCAAGCTTCAGTGTGAGAGTGAGAAGGCGCACTCAAGGAAGAGGATGTAAACTCCTTTACTATTTTAAAGAGTTCTTTACTTAAATTTTCCGCTTCGTCAATTCTGCGCTCCAAATATACTTTTTTCCCGTCAAGAATGTGCTTATGATAAAGCCTAATCGCATCCCGATATTTTGATTTATCGACCGGGTCATATTTGCGCCGCCACAGTCTTTCAGCTTTTTTGCAATCTTGACGCATTTTCCCAAGGGAGGGGGTGAACCAAGGGGCCGAGACATGTCTGGCCGTGGACTAGCTGGCTTAGCCGGGGCTAGCTCATCAAATCTGGCAATCAACCACTTCTGAAAAGAGTCTAGATTTTCCTCCAGATCACCAGTAAATTCACATGGTTGGCAGCGAAGAGCATCAGACAGCATTTCCGCCGTAACTTGATGAAAAGGCCTCATCGGCTGTTTCACATCTTTCAAAACTCTAGGGCCATTTGTAGCAGAAGCAGGAATACCAAAGTTGATTTAAAAATGGTCTGACCATAATACTGGGAGCGGCAGAGACACAGCAATCAGCCTGGTCGAAAAAATCTGGTCAATAGTATGGCCTTTAATATGAGTAGGGCTGGTGATGTACGGGACCAGCCCTAACGGAGAGACAATGTCCTGCAACTTAATCGTGTCCGAATCCTATACATTGTCCATGTGAAGATTCAGATCACCCAGCAAGATGCAATGCTCCGATCTCAGGCCGGGGAACAGAGAGCGCCCCCTGCAAATCGTCAAAAAAGAGCCAAGTGGCCCAGGAGCTCTATGGATAAGGATTCCAGTGCACGTCTGACAAGGAGATAGGCCGAGGGTAAAACCTAAGGCTTCACAGCCCGTGATGTTATCAACAGAAAAAATGGTGCAAGGGAAACACTTATCCACAATCAGTGCCACGCCTCCGCCCCTGCCTCCCACTCTATCCCTCCTAAAGATGGTATAATTCGGAGGTATAGCAGTCGCCAGGTCAGGGCCAGAGCACTCTCCGAGCCAGGTCTCCGTTACAAACAGGCAGGATACTTTAGAAACAGACAGCAAATTCCAGATGTCAATGGAATGTCTGCTGAGGGATCTGGTGTTAAGGAGAGAGCACTGATAGTGCATAAGAGGGATCTCAGATGCGGACCCCTTCTGAGCAGAAGGCCGCCAACCACATGTCAAACAACCCTTCCTGAGAGAACGCCCGGTTGGAGAGACGTGATGGCAGTTGGAGGACTGTCTGCGCAGAGCAATAAGCTCCGCAAAATTATACAAAAGCATGTAGACAAGTCAGACACACGTCCCCCCGAAAAAGAAAGAGAAAGATACAGAAAAAGCCAGTGGTCCTACCTCGTCCGCCTCCGAGAGGCTGACGAGCGCAGACGGGCAGGACTCTGGCACGACTCAGGCGCAGGGAAGGCGCTGCCGCAGCGCGTCACCGCTGCGCGCCGAGAGGCGAGCTTTAAATAGCCTGCTCTCAGCGTCCACGATCGCAGTGACGCTCCAAGATGGCGTTCGCTACTCCCTTTCCAAACCAAGATGGCACTCACCACCCACGACCTCCCCGGAACCGGACCCGCAAAGCAGCGGTGGGTCTTCCAGAAGAAATTATTGTGCAGGTAAGGGGCAGGACAGAGAATAAAAACAAGGGATAAGTAAAAACAAAAAATTAAATAAGATCCAAAACGGGCGAGTTAAAATTAAGCAGAGCAGCGCACTAGGCACGCGCGACCAGCAGCGAGGCGCCGAAGCAACTCTCGACCACAGGACACCTTTACCAGGTTGCCCCCTCGCTGAGCTCGCCTTAAATAGCCTGCTCTCAGCGTCCACGATCGCAGGGACGCTCCAAGATGGCGTTCGCTACTCCCATCCCAAACCAAGATGGCACTCACCACCCACGACCTCCCCGGAACCGGACCCGCAAAGCAGCGGTGGGTCTTCCAGAAGAAATTATGGTGCAGGTAAGGGGCAGGACAGGGAATAAAAACAAGGGATAAGTAAAGACAAAAAATTAAATAAGATCCAAAACGGGCGAGTTAAAATTAAGCAGAGCAGCGCACTAGGCGCGCGCGACCAGCAGCGAGGCGCCGAAGCAACTCTCGACCACAGGACACCTTTACCAGGCTGCCCCCTCGCTGAGCTCGCCTTAAATATCCTGCTCTCAGCGCCACGATCGCAGGGACGCTCCAAGATGGCGTTCGCTACTCCCTTCCCAAACCAAGATGGCACTCACCACCCACGACCTCCCCGGAACCGAAACCGCAAAGCAGCGGTGGGTCTTCCAGAAGAAATTATGGTGCAGGTAAGGGGCAGGACAGGGAATAAAAACAAGGCATAAGTAAAAACAAAAAATTAAATAAGATCCAAAACGGGCGAGTTAAAATTAAGCAGAGCAGCGCACAAGGCGCGCGCGACCAGCAGCGAGGCGCCGAAGCAACTCTTGACCACAGGACACCTTTACCAGGCTGCCCCCTCGCTGAGCTCGCCTTAAATAGCCTGCTCTCAGCGTCCACGTTCGCAGGGACGCTCCAAGATGGCGTTCGCTACTCCCTTCCCAAACCAAGATGGCACTCACCACCCACGACCTCCCCGGAACCGGACCCGCAAAGCAGCGGTGGGTCTTCCAGAAGAAATCATGGTGCAGGTAAGGGGCAGGACAGGGAATAAAAACAAGGGATAAGTAAAAACAAAAAATTAAATAAGATCCAAAACGGGCGAGTTAAAATTAAGCAGAGCAGCGCACTAGGCGCGCGCGACCGGCAGCGAGGCGCCGAAGCAACTCTCGACCACAGGACACCTTTACCAGCTTTACATCTGACCCTATATTCCTTAATTCTGCATCATGACGCGGGCTAGGACGGCTCCTTCCATTGTGTCATGGTGTAGTGTACAATGATGTCATCACTGTGACTAAAGTCTTGTGATATAATTTCTGGTGATGTCATTGTCAATATTATGCTAAGTAGCCATTTCAAAACCTGAATAATCCTGCTTCTTTTGGGTCACAGAATGTTGACAAGCATGGAAGCTTCTGCAGTATAGTATTTTGGCCACAACTCTGAATAAAGTGAAAGAGCAAAAGCTTTGCTGTGACAGCAGGACAGTGGAATGGGGCATTTACATAACCACAAGTCTTTACACTGCCATGTATTAAATACATATGCACAGTTGATTGATGCATGCATTACAAGTATGAGGTATTATTGTGGTGAGCCATGGTCAGAGCTGTGTCTTACCCTTAGTTTGATAATTACCCTGTGTGGCTTTGTATGGAAGTGGATGCTCAGAGGTTTGAGTGGTGTGAGTTGTGCCCTTTTCATATATTTATGGAACCTGTTTTTGTGAGACTTGATAAGGGCTGCTGTTTGTAACAAGATTTTGACCTAGCCTGACAATTTCGATCCTTGGAATAACTAGACGGGAAGTGCAACTTTCTCATGAGCTGGCCCATCAGTAATGACTTTTATTGGTTGATCTGCCAGTGTCAATTATGAAGGTATCGCTCATAGTCGTTTGCCTTTCATCCTCAGGCTGCGGCACTGGTTAACATTTACCTGGATGGGTCTGTGCTGGTGACACACGGCGGAGTGGAGATGGGTCAAGGTCTTCACACCAAAATAATGCAGGTAGGAAATGTATGGCCTATGCTAGCCTAACAGCCATTGTAGCCCCTGTTTTGGTAAGAAAACATTCATACAATCACCAAAAAAAGAAGGTATTTGGTTACATCAATGCAAAGGATTCCCTTTCTTTTCCTCCACCTTCAGAATAGACAGCAAGTACTGCAACCATACATTCACGCTCTGACAGTCACTCTTATACCTTCACTGACATATGATTTTAATCTACATACATTCAAATTCATTCTCATTCATGCATTCCCTCATTCATGTATATACTCATTCATGTGTTCACTATTTCTTGCACTGCTACACTAGCACAGTCACTTATTTATGAATTCACTGATCTGAGCATCAGTTCAACTTGTATACATTTATTACATTTACTGGTTGTCCCTCAAAAACTGGGTTTATTATATAACAAAAAACCACACCTGGTTCTGTAAGATAAACTCTTCATGTTTTGCTACTTAAAAGAGGGCTGTATGTCAAGCCTCTTATACGTAAATTAAGTGTACTCAAAGAATGAAATCATGCACAAGCATAGAATGCTTAAATTGCCTGTACAGTATGCAACACAGGCAAATTCCTTTATTTCTGTCAATGTTTCGACCTGTACAACTATATGTGACACTCAATCGCAGGACGTCGCCAGTGAACTTAATCGGTCGATAATGCACATTTTACAAATGAGTTCTCTCTAGAGAAGGCTTGGGCTAGACACAAGCAGATCATGGGCAATTAGTCATAGATGCTACATTACATATAAAAAGCTCATTAGTTAATTGCGCGTCATCAACCAATTAAGTACACTTGCAACCTCTTGGAGACTTCTAGATGATTTCTAGGCAACCATATGGAGCCCATGATAAGTCTTTAATTCTGTCCTTACAAACTCACACAGACTAAGGTGTCTCCTTTATGCTGTCCTGAAGAAGACACAAATTGATGGTCAGGTGTCACATATAGATACATAGGTTGAAATTTCTAGTTAGATAATGCAAGTGACCTGCTTAGTGATAGTATCCAATCATGGCTCCCAAGACTTATCGCACATACATAAAGGTAAAAGGATTCATTATCACACATGTTGACGTTCTTTTTGGCTGGCCTTGTGAGATGACCTGGAACTGGTTTAGGCTTACTTTTACATTAGACCATTTAACTTGGTTAACCCATTCATAGACCCAAAAAAAGCTGATTTTTTTATTTTTTATTTTTTTTTTCAAAAATCTTTATTTCGATCACAGATCATAAAAGATGCAACATGAACATACAATTAAAAACTTATTAAACATAGTGTGATCCAGTATGATAAAATTCATTTAAAAGTTGGGTAAAACAGTAAGAAAAACCGCTGGAGGAGTCCATTATACCAATCTTTTCATCATTCGAGTTCGGGTAACCCACAATGCAGTTAAAAATTTTGAAAGTGCAAAAACTACATAAGGGGAGAGGTCAGATTTTAGAACTCTATAAGCAGTTTGGAAAGATCTAAATCCCAGGTTCCTGAGCATCGGAACTAGCCAATATTTTCTGCTTCGCTCATAACCCTTGCAGAAGAAGACCACGTGCATGTCGTCCTCCTTCGGGTGGGCGCACATTGGGCAAGATGGCATGGTGAAGCACGCTGTCCAGGACGCTGTAAACGAGGCTAGAGGAAGACATCCGTAGCGCCATTGTAAGAACAATTTCCTTGTTAGTGCAGGGGAAATATTGTCCAGTGTTTTTTCGAGAGAGTAGGTGTCTTTTATTTTCAGGAATGATTTTGTCAGGGACCCCTCACGGGAGTTGTTGGAGGCTCTGGTGAGCATCATGTCGTTGTAGGCACTCGCAAGTACCTTCTTTGATATCTTCGTACATGAATTAATAGGATCTGTCCATAGTTCTGGGAACCCCATTTCCTCGAACCTTCCCTTGACATAGGTCAACCAAGGAATCTTCTTTATGTTCCCTAGTTCCAGGAATTCCTGTAGTTCCTCTCTATAAGTTACAAGATCTGGGCTGGACCACAAACGCCTCCAAAATTTTAGGGGTTTGAGTCCCAACTCCTCTGTTATGGGTTTAATACCCAGATCTAATCTGAGTGGAAGTAGTGGGGTACTCTGGGGAAGGGCAGCTACCTGTCTCAAAAATTTGTTCTCCGTGGCCTGTAACTTCGGATGTTGAATGTAGCCCCACAGCTCACCCCCGTAAGTAACCCCTGCCCTCGCTTGTGTTTTGTATATATGAATAATTGGGGTAAGTGGTCGATAGCTTGATTTGTTTGCCAGGCGCAAAGTGCCACCCGCCAACTGTCCCAGTTTGATGGTCACTTTGGCCTGGTGGGATGACCAAGTTAAATGTTCATTTATAGTAATGCCCAAGTATTCAATATTGTGGACCCGTTCTAGTTGGACCATTCCTAGCTTTGGAGGGGCTCTATTTCGGGCGTTAGGATTTAAAATCATGAATTTAGTTTTTGGGGGATTAACTTCCAATCCCCGCTCAGAGCAGAAGTCTAGGAAGCCATCCAGAATGCGTTGGATCCCCATCGGGGATTTAGACAGCAACAGGGTGTCGTCCGCAAACATAATTGCAGGCACCCTGTTGCCAGTCAACTTTGGGGCATCAGAGTTAGCAATCCTGTTGAGGTGGGCAACTACCCCGTTCACAAAGATACAAAACAGGGTAGGTGCGAGCACACAACCCTGTCTTACACCTCTGCGAACGGGGAACCTTTCGGTTAGTTTGCCACCTTTGCCACACCTAACGCGGGCATAATTGTTGGAATGGAGTCTCATCAGGATTGCCAAAATGTCCTCTGGGACTTTCAGCTCTTTCATGACGCTCCACAGCCTTGCTCTAGGAACCAAATCGAAGGCGGCACGTAGGTCTACAAAGATGGTATATAGACTGCCGCCCTCGACCGCTGTTCTCCAATAGAGCAGTTGTAGCCTGAATATTTGGTCTGTAGTAGATACACCCTCCCGAAATCCTGCCTGGTATGGGGACAGGATATCCGTTTCATGAATCCACACCTGCAAACGATTTAAGATCAGTCTGCCAAAGAGTTTTTGGGATATATCTATCAGACTGATAGGACGATAGTTGGATGGGAGCAGAGGGGATCCCTTTTTATAAATTGGGACTACCTCTGCTCCCATCCAAGTATCGGGCACAGTCATTCCCCCCTGAATAGCATTAAATATAAGTGTGAGGTACGGTGCCCAAATCCCTGGTTCCTGTTTAAACAGGTCCCCCGGGACCCCGTCCAATCCCGGTGCTTTTCCAGCAGCTAGGCCTTTGATGGCCTCCCTCACTTCTTTTTCAGTGAATGAGGCCCCCGAAGGGGTAGGTCTAATCAAGAATCTCTCGCTACTAGGATCCCCACCACCCTCTGCATACAGCGCTTCAAAGTGGGCCTGCCATACTGAGGGGGCTATATTGGGCTCTAATGCTGGAGATAACTCCGTCGTGCCATTCGCTACTACCCGCCAGAATTTGCGTGAATCTCTGGTTGATAGTGCTTTCGTGAGGTTCTCCCAATAATCGTGGTCCCATTCAGCCTTGGCGTTCACTAGAAGGGACTTATACTTATTTCTCCTATCCCAAATTTCTTCCCTGCCAAGGCGTCCCTTAATGGCAGATATCAAATGGGCCTTAGCCTTCCTACACGTGGCATTATACCACGAGGTCTTTGGCTTATAGCCCTTCCTTTTCGTAGAGGATGTGAACAAGTCTTGTTCAAGGGAGTCTGTAATGTTTTTATGTATTATTGCTAGTTCTCCTCTAGTTACTTCATCTAGGTCTTTGGTGCCTAGGTCGAAGGCACACTCTAAAAATGGAATTATCCTTTCATAGAGGCAGGGTATTTTGTCTATACTACTAGCCAGCTTCTCCCACTTGACTTTCCTACGATTATTTTCAAGTAGGAGGCCAGACTTGTCACTACCAGATCCCTGTAATAGGTCCTGGTTCCTAGGGAGGGAATAAGTCAATTCCAGTGAATTATGGTCACTGTCCGTTCTTGGGCATACTTTAAAGTCAATTATTGCTGGCCACATGAAGGTTTTGACCATAATGTAATCTAGTCGGGATTCACTACCGGGTTTGTTGTAAGTCGGATTACTTGGTATGTCCGAATTACAGCGCCCATTACATGCCCTGAGAGCAAGATTAAGAGTAAGGGCATTTATTTGTAGGGCCAGGGGAGTCCAAGCCTTTGGAGGTGGTGCCGCCGACTCAGGTATCAGCCAGCTGGAGTCTTCATCTAGGGACGGACCATCGCGTAGTCCGGGCAGAGGTTCATAGTGGGAGTTGAAATCGCCCCCAACTAGACAGGGGAGATCACACGGGATGCCCTCTAGAAACCTAGCTAACTCATCTATAGTGGGCGACTCGTTATGCATTTTGGTCGGCCTAGAGTAGATATTAATAACTAGAAGCTTCAATGCGTCAGGCCACTCTAGTAGGACGGCCAACAGATCGTCGGAAGCGGTCTCCAAAGCGGAGGCTTGGCAGCCTAGATCCGTTGCTATCCCTATCATTAATCCCCCAGATGGTCTCCCCTTTCCCTCCCACTTGGCTGTTTTGGTGAAAGAAGCAAAGCCAGGTAGGTCTACTGCTTCTCGCGCCCAGGTTTCCTGTAAGAGTATTAAGTTTTTGGAACTAACATAAAAGCCCCACTCTGGGCAGTCTAATTTACTGGAGAGCCCAGCCACATTCCATGAAATTACAGTTATATGTGGTACTTGAGCGCGAGACGGGCTCGCAGCCATATCATTGGGTTCCTGATAGGCCATATAAGTTGGAGAGGGATGTGTGGAGCCCGATGGGCTGGTAACAATTGGTGGGGAAGGATTCGTCATGGCTGGCATCTGGATCGGTTCGTCTAAGCTTGTTGTCAATGTATCCTTCATCCTATGAAATAAATTTTGGGGTGAAGGGCTCCATTGGTGGGGAATAATCTTGAGGGGAGATAAGTCTCCAGACCTCCCGAGTCAATCCACCTCCTCCAGGCAGCCAAACCTGTTGGAAGTGGGGACCCCTTGCCACCAATTAAGTTGATTTTGTCCAACAAAACTATGTGTCAATCGACTAGGGTTTCTGACAGTGGACCATGACCCCTCACTCACTAGTTGTTGTCTAGGAGGATAGAAAAAGGTGAGAGGCCTCACCACTATTGTGGAATTGGCCTCAAAAGATGGCCCTGCACATAGACACTGGGCTTTGTGGGGATCAGAAAATGATACCACCACACAGTCGCCGGCTATGGACTTGTGCGTACGACCAATCCAGGGAACTCTCCGAACCATAAGTATATTACTTCTTTGATGGTCGGGGAGTTGTTTATTGGAATTAAGCCAGTGAATGACTTTATTTTTTAGAGAGAAATCATTCTCCTGTGATTGTTGATCCAACTCTGGAACACCGGCTAGAATAATGACGTACGACCCTGCTTCTGGCGGGAGGTCAATAAACCCTCCGCGGAAGTTGTGACGACTCGCCTGACGTGTTGGGTTATACACCAAGGGTGGCCTAGGGGGGTGGTTAACTGGTGCCCTGGAGACTGTGTTCGACCTATGTGCTGGTTTCTGCGGGTAGAAGGGTTTGAGTACTGCTGGGCTCGGGGTAGGTACAGTAGTATTTACAATAGTGGTGCGGGGTTTTGGAATAGGTTTGGGTAGGGTCACAGGGATGCTTTGAACTGATTGTGAAAGAGATTGAACGGATTCTGTTTCTTTGGGCTGGGGAGTGGGTTCAGTTACACGTGTGAGCTTAGCATCCATTTCCTTAAGACTCAAGCTGGCTAGAGTGACTATGGTCCTATCCATTTCAAGGAGGTTATTCTCTATACGAGAAAGCCTCAATTCCAGGGGTGAAAGTAGCTGCTTTAACGTACCCCAGACTAGTTGGAGGAATTCGCTGTCACCCTCCCTGTCATGCACAGGTCCGCTCACCCGACCATCCAAAATGTTTATACTGTTCTGACTAGGAGGGATGCTAAGAATATCATCTTCGACCAGGCTAGGTATTTCCGGAATAACTTCCCCATTAAGAACACTGTGAGTCGGTTTGGGGTTAACATCTTTCATCCCAGGGGAACCCATGGCCCTTCTATTATTAAAAAACTTTAACCTTGCTATTCTGGCTTTTTTCCTAGCGTGTATAGTTCTCGCCAGACATTTCTTTTTATATGCTGCGGCTTTCTTAGCACTACAATGGCTGGCAGCTTGACTTATTTTAGGAGGGGGAAAGGAACCCGCGATACTAAATAGAGGGGCAGGGCCAGTACTCTGTAGCACTGGATCAGGTTGGGAAATTGGAGGGGAATGTACAGGAATAGTAGAGGGAGCAGGATGCATAACTGCCGTTGTTATCAGAGGCCGTGGGGCAGCAGAACGATCAGGGGTACGGGCAGATGCAATGTTCCCCAAGGAAGATTTTTTGGAGCTAGCAATATGCGCCGACAGCCTACGTGCAGCGTCAAGTTCTAAAGAGACCTTGTGCTGCATTTTGCTGATTTCCTCGTCAATCGCCAAATTGGTTTTGACTAGGAAATCATCTATGGATCTATTAGAGTTGCTAGCCGCCATGAGGGTTTTGCTCCGGCTACCCCGTGAACACATATTACAGAGTACAAGTCAATAAATAAATATGCACACAACAATAAAACTGTAAGATGTGACAATAAGACTAGGATCAAAAAAAGGGGGGTGGCCCAGCCCAGCCCTCTTAGTCCTCGAACGGCCTCAAACGGCCCAGTCTTTGCCCTGTCTTCGCCCCGGCGCTGCGTCCCGCGCTGCGGGAGTGTTGGGCCAAGATATAATGGGCGTGATAGGCGGGGGGCGGGCCGGCGGGGAGAGCGGACCGGATGTTCAGTCCGTGGTCTTCGCAGGGACTCCTGGATGTTGGAGTCCCTGCACACTCGCAGCCCACGCCTTACCTCGTGCCCCTGCCTCCGCCTCCAGTGACCAGGTGCTGTAGATTAGAAACGCACTCCTGTGCGCAGCGGCTCCCGCGAAGCGGGAGCGGCAAGCCGTGAGGGCGGAACTGCCCTTGGATTTCTTGAAAAATAAAGTAAGCCTCTGCCTGTCCGTTTCAGCTGATTGTTTCTTTCATATTCCGTGCTGTTTCCAAGGGAACGGCTCATGCTTCTAATGCAACGAGGGAAGAGCTGAGTGCAAAAATCCTTCCACTTGACAGCTGCCTTAGGCAAGGAAGTTGTTCTTTGTTTATACATTTATGGAGTTTTATATACTGCGAACATGATCCGCTGGGTATCAGAGTGCTGCACAAATAGCAAAACAAGTTAAACATGGAAAAAACAGGCACTAAACAAATAAGAATACAGTTAGCAATATGGTGTACAAATAGCCAATAAGCAGTAGCAGCAAAAGCAAAAAAGAACAGGCAAGAATCAAATTATATAGAATCAGAATAAATGAATTTAGAATACACAGGGTACAGAAATGACAACAGGAAGGATAGTATAACTTAGTGAAATCAGTACTCATGCAACTAATCAGTCACCAATGCTGAAGATATCTATTCAGCAGCAGCAGCTTTTAAAATTCTTTTTTGAAGGAGGGTTGAAGGATTAGATCTAGTTTCCAGAGAAATTGTGTTCCATATTCTGTGAAGAAGACCAGAAAAGGAGCGTTTATGAGTTTTCTTTTTCTTGAACTTCTGTGGGTTCGACAATAGAGAGTTAGAACTTCGTAGGGAGCAACTCCCACCCGATAGTTCAAGTTTTTCGGCCAGTTGGAATGGAGTGTTGAAATGAAGAGCCTAATGGGTCATGCAGGCTATCTTAAACTGAATTCTAGCCTCAAATGAGAGCCATTTGAGATGTTTCAGGTCAGTCGTGATGTGGTTGCATTTGCTGGACCCATGATGAGCCTAGCACCTGAGATTAGTGTGGCCTTAAAAGAGCCGGCTTGGCTCTGGGTAGTCGTGCAAGAGTGGTACTCCTGTAGTCTAGGCAGGAGAGGACTAGGGATTGGACTGCTAAGTGAAAGTCATCTGGGGGTAAGAAGAGTTTGATTTTCCTTATAGTGCTCAAATGGAAACCGGCTCCTCTGGTAGTAGCACTGATGTAATCTTGCATATTTAGTTATTTGTCCAATGAAATGCCTGACAATCTAGTAAAATCAGCAACATGTGGGGTGCAGTTGAGCGCTGTAAACTGTTTCAGCTTTTCATCTGTGTGAGTATAAAGATTGTTGGAGGTAATCAGGAGAAATTCTGTCCTGTGTGTGTTTAGCAGAAGGTGATTCCTGGTCAACCAATGTTGGGTTTTCAGTAGAGCGCAGTTAATAGTTTTGATATAATTGCATGTCATCCGAGTACATGTGCTACTGAATATTTGAGCATGTAAGACCTTTGGTAAGCGGTTCTATGAACAAGTTGAAAAGAGAGCGTGGGAGAGAGTGTGGACCCTTGAGGTACTCCCATTGAGACCGGAGTAAAGTCAGACAGGGTTTGATTGACTTCGATTTGTTGAGATCTGTTATGAAGGAATGAGGAAAAACAACTTAAGGCGAGACCAGATAAACCCATCTTTTCCTCTAACAGGTCTATCATGTTGTCATGTTTGACTGGTTCAAATGCAGATGAGAGATCAAGGGGTATAAGTACACAGGGTTCTTTCGGATCAAGTAGTCTCAAGGTGTCATCTATAATGTGTGTCAGAGCCGTTTCATTGTTCTGTTCTGAAGCTCGATTGGCTATGGTCTGTGAAGCTTACTATATCAGACAGATAAGAGGATGAATGCTGTAGGAAAGAAAGGGGATCTGAGGAAGTGTGGTACAGCTCAAAGACAGTTTCATTCTGACTTCTTGAAAGTCTAGAAAACAACATATAGCCATGAATGTCTTTTACAGTGTCGCTTTCAGAAAAAGGACAATGACACCCCTGAATAACCTAGAGACAAGCAGTTCTCTCTGATTGCTGGGTCCAAGTAGCAATCTTTACTTGAATAATCATTTGATGTCTTTAATGCAGGCTAGTGAATGCATTACTGTGATAAACGTGGCTCAAATCCACCCGAGTGACTTACCACACTCACCTATAGTTACCCAATAATAAGTCAGCCGGACAGTGGAGAAGAATAAACAAGGTAATTTTATTAGGCCACAAACTCCCATATGAGAGGGCCCCGTCCGACCTCACCCCTAAGAGTGCGCCGAGAGGACTGACCCATCCCAACACATCAATACATTATAACAGGATACATTAGAGTAAAACACGCCCAGTCTGGAAAAATACTGGACCCCTAGAAGAGCAAACAATGGCCTCACACAAGAGGCATCTGCACCTGCGATGGTAACATTTCTTATCTCGGCCCAAGGCCGCGGAGCCAGGCCTCAGCGTCTCCAGCACATGAGAACACCACTGATAAAGAATTTGCTATAGTTTCGATCACAGTTAGCCGAGAAAGGAAAACTACTGCGTTAGCATTTCTTCTCTATTCCTACGGGAGGGGTGAGTGAGTGTGACTCGCACGCAAAGAGAAACACTCCAAAATGGTGGCACACAAGCTAAGCTAAGGAAACATGATAATGTAACACGCATAGATAATGTAAATGTAAATGTAAGTGGGCGGGGCATCGGGAAATGAAACCTATCAACTGACAATGTAATCAACAGTAATGCTATGAGATGGTTCCATGTGCCATCATGGTCCCAGTGTTCCGGTCCTGAGCTTTCGTATAATAGCCCAATGAATTTGTTGTTGTAGTTCTGCTGCACGTCTACTGAACCAATTGGATTTGCTATAGGTTACAATGGTTTGTTGAAGCAAAAACTTAACTTGGTTATGGCGCCCCCATGTCACAGAGTGATTATAATCAATTATAACTTCCGTGTACTATGTGCTGAGATTAAAGTGTACAGAAAAGTTGTCAAACTGTGATGGTCATGTTTGGGGTCGGATATGGCAGGCGTATTTAGAAAGGAGCAGATGGTCAGCCGAAGGGGATTTAAGTAAGCAAGATCAGTGAGACAGTGAAGATGCACGATGAATCCTCCTGGCTTGTTTTTCATTTTATTCTAATTGTCAAAACATGTTATGCTTTAGATCAGTGTTTTTCCAAACTGTGGGATGTGACCCACAAGTGGGATTCAAGCCTATTTTTGGTTGGCATGCGAACGTTCAGCAATAGGTAAAGAAGTCTATAATTTCTGTATTTATTTTGTTACATTTGCTGTGCTTCAGGGGCAGAGATCAAATATCAGGCGGCCTTCTGACAAATCTCTTTATTTAACATGGAAATTCGTGTTTACAAACTCCTCTCACTTTACCGCCGAGAAAGAAGAGTGAAGTGACTTGTGTGACAAAGGAAATGCAAGGATGTCATTTTTTGACCAACACAACAAAATGTACCTGTAAGGGAACGGTACACATTCAGCTGTTAGAAAAGCTAAATAGAGCACATTGTTATGTAATTCTGAAGTGTGGTGGAACTAAAGAATTTATTGGGACCAAAACAATTTAACACACTTTACTCAATAGTGCATCAACGATAAATATTTACTAAATCACGATTTCCACACATTATCATTTGTGTGCAATATAGTTTAATAAGTAAAACTGTATGCGTCTGCAAATTTAGCGGAGCTTTCAATGGAAAATGTGCTGTCTGTAAATGACAGCGCGCTACCACACGATGCTTCTGTTACATTAAAAATTAATCTGCTTCATTTTCATTAAAGCTAGGTAGGTCGTGAAAGTTTGTTGTTCAAAAAAATGGGTCCTGGTTCTAAAAGTTTTGGGAACCACAGCTTTAGATGCCTTCTGTATCAAAAGAATCACATGTGAAATATTTAGGGGCATATTATTAAGGGCCTATCGCAGCTTTAGCGGCGATAACTTTATCTCACTATTAGTAACCTGCAGCAAACGGACCTTAGCGCGATTTTTGGGCTGATAGCGGCCTGTTTTTTCATCTCAAAGATAGTTAGTGATATTTATCGCTAATTACTTGCAAAGTAGGGGTTCCTGTGCAAAAAGGCACACAAACACCACTACTCCATATTATCAAGGGGCTCACTGAAATTCTGAAGAGCCCAAAAATTTGCTCTAACTGAAGTCAGAGCCAGTTACTTAAGACCAGAAAATAGCTCGTCTTAAAAATGTTGATAAAACTTGGGCCCATATCTCTGCAGGTTTTGGCCCTGGCCAGCGCTGCAAGCAATGTTGCATAAGAGAAGAGGGGGGTTTTACCCAAAAAAATCACTGGGGACCTGGGTGCTATATGATATATAAAAATAGGGTCCCAGTGAACCATTCAGACATTATTCATGTTTATTTACAACGACAATAACAAAGACATTAAAGCAGACACATTGTAAATTAATCACAATGGGCAAAATCTACAATATATGAGATATGATAACAGTGCCCCAAGAAAGAAGGGAAAGGGGGAATAGCGTGATGCTGTGAGAAGGAAAGAAATAGGTAAAGAATGATAATAGTTGTGACAAGCAATTATTTCAGAATCATCAATCATTTACAAACTAAGTTCGCTTCAGATCCCTGAGCCGAAACATGGAACCATAAATTTCCAAATATTCGTCAAGAATCATCTATTTGACGCTGGCATACTATATCCAAAAATCGAGGGTGGCGTCAATTGAGATGAAAGGAAAGTAGCCGTCGACGTTTCGACCCCACACTACAACTGTAGGCGTACTTAAGGCCTTACACCGTGGTCTTCATCAGGACAAGAGTATAACCAAGGGTGCACTATGATTTCTATAGGAGTATAAATAAATAATACTACATTAGTACAGTGTTCTCCATCAAATTAGGAGACAATGAGATGGCATAATGCCAAATTGCAAATGAATTAAAATATTACCATGGTGCGTAGAGAAAATTTATTTCACACGGTGGTGAATTGGAGTGTTTTCTTCCTTTCAAATTCGTCAGTATCTGAAACAATAAGAATAAAGTTCCAGATCGGCTATATTATGCCACTTAGTCGTCATCCTTAAAATTAGAACAGGGGAATTATGAACAAGGTAAATTACAAAAAGCCACTGGTATACCCCTTAAAGACTCATAAAAACACTTTCAGAAAGGACCAAGGCAGACCAACCTCTGCCAAGACAAGTTAAACCATATTAGTAGACATCCGTCACTCCTGACATAATAGTAGATCTGAGATTAGTGTTCAGAAACAAACCTCTGAGACCTCACACATACTGTGAAACAAAGCCAGATTATCACATTATCACGTGTAACCAGTATGAATACTCCCTATTACACTGTATCAGAGGTGGAAAACCTAGCGTTTTCAAACCCATCGTATTGTGGCAGGATCCTACCTGGAAATGGTAGAGCGTAAGTGCATCTAATCTTATGGTAGTTATGGAACTGCGATTTAACACGAACACAAGACCTAAGGAACAGAAATGCGGAGAGTTACTAGTCTCTGCTGAATTCAATTACGGGAGAAAAACAAACACCAAAGCAGCTCCGCACCCAGTGTTAAAGAAACACATACCTAATCGGGGCGGGTTGCCGCGTCGTGTTCGGTCATATTCCACTAAAACGGATGGTTTCCTACATCGGGGAAAAGGATATTAATCCAATGTACTACAGCATAACCTAGCCCATAGGCCATACGTAACCGTGTCCTACCTG
The DNA here is from genome assembly GCF_964261635.1 of Lissotriton helveticus. Taxonomy (NCBI): domain Eukaryota; kingdom Metazoa; phylum Chordata; class Amphibia; order Caudata; family Salamandridae; genus Lissotriton; species Lissotriton helveticus. The sequence continues at coordinate 404,292,225 of NC_136061.1, forward strand.
GTCGATGTATTCAATCAAACTAAGGATCCGCTCTCAGTCGCGGCAGAAAGCACTCTGTAGTCGCACTATGGTGAAGAAAAACCGCTAATGATATAAACAAAGGACTACCACTTAGGAGGTTCCGGGTCATCTCCAAGGGCAACTCTGTTGTTGGTCCTAAAGTGATAGAAAGCGGACTAGCGTGGGCCTCAGAGCGTAGTAAAGGCACAGGGGATAGTGACTTCATTCAATTAGGATCATGAAAAATCGGATATTTAACTGTGGCCAGTGACCAAGACAGATTTGCGACATTTCAATCATAATATTGGACGTTATTGGTACCGCATCATAAACCAAAAACATGAAGCACATATTTTCTGATAAAACAATGTTATGGAGAAAAAGAGCCACGCACCTCTCGCACAGGAGGGTGAAGTAGCATGCAACCACACAATAGATAGGTCATGGATAACTCATTAAATACATGTAGGTGAGTAGAGTCTCTGGAAAAATGTGTTGAATAATTATCATCAATTAACAAAACAATGTTATATCTCGCCCAAATCACCAATATAGACACATCCAATAGTCGAGCAATTCGTATATGGTATTGTAACGGGAGTGCGACAGTACTCCTTATCCATGATCCAAACGTTTACCTATTCACGTAGTGACAATTGCATTTCTTAAATTTATATTCTCAGCTATATCAGGATCATATTGATCGAAAACATGTAAGCAAAACAATGCAATATCTCTTCATGACATCCAGACAAAATAAGACGCACCTCTGAAACATGAGGGTGAAGATCTTATATTACAGATTCAACAGCCAAACCTGGCCAACTGTGTATAGCTGCTCTCGGCTTCATTTAATCCATTCCGGATAGTGTCTAAAATGGTCATCCATTTGGATTCTCTAAAAGTGAGAATGTGTGTGACGTCACCGCCTCTGGGCCCTAGGATAATCTTCTCTAGGACTAGCCATTGTAAGGTATCTGGAGTGTGACCATGTCTAGTGCAGTGGTCTACCAAGGGGACCCCGTGTACATTGCATCTAATTCGACTACCATGCTGTAGGATACGGGCCTTGACTTTCTGTTGGGTCTGGCCCACATATGCTAGATCACATGGGCACTTGATCATGTAAATAACGTTAGACGTGTTGCAGTTCGTGTGAGATCTTAGTGTAAAGGACCTGCCTCTATACGTCAATTCCTTTGTCTGAATCGTAGTGTCACATGCTGCACAGCTACCACATTTAATGTGACCCACAACTGGTGGGAGATTCCACAAAGACTGGATTGTTGGATTCCGTGGTATGGGTCGAAAGGATTGTACCACCTCATCTTTTATATTGCGTGCCCTCTTAAAAGAGTGTAGGGGGAGGGCTTTCTGTCCAATGTCGCCCGTCACTAAACTCCAGGGATGGTTTATGATTTTTTTTACATCATTACTCCGAGTTGAGAAAGTAGTCACACAGATAATGCGTTCCAGAGCTGTGTTTTGTTTTGGCTCAGATGTTAGCAGAATTTCCCGAGGGCTATACCATGCCCTCTTACGTGCACGTTTCACCAAACGTGCCGGATAGCCACGTGCAAGTAGGCGACTTGAGAGTTCTTGTGACTCGGTCATATAATCCTCTTTGCTAGAACAATTTTGGCGGATCCGAAAAAATTGACCAACAGGTAAATTGTCGCGTAGTCCCCTCGGGTGATGGCTACTATACTCCAAAAGAGAATTTCGTTCCAATGGTTTACGGAAGAGTGTTGTTTGGAGGAGATTTTCCTCGGAATCGACATAAACCATGATGTCCAGAAAGGGGATCTTGTCACTACTGGCTTCTAAAGTGAATTGGATGTCTGTGCTCTTACTATTCAGCCAAGTATGGAATGATGTGAGATCATCTTTTGTGCCATCCCAAATGCACAGCACATCGTCTATATATCGGACCCACAACGCCATGTGGTGTCCGAACGGGTTGGTATTATGGAAGATGAATTTATTTTCAAAATCATCCATGAACAGTACTGCCAGATTTGGGGCAAATGTAGCCCCCATAGCTACACCTTTCGTCTGGAGGAAGACGTCATTTTGAAACATAAAAAAAGTTCTTCATCATGGCGATTTGTAAAAGTTCCAAAATGAAGTTGATTGACAAAAGGGGTTCTGCATCTTACTCCATATTGGAATTTGGAGGGGCAGTGAAAAGGGTGCTATCTTCAAATTGCAATTTACAATGACATGTATCAATGGTTTTCAAACGCAATGGCAATCGCGAACCATTGATCTGATACCAACACTGAGCTACAGTTGGTACATGATTCAGAAAAGAAAAGCTGTCTCTGTGGGACAGCTTTCCCTTCGGGAATCATGTCAGGCGACAGTGAGTACAGACAGTGGTCCAGGGGCTACACTCGATGCCGCAATGAACATGAGGGACTGCCCCTTTGGAGCTCAAGGCGTAAACTCTTTAATCCATCTCATTGCAGACCCTTCTGTAATACTAGTGCTTATGGTGCAAAAACGAGGCAGACACACCCATTGCATCTCTGGGCGAATTGTGTAATTCGGTGCCGGGTCTTCTGCCTTCGTTAGTATGGAATGGGGGATGAATGCTCATAGGGAACAGCATTGCTAATGACATGAACAGTATTCTGAAACCTTATCAATCCCTTTTGCTGCACTATGTCTAATTCTAAAGTTCAAACTGTGCTCCTAATTCAATAAAGAGTAGACGGTGCAACAAGTGTGGAGCTTTGGGAGAAGATTGTGGAGAAGTGAGAGAGGATTGTGGAGAAGTGGGAGAAACTCCTAACAGTACAAACACTCTATAACAGAGCTTCCATTGTGTGTGGCAGCCCGGGATGAGACAGTTCCCGGGCACACACACAGCTGCACCCGAGTACTTCACAGGTCATTTAAAGACCTTTTGCTAATGAAGCTTTGATGGTTTTCACCCCTTCCTAGGGCCCCCGCAGCTCCACTCTGCCTTTAACTCGGCCCTGCAGACAAACACCACTGTGGGGGCTATCAACAGTGACGGACCGGTAATCCCCCTTGCCCACCCCTGCGGACGCCCATGAGTCCTGCGCTACGCGTCCCACCTTCTCCTTACCTGGTCATTGACACCGTCGCGCAATCCACTGCACTCTCTCTGAATCTGTGATTCAGCCAATAGGATCCTCAGCCAGGTGTGATTTCACTCGGCTGGGTACAGCAGTCGCTGCCTAGTACTCTTGTGGACCTCCCAATGAAGTTGATGCAGCAGGGCCCCCTTAGCCGTGAAGGCGCAGCACTCACGCCAAACAAGTTTGCTGTAGCACAGGTGCCCCAGCCTCCACAGAAAACAGCCAGCCCAACATCATCCGGCCTGTGATGCAGGGAAATGGCACACACCGTTGATAATCCCCTCCTTGCACCCGGTGTTGTGGTGGATCGTAGTATGCGATGCAGACCTCACAACGTTGGTGTGCAGCAGCGCCTCTACCATTAACAGCTCCAAGTGTTGCAAGGCGGTCTTCTCACACAGGTCAGCAACATGTCTCCATGCGACCTGCCAGACTTCACCACCAGGTACGGGCAATTGTCGTGCATCAATGTCTCCCACCATGACTCATCGACTCCACAGCTCCTCCACATCCCTCTTCAGGCTTCAGATGCAGGTCCAGCAGGGCATCCAGGTTCCATACGCAGGTCCAGCGAGGCATCCAGGCTCCAGATGCAGGTACAGCGGGCAAGATTACCAGAACACACAAAACAGCTACATAGGCAGCAGGAGTGCAAGATTAGAAAAACACACAAAAACAACTACAGCATGTAAAGAAGTAACGAAGCCTCACACAGCAAACAACTACAGCATAGGCAATACTTGTTCAACTTCTTATCCTCTTAGCAACTTTCCAGTCCCACACTGACAATAGGCGGCAGAGCTCGGTAATGCAAAGCTGGCACCATTTTAATGAAAAGTCGTTGATGGTGTGAGGTGTAGAACGTTGCAACATTGAAACAAAACAATTTTGTGATAGCAAGTTGGTGAGGTTGCAGCAGGACACCCTACAGCAGTAAACAAAATGTAAGTCATGGCTGGGGTCGAGGGCTGAGAGATTGACTTATGAGTGAAGTCCAAAAAGACTACATTTCTCTTTGGGACTTTGCATCCACTCCGATCTAGGTTGTGTGTTACAGGAGCTCCTCACGAGGTCAGTGTGCCCTGAGAAAAGATAACCATGACCTCTTATTTCAAACAGAACCTCCCGGTCTTCTTAGCCATGAGCCCCAGATTTACCTTGCAATATGCATTATCTCTGGACTAAACGTTTGGCATTGCAAGTGTTTGTTTACTGGTTACAGTCCCTCTTCATCTGAATGTATTCAACATTTGTTTTTGAAACTGAAGTGATTCTTTGTAACTAGAGAACTGTGCTGCCCTGCAGTCAGTCTTGTAAAGATTGCTAGTTTCACATGCGTCTCATACCTTGGTGTCCCTCTGCTCCATCTGCTTCAATGGAACTTCACATATGGTAATTTACTGTAGCCCTCTGTGTTAACCCAAAGAAGCTCTGTAGGTCACATTTAAATAATAACACTAGGGGCGTGGCTTGACGGGCGAAGATGGCGGTCGCAGCCTTGTAGAGCTCCCGCCGGCCCGGACATCATCCGTCTGCTTATCCTGACCCCTGAGCCCATTCCGCCTTTCCTTAGCGGGGCGAGTGTTGGTGGTGGCGCTGAGAATCCTCCGGCTCCACGAGCGGCTTCCCTGGGTGACCCGGCGGGGCTGCGCTGCTGACGGAGACGTGCGGCCTGGTCTTTGCCACCGAGACCGGGGCCTCGATTTTGGAGCAGCGGTGGAGAGCGTTGCTGGACCGGCGGACTGTGTGGCTGACGGGCTGGCCCTGGGCGGCGGAGGCTCCGAGGTACTGTGGCTGGCACCGGGCTGTCTCGCTGCACACTGGGGAGGCGCTTGGAGTGCCTGGAATTCGCAGAGGCCTACATCGCTGCCGGTAAGCCGGAACCTAGATTTTCGCGCTCCCAGGGCCGGCCGCAGCCAGGGCCGGCGCTGATTGCAGGAGGTGCCTGGGTGCCTCGGTGACTGTGGAGACTGCGGCCGGCGGTGAGTGGCGCTGCTGGGCTTCCTTCAGAAGCGAACCCTTGGGCCACACTACGAATTGAAGTGCAGGACCTGCTTGAGACTGCCTGCGAGCTATCTTAATCCTCCCCAACACGCGATTGGCGTGGCTGGCAGGGGGGCAGTGGAGACACCCTGAGACCCGCGTGGGCCGCGGGATTCGGAGCGGTCCACTGAGTGGCCCACGGAGTGGCCGGAGGGAGGGACTGGTGACCGGCCTACATTAGATCAGAGACGCTGCCCGGGCTAGGCTGGAGTCCAGTTCATATCCGGTGGCTGCGGTGCCACGGACAGTCCCAATCGTCGGTGGAAGACCTCCTACGCTCCTTTGCAGATCCTTCCCATACTGTGGCCCTACAGCTACGCACAGCCATGACCAGGGGAGGTGGTGGCCCGCCTAAGCAGGGGCCCATCGACAAATTTACAGGGCCCAGCGGGGGTCTGGAGCGCCCGGTGGCGGTGGTGGAACGGGGCCAGATAATGCGGCGCTCATGGCGGCGATCACCCAGTCCAGGGATATGCTGGACGCAAAGATTGGGGCGGTAGGCGCGGATGTCACCCTGTTGCGCCAAGATCTGCGAAACGCCGTGGAACGAATTACGGAGACGGAGTCTCGAATCTCGGTGGTGGAAGACGATGTGGGGACCCTGAAACGCAAGATGGCTGCGATGGAACACATCCAAAAGAACCTAGCGACCCGAGTGGAGGACGCTGAAGGTCGCGCGCGTAGAAACAACCTACGCTTTGTTGGTTTTCCGGAGAGGTGTGAGAAGGACAATATGGAACTGTTTCTGACCCAATGGCTAGAAAGCTGGCTCCCCTCAGGGGCCCTTTCCAATTGCTTCATCATTGAACGAGCACATCGCGCCCTGACACAGCGACCGCCGGAGGGTGAGCGTCCCAGAGCTGTAATCGCCAGACTGTTGAACTATCATGATAGGGACGTTATCCTACGAGAGGCGAGAGCCAGAGACCCCATTCGGTATGAAAATCGGAAGATTATGATCTTTCCCGACTATACCAGATTAGTGCAGCAGCAGCGCCGTTGCTTTCTAGATGCCAAAGCCAAATTGCGAGGTCTGAAGATTCAATATTCCCTGTTGTACCCGGCCCGCCTGCGGGTTGTCTATCAGTCCCGGACTCACTTTTTCGATTCTCCTGAGGACGTCTTCAAGTGGACCGACGAATCTGTGCCGATCAGGCCGCATGCCCAGCCGGGTCTGAATCCCGGTGCCCCTGGAGGTTCGTCGCAGGAACAGAGAGGTCAGCCGGTCCGGAGCGGACGACATCGGAGATCCCGGTCGAGGAAGAGGTCCGCATCCGCCAGCGCGACTCAGGATAGCGGAGCTATTGCATATGACCATTCCGAGGATAATTCTTGAGACCCTGGGAAGGGACACGCTACTTGGCTGATGCAGTGGACTCTGACTGCTGAGGAGCCCATGGCCGGGCTTCGTCCCTGGGTCGTGAGGGCGCTGCCCACAGTGTTTGTTCTTGGGGGTGGTTTAGCTGTAATTGGAGTTGCGGATGGAGGTTCAGGGGTGACTTGATGGGGGCCTCCAACCACCACACGATGTGGGAGTTGGCTAGGGGAGGGGTGGGCTTTACTGTTTCCTAAAGGGGGTTGGGATCCATTGGTATGGTTGGTCTTGGGCCCTCTGTTTTGGGCCCGGGCCTGCCCATGCCGCGACAGATACTTCAGTGTTCTATGAGGTATAGGGGTGGAGGGTGTTGGGGGCAGGGGATAGGGGAGGGAACTGTGGAGGTGAGGATGACTGGGAGGGGAGGTCAGATGGGAGTTGTTTTTGTTGATGTTGGGAGGGTCTGGGATGGGCGGGGGGGGAAATGCACGTGCTGCTTATAAATGTTCTGAGGACCGTTCGGGGTGTGTGGGGGTGGCGCGGGGGACCTGCCTGTTGGACCTCACTTGACTATGGCTGACTTGACTCATGGACTCCCCGGAGAGTCCCTACGGATAATCACCTGGGATGTCAGGGGGATGCTTGATGCGATTAAACGAGGAGCTGTTTTGCGTTGGGGGAAGAGGGAATCAGCTGATGTGCTCTTGCTCCAAGAAACACACATGATGGGCTCTAAGGTACTTAGCTTGCAGAGGTTTGGCTATCATCAGGTCTTCCATGCTGGTTTCATCAGGGGGTCCAGAGGTGTTGCTATTCTGGTACACCGCAGGGTGGCCTACGTCCATGAAAGGCAGTGGGCGGACCCACAAGGCTGCTACATATTTGTTAAAGGTATGGTGGGTACTGAACCGGTGGTCTTTGGTAGTGTCTATGCCCCTCCCCCCCTGCAGTGGGCCCTGTCCGAGAAGCTATTCACGGTGTGGGAGGATATCCCGGAGTCCTTGGCTGTGGTTGGGGGCGACTGGAATGCGGTGATGGATGTTTGTATGGACCGTCAGAGGCGACAGGGGGTGCTTGCTGGCTCTTTCCCAGGTTCCCCTACCCGATTGCAAGCTGTGGCTGAGGGATTGGGATGGGTGGATGTATGGCGACATATGCACCCTGCAGCGCGCGACTACACGTATGTTTCAGCGGTCCATGGCTCGTTCTCGAGACTGGATTATGTGTTTGTGCCTGGTGCCTGCCTGAGCAGGGTGCGCGAAGCTGCGATATTACCAAGGGGACTGTCAGATCATTCCCCAGTGTCCGTCAAAGTGGGACTCCTTAGGAAGCGACAACCCTTCCGGTGGAGGATGTCCTCGTGGCATCTTCAGCAGCCCGGCTATGTCCATCACCTGCGGGAGGCCATCGCCCATTACTGGCGGGAAAATCTAATAGACAGTATGGACGCAGCGGTGGTGTGGGAGGCTATGAAACCCACTATAAGGGGGGTAGACATCGCGTGGTGTGCTGCGGCCCGTCGCCGAAAGAGGGAGTCGCCCACTACGGCTGCCAAACTAGTGGAGGACCTGGAGCGGCGGAGTTGGGGTGGGGGTGACGAGGTAGCGATACGGTTGCTTCTCCAGGCACAGCAGTCCTATGCTTCTGTATTGATGGATGAGGCTAGGCAGGCGTGGCTGGCCACGCGGAGCAGAATATACCAATGGGGAGATAAGTCCTGTACCATGCTCCATTGGTTATGTCAGCATAGTCTTCAACCGATCACACTGCCGGGCCTCACTGCTGAGGACGGAGTAGCGATTACAGACCCGGCTGAACTTGCGGCGAGCTTTGCCGATTATTTCAGGGCACAATATGCCCCGCGAGACTGCCTCCCCGTGAATGACGTAGCTAAATTCATAGACGACTTACCGCCTCGAGCTGTATCCGGTGAGGCCAGGAAGGAACTTGATGCTCCCCTTACGGCTGACGAACTGGGGGAGGCACTGGGCCAACTCAATGTAGGGAAGGCACCTGGACCGAGTGGCTACCCCTGTGAATTTTTTCAAGAAATTCCAACTTCTCCTGGGACCGCACTATCGGTGCGCGCTGGAGGTTGCACGCGAGCGGGGTAGGTTGCCTACTGACTGGCGTCACGCTGAAATTGTGGTTTTCCAAAAGCCGGGTAGACCCCCTGACAGGCATGACTCGTATCGCCCTATCTCACTGCTAAATATAGAGGCTAAAATACTGGCAAAGGCACTAGCAAACCGTTTACTTCCGTATATGACGGACCTGGTCCATCCTGACCAGGCAGGCTTTATGCCTCATCGGGCGACACGGCGCGCGCAGGCAGCGGTGGATGCCATGGGGGCCACGGGGGAACGAGCGGCTTTGCTACTGGCGGATATTCATAAGCCTTTTGATTCAGTCAGCTGGGCGTACCTTTTTGCGCTCCTGTCTCGTCTTAACCTGGGCCCGGTGTTCCTGTCCTATATTTCACTGCTGTACACCGATATTACGGCGTCCGTGCGGGTTGCTGGGGCCATCTCGGCGACGTTCCCCATTGGACGGGGGACCCGTCAGGGGTGCCCATTGTCCCCATACTTTTCGCCCTAGCCATGGAGCCTCTGGCCGCTTGGGTGCGCATTGACGCACAGATCCGGGGCTTTGTTTGGACTGAAACTCTTGTCGATAGAATCGCTTTGTATGCGGACGACGTCCTCTTCTTCCTCACAGACTTGAGTCGCTCGGGGCCCCGAGTCTTAGAAATCATGCGCATCTTTGGAGAGGTCTCGGGCCTCTATTTGAATTTAGGCAAATCCACCATTTGGGTACTGGGGGGCGCAGAGGAGTCAGATCCCTGGGCAACGGGCTTACAGTTGGCAACTGGAGGCTTGAAATATTTGGGGGTGTTCCTCTCGGAATCCATCCACACCACGTGGGAACGCAACGTTGTGCCCGTGTGGGAAAAGGTTCAGGCAGATATTAAAACATGGTCCCGGATGCCTCTAACTATTTTCGGCAGATCCGCAATATTCAAGATGGTGGCTCTTCCGCGTCTGTTATACCAGTTGCAGAACTATCCCCATCCCATCCCTCCCCAGTGGTTTCGGCAGGTTAACTCTGCATTGGGTCGCTTCCTGTGGGCTGGGGGCGCGGCCAGGGTGGCACTACGGACGTGCTTCCTCTCCACGTATTGCGGTGGCCTAGCCACTCCTGATCTGCTGTCTTATTACCAAGCCTCCCAGCTGCTAATACTCAATGAGTGGTGGTATAGTGACAGGGGAGACCCGGCATACGCCCTGGAGCGCTCATTAATGGGAGATAGTACACTGCACACGATTCATTATTCAGCCCGGTTGCGGCGGACACTGCCGTGCGTCACGAAAACTGTCTTTGCCGTGTGGCGGCAGGCGTTACGACGCATGGGTTGGTGGGGTAGACTGACTGCGGAAACGCCGTTGTGGCAAAACGGACGACTCCCCGAACTGTCCACACTGCCGGGATTCGACGGCTGGGAAGCGATAGGGATTTCGACGTTGGGACATGTCATGTCCGGGGTTACTCTTAAATCGTTCCAGGAACTCAGTGCTGAGTTCCATATGCCCCAAACCCAGTTCTTTCGTTATTTACAATTTCGTCATGCACTTACTCCCAGTATTGCTGATCTGGACTCGCTCCCTGAGTTTAGCCCTGTTGAAGCGAAAGTATTCATGGGAGATCTTGGAGATAAGAAGGTCTCTCACATCTACCAGACGATGGTAACTCATTGCTCCTCTACCCTACTCCCTCTGAAGGCGGCTTGGGAGGCTGACATCGGTCCCCTAGATGAAGATAAATGGAGAGAGGCCCTAGAGTCCCCGCGGGGGACCGCAATAGCAATGAGGCTTAGACTGATCCAGTTCAAGTACCTGCATAGGTCTTATTATACTCGGGAGCGGCTCTGGAAGGCTGGACTAATTGGGTCGCCGGAATGTCTGCGGTGCGGCGCTGCTGTGGGTACGCTGCTGCATACGGTGTGGTCATGTCCTAGACTGATTGGATTCTGGAGGGGTGTATGGAATTGCCTGTCTGAAGTCCTGGGATGGGACCTTTTAGGCTACTCCATATCCTTGAAGGGGTTGGTGGGAACTTATACAAACGCCACTTATTGCTCTTGGGGCTGGTAGTTGCCAAACGGGACCTGGCCCGAGCGTGGAAGGGAGATCGAGCCCCCCCCCCTGTGTGCATGGCGAGCCGGCCTGGATTATTATATGGGGCTGGAGCGACCTGTGTTTGAGGTGAGAGGCTGCCCCCGTAAACACTTCAAGATCTGGAAGAGGTGGGCAGACTATAGAGAGCTGCCTTTGGATCCCCCTGTGGTACATGAGGAAGAAATATAGGTGGGGTACCACACGGGCCTGTACCTGTGTCATGCCTGTCACACTACGAACAAGTACAACCGAGCTTCTATTGCACGTGCATGGGGTTAGGGAGGGATAAGGGGCGGGTAGTGGGGCAGTTGGGCACTGGGAGTTGGTGGGGTAGGGGTGGGGGAGGGGGCTAATTTTCTTGGTCTATTCTACTCTAAATTGGTTTAGCTATGTCAATGTAAACTGTACTGCTATGCCTGGTGGAGCTCTCCTGACTGTGGGGAACCACTTCTTTCACTCTGCTCAGCTCAATCAATAAAATTTTGTTGTGATTAAATAATAACACTAGACCGGAAGAGCACCTATGAATATATTTCTATGTAGTGTTAGTATTTAACTGTGGTTTGCTGGCTCTGTGTCTTCATTTTTGGACTTTGTCACTTTAATATTTCAAAATCCTGTTATCATTGCCACGTAAACCAATGGGGTCAGTGTTGTAGCAAAAATTTCTCCAATAATTCAAAAAAGGAAAATAGAACCCTCTGCTCCCCAAGTCAGTAGTAAAATCAGTTACCAATTGGGCGCAATGGCCCCTTCGAACACTGCAGCACCCTCCTCCCCCTTTCACTGCCTTTGCTGTAACGTCAACAAGACTTGATATAGTTCTTTCAGTCTCATCATTTAAGGACGGAAGCATTTTCAATATTATATACAACGAATCTATAGTTATAGCCTATGTATCTAACGCAACTAACAACCATTGATAAAGCCAATAGTCTTGGCTTGTTGTAGGTGTATTGTTACTTATTAGGTTTTGCCTACGCAATGCGTACAAGTACGCATGCGCTAGCAAAAACTAATGATATCTCTATGTGGGGTCGGGTATCCGCCCCCTCGTCCCATTGGCTAGCTCCATAAATGGAGGCTAGCCATTGGTAGAGGGCTCTGTCTGTCAATCCCAGACCAGATTCGGGGGCGTTCCCGAGAATTTTTCCCTTTTGGCTACGTCACGCGACGTCAGCCGAAAGCCGGGAACGCCCCCGAATCTGGTCCGGCATTGCCGGCACCTGCCTCTGCCTTCCTGCTCGGGACGATTGCACAAAAGTCGCTCGATAGCCCCTCCCTCCCGCTCCGTGGCAGCCCGTTTCCCTCCCTCTCCTCAGGCCGGCCAGCCGAAAGAAGCAGCCGTCCGCCTCCAGCCAGGGCCGCGCTGGGATTGGCCCAGCCGGCCGAGCCTCCACCACGTCATCGGGAGGAGGAGTGGAGAGCAGGAAGCAAGAGATCTGCCGGAAGATGTCCAGGTGAGTGCTTTTTTTTTTGTTTATTGCTTTGTCCGTGTCTGTTCCCGCCCCCCTCCCCCTCCCGCTGTCAGTGTGTGGCCGTTCCCGACCCCCCTCCCGCTCTCCGTGCCTTTCCGCCCCCCCCTCCGTTTACCTCGTGCATATTGAAACAGGGTTGTTAGCCAGGTTGTGTCACCGAAACTTATTTGCTACAATGAGCGCTGCACGGAGAACCCACAAAGGGTTAATTAACCCCCCCCCCCTCCCGCTATCCGTGCGCCGTTCCCGCCCCCCTCAGGGCGGCCTCACCACCCGGCAGTTTTTCGTCTTCATTTCAATATCCTAAAAAAAAATGTAAATCGCCTCAGTGTGGCTTTTTTTTATTTTTTGTAAAGTTAAATTAGAAAGCGCTTTAAGTGACTCAATTAGCATGGAAAACACCCTAATGCTTAGTGTGGGAATAGCTTTCGCGGAAGGAAGCCTCGTGTGCCCTTCGCAGCTCGCACAAGGTTCCCGGGCAGGCAGGGGGGCTGGGTGGGCGCAGGCAGGGGGGCTGGGTGGGCGCAGCGCCTAGGGCCGCTTTTCACCGTCTCGGCTCTGCCGCTGCGCTTCCACGCGCCGGGAAAACGAGCTGTGGAGCCTAGACCTGCTTTTAAGGCTTTAATTATTTATTAGGCGCTAGAAGAGTCAGCGATGCAAAGGAAGCGCAGTACAACAATAGTAGCCGGCCGTGTTTTGAGACCCCCCTGTACGAGTAGTGGAAGGGACATAGCGCCAATGCGTTAATGTGTGTACACTTTCTGTAGCGTGCTGCTTGTTGGAACCATTATTAGACAAAGCGTGGTGAAATCACCCTTTAAATAAGCAATCTCTGCCTTTTAGTGGTTTGAGGCTGGGGTGCTAGGGCGGTGGAGTGTTGTGGCACCGGGAGATTTATTTCCGCCTTCTGTTTGAGGAATTTTAGGGCCATTATTACTAATAACATCCTTAACTCGTCGGGGCGCTATAGACTTTGTGAAGTCACAAACGGTTGAAAGGCGAGCCTTTTGCTTATGGGAGGTAATATTGGTTGCTCGTGGCCTACCTAGTCCTGGACATGTTGGTGGGTGGAGGGAGGTTGGGTTACAGTGTGAAAGATCTGTGCTCCTCAGCTTGCATTCCCTTATCCCGGAGAGGTCTTCTCGCAGTGCCATAAAAGAGGGAAGTTTAGAGGTACCTTTCTTGATGGCACCGCCGGCGCTACTTTAGCTTTTACATTTCATTTGCATTTTGTTTCTAGTTCGGCGCCTGGGATTTGGGAGGAGGAGGGGGTTTTATTAGGACATCTGGACTGACAATATCAAAGCAGACAGCGGCGTCCCCGAGCAGGCTCGGGTTTCAGAGTTAATTAGAGCGGAGTGTCTTTAATTAAAGCCAATTAAATTTACAGTGAGGTACTAAGGATATATATCCGTGGCCTTGATAGAGGATTGTGAGAGGTGTAGCCTTCGGCGGGGCAAACAATGCAACTTGTGTGGCCTTCTATACACGTCCAAATTTAAACACGAGTTCAAATATCCGTGGATAAGGAGTGGTGTGGAGGAACATCATTTTTTTCATGATGTAGTAGCTGACATCTGTGGGTGCACTTAAATCCCACAACTAAAATTGAAATAGGTGGAGTATTCCCGAACAGCGTTGCTAGTAGGTTAAAGGAAAACCTCTCGAGTGTGTTTGGTGAGCACTACCCAGTGAACACGGGGGCGTATTGATATTTCTCGCTTGCGATGGTAGACATCCCGGTGTGATATATATAATTTTATTTTTTAATTCACCGTCCTGAAGAGTTTGTGTGTTACTAGTGTGTAGCAGAAAACGTTTCTACTTGCTTACTAGTGCGTAGCAGACAATGTTTATACTTGCGAAGTCAATTGGCCCATGTGGTACAGCGAAAAGTAGCTCAAACACTTTAGTCTTCCGCTGTACCACATGGCCTACTAATCCTTGAGTCAAATTACTGCTCCTGTTTTCTGTTGATAACTGGTCATAAAGAAAAGTTTGTTTTATTTTTGTAATACACACCAAATTGTCAGAATTGCCCTTTTCCCGCCTCATTCACCATTTAACCCCTTTGTTAATAGTTATGCCACTACTCCTGTCCTCCCTAACCTATGCATATAGTATAGACCACCAGGTGATTTTGTGTCCGTGATTACCACGCAGGTATAAACGACCGTGTCGGTGTCTGGCATGAGATAGGAGAGTGTCTAAGGGTGCTGGACAAGATAAAACTCATAATCTTGCCTAGGCGTGGACGGGTTGAGGGTGGAGAGGCACAGTTAATGCTGAGGAAGACACACAAATAGGCTTTCGCAGTATTCGAGTTTGCCCAATTTAAAAGTGCACACGATATTTTCTGTCTCGAATGACAGGTTGCTACCGTCTTATACCGTCGCAGGCAAAATCAAAACAATGGAATGGAAACCTGCGGAATCGACTGATTCAATATTGATTCATGAATTTGAGTCCATCCCTTTTTACTAAATCATCTGTACTTAGACCAATTATACCATATTTAAGAAAGTAATACAACGTGTCCTTTTAATTAATGGTAGGACTTATCGCAGTGTTGGATCCACCAACAACAGATGTGACACTTCATTCTAACGTTTTATTATTTGCAGAACTCTAGAAAGTGCATTTTTATGGTGTTGATGTGTAAAGATTATATACTATATTGATGAATTTCGAAAAGTACATGTAAGCATATAAAATCCATATGTGCCCTATTACAATGTCACCTTTTAGAAAATACAAAACGAATTTGTTTTAATTGCAAACGTCTATATCAAGTGGTCTAGGAAAATTACATGGCATATTAATCTGGCTACACCAGAAGCTGGTATCTGTTAAACCGATTATTTGGTTTAAGAGAACTTTGCGCATACTTGGCTCGCTTGTGATGCAAAAAACCCTCCATTGTCAAGCAAAGCATGACAGGCTGCAGTGAAACGTGTATTTCAATAATTAATGTCTACCCCTGCCTTTCAGTAATTACACAGGAAGCCTTATCCATCCATACATCCACCTTTTCTTCCATCCGTCCTTCTTCCATCCACCCTTTTATCCTTCCACGCATCCTTTCATCCATTCATCCACACTTTCAACAATCCATCCTGCATCCATCCACCCTTTCATCCTTCCATCCATACATCCATCCTTTGGACATCCACATTTCTATCCATCCACCCATCAATCATCCACCCACATTTTCACACATCCATTCATCCATGCAACATTTTATACATCAATCTTCATATTCTTCATAAGTTATGGGGTTATTTAAACTAGTAAAGTCACTGTGCAATATTGTGCCTATGCATGGTTCTGTGTGTCATCCACATGTGCCTTATTAGTGTTTTACAACAGTACATGCACTCACATTCTAAGACCTTGACCTCATTGTGTATGTTGTTTAAAAAAGTTTCTAAGCAGCTGCCTGCGTCCATCTGAGAGTGGCTTCAATAAGATATATTGTCCACCATTGTATAGTTAGAAAGGAATATATTCTTTATAATGAACAGTTGCAAATAACTCTCTCCAAAGCTTTATAAAACTCTACGGCTTAGTGTACATTGTCAAACAAGGGGAGGGCTCTCTGTGTGTGGGCGGGGGGCTCTGTGTGTGGGGGGGGCTTTCAGTGTGTAGGGGGGGCTTTCAGTGTGTGGAAGAGGCTCTCGGTGTGTGCGGGCTCTCTGTGTAGGGGGTGGCTCGCAGTGTATAGGGGAGGCTTGCAGTGTGTGTGGTGGGGCTCGCAGTGTGTGGTGGGGCTCGCAGTGTGTGAGGGGGCTCTGTGTGGGTATGTGTTGGGGGACATTTGTGAAAGATAAAGCTAGTGGCATTGCAAATAACAATGCCATTTATTTATGTTTAAAAAAAAAATGGTCACAAGCTTTGCCAATAGCTCAAACTTTAACAAAGGCAAAACCATTGCATTGTAAATGCTTGTTTTATATATCTGGATGCAATGACAGAAGCAGCAAAATACCAGTGGGGCGGCACTCTATGCTGAGGACAGATTTTTAGCTATTGCGTTTTGAAACCAAGCCCTTAATTACAACTGCCACGTCCCTTTGAGAGACCCTTCCCAACCCCCATATGTTTTTTCATCTCACTATAGCCCTGCTTAGCGCACAGCCCTGCTGCTCGCCGCTCTGAGAGGCAGTGCATCTGAGTATGCATCATAACACCAACAGAAGGCAGGCCTGTGCAGGGCCGCCCTCGTCAGCCAGTCTCCTGTGTGGTATATAAATAAATAATACCGGGACTATTTTTGACTATATTAACAATAACAGATAGCTCAATAAATAAGAGGCAGGATCCGATGTATCCGAGTCAAAAGGATTTATTCAGGCAAAAGGGAAGGGACTGGAACGGGACAGCCTGAAATAAAATAGGAAGGAAGGAAGGCAGCTGCAGCGCTTCATCGACAGTGCAGCATATATATAGTAAAACATTACATTACATTACATACAGTAGGCGTAACTTATGACAAACGTAAGATAAGAACACATGGGTGGAAAAAGAAGGCATGTACAGGGCGTGCACTGAGACATGTGATGTGAACGTCACAGAAGTGTCATGAAATGGGGCGGAAACATGAAGGGGGCTACCTGAGAGCAGCTGGGACCTTTAACCTAGTGGTGCGCGCAAACGGGCAATGACGTGTTACCGGGGAGAACTGGGGGCTATGACTTCTGCACTAGAAGAGGAGACTAAAGTCTGCGGTGTCAGGACGACATGTACCTATAGCATATCTGGTATCTGGTGTTTGGAGTACATGTCGATAGAATCCAAAAGTTATCAGGGCAAAAGCTACTTGACACTAAGGCTGGTGCATGCATATATTCTACATGTATTGCGTGTGCTAGGAATATGCTATGAATATTAATACAGTAATTCTTGCATGGAGACAGAAAGACTAGACCATAGCTGAAACTGTTGATACGGTTCAGTAGCTTAGGAATGCGAAGAAGGAAAGCTGGACTGATAACTAGAAGCATAACATACTCTTGGCAGACAGGCAGGCAGAGCCAGGCCGGGCACCGCGCTGCTTGGCAGGAAGTAAGTGAAGGGTCAGGGATGCAGGTGGGGGCTGCTTCGCTCCTCGGAGTGGGTTCAGGAGACTGGAGCTTGAATCTGGTGTCCGGGCCCTTTTGAGGCCTAGAAAACGGGGACAATTCAATGAAATAACGTGCACACTGTAAAACGTGGCAACATAGGCCTAATACTCGTTGCTTTCACGAGAACTGGAAACTGGCATACTAGAGCTGGACACAACTATAATTGCGTCTTTAATCGATCATAGGGGGATATATATGCATATCGATCATGCACATATAACATAGGATGGGGGACACGTAGGCACATATAACATGGCAAAATTCACTTTTCCACATTCCCTCCTTGTGCCCTACGTTTCCATCAGGAAACATCAATATTCATGATACCATCTATCTGTTCATATAGCATCATTTGCTCGTCTCGAATTGTCTTGGAACGGGACTTAGGACTAGGAATACAAGAGGTAGCACACATGCCGCAAATCGCAGGGCCACATTGTAAACAGAGGCAGCAACTGAATATGATCATTACTGCTATACCTAGGAATGACAATACTTTCCATCCCCAGGCAGATATGATACTCCAGAGCCAACCGGACCATGTCCAGGTGCCTGGATTCTGGTGTAACTGATGGGCAATTTTATGAAGTCTGGTTATAGCTGAATAAACAGACGGTGCGTTATTAGGAATGAAAATGCAGCAACTAGATCCGATGACTCTACAAGCTCCTCCTCTATCGGCCAGTATGACGTCAAGAACGAGACGATTTTGGAGCACGACAAAACGCATAGCAGATTGCTCTTCGGTTAAGTTACCTAGAGCGGAAGTAGTCTCATTCACTACTGCTTCAAGGGTTCTGGTTAACCTACGTATTAGCTTACTATTCTGGACAGGACCTATAAAGAAAAAGAAACCTTTATTGAAATCTTGATACTGTTCTAAAGCAGTTTCAGTTTGATCGACAATTGGGGACTCGGTCTCCCTTTTATGTCTAATGTGTACTAGATGTGTGTTTCGGTGATAATCGGATGGGGCTAGAAAAACTGGTGGCAGTAGGAAAGCAATATAACATGTTCCATCCCAATCGAGGGGCAGACGAACATATGCGGTCTGACCACAAACAAAATAAGAATGACGTGAGGCTTTAAAAATAGATTTCCCACTGTCACTATACTCGACCACAGTAGTACAATCACTATGTCCTACATGTGCGGAACCATTCTTTCTGACACATAATTCGCCTTTGACTGGTAGAACTGAAATAGCAGGCAAATCTGGAGTAGTATCGGACTGAACATTCAAGACCATGAAATTCGAGGAATAATTACCTAGATCATATACTTCATTTTCTAGATCTAATCCTGTTCTATGAGAAAGACCTTGCTTGTCTGGAAAACATGTTCGATTCAAAAGGGACATATCAGTTGAGGATGACGTTAACGTGGACCATGCTCCACACGAACCATTATGTGAAAACGGATAGGGAAAGAGTGGCAGAACTCCCTTCGGTGTCTGGAAAGGGGGGAGTCGACCACACACCCAACAATTAGTGGCATTGCTGGTCTGGTGTGAATAGTGCAACATTCGGATAAAAGTATTATTACGCATAGCAAGACGATAGGATAACTCGTGAGGAGGCAGATCACTAAATGTGTGCTCTACTGTAACATTAGAAAACATATGTACATGTGAAATAGGAAAACATAAATGTAATGCATAACTTATGCATGTAACCATAAGACTCAGGGACAATAAAAGAACAGAATGATGATACATCTCTTAGAGTTTTGACTAACTCTCTCACTGTGTGGGTCTATCTCATACATGTCAGGAACCAGTCTAACCGTTTCACCCGAGAGGGACTTAGACAATTAAACTGGCTGACTTACTAGACCTCAACTTGGATTTATACTCCTGCTGCGGAGTTTTCTCTAACAGGGGAAGTTTAGATTCATTGTCTGGGCAGTCCTTGAGAACGGGGCAGTCCTTGAGAAAAGTTTTTGCTTTGAGTCCATGGAATTTCTTGACGTGGCTCGCGTGTAGCCACCCTTTTCTGTTTTCCACTTTCACCGCAGTCCGGGTGGTGAGAAGAACGAGGCGGGGTTCCTTCCAACGAGGCTCCAGCGGACTTGAACGATCAAAGTTCCTTATAAGAACCAGGTCACCTGGAACGACCTCATGCGGTTTTACTTCGGTGTTGTCTGGAAATGCAGCGGCAACCTGTGAACGACAAGATTGTAGTGCAGACATCAAGGAGGCAAGGTAATCTGTCAGCATATTACTGTCAACATCAGTTATTGTACGGGGTCTAGGTGTACCCCACATGTTAGGGGGACGACCAAACACTATCTCATAGGGAGATAGACCTGAACGGGAGTGAGCAACCATTCTCATATAAAAAAGGGCGACTGGCAGTGCTACCATCCAATCTACACCTTTCTCTGCACACACTTTTGCAATGCGGATTTTCAGGGTCTGGTTATGTCTCTCTACGAGACCGGCTGCTTCAGGATGTCGTACACAATGGAACTTCCACTGGTACCCTAACAGAAGAGAAACTTGTTTCATGAGCTCGGATGAGAATGGCTGGCCGTTATCTGAATACACGACCCTAGGTAATCCATAGCGGGGAAAGAACTCACGAACCAACTGCCTGGCAGTGGTCACAGCTGTGTAATCTGGAACTGGATATGCTTCTGTCCACCTGGACAAAGCGCATACAACTACAAGGACATACTTGAAACCTCGACATCGCTCCATCTGAATATAATCCATCTGGAGGACTTCAAAAGGGTGGTCAGGAGGATGGAATCCACCTTGTTCCACCGGAACACCTTTACCTGGATTGAACTGACAACATATCATACAGGTACGTACTTTCTGCTTGGCTGCTGCTCGTAAATGCTTATTGAACCAGAGGTTCTGGATACTGTCTAACATGGCTTTTTCTCCTAGATGTGCTGGACTATGTGCGGTATTAATAATGACTTGAACCATAGAGTCAGGGAGAAACCATGTGGCTTTTCCCTTCGTCAACCATCCTTGATCTGTCTGGACCCCTCCTTGTTCGGACCATTTCTTGATTTCATCGGGGGTAGCATGTAACTGTATATCTATGACATCTTGTGTAGGGTCCTTAACTGTCATACACGTAGTCTGATCTGGAGCGAGTGTCTGTGTCGTGTTAACTGGAATGTCTGGAGTCTGAGCTGTAAGCTTGGCTGTTCGATCTGCTAGATCGTTACCTTGGGAAATTATATCAGTGACTTTCGTATGTGCCTTGCACTTCATGATAGCGATAGCTGTCGGTAAATGTATTGAATCTAACAGAGCTTGAATGAGGAGACCATGCTGAATCTTGGTTCCATGAGAAGTCATGAAACCTCTTTCTTGCCAGAGCACTCCAAAGTCGTGTACGACTCCGAATGCATAACGTGAATCGGTGTATATATTTACTTTCAGGTTCTTGGCACGTATGCAGGCTTGGGTCAGAGCGACAAGCTCTGCTGCTTGAGCAGACAGGGTGTCAATACGATGTGTTTCTATAACTTCGGTTTCAGTAGTCACTGCATACGCGGCTACTAGTTCTCCTGTACTTGTTCTCATACATGAACCATCCACATAAAGTGTCAGGTCGGGGTCAGGTAATGCAATGTCTGTCAAGTCTTGTCTTGGCTTTGTCATGGTGTTAACAACTTCCACACAGTCATGTGTGGCAGGATTTGAAGTAACTGACGGTAACAGTGTAGCTGGATTTAAAATGTTGCAGCGCCTGATTTCTATGTGTGGCTGAAACAGTGTCAGTTCATAACCTGTTAAACGTGCAATTGTCAAGTGCTGAGTCTGTGTTCGGTTTAAAAGAACTTCCACGGAGTGTGGAACTTGTACTGTCAGGGAGTGTCCTAACACTATGGAATCACTTTGTCTGATAGCTAGTGCTGTGGCTGCAACTGACTTGAGGCACGCAGGCAGAGCCTGGGCCACCGGATCTAATGTGCTAGAGAAATAAGCACAGGGCTTGTATTGTCCTGCTTGATCTTGTGTGAGAACAGATAATGCAGTACCATCACGTTCAGTAACAAAAAGTGTGAAAGGCTTACTGTAGTTCGGTGTTGCTAGAACAGGTGCTTGGCATAAAGCTTTCTTTAACTCATTAAAAACAAGTGTATGTTCCTGGGTCCAAGGGAGGACAGTCGATACGGCTGCCTCCTGTGTCGTTAACTGTATCAGTGGCTTGGCTAGAAATGCATACTGAGGAATCCATTGTCTGCAGTAAGAAGTGAGGCCGATAAAAGCTCGTACCTCCTTCTGCGTCTTGGGCTGTGGAAGACATGCTATTAACTGGATACGGTCAGGTGTCAACTGCCTACCCCTCTTGGACAGTAAGTGTCCCAAGTAGACCACTTGCTGGACACAGAATTGCAATTTGGAAGGGGACACCTTGTGCCCCATCTCAGCCAGAAAATACAGGACTGTAAGTGACGCACGTTCGCAGTCACGTTCAGAACGGGCTGTGATTAGTAGATCATCGACATACTGGAGCAGGGCAGTGTCAGTTGGCATGTGAATATTGTCTAGTTGTCTCTTAAGTGCTTGACTGTAAATGCTAGGACTTTCTGTGAAACCTTGAGGTGCTCGTGTGAATTTATAGCTTCTTCCATTTAAACAGAATCCGAAAAGGAACTGGCTGTCTGGATGAATGGGGACACTGAAAAATGCGTTCTTGAGATCGATAACTGTAAAGAACGTAGCTTCTGAATCAATGGCTGTCAATAGAGAAGAAATATCTGGGACCACTGGGTACTGTGGTATAATACATTTATTAAGTTCTCGAAGGTCAATCACTAATCGATAAACTGGAGGTGCATTTGGATCAGTACGTTTCAGGACTGGAATGATAGGAGAATTACATACATTGGAGTCAGTTTCTACAACCACTCCTTGGGCAATAAGTTCGTCAATAATTTTGGATAAGGCTGCTACAGCCTCAGGTGGCAATTTGTACTGTCTGATTCGTGGTAAAACAACACCTTTCTTTAGAGTCACACGATGGGGTGTGATATGCATACAACCTACATCAGTTGGACCTTGCGCCCATAAATGCTGTGGTACATTCAATAATCTTGGATCAAAATCACGTAATACATAATGACCTTTGAAATCACGGAGAAACAGACGGACCCATTCTGGGGAGCAGCATATGACTGCTCCTAATTCTTTCAGTGTTTTAATGCCTAACAAATTCTCTGGGCAAGATTTCGTGAGTAACAGGTCTGTGGTTCGGGACAATGGACCAACTTCTAGAGTAACTGGTTTCGATATTTCATTAACAATAGGCTTTCCTGAAAAACCAAGGGAAACATTTCTAGAGCCTGAGAGCGGAGCCCCTGGAACCTCGTCATGATTGATGGTAGTCCTACTTGCCCCTGTATCAATCAGAAACTTTCTGTCTTTCCCTAATACTTGACTGTGTACATAGGGACCCTCTTGATCTACAGGTATCTCGATGAGAGGCAAGCCTACCTCCCTCTCTAGGCTGTTTCATGAATATGGCTGATAATCTGGATACTCTGACTGTGCATACTGGTACATCTGCTGTGTAACATGCTGTGTTGCAGCTATAGGCTGCGGTACTGTGACTGTCTGTTGTGCATTCTGTGGTGGCTGTGAAGTCTGTGAAACTTGTTCTTGTCTAGGCGGACGTGGTCTTTCTTTCGTTTTACCAGTAGCTATGTTGTGTTTCAGAACTGCACATTCGTTTATAAAATGACCTGGCTGTTTACAGTAATTGCATGTCCCTTTAACGGGAACTGCAGGATGACTGGCTTGATTCGGACCCCTCTTCTGACTGTCTTGTGGAAAAGACTGTGCAACTAATACTTTCATTTTCGTGTCTTTCATACGTCTCCTTTCGTGTTCCTGCTCTTCCCTGATTCTGTTCTGATGGTACTGGAGCATCTGGAGCATCTGTGACGGAGTATTAGCTTGCCAGGTACTTTCGACTTTCAATACTCGATTTTTAACTTGTGGACTTGAATTCTCGACTAGTTTGGTAACAAAAAGATGAGGATACGACTCACTACTTGTTTTCAGACCACTATTAATAATGAAACATTTCTCAAATCTAGAATAAAAATCACTAGTATCCTCGTCTTGTTTCTGTTTACATGCTGAGATGGCATCCCAATCTTCCTTTTTCGTGGCTAGTAATCTTGGCAAAACTTGTATCAATAATTCGGGCAAAGCTTTAGCTTTATCCCCAAGACCGGTACCTGGTACTCGTGAATTATCTTCAGCTTCTAGAGCTGTCCAATCTATCTTTTTCTCTCCCACCTCCCATTCTTTTTCTTTGAGTTTTTCATATATGCCCGCAGGCAACAGGACCTTTAACATTTTAATGATATCAGGATACGTGTATTCTCCCATACGGAGCATGTCCTTTAGTTCACGGTGGAACCCTGCTGGATCTTTATCATGACAGGGAATTAACTTTTTCATTTCTAAGAGTTCTATTTTCGTGATAGGGGTGTAAACAAATACTCGTTCTAGACCACCACCCTCTTTCTTGACTGGATGTACTTCTCGTAACGGATTCTGTCTGTCTATGTAGAATGATTTACTTTCTGGGGGTGAGACGTGAACAAAATGTGGATTCAGAAACGTTCGGTATTTGTGGCGCTGTTCTAGAATGACGCTAATTAAATCGGTACCTAGACCTTTCCATCTGTACTGGAGTAACTCGTTTAATACATCATGTAAAGGACCTGGATCAGAATGCTGATCCTCATACAGTGTAATGAGGTGCTGGATCATATACATACCCACCAGTCGTTGCTCGGCTGGAGGCAGTTTCAGAAACGTTTGGGCCACTATTTCGTCTGGAAAAGTGGTAGAATCACTAGTCCATCGGACTGCTGATCGGGCTAGTTCTTGTTCATGCATGGTACTAAGCTCGCTATAACCTATTCGTGATTTCAGGATGTGATCGGTAGCTTGGAATACTTGCTCAAGAGAACACTGTTCTGGTGCTGGAGGAGGAAAAGCTTTCTTGTAATCTAGGCGTGAATGTCGGTCGAAAGTCTAGTTCTACCTACATATGCTATTCTGTCGGGATTCTCGTTGTCTACCTCTTCAGTAGAAGAGTCATACTCTTTCTCGGTTGCTTGTTATGCTTCTCGTTTCTCGTGTATATTTATGATTTCCCTACGAATCTTCTTGTACATACTCTCTATGCAACCTTGTGTCTTGTGTTTTCCATCGGCTATATTGTCACTCCACCTAGTCAGGACTTTCAGTTCTTCTTGATATTTTTCTGGACAATCTTGCTCTCTTATTAAACAGTTAATCAGGAACTTTAAAATCATGAGCTGAGTCTCGACTTTTCTTTGAACCATGGCTTCGTGAATACTTCCTGGATTCACTCCTGTACGGATAAAACGGTATATTCTGTCTAGATGTTCTCCCATATCGGGCAGGGTGTCCAAATAGCTGGCAACCCGTCTTAAACGTAATGAATATATGACCATGTGATCCTCGCCTGGAACTGGATCATAACGACATTCAGTAAGACCTCGCATGATATCTACGTATGTAGACACTTTTGGCGTACGCTGTAACGCTAGTTCATGTAGCGTCAGACGTCTTGGTTGAGGCGGGGTACGAGGAGAACCTCCCCCCGCGGCTCCTAAACTAGAATCGTCGGTGAATACTGTACGGGCTGGTAGAGTGACTGGCAAAACGGGTACATGTACTGTGGGCTGGGCCGGGGGTGCTGTAACAGGTACTGTAACATTAGCTGGACCCACGGGACCAGCGGCTGGAGGAACAGGAATTACATTATTAACGGGAGCAGGCGGGACAAGATTTGCATAGGCTGGTACTGAGTCGTCCAAATAGGACGAAAGAAAAATATCAGCTGCGGTTGGTTTATGATGTAGCTTAGTCGGGACCAATGGTGGCGGTAAATTACAGGGTGCTTCCGGGGTTGCTTTTGGCAAGCCCTCGGCAAGAAGAGGATACATGCCTTTAATAAGGGCATTTCTCTGTCTGTCTGACTGTTCTGCTCTAACTCGTTCACCTTCTTCGATTAGTTCCCTTTCTTGGGCTTTCTCTGAGGATTCCCTACTTAATTCTGTTTTTCTGAATTCTTTTTCGGTTCTTTTATGAGATTCTTTGCGCCATAACTCGATGGCATCTTTCTGGGACTGTCTGGCTTTCTTTTTCCATAATGCTTCTTCTACTCGCATGATGCACTCGGCATCCCATGTACCTGATACGGGCCATCTATATTTCTCTTCTAGTTCTTTAGTATAGTCCGCCCATAAGTCTAGATATATTATGGCATCTAAGCCATGCTTGTGATACATAAAATGCCCTGGACTGTCCCTAGGAGGGACAGGAACTGCTTCTTCGAGTAACCCTTTTCTGGTCTTTAACTGACGTAATTTCGAGAACAGAGGTATTTTCGGTAATACACTTGGAACACAATACACAATAATCACAGTAATAATATAGCAAACAAATCTCTCATACCACGACATAAAAATACATAAATAACAGTTTGAACAGAATACTACCTGATACACATACACATGAATTTCTCGAGAACGGACTTACTAGAATTACTGGATGCACTGCTAAAACAGTACAGAACATACCGGTCCCATAAAGAGACACGTCAGGACCCATATCCACCTAGGTGGATACTTCGTAATGGATCTGTGTACCCAAACCCAACGGACCAGGAACAAACTAATGATCCTGTCTAGATACTTCCCCCGCGACGGTACTCACCGGGAAGCAGAAACTGGAAGGCCTCGGACTGGACTGGACTGCTACGACGTCGGACTACGAACTTCGGAAACTTCGGTTACAGGTGGGCCTCCGGATACCTCGGACCTTGCTCTCTCGGCTTGGGCTCTGGTCGGGACGAACCGCATTCCACACCGCTTCGTCTGGATGTCGGACCGCAGTCTCCGTTTCCTCCGTGGGCCTGAGGGAGACTTGAAGCAGAAATATCTGCCGGTGCGCAGTAGAGTTCCGTCACGGCTGCAGAGGGTCAGGGGGCCTGCGTAGCATCGCCAGCGCGTGAGGAAGGGGCTCGTCCCTATTCGGGCGCCATTATGTGGTATATAAATAAATAATACCGGGACTATTTTTGACTATATTAACAATAACAGATAGCTCAATAAATAAGAGGCAGGATCCGATGTATCCGAGTCAAAAGGATTTATTCAGGCAAAAGGGAAGGGACTGGAACGGGACAGCCTGAAATAAAATAGGAAGGAAGGAAGGCAGCTGCAGCGCTTCATCGACAGTGCAGCATATATATAGTAAAACATTACATTACATTACATACAGTAGGCGTAACTTATGACAAACGTAAGATAAGAACACATGGGTGGAAAAAGAAGGCGTGTACAGGGCGTGCACTGAGACATGTGATGTGAACGTCACAGAAGTGTCATGAAATGGGGCGGAAACATGAAGGGGGCTACCTGAGAGCAGCTGGGACCTTTAACCTAGTGGTGCGCGCAAACGGGCAATGACGTGTTACCGGGGAGAACTGGGGGCTATGACTTCTGCACTAGAAGAGGAGACTAAAGTCTGCGGTGTCAGGACGACATGTACCTATAGCATATCTGGTATCTGGTGTTTGGAGTACATGTCGATAGAATCCAAAAGTTATCAGGGCAAAAGCTACTTGACACTAAGGCTGGTGCATGCATATATTCTACATGTATTGCGTGTGCTAGGAATATGCTATGAATATTAATACAGTAATTCTTGCATGGAGACAGAAAGACTAGACCATAGCTGAAACTGTTGATACGGTTCAGTAGCTTAGGAATGCGAAGAAGGAAAGCTGGACTGATAACTAGAAGCATAACATACTCTTGGCAGACAGGCAGGCAGAGCCAGGCCGGGCACCGCGCTGCTTGGCAGGAAGTAAGTGAAGGGTCAGGGATGCAGGTGGGGGCTGCTTCGCTCCTCGGAGTGGGTTCAGGAGACTGGAGCTTGAATCTGGTGTCCGGGCCCTTTTGAGGCCTAGAAAACGGGGACAATTCAATGAAATAACGTGCACACTGTAAAACGTGGCAACATAGGCCTAATACTCGTTGCTTTCACGAGAACTGGAAACTGGCATACTAGAGCTGGACACAACTATAATTGCGTCTTTAATCGATCATAGGGGGATATATATGCATATCGATCATGCACATATAACATAGGATGGGGGACACGTAGGCACATATAACATGGCAAAATTCACTTTTCCACACCTGGCTCATCTACCCAGCTATCCATCCTATTGTTCTGCATTTCAGCCATCCGTCCATCCAGCCATCTATCCAGTTCATCTCTGTTCCCTGGCCCTGCCTTCCAACTATCCACCCAGTTGGTCTACCTGCCTTTCTCTCTACTTTTTTATCAATGCACCCACCCACTCTGTTGCGTTCCCTGTCTCTAGGACCCTATGTTCACCCATCCATTCATCCAACTTTCCACCAATCATTCACCCTGTTGATCTCTTAGTGTCTTTCAGTCTATCCATCATTTTCACTCTCTACTTTATTGATCCGTTCATCCATCTGTCCTCCCGTCCACTCACTATCCACTCAGCCAACATCCATATGAGCGTCTGTCCATCCACCATTCAACCAATCATTCATGCACCGACCTAGTTCATTCATCCATATCCAACATGCCTATGTCCGTCCATCCATCCATCCAGTCTGCTCTCTTTGCCAGTCGACCACGTTGCAAATTGTTTCATGTTCCTATGTGTCATCCTGTCTTCTACCTGCTTGCTCTCTCTCACTCTTTCTTTGGATCACGTCGCCCTCTATCTATCTATTCTGTCTATTTACGGTCTACCTGACTGTCTCTCCCTTTGCCTGTCCCTGTATCCTTTCAATCCTTGTCCCTCCAGCTCTCTCTCTCTCTGGGGGGATGTATGACGTTAAAACGCATACTTTTACAACGCATACCGTTACAACGGGACTTTTACAACGCAAATACTATTACAACGCATGTATTTACAACGCATTTTTTTACAACGCAGGTACCTTTACAACGCATACCATTACAACGTAAGTATTGGTAAGTATATATAATTTTTTAATTGTATATTATTTAAAATTATTTTTATTTAATGTAATTGTATTTATTTTAATTTAATTTATTTTAATTTAATTTTATTTAATTAATTTAATTTATATTTATTTTTATTTTATTTTTTTCTTGTACCCCTTTATCTAAAATTCCCAAAACTGACCCTGAACCCTAAAAATACCCCTTTACCCAAAAACCCAAAACTGACCCTGAACCCTAAAAATACCCTTTTACCCAAAAACCCAAAACTGACCCTGAACCCAAAAAATACCCCTTTACCCAAAAACTGAAAACTGACCCTAAACCCTAAAAATACCCCTTTACCCAAAAACTGAAAACTGACCCTGAACCCTAAAAATACCCCTTTACCCAAAAACTGAAAACTGACCCTGAACCCTAAAAATACCCCTTTACCCAAAAACTGAAAACTGACCCTAAACCCTAAAAATACCCCTTTACCCAAAAACTGAAAACTGACCCTGAACCCTAAAAATACCCCTTTACCCAAAAACTGAAAACTGACCCTAAACCCTAAAAATACCCCTTTACCCAAAAACTGAAAACTGACCCTGAACCCTAAAAATACCCCTTTACCCAAAAACCCAAAACTGACCCTGAACCCTAAAAATACCCCTTTACCCAAAAACCCAAAACTGACCCTGAACCCTAAAAATACCCTTTTACCCAAAAACCCAAAACTGACCCTGAACCCTAAAAATACCCCTTTACCCAAAAACCCAAAACTGACCCTGAACCCTAAAAATACCCCTTTACCCAAAAACCCAAAACTGACCCTGAACCCTAAAAATACCCCTTTAAAAAAAACCTAACATATAACATTTTAAATATAATTATATACTTACCAATACTTACGTTGTAATGGTATGCGTTGTAAAAGTACCTGCGTTGTAAAAACATGCGTTGTAAATAAATGCGTTGTAATAGTATTTGCGTTGTAAAAGTTCCGTTGTAATGGTAGTGCGTTGTAAAAAATGCGTTGTAATGGGTGTTTACCTCTCTGGGGCATTGCTCTATATTGATTTATCTCTTCATTTCTCCATGAACAAGTTGTTGAAGATGAATCCTGCTGTCCACGGTTTTAATCCCAGCTTCAACACACAAACTACTTTAAACCCGCATGCCTCCAATGATACATTACATTTCCGTGAAAAACAGCAGAGTTTGTCTGGATTATGTCTGGTTTCCACTAGGCCCACACCCAGAATTTGAAGAACATTTTCTTTAACAATGAAAGCGAAGTATCAGATTAGTAGCAAGGGTTGTAAGAAATGGTGGATCTATTGACGAGTGTAATAAAGATAATTGAACTCAGATTAGTAGCAAGGGTTGTAAGAAATGGTGGAATTATTGACATATGTAATACAGTTAATTGAACTAATTTCATTTTCATTTCAATAATCTTTGTTCGATTTTAAATAGATGATAAAACCAATATAAAAAACATGCAGATAAAAAACAGATATCATAAATGATATCCCTTAATAACATTCTCAGTTCATTGATCTATACTAATATAATAAAGAGAGAGCCCAAACCTTTGAGGCGGGTAATCTCAGGAACCACAGCACCAATCACAACACCCAATACAGTGTTGGAAAGGGCAGTTGCAGCAGAAGGACATAGGCTATGCAGACACCCACCATATACATTTAAAAGGTAAAAGAACCGTGCCAGCAAAGTAGTCCCTTGTGGGCGTATCTGCGTTGTGCTGTGGGCGTGAGCTGTGGGCGTGACAAACGCTGGGGGCGTGTGGTACGTTCGCCCTTCATGCCATGTCTCATATCGTGTGCTAATCCCACCCTGCTCCCTTTAAATACCCCTGCACCCCATAATCATAACCCACCCTTACTCCTTAAAATACCCAAACACCCTTAAACACTAACCCATCTTAACCCTATAATTATACCCTGTACCCCAAAACCCAAACCTATCCCTAAACCCTAAAAATACCCCTGTACCCCAAAACCCAAACCTAGCCCTGAACCCTATAAATACCCCTGTACCTCAAAACCCAAACCTACCCCAGAACCCTAAAAATACCCCTGTATCCCAAAACCCAAACCTAGCCCTGAACCCTGAAAATACCACTGTACCCCAAAACCACCCCTGAACCCTAAAATACCCCTGTACCCCAAAACCCAAACCTACCCCTGAACCCTAAAAATACTCCTGTACCCTAAAACCCAAACCTAGCCCTGAACCCAAAAAATAACCCTGTACCCCAAAACCCAAACCTACCCCTGAACCCTAAAATACCCCTGTGCCCCAAAACCCAAACTTAGCCCTGAACCCTAAAAATACCCCTGTATCCCAAAACCCAAACCTAGCCCTGAACCCTAAAAATACCCCTGCACCCCAAAACCCATACCTATCCCTAAACCCTAAAACTACCCCTCTACCCCATAACCCAAAACTATATCTGAACCCTTAAAATACCCAAACACCCCAAAACATATACCTCAGTACCCCAAAACATATACCCCTATACCCATACTTACCGTATCCAAACATTAAAAAGAAACATGCTTTTACCATTCATGCATTTACAACGAATTTCGTTGTAAATGTATGCATGGTAAAAGCATATAAAATGTAATGCCATGCGTTATAATGGCATTGCGGAGTCATGGTACTTTCGTAATGAAAGTATGCGGAGTGATGGTATGCGGAAAGAAAGTTGCGGAATAATGGGTGTTTACCCTCCCCCGGTAAGTACGTTGGTGGCACGGCGGCCCACATCTCCAGCAACATACTCATATTTTTTCACCACCCATTTGAAAAATGCACAGGTCACTCTCATTGATGGCCAGCACCGACATAAGCTTTTAGATACACCTCCCGCCACAAGTTCTAGAATTGCGAACTTTAGAGCTGGGGAGCTACGTTCAAATCGCGGCATCAGCTCAACATCCTGTGATTCCAGGCAAATCGCTTTGTCTCCCCGTGCCTACCAGAAATGAATGTGTTCTTCTGTAATGTAAATTGTGCTCATGCCATGTTGTCGAGTTCGCGCTATATAATATTGCAAGGAAAAATAAAGTAGGGAAACTCGAGTTCACACACTACTGAACATGCACTCTTAAGTGCATCAGCAGTGCACTGTGAATCGGAGCGTTTCACAGGCCTGTCACAGATAAGAAATGCTATCAAAACCAAATCCTACAAAACAATATACTACTGGCCAGCAGCAATTCATACGCGGACAACGTCGGGACGGGCTGCTAGTTTTAGATAAAAGCATTAAAATCAAAGTTAATCCATCACAAGAAACTTTCAGATTAAAAGTAAATGTAAAAACGGACCCCTCAGATCATCACAGCTTCCCTACTGGCTCCCCTCCTTTAATTTTCTGCTATGAATGGCCATTTTCTAAAAAACTGTTTTTATTTTTATGTGAAATAACATAGATACCAAAACAATATTCAGCAGGTATATATCCTATATCTCCCTTATATGTGGTGTAGATATTGAATACAATTGGTGGGAATATGGAATATACAACTTTACATTTCACTATTCCTAGGTCTCTCGTACTGGTCTCCCCCTCACACTAACCATCGCACACCTCACTCAATGGACTCATGATCTGGGACTCTGGGCTCTACTCCCATATGATCCTGTAAAATCAATTGCGTGATATCCGTGCCTCCATCGTCTAACTCTAGACCCTAATATCTTAGCCAGGGTTGCCAAATCTTCCGAAATTTCTTGAAACACCCTCTTGCCTGGTATACTGTCGTTTCTGCCCCCATGTACTTGTCCATGCCGGCCCTCCAATATTTCCTAGTTGGTGGGTCTGCTTTTTCCCAGGCTATGTGGTTTTTTGCTACTATTAATCCTAAATTACTCAGCAAGAGGTTATATATGGGCAAGTCGACCTCAGTGTGTATGCCCAGCAGGACGTATTTAGGGTCCATCGGGATTTGTGTCCCATGGACATTAGTCAATTTGTGTACACAAATGACCATTTTAAGGGAAGCACACAGACTGCAACAAATATCTGGGCTGTTTAACATTTGGTGGAGGTTAAAGCCACTCTACATTTCTGAAAGGCTATCTTTTTCAGTGTGGGTTTAAGACAGACCTGTAAAACCTTATGATAAGAACCACAGAAAAATATAAAATGATGCAAAGATTGTTCCACCCTACCACTGCAAGGGCAAGGAGGCAATACACTACCCCACGTGTTAATCTTGTCATAAAAACATACTATACGCCAAACCATACATGACCTAAATCTTTAAAGACAGCACATCTCCCAGCGGGTTAACCCTAGTGTAAGATAGAGAGCAGTATCACATATTGCCAAAGTGGAGTCATAATGCGAATTTTGTGTATACAAACAACATCCTAAATCCTCTGTGAGGGAGTGCGTTCAGCAAACCTCTGCTCAACAACCCATTTTTCAACATTCGTAATTAAACCATGAGTACTAAACAATTCAGGGAGACAGATTTCAACCAGCGATTTACCAACGTAATTCAACAAGGGAATAGAAAGCCCCTTCTCCAAAGTCAGACATTCCCTTAGTCCTTTGTTACTGCCCTATTGAAACCTGCCTCGCCGTTACTCCACAGGCAAACCCAAAGCAGGAGGAGCGCCAATTTAATACTGTCTGAAATGTATTCTAAATTCAGCTCGGTGTGGAGAATGAAATTAGCACTTAAAGGAGGAAGGTTCAGCAATCTCCTGCAAATTCGTTTTTCCTTTATTTGTATAGCAGCAGCATTGTGATATCCCCAACCCCCTGCTCCATATGTAACGGTAGGGAATACATTGCATTTTAAACACTTTAATAAATGGGGAAACTGTGGACCTAGCACCCTTTTTAGCTAAGTTAAAAAGGGAGCCCGCTGTCCTTCCAAGTTTCCGCCGAGCTGTATTTACCAAGATTTACTTGAGTCAAACATCACACAAAGATAAATGAAATTATTAGCCGCGATATGATTTTCACTCGGTTTCAAAACTGTTGGGGCTTTCCTACCAGGTCCGCATGCCATATTATATTATTTCTCAGAAATTATTTTCTGGTCTAAGTTACTCATGAATTATACAAAAGATTCCACCAGCCTACACAATGCACAAGGAGTTCTAGCCAGCAAAACGGCTTTGTCGGCATTTAATAAAGCTGGGACGGCAGAGTTGGCAATTTTCTGCAAATCCCTGGTAGAATTAGTTAAGGAGCCATTCAGATAATGAATATACAGAATAAAAAGCAAGGGGGCCAGCA
Source organism: Lissotriton helveticus (assembly GCF_964261635.1). Classification (NCBI taxonomy): domain Eukaryota; kingdom Metazoa; phylum Chordata; class Amphibia; order Caudata; family Salamandridae; genus Lissotriton; species Lissotriton helveticus. Next base: position 404,325,776 of record NC_136061.1, read on the forward strand.
CGCACCCCTGACGCACTCCACTAGCTAGTGGAAAAACATTGGAAAGTTCACCAAATTGGCTTTACCCTACCCTGGTGCCCAGATTTTCATGAACACCATGCAAAAAGTTGACTAATACGACATCTACCCCTGGTTTAATTAACATCAGCCACAACTTGAACTCATTTCACGATCGTACCAGCCCACATCAACCTCTCGACGTAAATCCTTTGGTTAAAAAAGGATATAGGACAGACCTGAACTGTCAGAGGTATTTTTAAAACAAGCTTGTCCAGTCCAATGCATATACTATTTATACTTTTCAAACAAGGAAGTTGAGAGCTACTTATCGTTGTGCCATATAAGGAAGCTTCTTGGTCCATTGTGGGTGTCTAGAAATCAAAATATCAGACAACCAGACATTTTTTAAGTCTCTGGGCATTATTTTTTTTACCTTTTCATGAAAAAATGTGGAGGGGGTCAATCAGAGAATGGGACGAGTTGTGCTCAAGGCATGGATACATCTTAATCCAAATCCGGTATTTGTAAAGTTCAAACTACTCACTCCTAAGGGTTTCAAGGTGCTGGGGTGTAGTGGGGAAATTAAGGGAGCTATTGCCCAGAGTCACATGGTGCTGGGCTGAGCAGCCGCCGGCGATCGAATTGTGAGCCTAGCACTTCAGAGTCAGCCACCCTAGTCGCTGCGCCACACCTCTCCCTTCTGGCTCCCATGACTCATTACAGAAGATTGATGATTTGCTTAGTGGTTTAGAGACAGAATTTGTGCACCAGTATGAGGAAAATGCTTACGGCAGCTGTTGTTGGTTTAATATTTAATTTGAGGACATTCTGTCCAGTGCTATGGCTGATTGGTTTATCCTAAGAAGCCTTTCAGATGGACCTGGCAGTCAAGATGTTTTAAGATTTCTCTTTGGTCAGACTTCTTCCTATATTGTGCAGAGCAGATTGACTTCATATTCTAAAAAACTACACCAGAAATTCACAGAATATGTTACAGAAATTAAACATAGTTATTTTCAAAATCCAAGACAAGATGCTCCTGACCTTTTAGCAACTTTTTTCTCCAAACATGCAGGTCGCCAGTCGTGAGCTGCGCATCCCCCTTTCATACATCCACTTCTGTGAAACCAGCACAACAACCGTCCCCAACTCCAACCCCTCAGGAGGCTCATGTGGAACAGAAGTCAATGGAATGGCAGTGAAGGTACCATTTTTCTACTGTTTTGGGTTACATTTTGAGGCCGAAATGTTATACTTTTATTTCATAGGACAAATACAGTGAAGCCAAGTTTCCTATGCCAGAGCTTACCAAAAACGTGCAATGTTTTCTTTTTTGTTATAATCACCTTTTTATTATTATCACAGTACTTTGCATTTTCAATTTCCAATTATCATTATATATGTACTTCCGGATTGGGTTCGTAGTTTCCTTATTTTGTCCTTTGATCAAATGGGCGCTAGGAGTGACACGCACCTGTCCCTGCCCTAGTGAAACTGTCCTTTTTCCTTTCCTTTAATTATCTTTTATCCTTCGTTACCTTCAGCCGTGGTGGGATCACCATTCTAATGGTGGGTAATTATTCATTTAATATGTTCCTCCAATCTTGCCCAGATTTGATCAAATTTCTTGGGGCACCCCCAGCCTGTGTAAAGGATCTGCTCCGCCACCATGCACTATATCATGTTTTCACACCATACATCAAAGCTGGGCATTCTTCGGGACCCCCACAGTCTGCTCATATCCTTTCTCACCCCACCAGTCTGATGTGATACGATACTTAACCAAATTGTTGTGCTGCTGTGTCCATTGATAACCCCATACAGCCAACTTCTTTGACGGGTCCACTAGGGTTCCAAATGTGTCTGTCAGACACCTCCCTACATTCCCAGGATTTCATTCTCAATGCGGGGACATTTCTAAAGTGTATGTATAAGCGTTCCTTTACCTCCACAGCCTTTCAGACATTTGCTGTTTGTGGCTTTTCCACTTGTGTGTAATAGGGCCCATGTATAACAACTTCTGTGAAGGATTTTCAACAGGACCAATTGAAAGCTGCCCTTATGGCTACCTTTCATGGCCCACCGCATGCCTCTTCCCGTTCCTCATCATCAAAGTCCATAACGTAATTTTCCCATTGGGTTTTCTGACCCTCAATTTGATCTAGGGTATTGTTAATTACTGCTGGGTATGTTTGGGATATCGCTTTGACCCTAAGTGTTGTTGACATAACTCTGTACTTTATACTCTATACATCAGCCATTGCCTTTCTGTATTTTTGCAGTATCTCAGTTGAAGTACCCCTTACCTGTAGGACGAATTCTTCTAATATTGACCACCTTCATGTCCCCATTACACTGGACTTCTCATGCCTTTCCTATGCCTATGTGACTTGTTTCTGGAACCCCCTCGGAGCCCCTCATCCTATTGAGTTCCAAAAGGGGGTTCATTTGGTAATCCACCCCTTCCATCCTATATTTATAACTGCTTATTACATACCAGTACCTGCAACCAACGAGGTGTGGATGGCAAGACCCATGTCACCAAGCGGTAGGAGCCGCCAACACTGTTCTTCTCGCGCATCGAGGCTCGTAAAAGCACTTTGCGGCTCCCGCAGCGCGGGGCGCTCGTGGGCCTGCCCAGGCAAAGCCCTGGCCAAGGGCGGGCCCATCTGCCCCCGTCCGCGGCCGTTTTATGCTGGGCTGGGCCTATTCTCTCCATACACCAGTATTGCCATCAAGGGCTGGAGCCTCATTAATTCTGAGTGAACTTTGGTAAAGAAATAGAGGAGACAGAGAAGCAAGGAAGAGATCCGGGGTGGCTGCGGCTGACCGCGGGAAAGTTGAATCAGCGCATGTGAGTAATTTCTGCCACGTCTAACGCATTTGAACAGCTTTTTGAAGCATTTTAGACCCTAACAAGGAGGTGGGCTTCATTGGGTTGATTGTTGGTTGGTTTAAATATATAATGGGGAAGAGGAAAGTTCCACCAGCGGGTTCCCCACAGAACTTGACTAAAGGATCTATTGATTAGTTTTTGGTGAAAGCAGTGAGGGCTATCACTAAAGAGATAGACAGAGCTGAGAGGTGCCTCTCTTTAGGAAAAGCAGGGGCTTCTATGCCTCTCGTGGAGGGCACCATGTTAGAAGTGGCTTAAAGACCAGCAGGGGTCTCATTGGGAAAAGGTCACTGTCAAGACATAGTTACAGATGTCTCAGGAGGCCCCAACACCGGAACTAGTCTTATCCCCAATGCTGTTGGTCAAACTACTTGTAATAAGGCCAGGCCGACCCACTCCTTTGGGGCGGAATCAAGTGGCCCACCATCCCCAAAGAAACAACGGGAAGCAACAAGGAAAATAATTCCGGCAAAGAAAGGGGGAGGCACCGCTAGTCCAGACTCTAAGGATATTAAGGATCATGAAGATCTGTGGGAGCCTTTGAAACAAAAAATTGTGGAAACAGTGACTGGCCTTTTGAATGATTTTTTAAGTTTTTTTTGCAAATGTATTGGCAGAAACAAGGGTAACCCTTGATAACATTGATAACTCATTGTCCCTCCCCAGAAAAGCAATGCAGAGTGTGGTACCAATTACCCAGGAGGCCCAACAAGTAATCCCCCTGGTATTTCTCCCAGTAGTGATGCATACTGATGCATAATTTCAGATCCCTCAAATTTTGCCCGGTGTAATAAGGCCCGGGAATCAGGTCATGAATCTGGGATCAATGTTGCCTGGGACACTGGCCTAAAACTGTTTCAGCGTGCTGTAGGACAAGAGAAGGGATTACCTTTGGGCGGAGAAGCACTGACCTAAAGTAATGCATTTGCACCACTGAGGGACCTGAACGATATAGATTTACTACGAGAAGGGAAAGGTTTGGGGAAAGTTATTGACACCCGACCGGAACCTACTGGTATAGCAGAGGGTAGGGAAGAGACATACTTAGGGATAACAATACAAATCTCCCAAGAGTGCCGGGACCAACGTCAGTTGAGACCAGACAGTATAGAGAGGGCCATCATTGCACCTATTAGTGCCCTGCACCTTGGCTCCCCGGAGGAGCGAAATGTGGGCGACCTAAAAATAATTTTGTGGATTATAGCGGGTCTAACCAGTAATTTCACGGACGAGCAGTGGCTCCATTATGTCAAAGATTTTCATTTAATATGCCTCCAGGAAACGTGGGAGCCTGAGAATAACTTCTTCATTGAAGGATATAAAACTTTTTTCTGCCCCGAAATAAGATAATTTTCAGGGAGAGCAGGGGTTGTGTGGAGGGGGGGTAATCATGTTTATAGACTTGAGAATTCATGGAAGAAGCAGACATGGGACTCGGATGTTGTTCAGGGACTTACATTTTTTTGTAACATGTACAGGCTAGTCTTAAATTAATTTCTATAATGCGAAACCACATTCTCAGTGATTGACTAGCCGTGATGAATTAAACACATGGTTGAAGCAAATACATGAGGCAGGACCGGTACAGTCACAATTGATCCTTGTCGGAGATTTTAACTGCCATTTGTGCCCAAACCTGAGGGTGTCCCATTACGACTGTTCGTCTTGCACACTAAGGGAAGGACCATAGATGGAGCACACCCAGGAAGGGCGAGACCTGAGTGGCCTTCTGAACACCCATGGGGTTAGCTCACAATTTGGACCTGATTGCCACTCATCCGGACATGGTCGTCCACCAAACTTACAAAGGGAAAGGTTGCTCGTGAAGCATTGAATTTATTTTTTGTTTCTCTCACATTGAAAAGGTTTATATCCTTTTTTAACATTAAATATAGCGTATTCAGTGACCATAACCCAGTGACTTTGTCACTTGTTGCCTCACACCAAGCCCCAGCATATCATAGAGTAGCTGGTGGTATGAACTCCGCAACTGATCAAGGGAGGCGGTTACGCTGGGCTCAGGTAGATGGTGTTGCTTTTAACACCTCTCTTTTTAATATGGGCAAGCAAGATTTTCTGAAATGCTTAGATCTAGAAGTGCAAGGGGTTGACCTAGTAGAGTTCTTTAGGGACATTGCGCACTAGTGGACAGCTTAGTGAAGCACTGCCTTATTCCCCTAGCATGGACGCCCAAAGATGGTTCGATGGGCATTGTTCTCAGGCCCTTAGAGATTTAAAATTGGCACTTAAGCAGTCGTCGAGGGAGAGGGACCGGGTTGCGGCTTGCCGTAAAATCTATAAGCAACCAGTAAAGGGACGTAAGGGACAATTACAACAGAAAGCCTGGGAGGAGTGAACAGAGGCAAAGGACTCTATTCATTACTGGAGAGTCATCCACAACCAATGTTTCAAAGATTCTAATAAATCTGGGTTAAGCCATAACATCCTACCAGATCAATGGCAGGAGCACTTTGAGGGTCTGTATAATCACCATCATAGAGAAGAGCGTTCTGAGGCACCAGTCAGTGAGCAGAGAGCTGATCCCATCACATTTACTCTGAACGAGGTGAGAATAGGAATTGAGGGTCTTTCGCTGAACAAGGCACTGGGACCAGATGGGATCCCGCCAGACCTCTTCAAATGTAATATTGAGGTATGGACGCCACTTTTAGCGAGGATATTAAATGCAGCAGTAGCATCAGTAATACCGGCATCATGGTCTACTGCCATTATTGTTCCCATCTTTAAGAAAGGAGACATGTATTGCCCACATTGCTATCACTCTATATCTCTTAAGGATATGTCGGTGAAGGTTTAGGGGAGGGTGGTTCTGAATAGGCTGTCGGATTGGGCAGAGGGCAATCAAATTATAACGGATGCCCAATATGGGTTCCGATCTGGCAAATCCACTACCGACCAATGCCTTAACCTTTATTCAATCACCGCCAAATACACATTACCCAAACCAGGGGCGCTGTATTTGGCGTTTATGGATCTCTCTGTGGACTTTGACTGAGTGAATTGCAGCAAACTATGGTCACTTATCAGAGAGTTCGGGGTGGATCCGGCAATAATCAACATTCTAATTGCCCTACACTCGAACACCACAGCAACAGTTAGATATACACAGGAGGGGGAGACCACGGCCCATTTTAACTGTTCTAGCAGGATTAGACAGGGCTGTATATTAGCTCAGTTTTTGTTTACTTTATGTATCAACAGCCTCGATTCTGCCCTGATGGCCATACAAGCAGATACCCCTAGGATAGGCACACAGGCGGTCCTAGTTCTGCTTTATGCAGATGACACATTGCTTTTCGTTTATGGATCTCTCTGCGGCCTTTGACTGAATGAATCGCAGCAAACTATGGTCAATTATCAGAGAGTTCGGGGTGGATCCGGCAATAATCAGCATTCTAATTGCCCTACACTGGAACACCACAGCAACAGTTAGATATACACAGGAGGGGAAGACCACAGCTCATTTTAACTGTTCTAGCAGGATTAGACAGGGCTGTATATTAGCTCAGTTTTTGTTTACTTTATGTATCAACAGCCTCAATTCTGCCCTGATGGCCATACAAGCAGATACCCCGAGAATAGGCACACAGGCGGTCCTAGTTCTGCTTTATGCAGATGACACAGTACTTTTCGCCCGTACCCTAAAGGGCCTGCAGCTTTTAATAGACAGCTTTGTGATCTTCATGAATAAGATGGATCTGTCTTCTAAGTTAGCTAAATCATATAAAATGGAGATTGGGAAGAAGCCCATAGTTATACAACAGGCACACATACCTTGGGAAAAGTACCGGCCTTCTCATACTTGGGCATTTTATTCAATGGTAAAGAGGAGTAGTGCCTTACTCTGATAAGGTCTACAGGAGCAATTGTGCATTTTGCCTATAGATTAGGCACTGGTCACCAGGAATTATTTTAAACATATATTTCCATCTGTTGTTCTAAAGTTTTATATGGTAGCTTGGTTTGGGGATTCAAGCCAGTTAATAATCTACAAACTGAAAGCAGGGGTGCTGAAAGTACCTCACAGTACCCCTGCTTATATTGTTCTTGAAGAATTGGGGTCCAAATATATTTCTTACATGTTTGCTGTTAAACCCCTATTGTGTTGGGCGAAGATCTGGGCAAATGAGGAGGCAGGTTTTAACATGTTGATAATCCAGGAGTGTCTCTCCCTTGATTCTGTGTTAAAGATCCTGTGGTTAAAATACGTAAAGAATACCCTCTCCAAGCTAGGGAGAGCAGACCTGTTTACCAATCAGGAAAAGGTGGGTAGCCAGGAAAAGGCGCATATCAAAGACCTGTTTTTTAAGTATGTCACGATGCAACGCGAGGATGGTGAACTTTATAAACCCACGGCTAGAGAACACACTTTAGTTAAATTGATTCAGGGCATGGAACCTTATTTATCACTTATAACTGACAGATTTTTAATGCCACGTTTTAGATTACATTTCTTTAATCATTTATGGGCTGTACCCTCTGGTTTCATTGCTCACACAGATTAGAGAGGACCCTCTGGTTGCGACAATAGGTCTCCACAGGATACCTTACATTTTGTCTTCCTCTGTCCGCATTATGCACATCCTAGAACATTTTTCCTGCTGGGCCTTTTAAGAAATCTTAGATTTAAACATGCATGTGTTGCCTTATTGTTCTTAAAACTGTCAGCAGATGTTTTTACACTCTTTTGTGTTTCCAACTTTTTAAGATCTGCTTTAAAGTTAAGACTCACGAGGGGTGTTGGAAGTCAATAAGAATCCTTGCACTTTTTGCACGATGTCTTCCTACTTTAAAGGAACCAGTGGACTTTTTAACCTGTATTGAAAATTTGTGGGATGCACATTAAAACCAAGTGACCCTGTGGGACTATGCCAGTATATAAACAAGTTTTAATGTATATGTGGCTGTTTTTATGGAGACTGCTTTTGCCTGATGCCTGTACATTTTAGGATGTTTCTTTTATGGTCATATTTGTATCTGCTGAATAAAGATTATTATTATTATAACTGCTTATTACATATCTGTAGCCCACCTCAGTGGTTCTTGGCACCCTCACTTTTACATACCCCAATATGGTCACCTCATGTAGCCTTTTGGTTAAAGCCCATCTCTGCCTAACCACAGGGCTGATCCCTGTTGAGATGGGAATGCTCATTGATCAATCACCATTAATTGCTAAGCCCAACAATATTTTCTGAGTTTAGGATGGCATTATCTTGATCGTACACACTCCTACTTAGCTAGTATAGTGCATTCCTGGCCTGGTCCCCATTCCACAGTAATGCACAGACAGGGATGTGGAGTTCCTATAGCCTGATGACCAGGACATATTGTTTGGGGTCAAGGACAACACGTGTTCATGTGTTTTTGTCAGTGGTACATGTAGGCCCCATCCCCTGCAGCACATTCCCTTTAGCTACCAGTTTACAGTAATACATTAGCAAAACTACTTTGTGTGGCGATATGGTCCATGTGAAGGAGTAGAATACTGTCACTCACAGTGAAGCCAACTAATAGATAGATAGAGATAGAATTTTAATAAAAGCGAAATGTCTTGGTTCATGCCAGACCTAATTAGGGGCCCAATTCTTAATGAAAGTCACAAAAGTGCACCCATGGTATATGTCCTTGCTTTAGTGCAGATTTACGGCTTTCTTGTATTCACAAGAATTTACAGAAGTAGGCCAGGAAATTGTATGGTGCACCCATATTTGGTCGATTTGTTGATTAATGCTACATCAACAGCTAGTGAGCTTAATTGATCAAATCATGCTTGTAATAAAACTGAAAATTGCAAAAATCACAGTTGATGGACAGAATGTAGAACAATGTCATACATTCATCCCAGTACAAGGATCTGGGCCTAAATCCATCGTTTTTTTGCACTCCACACCACCCTGGGTTAGACACTGGCTATATGCAAATCAGCTCTGACCCTGTGCCTCATGGGAACAGTCCAGTCCGAACTACCAAGCCATGTCTTTCCCAGACCGGAATCAAGCATCCAAGGACCGGTTTCTGGCTATCAGCCTTCATCAGCCTGGATAGCTTGACTCCAGTGGTGTGGAGAGCCTGGGACTCACGTCTGAGCATACCCAGCCCACTCGGGGTGAAAATTGCAAAAAACACAGTTGATGGACAGAACGTAGAACAATGTCATACATTCATCCCAGTACAAGGATATGGGCCTAAATCCATCGTTTTTTTGCACTCCACACCACCCTGGGTTAGACACTGGCTATATGCAAATCAGCTCTGACCCTGTGCCTCATGGGAACAGTCCAGTCCGAACTACCAAGCCATGTCTTTCCCAGACCGGAATCAAGCATCCAAGGACCGGTTTCTGGCTATCAGCCTTCATCAGCCTGGATAGCTTGACTCCAGTGGTGTGGAGAGCCTGGGACTCACGTCTGAGCATACCCAGCCCACTCGGGGTGAAAATTGCAAAAAACACAGTTGATGGACAGAATGTAGAACAATGTCATACATTCATCCCAGTACAAGGATCTGGGCCTAAATCCATCGTTTTTTTGCACTCCACACCACCCTGGGTTAGACACTGGCTATATGCAAATCAGCTCTGACCCTGTGCCTCATGGGAACAGTCCAGTCCGAACTACCAAGCCATGTCTTTCCCAGACCGGAATCAAGCATCCAAGGACCGGTTTCTGGCTATCAGCCTTCATCAGCCTGGATAGCTTGACTCCAGTGGTGTGGAGAGCCTGGGACTCACGTCTGAGCATACCCAGCCCACTCGGGGTGAAAATTGCCAAACAGTCCAGTCTGAACTACCAAGCCATGTCTTTCTCAGACCGGAATCAAGCATCCAAGGACCGGTTTCTGGCTATCAGCCTTCATCAGACTGGATAGCTTGACTCCAGTGGTGTGGAGAGCCTGGGACTCACGTCTGAGCATACCCAGCCCACTCGGGATGAAAATTGCAAAAAACACAGTTGATGGACAGAATGTAGAACAATGTCATACATTCATCCCAGTACAAGGATCTGGGCCTAAATCCATCGTTTTTTTGCACTCCACACCACCCTGGGTTAAAATTGCAAAAAACACAGTCAAGCTATCCAGGCTGATGAAGGCTGATAGCCAGAAACCGGTCCTTGGATGCTTGATTCCGGTCTGGGAAAGACATGGCTTGGTAGTTCGGACTGGACTGTTCCCATGAGGCACAGGGTCAGAGCTGATTTGCATATAGCCAGTGTCTAACCCAGGGTGGTGTGGAGTGCAAACAAACGATGGATTTAGGCCCAGATCTTTGTACTGGGGTGAATGTATGACATTGTTCTACATTCTGTCCATCAACTGTGTTTTTTGCAATTTTCACCCCGAGTGGGCTGGGTATGCTCAGACGTGAGTCCCAGGCTCTCCACACCACTGGAGTCAAGCTATCCAGGTTGATGAAGGCTGATAGCCAGAAACCGGTCCTTGGATGCTTGATTCCGGTCTGGGAAAGACATGGCTTGGTAGTTCGGACTGGACTGTTCCCATGAGGCACAGGGTCAGAGCTGATTTGCATATAGCCAGTGTCTAACCCAGGGTGGTGTGGAGTGCAAAAAAACGATGGATTTAGGCCCAGATCTTTGTACTGGGGTGAATGTATGACATTGTTCTACATTCTGTCCATCAACTGTGTTTTTTGCAATTGTAATAAAACTGAAAGCACGTTGTGTCTTCCATGTGTCTAGAGCTTGCTGTGCTACTGTTTCAGACCTTGGTGACGTCAGCTTACCTGCTGGAGGCCTCGATTCAGAGAATGGGTAGTCCCAGCTCAAACTATGGTGTTGGCCCAATCAATCAATCAGGATTTATTATAAATCTTGTCTAATCACCAGGCGCTTGCAGGTCTTGGAGACTTATTTGAACAGCCAGGTCTTGAGGGCCACTCGGAATTCCGTAAGTGAGGTGATAGTCTAAGTTGAGTGAGGAGGCTGTTCCAGGTCTTTGCTGCGATGTGGGAGAAGGAGTGTCGTCCACTTCTGCTTTGGCAGATGCAAGGAGTATGAAAGGGAGGCAGAGCATAGGCTTTAAGAGGTTGGTGGAAATTCAGGCTTTGGTTAATGTAGACGGGCCCTTGGTTGTGTAGAGCCTTGTCTGCGTGGGTCAGTAGCTTGAATTGGCATCTCTTCTGTTCAGAGAGCCAGTAGAGTTGCCTGAGGTGGGGTGTGACGTTGGCTCGTTGGGGAAGCCCAAGAATGAGTAGTCACCTGGACACCACCTAGCCCAAAAGTCATGATGAAGATTATCACAGGCTTTTAGCCCAACACCTACTGTCATTTTAGGATCCAACCATCAAGGATTACGGCTGTCTAGCTTTGGTATCTTAGGGTCCATCAATGGTGGCAGGTGCGGATCACTGATGAAAGAGATGACCCTGAATCCTCATTTTCCAGAGGCGGTGACAACCAACGCCTGATATATACACTTTTCCCCATGTTTGGTAGATTGGAGTTAGAAAAGTCAATCTGACACTTGGCCCAGAGTCCGCATTTTCCCCAATGTTTGTTAGACTGGAGGTAAAATAGTAAATCTGACCTCCCTGCCATCCACCCTCAAATAAATGCGCCCTCCCTAGTGTTGACATTTCTTATAAATATGCCCAATGAGACCTGTGTCTCAGTTTAAAATGTGTAAAGGCATTGATGGTTCAATTCCCTCTCTTCCTTTAGAATTATCCAGTATGAGAAATTGCCCTCCTAAATACAAACCAAACAGTTGCTGTCATCCTAACCCAGTGCCATTCGAACACCTATCTGACAAGGAAGTGCTGGTGCCTACACTGTGTCAAGCTTGGTTACTATAACCAGGGAATGCCAGGTGACATTAGCACACAAACGAGTGGTGGTCCTTTGTATCCAACTCACTAATGAACTCTACAGTGTAGAATAGGGTCCAAACTTATTTAAGAGGCTGGCAGTCCTATTCATGAGTTGATTGGTTGGTGGGTGGGTATAAAATGACAAATCCTTTTGATTCAGTTGTGAGGAATAAATGTGATTGAAAGAATATTGTGCTTTCTGCAATAAAATCATCCTACACCATTATTAATGTTGAATTAGTTCTTGATTATGGGATGTTCAAAACCAAAGCTGACACTTTGCGCTGTTGCATAGCAGCTGGTGAGTGTGCGGCAAACACCGCTCCGCCAACGGAGTTTTGCCACTCTGCTCTGTTTGGGACGCAGAGTTTGGCAAAAAAACTCCACCTACAGCAGGAGGAGCAATGTTCACCGGTCACTGGCAATCACCCATAGAGCTACAGGGTCTACTTCAGCCTCCTCACCAGGAGTCTAACTCCCCAAACCCCAGGGGACCTCCAGCACCACCATCCAGGAGAGACAAAAATAGACATGATTACCCCTGTGGATGTTTGCCATGGCAAGGGCCAGGATGCCGGCTCCGAGGGAAAATAGCTTCCCAGCTGTGTTTCTTCAAATGGCCCTGTGGGGCTGAGAACTAAGTGAAAGCATCATGGTGATGACCATCTTAGGGTCAGGCAACCCTATTAGTAACTCATAGTTATTAATAGGGTTACCTTACCCTAAGTTGTTCATCACCATGATGCATTCACTTCTCACTCATGCGCAGCCGCAGACTAGCTCCCCTAATTGAAGCTGCAGAGAGGAGGAGATTCTGGTGTCGCACATCGCAGCTGCCCATTCCGGAGGAACCTTAAGTTGAAGCCAGAGCTAGCTAGTTGGTTACTGGTGCTGAGGGGCCCATCAGCCAGCTGACCTCTACTTACCCTGACCTTCTCCTACTCTGCTGGTCTCCCGGACTGTGAGTGCACGATGAGATGCCGGCTCAGCTCGTGCAGGTTGGTGCCAGACAGCCACCTCCCTGCCAGAGACCTTCACCAGAGGAACATCATCATCGGTGAGCTGGGTGACGTGATGGTGCTTTCGGCGACAGCAAAGTGTTGAAGGTAAGCCCAGCCAATTTAGGCCAATATAGGCAAAAGTGGTACTGTGGCAGGCATTCAGGTACGTACTACTAACTCCGCCTGCTCACGGTACTTCGCAGAATTCTGCAGAGTTTTCTGGCAACTCCGCATAATTCTGTGATGTGCAATTCCGCGAGCTCCGCCCAGCCTTAGGCTGCATAAAGAAACAATGAATCAACAGCATAATAAAGGAATATAAGAAAATACGACCAAAACATTCAGTTAATCGTGCCCTATAATTCTGTCAGTGATGATCTGTGGGAATAGCATAACTACAATCAAGATGTGTCTCTAATGTAAAGTGTGACAAATGTGATCAAATGTAATAAGATGCAGTGCAAACCGTTTTGGATAGCATAATCCAGAACAAATGTAAAAATGAGGTATACATATATGAAACGACGGAGATCTGATATGATCAGAGGTATGGTACAAGGAATGGGTAAGTCCAAATAAGTTAAACCCCATGGAAAGGGAAATAACTGAGTGTATACAGGTTTACCAGGCATAAAACCACACAGAATTCCCAATTTTTAACACTCCTATTCACAATCCGCTTTGAACAGGTGGTAAATGGGAACAGGAGCTTCTGAGCCGGGTGGGAGAGGTAGGCAGAGGTTTGGGAGGGTATACAAGTGAAAGGGAAGATGTGTCCTGGTGGGGGGAGCATTGAAGGCTCCCACCTATTTGTATAAAAAAGTTGGGTAGGGCCGAAGAGAGAGGCCTGGATGCTCTTGCAGGGGAATCCTTAATATGGGCCAGCATTCCCGTATCTAGAAAAAACAGCTGTGGGAACAATGTTGTGACTGGGGAGGACCGAATTACACACAGAAATTTCGATTATCCTGAATCATATATTAATGGCCCATGCAGTAGTATAGCTTAATGTCCTACATTAAAGTGCCACAATATTTAAGACTAGTATGAAAATAATGTGCTTGTCATATACGGTACCACCTATGCCCGACATATTTCTTAAATCTAGGGACTCAGTTGTGTCAGTCATAGGTTAATCATGCAAATTCTGCATTGCGTTCTAGTTAACACTTTATAGGTCATTAAAAAAAGTTTTTTGATCTTTGTGTCTATATAAAAATAAATGTGTGTATGTATGTAAGATACAGTAGTATTCAGTTATTGTAGGCATCCAAACATAAGTATGATTGTTGTAACTCCAGATGAAGTGAGGGTGGAAGGTAAAAAGATAATAAATGTATGTTGATGTAAATGGTAATGAAGTTCAAAACTAACTGTAAAGTGAATATGGTTTTAACATCAAGTTAGGCTTCAAGTTGTAGAGTAAGTGTGCTTGAGTATCTGTTGAAAATAAGGCCAAAAATGCCAATTTGAATTTTGTTATGCATGTCCGCTATTAACTTGCGCAGTGTGGAAGTCCTGATATATATGACCATCTTTGGAGTAAAGTCCATGCGTATTGACTTAGCATGAAATCAAACATGCTTAACACGTGTGGAAGCATAAAACAAATTAATTGGAGCAAAGGAAAGTTGTTCATTTTGTTGTGCTACCACGATTGTAAGGATATGCGACCTGCAAGAACAGTGAAAGTGAACAAAGTTGTAGGAGTTGTATCTATGACAAAAGGTAACATGCATAGAGTGTAATCTTCTATCAACGTGGTGATCTTAGATGTCCAAGCACTGGTGTTTCACATAGCAAGAAATTGAGGGCGTCATCCCTGTAATATCTGTATGCAAGAGTTAAAGAAAATGATGGGAGAGTGAAATGTATAATCCTCGTTACATGTATCAAGTGGGGGTGGCAATTGCTCAAATGTAATTGTGAAAAAATAGCACACTGGGGGCCCGATTCACAAAGGACCTCCTCACTCAGAGCGGAGGCCCCACAGTCGTTACAAGACCTCCGTACTGCATTTACCCATTACAGGGCCCCCGCCACGACTGCAGGGTCTCTGCCATGAGTGGGAGGCTCTTTGTGAATCGTACCCTGGAAGTATACCATCTATTAAGTGTTAAAATAAGCATGCATATATATTAGATGTATGAAATAGGATATTCCATCTAAATTTAGATTCAGAAATATACCATGGTCACATTATTTAAGCTCAATATATTGCTTACTACAGTATTGCTTTTATATGTGTTATTGTATTGTATTACATTTTTATCTCATGTTTCTATGTTTTTGTGAAAATTATACAAAAAAAAGGATATAGCAGAGTTTCTCAAACTGTGGGTTGTATCCCACTGGTGTTTCGCAAGATGGTTTTAGTGGGTCGCGAAAGCGAGTGCAATAAATGAAAAGTGCAAAGTGAGAAGAGTTTTTAAGTGAATAATATGACAATCTTGCTGGACTACAGGGAATGTGAAAGAATGGCTCTTGGGTGTTATTATTTTGCAACACACAACACAATGTAAATAAACTGTATGCTTCCAGCAGTTAGAATGACAAAAACAAAGCATGCTTTTTAAAAATACTTACGTATGCTGGAAACAGACATTTTATAAGTATCTAAACAAACCAAGCCACTTTATTTGGTGATGCACAAATGATAATTATTCACAAAAACTGGATCTCCACACATTACCATTTGTTTATTTATAGTTCTATCAGTAAAACTGTAGGTCTGTGCAAAATTAGTGGCCTTTTAAATGGAAAATGTGCTGTCTGTGAATTACAATGCGCCACCACATGAAGCTTTAGTTACGTTAAAAAATCGCCCCTCCTCAGGTCCATTAAAGGCGGGTGGGTCACTCTAAATAGTGGGTCATGGTTCTAAAATGTTTGGGATCCACTGTATATTAATGTATTGGGTTGTTGGGTTTATTGGTGAATTAGCTAGGTAGTATTTTTTCATGGTTTATTAATTATTTTAAATGATTAGTATGCTAATTAATATAATTGGTATTTGTTTAATTTATGTTAAGCTATGAAACTTAACATTTATTCTAGAAAATAAGCATTAATTTGTTTACGGTTTGTGCAGTAAATAGGGGTACTGTAATTTTTAATGTGCATATTGATTGTGACTAATCCTTTTATATTTTACATTTGTAACATTTATATTTACTTGTTTTAGAATGTTAAATTTGTTTGCTTTTATTTTTATTGTTTCAGGGTTTATTAGTGGATAGGTTAGGTAGTATTAAAAACAAATGTATGATTATTATTCATTGATCTTTAAATTATGTTAATTTTTACATGGACATATTTTATTATTAACTTCTGGACTATGTGATTATTTGATTATGTTCTAGAAACTTAATTTAATATATCTTCAGAATGACTTAGGGGTATTTTGAGGAAATGGGTCGGTTGTGTTTTCTAAAAGGTTTAATATATGTAAAATTTCAAAATTGTAAATACATTTCATGGTATTGAAAATACTTTTTCATTTCCCTAGGAGTTTTTGTTTGGTTTCTGTTTTTGTTTGTGGGAATGTGAGTGAAATTGTTAATTTAAAAATATCTCACGGTTTAAATAATGTAAAACAATTCATATATTTGTACACTGTAAATATTTATTTTAACAATTTAAAAAAAAACAATTTATGATTTGTATTTTCAATGTAGTGCTACTTATATTTTCTGATAATTTTGCATGTGTACTTACATTATTTAAGTGTATTGAATCGATGTATGCTCTTTCCCCAGTGTTTGTTGGACTGCAGTTAGTAGTAAATCTAACACATCTCCTCACCCCACCAATGTATTTGCTTTCCCCAGTGTTGGTTAGATTGTAAATAGAATGGTAAACATTACTTACCCAGTGTATGCACTTTGCCCAAAGTTTGTTAGACTGTAAGTAGAGCAGTAAATCTGACCCACAATATGTGCACTTTTGCCCGTGTTTATTAGACTGGAGTTAGGAAAGTATGTCTGACTCCCAGCCCAATGTATGCACTGTATGTTTGTTAGACTAGAGTCAAAATAGTAAATTTGACCCACCCCGCAAATGTATGCGCTTACTCTCAAATGTTTGTTAGACTGAAGTTAAACTAGTAAATCTGACCTCCTTCCCCGATCCATCAATGTATGCACTCTTCTCATTTTTGGCATTTCTTTTAAATATATTATTTAAAGAATATATATTTTTTATTTTAAATTAGAATAATGTTAATTAGATTTAAATTTATATTCCTACCTGTGTAACATAGATATTTTGAGCCACGATTGTTTGCTAGTCAATATATTTACATTTTATATTATGAGTATGTAAAGTCACTATTTTGGTTTTTGATATTTTGATGATTATATTTTTGTACCACAATGTTTTTGTGGTTGATATTCTGCCATACAGCCATACAAATATATTTCTTATTAATGGTTTGTTTGTGAATAAAAAGTTGAAAAAGGACCTCCAGGAGTGTCCATAAGTATGCAAAAGCAGCCTTGAATCATTCAATTTATTGGAACAAGAAGATCCTAGTATCTGAAAAGTAACCAATAAAGTGGCTGTGAATAAGGGGAACTACTGTGGATCAATCTATACTTATCCTTTGGGCATCGGTCATGATATAAACAAAATAGAAATATTCTAGGATGTAAACCATTCAGTGTCTTTGTTAAGGTCAAATTTTCAGGGCTAAACAATTGATCCATTAACTCTGTCTTTTCTATAGAGTCAGTTATTTGTCGCCGCCATGTCTAAGTATTTGTATACCTCTGTATACTTTTAATTCCAAAAAGGTAATCTTGTCTAAGTATTGTTCCTTGTTATGTCTGTTAAGGGCTGTTTAGGTCCAGACCACTTAATGCTTTGACGTTGCTGGAAGGTCAATTTATATGTATATGACATAGCTTATAAAAAGATTGATCTTTAATCATATAGCTTTTCTGTGGTTAGCAACTAAACAATGGATTGAATTTAATTTAAAACCATAATTCGAAACAAGGCACACATTTAGGGCAGTAACTGCTTCTCATGTGCCATGCACTTCTTTACTTTGAAAAGAACTCGCCACACTCCAGGACTGGTTAGTGTTTTTACACTTCCAGATCCTTCTTTTCAAGCAGTAATTGTACACCCACAATTTGGAATACAAAAGGTGCTGCAATTAACAATTACAATACCATTTCACGTTTCACACTATGGTCTGGGAGATAACGCTGCAATGACACTATTTTACTCATCCCAAAATACACCAACCTGAAATTTGTGGGATTTGTATTGCACAGGTTTTACTTGCCAAAATGTGTCCAGATTGTGCAATTTGCCTACAACTCCTAATCCCTATTTGGGCTCAAATAAGTTTTTCCACTCAAATAGGGTTTAAAACCAGAATTAGAACGAGGGCCTTAATGTCATACACAAACGTGTTCACAGATATGTAGATTCCTACCTTTGCAGGCTGTTGACTTGCCATTAGTGGATGAGAAAAGCATGGCCCACCACCGAAAAAGGAGTTATTGCTCCTTTGGTGAAGTACAAGGGTTTTGATGGTAGAATATTCTGCACACAAAGCTTTCCCATTTGGAGCTCACTTCCTCTATCCCTCCGCCTACAATCAAACTTCTTGAGACTCAGGAAAACCCTGGAGATGTAATTTTTCCATTATGTTTTTCCCTTAGATCCTTTTCATGGGTAGAATGTTTATAATGTATTTCTCTTGATTAGCTGTTCCCTTCCAGTTCTCCTGTAACCCCCCTGTGCAAAGTGCTTTGAAGAAGTCTCCGGACAGCATCAACACTATGCACAAAATATCAAATAATTGAAAAAATAGGTCTGGAGAGGAGGCAGGGAGCTTGAAAAGGTGAGAACAGAAAAATTAGGAATTCTTTTTAGCCCAAGTGAGGTATAACTTGATGTGATCACGTTTACCATTTATTAATCTTTGCATTAACCATGTAGAATACATATCAGGGAATAGCAAAGAGACATGAAACTATCTGCAAATGTGGGATATCATTTCAAATCTTTATTGCAGATTGACATTCTTCCTATTATACGTCACAGCTTTCTGGCCTAATAAACGTCATGGAATCCATCTACAATCTAGATTAGCCAGTTAAGCCTTATTTTGAGAACTTTACTGAAGGTACAACATTTTCAGGTCCAAAATTGAATTTTCATGATTCTTAAAATCCTATGCCAGTTCGTAAAAAATGTATTACTGTGAGTGGTTGGCTGGTCACACTATAGTGCAGGCTGCCAAGAACCACAGGTGTGAGTAAGTAGCTGGTAATGAAGTCTGAGGTATTGAGCACAGTACATTGAAATCCTCCTACTTTTGTGCCAAAGTATACTATTACATCCAGCTCCAGCAAGCCCATGTCAAAAGGCACCATGCAACCTCCAGTTAGAAGGAAGTTAATGTAATGAGAAAAGAGTGTATTTGAAGTCCCGAAGTGAGGCCAAAGCATGCAGGTCCATTACTGTGTTGCGCCGCTTACCGCACTATTTGACAAAGAGGGCCTCAGCTCTGTGGTGCTGCACGATGAAGACACACTTATTTATTGAGACTGGGCTGCCATGCAGCATAGTTTCACCTACCTCTGGGTTAAGTGGTGCACCTTGGTAAGGTACACTTCGTTCTAATAGCCCAACCAGTGCTAGGAGCCACCTTCTATCTCAGCTGCAAGAGTTATACATCTGAGTACCCTCAATGTGCAAGCCGTGCACCACGCTTTACCTCCTCATCTTCCATCCTCGTGCCATTCCTTGTTATATGACTGAAGGTGCCCATTCACTCCATTAAGGCCACCAATGTCAAGCTGTTTTCTATGTTTATTTGAAGTCAGGGGCCTCTGCATAAATTCCTTCCTCACCTCAACCCCTTCCTGTTTTCAATTTGTGCTTTTTTACAACTTTAGTTTTTTTTTACTGAGTTCGGGGGTTGCAGTGGCACCTCTCTGTGAGACAGCAGCCGACAGAGCGGGCTGTGGATGTATTCCGGCGGTGCTAGCACTTTGACAAATGTGTGACTATCAGGCAGCACCACCGCCTGATCCGCATATTGCTTTTTTTTTGTAAACTTTGTTTATTGGAGTTTTTTGTAACAAGTAAGAACAAGACAGTACATACAATGCGACAGTACAGCGGCTGGGGTCCGTGGTCCATAGAACAATATCAAAGTGGGGTCAGGAATCATAGCACAGTTAAGTACATCTAGGCGGCCAGAGCATCAATAATGTGGCAACAGGCGGAATGTATACCATGAGCATGGGCAGTACAGTGGCAATCAAGCATAGGGAATAAACAAGGGGGCAACATACAGTACATCAAGGGGTTAATAAAAATACGGAAATATACATGAGCAAAAGCAGCAGGACAGTAAGTAAGCGGCAGGACTACATCGCAACATACGCAACCGAAAGGCAGTACAACAGGCACATTAGCATAGGCAATGCAGAATGATCGGGTGATTGAGGCACATTACGCCAGGCTATCAACACCATCTCCAGCGGGGTCCCCCGCTAGCTCCTCATCACGAGCCGTCTGGGCTTGAAGATAGGCTACCAGGGGCTGCCAGATGTCTCTCGGCCTGCTGGATACGGGGAGCAGGTCAGCAAATGTCGCATGTTGATCCTGACTGTGTGTCATATCAGCAAGCCATTCTTTGAATTTGGGAGCTCTGCCACGCCCCCATCTGCATGCTACGCGCCTCTTGGCTAGGAGGAGCGCAATGTCCACAAACTTTCTGCATTGTGAGGGAATGTGTGGGGTTGTGTCCCAACAACATGAGCAGAGGTTCAGGTTGTATGGATGACCCAATCATGGACGCTAGAGCAGCATGTACTTGTTGCCAATAGTTCTGTAAGGGGGGGCATTCCCAAGCAAGGTGCAAGAAATCAGCATGTTCTGCGCGGCAGCGGTCGCAGCGGTCTGTGTCAGCTAAGCGAAACTTATATTTTTTCACGGGGGTATAGTACAAGTGCTGTAAATATTTGTAATGAATTATTTTGAGCCTGCTGCTCGCCGATATACGAGCCGTAAGAGTACAGCAGTATATCCATTGGTCCTCAGTAATGTCGATAGCTAGTTCAGCAGCCCAGCGCGTTCTCGCTGAGGTCACCGGCAGCGGGCAATCCGCTCGTATATGACGGTACATTCCCGAGACCAAATGTGAGCCATCCTTTGAGTTCAGCAGGAGTTGAAGCGGAGGCGAAATGGCAGGCTCCGCAGGGTAGTCAGGAGGTATGGCGCGCATGCCCTGGCGGAGACGTAGATAGTAAAATACCTCGAGAGGGGTAAGGGCATGCTCTTTGAAGAATGCATCAGCGGTTTTAAAATGACCCGCGGTGAACATGTCACCCCAGCATGTGATCTTTAGGGCCGCACAAAGGTGCTGAAAGCCTTTCTCCTGCAGGAGTGCAAGCTCGGGATGATATGTCAATGGCAGCAGGGGAGAGTATAATAGTTTGCAGTGTAGACGTTTGGCCAGCCGACGCCACGCATCAACAGTACATGTGACCGACGTATGAGGCGTCGTTATGGCCGAGAGCCGACAGTGCAGCAGGCCCTTCAAAGGCAGGGGGCTGGCAATCCAGTCCTCCACCGCCAGCTGGGGCATAAAGGGAGTAGGGCGAAGCCAATGGTACGCATAGTGTGCCTGCGCGCAGAGATAATAGGCTTCGAAATCCGGAAGGTCAAACCCCCCTTTATCGTACGGCAGGATCAACATTGACCACTTAAGTCGCGGGCCCTTGCCTCCCCAGAAAAGGCGACAGAGCTCTGATCTCAGTGTCTTGAAGAAATAGGCTCCCCGATGAAAGGGGATATTGAGAAAAAGATAGAGAAAGCATGGGAGCACTACCATTTTGATTAGGGAAGCTCTCCCTGCCATGGAGATGGGTAGGGTGATCCAGCGGTCAACCAGGGCGGTGAGTTTCGTCACAGCCACGCCATAATTTGAGCGAAGAATCTCATCCTTATCGCGTGAGATCTGTATGCCCAGATACTTAAGGTCAGACCTGCAGCGCTCCAGGGGGTAATCCAGGGGAAAGTCGGGTACAGCAGCTGTGAGCGGAAAAAATTGGGATTTCGTCCAGTTTATCTGCACCCCCGACAGTCTTCCAAAGACCACAAACTCTCTGAGTAGGGGGTTCAGGTTGTGCACTGGGTCCTTAACGAACAAAGTCATGTCATCTGCATATAAGGATACATCAATTTGGCGCTGGAGGCAGCGGATCGCTCCCTCACCGTGGAGCTGTCGGAGCCGGCATGCAAGGGGTTCGACAGCAATCGCAAACAACAGGGGGGATAGTGGGCACCCTTGTCGTGTGCCCCTGGAGATATCAAGCGGCGTGGAGAGATGACCGTTGATCAGAACTCTCGCTGTAGGCTGAGTATATAACAGCCGAACCCAGGAAATAAAGATGGTGGGGAATCCCATGCGGGATAGAACGGTAAACAGATAGGGCCACTCAACAGAGTCGAACGCTTTTGAGGCGTCCAAGAAGATCGCTGCGACAGGAAGGTCAGGGTGGATCGTATGAAGTAAGGAGAAGAGAGTGCGAAGATTATGTGAAGTGGAGCGGCCCGGGACAAAGCCATACTGGTCGGGCAATACTATCCGGGTCATAAGGAGTGACAACCTAGTGGCTAGGACTTTGGCCAGGATTTTAACATCACAATTTAAAAGTGACAAGGGGCGATACGAGTCACAGGATGTGGGAGTTTTGCCAGGTTTCAACAAGGAGGTAATGACGACCTCGCGCATGGAGCATGGGAGGGCGCCGTCCTCATAGGATTCCGTGAACACCTCCCGGAGGACCGGAGCCATGACATCCACATAAGTTTTGTAGAATTCAGCGGGAAGGCCGTCCAGTCCGGGCGCCTTCCCATTACGTAGCGACAGTATGGCATCCCTTATTTCTTCCAGTTCGAAAGGAGCAGCGAGGAATTGCCTGTCGACATCGCTTAACCAGCATAAGGCTATTTCACTTAGAAAATCGTCGTATTGGACTTCAGGAGTGGTGACTGTTGTATAGAGTGTGCGATAGTGAGAAACAAAGGCATCTAACAATTCGTCTGAATCCCTGACAGTGTGACCTCGGCTATTAACCACTTCAATGACAGTATTGTCTACTCGTGGCGAGCCTGTCAATATAGCCAATGCCTTGCCGGGCCTATCACCCTCACAATATTTCCTCGCCCGCCAGTGTTTGCTCCTAAACCTAGTCTCCCTGTTCGCTTCCTCTTCATAGTGTGTAAGCTTATCCCTGAACTCAGCATGTGCAGCAGTGTTTTCGCCCTCCACCATTCGCGCCTCCAACGCCCTCAGCTCATCCTCAAGCTTCCGGATCGTGCGTTGTATGTCACGCAATACCCCAAAGCTCTTAGACATGCAGTGGCCCCTAATAGTGACCTTGAAGGCCTCCCAGATAGTTTCGACGGATGCGACAGAGCCCTTGTTCCGTGGGAAGAAAGCAGTGATCTCATCCTCTAGTTCAACTCGGAAGCCCTCATCTAGCAAGGCCGTCGTTTGCAGACGCCAACGCGATCTAGGGCAATCCCAGCCGGGAAGCAAAATAGACAGCAGCACCGGGCTGTGATCCGAATAGGTTCTCGGGAGGTGTGTCACCGCATTCACCCCAGGCAGCGTTTCACGGGTCAGAAAGAAATAATCGAGGCGCGCCCAGGTACCAGTCTGTGACGTGAAGTGTGTGCCCTCCTTACGGCTGGGGTGCAGCTGCCGCCAGGCATCCAGTAGGTTGCCCTCCGAGAGCACACCCTCTAACGCCTCCCTTGATCTGGGTTTGTAAATTGTCGCACCATCAGCTCTATCCAAGTGAGGTGTCAGCGCTATGTTGAAATCACCCCCCCATATGACATGGCGGGATCCCACATCTAAGATCTTACCCCACAGCGTGGTAAAGAAACAAGGCATATCAACATTAGGGGCATAACAGTTAACCAACTTGACAGTATCGCGGCCCAGCCGCCCCCAGAGTAGTACATAGCGGCCCTCCTTGTCAGCCATCTCTCCACATACCTGGAAGGGAACATTGCGTTTGACCAGGAGGACAACTCCTCTGGCATATGAGGAGTAGGACGAGAATGACCGAGCAGCAGCCCATTTACAGCCAAAGGTAGAGCGCCCCTGCGGAGCCAGGTGCGTTTCCTGCAGCATAGCAATCTGTACCTGTTGGCGATCTAAATATGCAATAACATTTCTACATTTTTTAGCATCATTGAGCCCTCGGACGTTCCATGACAAGCATTTCAAAAGTACAGTAGTCCCAGAGCTAGCCATTATCCGGACAGGGCCTAACTAAAACATTGTGCCACCATAGATTCCAAAATTGCAACATCTTATGTATAAGAGCACAGAACGCCGGCACCAGCCAGCCAAATGTCGTCTTCAACAAACCAACCATCCCCGAAACAGATCCCACCCCCCCACCCACTACTGCATCCCAATCATGCCAGCAGCCAGTCCGTCCCTTACCCACCCACCGCCCATTCCCCAGATATTCCCACAACTTGACTAGAACAGCGGGGTTCTCCCGTAGGGGGTACATCAGCAAAGGCGCACAGCCGCCCCCTTTCCCGAACGCCTCACAATCGAAACCATCCATGGTTGAGGCAGGGATAGTGGGGGCGGTTCCTACATATCTTGAACCATCTGGGGTCTCAGTCACACTCAGCCCTCGAGAGGTACATCCTCGCCAATTTTTGCAACAGTTATAAGTTAATGATAGTAAGGCAGTTCCAAAACAGATACTTGCGGGGAGGGCAGAGCCCGTCAATCTTCATTGACTGCCGGGGGCACATCCTCCTCGGGGTCCTCACGATCCTCTCGCCGCTCCCTCTGTGCCCTACGATGTTGTCTTAGGTAGTCCTCAGCTTTACTCGGATCCGTGAAAAAGCGTTGTTTACCCTGGTGCGTCACCCTCAGCCTAGCCGGATAAAGCAGAGCATAGTCCATCTGTGCCTCTCTTAGTTTTTTCTTGACAGCCAAGAACTTCCGTCTTTCCTCCTGCACAATGGGGGTAAAATCGGGATAGAGAGAAAAAGCAACTCCATTGTAGTGCAGGGTACATTTGGTTCTGGCAGCTCTTAAGGCGACATCCCGGTCACGGTAATTCAATAGTCGGGCAATGATAGGCCTGGGCGGCAGCCCAGGCTGCGGCACAGGAGCCAGGGATCTATGTGCTCTCTCCACAATGAACTGAGACGAGAAGGCATCCTCCCCTATGGACGCCCGGAGGAGTGACTCGATGTACAGCTCCATTCTTCCAGTGGCTGTGGACTCCGGAATACCCGTGACGCGGATGTTGTTGCGCCGGCTACGGGCTTCCAAGTCCTCGTTCTTGGCCGCTATGACCCTAAGCAGGTTGTCCATGCGAGCAAGTTGGGAGGTGTGGGTGGCATAGAGGTCATCGTTGTCCGAAATGCGTTGCTCCGTCGCGGCTAATCTCTCCTCATGCTGGTCAACTTTGTGAACCAGTACGTCCAGCCTGGAGGATATACTGTCCACCTTCTCCACCACAGTGGCAAAGCCTTGGCGCATTTCTTGGAACAGGCCCTGCAGATCAGGCGTGTTCGTGGGGGAGGGCGCAGCAGCAGGGCCCGCGCCGCTAGGCCCAGGATCCACCCCGTTCGTCTTTGAGCCCTTCTTGGCGCTCTCAAAGCTGAGCTTCGCTTGACGGTGCTCCGGGCGCACCATCGCGCCCCTGCGCCGCTCGTGAGCCACCGATGTGGGATCCGACAGGGCAGGGATGGGTCACTACGTGATCAGGCAGATTAGTGAGTCACACTCCCCGTGGTCCTCGCAGCAGACAGAACAGAGTAATGGGGACGAGATGTAAGACCCCGGGAGTTATAAGCAGGCACAACTGGCCTCCGGTAGTATGGTGTGGAAGGGAGGCAGGGAACCGCAATATCCGTAGTGCCTGCTTGTTTCTTGCAGGCTAGACAACCGCAGATCAGTTTATGGACTTCCAGCCGAGTGTGAGTACAGTGCAGAAAACCTGCTGTTCAACCTGAGCAGTATGGAAGGGCAGACCAGTCCGCCGTGAGGGCCGGGCCCAAGTGAATCGCAGCAGAGATGGGTCAGGCCGCCTACCGAGGAGCGCCGGCACCCCCACCTCAAAGGCGTCTTCAAACGCCAACGAAGTCTGCTGTGTACTAACTTCAGTGGTAGGGCAATGCCCGGATTGTAGCCCGTTACTCACTGCGCAAGTTTGGATGCCACGTAGATGAGTGCAGCTCGGCAGGGGCAAGTCCTCTCAGCGTCCTTATGCATAACGGCCGCCAGTATCGGGTGGTCGAACCCGGCAGCTAGCACCAGTGCCGTAGTCTTCTCAGCCAGCTCCCTCCGCTAGTCAGCAGGCAGGGAGGAAGGCGTGTGTAGTCCTGCGAGGGTGTCCGCCGTAGTAGAGGGCCGCTCAGCCCAGCCCAGCCCGTCTGACAGAGCGCGGCAGGGTTCCAGCGACCAGCCCCCGGCTTGGGGCCCTCCGCCTCGTGGTCCGCACCGGCCTCGCGTGAGCGCCGGAGGCCGAGTCCCCCACCTCTGCGGGGTTCGGGAGTGCGCCGGTGAAAGTTCCAAAGCAAATAACTCGGCGGAGGTGGCCTCCAGCGGTCCCAAAGTTGGACCGAGTGTAGATGAGGCTGACGGACGTCGACTCCACCAATGCGGGGAAAGGAAGTCCTCCAGACGGTAAGGATTAGTGCAGGATCAGGGTCGTAGGAGACGGGAGCCGCTCAGTTAAGCGGCCATTCCGTTTGCGCGCTAAGCCACGCCCCCCCTGATCCGCATATTGCTTAATTAAAACAAGCAGTAGAGAATCTACTGAGGACACAGAGAATACAGGTGAGCGCATTTGGCCTCAAGTCAGTGCATGGAGTGCATGCACCATATAGGAGCAGGGACACTAAGTCGTAGATAAATAGCCCTGACAAAGGCCCCAGACCCAAAGGCCCCAGACCCACGTGGGCTCCTAGCGAGGACCAAAACATGTTGGCAGTTTAGAAGGGGTACAACTGAACAATTATATACAGAAAACCCCAACACTTTCACGTTTTTATTCATGCCCCAGGTACCCTCTGAATAAAACACATTGTTTGGGTATCCCTGAAGGTATTTTTACTATCACTCATCTGGTTCCCTGCTGACCAGTACTTGCTTTATATAATAACTCCCATTACATCTATGGTTGGGTCCGCCCGGGTAGTACCATCTTACCCGGGTGTGGATAGACGCCTATGATGAAGCATGTCACTATAAGTTAGTGAGGCCTCTACTCCAATATCTTTGGACATCCCATCGACCAAAGATAAAGCGGACGAAGACTACCAAATCCTGTTAAAACACTAGTTCTTCTCTTTTTTTAAATTTTTAAATAAAGGCCTGAATTCCCAACCGTGATTCATACAGCAGCAATTCAGTTCAGTCCAGTTCAGTTTATTTCATGTTTATTCTGACAGTTGGTCCACAAACAATACATATCATTGATAAAAATTCATCTAAAAGAACATTTCATTAACACACATAAATACATCCTAAAAACAGATTCAATCTAAAAACCCACTATTACCTAAATTGCGGGAACATTGGCTAAAATTCATTAAAAAGGTATAAAACAGCCTTCACTTTTTGCATAAATTTCCCCATGGCCACGGCAATATCTAAATAGGCCATTTCGGTCATCAGTATCACAGCCTGAGTCCTAGTTTTAATCTTATATTTCATAAATATTGGTTTTAAAAACATAATACGTAGGTCCAGGAACTTCAGGCAATCGAATAAAATATGCGGCAGATCACATTGGGTACCCAAGGAGCAAGTACAGCCTCCCGTCTTATTTATCATAGCACGCTTTACCAGATTGTTCATGAAACAAGGGTTTACCCCAATTCTTACCCTCAAAACTTCCTTTCATAATTGACAGTCCGGTAACTTATCAATATAAGGGAAGCATTGATTATTTGTCCACGCCGCAGCCATAAAACATATCGAGAGTTTATTTACAAGGTAGTTTTGATCCTGTGCATTGGATATTTCCATCCCCAACAAACTGAGTATCTTCTTGTCAATATTAGCCACCTGTGCAGTGGGGCGTATATTAACTCCCATCTTATTACATAGCTTTGTTACTATCCCCCTGATCTCCCTTGCCCATTTTAGTTCGCTGTTCTGTATTTCATTTTTGCACAGTTGAGATATTTTGGTATTTACGCCTATATCTAAGCGTTGCCAGAAGCGTAATAGGGCCATACCGACTTGAGTACCCCATGAAGTCAAGCCGAGTTCCAGTCTTATGGCCTGAACCATTGCTGACATGGGGAGAGTAAATAACTTTTTTAAGTTTTTACCTTCCTCGACATCCCAGTTTTCCTTGCCACTTAGAAATAACAGTTCAGCGCCATACAGAAATTGCGGGGGTACAATAGCAGAATATGCTTTTAGCACTGGTATGTTGGTCATTGCACCATAGGCTTTATTAAACAATTTCAGGCCGCTGATCGATGCAGAGGTTCTTACTTTTGACGCCTCTAGGTGGGTATTCCATTTCAAACTTTTATCGAACCATAGCCCCAAGTATCTATACTCAGTAACCAATTCCACTTTCTTTGCCCCTCTCCTCCAAGAGAACCCAGTTTTCTTATGGCCAAAGCTCAGGGTTTTGGTCTTATCCATACTGATCACAAGTTTTTTCCTGGAACAATAGTCATTAAATAAATTCAATTTCCTTTGCAGGTCAACCTCAGTCTGGTCCATGATCACCAGATCGTCGGCATAAAGTAAGCATGCAATCTGCTTGCCATTTAATTTCGGGCTTGCCCCAATGGCATTACCCAAGATCAATGGCAGGTCTGCTAAGAACAAGGAAAACAGCAGGGGGGCCAATACACATCCCTGCCGTAGCCCATTTCCAATTTCTATTTTCCCAGATAAACTGCCATTTATGTCTAAGATTATCCCGGCCCAATTTTTAGTGTGGAGCATTTGTATCAGCCGCAGTAAATCATTTGAAATTCTATAACTAATTAAGGCCTCCCACAACAGCTCTCTATCCACCAGATCGAAGGCTGCACGGAAGTCTACAAAACAGCAAAATAACCTTCCCTGCGTTTCCATCGACTTCCGTGCTATAGCCCAAAGGGCAAAGCAATGATCGATTGTGGAGTGGCCAGCTTTAAACCCTCCCTGTTCCGAGGGGATAATCTGATTTTCTTCTGCCCAGTCTTTTAAGACATTCAATATACTTTTTGCAAAGACTTTTTCCCCTATATCTAAGAGGTTTATCAGCCTATAATTTTTGGGAATTTTGTGATCACCTTTTTTATGTATTGGCCTTATAATTGCACCCTTCCAGCTTTCAGGTGCAATTCCTGCTTCCAAGATAATTAGGAACATCTTAGCAAATAGCTCCGCCCACCCTTCTGGTCTCGTTTTAATTATCACTGCCGGGAGGTTATCTGGGCCTGCAGCACGGGTAAGCTTCAAACTAGCTATAATTTCAGTTATATATCTTGGGGTAAAATATTCCTTTATATCATCCCTTACTTGTGGCCAACCTTGGGTTCTTGGCTGTACTTGTGTCTGCCATTTTCCATAGATTTCTCCTAAGTAGCCTACCCAGTCATCTTCGGGGACCATACAAACCAAGGGTCCTGTTTTCCTACCCACACTTTCTTGGACTAGTTTCCAAAACCCTCTCATATCTTTAGTTTCAATTACCACCAGCATATTTGCCCAACACTTATCTTTATACATCCTTTTTTTATTTCGAGTTAATGTTTTATATTTTAACATTAGTTGCTGAAGTGCCTGATATAGGTCCACCTTGAACATGGCCCTTATTCTTCTCTCCTTCTGTCTCATCTGTGCCTTGGCTACCCTGCACTCTTCGTCAAACCAGGGTTTCCTGGTTTTATTAACAGCATGGCTACCCAATCCTGTCTTTTTTGTTTTGAATACCTTCTTTAGGGAGTCCGCCAGCTTACCTATAGTTAATTCGAACCAAGGAATTCCTACCTTAGGTTGTATTTCTTCAGTTGGAATCGACTGCTGGATTAACTTTAACTTTTCTATATGTTCAGCCGATATACAGGTTGTTAGCCATTTTGGATAGTCCACGTGGACCTGTAGAGCCCTCTCTCTACTTTCACATTCCAGTATGTGTAATTCTACCCTCAAGGGGAAGTGGTCACTGCCTGTCGTTTGCATCACCTCAAAATTTTTAATTAAATCAAAACACCAAGCCTGGCAAAACACGTATTCTATTGGACAAAGTTGCTGGCCTCTTACAAAGGTCCGTCCCGCTGGCTGGTCTGGCTGAAATCTCCCATTTGCACCTACCATGCCCAGAGACCCCATAAGCTGAGTGAACGTCTCGTCCTGCTGTGACATCTCCCCCCTTGAAAAGATTGCTACTTCAATATTGTGGGATTCTAAGAATTCTTTATACCAACTATCCACCCTTCGGGGATTTAGTCTATGGTTAAAATCACCCACCACCAATACTATGTCCTTCTCTTGTTTAACGCTAATGGACTCTAAATCTTCTTTTAATTTTCCCAAGTACCCCTTATATTTATGATCCTTTCCCTTCTGTATATACACATTTATGATGCATATTCCCTCATAGCAGGGGTCTACCTTCCGCAGTAGAATTCTGCAGCCCAACGCCCACTCACAAAGTAAATTTAACCTTTCAATTTTCTTAAATATCTGTGAGGAGACCAGTGTAAGTTGACCCCCTGATGGCCTCCCCAGAGTATTTTTCTTTGCTGCTTTGGAGTGTTGGGCGAATCTTCATGTAACTAAGGAATCTAGGGTATCGTCACACAGCCATGTCTCTTGTAGGCACAAGATATCGTTACTCTTTATAATTTTATCAAACTCGATCTGTGCCGATATATTCTTGTAGCCATTTATATTCCATGATAGGACTGATAGACTGTGTGACGACCCATGCTCCTAGTCGATTTCACTAAGGAATCCCTTTTCATCATACTCCATAAATTCTGGGGATGCTAGGGCTTTATACCTATTGCCGGCAAATACATGTTCTTCTTACCCAGCAAATTCACAATCAGTTACAGTAATTGCCATATCCTCCTTGTTATTCAAATACGAGTTGATTAGCCTTATCTGTCTTAACCCTAAACCAGCATGGTTCGTCAGGAAGTACTGTCCCTGTATTTCCTCCTTTCTTACCAATCTAACCCCTTCCTTTTGTAGCTCGTTTTTAGCTTTTTCCACTTCCTCTTTCACCCAGGTAGAATAAAAGAGGACTTTAGTCACTTCACCCCCTGTACTGCTTGTAACGAACCCTACTTCTTTAAGGTCCTTTGTGCGATGCTCCTTAAACCTGCGCATTTTGCCATACTGAATAAGAGTTGAGATCGATTTAATGGATTTAGTTTTCTAACTTTTTTTCCACCTTTACCATCATTATCAGGTTTTAGGAAGACCCATAGATCTTGAGTACCTGTTTGTCTAGAGCCATAGGTAACCCCCTTTAAGTTGGCTTTCCGTCTCATTAACACATGAACTCCCTTCACATTTTCAACCGGGGCCTTGCTGCACCTAGGCGTTTCTAAAACTCCTGTACTTACTTGTCTCGTTGTTTCCCTTTTTGAACTTTTTCCCTCTTTCCCCTTCATCTCTCTTATTGTAGGTACCAGTGCACCTTTATTAAAATTTGATCTTTCTAAACTTTTCCAATGTTCTTCCTGTACCCTCGTAGACTTTATCTTGTTCTCCTTTAGTCTTTGTATTTTTTCCCTCTTTTTAGCTACGGATTCCATCATTTCTCCCTCCCCTCTTCTCAACTTCCTGACAGGATTTTTTGGTAGGCATCTTTTTGTGCGAGCAACCTCCCTTCTCTGGAATCTACTCGTATAATATCTCATTTCATCCCATTTTTTCACAATCATTGGTTGCCTGGATATATGTACTGATGGTTTCTCTTTCTTTGACATTGGGACCCTTACCGCACCTTCCTCCTCCTCTTTACCACCTACCACCTCCTGATCTCCACCGATCGGTCTAACTAGAGCAGACATTAAGCCTCTAATTTGGGATAACCCACCCAAAATTGCTTTGGACTGCTCCCCATGGGTTTTTAAAAGATCGTTGTTTAGTACAGAAACCTCTAGCATGCCCTGAAGGGTTTTTTGAAGGATCCACATAACCTCAAGCATGGAAGTACTCGAGGTTCCTGTAACCTCAAGCCCATGCAGTGGTGAGTGCGAATGGTCTTCCCCTAAACCAAAGGAGCAGTCCTCATCCACATTCTCCTTAGATTGTGACATAGTTCCATTTAAGTTTTTTTAACTTATTTCTTTACTACTTGTGGGCATAACTTCACCTTCGTCCTCGATTGCACGATCAAGTGACCGCTGGAACATTCTTGACGAGGAAGACAATCGCTTATATGTGATAAGACTGTACCTGGGAGATTGCAACTGATCTGCTTCTCTCTCACTCTCTCTTGTGTAAAAAACCTCTCTGTGACAACCTGCCCACTCAGGCAGGAATTATTTTTATTTTCATGATCTCTCGGTGTGAGACCCTGGGAATGTGTGTTAATTTAAAGGCCTAGGATTATTTCTGAGCAAAAAGTATTAAATCCCCCTGGGCAACTTTCTTATCTCAATATTCAAACCTGTCATACAGAGCAAACGTAAACTCATACAATCATATATCATTGAAAAGTTAGAAAAAATACATGGCTTTAATTTCTTCCTTTCAACACAATATTTCACATTTAAAATTTCATGCACAAAAATGACATAATTGAAGATACAACGCGTGTATCATTCAGAGGATATCATCTCAGACAGCACAATTGCAAATAGACACATCTACTAACAGTCTCACTAGGTATCTGTGAACTCATTCAACAAATACAGATTCCCAGTACATTGCAGATCGTGTCCTCAATACTTTGTCGGCGCATTTGGTGGACGATACCAATGACAACCACCTTGACAATTTAAATATCACTTACCCAATATTCTATGATATGTAGAAAAAAAACTAATTTAAAATTACACCATTCCCTTTATATCATAATCCAAAACATGAATGCTGCACAAAGCATTTAATACAGAAATTAAAACAAAATGCATATCCCCAATACCAATTTAAAAACATATATATATATATATATATATACCCATTCTCATGTGGTATTTATACATAACTTCTTGCAACAAATCATCAGTAATTTACCAAATACACTCAAAAATGTAAATGTAAATGCAATGGTACTTATAGAGCGCACTGTCACCAGACGGTCACCTTGCGGTGTTGCCTATTTGGCTTCCTGGCGCTGATACTCATACCGCTGTGGAACCCCTCCTGGCTTTCCCTGTGAAGTGTCCACTCCTGGGCACCCCCAGGGTGAAGCCAGGCATCCTTAGCGCTGTTGGGGCCGGTGTGGAGGCTAAGCAAGCTATTGCCCAGAGTTGCAGCGTGGGGCCCATGATTAGAATAGGCACCGAGGCGAGAATTAACAGGTCTGAGGAAATTGAGCCCGAGACCCCACCGAGGCGGGAATCGAACCCTGGTCCCTGGCCAGAACTCTGCATCAGGGTCTGCCGCTCTAACCATTGAGCCACACTCCCCCACTCAAATCACTCCTACAGATAACCCCTACAATCAGTAAGTTGGTATTCACTCAATCTCATTTTTATCCTCAAGTGTTTTAGATTCTAAGCACTCACCAGCTAGTGATGTTGTCATCAATCAATTATAATTCTCCTCCCCTCATGTGTTTCTCAGTGGGGAATATATGGGTGCTCATAATTTCTCTTTATGTTGGTGCAGTTTCCTATTCTGAAACAAATGGGGGACAGTTGACTATCAAATAATGATTTCCACAGTCAAGCATTTAGCCAGCACCAAACCCGTAAAGCATCTCACATAAATATATCATGATAACACCCTCTGTCAGGATATACAAATGTTCTAATAAATCCTTCCTACTCAGGGCAAGATGATAAATCTTTCCTTACAGGGACAATTTCACAATAGATATTCCTTTGTCCTTTGAAGGACAACATAATTCACATTGAAACCATTTCTGGTACAAGTTCAGTGCTTATAAACAACCAACCATACACCCTTACCTATAAATAATATTCCTGCTCTCACCAATCTTTTTCGGAACCCTCCACCTCAACGTGTTTCAGTATGCCACCTTTAAAGATCTACAGGGGAGAAATCCTACAAGACATCCCTCATTGTAATTTATCTTCATGAAATTGTAACAAATTGAATTCCAAATTAATAATTATTGAATAATTAATGACATAGGGTAAGACTATATGCCTCTAATACCTCAGTGGGAGTAAAAATACATTTATAGCTCCACCCACGACTGCAGTACTACTCAACAGTTTATTAAAAAAATCATCTACGGTGCAAATATTTCCTTAATAACCTGATGTAGGAGGCAAATACCTGTTCTCCCATGATTAAATATTTCTCATAAATCCCTGGGTTCTTATTGTACCTATATTCAACACGCTTCGATCTCCAACTGCACTAACCTCTAAGGTCAGGCTTTATCCCTCATAAATCTGTCTTTGACCAGTCAAGTGAATTGCCAAATACTGCAAGTGTCCCGGTTCTTATCTCCCCTTAATCTGATAAACCTGGGATTATCCTTGCATTTTTAACGCTGCGTGTCACATGGCCTATCTCAAATGAGCAAAGCAATCCCAGGAAAACATTTAAGGCTACATCTTAAATGACCCCCATTCACTTTCCTATCCAATCTTTTCTCTTCTGTCTCTCAAATCATAATAAAATCAATTTGTATGCAAATACTGTACCTTTGTTCAAAACTGGCAATGAATACACACAGGGGTTCTATTGGGAGTGTGAAATCAACCACGGAACTGGAGTTCCCTTTCCTTCTTTAAAGGCACTCAAACGAACACAAATTAAGTTTGGGTAGCAACTTGATTCAAGGAAATGGAACTCCAGTTCCGTGGTTGGTTCCGCTTGATTTACTTTCAGCAGTTACAGAAGATATGAAATGAATAGAGCAGAGTTGTAAAGTGCTCCTTGTCTTTACACAAACATAATTTTATTCATACAAGCACTGATCATCACTGTGCTTGTTCACATTCGTTTGATTAGAAATTGTTTTAAAGGATGCTCAGTTAATTATCTGTCCTGATGATGACCATGTACTAATGACAAAGGTCGAAACGTCGTCGACGCAACTGTGGCCGCAATTTATGGAGGACACATTGTTTTGTTTGTTGTAGTTCCAGAGTAATTCTGGAACTCCTTCTTTTATGTAACCTCTCTTTTTGTATGCCACTTGTCTAGTTGTGTATGTCAACCAATTGTTATATGTACCAGCGTATATGTCTGAGCCTCGTGATATATTGTATATTGAATACATTTTGTATGTCTTTCTAAAAAATGTTTTGTATATGGGCCGAACTTTGTATTCTCTTTTTGGTGTGCACTTGATTATTCTTATTTATTTGAAAAGTTTAATATAGCGCTGCTGGACCAGAGAGTATCAGAGCGCTTTACATAGTGAGAATAAGAACAAAGCAATTACATATTAAGTAAAAAATATACAATTGGAAATGAGCAGGAGAAATTAAGAAAATAAAATAAAATAAAAAGTACAAGGCGGTAAGTTAGCGACAAGCATTAGTAGAGCAGAGTAGAGGCAGTGCAGGGGGATTTGAAAGTAGTGCTAAGGAAGTGGGTGAGGTGGGGGGAGGGTGAGCTGGAGGGGGGAGAAAGTAGGGTGATAGAGAGAGAGAGTGATAGAAGGGTGATGAGCAAGTTCAGGATCGATAAAAATGAAGTGCCCCAGTATTTATTGAGTAGAAGAGCTTTGAGTCTACTATTGAAGAGAGGGTAGGAGGGGTTGCAGCGAAGGTCTATTGGGTAGTGCATTCCAGATAGTGGGGGCATTACCAGAGAATGCACGAGTTTGGGTCTTTTTGCATTTAAGTTTGGGAGGGATAAGGACAAGGGAGTTAGTACTTCTCAGGGATCTAGTGCTCCCTGCTTTTTGTAGTTTGCTAGACAGGTAAGAGGGGGTGTCTTGGTGGAGAGCTTTGTGTGTAATGCAAGCAATCTTGTAGGTGGATCGACCTTCGATTGGGAGCCAGTTCAGGTTTTTGAGGACAGGGGAAATGTGGTCGAATTTTCGACAGTCAGAGATAAGTCTGGCGGCTATGTTGAGGACAGATTTAATTGGTGCCAGGTGGACTTTAGGGGTGCCGGCCAGAGTGGCGTTACCATAGTCAATCCTGGATAGGACAATAGATTGTACGACGATTTTGAAATCATCGGCTGGAATGAAAGGTTTAACTTTTTTGAGGTGGTGTAGGGTGGAGAGCGCACTTCTTGTATTTTTGATGTGGGGGATGAGAGTAAGGTTCTGATCAGTGCTGATACCCAGGGATTTGACCGTATTAGAGGTGGAGAGGGAGCAATTAAGGGCTGTGATGTCTTTAATCCAGAGTTGAATGGGTAGGGAGTTGGATTTAGGGGTGAAAAGGATGATTTCTTTTTTTTAGGATTGAGTTTAAGATGATTAAGGTGGAACCAGGCTTGGACTTTCAATAGAGTGTCATTGAGGTGAAGGATGTCATTGTGGGTTTTAATCTTGTAGTATAGTTGGGTATCATCGGCATATAGGTGGTAACTGATTTTGGCTTTTTTGAGAATGAGAGTGAGGGGTTCCATAAAGAGGTTGAAAAGAATTGGAGAGAGGATAGACCCTTGGGGGACCCCGATAGTGACAGGTTGAGGTTTAGACAGGCAGTGGCTGAGTTTAATTTGTTGAGATCTGTTTTGGAGGAAGGAGGTGAACCATTGGAGTACAATGCCTTTCAAACCAAAGCGAACATTTAGGGTGTTCAAATGGGTGGGGTGGTGTACCGTATCGAAGGCAGCCGAGAGATCAAGGAGGATTAGCAGTGAGGATTCGCCCTTGTCAAGAGAGCGGTGAATGTCATCAGTAATATTGAGCATGGCTGTTTCTGTGCTGCATCCCTTTCTAAACCCAGATTGGAAGATGTCAAGTAGGTTGAAGCAGGAGATATGGTTGTCTAGCTGAGACAGAACACATTTTTCAATGGCTTTAGAGAGGAAGGGAAGGTTGGAGATGGGGCGCAGATTGTTCAGATCATTAGGGTCGGCAGTGGTTTTTTTTAGAATAGGAGAGATTTGACCTAGTTGAAGGGAGGCAGGAACGCAGCCGGAAGAAAGTGAGGAGTTGATGATAGCGGTCCAGATTGGGGCAATGGTGTGTCTGAGATCTTGAACTAAGTGGGCGGGGAGGGGGTCTTTGGAATGAGAGGATGGTTTGAGTTTGGAGATGATGTTGATGATAGTGGTTTCAGAGGTTGGATTAAATACACTCCATGAAGCGTTATTTTCAGGTAGGGAAAATGTAGAGGATGTGTCCGGCAGGGTGAGAGAGGGGAGGGGTTGGGTGGACTCGGGGTGCGGGAGGAAGGAGGAAATAAATGAATTGGGAGTGCTGAGGAGGGGTATTTGGACGGGGGAGGGTGATAGGTGAGAGGAGGGAGGGAGTAGGAAGGAGGTGAATTGGGAATATTTGGTACAATGGATTGGATGGTGGGAGGTTGGAGGGAGAGAGGAGGGGAAGAGAAGGATAGTTCAATTGAGTTGACTTTGTTAGAAAAGAAGCTGGCAATTTCTTCGCATCTATCTACAGAAGCTGCAAGTTAAGGAAGGCCAGAGGAAGTTTGTTTTTTAACAATGTTAAACAGTTCTCTGGGGCGGTTTCTGGCCTGATCAAGTTGAGACCGGAGGAAGGTGGCTTTTTCGTTAAAGATACGTTTTTTGTAATGTGCTCTATTGGATCGCAGTATGGTCAGATTTTCAGAGGAGGGATGATTTCTCCAGGAGCGTTCAGATTGTCTGAGGGTCCGGCATTCGTTATTAAGGTCAGCGTTGAACCAGGATTTGGGAGGAATGTTTTTAGTTTTTTGAGTTTAATGGGGCAATTAAGTCAAGGTCATCAAGAATGGAATTGTTATAATGATCAGTGAGATCATTCGTGCTAAGAGAGGGGGGGGGAAGTAGGCGAGTTTTAATTGAGGATTCCAGTACGTCGGGTGGGATGAGGTGAAGGTTACGAGTGGGTTTCATGGGAAGGGTGCTGGTAAGGGCCGGGGGGGTGGAGGGGCTTTTCAGGGTGAAGAGGATGAGATGGTGATCAGACGGATCACTGAGTAAATATTGACGGACACAATATAGACTACCCAAAATATCGAGGCCAAAATATCGACGGACAAAATATCGAATTCCTATCTACACACAGGTAAGTACCAAAATATCGAGTCCAAAATATCGTTTATATATATATACATTATAAAAATATCGAATTTGTTAAAAATAATGTAAAATAAAAAAATTATTAAAAATAAATAGCTAAAATATATTTAAAAATACTTAAATTACCTTAAAATTATTAAATAATTAATTTAACTTATAAACAAAAAAATATATAATCATATCTGTTAAAATATATATATATATATATATACAAACATAATATTAATAAAAAATACACAATATTATTACCGTAGGATAGCTTAGGGGTAAAAATTACTATTCCCACTCCTGGAAGTGCAACAGTAGAGAAAGCGTTGGATAGCGAGGGGCAAAAATTACTATTCCACCTCCGGAGAGTGCAACAGTAGGGAAAGCGTTGGATAGCGTAGGGGTAAAAATTACTATTCCCACTCCAGAGAGTGCAACAGTAGGGAAAGCGTTGGATAGCATAGGGGTAAAAATTACAATTCCCATTCCAGCGACTGCAACAGTAGGGAAAGCGTTGGATAGCGTAGGGGTAAAAATTCCTATTCCAACTCCAGTGAGTGCAACAGAAGGGAAAGCGTTGGATAGTGTAGGGGTAAAAATTACTATTCCTACTCCAGTAAGTGCAACAGTAGGGAAAGTGTTGGATAGCGTAGGGGTAAAAATTACTATTCCCACTCCAGACAGTGCAACAGTATGGAAAGCGTTGGATAGCGTAGGGGTAAAAATTACTATTCCCACTCAAGAGAGTGCAACAGTAGGGAAAGCGTTGGATAGCATAGGGGTACATTTTAATATCCCCACTCTAGTGAAAATAAATTAATATAAATCACATAATTTTAAATTAATCAATTAATACATTTTAATTACCAATTAAGAATTAATTTATTACCAATTAAATATTAATTAACAATTTATTCTAAATAAATACCAATTACTTAATTAACATGTTTAATTAACTATATTAAATTACTTCCCACCCTATTCCCCAATAAAGCCACAACCAGCTACTAAAAAAAAAAAATATTATTCACCTAATTAGCAGTTAATCAATTAATAAAAATAAATTATCAATTAACAATTAATTAATTACCAATTAAAAATTAATTGACAATTTATTCAAAATAAATACCAATTAATTAATTAACATGTTTAATTAATTATAATTAAATTACTTCCCACCCTATTCCCCTATAAACCCACAACCCGCTACTAGATGGCAATTGTTACACCATTGCTGAAGAAGGCTTCTCTGGACCCTTCAAGCCCGGCCAACTATAGGCCCATTTCGCTTTTACCTTTTATTATAAAGGTTGTAGAGAAGTGGGTCACGAGAACATTATCCAGCTTTCTGGAAAACAACTCCTGCCTGGATACATCGCAGTTCGGCTTTAGGCCGGCTCACGGCACGGAAGCTGCATTGGTCACCGGGTTGGACGATCTACGAACGCGTGTCGACATGGGCAAGTCAGCATTTTTAGTGTTGCTTGACATTTCGGCCGCGTTCGACACGGTGGACCATGCAGTATTGCTGAGTCGTCTTCAGAGTACAGGAGTAACTGGCCTGGCTTTGAGATGGATAACATCTTATCTCAGCAACAGACAGCAGGCAGTGGCACTACCACCTTTTCGATCTGCCATACAACAAGTGGATCAGGGCGTTCCCCAGGGGTCGGCGATCAGTCCGATCCTGTTCAATCTGTATCTTCGACCTCTGGTTGCCCTGATAAAGTCATTCGGCATATCTGTCATCAATTATGCCGATGACACTCAATTGATTTTCTCATTTGAGGGTACTAAGGCAGTATCGAGAGACATCTTCCACCGCTGTATGTCGGCTACAGCTGAGTGGCTGCGAGCCAACTCGCTTCAATCCAACGGATCTAAAACGGAGGTTCTTCATTGCTCCCTAGACCGTACCCCTCGTCCGCTTCCGGACGATTTCTGGCCTACATCTACTCTAGGTACGGTAGAGGCTGCTGAGTCGGCCCGTAATCTGGGAGTTCTGTTTGAACCCAACCTGCAGCTCGATGCCTCTGTGAATAGAACTATAGCGGGTTGTATGGGCTTACTCCGCGCCCTACGTAAGATCTTACCACTCCTCCCCAAAGAGGCAAGGGCAGAGGTAGTGCGCAGTTCTATTCTTAGTCGATTAGATTACTGCAATGCACTACTTCTGGGAGCCCCCAAAACTTTGAT
Organism: Lissotriton helveticus; assembly: GCF_964261635.1. Classification (NCBI taxonomy): domain Eukaryota; kingdom Metazoa; phylum Chordata; class Amphibia; order Caudata; family Salamandridae; genus Lissotriton; species Lissotriton helveticus. Next base: position 404,366,065 of record NC_136061.1, read on the forward strand.
CTTAAAGCTGCAGAGGATCCAAAATATGGCGGCTAAATTGGCTATATCCCGTCCTCGCTCTGCCTCTTCTTCCGGCGCATTGGCTGACCTTCATTGGCTACCTGTCCAGCAGAGAATTTCCTTCAAGGCGTTATGCCTTGTCTTTAAGGCTCTGCATGGACAGGGGCCGATACCACTCCAAAATCTCTTTGGGTGGCAGCCGCGCTTAATAAGTGAATAAATAAATAAATAAATAAAAAATAAAATAATATTATTCACATAATTATGAATTAATCAATTAATAAAAATTTATTATCAATCAACAATTAATTAATTACCAATTAAAAATTAATTGACAATTTATTAAAAATAAATACCAATTAATTAACATGTTTAATTATAATTAAATTACTTCCCACCCTATTCCCCTATAAACCCACAACCCGCTACTACAAATAAAATGATATTATTCACATAATTATCAATTAATCAATTAATAAAAACTAATTATCAATTAACAATTAATTAATTACCAATTAAAAATTAATTGACAATATATTCAAAATAAATACCAATTAATTAATTAAATTACTTCCCACCCTATTCCCCTATAAACCCACAACCCGCTACAGAATTAAATTACGCACAAATTAAATAAGATAAAATTAATTACTTACAATAAATTACAAATAAATATACACTTTTCACACATAAACGAACATAGAAAACACTTAATAAAATTCGATATTATTAAAAAGTCGATCATTTTAATCACCTGTATTATGTACTTCGATATTTTGACTGTCTATATTTTTAAATTCGATATTACAGTACTTACCTTCAAAACGATATTTTGGATGTCTATATTCTGTCCAGTCTATATTTTATCCATTCTATATTTTGGACTCGATATTTAGGTTACTCGATATTTTGGAATCGATATTTAGACCATTTACCGATCAGACCAATTAACAGGTGTTATATTCGACAAAGAGGCCAAATACTTGTTCGTCAGGATAGCATCCAGGGTGGCGCCTTTGATGTGATTGGGGGCTAGGCAGAGTTGGGTCAGGTCAGTGATGTCTAGTGTTTCATTGAAAAGGGAGACCGCAGTTCCAGTGGATGTTGTAGTCACCCAGGAAGAGATTTTTGGGGTGAGAGGTTGAAGCTTGGATAATAAGATCAGTCATCTCTTCTGTGAAGGGGAGGCAATTTCCTGGGGGGTGGTAGATGGTGTGAAGCCGAGTGGTGGGAAAGCCAGGAAAAGAGAGGTCTGCGCAAAGGTATTCAAAGGACGAAGGGTCTTGGAGTAGGACGGGTGATATGTCTAGTATCTCCTTAAAGATAAGGGCAAGGCCTCCTCCTAGTTGTTTGATTCTGTCCTTTCTGATAATAGAGAAGCCTGGAGGAATAAACAGGTCGAGGATAGGGGTAGAGTGGGCGGTGAGCCAGGTTTCAGTAAGGAAAGCGATGTCAATGTTTTCACTGAGAATGGTTTCTGAAATCTCAGTTGCGTGGCAGGAGGCGGCTCTACGGTTTATCAACATGCAGCAAAGGGGAGAAGGGACCGGAGGAGGGGTGGGGGGACAGGTGGGATAGGTCTAAGTAGTTGTGGGGGTATAGGAGATGTCGGTTGAGGGGGGAGTCTGATCGTGTTTAGGAGAACAGGTATTGTGGATGAGCAGGGGATGCTAGGCGAGGATGGAGAAGGGGAGTCAGGTGAGTTAATAAAAGAGTTAGTTCCCGAGGTAAAGTTGCGAGTATCACGATGAGGCGGAGAAGAGGTGTTAGAGTTGCTGGGTGGGGTGTTTAAGGGGTAATCATTATGCTCAGCTAAAGGCAGTGAGTTTACAGGGGAGGAGAGGGGTGTCGGTGAGGGTCGATACAATAGGAGGTCTATTTGGGGGCGGGTTGCGAAGAGTGTCATCTTGTGACGGGACAGCGCATTCAGACATCATTGAGGTGTGGTCTGAGTCAGATGGGTGAATTTTAAGGAGGAGAGAGATATAATTTCTGAGTGAGGAGAGTTCTAAGATCAGGGACGAAAGTAGAAGTTTGACTTTAAGGAGTGATTGGGATGGGATTGAGGCGTAAAGTGTATCTGATAAATTTATTTTTTCTATCTATCTATTTATCTATTTATTTTTCTATTTATCTATTTATTTTTTCTATCTATCTATAATATTTATCTATTGTAAAATATGTTTGTAATTTTTGAGACACTCTGAACCGTTGTTTGGATCAAATAAATGAACATAAAGTCGGCGGGGTGGGGGGATTGGAGGAGCAAGGGGGAGCAAGAAAGAGGGAAAGAAGAGTAGAGAATTGTTCAGAGAGCAGTGAGGGGTGAGATGGGGTGCGAGACACAGAAAAGGACTTGGAGAACGGAAAAGAATTAGGAATGAAGTTGCAATAGAATAGAGAGGTGGGGGGACCCCCAGGGGGCTGGCAGGACAAAGTCGGGCGATAAGGGGTTGGGCGAGAAGCAGAGAGCTAGAGACAACAGAGATCTAAAGGGAGGAAGAGAGACTGGGGGCAGAGAGAGGGTGAGCGCTGGGGCTTCTGCAGAGGAATAGCAACGAGTGACAAAGGGAAAAAAAAGCCAGAGCCAGCCCGAGCGACATCTGTTTACAATTAACGCAACCGCGATAATTGAAAACAGATGGCGCTGCTGCTCGCTCTCGCAAGCTATAGGCCGTGGGTGGATACAAAGGTGGGACATACACACATCTTTGCCCAATTGTGTGCTGTCTTTTTAGAAAGATGCAACCATTAGCGTGTGAGCACCACATGCACGAGTTTCAAGAAAAGCTGAGAAAAACTGTAGTGATTCCAAGAGGCCCTCTCCTAGAGAAGTGCATGCACGCTGCGCTAGGCTCAACCTAAAAAGGGGTTTGACTGGGGTTCCCCAAAAAAACACACATATATATATATATATATATATATATATATATATATATATATATATATATATATATATATATATATATATATATATATATATATATATACATATGTATATATATATATACATATATATATATATATACATATATATATAATACATATATATAACATGTTCAAATAGTACAAAACCTGTAAATGACAAATGCAATAAGACATTAATTAAGATTGAATGTATAATTTTTAAACAGTAGGTGGCAGTGTTAGACTGTGACACGATTTTTCAGAAACAGTAAGCGTGGTAAACTTATGCATGATAGTGGAATGCATGTGTGTGTGATGTAAAGTACTCTGACACTACACTGGTATGAGAGGTAATATAAAACAAATAAAATACATGAGAGAAGGGCTATGGAAAGATGAGAGGCACCGTTGGAGGGTGATAAGTGAGGGAATCATTCAAGAGCCCCAACAAAGATTGTTGTATCCTGGTGCACAGTAAGATCCTTATTTACTATGCTTTAAGGAGGAGAGGGAGCTCTCTTTTAGCTCTCATATGCTTGGTGGGTCATCTACGATTAATTGTGACTGCTGAGGGGATAAAATCGCATACTCACCCCAACAGAATTGTTATTTTTAAAATTGCACTTAGCACTTTGTTTTAATCGATTTTAAAACTGTAATCACCTGAGGGGGGGTTCTGTAGCGCTGCCCCCTCGGTCCGCCGCGAGCTTGTGCTCGATTAATGCGGATGGGGGCAGACATCTTGGTCTGGGGACTTCCTGTTTGCCGATAGACCCACTTCCGGGCTCGGGAAGAGGGGCCAACATCCGGGCAGCAGGGCAGAGATCACCGACACAGCCGCTATTTATTGAGCTGGAAAAGCGGGCGCGGAGAGGAGAGGGAGCTCTCTTTTAGCTCTCATATGCTTGGTGGGTCACCTACGGTTAATTGTGACTGCTGAGGGGATTAAATTGCATACTCACCCCGACAGAATTGTTATTTTAAAATTGCACTAAGCACTTTGTTTTAATCGGTTTTAAAACTGTAATCACCTGAGGGGGGGTTCTGTAGCGCTGCCCCCTCGGTCCGCCGCGAGCTTGTGCCCGATTGAAACGGAGGAGGGCACACATCTTGTTCTGGGGACTGCCTGATTGCGGATAGACCCACTTCCGGGCTCGGGAGGAGGGGCCAACATCCGGTCAGCAGGGCAGAGATCACCGACACAGCCGCTATTTATTCAGATGGAAAAGCGGGCGCCCAGCGGGTGCGCTGCTGGCGCGCCAAAGGCAATCCCGTCTGCGCCCGGACGGGATCCAGGGCCAGCCATTATGCCCATTTTATTAGTTACGCCTCATTGGAATTAAGCTCATTGGCGTTTAGGACAGAGGCAGTAATTAAACCTCTTATATAATATAAACTTGAACAATATGGAATTTTAAACCCCAAGCTGGTTGTATCTCCACTGCCCCCAAAGATAATATCTGAAACCCCGACCCATTCTAACTCAGGCAGGCAACTACTAATAATATGACCCCCGATTCTGAAGAGCTTAAGGTAATCTATTGGATATAGTCTATGGAAACTACTATGTCACTCTGTAGCTCATCCTCCCAGATTGATTGAGTCTGTGTTTGGGGAAAGTGGTTATATGGTATGAAAGTGTTTGTGTGAGTTTGTTGAATGTCGCCTCTCTCGGGGGTAATATGTGTTGTGTATTTTATGTAAATGTAGAGGTACTTGTATAGCGCACAACTACCCGGAGGCATCTCAGCGCTTGTATGAATACTGCTGAGGAACCCTTCCTGGCCTTTTCCTGTGAAGTTCCCACTCCTGGGCACCCCCAAGGTGAAGCCAGGCATCCTAGCATTGTTGGGGCCATTGTGTAGATTAAGCAAGCTATTGCCCAGAGTTGCAGAGTGGGACTCATGATTAGAATAGGCACCGAGGCGAGAATTATCAGGTTCGAGGAATTTGAGCCCAAGACCCGCCGAGGCAGGAATTGATCCCTGGTCCCGGGCCAGACTTCTGCATTAGGGTCTGCCGCTCTAACCATTGAGCCACACTTCTCCATTATGTCATTTGATCTTCTGTTTATATACATCTTGATTTGGAATAATTTATGTATTGTTTATAATTGTAAAAAAGAGAAAAATAATTTATATATGTTAAAAAAAGGGAACAAGATGACAAAAATATTTTTGATAAAAGAAATTAAAAAAATAGTTTTATAAATTGTCTCATGTTTTGAGTAGTTTTTTGGATGGCTCACATATAAAAAGGGAAATAATATTCATGTAAAATAACTGTAGGTCAGAGGGAGATTTTCTGTTTTGATGGTAATCTATTTAAATACACGCTCTATGGTTAAGCATCAGTTGGAGATGTTTTATCTCTTAGATACTGTAGCTCCGGACATACTACTGATTACGGAAACATGGTTGACCTCAGAATCCACGCCCGACATTCTCGCAGCTCTCCCAGAAACCTACTATTTGATGCAGGTTAACAGATCTGCTGGGAAAAGAGGAGGAGGGGTGGCGGCAGTCATTAAGAAAGAACTGACAGCCACCTCTATAGCCTCCTTTGAAATGGGTTCAGTAGACAGCCTTACATTAAAATGTATCTTCCCGAAGTTCACCTTGGTGTGCATATTTATATATAGACCTCCTGGTGACATGGGAAGGTTTGTCACCGAATTAGCGAACTATGTTACCCCTTTCACCATAGACTATGCCAAAATTGTGTTATTTGGAGACTTGAATTGTTGGCCCGATCAGGAAGGTGAGAGTCAGGGTTCCAAAGAACTTACTGACATATTCACTAACCTGAATCTAGAAGGGCACGTAACACAACCCACCCACATTAAAGGCCATGTACTAGATCAATTGTGGACCATAAATCTTGTAGTCCTTGATCTATTGATACAGCCTTGCACCTGGTCAGATCATTATCTCATACATTTTTCAATAAACGGGTTATCTACAGCTAAACCTCAGAGCGATATAAAACCCATGATTAGAAAGTGGAACCAGTCTCGCTTTCCGGAGTTTTACAATATGCTGCAATCTACCCCCCCGCCTGTTATGACCAATGCTAATGAGTTGGAGAAACCACTTCCAACTGGCTATTGCAAGCCTGTGAGGTGCATGCCCCCTTACAGCGGAAGGACAGGCCTCGATCCAGTAGTAAGCAAATTCAACACCCAAAAAACACAATAGAATTAAATTACTTCCTTTATTTTTTCTGAAATTAGTACAAATATTTTATCTTTTTGTAACGCTTTTGTTGTATATATATATATATATATCTTTTTTTCCCATTTTATGTATTCATTTATCATATGACTGATTTACAGTTCATAATCATAAGACTTTAAAAACATTTGCAGAACAGACATTAGGTGTAAGACAAAACAAATGGTGTAGGCAATACGGCAAAGATATATATACAACAAAAGCGTTACAAAAAGATAAAATATTTGTACTAATTTCAGAAAAAATAAAGGAAGTAATTTAATTCTATTGTTTTTTTGGGTGTTGAATTTGCTTACTACTGGATGCTATTACTATAACAATTTATGGTGATTGCCTCATATAGTGTTTTATGGTTTCTATATCCTTACTTGACTATAGACCCTTCTCAAATAAAATGGCTTACTATTCTTCTTGGGTGCTCAACTCCAATACCAAGTCCAGTGATATTTTTAAAATCGTCAGAGAACTTTCTAGTCCTGACCGTATCACCTTGGCTATCACACCCGCTCAGGCTCTGTGTGATGAGCTGAATACATTCTTTGTGGAAAAAATTAAGATCATTCAGAACTCCATTTCCACAGGCCATCTGGAATGGAAATCCTATAAATCATATGAAAATCCTATCACGATAACTAAATTCCAAGAGATCACTCCTGATCGATTGGAAGAATTCAAGAATAAGGTGCAGTCTGGTTCCCCCAATTACCTCTGTCCTGTCAGGATACATAAAGAACTGTTATCCCATTTTTCAGCCATTTTTCTTTCTCTCTTAAACATTTCCTTGGAACAAGGGGTAGTCCCACCCGCCTTCAAAGAGGCAGTGTTAGTGCCATTGCAAAAAAAATGGCGGGAGTAGATCCTAGCGTTTTAAGTAACTACAGGCCTATTTCACTCCTTCCCTACCTAGCTTAACTGTTGGAGGCACATGTGGAAAAACTCCTATGCGCCTTCATTGAAGATTCCAACTTCTTGGTCTCTCATCAGGCAGGGTTTAGACCAAAGCACTCTACAGAATCAGTCATTCTAAGTGTCATGGACGAGCTGAAGGAAGGCGCAGACAGGGGGTGCACCCAGGCCTTGGTGCTATTAGACCTGTCCGCGGCATTCGACACAGTGGATCACTCTATATTAATGGATAGATTAGCAGCGGCAGGACTGAGAGGCACAGCTCTGGCTTGGATGCTCTCATTCCTAAAGGATTGTTCCCAATCCATCAGACTGGCACCTTTCAGCTCTCCCCGGGTGAATACTAATTGCGGGGTTCCTCAAGGGTCTTCCCTTTCACCGCATCTGTTTAATGTATACATTTTTCCCCTGATTTATGCTCTTAAGGAGAGAGGAGTGAAAGTATACAATTATGCAGATGATATGCAGCTGATCTTCCCGCTTAACAGTACAAATGACTCTAAAGAAGCATTTCAACATACTATGCTCTTCATCAAAGAATGGATGACCCATAATTATCTCAAGTTGAATTCCGACAAGACGGAGATAATTATCTCAAATAACAGAATAGAACAGTGGACACCAGCACACTGCCCTGTTGCTTTGGGCGCTCCCCCTACACTTAAAAAGTCAGTGAAAAGCTTGGGAATTAAGATACTTGCTGATCTTTCCATGCAGGATAAGATCAGCTTTGTATCATCTGCCTGTATGTACCAACTGAGGACATTCAAGAAAATTAGGAAATTCTTCTCTAAGGAGGCGAGCATAACCATCTTGCTCGCTCTAATAATGTCTCAGTTGGATTATGCAAATTCCATATATTTAGGACTCCCTGTTGGTCAAATTCACAGGTTACAGCTCATTCAAAATCAAGCAGCTTGGCTGGTTTTCCAGCTACCGAGACAGTGTCACATTAAACCATTAATGAAGCAGCTTCACTGGCTTCCTGTGACACAGCGGTCTATGTTCAAGACCGGCTGTATGATCTTTAACGCACTCCACGACTCAGGACCCAAGTTCATATCCACCAAGATTGCTAGATACATGCCCACACGGAATCTTAGATCAGCAACAATGAAGATGTTGGCTGTTCCATGATTTAAACGTAAGCGAATGGGTGGTTCACTTTTCTCGGTATCAGGTCACACTTTGTGGAATTCCTTCCCAATTGAAATCAGACTGACCTCAGATTACCTGAGCTTCAGGAAAAGACTCAAAACATGGTTATTCACTCAAGTGTATTGTTAGAGCCTGGAGGACAGCTCTAGTCTCCCCTTAGCGCCATGAGACCGTTGGTATACGAGTGCTTTATAAATTCCTTAAACATAAACAAACATTTAAAAGCTAATACAATTGAACATATGAATGTTCACTCACTATGTCCAGTACGGGGTCTGGTCTCACAAAATTTGCCAAGACTGCTTTGGGTCCCCAGTTAGGCCCTGATGGTGTACGGTACAGTATGAATGTCCATAATTGTTATCCATGCTTTAATCAAAAGTAGCGGGACTGAGGCTTGTATACAGTATACATAGAGAGAGGAGGTTCGGCAATACTCTATTAAAACAATTTTTACTTAAACTTGTGTGATCCGTCTCCACAATCCCACAACCCAGGTGTATGTAATATTGTATGATGACAATACGGTGAAGGAGGAGGAAGAGGATCAATGGTTTGTTCAGGGGCTGGCTGGCGCAGGGAATGGCCTTGAGTCACACAAGTGTGGTGGGACGGGTTACCCCCCTGCATGTCTGCTGCCACCGTATTGGTCTCCGGTGAGGGATCTGGGGTGTTGTAGGTGCAGTGCACAAGTCCTAAAAAAAGAAGTGGGGGGACTCTCCAAGTTTATATATATATATATCACAGGAAGTGACATCACGACACGTGGCATCACGGTGCACAACATCACATCACACGAAGTGTAATCACAGGCCTGCAGTCTCAGCGGAGAGGCCAATGATTGCAGGGGTAGAGCACCTGCAAAACACCATTTGAGTGACTGGCTCTCCCACCAACTAAGGGGCCCATTATGATGGCGGGCGGATTGACCCGCCAGGCTGGCGGTGGCCACCGCCAGCCTGGCGGGGGCGATCCGCCCGCCATCATCTCTAGTTTTCCCCCCTGCCATATTAGTATGGCTGGGGGGACCTCGGCAGACGGGAAAGAAAAAAAAAGGAAAAGGAATAATATGGTGGCGGTGTCTATTAGACACCGCCAGCCATATTATGATGCCCAAATTACAATGCCTTTCTGTGGCGGCGATGCCGCCACGGAAAGGCATGCGGACTTCACTCTGGGGGCTCCCTGCGGGCCCCCAGAGTGAAGGACAGTAGGGGGGTGCACATAGAGGGTACCTGTGGTACCCCCCTGCATTTGCATAATCAAAGCGGCAGTCACCACGCGGTGCCTGCCACTTTGATTATGCAAATGCATCACAAGGATTAATAGCATTGCGGCGGGTGCTGGTGTGAATACCGCCCGCCGCAATGTTAATAATGCATGATGCGCCCGCCACTGTGGCGGGCGCATCCTAATGCCCACATCGGGACCCTCACCCTTTAGGCGGGCGGTCCCGTTTACCGCAAGGGTGGCGGGCGGGCATAACGGGCCCCTAAATGTCTTGCTTGGTCCAGCCCAGTGATACCCTCTATTGTTGCAGGGATTCTGCTCCTACACTGAACTGTGCATAGAGACCCAGGACCTCAGTGAATTGTGGTGTACCACAAAACTCACCTAGAAACCCTAACCAGCTAGCATCAGTGTCACATTAGCTCTTCGTCTTATAGCAAAGGAATCAATGATTAGACAACCCAGAAAATGCAACTTAGGTTACACTCAGGAATGGTGGGAAGCAAGAACACTCTTTCGTTAGACTCTCATACCAGTCCACAACAGGAGTAAAAGAGACACAGGAAAGGTTAAAATATGTATTTTAACGACGTGCTCTAAGATGCAGTATCTTTGCTAACAAAAGCAGATATATGATTAGAAATAATATGATTAGCATGGTTACAATTCCATAAAACACAAAAGGAGAAATCATATTACAATGATGGTGAAAACAGGTCTTGTAGTGTCTAGTGTAACACCCTACCAAGATAGGAACTATGTTTTATAAAATATAGAATGTCTCTTAGGCTCCAGAATCTCCGTTGGCTCGCAGCTGGATGTATGTTATGTCTAAAACATGAGCCGATCAGCCCGAACAACAGCTACCTTGTTATGATAACCTTGGAGGCTTTAGCACTCGCTGTGCAGACTAGGGTCGCGATGTAAATCTAGGGATGCCGAAAACAAGCCTTTCTCATGTGAAGAAATTCACACAGCCTAACTTACAACAACAGCTATATGCAGTGCTGTGTGCAAAAAGCAGCAAAAATTAAAATGGCATTTAAACCTCTAATAATCCTATGCTAACATAGCAATGTGCGCAACAAGGCCCTGCCCTCACTACACTGTCAGACACACACTGGCACTCCATCACCTTTTCATTCACATGGTTACTCAGTCATCCCCTCATACTCTCCAACTCACATAACATTTTCTGCTTTGAGTCACTCACCCCCTCTACTACTGCCGCTCTCTCTTAGTCACTCTCCACGTCTCCCCCACTTTCCCTCCATCCTCTTCACTCCACTCACCAAGAATCAACCCAAAACATGTCCTGAGGTGCATTGGGAGAACGGAAGCACAGGTGAGAGGGAGTTGAGGAGGGAATCGAGAGAGGTGAAGGTGAGGGAGGTGGGGCTGGTGATTGAAAAGCAGGGATATGAAGAGACATCAAGGCGGGAGTGGAGATGGACGGTGATCAGCAGTCTGTGAAATTTCCGGATTCAGCCGGAATCACCTGGAAATGCTTGGTTGGTGCTCTCTTATCACGATTTTGATGAGCAGGGTGGGCGGCGTCCACCCTGTAAAAATAGTGGAGTGATGCCGTCCACCCGCGTGCGCCCCTGACTCGTTGCCTGTGTTGGTGGGTTGTGAGGCAGATTGAAAACCAGTTGGTAGGTATGAGGTATGTATGCAAGCCCTTGGTGTCCTCTCTGTGCAACTCTCCGCCTGAGCTCAAGTAATAGTGGACTGTGTCAAGATTGTGAGCACCAGGGGCATAGGTAATTTCCAATTCCTAGTAAATAGACGTTTGGCCAGTAACAACCAGAAGTCTATGAAGCGGGAGTTAGGCCTGTATTTTTTTGTTCATGGAGCCTGTCAACCAGTCAGAAGCCAGACATATCCTGTGCGGACGGTGTTTCTGCCATCAGGATTATGATGTTGGTTTCCAACAGGCTTTCCATGTCGGGCTTTCCGACATGGAAAGCCTGTCGGAAAGCGACTTTGGGGTTCCCTAATGTGGCCTCCTCTCTCTGCCGACTCCGGTTTGGTATATCCGTGATGTGCTAGCCACAGGGTGCAGGTATTTACAGTGACTCGAATTTCTCAATGGGAGCTTGTGCAGCAGCCAGTTTCCAACCGTCTCACAAGCTCTCATAGGGAAATGGGAGTTTGTAACTGCACCATGTGCGGTTGCATCCTAATTGAGGTTTCGGACCACCGTTCCAAGGTTGGTCAGTCTCGCAACCGCAGGGATATCGGTCGGAGGAAACTCTGACCGACATCCTAATCAGCCCCCTAGTGTTTAATTAATAAAAATTATTTAATTATTAATGAATTACGTTTTTCATTGATATTTTTTATTAAATTGATCATTAATTACGTTAATTGTGTAATTGGTTTTTTTGTTAAGTTAAATTTTAGGAGTGTGTTGTGTGTTTTGTGGGGGTAGATGTTGCAAGTTAATTATAATTAAGAAATATAATTAATTTTGTAATTAATGATAATTAGTTTAATGATAAATATTTATGTTAGTGTAAATAATTTGTTTTTTAAAGTTATGTTTTATGCGTGGGTTGTGAGTTTTGTAAGGGGATAGGGTGGGAAGTAACTAAAATAAAATTATTTAATAAATATTTTTCTGTTACTAAATAATTTTTAAATGCAATTATTTATTTAAATGAAAAATATTTTTGTATTTTAATTATAATAATATTTGTAGTTATTTATGGTATGTAGTTAACATTGTAATATGTACTTTTCTATTTATTGTTATTAAATATATTTGTATTTCTTTTTTTCACACATTTATATTTTTATTTGCTCACTGTTTTTTAAATTATTGTGTTGAAGAAAATGTGTTTATTTCTAATGTTGTACTGATAGGAGTGGGAATAGTACATTTTATCCCTCCGCAATCCCAACTGTTGCACTTATTGGAGTAAATTTTACCCCTCTGCAGTTCAACCATTTCCGTTCTGTTGCACACATTGGAGCAGGCATAGTACATTTTTCCCTACTGTTGTACTGACTGGAGATGGAATAGTAAATTGTACACCTCCGTGAATCTGACACTTTCCCTACTGTTCCTCAGATTGGAGTGGGAATAGTAAATTTTACCCCTTTGCAATCCAACACTTTCCCTACCGTTCCACTGACTGGATTGAGAATAGTACATTTTACCCTGCTGTAATCCAACACTTTCCCTAATGTTGAAGTTATTAAAGTTGGAATAGTAATTTGTACGCCTCTGTAAACCAACACTTTCCCTACTGTTGCAATGACTGGAGTGGGAATAGTAAATTTTACCCCTGTGTGATGTAATAGTTTTCCTACCGTTGCGTTGCATGAAGTGGGAGTAGTACATTTTATACATCCTTAGTACAAACCTTTGCTTACTTTTGTGTAAATTGTAGTGTTAATAGTATATATATTAATTTTTTATATTATTACACTTTATATTATTATGTTTTTGCTTATTTAAAATGATAATATTTATAATTATTAATGATTTTATGAGTGAAATATTTGTATTAAATTGTAAGAAATGTATGTAGTTTACTTTTTTATTTTTAATAATTTGTTTAAAAAAATATGTTATGTATTGGCATATGTTTATATATATAAATATATACATATTTGTTATATTACATCATTTAAAACATTCTGAAATTATAATATAAATTAAAATGTTTAGTTTAATAGGTTTTTAAGAAGATATATGCACATATATTATTAATATGTGTTTAACTTTATTTGTTATATTTGTTGAAATATTTATTAAATCTATTTTATTTTAACTAAATTAAGGTTACCATTTAATATATTGAATATTTACATTTGTATATATTTAAAAACCATATTAATGACAATCATATTATTTTTTCAGTATTTTTGTACTCATTATTATAGGTATAGGATGACAATATTTTGGACATAATATTTTGGTATGGTGATATCGTCATAGGTGATATTTTGTCAGTGAACTTAAATAATTAATAGCATCCAGTCCCTACCACAGCAATTAGCTTTTAGAGTCCATGTTTGTTTAAACTTCTGGCTATCCACAAATAACCTAGGAGCCATATACATTGAAAGAATTCATAGAAACCTAGTGACACAATTAGTAGATGTGTCTATTTGCAAATATTTAATGTAATTGTTATATATAAAAATTTGAAATGTGGACATTGTTTTTATTTTGTACAAAAGAAAAAAGTAAAGCCATGTATTTTTTCTAAATCTTCAGTGGCATATGGTTGTGTGTGTTTAGGTTCGTATGTATGAGAAGTGTAAAAATTTAAATAAAAAGGTTACCCTGAGAAACCTAACACTTTCTGGTTGGGAGAACCCTGTCGCCTTGGTGCGAGGGGTCTCTCTCATTTTTTTACACTCTAGGATTATTTCTGAGCCTGGTGAGGTTTTTAGGTGGGTGCTTGGGTGACTCCTGTCCACGTCTATTGTTCACTATGCAGTCCCAGTGAGGGAACTCAACTTGTTTTGTACAATAGCAGCTTGGGCGCCAATTTTCTAGGAGAGTAAGGCTGCAAAGGGCACAGTTTCTAGTTTAAGTTTTGCAGATTTTGTCATAGAATGTCTATACAGCTGCAGTGGGTGTCCTAATTATACCTTGCTAGTCAATTACTATAAGGTATAGTGTCTCCTACTAATGGGCTGGTAGATTCCTCTTACCTGTAGTAGCTGAAGCACACCGACTCCTTTGGAGGTTGTGTTACAGAGCCCTTCCTATTGTCTCCTTAATAAGCATTGTCTTTACTCTGCCTATTTTTCCATCCTCTATTAAAGCAGATTTTGGAAGAGATAAAGCACCGTTCCCTAGTCCTTGTGAGCATAGACTTTACTGTTCCTTGCACTGCGGGGCTTTATTCCATTTATTTTCTGCTGGGCAAGTTATTAGTCTACCATGTAAAGACCCACAGCCAATATATACGAAGCTTCTTGTCTATCTAATTAGTCTGTACCAGATTGGTGATTGTAGCCATGGGGAGGCAATTACATAAAACCTGTCATGGATTTCCTGAAAGGTTCCTTCACAGCGTTCATAAGGGAGGTTCTCCATGTATGACTGAGAGAGATTTCCAGGAGATGGTAAAGTCCCTATCGGAGGCCTATAATAGACATCATAGAAGGAGTCCCTGGTTGCAGGTATCTTCACCTGCTTTGGCTGGTTCCTATTGGTCAGATTCTTATCCCTTGTCAATTTCTTCTTCTTGGATATCTCCCTACTATGATGAAGAGAAACTTGGATTTCCAGCTGATACGATCAACTAACTACCAGTGGAGAATGGTTTAGACAAATCCAGAGTGTAAATGAAAGGATCCAGTTAGGGTCTTGGTAACCGGTTTTATGGGCAGGATATATCCACTGGTAAGGCAGAGATTCAGTTACTACACACTATTACAGTGCACCCTTTCCTAGCAAACTTGACTAAGAAGCTTTCTTTGACTACAGGGGATATCACACTACCAGATCCAGCAGGTAAGAAGGTGGAAGTGTCATTAACAGAACACATGCAGACACATGTTTGCAATAAGATATGATATATACTCAATCTTTGCATCCCAATCATTAGTCAAGGATTTCCAAGCGTTGTCCTCATCTGTCCACTTGCTAACAAAAGCAGATCTGCAGGGTGCACATCTTCATATCCCCATAGCTCCTGTTTTCCAGAACCTCCTCAGGTTTACAGTGTGGGATCGCCATTGGAAATTCTGGATGCTCCTGTTTGGTTTAAAGACTGGGGGTGAATGTTTTACCATTGTGCAACATTCCGTCCATCATCTTGTGTGTTTTGCTGTTCGCCCTATGTGGGAAGGGTATGCCCAGACGTGGGTCCCGTGCTCACTACGCAACTGGAGTCAAGCTTTCCTGGCTGATGACGGCTGATAGCCAGAAACCGGTCCTAGGATGCTTGATTCAGGTCCAGGGAAGAAATGGATTGGCAGTAGGGCAGGACTGTTCCCATGAGGCACAGGGTCAAGACTGATTTGCATATGGCCATGTCTGAACTGGGGTGGCGTGGTGAGCAAAATAATGATGGATTAAACCCAGATCTGTGACTGGGGGTGAATGTTTTGCCATTGTGCAACATTCCGTCCATCATCTTGTGTGTTTTGCTGTTTGCCCTATGTGGGAAGGGTATGCCCAGACGTGGGTCCCGTGCTCACTACGCCACTGGAGTCAAGCTATCCTGGCTGATGACAGCTGATAGCCAGAAACCGGTCCTAGGATGCTTGAGTCCGGCCAGGGAAGACATGGCTTAGCAGTTCGGGCTGAACTGTTCCCATGAGGCAAAGGGTCAAGACTGCTTTGCATATGGCCATGTCTGAACTGTGGTGGCGTGGTGAGCAAAATAACGATGGATTAAACCCAGATCTGTGACTGGGGGTGAATGTTTTGCCATTGTGCAACATTCCGTCCATCATCTTGTGTGGTAAAGAGTCATAATATCGAGTCTTTTATTTCGACTGGACAGAATATCGAGTAAAAAATATAGAATGGACATAATATCGACTAGACATAATATAGACAACAAAAATATCGACTAGAGAAAATTAATATCGAATAGAATGGACATAATATCGAATCAAAAATATAGAATGTACATAATATCGACTAGACATAATATAGCCAACAAAAATATCGAATTTAAGGTAAGTTAATAATAATTTTTATTTTTTGTGAAATATAAGTCTGTAGCGGGTTGTGGGTTTATAGGGGAATAGGGTGGGAAGTAATTTAATTATAATTAATTAAATATGTTAATTTATTTATTGATATTTATTTAGAATTAATTGTTAATTACTTATTAATTGGTAATTAATTAAAATATAATTGGTAATTAATTATAATTGATTAATTGATAAATATTTTAATTTTAGTAATTTATTTTCTGTAGCGGGTTGTGGGTTTATAGGGGAATAGGGTGGGAAGTAATTTAATTATAATTAATTAAATATGTTAATTTATTTATTGATATTTATTTAGAATTAATTGTTAATGAATTATTAATTGGTAATTAATTAAAATATAATTGGTAATTAATTATAATTGATTAATTGATAAATATTTTAATTTTAGTAATTTATTTTCTGTAGCGGGTTGTGGGTTTATAGGGGAATAGGGTGGGAAGTAATTTAATTATAATTAATTAAATATGTTAATTTATTTATTGATATTTATTTAGAATTAATTGTTAATTAATTATTAATTGGTAATTAATTAAAATATAATTGGTAATTAATTATAATTGATTAATTGATAAATATTTTATTTGAGAAATTTATTTTCTGTAGCGGGTTGTGGGTTTATAGGGGAATAGGGTGGGAAGTAATTTAATTATAATTAAATAAATATGTCATTTAAATTATTGGTATTTATTTAGAATTAATTGTTATTTAATTTTTAATAGGTAATTAATTAAAATATAATTGGTAATTAAAATAAATTTATTGATTTTGAAATTGTAAATTAATTTATTGTTAATAGGTAATTAATTAGTATGAGTAGGCAATTTTTATAATTAAATAATTTTATTTTGTATTTATAAATAAATATTTAATATTTTTTATACACAAGTAAAATATTTTATTTATTTGTAATTGGTATTACTATTTATGTTATTTATATCTATTTGTGAAGTATTTACTTTCCCTATTATTGCACTCTCTGAAGTTGGAATAGTAATTTTAACCCCTACGCTATACAACACTTTCCCTACTGTTGCACCCACTAGAGTGGGTATGCAACGTTTACAACGCAACTTTTACTATGCACTACCATTACAACGAAACTTTTACAACGCAAAAACTTTTACAACGCATACATTTACAAAGCATGTTTTTACAACGCAGATACCTTTACAACGCATACCATTACAACGTAAGTATTGCTAAGTATATCATTATTTTTAAAATGTTACATGTTTGGGTTTTTGGGTAAAGGGGTATTTTTAGGGTTCAGGGTCAGTTTTCAGTTTTTGGGCAAAGGGTTATTTTTAGGGTTCAGGGTCAGTTTTCAGTTTTTGGGTAAAGGGGTATTTTTAGAGTTCATGGTCAGTTTTCAGTTTTTGGGTAAAGGGGTATTTTTAGGGTTCAGGGTCAGTTTTCAGTTTTTGGGTAAAGGGGTATTTTTAGGGGTCAGGGTCAGTTTTCAGTTTTTGGGTAAAGGGGTATTTTTAGGGTTCTGGGTCAGTTTTCAGTTTTTGGGTAAAGGGGTATATTTAGGGTTCAGGGTCAGTTTTCATTTTTTGGGTAAAGGGGTATTTTTAGGGTTCAGGGTCAGTTTTCAGTTTCTGGGGTAAAGGGGTATATTTAGGGTTCAGGGTCAGTTTTCAGTTTTTGGGTAAAAGGGTATTTTTAGGGTTCAGGATCAGTTTTCAGTTTCTGGGGTAAAGGGGTATTTTTAGGGTTCAGGTTCAGTTTTCAGTTTTTGGGTAAAGGGGTATTTTTAGGGTTCAGGGTCAGTTTAGGGTTTTTGGGGTACAGGGGTACTTTGTAAAAATAAAGTAAAATTACATTAATTAAATACAATTAAATAAAATTAAATTATATTATAATATTTTAAATTAATTTATATTAAAAATAATATTATATACTTACCAATACTTATGTTGTAATGGTATACGTTGTAAAGGTATATGCGTTGTAAAATCTTGCGTTGTAAATGTATGAGTTGTAAAAGTTTTTGTGTTGTAAAAGTTTTGATGTAATGGTAGGTGTTGTAAAAGACATCCCTGGAGTGGGAATAGTAATTTTAACCCCTACGCTATCCAGCGCTTTCCCTACTGTTGCACCCACTGGAGTGGGAATATTAAATTTTACCTCTACGCTATCCAACACTTTTGCTAATGTTGAACTCACTATAGTTGTTACAATAAATTTTAACCATTTTCTATGCTACGCTAAAAATGTTATATATGTTTATTTAATAATATGTTTTTATATATATATATATATATATGTATTATTTTTGGTGATATAATTTTTTTAATTATAGAAATTATTTATTAAAATTAAATTTTTAAAATATTTATTTCTAAGTTTATATTAAATATATATATTACTATATTAGTTTTAACTTAATTTTAAGACATTTAAAAAAATCGATATTTTGACAGTCTATATTTTTGTAGGTCGATATTTTGGAGTCGATATTTTGGTACTTACCTGTTTGTAGATAGGGAGTCGATATTTTGTCACTCGATATTTTTCACTCGATATTTGTGTATCTCGATATTTGTGACGTCGATATTATGTCAGTGATCCATCTTGTGTGTTTTGCTGTTTGCCCTATGTGGGAAGGGTATGCCCAGACGTGGGTCCCGTGCTCACTACGCCACTGGAGTCAAGCTATCCTGGCTGATGAGAGCTGATAGCCAGAAACCGGTCCTAGGATGCTTGAGTCCGGTCCAGGGAAGACATGGCTTAGCAGTTCGGGCTGGACTGTTCCCATGAGGCACAGGGTCAAGACTGATTTGCATATGGCCATGTCTGAACTGTGGTGGCGTGGTGAGCAAAATAACGATGGATTAAACCCAGATCTGTGACTGGGGGTGAATGTTTTGCCATTGTGCAACATTCCGTCCATCATCTTGTGTGTTTTGCTGGTTTAAAGACTTCACAGGGATTCCTGGCCACAGTAATAGGTCTCCTACATTCCCAAGGAATAATAGTCTACACATACCCGGCTGACCTACTAATCAAGTCGCAATCTTGAGAGAAGTTGAAAGAAGACACAGCATTGATGGTACAAACTTTCCGGGAATTCGGATTTCTGATCAACCAACTGTAATCACTTCTTCAATCATTTCAGAGACTGGAGTATATTGGAGCAATCTTCGATACTGCCCAGGGCCGAGTACTCCGTCCTGAGACCAGACAAATCAAGTTTAGAAATCTGGTACAGAATTTGCTGGAAAAATTGGAAACTTTCGGCAAGAGGCTGATTGTTAATCCAAGGGAATAATGGTAAGGGGCACTCCTGGGGTTACCGATTTAGACAAAAAGCTGAGAGGACCAGTGCCTTACGTACTTTCTCTTTTTGTCATCCAGGCAGCAACATTGAGTATAGTGCATTGTGCTCATCTCCATCTAGGCCAGGTGGTTTGCCACATCTTGGCTCTCAAGAGTTACAAAGAGCTAATCCCTGTGTCTGCTTCAGTTTGTCAGGCCCTTCTTTGGTGGCTGACCCCTACATTCCTGGAGAGAGCGAGACTATCTTTATGCACCCAAATCCGAAGATTTAACAATGGACTCCAGCCGTCTGGGTTTGGGGACAGTGCTGGACAACCAGACATCACAGGGCCTCTGGAAACTGTCAATCAATTAAACTCATTGAATTGGAAGGGTTTAATGTTGGTTGGAAGGCTCTGCAGTTCTTTGCGATTCAGCTAAGAGGACAGTTGGTTGTAGTACGAATAGACAACCAGGTAGCAATGTCATACTTAAATTGACAATTTGGGATAGGCTCTACTTCACTCAATGAATCAATCAAGTGACATGTAAAGCACGATGATTGCCGGAGATTGCCGAGGTGGAGGGGCAGGGTGTTCCAGGTCTTTGCGAGGTAGGAGAAGGATCTTCCTCTGGCTGTGGTATTGCAGATATGTGGTACGGTGGCCAGGGCTAGTTGGGCAGTGCAGTGGTCTCTGGTGTGTGTGTGGAATGTGAGGGGTGGTTGAGGTACGCAGGTGCTGAGTCATGTAGGGCTTTGTAGGCTTGTGTTAGGCGCTTGAAGGTGTTTCTTTTGCTGACTGGGTGCCATTCACTGAATCAGTCATATGCTCTTGAGGGGCGAACAACCTACTAAGCATCAGAGCAATTCACTTCAGGGGGTTTTAATTCTGCAGGCCCACTATCTGAGCTGAATGCTTCCTTACTCCGAAACTTTGGGCTCAGTTCTCCAGTGTTGCAAGAAATCAGCAAAAGGCGGGGAATCCCTGTAGTAGATCTGTTCCCTTCTTATTCCAACTCCTAGTTACCTCTGTTTTTGCGTGGTTCAGGGAATAGTGGGCTTGGATGCCATGACAAGCCCTTAGGCTATTGGCTCCTGTATGCTTTTTCTCTGATAGTCTTAATTCCAAGGGTTCTAGTATGACTTCAGAGAGAACCAGCAAAGATGGCCCAGGTCCTTACATATCTGGGTTAGGCGACCATGGATTCCCCAGTTCCGACTAGTGGTAGGAGAATAGGAATGGATTCTCCCACTAGCACTATCAATCAGTCAATCAATCAGGAGTTTGTTAAAGCGCGACTACTCACCCGTAAGGGTCTCAAGGCGCTAGGGTTGGGGGGGGGTTTGGGGGGGGTGCAGGTTCCATTCCATCAAGGAGGGGGTCTGTCGAAGAGCCATGTTTTGAGGTTTCTTGTGAAGATGGGGAGCGATGTTGTCTGTCTGAGGTGGAGCGGAAGGGCGTTCCATGTCCTGTTGTACCGTCTTTGTACTTTACAGACTTTAACCCGATTAAGACTATTGGTTTGGAGCATGAGGGGGAGAGTCTCTAAGTGAGGGTCCTTTGCTCTCTTCAAGCAGCTAGAAGGGAGTCTACCAACAAGGCGTAGGAGCATCATGGGCTTCGTTTGATGTTTGGTGTAAAGCAAGATCTCTTTCGCCAGTTTCAGCATTCATTCATGATATATTTAAGTTCCTCCAGAAGGGTTTTGAAAGGGTGTTGGCAATCTCTACCCTAAGACTCCAGTGTTCCTCAATTAAAATATTATGATCTTACTGGAATTACCTATCAAGGTAGAGCGGATGGCCTCTAAATAATTTAAAGGAAATTAGATATTAAGACCTGGAATCCGATCTCCTTTCCCTACTTGGGACCTCCATCTAGTTCTTTCTCACCTACAGAGGCACCCTTATGAACCGTTAGAGGAGGTATCCAAAATGTTTCTTTCCCTAAAATAATTATTGGTTGCAATTACTACCATTAGGAGGTTAGGGGAAATAAATAATGTGGTCAGTTGTCACCCTTATTTAAGAGTTTTCGATGACAGGACCGCTTTGTATCCAACGTTTTTGCCTAAAGTCAGTTCCACCTTCCAAAGAGACCAGCAGATAATACTTCCCGCAATACAACACACCAAGAATATCACAGATCATTTGCTTCACCTCTTAGACTTAGTAAGAGCCCGTAGAATCTACCTCTCGAGAACCCCACAATTAGGAAATTCTGATAGACCAGTTGTTAATTTTGGCCCTGTAAATGGAGAAGGGAAGCAGTTATCTTCCACCTTAGCAAGATGGGTGAAGACTGCCATTTCTCTACTTATTAGGCAGAAGGCAAAGGTGTACCGTGTGAAGTACAGCCCCATTCTACGAGGGATATGGTGGCCACATGTGCCGAGTGGGCAGGGGTCTCCTTCTGGGATGTAACTAGTACCTTGTCTTCAATTTTTGTATCATATTACAAACAAGAAAGCACCCCCATTTGCAAGGCAAGTGTGCAGTTCCACGGATAAACTAAGAAGTGCACCAGAATTACCAATTGTTAGTGACACCTTGGCCACAATGGAAACAGCACAAGGTAAAATGACCTTAAAATTGAACAACAGAGGACAATGACGATGGTCGCTACAAAAGACACTGAGAATTAATCTCAAGCAACATGAAGATCTGGAGCGGAGCAGACACTACTTTCACAGGATCTAATGCAACACCCCTCAGAGCACTACTCTGTGCACGTCTGCATTGATGCTATTTGGGAGGCAATTCAGAGACATCATTCCCCAGATTCGAATTGTGTGCATGACAGCCAACACAGCCAGAGATGAAGCCCAGTGCACAATGACAGAAAACAAACCCCAAGTAGCAAATTTAGAGTGCCATTTGTGCACGGCCCCTTGAGTGTATCACAGCAGTGAACGGCCCCATGATTTTATTGCTGCTGGAAATATTGAGCAGGATGTTAGGAGACGTTTACCAGACACCACTAAGCTGGAGCAAGCAAATGGATGTGAGAAATTAGGAAAAATTGCTTGCCTGCTTAACAGATTTGCCCTACCCTCAGTCATTCTACAACTCCAAATGGACAAGGAGAACCTGTTTAAGGGCGGACGGTCAGAGCCTTCCTGGCCGCGTCGTAATGGGCCGCTCGGTTTACTTTCCGACCACCGCATTATGATATTGGCAGTCAGAAAGTAAACTGGTGGGTCATTTTGGCTGGCTTATGATGGGCTCATGGAGCCCGTCCGCCAGTCTGAGCTGGCTCGTTATCCCAAAGGGCGGGCCTTTCCGCCCTTGGGATTACAATGCACAGTTTCCGACATGGTTTCTATGCCGGCCTGTCTGACATTGAAACCATGTCAGAAAGTGTGTTTGGAGGCCCCCAGCAGGGCCCTGTTGTGATTGCAGCCTTCGGTTGGGGGAAGAGGGGGCACCTATGGTGCCTCCTTATTGATCCTTGCACCTTGTCGTCCCCCTTGAGGGTGCAAGGATGAACAACACCTCCCATATCTCAATGAGAGCTTGTGTTACGGTTTGCGGCCGTAACACAAGCTCCCATTGAGAAATGGGAGTATGGGACCAAACACTGTTCAGTCGCATTGTAATTGGCTGGTCGGGACCGGAGGTCGGTCGGTCCAAGGATCAAGTCGATGTCCGCTCAACATCGTAATCAGGCCCAAAGTGTCTAAGTGTCTGAGAAAGCAATATCATGTGTGCCCTGCTTCAGCTGGGCCCCAGCTGATCACATCTCATAGACTGAGACCATGTGTGTTAGGAAGTCTGCAAATGGGGGTCAAATTAACAGAGGTTGAGCCACAATCAGTATTGTGTTTAGATACCTTTGTTGTCCAAGTTGGGGAAGGGAAGTACTGTTCTACCCAGCACCTGCACACCCATGTCACATGACACCATGCAACCATTGGCCAGGCCAAGCCAGGGGTAAGTTGTAAAAAGAGACCAAGACCTTGTTGCCTTCATTCCCGAAGTAAAAGACCCACAATTGATGGACGGAATGTAGAAAAAATCAGAACATTCACCCCCAGTCAAGAGATCTGGGTTAAATCCATCATTCTTTTGCTCAACATGCCACCCCAGTTTAGACCTGGCCATATGCAAATCAGTCTTGACCCTGTGTCTCATGGGAACTGTGCCACTGTATTCAAGCTAGCCTGGCTGAAGAAGGGTGACATACCCTGAAACCAGTCCCAGGATGCTTGTTTCCGGTCCATGGAGGGCCTGACCTGGCCTGGCCTTGCAGTTTGGTCTGGAGTGCTCCCGTGGGGCACAGTGTCAATACCGATTTGCATATGGCTGGGTCCAAACTGGGGTGGCGTAGGGGGCAAAAGAACAATGGGTTTAACCCAGATCTTTTGACTGGGGAAGAATGTTTGCATTGTCAGCATTCCGTCTATCATTTGTTTGCTGTGTCGCTTTTCATTCCCGAAGTGGCACCAGTGTGTGTGTGAGTCCATTACTCATTACTGTACTGTACCATTTGCCACCTCACTATAATGAAGGTCTTTCACTTCCAAGTCAGTCATTCTCTCCGGCCTTTGTTAAATGGCAGAGCTTGGAGTTAATGAAGGGAACGAACTGAAAGTCTTGAATAGCCTCACTGAACGCTCTTTATGTTGAGTAACATCGATAGACTATATCATTTCAACTGACTGTGCCTTTTTACAGAGTGCTAAACTATGCTTCTCCCCCACAGAATGCATGTCAAGATCTGATGCAACGTCTTGAGCCCATCATGACTCAGAACCCGAATGGAACCTGGGAGGAATGGGTAAGAGTCTCTTAAATGCTTCAAGTGTCATAAAAACTAAAGGTACATGAAGGCATTTGCCAAACTCTCGAGCTGTTTTTTTAAACTCTGTCGCACCACGTGCATCTCTCCTACACAACTTCTGAGACCGGAGCAGCAGCATTGTGTTCACACATAAAGTAGTCATCAAGTTCTGCAGTGGATGCTAACGATTAGTGAAAATCCTATTGCAGAAGCCTCCACTTTGAAGATGTTTCATCCTGTTTCTTCCTCAGTCTACTTCTTCAGCAATACAAATTACTGAAGTGGAACCTTTCCCTCATGTTCAAGGGGGTACTTGAGAGTTGTCACAAGAGCTCTCCAATTACAATCAATAATGAGTATCCTGTAAGTGTAGAAGTGGAAAATATCTGTAGGGATAAATGACTGCTCTGAGACACATGGATGCTCAAAGTTTGATGTCCAGTCAGGAGCAAATGGTGATAGATCCTCATCAATGTTGTCTCACACATAGATCTACAGGTACCCACTCCCCTGGCCCTAGATTTTCAGCTGTCAGTACTGTCCAGCCTACAGCTTTACCACTCTTAGTTCAGTGTCTCTAGGGTATCTGCTGTTGGTTGGACGCTGTGAAACCGCAGTGTGAGGTAACTAATGGGGATTCACGGCAGCATCCATCTGGAGAGGGGGCTCTAAAGTTTCAGTTAGACTACTTTCTCGGAGATGCACAAAACCATGGAGAGAGGTGGGTCACCAGAGCGGCGGCCTACCCTTAAACTGCAGAGACCTCTATTATGCCTGGATCTAAAAGGTCCCCAAATTTAGAAATACATGTTATTGTCCTATTAGGGTTCTCCTTTGGTCTCTCCTCCAGTTCTTCTGCCCACTGACAATGCATGCCCCTGAGAAAAGTCCAAAAAGAGGATCAGGACTACCAATCATGCATGAACTGGGATGCCTAGAGCCTGAAAGGGAGATTAGGGAACTGTTGAGTTTACAGTGGCTGCAAGAGTAGGGTTTGCGAGAGCACTATTGCAACTACATGTGAACAAGAGTGGAAAGCCATGGGAGTGTCATGTCAGCTGTTTGAAAATGGAGAGCAGGGCTGGGCAAGCTTCGGTGTTCAAATGAAAGTCCCCCTTGACTCCTGAGAGTTCCAGGTGTATTGTGTGTGATACCCCAAAGGGCTTGAGTCCCTTTTGCTATTATGTTTCTACAGTGTCTCTCTTTCGACATATAATTCATAACATATGACTTACTTGGTATCCTATTTACTACACTAGGGGAAACTTCCTGTTCCTCCTGCCTATTTCCTCTACCTCTCTTTTCCTGCAGCCTTCTCTTGTTATCCCATAGCCACTATAACTTCTTTTCCCACCCACGCCTGTCTCTCTGTCAGCCCTTCTGCACCCCACCTATCCATTTTCCTGCTTCCTCCACATTTATGTCACCTTGCTCACTCATAAAGGGTAAGTTTTTTTCATGGCGTTGTCTAACTTTATGTCTCACTGGCTCACTCACCTGTTACCCATTTTGCAACCAGATTGAGAGACTTAACCTGGCCCATGCATTAGTCCCTAATGTCCTGTCTCCCAGCCCTTGCAGGGCCCCCCTCTGAGCACCAGCAGTTGTCTCTTCCTTTTTGCCATTGTGAGTACCAAATACTACCAGCATCTAAAATACAGGACAAAGTGGACTTCCCTAAAATGGATAAACCAAAAAGGACAACAATTCCAAGAGTCCATGCGGTTTAACCACCATATGGCCCAACGCATGGGCAACCATATTCTAACCTTGCTCTTTGCCTACAGTTTCTGATTTTGAAAGCCCATGAAAAAGGTATAGTACACATCATTAGTGACCCATAACTGGTCTGCTTGGCAATGGTCTATCTCAATGGCTCTTAACCTGTTGACCAGGGACCCCTGGGGGTCCACAAAGCCTACTCAGTGACTCTGTGACTGCTTAGAAAATTAAGTAGTAATAACAGATTAATACATTGTATATAAATAAAGAAGCAAAATGTAAAATTGGAAATTTTAGAGTTCTGTAAATGTGAAGGAATTCAGAATTAGAGGCTACAAATATGGTAGTATCTTCAGATTGATTTGTGGTAGAAGTGTATGTGCATCAAACAGAATATAGTATGGATGATTTTGTATTTATATTGTGTGTTTGAAGAATGCTCCTTTTTGTATTTTTGTGTATTCTTTTGCGGTTCGAATCTTTGAAAATGCTTAGGCTGGAGTCCCCAGCTCCTAGTAATGACTCAGTGGGGGTCTCCAGTTTTCAATAATGATTCAGTGGGAGTTCTGTTGATGATTAAGTGGGGATCCACAGAAGTCAAACGGTTAAGGACCACTGTCTGTCTTACAAAATTCCTATTTAATGGTATCTGAAGACCATGTCCAATAGAGAAAGATCACATTAGCTTATGACCTTTGAGAATGCCCTAAGAAGTAATTTAAGTTGATGTGTATGGTAAAAACACATCTATTTTCATTTACAGCCATCAACACTGAAAGGAACCATGGTCCTCATTACCAAAGGTTTTTTATTTGCAAACAATCTGTTTCGGCCCACAGGCCCCTGTCTACTCTTAAAAGTTTGTGAAATGGTTAGTTTTTATATGCATCCCATTGTCCTTTCAGGAACATGGGTTGCCTTAAAGAAAAAAAAACTATTTATTTAAAAGCGATGACAGACATTGGGGTCTGCCGAACCCAGGCTCCATCCCTGTGACGGAAGTGAATAGTAGCGAGCAGCAACTTGTGACTTACGTCATTAACTTTCAAGAGATAGGCCAAATTGTGATCCTCTATGATTCAGTATTTTCCCTATTAGTACATAGATTGGTTCAAAAAATATCAATAAATATATTGTGGCCACTTTTACGAAATGCATTCTTAATACATGGTGCCCCATGTTGCTAAACTTCAAAATAATATAAAACTATTCTTATCCAGTCTACACCACAATCAAGGTTGTTACTGAAGAAATATGCGTTCATTTCTATTGTTTCTTAGTAAATGGCTTTGTTTACCTCAAAGAAGTAATCAGCATTAACCAATGGCCACTTTCCATACTGAGACACTTTTATTTTTGATGCTCTTGCTGTGCTCATGGAGGTTTGAAAGTGCTACCGTACATTTATTAGTTTGTCTTCCTTATTAAGACCTTTTGCACAGCGGCCACACTAAGGGGTACATTACAATCGCGGATGGACTTGCGTCCGTCCGCGAGCCCTGAGTAGGAGGGAACGTCCGCATGTGCTGCGGCCTTCCCTCCTGTGCAATTAGGATGCGACCGCCACCCTGGCGGTCCCATCCTCTATTTTTAACATTGCGGCGGGTGCAGCTTCAAGCAGCACCCGCCGCAATGTTAAAAATGCATGCACGGCATTTGCGTGCACAAAGCAGCAGGCACCGCGCGGTACCCCCCATGTGCACCCCCGCCCCCCCTTCACCCAGGGGGCCGCAACGGGCCCCGAAGTGAAGCTCCGTTTGATTTTCCACTGCGGAAAAGCTGCTGTGGAAAAGCATACTTTGTACTCCATCCTAATATGGATGGCGGTGTCTGATAGATACCACCAGCCATGTTAATGTTTTTCCGCCGCGGTCGGAAGGCGACCGTGGCGGAAAAGCGGAGGACAGATTGTAAAACCCACCAGCCATCCTAATTTGGCGGTTGGTCTTTCAAGCCTCTGCGGCGGATTTCCCAAATCCTCCGGGCCGGCGGTGGCATCCGCCGGCCCGGTGGATGCGGGAAATCCACCATCGTAATAGGCCCCTAGATATTTTCCGCCGCGGTTGTAAGCCGACCTCGGCGGAAAAGCGGCGGACTGAAACCAAGACCCACCAGCCATCCTAATTTGGCGGTGGGTCTTTGGTGGGTCCGCAGCGGATTTTCCACATCCTCCGTGCCGGCGGTGGCTTCCGCCGGCCCGGAGGATGCGGAAAATCCGCGATCCTAATCGACCCCTAAGTGCCACGTTGAACAACATTTGCATTTCTGAGGGCATAGGCACTGTAAAAACCTTTATGTGGGAGTTCTAACATTGATCAATGATAACCTAAACTCCATGCTGTTCAACATTCTTAATGCCCTAGGTTCCTTCTATGTCCCTTTTTTCTTCTTTTGTGTCAGACATGACACTTATGCACAGTGCGGATGATCTCCCATAGCCTGCTGCCTCTGCACCTACAGAACATTCCAAGCCCTGGCAGTAAAACTGCATAAGTCAATAATCTTATTTCATGTCTCAAGGGTCCCCAGGCACCAGTGACTTTTTCTGTTTCTCAAAGTGCACAATTCTTTTTGGGTTATAGGAATGGTTAGGGCTGCCTCACCTGTTGTGTAAGATTGAAGACTAATCTGTAATGGAAAACCTGGAGCAGAGCTTGCATCCTGGGTTCTATTGTGACCAGTCGCCTTGTAGAAGGAGATCTATTTAACCAGGATGGGTTCCAAGTGATTCTTCAGTTTGGGCTAGGGAAATCTTGGGTTTACACTGACTATCAGTATGTGTATTCTCCCTGTATCCAAGGTAAACAACCCATGCATTGAATTTGATCATAGCTTAAACATTTGATAACAGATCACTAATGTTACTTATCTATGCTGTTACTACCCTGGTTATTTAATAGGTTGTACTAACTTCTGTTAATTCAGGACCTTAAAACTTCTCTTCACGTCTTGATATAGATATGTTTGAGCTATGATGAGGCCATATATGTAGAGCTTCCATGTGGATTTGTAACACCACTCCAGCTTTTACAGAACCCAGCTACACCAAAGCTGAAGCATGTTAACAGCTTTAATAAAAGCACCTCTACCCTCATCTGCACTGACTTGTAGCGAGGGTCCCCAGCTGCCTTGGCCTGTGCTCTCTGCAGAGTATACGATCTCAGTTTTTGAAGGTTCAGTTCACTTCCAGAGAGAACAATTACTAATCAGATTAATCCCTAGAACAGCACCTTCTCCCTTTAACACAAAAGTATTGTTGATGCAGGGTGGTTTGGACCTCCCCTGTTTTGTGCCAAGAGTATGTGACGTCACGTGCACCTCAGAATTCCAGCAATTGGAAAGGTTGTGCAATGGTATTTCCTTTCTTGTTGTTATTATGAATTTTACTATTACATAAAAGTAGACACGTTTTATATATGTTCATATAAAGTTTGATGCTTCCTTAAGGGAGATTACTTTTTTATTGGAAAAAGTAATTTGACTGTCAAACTTTCTTTCATCTGTCATTTATGTAACATATTTATGTATTTGTCGGACATCTCTCATTTTTGTCTATTTTTCACATTCATCAATCAATAAATTTTACCTGTCCATCCGTCTATGCCAGTCAACGTGCGTGTGTGTCTCCAGCTAACAAACAATTTATATATATATATTTTACAATGCAACATATGGCTATCTCTTTCAATATATTTGTCATTGTCTCCTTTATGTCGAACTTGCCTTCTCTGTTTCTCTGGAAGAGGACGAAAATCAATATTCATTTACATTTGGAACAAATCTTAGCTTTCACAAACTATTATGACCCAGTCAGAAGACAATCAAAGCATTTGAGTCAGAAATCAAATTTAACAGGGTACACTTTTTAACCTCCCCAATTGTATAATATGAGTGCACAATTGAGTGATGAAGGCTCTGTTAATAGTGATTAAGTTGTCAGATGTGGAACAAGAAAACACAAGTTGTAGTCCTAGCATCCCAACTTGGTCAAAACTGGTGGTATCTCACTTCTCACTCTGCTTCAGTTCCAATTTTCGAAAAATGTGAAGTGCTTAGAAACAGGCTAAAACACCAGCAGTAAGCATCTGATACAGCGACACGTCTACCAAATATTTTCTTCTCCTTATAACAATCTATGGATCACCAGGCCCATGTCATCATCAACCCTCAAACTCACAATAGTCTCAATTGATACCACAAAGTCTCAGATTACCACAAACTATAGCCCTCCAATTGATCTTTTTGTTCAGCTGACAGGGACTAGAATACTTGGAAAAAGTGAACAATTATTCTATGAGGACCTGAAATAAAATAATTGTTACCTCTAACCTAATTCAAAACCTTTCTTAGCCAAAAATCCTTGTATTGCATAGACAGGTCAAGAAAATGTATTTCAAATCAGATTTAATGACAAAGTATTATTACAAGTAGCCTCAGAACACAGTACAGATCATTATTAGACAGCTGAAATTTTGTCTGTGGAGAGAAACAGGGTAAATTTGAGGTTCAGTCATTAATCATACAAACCAAAGCAAAGATGATCACTTCAAGTTCTTCATCAGTTAGATTCGGTCAGGTCTGTACTTCAGCACCACATGACACAGTAGGAGTCAGCTAACCTCTCAGCCGAAAGGTTACTTCGGTGCGCAACTTTA
This sequence comes from Lissotriton helveticus, assembly GCF_964261635.1. Lineage (NCBI taxonomy): Eukaryota > Metazoa > Chordata > Amphibia > Caudata > Salamandridae > Lissotriton > Lissotriton helveticus. The sequence continues at coordinate 404,396,617 of NC_136061.1, forward strand.
CCAGCTGGCAAAGTATAGGATTCGAGGTCGCACTTAGATATAGTTTAGTTCATTAAAGTTTATTCCACCCAGTGTGGATGGAAAGGGGCAAAGAAAAGATAACAGGGATTAAAAGTCTATCCGCCAGCATGCCAGGCAGGGAAGGAAATGACAGCCAGTCCACCTCAAAATGTTCCAGGTTTACACCCCTTAACATATCAATTCCATCAGTCCGTGGGGTTCTCATTGGTCAATCATAGTGGGCTGTTGTGGGGTGATCGGTGAATCACACAAATCCGGAAGAATTAAGTATTCCTTTTTGCAAATTTCATTAAGATTCATTAACTTTAATTTTAATCTCATTTCGTCACTTCCAAGAAAGTGGGTGGAACATATACTTTGCTCACAGTCCGTCTGTTCCCAGGGTTTGCAACAATATTGTTTCAATTCTATTGAGTATGCTTCTTAGCAAGAAAAGTGTCCATTGCTAGCTAATACAGAAATGAAAATTCACAGAAAGTTCTCATAGGGCTTAGGTGACTGCCTCACAGGATTTTACATTAACATAGGAAAAGAAAAGCTTTTGAGACATACATGAAAAAATTTCTGAATCACTACCGTTTAATATTATTATAAATCACATATTCATAAATGCATTTTGGCTTTCTCTATTATTTCAGTTATAGTTTTCATCAGGAACTACATATCAATGTTAGGTCCTACAAAAAATTTCTTTATAGGCATTATTTGCACGCAGTGGCGGCCAGGATGCACACTGATGGGGGGCAGGCACAGGGGGGTGTGGGGATGTCCTGCAGGGTGGTTGTGGGGGTTTTGATCGCGAGAGGGAGGTTCACAAAAAAAAAATTACCTTTCTGCCGGATCTTGGGTCTCACGTCTCTGGTCCCGCTTCTGCTTTGCTGTCTGAAGTCCTCCTTCAGGAACCAGAAGCAGGCAGCCAGGCTCCCTCCACTAAGCCAAAGTGATTGGTCTGAGTGCCGTGACATGGCGCTCAACCAGGTACTGTGGGGGTGGGCATGTTCTCCATGCAGTCTATAATGCAGCCCGCGTGGAGAATGGGAAAGTGCGCATGACTGGTTTGAGCGGCCCAAGAGGGCCGACCAAACAGTCATTTGCCACTTAGGAGTGGGCAAACCACTCCTCCCCTGCTGTGCTCCATGAGCAGGGAAGCCCCGCCCGCCAAGGAAACATAAAATGATAATTTACAGTTATTATAATTTTATATTTCCTTTCCTTCCACTGCTCGAAAGCAGTGGGGCGACGCTCCTCCGCCATAGCCTCTTGTTTGCACGTTAACACTTTCAAGCAAATTATTAACATGTCACTGTCAAATACATGTATTATCGTATAAATGTTACAAAAGCTCATGTTTGCACTATGTCAGTTCTTTCTAAATAAGCAATTTTGCATTTCAAGACGCTCATTATGCATGTATATATTTCATGTTTGATGCATATTTGAATGTTATTATCACAAAGTTCACTATGTTAACAGTATTTTATTTTCTCACAACACGTAAATGCGTTTATGTGTAGTTCTCATTGTGTCTCTCTTGGTTTACATTTCCGTATCATCATTTTAGAACACTCTGCAAGATTTTACGATGCAGCTTGTAATCTCACATTTTTCAATGTAGCAGGTTAACATGTCTTCATCAAGAAATATTTGTCGTAATGATCTTTTACTTGTGAGAATAGGTAAAGGTAGACGTCAGATAACACCCAGGCTCCATCACATCTTAGAGATGGAAGCATCCTCTACTGAACTTGATATCTACCCAGCGCCGGGAAGGGACACAGCCAGCACCTGGTCTGATTTTATGAGTATCTGACTGTCTTAATTGCCACTAGTTAAGAATGCATTACTCTTCAAAAGTTAACAACATTATATGTTGTTTGAGTGTAAAGATATGATTTCATTTGTATTGAGTTAGACAGTAGCTCACAACATAATTTAGTGGAAATCCCACAGCAGATTTAGTAGGCAGTAGTACTGAAATCCCAGGGTGATTAGGGATAATATAATTAAGGGATAATGGACAGGAGTTAGAGCAGCAGCAACATCAGAGACACGAAAAAATCCCAATGCTATTAAACAGCCATAAACAAAAACTTGAGGAAAATGACAAAGACCACAAGGAAAAAGGACCTAAGGCCATAGAGAGATAAATACACTAGAACTACTCCTACATCGTTATAGACACACTTGAAAACAAGGGAACACAAGGTCAAATTATCAAATGGTGTCACTGCACACAAAGGTCTAATCAAAACCCCCCATCCTAAAGGACAACAGTTGCATATGGACTGTAAAGTAGGAAGGGAGTGAACACTCTCCACTTTACTACCTCCCAGATCTCACATCCAAAAAACCCTCCCATGATGAACCACTGATATACATTACCACAACCTCCCCTCGCTCTAGTGCACCCAGGTCTACTGGGCAATGGCAACAAAATAAGCATCTCACATGTCAAATGAACCCTGCTCAGCAGCTTTAATCAGCATTCTAACCCCTGACGTCATTAAAGTGTTAAACATCTCCCGCCATCAAGGTGAAGATCCAAGTTCGCTAAAGGGTGCAAAACACCCCTATTGATAATGACATTGCATAAGATGATCGAGAAATGGTTAACTAATACTCTATATTCAGTCTTCCTTTTCATGTTAAGATCTTGAAAGACGAGATTATAAACCACGGCTAAATGTCGTAGGCAATCGTTACATCCTTCACTACTGCCAATTAGGGTTCTTTCAGATCATATCTCTATCAGGTAGGAGTCCTCATTCTGCTTGACATATTGACTGCTTCTAAGTCAGCCACAGGAAGATACTAGAATGTCTGGAAAATGAGGCAGGGTCACGTGGCCAGCCCTCCCATGTGTCTGGTCATTTCTGCCAGAACAGAGTGAGCAGGTGGCGATGAGCACCTCCACCTCAGCCGTCATGGGTATTTCATGTAGGCTCCCACAAGGCTCACCTGTGTCGCCGCTTCTAAGCGCACACCAACGATACGCAAATCCACATCCATCGGTCCATCAAGATCCCCATGTATTTAAAGCTCACCTACTTCTGAACTTAGGAAAACTGCTTGTTTCTGAATTGATCTAATTGGAGAAGTCTTTGGCAAGTACACTACTTAAAAATAGAGTTGGCAAAGTCAGATTTCGCATTTATAGAATAAATATAACACTGACTAAAGCAGTGTTTTGAAATTTGTGAAAGCGTAGTGATACAAAGCAATGCTAATTTTTTAAATAATATTCTGTGGGATGCTTCTGCATCAGAGACACCTTTACCGAAGGAAAACAAAAAGTATTCAAAGATCTAAAACAAAAGTACGAGCTAGAAGAGGGTGAATGTTTTAGATACACACAAGTGAGGCATTGGGTACTACGACAAGAGGTGAGACAGGGAGCGGACAGAGCCCTCAAAGGGATGAAAAATGCATTAGAGTACAGGATGACATAACTAATGCTTCAGTTCAGTTCAAGCAAGCTTTATTCGACAATTGTCATAAAAGCATAACATCCGCATAAAAATGTAGGTTAAAACAAATAAATAAGGTTTTAAAAAAATAGCAAATTCTATCCCTTTAAAAAATTTAGGAGATATAATACTAATATATTTACATAATGAATTATTTAACATTACATCATAAGGGATTTGGTAATCACCAGGGGAAAAGTTAATCTATTAACAAATTACTTCTGATGGTCCATGCCCACCCCAAAAATGTTGCCACTGCCACATATACAGTCATATTTGTACAGGTACATATTATTCTAACTGCAGCCAGGCCTCTGTCCGTGCCCAGCAACCTGCACATTGGGCGTAGCAATGTTCGTCGTGGGGCTGCATACGCTGGGCATTCAAATAATAAGTGACCAACAGTCTCAGAAAGCGCCGGGCATGCTGGACAGCCGGCTTTGTCCCCCCTAGACCACTTACTAGTAAAAGCCCTAACCGGTAAGCTACCAATTCTCAATTGGAAATAAAGTTTACGATCTAAAGGTTTTGAGATAACATCCCAGAAGTCTTCCAGGAGCGGTCCATCCTTAAAGCCCATAAACGTACCGGTCAGCGAACAAGGAGCTGTGGTCTTAAAGATCTTGATAGCCACAAACTTCCAGTACTGGTCCTTTAAAGACTTCTTGGGTGGGAACCTTGCATTTGTTGGGTCTTCCCACAAATCTCTTAAACCCAGATCAATCAGAACACCCCTGATGTGTACTAACCACTTGATTCCATGAGAATTACCACGTCTGATTATATCTCGCAGACCCCTTCTGTACGTCTCTAATTCTGGGGTAGTCCAGAGCCACCTCCAATATAAAATTGGACGCAAAGAGGCAATACGGGCTATTGGGGACAAACCCAGGTCATAGAGAAGGGGATTCAGGGGGGTACTCTGGGGTAGTTTTATCAAATTCCTAAGAAATACATTTTCTGAAGCTGTCATCGCCCGTAAGTTCTCAGGTCCCCAAACCTCTACCCCGTATAAAGTGGAACTAACCACTTTTCCATTGTAAACCGCTAATACGGGAGCTATTGGTTTAGTGAGGGACCTAGAATGTTCCAGACTCAGGGCACCAGAGAGTTGGCGATGTTTCAGAGTAGCCAGCTCAATCTGTTGTTTCCATTTCAAGTCATGCTGGATGCAGACGCCCAGATAGGTGAAATCCTGGACCCTTTCTAGGGGACGGCTGTTCATAGTCATAGTAACCTTATAGGATTTTGGGGCATTAAAAGTCATAAACTAGTATTTTGCTACATTGACTTCCAAACCCCGTGCGGAGCAGAAATCTTCAAAAAGCACCAAGGCTTTCTGCAACCCGCTCGGGGTTTTTGCTACTAAAAGACAATCATCAGCAAACATTTTGCTCCAGCTAGGATAGGGGCATCAATGTTGGAATCAATTAGCATTTTGGCCACATCATTAATGTACAACGAAAATAACGTTGGCACCAGGACACAGCCCTGGCGGACTCCAGATTCCACTGGGAACTGGGGTGTAACACTGCCAGGACCGCCCCACCTAATCTGTGCGTAGTTTTGTTCACTAATGCAATTTGTAGCCTCTCCAGAACACTATAGAAGACCCAACCAGGCCGCAAAGTCACTTTTTAGAAAGCTTTCTAGAAAGAGTTGTGGATTGAACTGGATAAGGAGCAACGGCTGGGAATCCTCAAGAAACACAAAATAAGTCGCAAAAAGAAACACTGTTTAAAATGCTATACAGGTGGCACCTTACAATACCACGATTACAAATAACACTCCCCACAAAATCAGGTGAATGTTGAACAGGATGCGGAAATTAGGCAACCATTAATCACATGAGGCCTGCTCCAAGATCCAGAGTTTCAGGGAGGACATTTTGGAGATGGTTACGAAGGTCACAGGGAGTTAGATAACAAAGTACCCTGAGGTCATTTGAAGACATATGCCTCCTTGCTAACCTAAGATACGGAGTGTCTGTCTAGAAATGCAACACTGATGTTCTGTGGAAAATTAATAAAATTGAGCGAAACATAAACTATTCTCTTTTGAATAGAAATGTTTTTGAATTCTTTGTCTTGCTTACTCTCAAAGGCAGTTTATTTTCATCACATAACTCATCTTTATTTTTCGCAGGTGAAGAAAGCTTTCGACGAATGTATCAGTCTCTCTGCTACTGGATTCTTTAGGTAAAAAATATCTTTTATCTCTTGTTTTTGGGTGACTTGGAAATTGTTGCAGTCTTTAAAAATGGCAACCGTTCTCTCAGTTCTTTCTTGAAGATTTGTTTTGTTTCTAGTTTTTCGTATGCAGTATTTTGTTGGTGTGGGTCTAGTTTTGCCTTTAAGATCACTTTTTTTAGTTTTGACATATTAGCTCTTAGGAGCCACTAGCAGAAAACTGTTGCATTGTAATTTGTAGCTATATAAGTGGTGCTTAGCACAGGAATTGCAAGAAGACTCCATCTGCTGCTTCCCCGCAGAGTGTGATTCCATTGCTGTGCAGTATGCAACATGAACATTGCTGTAAGCATGATGTACTGTTCATGAACTATGCAAACCAATGCTAAAGAAGAAATAAAAAGCTTGCATTGACATTCTTGAATTGTAACAAGAGGTTCCTTACTTAACTGAATGGCATACAACAGTTATACACAGGACCAGCTTTAGCATTGGTGGTTCCCAGTGCGACAATCTTTGTTGGCGCCCCCTTCCACGACCTCATTCCTCAGGGATTCCCTCACTACCACCCTCTAATGGTGCCCTTCATCTCTCCTTAGCCCTCTCTCGCATTGATTTATTTTATAGTGCTACTTATCCTAATGTAGACTGTCAGAGGGCTTTAAATCACAAACATATTATGCAGATGCAATGAGTCACACAAGTGTGTAAATCAATGTACAGGATATGCTATTTAAGACTTCGAGGACTGCAAGGTGTAGGAACCAAAGATCATCCATACTGGTAGGCATTACATGTTAAAACTGCTTAGTCTGGAGAAACGAAGGGACAGATTTACTAAGTTTTTATGATGTACAGTAACCAAAGTTGCGACACTGCCTTGCATGAAAAGCAGAGAGCACAACAGCACATTATCTACAAGACATGGTGCGTTGCTCTCTCCTCTAGTGCTTTGAAACCCAGTCAAGCATAGGGTTTATACTGGAAGAGGACCATTCCAGCATATGTTCTTGCTTTGACAAAGTTTCACACTTTATCACCTTACAAGTGTGTTGCACTGTACAGTGCACATATAAAGTTGGAAAGGTTTGTCGAAAATACATCTTTTTGACAACTTTACTCCTGCTTCGAGGAGGCATACTTTTTGGTTGCAAATCCCTTTCTACTAAAGTTAGTAGATATGAATTTTCTCCAAAATCCTTTGGTGGGTGCATGCAATTGTCCATGACACAAAGACTGGCACAGCCACAGTGCTACTTTGTGTTACTTTAGGACCACTTTCCAACACACTTTCTGATTTGCATTGGAAGGAAAAACCTAAAACAAAACTTTGTGCCAGGTTTGTGTCACTTTTGTGTCGCAAACTAGGCACAAAGTGTTAGTAAATCCACCCCATACATTTAAAAATGATTTGAAACATACTACAATGATTGGGGAGGTCATTGTAACACAATTGTATTACTGCCCAAAGGAACCCTTTTTAGCAATCTTACAATAATGAAAGATTGAGGAGAAATACAATAAGGCCCTAAACCTTTGTCTTGCAATTTGCATGCAGCGCTTTGATGGCCATTGTGCTTATTAGAAGGCTTGTAACTGCAGATAATAGAATAATCTGTGGCAAAATCAGTAATCCACTGAACTATCCACACAAAATACAAATATGTGGTCTGCATGTTATATGCTCTGCTTTGAAGCGGGAACATTAACCTCTATGCTACTTTAACATGAGTCAAAACTGTGACCAGACAAATCCCAGATTACTCCACTAATTGCATTAACCAACAAAGTTATCATGCATATTTTTTTTATTATCCCCTGAAAAACGTTGGCCACACAACGACATCTGCACGGTGCTCCTATCTGGCCTGAACAGGCATAGGTCTTTTGAATTATATAATAGAGCAATAATCAGGGTGTGGACCCTGGCGTCACTGCACCTGATGCAACAATGGAAGCTACACCCCTGAGTTCAGTTTAGTTAGCAGGGGTAGAAGTGCATAAAAAGAGATTTGGGAACCAGGATCTCCACATTTTTCAGATATAAATGCTTGCCAATTGTTCACTTTTTAGGATTCTGCAAGGCCCCAACATGGTACTTATATGGAACTGTATATGTACTTTTGTGTAATCATTTTTAACTCGACCATGCCTGTTTGCTTTGTCAGGGATCATGAAGGTTCTATAAAATATTTCATCTTGCTTTTTTTCTTATGTTTATTGTTTAAAGTGGCTATTAATAAGGGAAAAATATACTAGCTTTAAGTAATTTTGCCTACGTTTTGTGTTGGTATTGTATTGTAGTGTATTGTAATTGCATTTATATAGCACTTACTACCCCAGACGAGGCGTCAAAACGCTTTTTCAGCGAGTAGCACGCTACTCCGGGACCCATAGAGGATTAGTGTTGAATTAGTATAGTGAAACATGCAAGTACATTTTAAGTGGTGGATAGGTTAGTCAGTTATTTGAATTTGAAATGATAGCAGAAGGATAGAGGAGGACAAAGGTTTGTATTTATATAGCGCTTGTTGACGCACGCTATTCAGGAAGCCTACAAAGGATTAGTGGTGAATTAATATGGTGAAATATGAAGTAATTTCAGTGGTGGATATTAGTCAGTTACTTGGAGTGAGAAGGATAGCAGAGGGATAAAAGGGGAAGAAAGATTTGCATTCATATAGCACTTGTAACCCCTGATGGGTGTTGAAGCTCTTTTCTGGCGAGTAGCATGCCACTCCAGAACCCATAAAGGATTACTGTTGAAAATGAGTATAGTAAAAAATATGAAGTAATTTGAGTAGTGGATATGTTATTCAGTTATTTGGGTAGTATATTGGTATAGTTTAATATGGAATTTGAGAAGTGAACATGTTAGTCTGTTAATTTCGATTGAAAAGGTTAGTGGAGAGATAAAAGAGTGAAGGATTTTTTTTTTTTTTTTTTTAGGTCTTAGCAGTAGGAGGGGGCTTTTGGATGAGTAAAAAGGAGTTTTGGAGGGGAGGACTCAAAGGGAAGAGTTTAGAAAGGTTTGTTTTAGGGGATCCATATAGTAAAAGAGGAATCAGATGATGCAAGGAGGGGTAGAGTAGGAGAGAGTCTAGAAAGGGTTATTTTGGCAATCATAGTAGTGGTATCGGGGTTGGGATAAATGAGAGAGTGGATAGAGAGGATATATTGATAGATGTATATGATGAGAGATAGGAAGGAGTAGTAGAAGATGTTTGAGATGAGTCAGAAGGTTGGCTAGAAGATATATTGAGCGAAGTATAGGCTGAGAAATAGGGTAGTGCATTGGAAATGCTAAATTAGAAGAAAGTGATAAATATATCGATTCATAATTACATTGAAAGTATATAGATACATAAAGGAGGTAAGTATATGTAGATTAAAGATATTGATAGAGGCACAGGATGAGAAATAGGGTAGTGCATTGGATATGCTTTTTCAGGAGAAAAGTAACAGACACACAGATCCAAGTACATGGAAGGTACATAGATGCACAATGGAAGTATGTACATGTAGACCAAAGATGATTTTTATTTATTTATTATAATTATTCATATTTTTTCTCTCAACAACAAAATTATTTTACATGTTTATACAAAGTAATAAACAAAGATAGTAACATATCTATAGTGAAAACAAATGCTTGTATACAGAGGGATATGCTGTAAATTTCTGTTTGCGTATGGTGCTTATGTGGGGTAGAGCCAAATCTTGAGTAGTTTTCTGAAGATAAGGTGGTTGTTGGTGGACGTTATGTTGGGAGGTAAAGCGTTCCATAGTTTGGCTGCTTGAACAGAGAAGGATGTGTCACCCTACTGCTCTGCCAAGTGCCAACCTTAACTGAACCAAGACGTCTTCAAATCTAATAATGAATAACTTTCTACCATGAGCTTGTCTGACCTTTATTACTCTCCCGAGAACGTAACTCCGCCCTGCTGCCAATATTCAAATGAATCAATACAGGAACAGCTTTTCTGTGCCTCCAGGGCGGCCCCCAACAAGCGGGTGTCTATAAAGGCAGAACAGTGTGCAGGGCCGGACTGGAAACCCAAAGCAGCCCTGGTAATTTTGACAGACCGGCCCCCACCCCTGGAGGGGGGGAGGGTGCAAGCATCAAGCACTGCCGCTTGATACAACCGGCTCCTAGCGCTACCGCCTTTGTTATTGGGGGCTGATATTGCTGCATTGCTGCAAACCCGGCCCCCAATAACAAAACTAGCCCCTAGCACTCCAAAACCGGCCTCCATCCTTGCAGTCTCATGGGCAAACACTTGATACCTGCTACAGTCAATCCGGCCCTGGCGTGCTGGCAATAACACTGTCATCTGTGAAGTGAGATCATGGGTCCCTCTTTTATTTCTAGGACAACCAATGTCATGGAAATTAAAGAGGGCCAATAGTGTTCGCTTTGCAGGTTTTTGGGCAATGCAGCTGGTCCTGATTTCGGAGCACAAATGGTGCCCCCAAAGATTGGTGCCTAGTACGATGGTATCGGTCGTACCGTCCTAAGGCTGCCACTGGTTATACATCCGGAACATGTGAAGATATAGAAGCAAAATTATTTTGTTAATGCTAACTTAGTAAACAGAGAAACAAGTGAGGCGATCCAAGAAAACTTTCATCTGCAGAAAAGGACCAAAAATCAGGACCAAAAACAACCTGAGTTGGGTATTGAACATGACGAAAAGTAGGGGATTCCAAAGCATTGTGACGCATACTTCTCAGACCAAATTCTCCTTATTTACGAATTAGGCAGGGAATGATTGAGAAGAGAGCCATCTTAAACTTAGAAGCTAAAATAGTATGAAGATCCTCTTGGTTTGTAATGCATATGAGGCTAACCACACCCACCATATGGGGAAACCTGTGTTCTCTGTATGACCGGCACCAGAAAAGAAACGTTATGTGGAACATCCTGCCCGCCTTCCACCTGGCATTTCTGATCCTCCGCAGTCCCTCGCTCTGCAGCTAAAATCCCCAGTCTTATGTCCCTCAATTATATACTCTCTAAGCCAATTTTTTGTGAAAAAGAAAACTTTGTGATCATGATGTAAGGTGAGAGACTTAACATGAGCATTCCCTTGCACTCTCATGTTAAAATCTAAAGCTATTATTAGCTGAATGTTAACCTATGTCTACAATCATATATGGCCTCCAGGCAGGCAAAGCGAGGGGTAGGTCACACGCTCATTTCTGCTTTGAACTCTTTCACACCATAGTTATTACGCGGCCCTCTGCCTTGACCTAAGGTGCTACAAGTACTTTCTCATTTGGGTTGGTATGTGAAATCTGAATAGGGTGCTTATCTGTAGGTATAATTGACCTTTTATTACCCCATGAGATCATTAGACATAACCCAGATATTATAGATTCAGACACCCCACCCTGACTAAGGGTAGGGACACTTGATTCAGTTGGTTCTGAAGAAACGCCACAAATTCCTTCTGGACCACTCGGACGTGAAACATGTCAACCTTTTAAGCACTTAAGCACAAGAGATTGTCATGCTTTGTAACACTTCCCTGACAATCCACACTCACCTGCTTTATAACCTGACCAAGGGGACCCCCTGATTAAAACATCTTTCGGTACCCCTTAGGTAGTTCACAACACACACTAGCATATCCCCACACACCTGCATGCATATTCACGGCTAAAAGAGAAGATCTCCGTTAAAGAGCCCTCTTGCCTGGCCCATGGGGCATTGCAGCGTCGGCCCCACGAGGAGCTGCGCCCGATGATGAAGCATGACACCCACAAGGGTGTGTGAGGGCAACAGCTGCCAATAAGGAAGATCCCCTCACTTCATATACATTCCAACCGGACATCATCTTGTAAGGAACAGCTACCCTCCTTTTGTGCAAATATGGTCATTTAGGAACATAACTAACCTTTTATAGAGGGTCATACAGTGTCGAATGTTTGGTTTCTTGGATTTATTTCTCGCTCTGGTGATGCTTTCTAACAATGCAGCTGGGTTTTAGGGATGTCGACAGCACTGGATTTGACCTTTTTTTCTCCTTGCAGCCATGTTCATTTTGCCTAGTTCTTATTCACTCAAACGTGTTAGCCAATGAGAACAGTTTCGCTAAATATGGGAATACATCTGGTTAATATTTTTTTCTTTTACGTTTCTATTCAATTAATGCCTCTGAAGAAGAGTATAATGCGATATGTATTGAGATGATAATTTTGGATTTCATAAATTAATAGAGAAAAACAGGAGAATTCATAATTTTACAGATATTGATCAGTGCAGCAGAGAGCAACCACTTTTTAAAGGATGCATTTCTATAATAAACAGTTACACATCTGAAGCCAGCAGCCACAGCGAGTTTACAGTGGAATATGGACACCAGATGTGTTCTGTGATGTTGCTGTCAAATGTCAGGTCACCTCACTAATGCACCAAATAAAAAAAGTAAAAATATTTTTTTAATGTTTTTAAATCTCCGAAGTTATTTTTGAAAACACATTAGTACAGGAATGCCCCCAGAAGTTGTGCAGCCTACATCCATAGCACACACCTGAGCACATATCTCAAGAAGAGCATCCTGGTTCAATTTCCACTCTTGCACCTCCTCTGGTAATCGTCTCCCTTGCTGTCTTTCCTCCTCAAAGAAGACCACTGAGGGAAGCTCTTTGTTTCAAAGCTCAATACCAGGTTCATCACTTCTGCACACTGCATTCTTGACGATACACTGCTGCTCTTAGCGATATGTGGAGCTCTATAACAGAAGGGACTACACAGCCAGATAAATTGCACCCTACTACAGCAAATTGAAATGCTGCCATTTCTCCTGACAGGACTTAGTTCTACTGATTACTAGATCATCCAGGTGCATTCCCCTCCCATATCAGAGACTTTCATCACCAAGACATTCTGCAGCAAAGAGGATCAGGGCAGCTGACACTTTTGAAGGTTTTGTCTCCATCTTATCCATTATTGAACGTGTAAGGCTACATGTCTGGAGACCAAAGTTAGGTCTGCCGGGTCTCCCCAGAACTGATTCCACTTGTGTGCCATTTTTACTGAAGGGGGTCTCATTTGCAACATTGCATGTGGTACTTGTAATATGCAAGATGTGAAGAGGGACCACAAAGTAATGGATATGAAAAAATCAATGGCTGGAAAAGCTGAATCAGTGACAAGATGTTCTGCTCTTGCTCATCTAATTACACTGTATAGAACAGTTCTTTATTAAAGGACGCTTTTTGGATTTTCAGCGCCACGAATTTACCTGCAACTTGTAAATGTAAATGTCATGTTAATTATAGAGCGCACTGTCACCAGACGGTCACCTTGCGGTGTCGCCTATCCGTCTTCCTGGCGCTGATACTCATACCGCTGTGGAACCCCTCCTGGCTTTCCCTGTGAAGTGTCCACTCCTGGGCAACCCCAGGGTGAAGCCAGGCATCCTTAGCGCTGTTGGGGCCGGTGTGGAGGCTAAGCAAGCTATTGCCCAGAGTTGCAGCGTGGGGCCCGTGATTAGAAAAGGCACCGAGGCGAGAATTAATAGGTCTGAGGAAATTGAGCCGAGACCCCGCCGAGGCGGGAATCGAACCCTGGTCCCTGGCCAGAACTCTGCATCAGGGTCTGCCGCTCTAACCATTGAGCCACACTCCTCCACCTTGTCCAGCTGCCGCCCCTTTAGGCCATCTCTGGGGGACTGTATTCGCCAGCGTGTGGGGGTGCTTGCCTGCTCTTTGTGCCCAGTGAGACCCGCGGACCGCACGCTGCCCCGACTACAACATTCAGGGGGCAGCGCAGTCTAGCGAGAGGCGGCGAGCAGTTGCCCCGCCCCCCGGGACCTTTAAAACAAATGGGGAACCACGCACCGCTGGACGCTTTTTGGATTTTCAGCGCCACCAATTTACCTGCAACTTGTCCAGCTACTGCCCCTCTGGGGGACTGTATTCGCCAGCGTGTGGGGGTGCTTGCCTGCTCTTTGCACCCAGTGAGACCCGCGGAGGCAGGGCGCGGTCTCGCGAGAGGAGCCGAGCTGTTGCCCCACCCCTGGGACCTTTAAAACAGACGTGAGACCACGCACCGTGGGACATGCGCGGGAGAAGCCCGGGACAAGGGTTGGACCATCTGTTGCCGATAGGGGCCAAAGGAGGTCGGGTTGGGCAACCCCTCTAACCCCTACTGCAACTGAACGTCTGGGGCTTCCTCCTATTGATGTGATATTTTAACCAATTTACTCAGTCAAGGCTTTTCGCCGTACAGTGGTTTGTTTCTAGTATTGTTTCTAGAAATCTGTTGCTGGGCCTTATTATCTTTTATAGATGTTTTATATTTTTATATAAATGTTATTTTGGTTCTTAGTTTGAGTCCCTGGGAAACACCATTTACTAAGAATCCTTGGTGATCACTATGGGCAAGCCAAACCCCTCTACTTCCCGCCCCTTAACTAGGCAAAAGGTTGCAACGAGTCAACCACTGCCGAGCTTAACAGCTTTTGATAAAATGCCCCAAAAAACAATAGGGGTGGTGGCATCGGCTATAGAAAACACTGAAAGACGACTCTCTATCATTCTTGCCATGCTCCCCCCTTTATCTACTAAGGACTTTTCCCTAGCTATAGTTAATTCCCCAGAATTAACGCCAACATTGATGCCCTCCTTTGTTGAGTTACCATGCGCACAGCTCGCCCCAGACAATAGTGTCTCTATTGACCTTGCTCTGTCCCTAGCCCCCCAGACAGGGATAAAGGCACCTAAACCTCGCCCCAGAACTAAGAAGGTGAAACCTGCTAAAAAAGCCACCAGGAGAATTGAATCCATACCTGACCCTCATCATGCGGTCCAGGTCCCTCATTTTCGGCTCTGGCACCCCCCCCCCCGTCTGGGCTACCCATCTACTTATTGATCTTTAGGCCCAAATGGAACAGCTTATCAATTCGCATTTTAAATCTTTATCTTGTAGGATTGATAAACTAGTTACCTTGATAAGTAACAAAAGTCCAAGCGGTGTTTAGCCAGTGATTATAATTGGGCACAATGCCGCGAAAGCGGCTTCGGGCACTACTAAGACGGCCAATAAAAGCCATGATGTTAGCTGATGATACCCTTTTACGATCAAAATCTTCCATGGGTATTCAGCGAACACTGGAGGCGTTTTGCTCCTTCTGTAGAACGAGGAATCTGGAGATTAACCTCTCCAAAACCAAATTTATGGTCTATAACGCCAGATCATCCAACTATCCCCATCCCCATTTGGATGGTCGGGGTTGGAACGAGTGTCAACCTTTGACTACCTGGGGGTTACTCTAAACGATAGAATGGATTGGGGATCTCATATGGCGAAGGCAAACCTGAAGCTGGCCCAATCCTCTGGCGGTATCCTAAAGGTTTACAACGAGAGTTCTTTTAAGCCATTGGGACCGCCTGTGGAGATTTACAAAGACCAAGCGAGAGGAGGAGCTTTATATGGCACAGATCTGTGGGGTCATCTCTGCGCCACCGTTCGAACCCTTACTTAGAATAGCTTTATTAGGCGCCTTCTGAAACTACCCAAGAGTTCCCCTCTGACCCCCCTACGGCTAGATCTAGGTCTGCTCCCGATCCAGGAGATTGTTTCAAATCGCCCCCTGCTGTACTGGAGGCGACTCTGGTCCACCCCTGAGCTCTCGGCTACAGGGAGGACCTAAGGGACCTCCTGTCCAGAGTGGGCGTAGGAAGAATCCCCTGGTTGAAATACATCAAACAGCTTTGTCACGCTCTTGGCAGGAGTGACTTGTGGTCTTCCCCTGAGGAAGCCTGCGCCCTGATTTCCAAGAGTTCAATGAGTTTGTTACTCAAGCAATATCGAACAGAAATCATGCTAGCAAACTCCGCTCTGGGTAGGTTGACCAATACCTTTTTAGATATTAAGGTTGTTCCCTACTTTGAGAAATTCTTGGATGATATCCAGCCCCCACTGGCTAAGAAACTATACGTCCAGTTTAGACATGGAACTCTGCCCCTAAGGGCTGTAACACATAAATGGTCCAATGCTCCCCAGTCTCTGAGTTCTTGCCCAGGGTGTGAGGTCAGTGAAGAGACGGAGCTGCACGTTCTGCTCTTCTGCCCCTCCTACTCTAGAGCTAGAGCCAAATGGATCATTCAAGTCTGCAAGTCCAGGGGTCTTAGGGATTATATGGAGGTACTTAGAATTCTAAAATATGACACCACCCGCTAATTGTGTTTGCAACAGCTATATTCCTCCTGTCTATGTGGTGCTTACGATGTGCCATACTTAAATGAAACATTTGTTAAATTACTGTTTCTGTGCGCCCACTAAACACTGTATTTAGCACTTGCGTTTTATAAACAAAATACAGCCCAGGGACTGTGGACGACCACCTTCTTTTTAACTTGTACAGTTTTTTGTTATGTTTTTAACATTCTGCTCTTTTTAATATCATATGAATTCGGGCTGTTTTATGATTGTTTTATACTAATTGTCTAAATTGTTCTTATCCAAATGTGTGCACATGTGCTTTTATGGTTTTTAACCGATAATAAAGCTTCTTGACTAACTGACTGACATTAAAGACTTTCCGATTGTATCAAAGGGAATTTGACAAAGTTCAGTGAGAAATTCAGATCATGCCATCAGTTGCAAGTGTCTTGGAGATGCAATGCCCTTACTGAGTTTTTGCCTTCACTATCCATTCACCAGAGATACAGAGATCCCCCTCCCTCTGAAGTGTGCTGCATTGACAGCAAGAACCTTTACGACCACTCTTAAAGCAGATGTAAGTCTCAACAGCAGGACACAAAGAGCTAGTGCACTGCAGCCACCACGGAACTAAGGAACTTGCAGGAACATTTCTTTGGTAGAAATGGAAGTAGGCACCCTGAAGATCGAGCGACAACATTGAGTATTCTAGGTTCAAGATTTCTAGTATCAATGCTAAGGAGACTTTTTGCACTTTTCCTTTCCATGAATCAGTTCAGGAGTCACATATCCCAGGTGGAGTGTAAGCCCCCACTATTCTTAAGCACCAAGAAATACCTGCAATAGAACTTCTTCCCATGTTACCCACATGGCACTACCGTAATAGTGTATTTTGAACATGGTGTTCCCCAGGGATCAATTTTGAGTCCTTTATTATTTAATTTATACATGAGCCCTCTGGCTAAGATTGTGGAAGAAACAGAATTAGTGATGTTTTCTTATGCGGATGATTCCCAACTTGTTGTTTCCCTGACTTCTGAGACAGTGGAAGATGAGTCCACCCTGAAAAGTGGCCTGAAGAAAATCGCAAGATGGATGCAGGATAATTTTCTCCAACTGAATGGGGACAAAACGGAGGTTATCATCCTAGGGAATAACAAAAATGTGTGGGGCCCCCACCACTGGCCAACTGAGATGGGCAAGATTCCCGTCCCAGTGACTCAAGCACGCAATCTTGGAGTCATTATAGACGATGCGCTTAAGATGCATAAGCAGGTGGAAAAAACTGCAGGAACATGCTTTGCCATCTTAAAATGGCTGAAGAAAATATGTTGGATGCTACCTGAGCCAACCAAGAAGACGGTGGTGAATGCTTTGATTACCTCCCGTATTGATTACGGAAATGTCCTGTACTTGGGTGCAAATAAAGCACTAATTCGTAAGCTACAGGTAGTCCAAAATTCTGCAGCTGGGCTAATATGCAGAATTCCCAGACACACCTCAACCACTAAATACCTGCGAGATTTGCACTGGTTGAAGGTGGAAAAGCGGATCAGATTTAAGGCACTTTGCATTATGCACGAAATAAACATGGCCAGAGCCCCGAAATATCTGATGACACTGGTCCACCCGTACCTTCCGTCTCGATCATTGCGCTCCTGTACCCAAAAGAAATTCACTATTCCCAGATTTAAGCTTTCCCGCGTAGGAGGCAGGTCTTTTCGCTTTCAAGGCCCAATGTTGTGGAACTCCATGCCTCTTGCAGTTCGAATGGAAGATAATTATGGCAGATTTCGCAAAAGCCTAAAAACCTGGCTATTTAACATCTAAATTTCATATTCCGTAGTGTTGCTTACCTTTACAAATCTCCGCGCCGGGAAACCCTTTGTGGGTAGCTGTTACGCGTAACAAATGAAATAAATAAATAAATAAATAAAATAGTGTATTTCTGGACAAGAGATCTCAGATCCTGCTGCAGAATAGGGTCTACTAAAAGGAGATCCAGGTACCCTTGTGTTATTTTAAGCAGATAGCAGCACTGGTGTCCACCCTCCTCTGGGGCAGCAGACCGGCGCGCATTGCTCAGGCTAAATTGCACCGCAGCTGGTACGATGGTGGCATAGCACTCCCTAACATACGCCTTTACTATTGGGCAACACACCTCAAAGTCATAAATCAACGGATACACGCCCCTCAAACAGACCCTTCATACAAGGCAGATAGGGCGCAGCTAGGAACAGACAATAGGTTGGCGGCCTTGTATAACAGGAGACGGGCGCTGAAGCTGGAAGGCCCAACGAAACACACTGGCATGCTTTGGTACACAGCTCTGGCACATTTGGGGTGGAGGGAGACCATCACCAAACTCACTCCTCTTTGGGACGCGAAACAGCTAGGGTCGCTTAGGAACAGCAGGGGATTTGAACACTGGGACAGCATTGGTATATCCACAGTTGCCGACCTGTGGGACAAGGGGACTGTCATCCCGTTTGATCAGCTTAGACGACAATACGAGCTTGCACCTACTGAAACATTCCGTTACATACAAATTAGACATGCACTACTGGCAGTACTACCCCAGAACTTAGACGTGCCCGAGGCTTCTCCCCTAGAAGATAGGCTTCTCACAGATTTTATGCCTAAACGTGCCACTTCATTCACATACCGCAAATTGATTAATAATCAATCAGATCCCACGGCAGCCTTGCATGAAAAGTAGGCTGCAGACATTGGTGCCACGGATGATGCAGAGTGGCAGGCAGCACTCTCTTCGCCCAGAGAGGTGGGAATTCTGGCCAGACTCAGGCTTGTTCAGCTTAAAATTTTACATCGGGGGAACGAAACGACTTATCACGGCATGGGCAAACGTGGGCGACATTAGGCCTCATGGTGCAGGGACATGGATGTTGCCATGATTACTGAAAGGGCTGTTTATCTGAATCGGAAATGCCCCTGAAAGTGGACCAAAATGTGGACTGACTGGAATACTTACAGGGGGGACATCTGGGACCCCAGTCCTGAGTCTGACAATGATAGCTCAGATGATGATTCCGGGGATGATTGAAAGGTTGGGGTGGGTGGTGTGTTACTTGGATTGCATTGTGACTGAAGTGGGTAGGGCAGGGGATGATGAGAATCATCGTCTCAAATGTTTAGTACTTATTGTAACCTTGAAATTTGCACAGGCCAATTGTCTTTCTGGTAATTGTTATATAACCAATAAAAACAATTAAAAAAAAAACAAGGGAGATCCAGTGGAAAGAAGAGGACGGTCTTTGAGAAAGGCAATAATTGATGACTTGAGACCCACTGGTCAGAGATAATCACCTCTCAGCATCTTAAGATGCTTGCCATCCTGCTGCCTCTGGGCAAAGCATGGCATCAGGGGGGGTGGAAACATATAAACACATGGTGGGTGCAACAGTAGAAGTCATAGAGTGAAGGAAATTGGCTTCCTCTGTCACTATCCCTAGAAGAGTGCATGTACTGTTTGGCCATTGGGATAGATCAGGATGCAATGTCAGTGCGGATGTTACAGAGCTCTTTTAAAGGCCTACATTTTAAAACTGTTGCACAAAGGGTTTACAAGATTAAGAAATCCCAATAGCTTTTCCAGTTGACTTTCTCTGCATACATTTCTAAAGGTACTCATTCTCAAGGAGGAGACAAAATTCATCAAACAGCATAGTCATCTTTTCACTTTCTACATAAGCAGAAAACCAGACGAGTACATCCAGGCATAACTGTGCAAGAACCTCTGAGAGCACATCGATCATGCTACTGCCTTGACTGTATTTTTTTTCTTAAAAGTTCCAGTGATGTGACGTACTCATGCCAAACCTCTCACTTCTCTTGACATTGACTGTGAGAGAAAGAGCTGATATGGACTTCCTTGACACCCTCCTCCTAGTATTGTGCTGACCTCTCAGATTATCAATATTGGTGCAAGTGTTACACCGTGGAGACCCATTAGTGTGATTTTGGTCAATCATAATGTCTGACTGTAATGGAGTCCTAAACATTGGAATCAGGATTGCGCATAAATATATTAATGGCGTGTCGAAGACCCGCTTATTCCACCCTTGTGGACTATTGAACGTTATGATCTTTCTGGTGATTTGACCCCAACCAACGTGCCTCAACAATGTTCTAGTGGGTCTACAATAAACTATTCATGAAGAGAAAGCGGAAGTAGAAATCAGACTTTTTAGAAAGAGTGAAGTGTCTTCTCTCTTTGAACCAGGTTCTTTGCATTCATGGGAATTCCTGAATCTTTTTTGAGCCTGATTCTCCACAGGATTCCCCAGTGCTGTTGTACTAATCCAGTTGTTTCTCCACATAGAAGAACAACTGAAACGATCTTACAGTGTTGTTATGCTGAAGTCACACTTCTGATACTTCTCAAGGGAGACTTAACTTTATCTCTTTTAGGTACATTTGTAAAGCCTTACTTTCTTCAAGTCCTTCTGAACGATTCGATTACCTTTTCGAAACAGTTTTACAAGATTATGAGATTCACAAGGTGTTTCTACATAAAATCTGATAGCATATCATTGGAATCCAGACAGTTGTTCTTACTGAAAACTGGTCTGTCTGACGATTTACACTACACTAAGGGCTAGATGTAGGTAATCAGAATTTACCGATTCTTAAATACCGAATTTTACCGATTCGGTATTCAAAAATCGGTAAATGAGATGTAGGGGAAAAAATCGGTATTTTTTACCGAATCGGTAAAATTCGGTATAGGACTTTCGGAAAATACCGAATCGGTAATTACCGAATCGGTATTTACCGAATCGGTATTTCCCATTCATCCCTATGGGCCAAAAGGCCCATAGGAATGCATTGGAAATACCGATTCGGTAATTACTGAATCGGTAAATACCGAATCGGTAAATACCGAATCGGACAGCAAGCAAAAGTGAAACTGAACACAACAGCCAATCAGGTGCAACCACCCTCCCCCTTCCTACCAGGAAGTGGCTACACAGGCAGCTGCAACTAATTAGAAGGTTCTGGAGAGGCAGTTGGAGCAGAGAGACAGGGAGCAGCAGCAGACAGAGTTTGTGCTCTTTGAAAATGTAAACATGGCAAGCAGCAAGGACACAGAGCAGACAGAAAGAAAAAGAAAGCTCAAATTCAGCAGCATGGAGCTCCAGGTCCTTGTGGAGGAGGTGGTAAAGGTGCACCACATACTGTTTGGAAGGCATTCCCTTACTGGGCCTGAATCAGCAAAAAGGAAGCATTGGCTTGAAATCCTAGAGAAAGTAAATGCAGTGGGAGTGACCACCAGAGTCATTAAAGATTTAAAAAAGAGGTTCTATGACCTAAGGAGCCTCACAAAAAAAAAATTAGCTGACCACCACAAACAGGCCTCGCAAACAGGTGGAGGAAAGAACACAGCACCCCCCCTCACCGACCTGGAGGAGATGGTAGCCACAACCTTGGAGCCTGAAAGCGTCCATGGACTGGGAGAAGTGGACAGCTCGGCGAAAGCTGCAACTAGAAAAGGTAAGATTCATGCACAGCAATCCCCCTCACCCATCCCTCACCCCTTGCAGCTAAGTTGCCCCAGTCCCAGTGTGTCTGTGCTAAACAGTAGCAATGCATCATGGTACATGTAGTCAGTTAATGAAAGAGCATGTCACACAGCACTGTAACCACCAAGTAAGGCAAATGAATGCAGACATAATGAAGGGCAGGCAGCATGTAATAAGTGCAATTTCATATGTTTAAATGTAGTGGCTGTGAGACATTTGCACCTAGCTGATATGTGGTCATATGTCCACAGGTCACACATCCAGAAGGCAGTCTCAGGAGGCAGAAGGCACGGCACACGAGAGGGATGACAGTCATGAGCCAGGTCCCAGTGCATCACAGGACACAGGTGTTCCGAGTGGGCAGCCACCTTCCCAAGAACCTGACATCAGGGAAGAAATGCAGGCCTCCCCAAGACCTTCACAGTCCCCACTATTGGTTTCGTCACCCGAAATGCCAGCATCCCTTGAAACTGAAACACCTGCTGCACACCCTAGCAGGAGGCATGTCGTTTCCCCACTGATTGTAATGGAGACAGCTGCTGGTGAAATGGTGGGTGAAGAGTCACAAAACTTGCCTGAAGCTGACATCCCTGCCACACTGCAGCCCAGCACAGAGCCTGTACCACGTATCACTAGACGCCGCACAGTACAAGGAAGGAGTGTAGGTGCACGTGGGGAGGGGTCCAGTGTCTTCCAAGGCCTGGAGGGATCCATGGTCAGGATTCAGAGGATGCAGGGCAAGGGCATCATGTCCTGTCAAAGACAAATGCGCAACCTCAACATCAACATGCAGGAAATTGGTAAGGGCATCAGGGAACTGGTGGAAGTTAACAAGAGCATGGCAACAGGCATACATGACATGACCCAATCCATGCAGCAACTGTGCACAAAACTGGACTCTGAAATAACATTAAGGCACAGGGAGAGGCAGCGTGCAGAGAGAACTGAGAAATCTATCCACCGCCTGGCAACAGCCACATCCCTGCTATGCAGGCGTATCATGAATAGTCAGGAAGTACTGACTCAAAGCAGCAATCAGCTGACAAGGGGCATAGCTGGAATGACCAGTGCGCTGGAGGCTCTACTCAATGCTCAAAGTGCACAAGCTGCTGCTATTCACGTGCCAGACACTGAAGGTAGCACCAGTAGGAGCAGCACGGCAAGCCCCCATGTCGTAGAGACAAGGAGGAGCAGCAGGCGACAGGGTGAGGGTACAGGCCAAACGCCCAGTGAACAGGGTGAGCCACATACACCTGCCAGTGCAAAGCGTGGCCGCAAATGAACAGTTAATACTATTGCCTAGTGCCATTGGACATTCAATTTCTAGATGATAATATTTCTGTTGCACATTTGTGCCATTTAAACCTGCCTAGTGACAATATACAACTACGTTGGGTGGATTCAACACCTGTTTGTGTGTGTTTGCTCACTGTGAGCATTGCTGTGAAATGCTTACTGTTGCACTTTTGTTCTTTAACATACCTAGAAATATACTAAATAAAACACATTCACGTGCTTTCAATATAGGTCTCTGTCTCATCACTTACTCAGAAATAGTTGCGTGTTATTTCCTCACGTCTGTATCTGCCATCACTTGGTGTTGACACTCCAGCAGGTTGTCTTTCAGGCACAGCAATGTCGTCGTCATGATCCTCATAGTCTGACAACTCCACCTCAGTACCCCTCTTTACAGCGAGATTGTGCAACATAGCACAGGCAGCAATGATCTTACAGCAGGTGATGGGGGTATACTGCCTTGCACCTCCGCTCTTGTGCAAGCATCTGAACCTGCTTTTCCAGATACCAAATGTTCGCTCAACCACATTACGTGTGCTCTTGTGTGCCCGGTTATATCTCCTTTGGCTGGGTGTTGAGGGATTGAGGTAGGGTGCGAGTATGAAGGAGCAGAGGGCATATGCACTGTCTCCTAAAAGGTAATGGGAATACATTACTCACATTCATTCATGTACTTCTTACTGCAATAGGTGTTATAGGGGTCGCACACTGTGTCTTACCTAGGAGGTATCCTTCCCCAAATTCCCCTGCAGTCAGCCGTGCATAGATGCCACTGTTTTGAAATATATAGGAGTCGTGGGTACTCCCAGGGAATTTTGCCACAAGGTCATTAATGGCGAACTTTGCATTGCAGATCACCTGCACATTGATGGTGTGGGTGGACTTCCCATTCCTGTATATATATATTCGGTGGCAGCAGGGGACAAATGGGAATGTGCGTGCCATCAATGCAGCCAATTATATTGGGGAAACGTGCCATCTGGTAGAAGTCAGATTTTGTTTGGACCAGTTCAGCATGGGTTGCAGGAAAAGATATATAATGCTCCATCCTCTGTAACATGGCGTCAAGGAATTTGTGGAAAAACTTTGACAGGCTGCTCTGGGTCACCCCACCTACCGCAGCAACCACACTCTGGTAGCTCCCAGAGGCAAGCATGTGTAGGCTGCACAGCACCTGCACGTGAGGAGGAATAGCGAGTGCCCTTATGGTAGTGTGCTCCAACAGTGGGTGTAGGTCCCTGATGAGTTCCGTGATGGTGTCTGGGGCCAATCTGTACCTCTGGAGTATCTCTGCCTCTGTGAGCATGAACAGGGTTATCCTCTGTCTGTACACCTGCTCCTCTCTCTGCCATTCCCTCTCTCCTTCCTCCTGTAGCCATAGCCGTCTTGCAATGACATAAAATGCCGCCATTGTGCAAGAAGAATTGCATTTTGGGTCCAATTTTATAGGTTGCACCTGTTTACCACCTGATTCCAATCCATGGTAAATACCGACTCTTAAATACCGAATTTCAAGCAAATTCGGTATTTCTGAGCATCCCTACATCTCAATATCCATTTTTACTACTTCTTATTTACCGATTCGGTATTTTACCGAATCGGTAACTTTACCGATTCAGTAAATTTACCGATTCGGTAAATTTACCGAATCGCAAACCGTTGCGAATCGGTAAAATTACCGATTCGGTAATATTTCCGATTCGGTATTTTACCGATTCGGTAAATTTACAGATTCGGTAAATTTACAGATTCGGACGATTTTCGGTCTCCTACATCCCGAAAGCTCAATACCGGTCGGTAACGGCCGAAAATACCGATTTTCAGCCGTTACCGACCAGTAAAGGGCTTCCTACATCTGGCCCCTTGTCCCTAGACGAAGTTGTCACAACTGCAGTTCTCTTCTGTTTTGGTATCATGCAGTCAAATATAACATAAGGTCAGCAGAGTACCACAATCCAAATCAGATGCTACTGCTGGAGAACCATTATTACAAGTAGGTAACTTTCTCCTGCTCCCCGTTTCTGTCATATAATTATCAGCACAGATAATTTAAGTAGTAAAACGACTAATAGAAAAAAAAATATTTGCAAACTCACATTTCAAATATATAATCAAATAGTAACCATGTTGTACTTAACAGTATTAAAAGACACATGGTTGATAGACAGAATGCAGAGCAAATCAAAACATTGACCCACAGTCAAGAGATCTGGGTTAAATCCATCATTCTTTTGCTCACTATGCCACCCCAGTTTAGACCTGGACATATGCAAATTAGTCTAGACCCTGTGCCTCATGGGAACAATCCAGCCCTAACTGCCAAGCCAGGGCCTCCCTGGACCGGAAAGAAGCATCCTGAAACCGGTTTCGGGGTATCACCCCTCTTAAGCCCGGATAGCTTGAATCCAGTGGCACAGTGAGCCCGGAACCCAGGGCTGGGCATACCCGGCGCACGTAGGGGGAGAAGGCAAAAGAAACATGGCTGATGGACAGAATGCAGAACAAATCAAAACATTCACTCCCAGTCAAGAGATCTGGGTTAAATCCATCATTCTTTTGCTCACCATGCCCCCCAGTTTAGACCTGGCCATATGCAAATCGATCATGATCCTGTGCCTCATGGGAACAGTCTAGCCCGAACTGCCAAGCCAGGTCCTCTCTGGACCGGAAACAAGCATCCTAGGACCAGTTTCAGGGTTTCGCCCCTCTTCAGCCAGGATAGCTTGAATCCAGTGGCACAGTGAGCCCGGGACCCACGTCTGGACATACCCGGCGCACTTAGGGCGATGAAGCAAAAGACACATGGCTGATGGACGGAATGCAGAACAAATCAAAACATTCACTCCCAGTCAAGAGCTCTGGGTTAAATCCATCATTCTTTTGCTCACCATGCCACCCCAGTTTAGACCTGGCCATATGCAAATCGGTCATGATCCTGTGCCTCATGGGAACAGTCTAGCCCGAACTGCCAAGCCAGGTCCTCCCTGGACCGGAAACAAGCATCCTAGGACCGGTTTCAGGGTTTCACCCCTCTGCAGCCAGGATAGCTTGAATCCAGTGGCACAGTGAGCCCGGGACCCACGTCTGGACATACCCGGCGCACTTAGGGCGATGAAGCAAAAGACACATGGCTGATGGACGGAATGCAGAACAAATCAAAACATTCACTCCCAGTCAAGAGTTCTGGGTTAAATCCATCATTCTTTTGCTCACCATGCCACCCCAGTTTCGACCTGGCCATATGCAAATCAGTCTTGACCCTGTGCCTCATGGGAACAGTCCAGCCCATACTGCCAAGCCAGGTCTTCCTGGAACGGAAACAATCCGGATATTTGTGAGTGGGTGTGAATGTTTGCATTGTCCAGCATTCTTTCCATCAATTGTTTCTTGTACTTAACAGTATTGTCTGCTCTTGACTGAGATCCAAAGTACACCTCAAAACATTTTGCTTTTTATTTTACACCAGTTCCGTCCTAATCTTGTTCACCTACTAAGTTTGTAAATTGTCAGCTTGATTTTCAGCTGGAGATGCAGTTGCTGAGATTTAAACCGATGGCTCTGTAAGAGACACTATACTGAATCAAGAGTAGTGCTCTTGTTTATTCAGTTACTATTGTTTCTTCCTTCCAGAGGGTATGGCAGAGAGATGGACTGGGAGAAAAAGCAAGGTCACACGAGCGAGTATTTTGTCTATGGAGTGGCTTGTTCTGAGGTCGAAATTGACTGTCTGACCGGAGATCACAAGGTAAATAATATTTAAAATGGCTTTTTATCTCCTTTAAAAAGAGATCTGACATTGCAACTGGCGACATTATAAGCACACTATGACTATTGAAAGATTTCCACAGGTACACTGCTTGTAATAAGATTGCCTACTTAGCCCATAAAAGCTCAGTGATCACTGGCTCTCCTTCCCTAAAATGGTGCTTCACAATTCCTCTTCACGCTGGTTCTTCTGACTCCAGACCACCAGATGTTATGTTATATTGATTTGTATAGCACACTAATAACCCGAGAGGGTATCCAGGCTTCTTATGTTACTGATGGACAGTATCTGTGGCGAATGTATGAAATATCAGTAAGATGATATTGTTTTAGGGTACCTCAGGGGCATCTGGAGCTTTACTCTCCATTCTATGGTTCACATGGATCGTTCTATTCCAGTTTTGCTCAGATTCTCCTTCTTGGCCATGTATTTCTCCATGTAACCTGCTGGTAACCCACATTACTGAGGTGCCATTCCATCCCGCGTGGAGAAGCTGTTTTTGCAAACTCCTAACCTCATTACTGTTCGCTTACAACCATGGGGGTACAGAGTAGATCAGTGAGTCTTGCAGAGCTTCTTCAGTGAATAAGTACTCACTTCTGCCAACCATTTCTCATGTTCTGTTCATGCTGGGTTGGGGCTGTGTCGAGTCTATACCATGGCACGGCGTGTTATTAAAACCAGTGAGTTATCTGTAAAAGAATAAGTGCAGGACCAAATGTTTTGCTTAGAAGTCCGAGGCTGGTGCTATTGAATGTTGAAGTGTTGAATAGCGTGGATTCTACCTCATCCCTTGTTAATCCACCTTGAAACACTCCCTACCTATTTATCTCGCTGTTGCAAGCTCTTTTTCATCCCTCCTTTCTATCTTTGTCACAGATTTCCCATCTTTCTCCTCCTTTATCCCTTTCCTGCCTCTCTCTCTCACTATCTCTCTCTCTCTCTCTCTCTCTCTCTCTCTCTTGTTTTGGGTTAAAGTCTGATGATGAAAAATATGCACCGGTCTCGTAAAATGAGTGTTGTTGTGTCCCACCTGCAACCACCAGCTCAAATTAACCACTGATGCCAAATAATAATAGAATTATCTTAGTTCTTTACCTTCTCTAAGGGCTCTGTGGTTGAGAGATTAGAAGGGGTACCCAGTCAATCTAGTGGATATCAGTAGGGGATCACTCCCTGCAACAAATCCGCTCCAGTGGTGGAGCCTCCATTGTAAAATAAGAGCAGAGTGGTTTGTTGGACCTCTCATCACGCTTCTTAAACATCAAATATTTCAGTACAAGACCATCATTTTAGCAATGTCCTTTAGAACTTATTTCAGCCAGAACATGGAAATGCCAGGTTCTGTAAATGCAGTGACTTGTGACTGCATGAAGATATGCTGCCATACTCCCAGGTTTCTTGTGCACCACGGAAGAAATGTAACTGATATGTGTTTCTCACTGGGTTGTCTCTTGCATCCCATATTAACCGCACCTCATCTGAAGGCATGATTGTGATGCTTTAAAGAGCATCAAATACAGTACATAAAGCTTTGTATTAAAACAGTGAATTGAAAAATAGCCATAAAATGTAGGAATAAGTAAAGACTACAACAAAAATAAATGTTTAGCATAACCCCCAAAAACTGCTTCAATGGAAACGAGCATTGGCAAAGTGAGAGCTATTGACTTTTCCAATGTCTTTTAGCCATGTTGTACAGAAGCATGGCTGCTGCTCAGCATGACTAAAAGTTAGTAGCGTGGTATAGAATGGAATGATGTGAAGTTGAGTAGCGTGGAATGGAGTGCCACGGAGTAGAGTGGAGTGACATGGAGTTAAGTGGCATGGAGTAGAGTGATATGGCGTAAAGTGGCATACAGTAGAGTAGTGTACAGTAGAGTGGTAAAGAGTGACAGAGTGGAATGGGCTGAAGTGGAGTTGAGTGGTGTTGAGTCTGGTGGAGTAGAATGGCATAGAGTGGAGTGAGTTGAGTTGAGTGCCATAAAGTGCCATTGTGTGGAGAGGTGTAGAGAGGAGTGGCATAGAGAGGAGTGGTGTAGAGTGGAATGCTGTGGAGTGGAAATGGATTAGAGTAGAGGGGTGTACAATAGTACATTTGTGGGTGTAAGTTACTAAAGCATCAATAGAGACAGCAGGTAGGGTGAAAGCAACATAAATAGGATGCTATATTCCTGTGTTAAAAGTAGGAAAGCACATTACACATCCAGGAATAATACCACAAAGTTTATCAAATAAAAAAATAACTAGTGCGTTGCAAAAAGATAAGGAAGCACAAAGAAGAGAAAGAACACACATTCTTGGTCCATGCTCCATAGAGTAGCTATCACAGGAAAGGAAAGGAAGCCTACGTAAGCTAAGCAATCAAAAGATTGGAAATAAGAGTGACAATGAAAACAACAAATGGTACACTGTGGGTGGTTTTAAGCCCACTGAACTGTAAACAATATGTGTCTCAATGCAGCACAGTGCATGAACTGCGTAGACAAGACCTAAAAACGTTCCATTAAAGAAAGAAGGGGAAGGAAGGCCTACAAAAATAGTTAAAACTGAAGAAAAAATAACAGGCATCAGTAGAGCCAATAGGTCTCACCTAAGCAAGAGCTTTGCCAATGTGTTTTAGCCATGTTGTAAACCAGTATGGCTGCAGTTCAGTGTGGCTAAAGGTTAGTGACCTAGGGGAGAGTGATATGGAGTGGAGTGGAGTGGAGTGGCATTGAGTGGAGTACAGTGGTGTAGAGTGGAGTGGCGTAGAGTGGAATGGAGTATAGTAGCATGAAGTGTCGTGGAGTGATGTGGAGTGATGTTGATGTGGTCACTGAGTGGAGAGTCGTAGAGTGTTATGGAGTTGCATAGAGTGGTATGGAGTGTTGTCGAGTTATGTAGAGTGATGTAGAGGGATGTTGACATGGTCATAGATTGTCGTGGAGTGACAGAGTGGAATAGAGTGGCATGGAGTAGATTGTCATGGAGATGAGCATAGAGGGAAATGTCATAGAATAAAGTGTGGTGGAGCGGGTTACAGTGGCATAGAGTGTAATAGAGTGGAGTAGATATGAGTGGCATAGAGTGGAGGGCCGTAGAGTGTCATGTAATAGAGTGGAGTAGTACAGAGTGTCATAGAGTGGAGTGGAGGAGAGTGTCGTAGAGTGGAGTAGCGTGGAGTAGTGTCGTAGTGTGGAGTGGTGTAAAGTGGAGTGGCATAGAGTGGTGTAGAGTGGAGTAAAGTGTTATAGAGTAGAGTAGAGTACCATTGAGTGAAGTAGAGTGACATAGAGTAAAGTAGCATAGAGTTTTGTACAATGGAGTGGCGTAGAGTAGCATAGAGTGTTTTGAGGTGGAGTGGAGTGTCATATGGTGGAGTCGCATAGAGTGGAGTAGAGCGGCCTAAAGTGAAGTTGCATAGCTTGGTGCAGAGTGGAGTATAGTGTCTTGGAGTAGAGTAGCATAGAATGGAGTAGAGTGGCATAGAATGGAGTAAAGTGAAATGGAGTAGAGTGTCTTAGAGTAGAGTGGAGCATCATGGAGTGGCATAGAGTGGCCTAGAGTGATGTTGCATAGAATGGAGTGGCGTAGAGTGTCATAGAATGGAGTAGTGTTGTAGAGTGGCATGGAGTAGAGTGGAGTAGAGTGGCATCGGTGGAGTGGAGTAGGGTGTCATGGAGTGGTGTAGAAAGTTGTGAAGTAGAGTGGTGTGGATTTGCATAGAGCAGATTGGCATAGCAGAGGAGAGTAGAGGGTGTGACAGCGCACTACCTACAGACAACACATGTTCAATTGTAATGACTATTACATTTGCACAGACATACAGTTTTACTGCTAAAACTATACAGCGCACAAATAATGTGTGAAAATGGCATCACCTAGTGTATTGACTGGTTTGGATGGTATTCAAATATTTGTGTCCAGCGCACTTCAGAACTGCGAAAAACTGTGCTTCATTAGTGCTTTCCGAATTTGATATATTCTGAAATATTTGCTCAGTTCATTTGCGGACATTTACATTTTGTTGTGTGCTAGGAAAAAATAACATTTTGCAGCCTTCCTCCAGCACGCCTCAATCCCCAGCAAGATTGTGACATAAATCCTTTGACTTTGAAGTCAGAGAAAGAAAGGTATACACCACACTTCCTCGGAAAAACGAATTCGACATTTGACCTCTGCCTTTGAATGCACAGCAAATGTGTCAAGATAAGAACAAAATGTAAAGGCCTGTTTACAGAAAGTGAGTGCTCATGGTAGAATACAGTAAACACGCTATTCTCTTCAATAGGGATACAAGGCGTGCTGAGCAGCATAAAACAAATAAAGACACTAAATAGAAAGCAAGCAAATGTGAGTTGCATACCACAAAGCCAATGGTAAGCAATAGGCGGAATGCATTCCGAGGGCAACTTTCCTAATGTTCCCAAGAAGTCTTTGTAAACCAGACAGCTGCACTGTCTGGGAGGCTTTGAACTAAATATGTAGAGATCTCAACTTTTTAGACTAGTGAAGACTAAGCACTTTAAGTAGGTGGAAGACCATAGGCTCAGTATTAGTGTCTGTGATGCCAAGATGAGCAAAAAATATATCTACCTAATAATTACATAATTCAGTCTGTATGCACAAGACCATTCTATTTTCATCACTGGTTGACAAATGGCTAGCTCACAGAAATCCTTGCTATCAAGTCAGGCACAATATCTGGAAACACGGCAAACACCCTGTGTTTTAATCATTCGGGAAATGGTGGATTGACAGGAACCTGCTGAAAATGTGTTGGCACTGTGCGCATTGAAGAGTGGTGGAAAACACACACAGCACTTTGCAAAAGACCTGTAAAGAAGGGAAGCTATAGCAGCCTTTTTCGCTGGAAAACATTTCCATTGTGGAGCGAGAAGCAAGGGAAGGCGAGAGGGAATGGGCTGATGCAGCTGTTCTAGCTAAATGTGCATCGGTTTCCTGCTGCAGAATGTCCTGGATGTCATAACTGCCACATCCTGCTGCAAGAAATTGTCATGGCTGTCTGGCCGGGTAGGCCAAACTTTGCCTCGGGTGAAGTGGGGAAACTTTGTCTGCATTTGCGGATTGGTAAACTTTCCTTACTTTGGTCGTCTTTGCAGGCAAAGTTTATTCAAGTTTTTAAAAGCTACAGTGAAGGCTATTGGGTGGAACGTGACCTCGTGTAGGGTAAAACAAAGCGTATGTGCTCTGGCATGGGTCTGTAGTGTGGGAGTTGGGCACCAATGAAAAGTGGCTCTTGTTTGTTGTGAGTTAGTGAATAATGCACAATTATTTGGTCAGAATACCTCCCACTGTTAGCAATCAGGAGAGAGCAAACATGGCTGGTATGATGTAGATGATCCATGTCACCCAGCAGGTTGCAACATTTTGAACTCATGCACATTTTTGGAAAATAAATTTGGGAAGATTGCAATAAATTATTTAGCAGTAGCTGAATCTGTGTAAAGTTAGAGCAAATGAAAGAGTTGCTTTGCATGGGAACATCAGCAAAGCGAGACTACGTTTGACAGTGCAGGGTTAATGGAAGCAGGCGCTACCAAACAAGTGCATTTGGAGTGCCAGAGTGGGGTCAGCATCACAGTGGATCCTCATATCTTTGACTGAGATGGAGGGTGTGGGCATCAATCAGTGGTATATGGACAGAGGAGGAATGGCCAGTCCAGAGGGTGGAATTGGTGATGAGGACGTAAGATTTATCATTGAGTTTCAGCCAGTTTCATGCTCGGTGAAGTCAGTGTTTCACTCCAAATCACAAGAATGATTCAGATAGACAGGAGGACTATATCTGTGCTACAACACTCAACTCAGTCTAAGTTTGATTATTTACACTGTACATACATGGGGGCAATTAGCCACTCATTTTATAATTCTTTGACAACAAAAGACTGACTGAATCTATATTCAAGTACAAGGAAAAGTCTGTGAGCTTTGATCCATTGCAGGTTCATGTCATGTAATATCGTTTCCAGGTCTTCTGAAGCTATTATTCTATGCTAATTGTTGTCACTCTTTTACTTTGAATAACGTTAGATTCAGAATAACTACAAATGCACAATCCAATCTGCAGTTCCCCCATTGTTATAACATACTTGAAGACTACTTTGAACTTCATCGATAGCACATATTTTTGAAGCCTAAGTTGGACTCCATTGATAGAAATTCCTTTGCTAGCAAATGATTTTCATCAGTCAGGATTGCCCAATGTGGTTCTGTGGTGTTCAGTCAATGTCCGATTTTAATTAAACCCTCCGACAATGTAAATTACTTATTTAGATTTAGTGCATTTAACTTTATCTCGTGAGAGTATCCTCAAAATCTGCCATGGATTGGCCCCCATTCAATGACTTTGGACTTTCCTGATAAGGTCTCCCGTTCTCAGTAAGGGTTTTATATTTTGCAAAGACTAAATGAAGACACCTTTTCCATCTTCTCTTCTACTCCTAGAACCTCAGGACAGACATAGTGATTGACATTGGCTGCAGCATAAATCCTGGCATTGATATAGGGCAGGTGAGTACGTTCCATTGGATTCTGCATGTTGTTACATGGAGTAGCCCTAAATTATATTTCCTGCTCTTGAGGACAGTGGAAATGTGATTAATCTTGTAATTTCTGAGTTTATTTAAACTACTAATAGACATGTCTTTGCAGACCTTGGCTAATGCTCTTTAGCACTGTCCACATTGAAGGATCTTGCATGGTTACTAATTGCGATGTTGCCAATCTATTCATGCAGTATATTGGCACGAGGCTCCGGTGTAGCTATAGCCAGGCACTTTTTAGCAGCTCCCAAATAAGCTTAAAAGTTGATGTCCCAACTCGACTATATAATATTTAAAAATGGGCCTAAACTATCCTGTCAAGAACACGAATTGAGTTAATCTGCCTTGTAATAAGTCCCTGTGCCTGCGTGGACAACCTGTTCCATTTATGATGCCTGCATTTCTTGGCCATGCGCCACATTTGCCTATGGATGTAAACTTGCTTTTGAACAAACTGAAAGGTTACCATTTTAAAAGTGAAATTGTATTTTAATATTGCCTGATGTCTTAAATTACAATAGTGCACATGTTTCTCTTTCACAGATCGAAGGGGCTTTTGTTCAAGGCCTTGGACTTTTTACAATGGAAGAGCTAAGGTTCTCTCCCGGGGGAGTCCTGTACACACGTGGGCCTGGTCAGTATAAAATCCCATCCGTATGTGATATTCCTGAGCAGTTTAAGGTCTTTCTGCTGACCTCGTCGCCGAATCCACGCGCCCTCTACTCCTCCAAGGTAAGTACATGGTTAACTTTCCTATTAAAGACAGGTTAGTTACAAGTGTTTCACCAATCTGCTATACATATCGTTCCTTTTGCAACCCAGATTAAGAAATGCCATCCTTCTGGTTTACAAATGGTTTACATATCCTGCTTTCTGTAATATTTTATAGGAGGATGAATGGTGATAAAAATGTGCTTGGTTTCAGAGACAAGACTGATGAATTGCTAAAGTAGCTTTCCTTAGAAATGCACAAAATGTATTTAATTTGCTTTTGCGTAATTATGCAATATTTTGAAAAAAATACACAAAATGCAAACCTGTCATTTAGCATTCTTATTTCTCCTGAATGCCTCCTCGCATCAATATTTGATTGTTATTTAAAAAACCACCCAAGAAAAACACACTTGTCAGGAACAGCCGGTCACGTTCTTTTAGGTTTAATTTGTTTATTGGTTTTTAACATCATACATAGCTGATTGGCATTTTGCAGACATAATTGAACGATTCATCTTTGTAATACGGACAAAAGGGGAAACATCTACAGGAAATCAAGTTTGCTATAACTTCATACAGTGTACGAGTAACATTTTTCGGTGGTACAGACTGGGTGCTACCTGTTTAGTAGGTCTGAATACTTTAATAGACACGCGTAAGAGCCTGGTTGGGCGCGTTTCCCGGGAGTCTGAAGGTATGCCTATCCCCATGATGGCATATGGGCACTATGTAGTGTGATAGGTAAGGAGTGCATTCCCTATTGATGATCCCTGGCCATGGAACTGCCGATGAATAATGTTAACTTCACCCTTGGGGGGATGAACTGGGAAAGCTGTGAGGGGGGACAGCAGAGATATGTATTGCTGGTGTCCGATATGTGGCTGGTCATAGAGTGACATCACCATGCGATCATGTATACGTGGGGGGACCATCTTGGGCAGTTACGGGTAGTCTTGGTTCAGTGTGTGGGGCCTGCTGGGTTGACTCGGGTAGGGCATCCATCTTAGGTCCTTGGACCTAGGCTTTTGTGTGCTGCTGTCAATCCGACTGGAGATACGCAGTCGGTCACGTTCTTGTTGTTTGCATTGTTCCTGCGCCTCATACTTTACTTTTGTCAGGAACAGCAGCATAATTAAAAAACAGCGTGGTGTAAAAACGTAATTTCGGGACGTAACACAAAATTCACGAAATGACGCACATTTCGCTGTCATAATTTAAATTCCTCTCGGGCCTTCTGTTATTACCTCTTTTGGATGCTCCATCAAAATGAAAATATTTGTGAGCAACAGTATGGTAGACTCCAGAGAACATTAGTAGGACCTGTACATCTGAGGAGGTTCCTTAGTGTTTAGAAAATATCTCGTTATAGAATCAACCCTCAGGAGTAGCCAGCTCCGGATCAAGTTAGTGACTTTGGTATGGTTGGTAGAGACCCTAGAAAGCATTTTCAAATCTATCTTCGAATAACTTCTAGTTACCACCGTGAATGACTTGAAAATCCATTTCTTGGTAGGATACACTTAGAGACTGGTGATTGCTCCCTTTTTCAAAATGTATTTGTATACCTAAATAGGTCTCATCCAGCTTTTAAATGAAGCACAATGATCTATAACACAGGTTTTATTCGAGCCTGTTAAGTATGAATAATGTCAGGGCAAATATTGTATCGCTGTAAATTGAAAGTTGTTTTGTTCTTGCCCATTGTATGACATCAGCCCCTTGAATGGTAAGCTGCCTGCTGTCACAAATATGCACAGAGTATGCAGTTGTAGTGTAGTTCCTATATTCCCAATAGGCTCTGCACATTGGAATAATATATCCTATAGAATTAACGTAGGACTTATGTTGACTAGGTACCTATCGAATATATTAGACTTAATTGTGAGGGCCAGCTAGCTCAGAGGTCACTAGAAACTTTCTCGAACAACAAGAAGGGATTAGTTTCTGACAACCGCATAAACATGACAACTTTGTTTCCCCAAGATAAAACGTATCTTCAGAGTCGTGGAAACAATAGATAGATATTTTACTCAGTCAATCGAGCATGCTTCGTTTCACCAGAGTTGCAGAGAAATAGAGAGACGGGCGTTTTCAAGAAAAATATTTATTGAACAGTCTTCTTTCTCATGCTGAAGAAATTAACTGCTACAATCGTAATACTGGCTGTAAAGTATAATGCGTACAGCAAGAAGAGTAGTATAAAATAATACTGTAAAAGTATTGTATGGTTTCTAAGCCATAAAGTACATACATGAATAACAAAGACTAAAAGTACTCAGCTGGTGCTTCTAAAATGCGCCTACCCCAATGTACCTAATCTAACTCTAGTACGAGGGAAGAAGTACGTATGGTGTAGCATAGGTTTTAGTTTCTTTGCCAAGAATCTATCCAAGATTTCTTTTATGGTCTAATTAGCTCCGTACCTTGGTTTTAGAATGAAGGAGGTCTGGTATCTCTGTCTTGGGACTCGATTTCCCAACACCCTGCAAAGGGAGCTTGGAAACACTGGAGCTGGATTCTCAGTGAGAGAAAGGCAGCCTCTCTGTCAGTGCGTCAGCTGGAGGGTCGGCTTTCCTTCGGCACTTGCTGTAGCGAGATGCGTTGGGCAAGTAGATAGTCGAACTGCTCCACACCACAGTGTGATTGCTAGGGCAGGTGTAGGCATATTTATACCTTGAAGGTGCCTGAATTGACGCAAAGTTGGACATAATAACGTCAGCAAGGATCGGTAGTTCTTTGAAAACCCCATTATTTCTAGGACAAATCAATATTCAAGAAAGGGGATGTCCCTGACTGCTGAAGCTGAGTTTTCCAGGAAATCGTTGTGGCTATTTGAAACTAGTGAAAGTAGCCATGCCTGTATTAGGACTGCATGGGCTATGTCTAAATATGGGTATGATTTCTATGCCTATATAAGGGTAATGGGAATTATACCTATATAAGGGCATGAATCGGGAAAATTACACTAGGGTCCTAAAACGCTATACAACACCCACTCCACTTTATTATGTTTGACATTTACTAAATACTAAGCAAAAACATATCTAAAGCATGTGTTCACAATCCCACCCAAAATACATAAAAGCATTTGAAATGGTTGTACACGAAAATGAGCATTTGTGATGTACCCATTTAAAAAGCAATATTTTCATTAAAAGCATGTAGTGTGATATTGAAAAATGCTTATCAAAAATGAGTCATTAGATAACATTATATGAAATGGCTCTGAAATACAGAAGAAAGGTCGAGACCATTCCATGACAGAATATATAAACTGTTTTGGTTGTGAACGAGGTCAAATATTGTCTCTTGAAAGTATTCAAAGAATTCTTGTTCTCTAAGAATAATACTTCTTTAAGCAGATTACTTTGTGCCCCAAAAAAGTTTAATTTTGGAAAAAAGTAAAATCGTAGTAAAATAGAGTTCCAAAGTCAGCGTTTTTGTTTTTGAAAAACGAAGGTCGAATACAGAGTTCCTCAGAACGCTGTGTGCTAATTTCAAAAAGTCATTCTCGCTCTTAGGAGAAAACATCAAGTCTTCTAAGTTTGAAAAGAATTAGTCTACTACTGTAGGTGAAAGTTGGACTACCTTGTTAAGCAGATTAATTGTACACAGATGAGAAGCATCGCCGTCAGCGTCAGTCGCATTAGCAATGTTCTCAGTAGATGGTACCTGTGTGCCTGTTGATCCACGTATCTCACCGTCAGCTGGTTGTGCTGGTTAGACCTCCATGAATGCCGTCATCAGGATTGGCAGGCTTTGGGGACAACACAATGCATGAGCCGTTACCGAACCAAGCAAAGTATCAACATCCGTTGGCAGTGCTGATGGAAGTGTTAAACAGCTGTCTAGCACGCATTCTTTTCCACATAGCAGGCATTCGTAGAACAGGTAAGATGCAATCTTGCCAGATTGGTCTGAATGAAAGAAACCATGTGGTATTCAGATCTCTTAAACGAGCCAAGCCCAAAATTTGGAATATTTGCTCATGACACCTCATCGCCAGAAGGGTGTTCTCCATGGTGATCTGGGTGTCGTTGGTGGATTGGCTTGCCATATCGAAGCAGAAGTAGTAAAAATAATATTCCTGCTGCGAGTCCCATAACGAGAGGCAGTCTGCCAAACACAGAGTGCACGAAGTTTGGAAATATGCTGAGGACTGCTTCAAAAGGTGCTAACAGTCCTGAAAAAATCATCTTAAATATATGTACAATACCACTGGTATCAGACATGTTTAAGATACGACCTAACATTTCTGCGAAATGTATGGGGCAGTTTGTTAATAATAGGGCATGTATCTCTGCAGAAGTCCATGCAACCTGCAGATCATATGTCTCTTTGGACGAGGTCAGTGGCACAGTTGTTTGCAAAATAATGGCTTTCATTCTGCTTAAAGTATCAATTCGAATAGAAGAGATGTTCAGTGAAGGCCATAACGGCGACTCCCCGTCTGTCTTGCTTTTAGGAAACAATATTTGCATACAAAAAGTGACCCTAGCTGACACACTTACGAGATAGGCAATTCCTGGCATCATTCCACAACAGCTGTGATCATTCAACATTATGTAGATCACATTGGAAAGCTGCCTAAAAATTGGATCTATCACTGCTGCCGGAGAACCTTGCAGGTGGCAGGATAAGTTGGTCGAAGAACCATCACAGGCTCCGAGTAAATTAATACCCTGACATAAAAGTATACCGCTTAGTGCGCTGTTACATTGTGTACCACTTAGAAATACTTATTTTCCCCCACTCCAACATTTGTGTGTGTATGGTAAATCCCAGGTTGACTTTATGTATTCTTTACCCAACCTTTCATACAGGCCCGCTGGTATGTGTTTCTAGCAATATTGAAACTGGAAAATCGTCACTGGCAACGTGATGGTGCCATGTATTATCCATTCTATGGCTGGTTTCTCAGAAACAGTCAATGGTAACCTTTCCAGTTTTTCTATGCTCAGCACAGTATAGGCTGCTCCCCTTTGTGCCAAAGAGATTTGTTTATCTGTAAGGTTAAATCCAGTAAACAATGACGTGGTATTGATTAGACGCCAAGGCACATAGCCTGAATGAAGATTTTGTAACGTCCAGCCTAGCAGCATTATAGAACACAATTGAGACTGTCCATGTTGTAACATGAGCAAGTCCTGTTCCATTATGTCTATGGCAGAGGATACAATGCTGTCCAAAGAATAAATTCTGGATGGCAGAGTCGTTAACCCATTGTCAAACACAGAGAGAGCTTTCCCTAAATTAATACGATCAATTTCTCGTATTCGTTCTGCAGTTTCCATTAGCGTGACTTTCCAAGCTTCATTATATGCAGCATAAATACCAGCGTATATGAAACGTTTATGACGTGGTTTACGAGGCCCTAGTAAGAAGTCTCTTAAATCAACGCCATCTTTAAGTAAAGTTAAGTGTTGTTTTACCTCTGTAAGTGTAGATTTTTGTAGCCACCAGAGGCACAGTTTTCCTACACTGTAATTTGTTACTATCTCTGGATGTTGTCTCTGGACATATCTTGGGTCTGGCCTAGTTACTGTAAACCCTTGTGTCTTGTTCAGGAATCTATCTTGACAGTTATTCGTGTCTGTGGGCCAGATTAACCATTTTTTCCAATCAGGATGAAGTTCTGTTTTTAAGTAAAAGTGATTTTACGTCGAGCACCCCCTCTGAAGTGTTCTTACTATCAGCTGTTGGTACAGGTATGGACGGTTTGTTTAAATCTTTTATCTTGGCTAGGCCAAGACAGGATGTTTGTTGAACAGTGTCATTTAAAAACATTATTTGTTCAGGAATAATACAGGCTCGAAATAAAGCTTCTATTCCCTGTACTTGCCAGTCTTTTGAACCCCCGGCAGTTTTTTTTGCTATCTTGTCACTCCAGAAGTCGAAACCTAATGAGGACAGCTGGGCATATAAGGCTGCTGAATAAATTTGCTTTGTATTGGTTAACATACTTTTCATTCCTGTCTTATTAAAATTTTTTAAGTAAAATGTTTCCGGATTTGTGGTATTGAAACCTGAGAAGTATGGACATTTGTTATAGAATGTTTTTGAGCTACCCTTTGGTGGCGTTGGGCAGTGTTCCCATTGATTGAAAGTATATACATTTCTTGGGTTTGCAGATTTGTGCAAGTAATGATGACCATAGTGATTATAACCATGCATTTGTTCATAATCTGATGAACGTTCTAAATATTAAGTATGGGCGAAAAATCAGTTCATTCTCGTGAAATTTGCAGATTTTCGACAATTTTGCGATCCGCAAATCTCGCAAAAGTGCCGAAAAGTCCACAAATCCACTCGCGGGCGGATTTTTTTCACACATTGTCACTGGAGACAAATCTTCTGGCCCTTTAGGCAGCTGCAGTGTAGGAAAAGCACTATACATTTACCCAACGAGGTAGCCCTTACTGATTAGCCAGTAGAAAGTACTCCAGTTGAGTAGAGGTATCGCACAAAACGATGGCGTATTCTTGGATAAATATGAAGGGCAGGGTTCATTCTGGCACGATGCTCCTCCTGACACAAAAATTAAACCTCAACAGGAAGAACTTACAGATATAAATAAAGCAGGTGCCTGAGTTGTAGCTCAAATTCAGTAACGCAGTTCCTGTGACCAGGGGCTTCTTTCTCCTCATCTGCGGCTCTGATCGGTCTCTGACCTTTTATACAAACAAGAGGCATGTGAACTCGCATAGAAGCACGCCCGTTTGGCCCCGCCCACACACTAGCTGTGTGCACCGTCTTCCCGCCATTTATCCACTATGATGGACAGCTCACTCAAGGGACCCCTGCGCCCCTTAGCGCGATGGCATAGTAACACACACATGGTCACTGGAGACAACTCTTCTGGCACTTTACGCAGCTGTAGTGTAGGAAAAGCACTATACATTTACCCAACGAGGTAGCACTTACTGATTAGCCAGTAGAAGTACAGAAAGTATACAGTCTATTTGTGCAAAACTGAAAATCTGCAATTTCGCGAATTCTTTCGCGAACTCGCTGATTTTTTTGCAATTTCGCTCGAATTTGCGTACCGCAAATCCGCAATATTCGCCCATACTCACTAAATATTCATGGTTTGTAAATTTTGCAGACATCTCTAAATCTGACATCATATTATTAATAGTTTCAAAGTTCCAATCATCAGAAAATGTGCTGGGTGAAACAAAATCACTCAGGGAAACCTTAAATTGGTGTGGAATCTTCAACAGCTCGGCAGGACCATAAATACCATAATCAGTTCTGTTCCATGCTATACCACCAGGTATAGGGACGGCTGTGATGTTTACTGATGGCAGGTCTCTTTGTTCACAATGAGATGATTTGTGAGGCTTCAGGAGCAAGTTGATGTTCTTACTTGCTGTGTCCATTTTACTATATTTTCCATCTATCAGCTTTCCCAAACTTAAAACAAGAATTACCCAAAGTAGGAGAAAAAGTACACCTCACACAATGCAAAATTCAACCCAGTCTTTTCTAGTTGCTGAAAAAGTGCTGTTATTTTGTCTTTAAAAGTTTTGTTTGCTGGCATTGTTTCGGGCTCACTGGGATCCTCAGAAAACGTATTAAAGTTGATGAAATAGCCAGGCAGATCTGTCAGTTATTGGTATCCAGATTACTTGAAATCGCTGGAGTTGCTTGGTCCCTTTCATATTAGTATAGTCCGAGGCTATATCATTGTAGACAGGAGTGTCTTGACAAACTGTTATTTGGGTTTCAAGAGGCACAAGTTCCAAAGATTTATTGCTTAGTCCTTCTTTTCTTACTGCAGATTCTTCAAAAGTGATGAGTCTCTCAGTTTGAACCTCTTGTATAGTAGCAAGATTTGGTCATCTGCTACATCTTTGGAGTCCACTAGGCCTACTACTTATTATCGGCCACATGATGTGGTTTTACCAGATCGATGGACACAAACCGGTTCTCCTTTCTTCCAGAAAGGGGCGGTAGTAACACTGTTCTTGATCCGTGGATTGCTAGCACAGGTACTGGTTTTCTGTATGAAGGCCCAAATAACTTCTTATCCGTGATCTTTACTCTGACTAGATCCCCAATCTTTGGAATCCAGACAGGCCTTGCTGGGACAGGTGGTTTCTCTTCAGTAGTCGTTGGCTTCTGTGTTGTGTTGCTTAGACTTCTTCTTGTTTCATTTAAGTCCTGCAAAACAGCCAAACGGTCTTTGATATCAAAGGGTTTTTGTTCTACCACTGAAGTATGACGATCAAGGTCTTCAACAATCATTCTAGTACCAAAAAGGATTTCATATGGAGTGATTCCAACAAGAGAATTTCTTGGCAGCTTGTCTAAACTGCGTTGGACACTTATTAGATGTTTGACCCACCCTTCACCCGAGCCTATTACCCTAGCTGTTACAGATTGCTTTATGTCACGTTTTTTTCTTTCCACAACCGAATTTCCCTCAGGATGGAATGGACGTGAGTACCACAATGCAACGCCCAGACTAGCCATGGCCTCCTTGTAAGCTCGAGAGCTAAACGCAGGACTGGTCAGAATGTAGTGTGGCGATTGCGTATGTGCCGATAAAGACTCCCAAATCTCATATAACAGTTCGGGCGTCAGCCGAGCGCTGAGGCCACATCCAAATGAATCTTGAGCATGAATCTACTGCGACCATGATATATTTATAGTTACCATCCCTTTGTAAGGGACCACAGTGGTCCTGTTAAACAAATGCTAATGGTTTATCTGAAATTAGAAGGGGCGTCTGCGCAGGGTGTTTCACGGTTGAAGCCTTCATTTTTTGGCAGGTTTCGCATTCCAAAACATAATTTCTGGTCTGTTTCCTCATGCGCAGCCACCAGTATCTTTGTTTTAGTAATGACACTGTGGCGAAAACACCTGTGTGTGCAGAGGCAAGCCCTTCGTGTGCTGCTAAGATTAGTCCTAATCTATATACACAGTGGAGTAGTGTGGCTCACTGGTTAGAGGCGGCAGGCCTGAGAGCAGAAGTCAGCCTGGGACCAGGGTTCAATTCCCGACACGGCAGGGTCGTGGACCTTGGTCAGCGGGCTCGATAATTCTCGCTTCGGTGCTTACTCTAATCAGGGGTTCCACTCGGCAACTCTGGGCATTAGCTTGCCTAATCTCCACAACGGCCCCACCAATTCCGGGGATGCCTGGCTCCACCTTGGGGACTCCCAGCAAGGGACCAATCCCACAGGGAAAGCCAGGACGGGTTCCCCAGAGTTATACAGCGCCGGGACGCCCCGTTGCTGGGGCAGCTGTGCGCTTTACAAGTATACTACATTTACATTTACATTTATTCCATGTTTGGAATTACTCTATCCCCCCCTCCAGGGATTTGAGCAAAAGGAACATTATTTGCATTAGTTATATAGAAGTACTTGAGTGGAAAGCCTTTTGGTAACATTTTACCACTGTCTTTTTTGGAAGCGGAGACAGCCTGCATTATTTCGCTGTCTATTTTTGTTTTTGAACGAGCGATTGCAGCTACGGAAGCCGTTTGCACAGCTGGGTTCACGGCTTCATCAGCCAATGAATTCTCTTCAATGTGAACGCCATGACGCTGATGACTCAGTGTATGGATCACGTGAGTCTTTTGTAGTTCTTTCTGTAATAGAACTACTTGTTCACAAAGCAACTTATGCATGATTGTGCCACCTTTAGCGTCTTTGAATCCATTTTGAACCCAGTTCTGCAAGTATTCATTGTAAGATTGAATGCAGTAATACGAATCGCACACTATAAGTGTGGGGAATTTGTGATCGATATTTTCCAGCGCCATCTTGAATGCCTGTAGTTCAGCTCACTGAGCTGGACAGTCTCCTAGGGATTGAGTTTTTGTGACCGTAGGTCTGATTTTACCATCGCACCAGCAACCTTTAACAATCGCACACGCAGCACTATAAGCTTGTTTACCCCCAATTGCAGGCTGTGCTGATCAGTCTGTATAAATTATACATTCGTACTGTTCCAGAGGCAGAATCTTAGTGGGCAGAGGACAATCTTGTTCATATTGTAAAAAATGTTGAGGTTTCAAGTAGGGGGTCAAAAACGTATTCAACGTCAGTTGCAGCAAGAGAATTAACCCATTGTATCCATCTCGGATGTAAAGCCTTTGCATTCGGAATGCTTACTTTTGTCACTGCCTCTAAGGCAGGTACAGGAGTAACAACCATAATGTGTTTACCTTGTGCGAGAAATCTCTCTTTTGCTACTGCTGTTTGAACCGCTGTCAGAACTTTTTCTGTTGAAGGGAATTTCATTTCAGCTTGTGTGTACAAGTGTGATTTGTAAGAAATTGGTACTTTTTCACCTTCATTAAAGGTTAAGTATGTGAATCGGCATCTTCCTGGGATTATTCCGATTACAAGGTTGCATACATTACGCGTGTCTGTGAATGTGTTTTTGCTAACATGTCTATTTGCACTGAACGCAAAATTTCTGTGTGGTTTTTAGTCCAATTAGTTGTTTTGAAATCAGGTTTGATTAATTCGTAGAGAGGTTTAACCCTTTCTGCGTAATTTAGAATGTAAGTTCTTCCGAAATTCAGGAAACGTAGAATTGACTAAGTTTTTCAGCGTTTTTGGAGGTTGGAGCAGCGCACATTTCTCTAAAAACTTTGATGCCAAGCGTTTGCCTTTACTTGATAACTCGTATCCTAAGAATAGGACGTTGAGGTGGGCAATTCTTGATTTTTTAAAGTTGAATTTATACCCTTTAGTTGCGAAACCAAGTATTATGGTGTTCACTCTGTTCAAGTGCCTGTCCAAGTCATCGTCTTTAGATAGATGTCATCGACATAAGATAATGCCTCATCATCATACGTCTGTAGTAACTCTGTTACTCTGGCTGAAAATAACCTTGGACTATTCTTGAATCCCTGGGGGAGACGACAGAGGTGATGCTGTGTCCCCATAATTGAGAAAGCGGTCAGATACCTGCTTTCAGGTGCGATATTTTGACAGAAGAAACCGTTTGAAATATCTAATGTGGTTTTATATTTTTTACGCACAGTGTTATTCATCAGTGCTGCACTGTGTGCATTTTGTACTGCAAATGTTTTGCAACAAGAGTTTAAATGTCTGTAGTCCAAAACTAGACGATATGTATTGTCTGGTTTGGAGACAGGAAACAAAGGATTGTTC
Organism: Lissotriton helveticus; assembly: GCF_964261635.1. NCBI lineage: Eukaryota > Metazoa > Chordata > Amphibia > Caudata > Salamandridae > Lissotriton > Lissotriton helveticus. The sequence continues at coordinate 404,441,473 of NC_136061.1, forward strand.
ATGGACGAGGTTCATGTTTCAATCACCCCTTGGTATTCAAGTTGATCTAAGATCTCCCTGACCTGTTTTTTTAGCTTCTTGCTTAACTGGATACTGGCTCTGAGCAGTCGATTGATTTTTTAACTGGATTTTATGGTGAGGAGAATCCTCATCCCATCCTACATGATTTTTATATAATGCTGGAGCCTGGGCTACAGCCCATTTTCTGGCATGTGTATATTTTTTATGAATCGGAATATGATTGGAGAAGGCTGGCATAATGGGCACTCCCTGACAAATTTTGGTGGCCAGTCTCTTTTAGCTAGAAGAATGTAATAACCCTTAGAGAGCTTCTCCCAAAAAGTGCTCTTATTTTCCTAGTTATGTCCCACTCCATCCGGAATGTTACTTCATATAACATATGTGGTACGCTAACCCTGTTATCGGCAATTTCAACTTAAATGTACTCATTCAAGTCCACTGTCGCCTGATGATCCTTCAGGATCCTGCGAGCTATGGTAACTTCTGCTGCACTGTCCAGAATTGTCTGGGCCCACTCCCCATTCTTGAGTTGTGTCCTCAAGATCCTCAGCATATCTGATTTTTAGACCAGCTACCATCTTTTTGGTGAATTGGGTTTTCCTATTTTTTGGAACGTGTTGATCGTCTTTGGACTTCACGCGTTCTTCCTTGTGTTCTGAACGTCCTCTTCTTTCCGATATGTGTGAGGAAGTCTGAAAGGTACGAGAGGAACGTGTAACAGTATTGTGATATCTACCAGGTTTTCTCAAATTATCCCTATTCCTGAGGTTATACCTCTTTTCAGAGGGCTCCCTTTGAGGAGACCTACCTCTGGACTGAGAACGCTTCTCTTTAGGAAGTGTCTGTTTAGTGTTTTCCCACTTCTTTTTAGGAGTAGTGAGAGTGTTTTTAATAAAAAACCTTTTCAGGGTTTTCTGTTAGTTGGGGCTTTACTGGTTTCCCACCCAACCTATCTCTACCTTGTTCTTCATGGGATTTTTCTATTATTCTGGCCAGTTCATATGGTTGCTCAGTTACATCGAGTTCTTTAATTTTTGGCGGATCGCCACGGATGCTGCTTCACCTTTAATATTAGCTAATATTATAGCTGAGACCTGTTTGAAATCTTTAAGTAATTTCATATCCTGATTTAAAGCAGGCTCTGCCTCGTATTCATTTTGAATCTGTTTCAGGACACCATAGACGGGAAACCATGAGTTTTTGTGTATATTGCAGCAAAGACTGTACCCCAAGTGTCGCAGCCCTTCAGGTGTGGTGCAATCCTCATTGGTAAACAGATTGTTAGAATCCTGTGTTTCTCATGAGGTGTACTATCTGGAAATACTGCCTCTGTTTCAGTCATCTTTTGAGCTAACCAGAATGGAATTTGTTCCCGGTTTGCGGGCAATTTACCAATGACTGATTGTATAGTCTGTGGTGTAATTATATTTGTGATCCCCTGGTGAGGGGTTTGCTGTGGAATCCTGATAGCAGGTTGGACTGTTAGAGTCTGCAGGACATAATGAACCAATTGTCTATGTATTTTGATTAATTGTTTTAGTTGAACTAATAGTTCTGGACCTGTCATTCGTTCAATGCCAGGATGTGGTGTATAGCTGGCTAGTACCGGCCATGTTGCTCCTGGTCTACCTAGTGGACTGAGCCTGGCAATGTGATTTTGATGTTGTAGGGCGCCTTTAAACCAGAGCGCATGCTCTTGGTATGTTAATGGAATTTCAATATACTCGAAAGGAACGTATTCCGCTGGAGTTTCCTCTATTTTGTAGTAATGGAACACATGTGTTGTTGGATTTGCTTCTGGGAAGATAATCCACAAATAGAATACCTCTGTCTGTCGATATTCATGTGCCTCTATGACAAAAATTACCCTACCAACGCTCGATGATAGGCCATTTGTTATAAGCTTTATAGTGATCATTTTCCTTAAATTTTCCAGGATGAGCATCTGCGTCGTCTTGTTGGAAACCTGTAACGTGTAACCCCGGTCGGGTTGCAGTTGTAGTTCCACCATTCTCGGTGTCGCTATTCGACATTTTGTTGAAAGTCTTGCAGAGCAAGTTTCAAGGAAACAAAGATAAGGTGCACAATATTTTGGAACACTGTATCCTTCAACGTTGAACTATCCAAAAACGAATACATAGGAGTTTCGTCCTACTTAGTAATGGCGGATATTTTATCCTTTAACCCACTCCAGACGTCTATTGGAGTATTTACGGGAAAAAAGGGGTCTCTTGTGAAAAGCAGGACTGAGTTACTCTGGTATCTAGCTTTAAATTAGTGCATTACCAAACGTTGGGCGCCATGTAGTGTAGTTCCTGTATTCCCAATAGGCTCTGCGCATTGGAATTATATAACCTATAGAATTGAAGTAGGCCTTATGTCGACTAGGTCTCTATCGAATATATTAGACTTAATTGTGAGTGCCAGCTAGCTCAGAGGTCACTAGAAATGTTCTCGAATAAACAAGAAGGGATTAGTTTATGACAACCGCATAAACATGACAACTTTGTTTCCCCAAGATAAAACGTATCTTCAGAGTCGTGGAAACAATAGATAGATATTTTACTCAGTCAATCGTGCATGCTTCATTTCACCAGAGGTGCAGAGAAATAGAGAGACGGGCGTTTTCTTTTTTTTTCTTTCCTTTTTTATTTATAGTATCACAGCAGCAAGATCACATAAATTCATATATAATTCATAAACCATAGATACTTAAATGTAAACAGATACATACATAAAAGCAGCTTATCTCATAACCATCATACACGGTACAAATGGAGAAAAGAAAAAATTAACAAATATTTGAAAAAACTCAATTCATTCCACTTTTTAACATTAAGCCTCATAATAATCACGAAAAGCTCCCCATATATTTATACCCATCATTCGCTTCCTAGAGCCTTTAACCGAAAATAAAACCCATTCCAATTTATATAAGTTGTACATTTTTGCTCGCGAGTACTCAAATACCGGCGGCTTTTCCTGCAACCGTTCCATTGTGATACACAGGCGTGCTACCGTCATAGAAAAAAAAATAGCGATATTGAAATAGTCCATTTGTTGCTCTGTTTGTGGTGATCTTTGTAGGAGAGTAGGGTCTGCTATCCTATGGTCACCCCATTTTTTTGCTTTTTGCTTCACTGGTTTTCGACTTAATGTGGCTGTGGGCCTGCTAATCGGACCCACAGCCCTGCTGTTCTCTCTCTAAATTCACAACCATGTACTTTAGGTATATCACCGATTGGGATTGGGTCACCTTATGAGCCCCTGTACAGTGTACTATAGGTACCCAGGGCATAGGTGCATCCAAGGCCTACCAGGGGCTGCAGCATATCTTTTGCCACCCCTGGCTGGCCATCCAAACTGAGACAACTGGCTGATCACTCAGCTGGGGCAAGGTTGTGTAATCACCTCTTGCTTAGATATAGTATACCTATGTCTAAACCTATATCTGGACACATATACACCTATATGTCACTCCTATGGCAGGCCTTAAGAATCCTGAAGGCAGAGTGCTTAGTTTTATGTGAGATGGTGCTCTAGCATGAGCTGAGCCTGTCTTCTTGTTCCAGGATACGGCCATACCATATACTCTTAAGTGCATTATGAACCTCGCGGTTAAATGCTATCTTTGGTTTGTCTTTATCAAAACATGTTGTGTAAGGTGTCATACGCTTTGGAATACTACCCCCTCGCCAATTCTGGTGACAGGGGTAGCATTCCACCCTTCTAGAGGGAAAAGATATGTTACTTTCCTTAATCCCGGTTAAAGTTAACCAGAGCCTCAGCATCACAAAATGGATGCTGCTGCCACAGACACAAGTCTGGCCACCTGCTGCTGGCCGAAACTCCGGCAGGGGAGGCCTGGACAATAGGTTTCCTGTCACAGGGAGGTGCTAGCACCACCCCAGACAGGAGATAGTGGATTGGGAAGGGAGGGCTGAATGAAATTAGGCCTGTCTGGGGCACACAAGGTGTCCCATGCATAGGCCAGTTCAAACCGGTGCTGGGGCACTCCAGCCCCAGCTCTGGCGTGAAACTGGACAAAGGGAAAGGGGTGTAACCACCCCCTTTCTGGGCCCCACCCATAGGAGGGACCTAGCAGGTAATCCAGCCCCTTGATTTGGAATAAAGGTAGGAGCTGTGTTCTTAGACTTTAGATAATCCTGACTGAAACTCTGATACAAAACTCTGGACCCTTCGATATCCTACTCGACGTAGAAGACTGAAGAATCTCCCTTGTTGTCAAGGAGGAACCACCCTGTGCAAGCAGGCACCACTAAGCGCTCAAAGGTTTGCTTTGTTGTTGCTCCCGCCAGAGCTCGAACAACAGAGACCAACAAGAACTAGACTTCCAGACATCCAACAGTCTGATCCACAGCCACAGCAAAGCTGAGACCCGTGGAGGCAACGTGAGACGTGGGACCGGCCATCTTGGAAAGCCAGAAAAGTGCTTTCTGTGCAGCTCCTGAGGCACCCTCGAAGCTGTGCATTTGGGATTGAGAAGCCCCAGCCCCGAGCATCATTTGCACCAAAGATCACCTCTCCACACTCACCGAGTGCTGCGTGGGGCCCTTTTGCATTTTCCTGTTTGACACGTCTGTCCGGTCACTTGCCCATTGGCTAGTGGCCTCTGTGACGACGAACCTTCGAATTTTCAATGCTGGTCTGGTTGCTCCAGACTGGCCCTTGCTCCCCTGAAAAGGAGCAGCCCATCAAACCTTGCTGGTCTGATCCAGAAGCCATCTTTGATTCCTACGTGGGTTGCATTTGCCAAGGCCTGTTGACTCCGAATCGAGATCCGACACTGCCGACAGCAAGAGCCTTTGTTTGACAGTCCGTGCCCAGCGCTTGGTTGTCGTCGACACGTCCTGGTCCACGTGGCAGCGGAGACAAGCTTCTTAACATCACCTGATTGCAACCCGACATCGCCTGGTTCCTTCCTGGTCACTGGCTAGTGACCCAGACTCTGTCCCCTCTGCTTTCAGGTACTCTACATCTTCGATCTACCCTTGGATCCAACCGGACTCTTCTTTCTTGGTCGCCTGCAGCATCTTTTCTCCAAGGCTCCATAGAACTCCACGACGAAACCCAACTCACTTTGACACCTATGCACCCGCTTTCTGTGGGTGAGGTAACGCGAGTACTGCGGTGCTCCTGTAGATATTTACATCCCGAGTGTCCTAGTTTTAAGTGATTAAGTTCTAGTCCAGCCGGAAGACTTCCAAATCTGCAACTTTCTAACTTTACGCACCCATTGACTTCTATTGGTGCACATGTGTGCATTTAGACACTGCACCCGCATCCTGTGGGCCTCCTACATCCTAATTGCTGTTAGTCCAGTGTAGCCCCAGCGACTCTCAAAGCCCTAGGCCTTACTATTGTTCGTGACGTGGTTCTTATACCACTATTTTAGTATATGGTTTTACGGGCCACCAGGGCCTATCCATATTTGTGCAACTTTTGTATGTCATATTAAGTCAATTGTTATACGCTTGTGCTCCTGTGCTCATAAAGAGTTAAGGGGATTATTTTAGAAATAAATACATACATATTTTTAATATATAAACTGTGTGGTGTCCTTTCATTTGGTATTAAAAGGTTTGCATATGGTAAAACAGCTGGCTTCACATGCCCTCTTGAGTTTAGCCTAAGACTGCTTTTGTCCATGCTACCCCTAGGATAGCTGGTCTATAAGGTTGACTTTAAAACCATCACCATAAGGGTTGTTTGGACTGGTGCAAGGTGCTCACTAGAATAGTGAACATCATATACCAGGCCAACTTCTCACAATCTTCTCCAATAACATCATAGCAGGAGTAATGGTCAGGGGAATGTTGATAACCAAAGACAAAAACTTTTCAATAGCTGCAATAAAACTATGCAATTTATTACATCTAAAAAAAATATGAACACTATCCGCGTTGTCTTCACCACAACGAAAACATTTCCCGTCATACCCACCCCCCCATTTGTGAGTGTAGAAGGGGTAGGCCCTTAAAACTCAGGACCTGGGTCCGTGGATCAGTACAAATGAGAGTTGGTCTGAGTTACAGGTATATTAATATCATACAGATCTGTAATATTTAGTTCAACACATAATCACCATCAAATTCGAAATGATTGAAAGAAAAATTATTGCACAGGAATAAATTATTCATTTCCTTTACATTGGCATTTATTCATGCAAAGTCAGTGTTTGATCAAATTGCAGCCAATAGTTCCTCATGTCAAACAGAAGTACTAACATGTAATTGTGAAATCATTACAGTTGGTATTCAAATTAGGTGCTCTCAGTGAAAAAGGGAGGGGTAAGTGAAAATGTGAAGGGGACAGGGTAAAGGTGTTGTGTCATAATTACAGCATCATGTTAAAATTAGAAAAACCTTTACAACCAAGTTAATGAGCACAGTCCGATGCAGAACGCCGGCGGAGCAGTAGCCCTCCTGGGAGATCACTAATCTAAGTAAGAAGCTCATCACGACCCCAGTTGAGAGGATTTACCTGCCTGCACACAATGGCCTAGTGACTGCGAGTACGTCACTAAAAATTCCTTGGAGCTTGATGCGAGCCCACTGTTGGACGGAATAGATGGTGACCGTCTTATGATGCTCTCCTTATCTTCCTGATGAAGACCCCAACATGAGGCCTGAACCCACCCTTTAGCGTAATCAGGGGTCGAAACGTAGAACTACGCCGCTTCTCTACACACCATAGGATCCAAATATGAGATTGATTCTCCCTATCTATGTGTGATGTAACCTGGGAACCTTTGCTCATTAACTTGGTTGTAAAGGTTTTTCTAATTTTAACATGATGCTGTAATTATGTCACAACACCTTTACCCTGTCCCCTTCACATTTTCACTTACCCCTCCCTTTTTCACTGAGAGCACCTAATTTGAATACCAACTGTAATGATTTCACAATTACATGTTAGTACTTCTGTTTGACATGAGGAACTATTGGCTGCAATTTGATCAAACACTGACTTTGCATGAATAAATGCCAATGTAAAGGAAATGAATAATTTATTCCTGTGCAATAATTTTTCTTTCAATCATTTCGAATTTGATGGTGATTATGTGTTGAACTAAATATTACAGATCTGTATGATATTAATATACCGGGAAACCCTTTGTGGGTATCTGTGCGCATTATAAGTGTAAAAAATAAATAAATAAATAAATAAATAAATACCTGTAACTCAGACCAACTCTCATTTGTACTCACCCCCCCATTTGGCCATCCGGCAGGGGTATAATATAAATCCAATAAAGCCTTAAAAAAATTGAGCTTTCAAATTTGCTGACATTAGTGTTTCTCTAGACATCATAAGAAGGTCTTCATTCACAAAATCTGTATCTCCCAAAGCTACATACCATTTAGTGCTAAATTTTTCAAGATCATCTAACCTGTCCGCAACCAACTATTGATATAAAGCTCCAATTTTAACCTGCCTTCTAACCCCTTCTACCACTGCATTAGATCGCATATCAACATTAGTTCGAACTAAATAGTCTCTAATTTGCAAACATTTTTTAAAATGAGTTTTGGGAAAGCCAAATAGAGTAGTTAATTCATCAAATGATTTGCAGATCCCAGTATCAGAGCACAAATCGCCTAAATATCTAACCCCCTTCCTCTTCCAACCCATTGAAATGTTATCACCAAATAATCCTGGTAGAAGCTTACATGCATTAAAAGGAGTATAATAGGAGATTTTCCCAATTACATTCGATTTAAAATTTAGTTTCCACACTTAAGATGCACTAATCAAAACTTTAAATCGTGTTCGTTTATAGTAACTGCTATCCAGTTCTATAAATAAACACTGTATTGCAAGTGGACCTAATAGAATTTCAAAAATTGTTGGAGCGATAGCAGTATTAGCAGCAGTCTCCCCCGTAATTAACACCCTCATTTTCAAAAGAAAGCATGTAACATAATAAAGAAAAAAATCAGGTACCGCCAAGCCTCCTATTTCAAGAGGCAGAGTCATCAATCTCATCGCCCGTCTGGGTCTCCCCGGGCTCCATATAAATTTCCCACAGATGGCTTGTAAGTACTGTAATCTTGGTTTTGATATTTCCAAAGGTATTGACCAGGAAGAGGTAAAGAACTTTAGGGAGTACATTCATTTTAACGATGTTACAGCGTCCAATAATAGTAAAATACAATCGATCCCACCTGTCCAGAGAAGTTTTAACTTTATGGACAAGCGCATTGGATTATCCGTACTAGGAATCCCAACATTTTATAATGGTTTTAAATATTGATGATGTTTTATAATCGATAATGTCTGAAGGCATTTTTATTGTAAAGTCTTTATCAACTGTTTAATAACTTTTTTAATGTTCTTCTGATATGATGGTTTTATTAATATTCCATGTATTGTATACTTGTCTTTTATGAATTCTATTTCGAAATAAAGACTTATTGAACTGACAAGCGCATTCCAGTTAACATCCATAAGTTCGGTCATAGAAGCTCGAATTTGTATCCCCAAGTACGTAACCTCTTTCACAACCCGGTCATCTTGCCATACTACACTGTCAGAACATAAAATTTGCATTTTTGACTCATTGAGTTTATAGCCCGTAATCCTACCAAATTCTCTAGCTAATCGCTTTATCTCTTTAACTGAAAGAGAAGGATTCTCTTTAGCTGCCGCTATATCATCTGCGTAAGCAAAGACAGAAAAACAATAATCAAACACTCGAAACGGGGGAATAGATACATTATATGACAACAGTTCTATAAAAGGGTTGATATATAAGGCAAACAGAAAGGGAGAACAGGGACACCCCTGCCGGGTTCCTCTGGTTATACTCAAAGGGTCTGATAGCCTTCCCATTGCTGAAATCTTAGCCATGGGAGACATATATAGCGACTGTAATGCTACAATAAATTTCTTACCAAACCCAATTTTATCCAGCAGTCGCCACATATAATCCCATTGGACGCGATCAAACGCTTTCTCCGCGTCCAATAAGATTAGCGCTAGATGCCTTTTTTCTGTCGCTGCAATATCAAATAGAGTTATTACTTTATTTACATGGTCCACCGTGCCCCTTTTTGGAATAAAACCATGTTGATATCTTGAGACCAGAGGTGAAATAATTTTAGCCAATCGATTGGCCAGGATTTTAGAATAAATGTTATTGTCGCTGTTCAATAAAGAAATTGGACGGTATGATCCTACTAAATCAGGGGATTTACCCTTTTTACAAAATACTGCAATCGTAGCCTCTGACCAAGATCTAAGAGGGTGTCCTGCCTGTGCCAAGTGTAACGCTTTCAGCATTTCATGTTTAACAAAATTAAAAAACAACCTATAAACTTCCACCGGAATCCTGTCTGGCCCGGTAGCTTTCCCTAGAGCCAAGCTTTTAACTGCAGTTTCTAATTCAGACATAGAGATCGGTGAATCCAATTGTTCCAGGAAAATAGAATCTAATTGCTTCAAACCTTCTTCAAAAAACAATCTCTGATCCCTCTCCCCATGCAATGTCCCCTGCTGAGTATACAAATCAGTATAAAACTGTTGAAAGAATCTTGTGAGGTTCAGAGTGCAACACCCCATTCGTGTCCCTCAATGCCTGAATATTACGAGCCGATTCCTTCATTCGTAATCGAACAGCCAGACGTTTTCCAATGGTTTCACCAAATTCATGGCTTTGGCGCTTAGAAATCAAGTATTTTCTAGCGTTCTCTGCACTCCAGAACCCAAGAACATTAGCTCGATCCTTAGACACCTTATTCTCTAAATCAGATATATAATTCCTACTTGAAGCAATCCCCCTAGTTAACAAACCTTCTGTCTCCGTCAATGCTTCATAAAGCCTTGCCAACTCCTTTTTAAGTTTCTTTTGCTGCCATAAACTAAAACTAAGACATTACCCCCGAAAACAAGCCTTGCATGTGTCCCAAACTGTACTAACAGATGCAGTCCCATTATTATTTCCAAAAAAGCCCTTAATCCAGTTACCCATATGGTCCTTGAATTGGTCATTAACACATAGTTTCCGATCAAATGTAAAGTTATTGGGCTTAGATCTGCCTCTACATAAAGCCAATTCAAGAACAATTGGAGCGTGATCCGAGGATATCCTTGGATATACATGAATTGATGCACCCACTAATAAAGAAACCGGTGCAAAAAAATAATCTAATCTTACCAATTTTTTATGTGGGTGCGAATAAAAAGTAAACGCGCTATCATGTTTCCTCATTTTACCCCACACATCCACCAATCCCTGATCTCTAACTAAATTATAAAGTGCTTTAAAAACTTTGGGCTTTCGTCCAGTGTATTTATCGGGCCGTCCTTTAAGGCTTGATTAACAACATTTATATTTATATCACCACAAACCAGCACTGGTTGCGGCCATGTAGCTAATTCTGCATTAAATTTGACTAAAACCCCTGCATCATCCACATTGGAACCATAAATAGTACAGAGCGTGATCTTTTGACCTTCCAAACAAAACTCTGCTATAACCCACCGCCCATTTTTATTCATTAGTTTGCGATCAACAGTTACCAAATTTCGTCTGGCGAGAATAGCTACCCCCCGAATCATGCTAGTTTAGCCAGATGTAACAATTCAAGAAAATCCCAATTCATTCAGAATACCACTCTTTGCCCATGGAATATGTGTTTCCTATATGCATACTAAGTCTGGCCGAATGTGCCGTAGTTCTGAAGCCACCTTATGGCGTTTAAACACATTATTAAGACCCGACACATTCAATGAACGGATTTTAATTTGAGCGTTTAACATTCCAATTCATTTAAATACTCGACCCACTGAGAAGTTACAAACCAAGAACTAAGCTGCCACTTAGCACTAACAATGCATTATTTCACTTGTATCCAAAAACTGAACCTTGTACTTGTCGCTGTGAGAATATTTCCCCTTTTACACCCCCTTAGTGCTACCCAACTCCCCCTAACCCCCTACCCCTTCCTCCCCTCAAGCCCACCATACACCCACCCTTAACCCCCTCACACCCCCTCCCCCCCAAAAACGAGGCTTTAGGACTAATAGTCCTGTAGATGCGAGCTCTACCACATCCCCTTGCGTTCCCCTGCTGAGTCCTTCACTGGCAAAGTCACAAAAATTAAATAAAAAAAGAAGCAATTAGGAGCAATAGACTAATTCATGCCAGAAAAAATAAAGTACCTGACAAGTGCATAACCTTGTCCATAAAGTTTATAAACTTAAACAAACATGTTCCCCAAATTCAACATTTCCGCCTCTATCAGTACCTAAGCTATATAGACAGTGCAAATTCTGTCACTGAGGCGGTGTTGGTGAAAAAACGGGTTTGGTCCTTAAAAACTATCTTCAATTTGGCTGGAAACATTAAAAAGACTGAAGTCCCCTTAGCCTGTAGCTCCGGGATTAATTGGCGAAATTGCCAGCGTAACTCTACTGACTACTGGCACAAATCATGACGTACAAAAAATTCCACATCCCCAGCCTTCCCCTTCTTATCAAGCTTGAAAACCTCCTCCGGTGCCAAAAAGCTATTAAAAGATACTAGCAATGCCCTAGGTTTATTTTCCTGACCGGGCCTCAGCCGAATCTTAAAGGGAAATCTATGGGCGCGTTCAATTTCCTTATCCCAATCCCATCGGGTTAACCAGGGAAAAGCATTTTTAAACAAAACCACAACAAAACCCCCTGGATCTTGCCCCTCTTTCCCCTCAGGGACCTGAGGAATCCTCAAATTATTGCGCCGTGCACGATGCTCAATGTCAGCTAGTTTCCAGATCATGTCCTCTTTCGTAGCCAAACTCCGTTCCACAATAGTTTTCTGTTGTACTATATCGTCCTCCAAATTTGATGCCCTTGCCTCTACTTCATTGAATCGGGATACAAAGTCTCTGTGCGTTTTCACCAAGCGTCTAACAGAGTTCTGTAGCTTCCGGCATGAATTCTGCACCCTTTGACTCTCCTCCCTGGTCTCATCTCTATGCTGCATAATGGACCGATAGATTAATGCTAGAGAGACCTCTCCCCCTTCAGTCCCATCCACACCCACTTGAACCTCTTGATTCGGGGTTTTCACATTAGTATCTTTTTTTAACACAAATCCAGATTCCTAACCGTCTTGAGCTGACCTTCCTCTGATTCCTCAAGTTCCTCCACTACTGAGCTGCCATAGTCACTCCCATCCATCAATGAAAGCTGGGCTGAGTACTGTACAGCCAAATCATCGCATGGAGAGTCAGAGTGTTCGGAAAGAGAGAAAAAATCTCCAGAATCCACTTCCATATTTACTGCACCACGCACATTTTCCTCCATATTCAATTCACTACCAGCAGCCACAATGGTCGAAAAATTAGACAAAGGCTCATCCGTAGTATCCTCTGGGGCAACACCCAGAGCAGCCACTGATCCCTTTTGCATGCGAAAGCCTCTACCAGAGTCCAGTTCGCCAGGTTCCCCCACGTTAATCACTACCTCATCCTTTGGGGCAGCCCCATCAACTTGATTTTTCCTTTTTTCCCTTTCTTTCTGCCTTTCTGCAGTAATTGCAAACAGCGCAGGTATTTTCTTTCCACCTTCCCCAACAGTGGCTCTCCCCTTCTCCTGGCCGCTGGCTCCCTGATTTTGCGACGCCTCTATCAATTTTTGTAGTTTGGTTGCTAGCGCATTAGACTCAGCACTTTGCCCAGCTTTCCCCCTCACCTGTCCGGCCGTTACATCAGTTTCAGTGGCCCCAGCTGGGAGTTCAATATGTCCGCGCATCTTGGTGCGAGAGCCCTTCGGCGGCATCCTAACAGCGAACACCGCTAGGTTTACCTCGCTCCTTACTTCAAAAAAACTTTCAACTGCACCGTGCGGGACCAGCGGGAGCCGCCTCAATTAGCCGGAGCACGATCCACCAACTCCACTCTCTGGAAAAACAGCCTCGCTCAGCCTCAACCAGCGTCGAAGTCCCAGCGCGCTTTTACTCGAACTCAGCCGGCGCCGACGACCAAACAGTTCCAAGCTGCTACAGCTGTCAGTAATGATACGGCGTGCAACAAACTATCCTGAATCAGTCAAAACCTGCCGCGGTATAATCTAGCGTCAACCGTGCCTTTCACTTCATCGTAGGGCTCGTTTCGCCAGGGTCTGCAAGAGAGGTATGCTCAAGCGTCCCTCACGGGCGCCTTCTCGCCTCCCTGAAGACGGGCGTTTTCAATAAAAGTATTTATTGAACAGTCTTCTTTCTCATACAGAAGAAATGAACTGCTACAATCGTAATACTGGCTGTGAAGTATAATGCGTACAGCAAGAAGAGTAGTATAAAATAATACTGTAAAAGTATTGTATGGTTTCTAAGCCATAAAGTACATACATGAATAACAAAGACTAAAAGTACTCAGCTGGTGCTTCTAAAATGCGCCTACCCCAATGTATCTAATCTAACTCTAGTACGAGGGAAGAAGTACGTATGGTGTAGCATAGGTTTTAGTTTCTTTGCCAAGAATCTATCCAAGATTTCTCTTATGGTCTAATTAGCTCCGTACCTTGGTTTTAGAATGAAGGAGGTCTGGTATCTCTGTCTTGGGACTCGATTTCCCAACACCCCGCAAAGGGAGCTTGGAAACACTGGAGCTGGATTCTCAGTGAGAGAAAGGCAGCCTTTCTGTCAGTGCGTCAGCTGGAGGGTCGGCTTTCCTTCGGCACTTGCTGTAGCGAGATGCGTTGGGCAAGTAGATAGTCAAACTGCTCCAAACCACTGTGTGTTTGCTAGGGCAAGTGTAGGCATATTTATACCTTGAAGGTGCCTGGATTGACGTAAAGTCGGACATAATAATGTCACCAAGGAACGGTAGTTCTTTGAAAACACAATGATTTCTAGGACAAATCAATATTCAAGAAAGGGGATGTCCCTGACTGCTGAAGCTGAGTTTTCCAGGAAATCATTGTGGCTTTTTGGAACTAGTGGAAGTAGCCATGCCTGTATTAGGGCTGCATGGGCTATGTCTAAATATGGGAATGATTTCTATGCCTATATAAGGGTAATGCGAATTATACCTATATAAGGGCATGAATCGGGAAAATTACACTAGGGTCCTAAAACGCTATACAACACAGTGACAATGAGTCTGTTTGTAAGTGTTGGGTGAAAGCCGTATTGCTCATATGCTGTTAAGTGTTAAATAATTTTAGCACCCATTTCTGATCTACCAGTAGCTTGCAGAAACCTTTAGAGTAGCTCCCCGTCTTGAGTTTATTTTTAACTAAGAATTGCGATAAAGGATTGTTGCATATTCTGTTTAAAGTTAAGGAAAGGCTATGTTTATTTTACATTATTATCACGCTTCAGCTAGCACAGCATTATGAGGAGCAGTGCTCAGTCAGATTTATGACGCATGTGGGTTACAGACGTTCACAACTGAAGCACTGAGGTATTTAACTCTTAAATAAAAGTAGTTCTCAATTCAATATTGGAGCGTGAGAACAAAATTATTTTTCTGAATGTTTTCAAATGAGAGAAAAATAAAATGAAGAGTTAACTTAATGATTAAGTTAACTCTTCATTTGAATTTTCTCCCTTTTCAAAGTGTCACATTTACAAACAGCACGCATCTTGCTCTCAGTGGTTGGTAGACACAGTGCCACATTTGTATCTGACAAACACAGTAATTTTCTTGTCAATGGGAGAAATTTAAAGGGAAGAAAATGTTTCTATGAAACATTGTCTGAATGTTTTTCTCTACTTCAAATTAAGCCAATTATGTCCTATTTTTTTATGATGCATGTTTCTTCACTTTAAATTCCTCACATTTAAACAAATGACTGTATTTTCCTGTCATAAATATGGCACCATGTCTACAGGCACTAGGAGTAAGATGCCTGCTGTTTGTAAAGACACTTTGAAATGGGAGAAAATTAAAATGATGAGTTGTATGTAATGCATATAAACATGAAGTTAACGCTTCAGTTGAATTTTTCCCCATTTCAAAGTGTCACACACACAGCAGGCATCTTGCTCCCAGGGGCTGGTCGATGCACAACTATATTTATCACTAGAAAATGTTCCTTATTATGAATATTTCTGCAGAAATTTTTTTGACGCCAGCCGCCAGGACCAGGAATGCTTATCAGGGCATAGAGGTAGGTGGATGAACCCACCACATTGCGCTAAATGCCGACGACCTTCTGATCTATTTTACAAAATACATCTCTTGCAGGCACTTTCAGGACTACTGGAGCAATTCGGATGGATTTCTGGACTGACAGTTAATTGGCAGAAATCACGCGTGTTTCCTACGTTGGTAGATCGTGGCCCTCTGGGGGGGTTTGATGGTTCTGCAATGGGACCCTCGATGTTTGCAGTATTTGGAGGCACAGATTTTCCACAATGCAATTGACTTGCTTGAGGGGAATGGTGTGAAGGCGATCTGGGCTCTCAGAATGAGCATGGTCTTTTAGAAGATGCTCCCCCTCTCAGTTGCGGACCTTGTTGCACTATTGATAAAGAATTGCGCTCCCCCGGCTATTATATTTGTTCATGGTACTACCAGTGTAGGTTCCTCGGGCACTGTTTCCAGAGAGTGATTCGCTTATCGTTACTTTTATATGGGAATGTGGCCGCAGATGAGTAGCTCTGGCCACGTTGCAGAGACCGGTAGGGGATGGAGGGTCTGCTGTTCCCGACTTTGAATCTTAATATATGGCGGCACAGCTCCAACGGCTGATGCAGTGGTTGGCAGGCAGACTGACATCTGGCGGGAGTTGGGTCCTTTTGTCCCTGAAATTCACTGATCGATCAGAGTGCTAATAATGCTCAGGTGCCCTAATGAGGGGCATACCATGGAATTTCAGGTGCTGCTGCGATGTTGGGCTCTATGCTTTCAGAAAACACGTGCAAAAGTCCTATACGCACCTGATATTCCCATGGAACTGGTAGAGGTATTGCCACATGAGGGCAACTGGAGAGGACTGGCGGAGTGGGTGGCTGCAGGAGCGTACATTGGCTTGTTTGGAGCTGAGATACTCCTCACATTTGAAGAGTTCCAATCAGGGCAAGATCTACCTCTGGTCCACTTTCTGCTCCATGGAGCTGTGACAGCTGCAATACATAAACACTGGGGTGTGGGCATGTCAAGAGTTGTCAATAGATAGTTACGTCATCGGAGACCATTAAGGCCCTCATCTTCCCATAGAAGATAAGGGAGGGCATGTTGCAGCCCCTCTGAGTTAGATGAGAGGAAGACCTGGGGAACCTCATTCCCGAAGATGATTGGTTGGGTATATTGGAGAGTACCCTAATCTCAAGAAATCCCCTTTTTAAAAGTATACATTTCTATGTTATACATAGGGCATATCTCACCTCTGGGCGTATAAATAGATATTTTTATACAATGAGTGCGAAGTGTCCAAGATGTGTAGAGGTAGGAGAAGAATTTATATACCCGATCTGGTATTGCCCGACGCTGACTGCCTACTGGGAGACAGTCACTAGTGTGCTCACTGAGGTTATTGAGAGGGAGGTCCCCTGCCATCCAGAACACTGCTTATCTTATTAAGCTGGTTTTGACATACTGCTAAAACCAAAGCCACGAGTAGGTTTAAGAACCTAGCTTTTATTCTTGCAAAGCGGGAAATTACAAGGAATTGGAAAGCCCATGGGGAACCCCAGGTGGTGATATGGAGAACTAGAATGAATAGTGTGGTATGAAAGTGCAGGGCTGGTCCGAGAGGCTAGATGTGAACAAGGCAGTTTAGTTACAATGGGGTAACCCAGTATCCCTCAGAACCTGGGCAATAATGAAAAAATATGCACAATTGGTTCTGTCGGGTGCATACTATTTCTTCAGATTTCTCTGACTATTCAATGAACTATTCACATTTAGACAAGTTAATCAAAAGAAATCCGAATCCAAACCATATGAGGTATTTCAAAAACTTGTATAAATAGCATCATTTATAAATACCCTTATTTCAATATTTACATGGCTGTTAAAGGCACATAGTGACACATAATATGTGAAGAAGGTGACATTTAGTGCTCAGTGATATTGTGAAGGTGTAAATATACAAAGGTGATTGGGGGGGAGAGGAGGTGGAGAGAGAGTTGGCCAAAGATACAGGATATTTCAGGTAATTCTGCGGACTAAATGTACGAGTCTCATTGCAGAGTCCTATAGCTGGTCCAAATATTGTAATGTCGACGTTTTAACCCTGGATCTGCACTGTTGGAAGGTCAATGTGGGTCTTCATCAGGACTTGGTAGGGGGGTAACAGCCTGTTGATTATAATGATCAACGGTCAGGTTTGGATTGGGAGGAGAAGTGCCAAAACGATGGTGTAGCACTTAAGGCGGTGAGAACTCACCTTAAAAAAGCCCAGACAGGCTCACCGGAAAATAGCTCAAGAAGTGTCACTTTCAAGGCTGTGGGTAGTAGTAGGAGCCTGTTGTTCCCGTCATTCAGTGTCATAAGATTACTATCCCATTCTCAATTTCCCTCATGGGTCAGGATTAATGGTGGTGGGTGGAAGACTCACCTCAATTGTGGATGGTGGTGAGTTAGCGTAATGATCAACTCACAGGGTACTCAATCAATGTTGTGGGTAGCAACTTCAAACACAAGACGTAGTCTGTAGGAAGGAGAATGTGAATTAATTATCTCCATCCCGGGATTCAACTAATAATATAGGGAAGTAGTTTCTCATATGGCAGTCTGCTCACCTTTAAGATCAACGTGTCAATTTCTTTGGCGCACGGGTGTTTTGATTTTTTTTGCCGCGTCCACGCTCGCAATTGTGGTAGCTGGGGCTTGGAAGCGGGACAAGTTTAATCCTGCTTAGCAAGCGCGAGGACGTTACGCCGGCAGGGACGCGTAACTGATTCACATCGTCTGACGTACCGGGACAAGTCAGTGTTCGCGGTGGCGGTCAGCCAAGCACGAAACAATTCATTTGGAAGGAATTGTGAGTTCAATAGCTGTGGTGGTACTATTTACAGTGTGTCACAAAATACAATTATACATAAATTTAGAATTGCACGAAGTGCATGAAGTGACATTAAAACACGGAATTCAAAGATATTTCAATACGCTTCGCATCCAATTACTAGAGCATTTCAGAAAGCATTTCTAGTGCAAACATTTAAGTTTAAAGATAACCTGGCACAATTCTGTTGCATGCTTAGTCCTTGGTTAAGATACGTAGAGTGCGTATGTTATTATTGCTACTGTATTCCAAAGCAATGCCAGCACAAATAAAGTGCACTGTGCATTCATCTGTAGCATACCCGATACTTAATTATGACATGTGACCTAGTCAGGCCAATGTTCCCGGTGGCTATCAGCCGGATTTATAAAGATTTTATAATATATAATATATACATGCGGACGTAATATTTACAGTGTGTCACAAGGTACAATTGTACACAGATTTGAGAATGCACGAAGTGCGTGAAGTGACATTAAAACATGGAATTCATAGTTATTTCCAAAATTATAGTGAAAACATTTACATTGACATATAAGCTGGCGAAGGTCTGTGGTGTGCTTAGTCCTTGGTTAGGACATGTAGAGTGAGAATGTTATTATTGTTACGGTATTGCAAAGCTATTCCATCACAAATAGAATATATCTGTAGTTAAGACACGTACAAATACTGATTTTTTTAGGTTCTGTAAAGCCATTCTGATACAAATCAAATAGGCTATGCACTAGTCAACAAAAAATACCTTCAGTGTGAATTTTAATTTTTACAAAGTCGGTTAGGTGTCACATATGAGCTGTGGGTAAGTTTGACATTCGGAGTGGAAATATTACAGTGTGACTGCGCCCAAGGGTCAATTGACTTGAAGTAACAGTCCAGGATGCACATATTTACAGTGTGGATCCAACATTCGGAATGCTGTGTCAATGGAACAAGTGTTGTACTATTCAAGTTAAGCTCAAGGGTGTGGTCGACCCATTCAACTACAGCTGTCCCATTTGTCTGGCAGTTTCTTCCACTTTGTTCAACCTAGTCTGCACTGAGTTAAGAGAATGGATCCATCTACACTCTTTGTAGTTAAGTGACGTGGCGAGGGACCCCCCCCCCCGGCATTTGGGCAGATCTTCTCTATGGCCCACCATTTCATATCTTCAGGTGCCTGCTTGTGTGTAGTGAAGTGTTCAACCAACGGTGCCCCCAGTGTTTTGCACCTTATTCTGCTCATATGCTGCAGGATCCTGGTTTTGACTTTCTGAGTTGTTTGGCCAACGCATATTTGGGTACAGGGGCAGAGAATTGCATATATCACATGGGAACTGCTGCAGTTAGTAAAGTGTGGCAATTTGTATGTTCTGTTGTTATATGTAAAGTCAGGGCCCTCCTGGCACAGGTCGCACGCTATACAGTGTCCACATCTGTGATGCCCAGTCACGGGCGGGAGGTCTTGTTGTTTGGGTGGTTATAGGAAGGCTTTCACAACAGTGTCCTTAATGTTCCTTCCCCTTTTGAAAGCAAACATCGGCTCTTGGTTAGTGTGTACCTCACTCGCAACAAGATTCCAATACTTCTTTATTATCTTTTTGATATCGTTGCTCCTAGTATTGAAAGTTGTTACGCAGACAGTATTGTTTGTCTCTTTAGGTCTTTCTTTGACCTCCAGCAGTTGGTCCCGGGGGCAGTACAAGCACGTTTTTTGGCACGTTTCAGTAGGCCGGTAGGTATCCTTTTTCCTTCGGACTCTTTTAAGAAATCCTTTCTCTGGGAGCAATTTCTTTTTAGCCTCAAATATTGTCCGTAAGGCAAGTTATCCCTTAAATTGCGGGGATGATGTGAACCATACATCAGCAGCATATTTCTCTCCATAGGCTTCCGGTATAGGTCACAATATAGCAAGCCATCCTCTACTTTGAATGTTAGATCCAGAAAATCTATTGCTTCCTTGCTGCTTGTCATTGTGAATTGGATATCATTACTTCTGTTGTTCAGTCATGCGTGGAATTCCATCAGTTCACTTTCTTCGCCAGACCATATCATTATCATATCATCGATGTATCTTTTCCAAACCATAATCTTGTTCAGGTAAGGGTTTGAATGACTGTATAAATGTTCTTCTTCGTTGCTGTCCATGAAGATATTTGCCGGACTAGGTGCATACGTTGCTCCTATTGCTACTCACTTGCATTGGTAGTAGAACTGTCTTCTGAACATGAAATAGTTCTTTTTCATCCCTATTTCTAGTAATGAAATCAGGAAGGTTGTGGGGATCTAGTGTGGTCCAGGTCTTGAATCCAACGTTTTTCTGATTATTTCTACTGCTTTGTCTTGTGGAATTGATGTGTATAATGATGACACATCCATGGTAACCAATATCTGGTTTTGGCTATTAAATGTCTGGCCTTCCAATAGTTGTATTATGTGCATGCTGTCGCTCACAAAAGATTTTGTTTTGGGGACCCATGGCTGTAAAAAATGGTCAATAAATTGGTTTAGTGGTTCCAAAATTGAACCGCAGCCAGACACAATTGGTCTGCCCGGTGGTCTCTCTAGTCGCTTATGTACCTTTCACAACTGAAAGGGGCTGTCTGGGGGGTCTATAGCACCCCCTACAGAGGGCTGCCATCAGGGGGCGCACTTGACAGTGTGCCACCTTTTTGCGGTGCACTGTCAGTGCCAGCATCAATAATACAGCGCGGGCACAGAGGCAAAGGGAATCCCTCATTTGCATGGGGCCACTCCCCCATGCAAATAAGGGAACTCCCTCTTGAGATAGTGCCATCTCAACATGTGAGCAAGCACTATCTGTATAACAGAAGGGACCGCACAAGCGTCTGCAAGACCTTCTGTAATACCTAAGTGCCTGAGGCCATACCAAGCGGGCGTTAAAGCCTGTTGCACCCCTGTAACACTTCTGTAATATGGGCCCTGGCATGCACTAAGAACTGTGGTATCAGAGCCCTTTTGGGGCCCTATTACAGATAGGGCACACTTTTCCTGTTTACGCCCCTGCACACCTTTAAGCAGGTGCGCTGGGTGCAGACAGGGAAAGTGCGCCATATTATGTTGAATGCAGTGCCCTCAGGGCACCACGAACTCGAGCTGCCCCCAGGGCAGCGCATTTAAGAAAAATACAGAGCGGCTCTTTGAAAGCTGGTCCGTGTTTCTTTGTGCAGGCAGCAACCCGTCTGCTCTTTTATGAGGAATTAGAGAGCCCCTTGCAGACAGGTGCAGTGAGTTACTTCACCCACCTGCAGGGGGATGCCTGGAGGGTCCTTAGGACTCCCTTTCATCCCTCCAGAGGGCTGCCTTTAGGAGGCGCACTGAAAGTGTGCCACCTTTTTGTGGTGCACTTTCAGTGCGCCTCCTAAAGGCATGTCTGCCTCTGCGCCCATGTCGGTAATACAGCACAGACACAAAGGCAGAAAGATTCCCTCTTTTGCATGGGGCCACACCCCCTATGCATATGAGGGAACACTCTCTAATTATAGCACTGGCGCTAAATATGCACCAGTGCGATCTGCATTACAGAAGGGGCTGCACAAGAGTTTGTGACTGCTTCTGTAACACTAAAGTGCCCCGAGGACGCACAAAGCCGGTGCAAACACCTGGTGCGCTCCCGGGGCACTTCTGTAATATGGCCCCAGATATTTGAGTTGGAAGCTGTTGAATATTTCTCAAAGCTGTCTTTGACACACATTAAATAGAAGATGGGAACACAACAGTCTAAAGGGTAGGTCTTTATATCACTAGAGCACCCAGAAATACGTGGCCAAAGGTAGGCGGGGTTCTCTATATATAAGCGCTGTGTACAGTTAAAGTCCTAATCAGTGCAGTGTGTGGGCCGAAAACCATTTTAGCTCACTTAAAATGTTGGAGATTCCACCATTATGGTGGAATTTACAGTTTTGTTAATGTATCCCGTAACTGCATAGTTTCCACTCCTTTAGGTGCTCAGATGCTTAGAATTACAGATATTGCGGGGAATTTTGCTCAAAAAGTTTTAATATTACAAACAAGAGACCAAAAATAATATTAAGGCAAAGGCAGCAAGGGTGAAGGTTGGATTTTATTAAGTAAATTATGAGACTGGTTAATGTCTATAAAGGAGACCACACGCGCAATCTCAGATTCAAAAGGTTTTACGGTACATTCCATACTGACTGGCTTTCATTTACATTTGCTGTTGATTTGCCGAGAGGAGAGTAGATTATCCTGAGCACGATTTAACTGCCAACACTAATTTATAAATGAAGAAACTTTAGGGCACAGACTGTGCTAGTTATTGGCATTCAGTTTGTACCTGCTCTTGAACTGCTCGCTGGTAGCTGATTCTTAACCTTCTCTCTTTCTCTCCAGGGCATTGGTGAACCAGCTTTGTTCCTGGGTTCTTCGGTCTACTTTGCTCTAAAAGATGCAGTGGTGGCTGCACGAAAAGAAAGGGGGCTAAGCCCGGCTCTCACACTCAACAGCCCCCTGACACCAGAGCGAGTTCGGATGGCTTGCGGAGATCACCTCACAGCTATGGTGTGTACTTAATGCAATGATAATGCATGCATTTAACATACCTCAATGATTGCCTCTATTCACCTGAGAGAAATGGTTCAAACCTTAAAGTAAATCGAGATATTGCAAAATTATTATACATGGACTGGCACTTCTGAACGTAGCTAAGTCAGGCTTTTGAAGTTTCCTTTTGTTGCTTTGTTGAACCACCGCTGGAAACAGCTTGGCCTCTGGCTTTCTATGGACACCTGAAAAGTTCCTCCAGAGCCCAACCATAAACCCTTGGCATCCCAGAGATCTCAGGGTGGTGTCAACTTAGCCAGCACATGTCCGTGACTCCCCTAATAAGGTGGATGGGTAGAGAAGTGACGTGATTAACCCAAATAATAGCCATATTGTGAAAGAGGAGATAGGGGGTGAGCTTCATGGGAGGTCAGATACTTTTCTTAAGTTAGATAATAAGCTGCAGATTATTGATGGCTGCATAAGAGATCATAATTCCTGTGAATGGAGAATGAAGGGACTGTGGAGAGATTGAGAGGACTCTGGCAGGAAAATATGTGCATTTTTTAGTATATTAACCCCCAGTTACCACCTGGTGCTGGATGCTCCTCACAGACAGGCCCAGTAGATGGATCAGCTGTAAGGATGGAGGTGCCTAAAGAGGTGGAGTCAAGCACAACATATGGTTGTGAATAGCTGAAGCATTCCAAGAGCAGGTTTTTGTCACAGTCAACTTGATCTCTGGGGAATGTGATCCGCACAGTCACTATACACGTATTTAAGTGATCTATGTGGGAATGTAACCTTACTCAAAGGGAGGTGAAGGACTTCCACGTTTTTCCACTGATATGTGGTGATACCAAAATAAACATTGTCCCTAACTGTAGCATTTCCCTACACTGAGTACTGATCGTATGCGTTTCCTCGATATAAATCTTATTTTTTATAACTCTTTTGGCAAAGTTTTAGGCAAACAAAGCACATACACAGCACATAAGCTTCATTATGACATGCCTCATACTGACCCATAATGTACAGTATAGCAGCAATAGTGTTGTGTTTTAAAGTTACACCATAAAGTATTATATCGGGCAGTACATTTTGGAAGTAGCACCACCATGGTTCCAAGATCTTCTGATACTTTCTGTCAAGCCTATTGCGTTGTACACCATCTCATCCACTTTTGCAGAGTAGTTTACACCTCTCAGCAACTCTCCATATGGTAGGGCTACATCTCAAATTCAGTGGCGTGTAATGTGTATTTGGGTGACCATCATTCCCATGACAACCAGAGTGCAGGATCCACACGTAACCTCCCACTCCCCCCTTACAGCAAGGATCACTGCTTTGTGTAGAGTTGTCAATTGTCCAACTATCACTTCCAGTGTTTTGTGTATTTGGCTGTGGTATCATACCACTGTGGGGTATTCCCATAGCATATGAAAAATGTTACCCATAGCAGAATTGCATCGTGGGCAGCTTGGATGACGATTTTGTGAGAAGTTGGCCTGGTATATGATGTTCACTATTCTAGTGAGCACCTTGCACCAGTCCAAATGACCCTTATGGTGATTGGTTGTAAGTCAACCTTATAGACCAGCTATCCTAGGGGTAGTATGGACAAAAGCAGTCTTAGGCTAAACTCAAGAGGGCATGTGAAGCCAGCTGTTTTACCATATGCAATCCCTTTTAATACCAAATGAAAGGACACCACACAAGTTATATATTATAAAACATATGTATTTATTACTAGAATAATCCTCTGTACTCTTTATGAGGGCAGAGGCACAAGCGTTAAACAAAGAACTTCATATAACATACAAAAGTTGCACAAATATGGATAGGCCCTGGTGGCCCCTAAAACCATATACTAAAATAGTGGTATAAGAACCACGTCACGAACAATGGTAAGGCCTAGGGCCTTGAGAATCGCTGGGGCTACACTGAACTAACAGCAGTTAGGACGTGGGAGGCCCACAGGATGCAGTGTCTGAATGCACACGCGTGCACCAATAGAAGCCAATGGTGCGTAAAAGTTAGAAAGTTGCAGATTTGGAAGTCTTCCGACTGGACTAGAACTTAACCACTTAAAACTAGGACACTAGGGATGTAAATCTCTACAGGAGCACCGTAGTACTTGCGTTACCTCACCCACAGGAAGTGGGTGCATAGGTGTCAAAGTGTGTCGGGTTTCGTTGTGGAGTTCTATGGAGCCTTGGAGAAAAGATGCTGCAGGCGACCAGGAGAGAAGAGTCCGGGTGGATCCAAGGGTGGATCAAAGATGTAGAGTACCTGAAAGCGGAGGGGACAGAGTCTGGGTCACTAGCCAGTGACCACAAAGGAACCAGGAAGGAACCAGGCGATGTCGGGTTGCGATCAGGTGATGTCATGAAGCTTGTCTCCGCTGCCACGTGGACCAGGAGGTATCGACGAAGACCAGGTGGTGGACACGGACTGTCCCACAAAGGCTCTCGCTGTCGGCGGTGTCGGATCTCGATTCAGAGTCAACAGGCCTTGGCAAATGCAACCCACGCAGGAACCAAAGATGGCTTCTGGGTCAGACCAGCAAGGTCTGATGGGCTGCTCCTTTTTAGGGGAGCAAGGCCCAGTCTAGAGCAACCAGACCAGCATTGTAGATTTCAGGTTTCGTCGTCGCAGAGGACACTAGCCAACGGGCAAGTGACCGGACAGATGCATCGGGCAGGAAAATGCAAAAGGGCCCCGCGCAGCACTCGGTGAGTGTGGAGAGGTGATCTGAGGTGCAAAAGCTGCTCGGGGCTGGGACTTCTCAATCCTCAATGCACAGCTTCGAGGATGCCACGGGAGCTGCACAGGAAGCACTTTGCTGGCTTTCCAAGATGGCCGGTCCCACGTCTCAGCTTTGCTGTGGCTGTGGATCGGGCTGTTGGATGTCTGGGAGTCTAGTTCTTGTTGGTCTCTGTTGTTCGAGCTCTGGCCGGAGCAACAACAAAGCAAACCTTGGAGCGCTTGATGGTGCCTGCTTGCACAGGGTGGTCACTCCTTGACCACAAGGGTGAATCTTCAGTCTTCTACGTCGAGTAGGATGTCGAAGGGTCCAGAGTTCCGTTTCAAAGTTTCATTCAGGATTATCTAAAGTCTATGGACACAGCTCCTACCTTTATTCCAAATCAAGGGGCTGGATTACCTGCTAGGTCCCTCCTTTGGGTGGGACCCAGGAAGGGGGTGGTTACACCCCTTTCCCTTTGTCCAGTTTCGCGCCAGAGCTGGGGCTGAAGTGCCCCAGCACCGGTTTGAACTGGGCTATGCATGGGACACCTGGTGTGCCCCTGGCAGTGTCTAGTTTCATTCAGCCCTCCCTGCCCCAATCCACTATCTCCTGTCTGGGGTGGTGTTAGCACCTCCCTGTGACAGGAAACCTTTTGTCCAGGCCTCCCCTGCCGGAGTTTCGGTCAGCAGCAGGAGGCCAGACTTGTGTCTGTGGCAGCAGCATTCATTTTGTGATGCTGAGGATTTGGTTGATTTTAACCGCGTTTAAGGAAAGTAACATGTCTTCTCCCTCTAGAAGGGTTGAATGCTACCCCCGTCGCCAGGACTGGCGAGGGGGTAGTATTCCAAAGCGTATGACACCTTACACAACATGTTTCGATAAAGCCAAACCAAAGATAGCATTTAACCGCGAGGTTCATAATGCACTTAAGAGTATATGGTATGGCAATATCCTAGAACAGCTATAAGGACATGGTTCCGAAAGCTGCAGACAGGCTCAGCTAATGCTAGAGCACCATCTCACATAAAACCAAGCACTCTGCCTCCAGGATTGTTAAGGCCTGCCATAGGAGTGACTTATAGGTGCATATGTGTCCAGATACAGGTTTAGACATAGGTATACTATATCTAAGCAAGGGATGATTACACGACCTTGCCCCAGCTGAGTGATCAGCCAGTTGTGTCAGTTTGGATGGCCAGCCAGGAGTGGCAAAAGATATGCTGCAGCCCCTGGTAGGCCTTGGATGGACCTATGCCCTGGGTACCTATGGTACTCTGTACAGGGGCTCATAAGGTGACCCAATCCCAATTGGTGATGTACCTAAAGTACATGGTTGTGAATTTAGAGAGAGAACAGCAGGGCTGTGGGTCTGATTAGCAGGCCCACAACCACATTAAGTCGAAAACCAGTGAAGCAAATAGCAAAAAGTGGGGTGACCATAGGAAAGCAGACCCTTCTCTCCTACAGATTTCTCCCCACATGCTAGAGTTTCTTGGGACCATAGTTCTATGAATATTCTTGAATTGTATTAGCTTGAGGAGCTAAGAAATAGCTAGACATCTTGAGGCCATTTTGACCTCTGTCCAGTCCTCTCTTCAAGGTTGCTTAGGGCACGTTTCTATCAGTTTCTCAGATCTTTTAGTGGCTCATTAGTGTTAATGATCAGTGACATGGATGCGGTGAAGATACCCTTTCTACCAAGCTTCTAGTGTTTCTTTCAATGCACACAGAGCATTGCACATTTGCAAATACTTATGGGAAATGCATTTGTAATGACAATTTCAACTTGCTAAGGCCTTGTGCTGTGATTTGATTTTATAACGTATGAATTATACAAATCAAAATATTCGCCAACACTGTATAAAATGAATGATATTTAATAAGTATTTTATTCTGTTCTTAAAACTTTAGCGTAGTATTTATTCTGTTTAGCTTAGGGAAACATGCTTTTATGACAATGTTGTCGAATAAAGTATTTAAACTTGTACTTGAAACTTGCAAATACTAATAACATTGGGACTTGTGCAGAGTGCATTTAGCTGACAGCTACTCCAAGGACTTCGATTAGTTGTTAGCCCGTACATATCCCAACTTTGAAATCCCTTGGAGCGTGCTCTTACCTTAAGGACCAAAATATATTACAAAAGGGAAGCATGAAAAGGTACCTTTTCGTGGCAGGCGTCGCACCAAGAGGCCCAGTAAATCAGGAGCGTTTCTCAGTTCATGTTTACAAAGTCTTACTTTTACATACTTTGCATATAATTTGATATACCTAGGTGAGGTGCTACTGTGTGTTTTAGCTGTTTGAATCTTGAAGACACCTTACCATAGTCTAACATAATCTGTGCTGCATTATTCAATCAATCAATCAGAGTACTTGTAAAGCGCGCAACTTACCCGTGAGGGTCCCAAAGCGCAGAGGCGGAGAGGGGGCGCTAATACTGCTCGAAGAGCCAGGTCTTGAGGAGTCTTCTGAAGGCGAGTAGGTCTTGGGTCTGCCTTGTGTGGGTAGGGAGGGTGTTCCAGGTCAGGTTATTGACATGCCTCATATTTTCAAGGCTCAGCTCGTGTACAGGTTCAGCTGTCCCTGTTAATTCATTGGTTCGCCCACCTCTGCCTTGCCCATAGTCAGGTCCGCTGGAATTATGCTTCAGGAGAGGACTAAATTATGCAGCAGGGTTGAATTATGCAACAAGAAAAGGCAAGTTATGAGGCATAATGCTGCATATTTCGTTATAGTATTGCTTTATTATTTTGACATTTCACACACGCTAACACTATCTGGGCAAATGTTTCACCTCATTAGAACCAATTTTCACCCAAATACAACAAAAAGCAATAGAAAGGTGACCAGTCAACCTGTCTGAAGGGTTTTCCACTTCGCAGCAATACAGATAGTCCCAGTTTTTTACATTGTTACTCGCTCGAAGTATTTAATGATTTTTAAAATTATTTTTCAGATTCCTAAAGATGATCCTGGATCATTTATTCCTTGGGCCATAGATGTGTAAATGAAAACATGGAGCTGCGATAAAGTTTGAAACAAATGTCATCTCATGTGACAATCCATCACATTTGTATTCCAACACCATGCCACAATGATTGAGGCGACCATGATGACCCGTCATATCTTTCACACAATGTACCTTTAAGTAGTCTGAACATCAATTCATGTACATTCTTTATCTAACAATCTTTGATAATCTGTAATCACTTAAAATCTAGAAAATGTATCAACAAACTAAAGGTGAGGAAAAAACACGTGTAATTATGTTTTCAACTATGCGTAGAAAATGCTTAGAAGTGACTGACATTTAAAATATTGTGGTTTCCATAGAGCATCATGCTCCTGATCGGCTTTTATGGTGGTGCCATTGCCAGTCTCGCTTACCAGGTAACTGCGTCTATGCCATTCAGGAGCATAAATCTCAGGAAATATCCATAATTCGTCGTGTGCTGGTATGCTTATGGAACTGCTGAGCAAAAAGAAAATGTATTTCAAAGATCTAGGGCTAGATGTAGGTAAATAGGATTTACCGATTCTAAAATACTGAATTTTACCGATTCGGTATATTAGAATCGGTAAATCCTATGTAGCTAATAATTTGGTAGAAATTACTGAATCGTTAAGATTTGGTATTTACGAATCGGTATTTACCGATTCGGTAATTGCCATTCATTATTATGGGCCTGGAGGCCCATAGGAATGAATGTCAATTACCAAATCTGTAATTACCGATTCGGTAAAATAGGGTAAAAGTCAAGGGTGGCAGGGTGTCACTTTGACACCCTGTTGCACCCCTGAATAGTGCTTGTGTGCACATGTGGCACACATACATGCCCTAAGGGCATGTATGTCTGTCACATGGCACAGGTGTAAATGCATGATTTGCATTTACGGAAGTATTCGTTATTTACCACCAACTAATAGTTAGTGGTAAATAACAAATCCTTAAAGCACAGAAGCACTCTTCAAAGTGCTTCCTACATGTTATTGACCAATTCGGTAAATACCGAATCGGTAAATGATGATTCGGTAAATACCGAATCAGTAAATACCGATTTGTTATTTACCGAATCCTCCCCTACATCCCAAATGCCCAATACCGGTTGGTAACGGCCGAAATTCGGTAATTTCGGCCGTTACCGACCGGTATTGGGCCACCTACATCTGGGTCCTAGTACCTAAAAAAGTAGAAATTCAAATTTGAAACAGTGAATGTTAAGGACTACAATTTGAAATGACTGACCTGCAACCAATTAAAAGTTTTCTTTTAACAGGAGTGCCCTATAACTATATAGAAAAGGAAAAATAATTGTATACGGGCTATTTCTTTGTTGCATAATAGACCTTACACATCGATTAATTTAATAAACAATGAACATTGAAGCAACACTACATGGCCTACATCCAAACAGCAGTGAAGTAGGGCGTAAACACAATAACTAATTACAATATGAATGAAAATGCTTTCCGTGACTTTAAATAAAGGGCAACATGTTGGTACTTGTGATGAGGTAATGTAGTTTTACGAAGAACAACAAATTCATTAACCTTCTAATTACTAACCCCATGGAAGGCGAGTCAAACTAGGTTAGGCTATGGGATGGGCAACTGAAGGTAGCAGCATTAAAGGGAATCGTAAAATTGAGAGACTTTTTTTTTTAATGGAAAATATGCTAGATCTAATCATTTGGCACAAATTTAGCCTAACATATTCAGTTACTCAGCAATATCATCTTCAAAAATGTTACTTCCAATATCTTCAATTGATTACTTCATCAAGGCTTTATTATCAGCATATTTGCAGAGATGTTATTAAGTGAAACTTTATGCCATTTCCAGAATTTTAGATTTAATTACTCAAGAATACAATATCACATATCCAATGCTTTCTCAACAGAATGTATAATAAAATGAAACAAGAATGCTCGATCAGCAAATGCAAGAAATTGTAAAGATGTTATCACATTAGCTACAGGTAGTTGTAACAAGTGTTTAATTTGCAAAATAATAAGTGCAGAGGAATGCAGTTTTCCTCAGAAGCCTACGGCTGGTACTATCAAAGGTCAGGATGCTGAATCTTTATTCCCTTCATCTTTATTTCACTCCACAGGTTCTTTTTAATTTCTGCATTCTAACTTAGTCACATTTTTCTGTCTTTCTCTTCCCCCATAATTCCCTGTTTTATGTTTTTCTCCTCCATGCTCTGGTCCAAAGTCTCTTGAGGAAAAATAAATACCGGTCCCCAAAAAAGAATATCAATGGGCCCACCAGCTAGCACCAGCTCAAATTAAGCACTAGTTATAACTCTGGCGGGCCCTGCCTTCACCTAGCTTGTGGAAAATCGCCTGCCTTATTTAGGTATGACCACTTGCTCTATGGCAAATTTCTGACAACTGTGCTCTGGCCAACATGGAGAGAGGACTTTTGTTATAAATTAAAGGTGTCATGTCGGCCCGCACATCATTCTTGTTTGTTTCTGCTCCTAAGAAACAAAAATAATCAAATGTTATTGATATACAGGGAGTTAATTACCAGCAGTTTGTGAACATTGTTTCTTTTTCCTACCTTGGTTGGCCATTTCTCGTTTTGTGGATCCACACAGCGAAAATCTGCATCAGGAGGCTAGACATAAATATTGTGAATCACCTGCTGCACTATAGTGGCTAACCTGCTGCACACAGGCCTTTGCCAGTGCCCTCATACACAAATCTTTTTTTGTTATTTGATTGCTGATATGCAAATAAAGGTTATTCTGGAAATAGTTCTCTGAAGTGGCCACCCATTTTAAATGTATTCCAGTCTTTGTGATGTTACTTTGAGGGGAATATTGTGAAACTTTTTTGTACTTTTTTCCACAGCTTTTTTAGTATTTGTTCCTAATAACCGTGTTCAATACATTTGTGTTTCATATGGGACTCTAGTTCAGTTTTTGTGTTATTTGTAAGTCTCCATTTTTGACTGTACAAGAGACGTTCTTTAAGTGGCAGTGAATGAAAGCTACTTGCATGAAGTAAACTATTTTTATCTGTTTGGTTAACATATGATGTCATTGAACAATTAGTTTTCAATATTTTCTAGACTTCTGTCCAAGGGCCTAATTACAAGTAGCCAGACTCCTGGTATTGGTCTTGCGAGTGCCAAATTCCCACTCTAGTGGTTGTGCGGGCATGGGACTGCTAACTGCGCCAAGGAACCGCTGGTCCCTGGTGGTTGTGTGGCAGTCAAGAGGCATGTATATGCTTTGCAGAACCGATGCCGTCCCGCCAAGCATATTACGACTTTCATCTACGCCACTGATTTCAAGGAGGTCTTTCCTCCATGAAAATTGTGGCCAAGATGAACGAAAGGGGGTCTTGCAGGGCTCCATGGTGCCTCATGCCTTGTAGATACACACAGAGTGGCACAATATGTGCCCCCCTGTGTCCATGCACAGAAGTTCCAGCACAGCAAAGTCTTCCGAGTCCATGCCGTGCTGGAACTTCCTTTAACGTCCCCATTGTGGTGTCTATTTTATAGGCAGCGCCATGGAAATGGCAAAGGAATTGCCCGCCAATTTCAAACAGTAATTATTTGGCATGCAGTTCTCACGCGGATTGAGGGTCATAAGTTGGTCTAGCCTTATTAATGGATCTTCTAATTCATATTCATGAAGGAGGCTCATCTAGTGGGTACGCCAGCATCATTGTGTCCTTGTCTCTTGCTATTGTTATTGGTCAACCCTAGTACACTGATACCTGAAGGGCTTAACATTCAGTGATCGTCCACTTCGAAAGGTTTGTTTGAGAGAGTGCCCACCGCCTAAACAGTACCCACTCACTATCCATCTTTAACAATGGAAAAATCATGTTCCATGCCAATTACTCAACACTGGGCATGCTCAACCATCTCCTTCCCACTCTTAGACCTTTCTTGTCTGACTCACATCCTGCCCCCTTTGGACAAAACTCTACAATCTCTGCTCATAGCACCTCCCATTCCGACTCTAAGCAGCCAACTATCCATATCACTTTACCCCTGAATCCTTTGCTCACTGGCCACACCTTTACTAACAACAACCTCCTTCATTCAGAGCTCATCTACCCTAGCCATCCCTTCCATGCTTCCCTTCACAAGACCCTCAACATCTTACCTTCACTCCAATAACTTGTTCTCCTCCGCATCTCTTATAAAACACCTGCCCTGCCTTTCCTCTACCCACCCCCTCCACCATTATATTCTATGGAACTTGTAATACGGCGGACCGGATATCTTTCACATTTGTGACAGAGAATCCCATCCAAGATCGTAATCAGGCCCTAAGTGCTCTGGGGGATCAGTCAGCCTATTCTGGCAGAAGGCTTAAAATCAGTTGTTCAGGCATTGGTTGTACTTGGACTAGACTCAATCAATCAGGGGTTGGTAAAGCGCGCTACTCACCAGTGAGGGTCTCAAGGCGTTGGTGGGGGGAAAGGTAGGGCAGCTCCTGTCAGTCGAAAAGCCAGGTCTTGAGAGTCCGTTTGAAGGTGTGCAGGGTAGGTGAGCATCTCATTTCTACTAGGAGAGTGTTCCATGCTGTGGCTGCGGTGTAGGAAAAGGCTCTCCCTCCAGATCTGCTTCGGCGGACACGGGGGACCTCTGCCAGGGCGAGGTCGGCTGAAAGGAGATTCCTTTTGGGTGCATGGAAGCTCATTCTGTTGTTGAGGTATTTGGGTCCAATGTTGTTGAGTGATTTGTAGGCGTGCGTGAGTAGTTTGTAGGTGACCCGCTTCTCGACGGGGAGCCAGTGGAGTTCTCGCAGGTGTGGGGCCATGTGTTCATGGCACAGTATCCCTAAGATGAACCTGTTGGCTGCGTTCTGGATGGTTTGGAGTTTGCGTAGTAGGGATTTGTTGATTCCTGCATAGAGGGCATTGCCGTAGTTGAGCCTGCTGGTGATGTGTGCGTGGGTGACGGTCTTTCTGCAGTCCGGGGAGATCCACTTGAAAATCTTACGTAGGATCCGGAGGCAGTTCAAAACAGCTGGAGGAGATATCATTGATTTGGCTGTTCATGGAGAGGGAGGAGTCCATGATTATGCAGATGTTCCGAGCGTGGTCCGTAGGGGTGGGCAGGGGTCCGAGGGCGGAAGGCCACCCTGAGTCGCTCCAGGCGGAGGGGCGGGGTTCAAAGATGAGAACCTCGGTCTTTTCGGAGTTGAGTTTGAGGCAGCTGTCCTTCATCCAGTTGGCCACGTTCCTCATTCCTTCCTGGAAACTAAGTCTGGTGTCTTCTGGGTTGGTTGTGAGGGAGAGGATGAGCAGGGTGTCGTCAGCGTAGGACATGATGCTCAGTCTGTGCTGTCTGACGATGGCGTCGATCGGGGCCATGTAGATGTTGAATAGAGTAGGGCTCAGAGACGATCCTTGGGGAACTCCGCAGATGATGTCAGTGGGTTCTGAGAGAAAGGGGGGTAGCCTGACTCCCTGTGTTCGGTTGGAGACGAAGGAGCGGATCCAGTTAAGGGCGTTTCCATGAATTCCTGCATTATGGAGCCTGGTGGTTAGTGTGCAGTGTGAGGCGGTGTCGAAAGCTGCAGAGAGGTCCAGGAGGATGAGGGCTGCGGTATGGCCCTGGTCGAGCAGCATACGGATGTTGTCGGTGGCGGCGATCAGGGCTGTCTCATGCTGTGGTTGCTGCAGAAGCCGAATTGGGATGGGTCCAGGATGCTGTTGTGTTCGATGAAAGTTGTCAGCTGGGCGTTCACGAGTCTTTCAGTGACTTTGGCAGCGAAGGTAGGAGGAAGAAGGGCCGGTAGTTCTTGAGGTCAGTTGGGTCGGCCGATGGTTTTTTGAGGAGGGGCTTCACTTCTGCACATTTCCAGTCCATGGGGCAGGTGTCCAAGGCCAGGGAGGAGTTGACGGTGCAGGCTAGCTCTGGAGCGATGGCCGTGGAGGCTCTGTGGAAGATGTGAGGGGGGCAGGGGTCCGTGGGAGCTCCTGAGTGAGTTATCTTCATGGTGGTGGCAATAAGTTCGATGGACGCGGGGGACCAGGTGGTGATGGTTGGATTGGCGGAGGTAGTGGCCGTAGGGGTGAAAGCATTTGTTGGTTCGTTGAAGTTGTCGTAAAGGGTCATGATCTTCTGGTGGAAGAAGGTGCTGAGCTTGTCGCAGAGATCTTGGGAGGGTGTGATGTCAGATGCTTCGCAAGAGGGTTTGGTGAAATGCTTGATGACATTGAAGAGTTCGCTACTGTTGGCTGCATTGGCGTTGATTTTTTCTCTGATAAAGGTTCTTTTGGTGTCTATTATCAGCTGGTGGTAATTCTTCATGGAGATCTTGTGGTCCGTGAGGGATTCCGTAGTCTTCTGGTTCCTCCACGTTTTCTCGTGGCGCCTGCAGGCACGTCTGGGCTCTAGGAGTTCAGTGGTGAACCAGGCCACTTTTGGAGGACGTTTAGTGGTGGGCTGCCGGAGAGGGGCTGGTTTGTCGTCGCAGCTGGTGATCCACCAGGGGAGTTCCTTTGAAGCGACGTCGGTGTCAGCGGAGGCTGAGGGGGGTCGTGAAGGAGGGTGGCGTTAAGAAGGTCCTCTGTGATTTTACTCCAGTTTCGTCGAGGTGGGCGCGGGGTTTGTTTGGGTGCGGTGCTGGATGTGAAAGTGAAATGGAGTGCCGGGTGGTGTGGATGAACCGGATGTTTGACCCTTCAGCGAAGATGGGGTCTAGCGTATGTCCTGCAATGTGGGTGGGTGTGTTTACCAGTTGATTGAGTTCCAGGTTGGAGAGATTCTCAAGCAGCGCGTTGGAGTCGGGGTCCTGGCGGTTCTCGAGGTGGAAGTTTAGATCTCCGAGCAGAAAGTAGTCCGTGGAGGCGATGGAGTGGGAAACGGCGAGTTCTGTGATTACTGTAGTGGGTACAGTAGGTAGATAGGTGATCTGCTCCAAACCAATGTGTGTTTGCCTGGGCAGGTGTGGGCATATTTATACCTTGAAGGTGCCTAGTTTGATGTAAGGTTGGACATAATAATGTCATCAGAGACTCAGTTCTGTGAAAACTCCATGAGTTCTTGGATAAATTAATATTCAAGCAAGGGGAAGTCCCTGACTGCTGAAGGCGGGTTTTTCCAAGAAATCGTTCTGGATTTTCAGAACTACTGGAAGTAGCCATGCCGTATTTGGACTGCATAGGCTAAGTCTAAATTTGGATATGATTTCTATGCCTATATAAGGATAGGGTGATTTATACCTATAGAAGGGCATGAATCGGGAAAATTACACTAGGGTCCTAAATTCATATACAATACCCACTCCACTTTATTATGTTTAACATTACTAAACTATAAGGACTAAAACATATCTAAAGCATGTGTTTACAATCCCACCCAAAATACACAAAATGCATTTGAAAAGGTTTGTACACAAAGAAATTAGCATTTGACTGTACACATTTAAGAATTGTGTTTTCATACTAAGTATAAAGCATGAATGCATTAATACTAACTAAATCAATAATGAAATGGCTCTTAATAACAGAAAAAGTCGAGACCATCCCATAGCAGAAATAATATACTGTTTTTGCTTTTGAGGACAAGGTCAAATATTGTCTTTAGGAAGTGTTTGAAAAAGAATTTCCTGTTCTCTAAGAATAGTTCTACTTTAAGCAGATTACTTTGTGCCAAAAGAGTTCAATTTTGGGAAAAGTCAAATCAAAATAGTAGAAAAAATAGGGTTCCAAAGTTAGAGGCTTTGTTTTTGAAAAACGAAGGCCGAATTCAGAGTTCATGGAATACTGTGTGCAGATTTCAAAAGTTATTCTCGGTGTCAGGAGAAAACATCAAATCGTCTAAGCTGGCAAAGAAATCGTACATCACAGTAGGTGAAAGTGGAACTACTTCATTAAGTAGATCAATTGTGCACAGATGAGAAGCATCGCCGTCAGCGTCAGCCGCGTAAGCAATGTTCATATCAGATGGTACCTGTGTGCCTGTTGATCCGCTTATCTCACCTCCGGTTGGATTTGCCGGTGAGATCTCAATGAATGCCGTCATCAGGATTGGTAGCTGTTGGGGGCAACACAACACGTGAGCCGTTACCGGACCCAGTAATGCGTCAACATCCGTTGGCAGTGCTGATGGAAGTGTAAGACAAACGCCAACATGCATTCTACTCCACAAAGCAGGCATCATAAAACAGGTAAGATGCAATCTTGCCAGATTGGTCTGAACGTGAGAAACCATGTGGTATTCAGATCTCTTAAACGAGCCTAGCCAAGAATCTGTGTAATTCTGTCACGGTACCGCATGGCTAGGAGGGCGTCCTCCATGGTAGTCTGGGTATCGCTGGTGACTGGACTTGCCATATCGGGGCAGAAGAAAGAAAAATAGAATCCCTGCTACGAGTCCCAAAAAAAGAGGCAGGCCGCCGAACACAGAGTGCGCGAAATTTGGAAAAATGCCTAGGACTGCTTGAAAGGGTGCTAACAGTCCAGAAAAAACTGTCTTAAATACATGAACAATACCACTCGTATCAGACATGCTTAAGATACGACCTAACATTTCTGTGAAATGTATTGGGCAGTTTGTTGATAAAAAGGTATGTATCTCTGCAAAAGTCCTTGCAACTTGCAGATCATTCCTCTCTCTGGACGAGGTCAGTGGCGCAGTATTTTGCAAAAGAATGGCTTTCATTCTGCTTAAAGTATCACTTTGTATAGAAGAGATGTTCAGTGAAGGCCATAACGCCGACTCCCTGTCTGTCTTGCTTTTTGGAAACAATACTTGCATACAACAAGTGACCCTTGCTGACACTAACCAGATAGGCTTTTCCTGGCAACATGCCACAACAGCTGTGATCATTCAACATTATGTAGCTACCATTGGATAGCTGCCTAAAAACTGGATCTATCACTGCTGCTGGTGAACCGTGCAGGTGGCAAGAAAGGTTATTTGAAGAACCCTCACAGGCTCCGTGTAAATTAATACCCTGACACAAAAGTGTACCGCTTAGTGAGTTCTTACAATTTTTTCCACTAAGAAATACTTCCTTTCCCCACTCCAACATTTGTGTGTGTATGGTAAAATTCCAGGTTGACTTAATGTACTCTTTACCCAACCTTTCATACAGGGCTGCTGGTATGTATTTTGAGCAATACTGAAACTGGAAAATCGTCACTGGTATCGTGTTGGTGCCATGTATACTATTATCCATTCCACAACAGGTTTCTCAGAAACAGTTAATGGTAATCTTTCCAGTTTTTCTCCATATAGTCTGCTCCTCTTTGTGCCAATGAGATTTGTTTATCTGTAAGGTTAAATGCAGTAAACAATGACGTGGTGTTGATTAGACGCCATGGCACGTAGCCTGAACGGAGATTTTGTAACGTCCAGGCTAGCAGCATTATAGAACGCAATTGAGACTGACCATGTTGTAACATTAGCAAGTCCTGCTCTATTATGTCAATGGCAGAGGATACAATCCTGCCCAAAGAATAAATTCTGGAGGACAGAGTCGTTAACCCACTGTCCACTAAAGTCAAAGTCAATTTTTATTGTATAAATTATTAAAAATTATTACAAAATGCATTTAGATCATCATAGGACATACAACACGTGTTAAAATATTGGCAAATAGAACTGTTTGTCAAATGACAAAATAAATGTCATATATTTCAGTTTGGTGGTGTGATTCCATGTTCAGCTTGCTGCAAGAGAGATTGGGCTTTCATCATATATTTGACCCCCCTGCAGGCCAACATAGGACATGATCCATCTAGCCATCGAATTACGGCTTGCCTACAAGTCCGAATGTTCAATTTGTTAAAAATGTTCTTTAAAAGCCGTCTCCTCAAATCCTTAAGCGCCGGGCAAACACATAGTAAGTGCGTTAATGTTTCATTTTGGTATCCACATAAACGACAATGGGGGTCAGTGTGACAATTTTTCCAGGATAGTAACAAATCCTTTGAAAACTGTAGTCCTAGTCGATGTTTTATGTATCTTTGTTTTAGGGAACTATTAAAGTGGCTTTCTAGGTAGGTCTGTGGTTTTATCCCGGAATATGAATTTATCACAGTCCACCCGTGTCGTCTTTTTGCGGTATTTATTTTGTCTTCTAGGTAGGATTCCCATTTGACCGCGTTGTTTGCAATTTTGTCAAAAGTATGTCTATCTGGCCTCGTGTCCCAAGTTTCTTCAATTCCTTTACAGTTCAGGGATTGAGACAGATAGCCTCCCCAACTGTTTGGAACGTGCTGTTTCTGCTGGGTGTCGATTTCTTTCCAGCACAGGTTGTCCAATGAATTGTCTTCCGACATGCGTATTTTATGGCAGAGTTTCACAAAGGTTCCCATACTGCGAAACTTCTGATTTAGAAGGCCAAATTCTAGACATACCTGCGCTGGTGCCGCCGATTTTGGGAGGTTTAAAACTGCCTTGTATACTTTTGTTTGTAGGCTGTTTAACAGCCCTGCTTCTTTGCCACATGCGTTGGCCTTTGCGTATGACAAGGACGGTAGGGTTTGTGCTTTTATCACTTTCAGCAGGTGTGTATAATTTGGACAGCTTAGTTTTTTTTGTAATTGCCGGTATGCGTAGATCAGAGACTGTGCTTTAGCTTTTAGATCGATTTTATGTTCTTTATTCATCGGCCCTCGCCCCAATTTCAAACCTAAGTACTTGTATGTTGTTTCCTCCTTTATTGGGGAACTATTTGCATACCATTTGAATGTTGGCTTTTTTGGATCCACAATGCGGACAACTTTAGTTTTGTCTTTATTCAATTCCAAACATTCGTGTTCCAAATAAGTTGTCAAATTGTTGATCGATCTTTGCAGGTCTATTGGTGTTTGACTCAGAACAACAATGTCATCTGCATACTGCAGGAAAGGGATAGGGATGACATGTGGGGTTGGTGGCATTCCCCGACCTCCATGTGGCTAACAATATCTGCCATGTACAGGTTGAATAAACTTGGGGCCAGTACACAGCCTTGTTTTAAGCCCTGTTGTGTTCTTATTTCGGCCGTTACGCTGCTACCGTCTCCCAGTTTTACTCGAGCCCAGGTGTTGCTGTACAAGACTATAATAGCCTCCAATAGCTTCTTCGGGATACCCCATGATCTTAGTTTTTCCCCATAGCCGGGTTCTGTTCACTTTGTCAAAGGCTGCTCGCAGGTCTATAAAGCAAGCATACAGTCTCGTCTTCCTTTTTACAGCTTTTTCTTTCAAGAGCGCCAGGGTTATCAAGTTTGTTAGTGTACCCGTCCTTGGCCGGAAACCAGTTTGGAACATTGGTATTATGTTCGTATCTTCCATCCAGTCCTGAAGAAGTGATAGTAGGCATGATCCGTATAATTTTGCCTCAACATCCATTAGCGATATCAGCCTGTAGTTCCCCGGCTCGTTGTGATCACCTTGTTTGAAAATGGGGTGAATTATGCTCCCATTCCAGGATCTTGGCAGTTTGTTCTGATTGTAAACTGAATTAAAGAGTGTTGTTAAGTATTCTGCCCAGAATTCAGGTGAATATTTAAAGATAGAGTTTGGAAGCCCATTTGGACCCGCTGCACCCTCTTTTTTCAGGCGATTTATTATGGCTTTAAGCTGGTCTGTTGTTACTAGGGTGTTGGGCACGGCGTTCACTAGATTTTCTGATTTGCTAGACAGTGGGCCAGATGTAGGTAATTCATATTTACCGACTCTTAAATACCGAATTTTACCGATTCGGTATTTAAGAGTCGGTAAATATGAAGGGGGGAGATGTAGGTATTTCCAGATGTTGAAATACCGAATCGTTAGAATTCGGTATTTAAATACCGAATCGGTATTCCCTATTGATTCCTATGGGCTGTGAAGCCCATAGGAATCAATGGGAAATACCGATTCGGTAATTACCGAATCGGTAAATGCCAAATTTTGCAAAGGTGCAGGGGGTGTCACTTTGACACCCTCTGACACCCCAAAAATAGGCATGTGCGCCATGTGGCACACAGACATGCCCTAAGGGCATGTCTGTCTGTCACATGGCTAGGTGTGCATGCGCACATGTGCATGCACACCTGAATTCGGTATTTTAACACCCGATTGGATTGTGTGTTAAAATACCGAATTCGTAGGGCCTTTGGGACTCAGAAGAGTCCCACCTACATCTGGGATTTACCGAATCGGTAATAATACCGATTCGGTATTTTACAGAATAGGTAAATTTACCGAATCGGTAAATTTACCGATTCTGTAAAAATATGCCCCTACATACCAATTCTTAAATACCGGTCGGTAACGGCCGAAAATACCGATTCTCGGCCGTTACCGACCGACCTACATCTGGACCAGTGAGTTTTCAGGTTTGTTCTCGTTTCCACTACCCAAAGATTGCTTCAGCTTTTCTTCTGGTGGATTATCTCCTTTTCCTAGGATAGTTTCTGCATGTTCGGAGTTTCTAGTGCATACTTTGCACTCCGGTTTACAGTGCCTTTTTTCACCTTCCATCCTGTCGATAAACATGTTTTCAACATGCTGGGTCCATGTACTTTCTCCGATACCTGCCTCCTGTCTTAGGGTGTTCCCCCTTGTCAGTTTGTTGATAATACCCCAAAATATTCTGGCGTTTTTGTGTTTACCAGCGATTAATACGTTTGTCCACATTTCCTCTTGGTACAATGTTTTTGCGCTACTTAGCATGATCTTATATCTTTTTCGCATGACTTTCAATTTAGATTTATTGAATTTTATTCCACTTTTTATCAATAATGCCTGCTTGCGGACTTCTCGTGCGATTTTTCTTTTTTCTTCCCTCAGGGTGATTGTATACCAAGGCTTTTTCCCAGTATTAACTCTTCTTGAATTTTGATTTGTAATTGGGGGATTCCTTGTTACTGCTTCACATAGATGTTCCCATGTTTTTACCGGATTTTCGTTTTCTTCCGATGTTAAACTAAGCAGTTCATTTTTGAATTTGTCCATTGTTGGTTTTATATCCTTTCCTCCCCATTTCAGTTTGCGTAGATTGAATTTTTCGGTATGCTGGATGACGGTGTTTTGTTTTTCCGTCTTGGTGACCAACATTTTCATTTTAGTAATTAGAGGGAAATGATCACTTACCGCGCGTTGCACCACTGAAAATGCACTCACAATCGCTATCAGGCTGTTGCTCAGTATTGTAAAGTCTATTGTTGACTTTCGGTTACCGCTTAAAAAAGTTATAGGTATACCACTATCCCCACTCTCTTTCTTATTTAGGATAAAAAGGCCCAGTTCTTCAAGAGCTTGAGTTATTTTGTCATCTTTTGTTAGATTACTATTAAAATCACCTGATATAATCATGGAGTCCGACTCGTGAGTGATTTGCAAGGCCCTGATCAAGGTTAGTAGTGTAATCAGTTTTTCATTTTGCTCCTTCTTTTCCGGGTGAACATAAACGTTGAGCAATAGTAGATTGCAAGAACCTGAACCAGGGACCAACTTCTCCGTAAGTTTTATTACTTGTATCCAGTTTACCACAGTGTCTACTTCTTCCGTATGCCATCTGTATTGTTGGGCGATATACGTTGATAAGCCTCCTCTAGGGTGACCAAAGTTAGAGAGTTTTTCGTCGAGGACGTGAAATTCGATAAAGCCCGGGATGGAGATTTGGCGCAGGTTCCAGGTTTCTTGTAGCAGTATTAAGTCATGTTGATCCAAGAAGTTTGCCGTTTCGTGGTCATGCCACATACTATTAAAACCGTGGACGTTCCAGGAACAGAGGCTGATCAAGTGTGGGTTTGCAGCGATGGATTCCTTTTGATTATCAGCTATTATCCGTGGATGTAATATTGTATCTTCTTTTAAATGACTCGACATGTTAGGAACATTTATTGCTCAAAGCCGATGCCACCCAGGACCAATCAGTTATCTGTTCCTGAGCGCCTCCTTGCGCCACTGCATTTTCGTGTCCACTTTGTGTTATGTTTTTTTGCGGAGATACCTCACACGCTCCTTTTAAACATGATTTTTGGGTGTTCCCCTCTGCCTTTTTCTTTTTACCTATGGTTAAAGTTTTTAAAAGTGGAAATGGATATTTTTTCCGTTCGTCTCGCCTCAGTGCTATGCCCCAGGCTTCAAAAGACAAACTCATTTCAAGTATTCTATCAACTATGTCTTTGGATGACCAGGTGGTTAAGGACTCTTCTACCTCTGACATATTTTTTGTGCACCTAAATTCTACAGACAAAAGATCTTGGGATTCTATGTCGTTCAGTTCTGGGATTTCTCTTAATAGCCGCATTATATTACCTCTATTCAGAAAGTCTTGGGGCCCTGATGTCTGGTATTCCGGTATAAATGCCAGTTTATTGTTTGTTTCTGCTTGTGATTGTGGGCTCGTTTTAGCTTGTGTATCTTTTTCTAAATTTGTATTTTGTGTTGTTTCCCCATTTACGGTTATTCTTCACCCTTGACTCAGTGTTTTTATTATTAGTTCTTCATATAAACCGTCTGTTCTTTTAAGGTAGGTGATTGGTTCATTAATCCTGTCCATATTTTTGTCGATGTTCGAGTTTTGTAGTATGTGAGTGCACCTTGTTTGTTTGTTTGCTTGATAAATACTGCAGGTTCGTCCATCTTCGTTTAAATTAATTTTTATTGGTGTTCTTTTATTTACCTTTTCATCTGCTCTTATTATGGATTGACTTTGGTTATATTTATCTATTATATTTTGTTTGGTATCCACGAAGATTGGACCATTTTGGTCCCTTGTTTCCTGGTTTGCTGGTTTGACCTGGAGTGATTGCGTTTCGTCTATCTGGTGGATCGTTACTATCTGATTTATTCTGGCTTCTTTAGTTAAGACCCTTTTGTCAGTCTCATTTTGAATCTTATCTTTATCCTGAGTTCCTGGGTTATTTTTTTTGTTTCTTTATCTGACTATTTGGTTGTATAATCCCTTGTATCTGTTTTGGTTTTGAGGAGGTTTGGAGGGGTGGGGATTCTATAATCAGGCTGGTCCCATTCACAGCATTTGACTGGGTTGATTGGTCCAGGGGCGTGTCAATATGTTTTGAAACAGTTACTTCAGAAGCTGGTTTCTCTTTCCTAGTATCGGTATGATGAAAGATAGGATAGGTATGAATATCTGTTGAAGGTTGGAATTTAAGTTGCACCCTCCCTTTCCTTGCGCGCTTTCTTTGTCTTTTTGTTAACTTGACTTTAGTCGGGATTATTGCGTGTTGTGCTTCCTCTATTTGACCTGTTTCATTGGCAGATTTTTCTTTACATAGCTTGCTTGTTTCTTCCTCTACATAGCTGTTTTGGGTAGAATCTCTTACTATGTGTTGGCTTCCAATTTCAACATCAGATTTTATTGCCTCAGTATTGCTCATAGTATTGGTGTTATGTTTTGTATCCATTGATGATTGAACCGCCCTTAGTATGTCATTTAATATTACTGGTAAATTTGACATATTATCCACTAGTTTGCCACATACACAGCTTGGCTGGATAATCTCTGTGTGAAATCCCTTATCAACCCTCCCTAGAAGCAGGGTTGCCATGTGGTCCAACCTGGTGTTTATGCCTGAAATATGGCCCGCTATGAGATTTATTAAGTCGATTTGAACGTCCATTTTATCTGACTGGAAGTTCAGTGCTTTGATTGCCTGGTCTAAGGTGTTTAATAAAGTTTTGCTCCATGGGGACTTATCTTCTTCTTTGGGCGGTGTTTCCTGGACATCTAATTCTTCGTCTGTCCTGCTCATTGAAGATATCGTAATTGGAGATTCCTGGTTTAAGTTGTTGTTTGTCCATCCTTTAGTTTTGATTTTGGCCTTTGTCCCGTTCGTGGGAGTTGACACTTGGGTGCAATTGTGTAGATTCCAGTCTTCCGTTACACCCTGGTCCGTTTTTCTCATGTTCTTGTGATCTATAATTGGCATGTGGACCTTGGCTGGTCTTTGGGTGTGCTTGTAACTGAGATTGGGTGATTTTTTCCATTCCTGTTTGTATGCCCAAGCTTATGTCGTCAGGTAAGGAGAAGGAGGTTGGCCATGAGTCATCCTGTGCGGCAATTTGCCCCGCCACCGATTTATTCCTTGGTGTTGCTTCTTCCACCTTGCCCTTGTCCATGGACTTTATTTCCTTATCTCTTTCATGAGATTGGGAGTCGTTCTTATTTATTTGGGCTATTACCACAATGGAATTGCCACAGACAATGTTACTTTTTTGCTTGACAAAAGACTGAGAGATTTGTTTCTGGTCAGGTGGATTATTAATTGGACTACTCTCACTATGAGTGTCCTGTGAATCCTTATTCTTCTCCTTTATACTATTTGATTGTAGCTGCACATTCTCTTTTACACATGGTGCCGGTGTGATTGGGCTTGATTGGAGGGCTTGTTCCTGCGTT
The DNA here is from genome assembly GCF_964261635.1 of Lissotriton helveticus. Taxonomy (NCBI): domain Eukaryota; kingdom Metazoa; phylum Chordata; class Amphibia; order Caudata; family Salamandridae; genus Lissotriton; species Lissotriton helveticus. Next base: position 404,486,043 of record NC_136061.1, read on the forward strand.
TGCCCGTAAGTTGACGTCGTGGGGTCCTTTAGAAAAAAGAATTTTTGGATCCCTATATTACTTTGTTTTGAACTAGGGGTTGTTAGCTCAGGTGCTGACACTAGTCTCTCTCTTTGTTGTGCCATCCTCTTCCTTTTTCTACTTGACTTATTTAAGCCCTGGTTCCTGTCTTCTTCGTCTTTTCTTGACCTTGCACTTGTATTGAGACACACTTTTCCAGATCTCATTCTTTAGGTCTATTTAACAGGATTAAACCTGACAGCCTGGTGTCCTGGTGTCCTGGTATCCTGGTGTCCGTTGTGCACCTCTACCACTTCTCCTCCAAATCCCATTCCACCTACACTCCCCCTCCTCCCAAGCCTGTCTGCCCCTCTAATAGGAATAGCTGCCGTCAGGGAGGATAGCGAGATGCGGTTGCGGTTTGCGGAGTCTAGCGAGGTGTAGCGTGAGAGGTGTGGTAACTGCTGGCTTTGAAAGTCACTTTTGGAAGTCAGTTTTACCAGGTATTTGGTAAAGCCAGGTGGAGCCCTGTGTCTGGAGTTAGTCCGCCAATAGTCTGCCAAGAGTCTGCCGTGAATGATAAGTAGTGTCAGGAGGATATTACCATTAGTTACGTGTTTTGGCCGAAGGGGCGGTTTGATAATGCTTAGTATAGTGCTTAAAATGCGAACAGTAAAAAATCATATAATGCTTGTTGACACGATAAAAATGCGTTTAGGTTGTTTGCCAGTAATGCCGCCAGTGCGGGTGCCTCCCACCCACGCGGGCTTGCTGCAGCTGTGTCAATAAACAATTGCCAAATCTTTCGTTTTTTGCTGATGACTTTTTGCTCGGCTGTTGACTCTATTATTGTTTCATTGAGTTTTTTAGCTCCCTGATGCACTCTGCTGGCCACAGGCAGCAATGCTCATTGAGTCGAAAGATAAAAGGATCAAAAGTTGGTGGAGAATCAGCTCGCACCCCAGTCAGCTTGCGTATGATCCGTGATACAACAGGCTCACCCCCGCCCCCCCATCCTCATTTGTTGCAGGCAGGCAGGGGGAGTTTGTCCATATATGACCAAAATCGGCCGTGTACAGAGGGCGAGGCCGAGCTGGGGGCAGAGATGGCAAAGATGGAGGGGTTCGCGAAAACGCTGGTGCTGGTGCTGTGAGGCTCACCTCGTCTCGCCGCTTTGCTTCGCCGTCTCTCACAGTCTGTCCGATGTTCACTGCAGCCCCTGCCGTCCCTCGGTTAGCGCCGCTCGCATCCGAGGTCCCGTTCCTTTGCCGGCGAGCAGCTTGGGACCGACGGCACTGCAGTGAGTGGTGACGGAATGACGGTGCTCCGTGTGCTCCGTGTGCTCTGAACGGGATCGCAGCTCTGGCACTGCTCCGCTCTCTCTCTGCTCACACTCTGCTCGCTAGCGCCCTCTCAGCTTCCTCTGCCAAGTCAGTGTCCTCTACAGAGAGAGCTTTCTCTAAATTAATACGATCAATTTCTCATATTCTTTCTGGAGTTTCCATTTGCGTGACTTTCCATGCTTCATTGTAAGCAGAGTATGTACCGGCGTATATGAAACGTTTTTGACATGGTTTACGAGGTCCAAGTAAGAAGTCTCGTAAGTCAACGCCTTCTTTAAGTAAAGTTAAGTGTTGTTTAATTTCTGGAAGTGTGGATTTCTGTAGCCACTCAAGGCATAGCTTTCCTACACTGTAAGTTGTTACTATCCCTGGATGTTGTTTCTGGGAATATCTTAGATCTGGCCTAGTTACTGTGAACCCTTGTGTTTTGTTCAGGAATCTGTCTTGACAGTTATTTGTGTCTGTGGGCCAGATTAACCATTTTTTCCAATCAGGATCAGTTCTGGATCAGTTCTGTTTTTAAGTAAAAGTGATTTTACATCGACCACCCCCTCTGAAGTGTTCTTACTATCAGCTGTTGGTATTCGTGTCTGTGGGCCAGATTAACCATTTTTTCCAATCAGGATTAGTTCTGTTCATTTGTAAAATATGGGATACGTCTACCTCCTCATCTGTAGTGCCATTACTGTCAGGTGTGGCTTTAGGTATGGACGGTTTGTTTAAATCTTTTATCTTAGCTAAGCCAAGACAAGATGTTTGTTGAACAGTGTCATTTAAAAACATTATTTGCTCTGGGATAATGCAGGCTCTGAATGAGGCTTCTAAACCTTGCACCTGCCAGTCTTTTGTGCCCCAGACAGTTTTTGTCTCAATGTTGTCTTTCCAAAAGTTAAAACCTAATGTAGACAGCTGAGCATAAAAGGTCGCAGAATAAATTTGTTTAGTATTAGTCAACATGGTTTTCATTCCTGTCTTATTCATATTTTTTAAATAAAACGTTTCTGGATTTGTGACATTAAATCCTGAGAAGTATGGAAACTTATCATAAAATGTTTTTGAGCTGCCTTTTGGCGGTGTTGGACAATGTTCCCATTGATTATAAGTAAAAACATTTCTAGGGTTTGCAGATTTGTGCAAATAATGGTGACCATAATGATTAAAACAATACATTTGTTCATAATCTGATGAACCTGTTAGGTATTCATGTTTTGTGAATTTAGCTGACATTTCTAAATCTGTCATCATGTTATTAACAGTTTCAAAGTCCCAATCATCAGAAAATGTGCTGGGTGAGACAAAGTCACTCAAAGAAACATTAAACTGGTATGGAATCTTCAACAGTAATCAGTTGTGTCCCATGCTATACCACCAGGTATAGGAACGGCTGTGATGTTCACTGATGACAGGTCTCTTCACTCACGATGAGATTATTTGTGAGGTTTCAGGAGCAAGTTGATGTTCTTACTTGCTCTGCCCATTGTACTGTATTTTCCATCTATCACCTGTCCCAAACTTAAAACAAGAATGATCCAAAGTAGGAGAAAAAGTACACCTAACACAATCCAAAATTCAACCCATGGTGAAACCAGATATGTATTTTCAAGTTGATGAAAGAGTTCTGTTATCTTTTCTTTGAAATTTTTATTTGCAGGCGTATTTTCAGGTTCACTGGGATCCTCAGAAATGTATCAAAGTTGATGAAATAGCCAGAGGCAGTTCTGTCAATTGTTGGAATTGCTTCAGGATTGTTTGGAATCGTTGGAGCTGTTTCTTCCTTTGTCATATTAGTATAGTCAGAGGCTATATCATTGTAGACAGGTGTTTCTTGACGAACTGTTATTTGGGTCTCAAGAGGTACAAGTTCCATGGCTTTGTTGTATAGTCCTTCTTTTCTCACTGCAGATTTATCAAAGGTGATAAGTCTTTCAGTTTGAACCTCTTGGATTGTAGCAAGATTCGGTCGTCTGCTACATCTTGGGAGTCCACTGGGCCTACTACTTATTATCGGCCACATGATGTGGTTTGACCAGGTCGATGGACATGGCTCTGTTCTCCCTTTTTCCAGCAAGGGGCGGTAGTAACACTGATCTCCTTCCGTGGATTGCTAAGACAGGTACTGCTTTTCTGTAAGAAGACCCAAATTCCTTCTTCACCGCGATCTTTTCCCTGACTAGATCCCCAATTATTGGAATCCAGACAGGTCTTGCTGGGACAGGTGGTTTTTCCTCAGTGGTCATTTGCTTCCGTATTGTGTTACTCAGACTACTTCTTGTTTCATTTAAGTCCTGTAAAACAGCCAAACGATCTTGGTTATCAAAGGGTTATCGTTCTACCACTGAAGTTTGACAATCGAGGTCTTGGATAATCATTCTTGTACCAAAAAGTATTTCATATGGAGTGATTCCACCCAGAGAATTTCTTGGCAGATTATGAAGACTACGTTGGACACTTATTAGATGTTTGACCCACCTGTCACCCGAGCCTAATACCCTAGCTGTCATGGATTGCTTTATGTCACGGTTTTTTCTTTCCACTACCGCATTTCCCTCAGGATGGAATGGACTTGAGTACCGCAATGCATGCCCAAGCTGGCCATGGCCTCCTTGTAAGCTCGAGAGCTAAACGCAGGACCCTGGTCAGAATGTAGCGTGCCGATTGCGTATGTGCCGATAAAGACTCGCAAATATTTTATAACAGTTCGAGCATCAGCCGAGCGCTGAGGCCACATCCAAATGAATCTTGAGCAGGAATCCACTGCGACCATGATATATTTATAGTTGCCATCCCTTTGTATGGGACCACACTGGTCCAGGTAGACGCACGCTAGTGGTTTATCTGATATTAGAAGGGGCGTCTGCGCAGGACGTTTCACTGTAGAGACTTTCATCTTCTGGCAGATTTCACATTCTAGAACATAATTTCTAGCTTGTTTCCTCATGCGCGGCCACCAATATCTCTGTTTTAATAATGATACTGTGGCGAAAACTCCTGCGTGTGCCGAGGCTAGTCCTTCATGTGCTGCTGAGATTAGTCCTAACCTATGTTCCATGTTTGGAATTGCCCTATCCCCCACTCCAGGGATTTGAGCAAAAGGAACATTATCGCAAGTACGACCCTGAGGAGAAAGTGAGGTACAAGGGTGTTACAAAATTATATCATAAACAGATCGCCGAAGCTAAAAAGATCTACTATGAGCGTAGAATTGATCAAGCTGACAATACGAGCAGGGAATTGTTTCGTATTGTGAAGGAATTCGTGGATCCTGCTGCTGGCGCCCGTGTACACTCTCATTCTGAGGAGTGGATCAGGCAGCTTGCTGATTTTTTTGCTGCTAAGATCTTAAAGATCCAGGATTCCTTCGGCAGGGTAGGGCCTCTGAAAGCTGTCGTGGCCTCGGGGAGCGATCAAAAGCTCTTGTCATCTGCTGAAGCAGAGGCCGGGCCCACTTTAGCGGTGTTCCCTCCCCTGTCTTGTGAAACCTCACTTGAGCTGCTTTCCCGTTTGAAATCTGGATCCCCCTTGGATGCTTGTCCGGCTAAATGCCTGAGCAATGTGGCTTCAGCTGTAAACATCTTGCTGAACCCCCTGCTTAACATGTCTCTGAGCTCCGGAGTGGTCCCTAGAGAGTGGAAGCATGCTCTTATTCTTCCGTTGATCAAAAAACCTCTCCTTGATCCCCTGCAGCCGGCCAACTATAGACCGATCTCTCTCCTCCCTGCTCTGGCGAAGGTCGCGGAGAAGCATGTTCAGCATACTCTTACCACCTTCATTGAGAATAACAATCTGCTGCATGACTCCCAATCTGGATTCCGTGCCAATTATAGCACGGAGACAGCTCTTGTGGAGGTGACCGACGCCATCAGGGAGGTGCTTGATCTTGGGGGAAAGGCTATGTTGGTCTTACTGGATTTGTCGGCGGCTTTCGACACCGTCCCACACGCAGGCCTCCTTTTAAGACTCAGGGAGATAGGACTGCGGGGGACGGTGTTGGACTGGTTTCAATCCTTCTTAACCGACCGTCGACAGGTGATCTGGGCTCCTCCGTTTTCCGCGGAAATGCCTTCGCTAGAGGTGGGGGTGCCTCAAGGATCGATCTTGAGCCCCACCATCTTCAACATTTACATGGCCCCTCTGGCGAAGGTCGCGGAGGCTTTCGGAGCCCGGGTCATCTCATACGCTGACGACACCCAGCTCCTGTTTACCTGCAGTAAGGGAGAGGATTTTGACGGCGGCAGAATCAAAGACTGTCTTAGTGCAGTCTTTGCATGGTTTCAGCATCAGAGCTTGAAATGCAACTCGGACAAGTCCGAGCTGCTCTTTTTTGGCTGTGCCCCGGACCCTGGTTGGAAGTCGTGGTGGCCCCCGGACATGTTCCCCCCTGAAAAACCCTCCTCCCAAGCAAAAAATCTGGGAGTTGTGCTAGACGACGATCTTTCTTTTCGCCCACATATCACGAGTTTAGCAGGGAAATGCTTCGGCATCCTCAGGATGGTGAGGAAATTTCCCCCATTGCTCTCCCTACAGTACCGCAAGAACATTGTTCAAGCACTTGTGGGATCGCGCTTAGACTATGCTAACGCACTTTTTGCTGGACTGCCTAAATACCTCGTGTCCAGATTGCAGATGGTCCAAAATTCAGCGGCCAGGGCAATCTTTGGCCTTCCGCGGAGAGTTAGCGCCTCTCTGTTGCGTGGCAGGTTGCACTGGCTACCACTGCTGTGTAGAATTAGGTTTAAAATCCTTACGTTGGCGTTTAAAGCCCTCCATCTTACGGGCCCAGCCTACCTCAGGAAGCGTATTGCTTTCTATGTTCCTCGGAGGAAGCTGAGATCTGCGGATTTGGCTAAGGTGGAGGTGCCAGCGATCAAACGAGTGCGGATGGGTGGTCGATCTTTTCAGTTCATGGCAGCTCGTTTTTGGAATGAGCTACCTCTTTCACTTCGCAAGGCCAATAACCTTCTGGCCTTTAGGAAGGAACTGAAGACCGTCCTTTTCTCTGCACAATCGGTGCGTCTATAGTGTTCCGCTTCTGGGTTCTCTTGGTTTTGTTCAGGCCTCTTTGCTAAAGCGCCGGGACACCCTCTTTGGGTAGCCGTGCGCTCAAAAAGTGTGGTTTTAACATAACATAACATTAGCGTCAGTTATATATGAGTACTTTACTGGAAAACCTTTCGGGAGTGTCTTACCACTGTCTTTTACTGAAGCGGTGACAGCTTGCATTATTTCGCTGTCTATTTTTGTTTTTGAACGAGTGATTGCAGCTACGGAAGCCGTTTGCACAGCTGCCTTCGCGGCTTCGTCAGCCAATGAATTCCCTGCAACGTGAACGCCATCACACTGATGACTCAGTGTATGGATCACGTGAGTCTTTTATAGTTCTTTCTGTCATAGAACTACTTGTTCCCAAAGCATTTTATGCTTAATTGTGCCACCTTTTGCATCTTTGGAACCGTTTTGAACCCATTTCTGTAGATATTCATTGTAAGACTGGACACAGTAATATGAATCGCACCCTATAAATGTGGGGAATTTGCGATTGGTATTCTCAAGCGCCATCTTTAAAGCCTGTAGTTCAGCTCGCTGAGCTGTACAGTCTCCGAGTGATTGAGTTTTTGTGACCATAGGTCTGAATTTACCTTTGCGCCAGCGACCTTTAACAATCGCGCACGCAGCACTATAGGCTTGTTTACCCCCAATTGCGGGCACAGGTGCATCTCCAAGAGCTCGTCAGCTCAGTGGCTAAAGCGAGCCTTTTCAAACAGAAGGGGGATGGGAGCACACTGCCTCACCTCCCAGCACAGTTCGCCCCTTAGCATTGTGGTAAATGCAGTTCATAGTGATTTCTTACTTGAATTTTAGCTGTAGTGGTTCACCAAAGTTGGTGCAGGTTAGTGCTGTAAATCTCTCGACACATGTGTTTCGGGATTTTTTCATTCATCAGTAGAGATCAAAAACGATTTTCTTCTGGGGTTTGCTGAGCAGGCTGCCACAATTCCTACAGGTCTCAGTACCTCAATTTCATTTCAGCTTGTGTACAAGTGTGATTTGTAAGCTATTGGTGCCTTTTCACCTTCATTAAAGGTTAGGTATGTGAATTTGGATTGTAGTGTAGCTCCTATCATCCCAATAGGCTCTGCGCATTGGAATAATACCTACAGCAGTAAAGGCCTAGGCCAGACGTTAACTAGGTCTACTACTGTCGATACTAGACTTAAAGTTTTGGGTTTGCCAGCTTAGCTCAGAGTTCACTAGAAACTTTCTCGAATGTTCAGGAAAGAATTAACTTCCCTGATTAGACAAGAAGGGATTTAGTTTCTGACAACCATAGAACATGACAACTTTGCTCTCCCCTAATCAAGAGTAAATCTCGAGAGTCGTGTGAACAAAAGGCAATTATTTTACTCAGTCAGTACGTGCATTCTTAGTCTCATCAGATTGTAGAGAAAAGGAAGAGACGGGCGTGTTCAATAAAAAGGTGTTATTTATTGATCAGTCTCTTTTCTCATACAAGAGAAATGGATCGATATTATTGCAAAACTTATAGTTAAGTAAAGTGCATACATTAAAAGCAATAGTATAAAGTAATACTGTAAAAACATTGATATGGTTTCTAAGCCATAAGATGTTTAAAATGAATAAAATATATTACATACACATATACATTTGACTAAACGTACTCAACTGGTGTTTCTAAATACGCCTACCCCGTGTACCTGACCTAAGTCTAATACGTGGGCGGGAATAGAAAGTTACAGTTTAAGTTAAGTTTGTTTTTGCCAAGTGAATAACTAAGGAATTCTCTGTGAGGGGTTATTCAGTTCTGTACCTGGAAGTTAGGATGAATGAGGAATGGTATCTCTCTCTCTGGTCTCGATATTCCAGGCTGCCTGCGAGGGCTACCCAGAAACGCCGGGGCTGGATTCTCGGCAGGAGAAAGCAGCGCGTCTCTCAGCGCGTCAGGAAGGCGGGGCTGCTGCCAGCGGGGTCTGCTCTGCTCTGGGCTTCGGCAAGTATGGCTGCTCCGTCTCGTCACCACGCGTGTGTTTGCATAGGGCAAGATCGGTAATATTTATACCTTTAAGGTGCCGAGATTGACGTAAGGATGGACATAGATACGTCAATAAAGATGTCATACGACTTGCTCGTTAGCACATTCTTTTGCTGAAGTTCTCTGTGAAATCAAAACAATGTCCGCACGGATTTTCCAGGTTGTCATAGGTTTGATTTGTTATGAGAACTCCGTATGCCTTATCAGGGGCTGGAGGAATATCGCTTGTCTAATTAGATCTCAAGCGTTATGACCTAATCAGATAACACATTCCTGTGCCGTAGTGTGACTGCGTCAGATAACGGTATCTGCATCATGGGGGTTTTTCTTGCCTCATGGGCTGACTGTTAGTTAACTTGATAGTTAGTTTAACCAGAATAGGGTCAGGAATAGGGGGATCGATTCAGAACCTATAGGAATACATGACACCCACTCCACGCTAACTATGGTCATATTTACTAATCTATGCATAGTATAACATAGTACAACATACTATAGAGTATAGTGTATACCTTACCACCCCAAAATACATAAATGCATTTCGAAACTTTCAAATATACTGAAAAATTGCAGTCATATATATTGTATGCACTCAAGCTGTATAATAATGCTAAAGTAAACGCATTTGTATACATTATTGCTATTTGGTATATGAGATTTACACATGAAATGGCTCTTAATACGGCTTTTGATACAGAAAAAAAAGTTCGAGACCATTTCATCACATAATATAAAACAATGAATCATACCAGCGGGCAGCTAATGTCTATAGAGTTATAGAGTATCTAAAAATAGAAATCTTAGTTCTTTAGGAATAGTTTCTTACTTTAAGCAGAAGATAAGTGTCCCGAAAAATTTGAAATAATTAATTTGGGGCTTCTGAAAAGAGTTGCTGTCCGTGAACTGGAGTGAAAAAAGTTCATGTGACTTTATTTTTTAAAGTTGAAGGCCGAATTCAGGGAACGCCGTGTGCGAGCTTGCTCAAAAGTCTCTATTTCTGTTCGGGTGAGAACATCATATCATTTAGGCTCTCGAAAAAACTGTCAACAGCTTCCTGGGAAAGTTCCACTAATTCGGAAATAGGTGTATTCATGCGCATGATTGTCTCCATTGACATTCTGATTTGCATTACTGACAGAAGGTCGTACCTGTTCGATGCTGCTTTCACCTTGAACTTCACTACCCATAATCGTAGTGGTGAAGCTTCCACGAATGCCGTCATCAGGATTGGCAGCCTTTGAGGGCAGCACAAAGCGTGAACCTTGGTAGGAACCAACAATGTATCTGCATCCACTGGCGCATCCGATTGTAGCGTCAGACAGGTGTCTGACACGCATTCTTCTCCGCATAGCAGACACCTCAATACAGGTAAAACACATCTTTGCCACATTGGTCAAAATGATAGAAACCAAGTCATGTTCAGGTCTCTAAGCCGGGAGAGTCCCAGGATTTTTGATATCCAGTCCCGGTATCCAATGGCTAGGATTGTTTCTTCCATTGTCGCGAGAGTTTGGTCTGTGACATGGGTTGCCATAACGAAAAATAAGGACTAAGAATAGGATTCCTGCAATTAGTCCCAAGATCAGGGGAAGTCCGCCAAAAATCGAATGGACGAAATCTGGAAAAATACCCAGTATGGCTTTGAATGGTGTTAATGCCATCGAAAATACTGTCTTAAATACATTTGAGACCCCAGTGGTATCAGAAATATTTAAGATTTCATTCAGGATTTCCGCGAAATGTACGGGGGAATTAGTTGATAATAATGTATGTATCTCTGCAGTCGTCCTTGCGACTTGTAGATCATACGTTTCTTTTGATGACGAGAGCCTGGTAGGCGTCTGAAGAAGCACTGTTTTCATTCTGCTTAAAGTATCTATTCGAATAGAAGTAATTTTCAAATCGGGCCATGCCCTTGCCTCCCTGTCTGGAAAGGAGCTGGGGAACAATGAGCGTCCACAGCACTTGACCTTCGCAGTCGTAGTTACTAGATAAGGAGTCCCGGGCATAAGACTACAACATCTGCGGTCTACAATAAGAATGTAACTCCCATTATAGAGTCTTTGAAAGAATGGTTCTATTTCTGTTGCAGGTGCGCCTTGCTGGTGACATGAAAGGTTGTATGAATTCCCTTCACAGGCTCCATGCAAACTAATTCCGTTACATAGAAGTGTGCCGCTTAGTGACATCGCACAATTGTTGCCACTAAGAAACACTTTCTGTCCTTTATTACTGACACATGCATGTGAATAGGGCAGGTTCCATGTTGTTTTAAGGTACCCCTTTCCCAATTTCTCGTACATGCCAGCCTGTATATATTTTTGGCAGTATTGAAACCTGAAGGTTGAGATTGGAATATTTATGATTCCGTGTATTATCCATTCACTGACAGGTCGTTCTGACATTGTCATTGGTAATCTTTCTAGTTTTTCAATGCTCAAGATTGTATAATCAGCACCATTTTGTGCCATACCGATTTGTCTATCAGTAAGGTTAAAGATTTGGAATAGTGACGTTGTGTTGATTAAACGCCAAGGCACATAGCCTGAACGCAGATTTTGTAACGTCCAGCCAAGCTGTACAATAGAACGCAATTGTGACTGACCGTGTTGTAATAACAGTAAGTCTTGCGATAATATATCGATTGCTGACGACACAATGCTGTCCAATGAAAAAATTCTGGAGGACAGAGTCATTAACCCATTGTCCACTACAGAAAGTGATTTTTCCAAATTAATACGGTCAATTTCCCGTATTCTCTCTGCTGTTTCAATTTGAGTAACCTTCCAGGCCTCATTGTATGCTGCATATACAGAGGCTGCTATGAAACGCTTTTGACGCTGTTTGCGTGGTCCCAAGGTGAAATCACGCAAGTCAGCACCATCAGTAAGTAAAGTTAGGTGTTGCTTAATTTCTGCCAGTGTGGAAGTTTGTAGCCATTGAAGGCATAATTTGCCCACACTGTAGGTTGTTATTATCCCTGGGTGATGTCTTTGAGGATATCTAGGGTCTGGCCTGGTCATTTTGAACCCCTGTGTTCTGTTCAGGAATCTGTCTTGACAGTTATTAGTATCTGTGGGCCAGATCAACCATTGTTTCCAATCAGGATGTGTTCTGTTTTGGTTTAATATATGGTTTACGTCTATTTCTTCATCTGTATCAGAGCTATTGCTAAACATTGTTGGCTTTGGAATAGACGGTTTATTTAAATCTTTGATTTTGGCTAGGCCAAGACAGGTGGTTTGTTGAACAGTGTCATTTAAAAATATCATTTGTTCTGGGATCATACAGGCTCTAAACATAGATTCTATACCTTGTACTTGCCAATCTTTTGTGCCCCAAACACTTTTCAATTCAACATTTTTGTCCCAATAATCAAATCCAAAAGTATTCATTTGTTCAAAAAAGGAATCTGAATATATCAATTTTGTGTTGGTTATCATGGTTTTCATCCCTGTCTTGTTCGACAATTTAAAATAAAATGTTTCAGCATTACTTGTGTTAAAACCTGAAAAGTATGAATATTTGTCATAAACGGTTCTTGAGCTCCCTTTCGGAGGTGTTGCACAATGTTCCCATTGATTATAATTTAAAACATTTCTAGGTTGTGCAGATTTATGTAGAAAATGGTTACCATAGTGGTTATAGCAATACATACTATCATAATTGGTAGAACCCTGCAAATAATCATGTTTGGTAAATTTAGCAGACATTACTAAGTCAGACATCATATTATTAATGCTTTCGAAGTCCCAATCATCAGCAAATGAGTTTGGTTTTACAAAGTCACTCAAGGAGATCTTAATTTGGTGTGGATATTTCAGGATCTCGACCGGACCATAAATTTCATAGTCAGTGTTGTCCCATGCTACCCCACCAGGTATAGGATTGGCTGTGAAGTTGGCTGAAGAAAGTTCTCTTTTCTCGACGTGTGAAGATGTGTGTGGTTTGAGGATCAAGTTGATGTTCTGACTTGCTGTGTCCATTTTAGCATATTTTCCCTCAATGAAGCGTCCCAAAGTAAGTACCATGATGAGCCAAAGTATGAGGATAAATGCACCAAAACCCACCCAAAATTCAATCCATGGAGAAATCAGATATGTTTCTTTCAGTTGTTTCAAAAGTTCCTTAGCTTTATCTTTAAAGGTTTTTGATGATGGCTGTGTCTTTGATTCACTGAAGCCTTCAGAGGAATCATCGAAGTTTATGAAGTAGCCGGATGCAGTTCTGTCAATTGTTCCAATTGCTTCAGGATTTCTGTTTCTTGCATTTTCACTTGGTACTTCATTATAGATTGGTGTGTCTCTGCTAAATGTTTTTATTTGGGTTTTCAGAGGTCTTAGTTCTATTGCATTGTTGCATAGTCCTTGTTGTTCTTCTGTAGGCGTTTCGAATGTGATGAGCCTCTTTGTTAGGACCTCTGTACTGGTAGCAAACCTTGGTGTTCTGCTACTTATTGGGAGTCCACTTGGCCTACTGTTTGTTATCGGCCACATGTTGTGGTTTCACCAGGTCGATGGATACAACTCGGTTCTCCTTTTTACCAGCAAGTGGCGGTAGTACAACTGATCTTGTCCCGTTGACAGACAAGACAGGAACTGCTTTTCTGTAAGAAGGCCCAAATTCCTTCTTTACCGCGATCTTTTCTCTGACTAGATCCCCGACTTTTGGAATCCAGACAGGTCTTGCTGGGACAGGTGGTGGTTCTTCAGTGGTTGTTGGCTGTTGTTTCAACTTTATGTTGCTCAGGTCTTTTCTTGTTTTGTTTAAGTCCTGCAAAATAGCCAAACGGTCTTTGATATCAAAGCTTTTTTCTTTCACCACTGAAGTCTGACTATCAATGTCAGAGATCATCATCCTAGTTCCAAATAATAATTCGTACGCACTGAAGCCCTTCAGAGAATTTCTTGGCAGGTTATTGAGACTACGTTGGACACTTATTAGATGTTTGACCCACCCAGCCCCCGAACCTAATACCTTCGCCGTTATAGATTGCTTTATGTCACGGTTTTTTCTTTCAACAATTCCGTTCCCCTCAGGGTGAAATGGACAAGAGTACCGCAATTGCACGCCCATGCTGACCATGGCCTCCTTATAAGCCCGAGAGCTAAAAGCAGGACCGTGGTCTGAATGCAGCATGCCAATTGCGTATGTGCCGATAAAGACTCGCAAATCTTTTATAACAGTTCTGGCGTCAGCCGTTCGCTGGGGCCACATCCATATGAATCTCGTGCATGAATCCACTGCGACCAAGATATATTTATAGTTACCATCCCTTTGTAAGGGACCACAGTGGTCTAGGTAAACACAAGCTAATGGTTTATCCAAGATTAGAAGGGGCGTCTGAGCTGGACGTCTCACAGTTGATACTTTCATTTTTTGACATATCTCACATTCTAGAACATAGTTCCTTGTTTGTCTTCTCATTTGTGGCCACCAGTATCTCTGTTTTAATAATGATACTGTGGCTGAGACGCCAGCATGGATAGAAGCAAGCCCTTCGTGTGCCGCTATTATAAGTCCTAACCTATGTTCCATGTTTGGAATTGCCCTATCCCCCACTCCAGGGATTCGTGCAAAAGGAACATTGTTTGCATCAGTTATGTATGAGTATTTTACTGGAAAGCCTTTCGGGAGTGTTTCTATCGAATCCTTTTCTGAAGCGCTGACAGCTTGTAATATTTCGCTGTCTATTTTTGTTTTTGACCGGGTGATGGCAGCTACGGAAGCCGTTTGCACAGCTGCCTTCGCGGCCTCAACAGCCAATGAATTCCCTGCAACGTGAACGCCATCACGTTGATGACTCAGTGTATGTATCACGTGAGTCTTTGGTAGTTCTTTTTGTAAAAGAACTACTTGTTCCCAGAGCATTTTATGCTTGATTGTGCCACCTTTCGCATCCTTGAAACCATTCTGAAGCCAGATCTGCAAGTATTCATTGTAAGACTGAACGCTATAATACGAATCGCACACTATGAGTGTGGGGAATTCTCGATCGGTATTTTCAAGCGCCATCTTGAACGCCAGTAGTTCAGCTCGCTGAGCTGTACAATCTCCTAAAGATTGTGTTTTAGTGATTGTTGGTTTAAATTTTCCTTCGTGCCAGCGACCTTTAACGATCGCGCACGCAGCACTGTAAGCTTGCTTACCCCCCACTGCGGGTTGTGCTGATCCGTCTGTATATATAATACAGCCGTAGAGGTCTGGAGGCAGAATTTCGGTTGGCGGAGGACATTCAAATTCATATTGGAGAAATTCTTGTGTTTTTAAGTAAGGATCAAATTCGTACGCCACGTCTGTTGCAGCAAGAGAATTAGCCCATTGTATCCATCTCGGATGGAGTGCTTTAGCATTTGGAATGCTTGCCTTTGTTACCGCCTCTAGGGCTGGTATCGGTGTCACGATTATTATTCGTTTACCTTGTGCCAGGGCTCGTTCTTTTGCTATAGCTGTCTGTGTTGCAGTTAGAATTTTTTCCGTAGGGCTAAATTTCATTTCAGCCTTAGTGTACAAGTGTGATTTGAATGCAATTGGTACCTTTTCTCCCTCATTAGAGGTCAGGTATGTGAATCCGCATTTCCCTGGGATTACTCGAATCACAAGATTGCGGGTGTTATCACGTGTTTCTAATTTTGTTTTAATTAGCATGTCTGTTTGTAAGGATCTCAAAATTTCTGTGTGTATTTGAGTCCAATTGGATCTTTTAAAATCTGGTTTAATTAGATCATAAAGGGGTTTGACCCTTTCTGCGTAATTTGCAATGTATGTTCTTCCGAAATTTAGGAAGCCTAGAATTGACTGTAAGTTTTTTAGTGTTCTAGGTGCTTGGAGTACGGCACATTTCTCTAGGAAATTGTCAGCCAGGCTTTTACCTTCACTTGATAACTCATATCCTAAGAACAGGACTGTCAGATGGGCAATTCTTGACTTTTTAAAGTTGAATTTGTAACCCTCTGCTGCGAACCCAAGTATTATGGTGTTCACTCTCTTCAAGTGAGTCTCCAAGTCATCATCTGTTAAGTAAATGTCATCGACATAAGATAATGCTTCATCATCATATAGTTGTAGTAATTCTGTTACTCTCGCTGAGAATACCCCCGGGCTGTTCTTGTACCCCTGGGCTAACCGACAGAATTGTTTTTGAGTGCCATTTACTGAGAATGCAGTTAAATATCTGCTCTCTGGTGCTATGTTTTGACAAAAGAATCCATTAGAGATGTCTAATGTTGTTTTGTATTTTTTGCGCACTATGTTATTCATTAGTGCAGCACTGTGTGAGTTTTGCACTGCAGAAGTTTTGCAACATGTGTTAAGGTGTCGGTAATCCAAAACTAGACGATATGAATTGTCTGGTTTGGAGACCGGAAACAAAGGGTTGTTCATTTGTGAGGTGCAAGTTTCAATCACCCCCTGGTATTCTAGCTGATCTAGTATATCATTTACCTGTTTTTTAGCTTCTTGCTTAATTGGGTACTGCCTTTGTGCAGTTGGTTGTGATTTTAACTGGATTTTGTGAGGAGGTGAGTCCTCATCCCATCCTACATCATTTTTATATAAAGCAGGAGCTAGAGCTACTGCCTACTTTCTAGCAAGTGTATATTTTTTATGAATTGGAATTTGATTTGAGAAGGCAGGCATAATTATTTCTTCGCCATGAGGGCACTCCCTAACAAACTCTGGTGGCCAGTCTTTTTCAGCTAGAAGGATGTCATAGCCCTCGGAGAGGTTATCCCAAAATAGTCCCCTTATTTTCCTAGTCTTATCTCCCTCTATACGTAATGTTATCTCGTATATCTTGTGAGGTTTGCTAACCCTGGTGTCTGCAGTTTCCACTTGAAGATATTCATTCGTGTCCACTGTCTCCAGATGATTCATAAGGACTTTGCGAGCTATGCTCACTTCTGCTGCGCTGTCTAGCATTGTCTGAGCCCATTCCCCGTTTTTCAGTTGTGTCCTCAGTATTCTCGGCATTGTTAATTACCTTGATACTGGCTACCTTCTTTTTTGGAAATTGTAATTTCTTTTTTAGCTGAGCAGGTTCCTTGTCTTTGGACTTGGCGTGCTCTTCTCTTTGTTCTGATCGTCCTCTTCTTTCCGATTTCTGCGAGGAAGTCTGAAAAGATTGAGAGGGACGTGTATCAATGTCTTGATATCTATCAGGTTTTTTTATATTATCCCTATTTCTAAGGTTATATCTTTTCCCAGAGGGGTCACTCTGGGGTGACCTTTGTCTCTGGTTTGGAGATTTTTCTCTTCGCCTAGGAGACCTTCCTCGGGACTGGAATTTCTTTTCTTTAGGATTGGATTGTTTGTTTCCATCCCAGTTCTTTTTTGGTGAATTATTATTAAAAAATATTTTTTCTGGACTTTCAGTCAGTTGCGGTTTTACTGGTATTCCACCTAAACTATCTCTACCTAGTTCCTCATAGGATTTTTCTATGATTCTGGCAATTTCAGCTGGTTGGTCTGCTATATCTGTCTCTTTTAACCTCTGGCGGATCGCCACGTTTGCTGCTTCTCCCTTTATGTTGGCTAATAATATAGCCGAGACCTGCTTGAAGTCTTTCAGTAATTTCATACCAAGAGTTAAAGCGGGCTCTGGACCGTATTCATCTTGAATTTGTTTTAGCACATCTGGTATTACCGAAATGGATGGAACACCGTGCGTTTTTGTGTAGATAGAAGCGAAGACTATACCCCAAGTGTCACAGTCCTCTATGTGTGGTGCGATTCCCATTGGAAGACAGATAGTCAGAATCCTGTGTTTTTCTAACGGGGTGGTGTCAGGAAACACCGCCTCTATTTGGGTAATTTTCTGTGCCAACCAGAATGGTATTTGTTCCCGTTTAGCCGGTACTTTACCTAGGCAAGACTGGATGTTCTGTGGTGTAATTTTATTTGTGTTCCCCTGGTGAGGGGTCAGCTGTGGAAGTTTAATCGCTGGCTGAATTGTTGAAGTCCGCATTACATACTGGACTAATTGTCTATGAATTTTTATTAATTGTTTTAGCTGTATTAACAGCTCTGCTGCAGCCATCCCTTCGATGTCTGGATGTGGTGTGTATCCGGCTAGGACCGGCCACGTTGCTCCTGGTCTTCCTAAAGGACCGAGCCTTGTAATGTGATTGTTATGTATTAGGGCGCCATCAAATAAGAGCAAATGCTCTTGAAATTTGAGTGGTACTTCCACCTCCTCGAAAGGAGTGTAAATGTCAGGTGGTACCTCTATTTTGTAATAGTGGAAGTACTTTGTTACAGCATTTGCTGCTGGAAAATGTATCCATGTATAGTATACCTCTGTCTGCCGATATTCGTGTGCCTCAATTACGAATATGACTGTGCCACCTCTAGGTGTCAGTCCATTTTCTATAAGTTTTAAGGTTATAGATTTCCTTTTGGTGACCGGGATTAGTATTATATCCCCGTCTGCGTCTTGTAGTGCAGTATCAGCTGCTGCTATTTCAGCTGCTAATCTAACTGCCTCTCTTTCTTCATCACTGTCTCCCATTTTACCGACAGGATGGTATTATGTTTGTTTGCAGATCAGGTTTCTTATGGAAAGAAAGATTAGATGCACAATATTTTGGAACAGTGTATCCTTCAACGTTGACTATACCAAGAACCATACATAGGAGTTCCCTCCTGCGAGGTCTGGCGGATATAACCTTTCACCCACTCCAGACGTCTTTGGAGTATTGTGGGAAAAGGGGTCTGAGTGAGAAAGCACGACTGAGTTACTCTAAATGTCTTACGTTAGTTTTATCGCCCTTTCCAAACGCGTTGGGCGCCATGTAGTGTAGCTCCTATCATCCCAATAGGCTCTGCGCATTGGAATAATACCTACAGCAGTAAAGGCCTAGGCCAGACGTTAACTAGGTCTACTACTGTCGATACTAGACTTAAAGTTTTGGGTTTGCCAGCTTAGCTCAGAGTTCACTAGAAACTTTCTCGAATGTTCAGGAAAGAATTAACTTCCCTGATTAGACAAGAAGGGATTTAGTTTCTGACAACCATAGAACATGACAACTTTGCTCTCCCCTAATCAAGAGTAAATCTCGAGAGTCGTGTGAACAAAAGGCAATTATTTTACTCAGTCAGTACGTGCATTCTTAGTCTCATCAGATTGTAGAGAAAAGGAAGAGACGGGCGTGTTCAATAAAAAGGTGTTATTTATTGATCAGTCTCTTTTCTCATACAAGAGAAATGGATCGATATTATTGCAATACTTATAGTTAAGTAAAGTGCATACATTAAAAGCAATAGTATAAAGTAATACTGTAAAAACATTGATATGGTTTCTAAGCCATAAGATGTTTAAAATGAATAGAACATATTACATACACATATACATTTGACTAAACGTACTCAACTGGTGTTTCTAAATACGCCTACCCCGTGTACCTGACCTAAGTCTAATACGTGGGCGGGAATAGAAAGTTACAGTTTAAGTTAAGTTTGTTTTTGCCAAGTGAATAACTAAGGAATTCTCTGTGAGGGGTTATTCAGTTCTGTACCTGGAAGTTAGGATGAATGAGGAATGGTATCTCTCTCTCTGGTCTCGATATTCCAGGCTGCCTGCGAGGGCTACCCAGAAACGCCGGGGCTGGATTCTCGGCAGGAGAAAGCAGCGCGTCTCTCAGCGCGTCAGGAAGGCGGGGCTGCTGCCAGCGGGGTCTGCTCTGCTCTGGGCTTCGGCAAGTATGGCTGCTCTGTCTCGTCACCACGCGTGTGTTTGCATAGGGCAAGATCGGTAATATTTATACCTTTAAGGTGCCGAGATTGACGTAAGGATGGACATAGATACGTCAATAAAGATGTCATACGACTTGCTCGTTAGCACATTCTTTTGCTGAAGTTCTCTGTGAAATCAAAACAATGTCCGCACGGATTTTCCAGGTTGTCATAGGTTTGATTTGTTATGAGAACTCCGTATGCCTTATCAGGGGCTGGAGGAATATCGCTTGTCTAATTAGATCTCAAGCGTTATGACCTAATCAGATAACACGTTCCTGTGCCGTAGTGTGACTGCGTCAGATAACGGTATCTGCATCATGGGGGTTTTTCTTGCCTCATGGGCTGACTGTTAGTTAACTTGATAGTTAGTTTAACCAGAATAGGGTCAGGAATAGGGGGATCGATTCAGAACCTATAGGAATACATGACAGGATCTCCCTGGGATGATTCGGATCACAAGGTTGCGCGCGTTGACGCGTGTCTGTAACTATGTTTTTGCTAACATGTCTGTTTGCACTGAACGCAAAATTTCTGTGTGTTTTTGAGTCCAATTAGTTGATTTGAAATCAGGTTTTATTAGTTTGCACAGAGGTTTAACCCTTTCTGCGTAATTTAGAACATAAGTTCTTCCAAAATTCAGGAAACCTAGAATTGACTGCAAGTTTTCAGCGTTTTTGGAGGTTGGAGTAGCGCACATTTCTCTAGAAAGTTGGCTGCCAGGCTTTTGCCTTCACTTGATAACTTGTAGCCTAAGAATAGGACGTTGAGGTGGGCAATTTGTGATTTCTTAAAATTGAATTTATACCCTTCAGAAGCAAACCCAAGTATTATGGTGTTCACTCTTTTCAAGTGCACGTCCAAGTCATCGTCTGTAAGATAGATGTCATTGACATGAGATAATGCCTCATCATCGTACGTTTGTAGTAACTCTGTTACTCTGGCTGAAAACAACCCTGGACTATTCTTGAATCCCTGGGGGTGACGGCAAAAGTGTCGCTGTGTCCCCATAATCAAGAAAGCGGTCAAGTACGTGCTTTCTGGTGCAATGTTTTGACAGAAGAAACCGTTAGAAATATCTAATGTGGTTTTATATTTTTTACTGGATTTTATGATGAGGAGAGTCCTCATCCCATCCTACATGATTTTTGTATAATGCTGGAGCCTGGGCTACTGCCCATTTTCTGGCATATGTGTATTTTTTATGAATTGGAATGTAATTTGAGAAGGCTGGCATAATTATCTCTTCAAGGCGAAACCTTACAAAAAAAAATTAAGGACATTATCATTGATCAAACCACACCAGTACTCTTATGTACGATCGATGTTAATTCCCTGTACACATCGATTCCCCATAATTTGGGGCTTCACGCCATTGAAACAGCACTACTTCAAACTCAAAAACCACCTGATCTGCAACTTTTTCTTATGGAATTGATGCAATTCACATTACTACACAGCTACTTTAAGTACGGAGATTCAATTTTCATCCAACTGTCAGGTGTAGCCATGGGCAATGGTGCTGCCCCTTCTTATGCTAATTTGTTTATGCATGAATGCGAGACTGCACACATACTCACCCTTCCACACTGGCAAAATCATCTTAAATTATACTACAGATACATCGACGACATTTTTCTTATATGGACAGGCACTGAGGAGCAACTGGTTTCAGCTATACATCAACTCAATACAGTCAACGACAGGATACAGTTCACTCATACCATCAATGTATCAAGGATATCCTTCCTAGATGTGGATATCAAAATAGGCTGCACCAGCCTTGAAACATCCATTTACACCAAACCAACAGACCGCAATAACTTCCTACACCATTCAAGTCTAGTCTTAAGAGACACCTACCTTATTCACAACTGCTTCGAGCGAAAAGAGTATCCTCCACTGTTGACAATTACAAGCATGACAGTAAAATCATCATGGATAAATTTCTGAAAAGAGGGTATCCAGACCAAGTTGTGAAAGCAGCAAGCGACAGAGTAGCAGGAATCGAATGCACGGTAAGAGGTAGTGGCAGTACCTTATAACCCGCTAGCTCGCCACAGGCTATAGCGCTGAGCTTGCGCTCCAATTATTTGTGATTATCTTATGATTATCTTGTGACTGTGATTGCTTTACTTTATTTTAAAAAATCTGTGATTGCTACGGAATTTTAAACTTATAAAATTGATATTCGCATTGCTCACACTCACCAACACCACACTTGCTTGATTGGTGCAACGCTGCCATAGGAGACGCAATTTCGACCTCTGATTCGTCTTCTCTCTGAAGGCTAGGGGGAGGACACCACTTCCTGTTCGAACTGCTGGGCGGTTAGCGCTCTAGCAGTTGGGTCTCTCGGGGCTACTTAGCCCTCGCCTCCCCATAAGCGCGCAGCGATTGCGCGCAGTGGAGCCAAAGCTACGCCGAAGAGTAGCCAAAGAGTAGCCCGTCTGCGCCCGTCCGCGCCAGGACGGGGCCAGGGACCGTACACGCTGCTACATCTCCGGTATTATGGACTCGATTACAACTGCCCCCTTTCTAAGGTACTCATCACATGCTTTGCTTGCCCTACAAACCCACGACAAACACAGATGCTCTAATCGATTATCTATATGCCCTGAGAAGCCTCTCTCCTGCACTTCTTGTGGCTTTCAAGCCACTCATTCCCATATCATACGAGGGCGGCCCTGTGACAATCCCGACACTCCTAAAGGTTGTAAAAGCTTTCTACTTAATGTAAGATCCCTCCCTAAGCATCACCTACAGCTATGGGACACCATACATAGCACCAACCCAGAGATTTGTTTTATCACCGAAACCTGGCTTAAACCCCACACAACCCCCACTATCACCTTGGGGACACCTACAGAATATAAAATTCTTCGCCAGGACCGAGTTGGAAAAGTAGGAGGCGGGATCGCCATTATTTTCAAAGACAATCTGAACATCAGGGTCTTAGAACAAGTACTGCTACCTACTATGGAAGTAGTAATCTTTCACCTAAAAATCAGCCCTACCGTACAATGGAAAGGGGCACTAGTATACCGTCCACCTGGACCCAATGCTGGGTTCTCCTTAGCCCTGACTGAACTTTTGGCTCCTTACATCAAAGCCAATGAAAATTTTATTTTACTTGGCGATTTCAATTTTCACATCGTCAATGCAGACCGCCCAGACACAATAGCACTTGTGACTGATCTTGCCTTACTGGGCCTTCATCTTCGTAATAATGGCTCCACCCACATTGGTGGACACACTCTAGACCTAATCTTTTCCTCTCTCCCTAAAATCTACTGTTATCCCCAAAAGATATCCACTGGTCTGACCATAAAATGTTAGACTTTTTCTTTCTGTACCCCCCTGAATCCACTAATCACCTTATTATCCAGTCCATTAAACGTAGACCATGGCATAAAGTCACTCCTGCCGGATTCACTCAAGTCTGGAAGCAACCAGTACTTTTAAACACGGATGACATTGACACATCCCTCACCAAGTTTAATACCACCCTGGCCACTGCCATTAATACACTGGCCCCTCAGAAAATTGTTAAGCAGCCAATCATGTCTAAGAGAGAAATATGGTATACTGAGGCGCTCAAAACAGAAAAGCAGGGATGTAGGAAACTAGAAAAGCGCTGGAGACGGACACGTAAGGAAGAAGATAAGGAACGATATTTGGTAGCTATGAACACCTACTACAAAAATATCAAAAAGGCGAGGAAAAACAGCCTTACCTCCCAAATATCAGAGGCAGGCAATTCTACCCGAGAATTATTTAGGGTTATAAAGACTTTTACTGACCCTGCAATGTGTGAGAGCCCGGGCCTTTTTTCCCAAGACCTCTGTAACAAAATCTCCCAATTTTTTGAAGATAAAATTGAGGGGATATATAAGAAAATCATAAACATCTCAGGTCCTTTACAGACAGTGGCTTCTGGAATCTTCCCTATGAAGACCACTGGGAATATTCTTCATGTAATTCCAGAAATAACTTTACAGCAACTGACCGTTCTCATCAATAAAATGAAGACCGGCTCTCCCAATGACTTGATTCCTGCCAAAAAAATCTCTTCCTTGACAGAATCCCTAGGCCCCTCCATTCAAAATCTAATAAATCTCTCTTTTGCCGAAGGAAAACTCCCACAACATTGGAAAGAAGCGGTGGTGAACCCCATACGCAAAAACACCTCCCTACCCTGGTCAGAGCTCTCCAACCTCCGCCCTATTTCCCTCCTCCCTTTCATTAGCAAACTAGCTGAGAAACACGTTAATACCATCATTTCCAGCTTTATCGAGGCGACAGGGGGCCTGGACCAATCACAATCTGGGTTCAGGCCCAACCACAGCACTGAATCAGCCCTCCTCTCGGTGACTGACAAGATCAAAATGTCACAGGACAGAGGGGGTTCAATGATTCTAGTGCTGTTGGACCTGTCCGCGGCCTTTGATACCGTGTCTCATAACATCCTTCTCAGCCGTTTGCAGGGAGTGGGGATTGGAGGCTTAGCACTATCCTGGTTGGAGAGCTGTCTTTCTGGGAGATTGCAATCTATCAGCCTGGGCCCCTATTGCTCCATCTCGAGGGTGCTCACGAAGGGGGTGCCACAGGGCTCTTGCCTTAGCCCTACATTGTTTAATGTTTATGTGGCCCCCCCCTTGCTGAGATTGTACGGAAGTATGGGTTCACACCGGTCTCCTACGCTGACGACACCCAGCTCCTCTACCCTTTCAGCTCCCTTGGCCCTAAAGTCAAGGAAAATTTCGCTGAGGGTATGAGGGCAGTGTCACATTGGATGGCCGTAAATTGCCTCCAATGTAACGTTGCAAAAACGGAGATTATGCTCTTCGGCAAAGCAAGCCTTCTGTGGACCCCTGACTGGTGGCCGCTGGATCTAGGTCCAGTCCCAACATCAAAGCCACATGTCAAAAACCTAGGAGTAAAAATTGATCAAAAACTGACCCTTAGGGAGCATACCAATCATATTGCAGGATTGTGCTTTCACACCATCGGCCTCTTAAGACGAGTCTTTCCATATCTCCCTGATACCTACAGAAAGACACTAGTACAGGCCTTGGTTACTAGCCGCCTGGACTACTGCAACGGCCTGCTGACACTTGCTAATGCTGATGCAGTGGGCCGCTTGCAGGTAGTCCAGAATACGGCAGCTAGATTGGTTATGAGCGCACCGGCCAGGACTCCCTCTAAGCCCCTGTTGGAGGAGCTGCATTGGCTCCCTATACGGCAGCGAATCAGCTTTAAAATATGTTGCACGGCTCACAAGTGCTTATATGGAGACAGTCCTAAATATCTTTCTCAATCACTGGAGCTGTACCAACCTGGCCGGATACTCCGCTCAAGCAATCAAGCTCTACTGAAACCCCCTGTAACAAAATAATCCAGACAAGGAGACCGAGCATTTTCTTCAGTCGCCCCCGCTCTGTGGAACAAGCTTCCCATTGAGTTAAGAATGACCACTAACCACCTGTCTTTTAGAAGATCACTAAAAACTCTCCTTTTCCGGGAAGCATTCCAACTCCACTAATCACCACAAAGTATCTGCTATTGTCCTGGTGAGCAACGCGCGTAGATACCCTTATGGGATTGATTCCTGCGCGATATAAGAAATTAAAATAAAATAAAATAAATACCTTATTAACACCTAAAGCGACCACGAGTTGATCTGAAACACGCAGCGTGTGCGTATCTAAATTTTCAACAAACAGCAAAGCTATTAAACAAAGCATTAAACGCCACTGGCAAGTTCTCCAATTAGAACCTGACTTCAATCAGATTTTTTAACACTATCCCATTTTCGCTTACCAGCGCTCGAAAAACTTACAACAATCGCTTAAACCACGTTCTAAAGAACCTGTTGTATACAAGGGCACGAGCCCATGTCACAATTGTTCCAATTGCCACAACATCATCCCAGGGAACATCGCACTACATCCGACATTCGCACACTGCCGCTGGTTACCGTTTGAATTGTCCTGTGCAATGTTATCTGAAACGCTGTTTGCTACCGAGATATCTCCGCACCATTAGACCATGCCTCTAGGTTTACTGAATCCGAACGTTAACCTGCTTGTACACTCCTAGATCTTCCCCACCTTGCTCTCTACGAAGATTTATGCCCTGAGGAAGGTGAGACCCGTAATAGCTCTGAAACTGAAAAGTACGTCGGCACTGGCACTACAATTGATAGAACTCGGCGGAGTTTACCACACATTGATGTTCTTTATCATTGATTTTGTCTTGACACATTGACGCTTCTATCCTGTCAGTCGTGGAAATGTATTGAGAATTTGGACATTATCTAATAACTTTCACTATTACTCCTTTTTTTCGATATAAGCTTTGGATATTATTGATTTTGCCCCGTAAGGATACTTTCTGTTTTCAATGAATTATGTGGTTTGCCGCCTTCACCATTTTTCCATCTATGTTTGAATGACTGGATCCAGTAGGATCAGGACGAATGTGATTGTGTGATTGTGGAGTATATGCTGTATGCCTGTTTGTGAAGTGGAATGAACATTGTGGGGAAATGTATTTTTGCTTTCATGTTCTTTTGGTGTTAACTGTTTTGTACATATGAAGATCGATTAAAGAACCTATTTATGGATTTACACCTCAGAAACATTGTTTTTTGACTGCTTTCCTTAGGGAGGGAGATTGTATTTTTGGTGACTTTATTAGCACCGTCTTGATTCAATTGGGGTGGAGACATTTCTGTGTTTATTTATTGCTTTACTCCCCTGCGTCGCCACCTTTATTCGCTCTCAGGGGCCCCCTTGTTGTATTGGAAACCGCATAAACATGACAACTTTGCTTCCCACGAATAAGAAACGTATCTCTAGAGACGTGGAAACAATAGATAGTTATTTCACTCAGTCAATCGTGCATGCTTCGTTTCACCAGAGGTGCTGAGAAATAGACAGACAGGTGTTTTCAATAAAAGGTATTTATTGAACAGTCTTCTGTCTCATGCAGGAGAAATGAACTGCTACAATCGTAATACGGGTTGTAAAGTACAATGGGTACAGCATGAAGAGTATTATAAAATAATACTGTAAAAGCATGGTATGGTTTCTAAGCCATAAAATACATAGAATACATACATTAATAAATAAAGACTAAAAGTACTCAACTGGTGCTTCTAAAATACGCCTACCCCGGTGTACCTAACCTAAGTCTAGTATGAGGGAAGAAGTAAGTGAGGTGTAGCTTAGTTTCAGAATTCTTTTGCCAAGAATCTATCCAAGAATTTTCTAAGGGTCTAATCAGCTCCGTACCTCGGTTTTCGAATGAAGGAGGTCTGGTATCTCTCTCTCAGGACTCGATTTCCCAACAACCCGCAAGGGTAGGTTGGAAACACTGGAGCTGGATTTCTCGGCAGGAGAAAGACAGCGTCTTTCTCAGTGCGTCTGCTGGAAGGTCGGCTTCCTTCGGCACTTGCTTTGGCGACCTGTGTCGTGTAGGTAGATAGTCGAACTGCTCCAAACCACCTTGTGTTTGCCTGGGAAAGTGTGGGCATATTTATACTTTGAAGGTGCCTAGTTTGACGTAAGGTTGGATATAATACCGTCATCAGAGACTCAGTACTGTGAAAACTCCATGAGTTCTTGGATAAATTAATATTCAAGCAACGGGAAGTCCCTGACTGCTGAAGCCGGGTTTTTCCAAGAAATCGTTGTGGATTTTCGGAACTAGTGGAAGTAGCCATGCCTTATTTGGACTGCATAGGCTAAGTCTAAATATGGATATGATTTCTATTCCTATATAAGGATAGGGTGATTTATACCTATATATGGATATGAATCGGGAAAATTACACTAGGGTCCTAAATTCATATACAATACTATCCTCTTGAGCTTGTAGCCGTCTGGTATAGCTGTGGCGATGTCTAGTCCGGAGCTTGCGTTAGTCCAGGTCTCAGTGAAGAAGGCGACGTCAGGGGCGAGAGTGTCTAGTAAGGACCATATCTCTATGGCGTGCCGGTGAAGGGATCACATGTTGAGAAGGATGCAATTGATGGTGTTGGCGGGTATGGCGGCAGGCGGAGCTTTACCGGCTGTGGGCGCGGCATCCATGGAGAAGGTGCCTCGGCAGTGAGCGCATGAGAAGGCTTCTTGTGTGTTGTCGGGGACTACAGGAACTCATATTCTCAGGCCTAGCTACTCTGAATAGGAAATGTGACCGCATCACACCTATCATGCTTTCTCTCCAGTGGCTTCTCATTGAGGCGAGAGCTCAATTTAAAACTGCCTGCACCACACACAACACCCGCATTCTTCTTAGCACATCTGCCTAACTGGAAAACTGAACATTTCGGGTGCAAAAGAGGGTTCAAGAAATACACACTCCCTTCTCCTGGAGCACCCAACCTTTAAACGAGAATGACACATGCACCAATCCTTCTCCAGAAGTGCTACAAGAATCTAAACTCCCTTCCTCCGAGTCTCCATATGACCACATGCTATGCTACCTTTAAAAAGTAATGTAAGGCTCTGCTCTGTGGAAGACACTTGGGATAAATCTGTGATCGCCCACTCACTCACTCTCAAATGTCTGTTTTTTGCTTCTTCTGTGCTTTATTCCAAATATATTCGTGTGCAGATTGTTGGTACCTGCAATGTTATAATGTGCTCTGATGTCCTTGGACCATGTACACACTATATAAAATCACAAAAATTATTATTAAGAAAAATAAAATAAAGTGCCACATTAGAGCCTTACCCGCCTTAGTGCTCTGCAAGACAGATACCCTGCCTTTATAATAAAAATCAGGCCCACACTGCAAACCTTTATGGATGTTTCGCTCCTTGATCCTGTCATACCTTGTCCTGGTCTATAAACCTCTGCCCTGAATGTATTGTTAACACTGTATCTTATTATCAAGTCAGAAAATGCAACTCTCTGTCTTCCTTTTTGTGCATTTATAATCGATGGAGGAGTTCCTTTTCGGTAACACCGTGGGGGTGACGTACGCTTTATGCAATTATTTTAGGTGCTTACATTTAAAATGTAAGCATGTTCCCCCACTCAGCATCTGTCAGTTCAGTATTTAGTCTATTAAGGTTAATGTATGAAGGGTTGCACTTCACACCTGTGTGTTTTGCCTCGGCCGACTCCTGTGTGTACTGTCAGCACCTGCATTGCCTTCAGAGTAACACAATTAATGTTCTCTCTAGCAACTCATGCCTTGTATCCATGTTTTAGAAACTACTCGACATGTACCCAAAATTCTATTCTGACTTCCTCAAAGGTTTTTCACTCCTTTACTTACATATATCACAATTCTTGTATATACATTTTCCTTTCCAATAATACCCATAAACATTGTTGGCTGGTCTTAGGAAGCTGCCACAGGGGTGCACCGGACCTAAAAGCTACATGGGTCCTATGTTGTCTCCTGCTGTGTATTTTTCATGCTTCCATCACAAATCTGCCACATTGGGGGTCTTTAATTTGTGCTCCATGAGCCCTCGCAGCAGATCTGCTGTCCTGAGGCGCGTCATGTCCATCTATAGGGGCTGCCCCCAATTCTGCTCCAGCCTCCTCTGCAATCCACGGCACCTCAATGTGTTAGATACAGAACATTTCTTACCATGTCAGGCAGACCTATGCTGCCTTTGATTTGTTCTGTGTCTTTAAGGGATCCTGGATGTTGATTCTGATCTCCACGACAGATTGTCTAGTTTGTCAGAGAATAAAGCACCCATAAACATTTGTATATTCTGAATTAGACAGTTCTTGTATGTCAAGATCAACAATATTGACCTGTACATATATCCAATCCACAACATCGAATACCATCTTTAACTCCACATCTATTTACCTTGATAATATGCTAGAAGTCGATATTGTAGCGTCGATATACGCGGAAGTAAAAATGTAAACTTTTTTTATTTTGGTTCTGCACAGCCTACACTGCATGCTGGGTAAGTCCTCTGCAAAGAAACTAAAGCAACCAACTAGCCCTTCCAAAAGTCATTAACCCACACTGAGAGCCACAGCGCTCTGCACCTTCTTCCCCCTTTGATGGCAGAGGGAACACTTGCAGCCTCAAGTGCAATTCTGACAAGTCTGAGATACTCTTCTTTGGGTGCGACACGGAGCCAGACTGGCAGGCCTGGTGGCCTATCGACATGTTCCCCCCTACGTGTTCATCCGA
Source organism: Lissotriton helveticus (assembly GCF_964261635.1). Lineage (NCBI taxonomy): Eukaryota > Metazoa > Chordata > Amphibia > Caudata > Salamandridae > Lissotriton > Lissotriton helveticus. Next base: position 404,515,345 of record NC_136061.1, read on the forward strand.
AATAGCTAAAAACTTGGGTGTTAAGATGGACACGGGGCTGACAATGAAAGCCCAGGTTTTGGGGGTGTCGGGCATGTGCTTTGGCCTCCTCAGGATGCTGCGGAGGTTTCTTCCCCTGTTATCGGAGGAGCACCGGAAGCTGACTGTACAGGCCCTGATTGGCTCCAGGTTGGATTATTCGAACATTTTATACCTGGGCCTGCCAGAGTACCTGTTACAGCGGCTACAGGTTGTACAGAATGCTGCGGCAAGGGCGGTCTACGGAGTGAACAGGCGTACGAGCGCTGCGGGTTTGCTCCAGACCTTGCACTGGCTCCCAATCCGTAAGCGGATCGCCTTCAAGGCTTTGACTTTGGCATATAAGGCCCTTCATGTGTCGGGAGCGAAGTATCTCCAGAGGAGACTGACTTTCTATCAACCAGCTCGCTCTCTGAGATCTGAATCCTTGTTTCTGGCCACTGTCCCGAGAGTGAAGAGAGCACGTCTGGGAGGTCGCTCATTTGGATTGCTGGCGCCCCAATTGTGGAATTCTCTGCCCCTCTCCCTCCGGGGATCCACTGGCTTATTAGCCTTTAGAAAGGACCTTAAGACCTGGCTGTTTGTCCAGTAGGCCTTCTTTGTGTGCTGTTTTCTTTTTTTACTTTGGTGTCTTTTATTCTTGTGTCTTTTACTCTTTTAATGTGTTATGTTAGTTTACTGCAGCCTTCTTCAATTAAAAGCGCCGGGACACTCTTTTTGAGTAGCCGTGCGCTCTACAAAAAAACCATTTAACATAACATAACTTGTCCTGCAGCTGCTGAAAAGGGCCTTCATGGTTTGACTTTGCTTCCACGCTGGCCACGGATTTTGACCTGCAGGTCCTCCCACATGCATGGTGGTGGACAGCATGGATAAAAACTTTGTCTGACAGCTCTTCCAATTTCAAATATTTTCACCAAGACAAGTTTTGTGGGTCACTGTTACTTCCGCAGTGTAACTGTTGGCACCCACTAACAATTGTTCGTTATTCCTGGCACTATTAATGACCCTATTCACCGTAGTGTAACTATTGAGACACTACTCCTGCCTTTCGCTAGCAGATATTTGTCAAATGACTCTTTGGTCAGAATATTTCGATAGGTGGACAATGGCCCTCGGTCCTGGGTTTAATTTTGTGGCTTTATCACACATGATTATTCCATTGTGTGTGTTCTGTGAGTTCGCTCAGGTCGAAGGTTGAAGTAAACGTGGGATAGTGCATGAAGTTAACCTCTAAGCCTCAACAGCCCACATTCCTTCCATTTGGCACTTTCCTCAAGACACAATGACATCTGTGAAAGAGAGAAAGAACTTAAGAAGCAAAAGTAACAATGACTAACGCCGCAAGCAGTGCTCATTGGATAAGTCCAGTTCTGAGGACACATCTGGGGTGTTATGACGAGTTCTGGAAATCTCATGTGGATTACTGGTAATACTTTTACAGGTCAAGTTCAACATTGTTTGTCTATTTGCAGAGGCTACTGTGGCGCACTGGACCATGTTGTCAGGCCTCAAGGAATGCTATGCCCATTTCTGGAGGCCAGAACTGTTTTCCCTGTCTAGTTCTTGGAGACCTCATTTAAGAGCATTCCATTAATTTAAGGAGTATTATGTCTAGTTCTTATGACCTTAACTGCACCATTATTCCAAGTTATGGATGCCTCATTTGGATTACTATGCTGGGTTAGTGGGGATTTATTATGCCTATTTCTAGAGGCCACCACTAGCATATAGTGCCCATTTCCGAAGGTCACATTTTATCAACAGCTGGGCAGGGAACAAGTGCATTTTGGCATTCACTTGGCTTCACTGGAGTATTGGCAATGTACTCCAGTAGCCACTTCATTCCACACTTGCAACATACGTGTGTTGGTAGCTGGTCACTTATTTAAGGAATCCAATAAAGGAGAAAAAAAGCCTCAACTGAAGCCAAGTTCCAGGAAACAGGCACAAACAGCACTGGACAAACATAACTGGCCTAGCTGAAGATACTACCAACTTGAGCTTGAAATAAAAAAAATAAAAATATATATACTATAATTGAAAACAAGGGGGCAACGAACCAATTGAAAAATATTCTTCAACTGCATTGCTACACAGGATGTAGACGTTCTTCTTGCCTTATATACTCAGGAACAGAAAATGACAAAACAGGATCAGGAAATGACAAAACAGGAACAAAACTGTGACTGCCATGATGGAATGGTAAATCCTAGTAATGGCAGTTATCAGTCCCCATTTTAGAGTGGGCTTACATGAAAGATTATAGTCTTAACCAAGTGTTGACACTATTTAATCAGATAAACTGAGATAAAGCCGCCATGCAGGATCAGTGACAGTGTTAAAATCAAGAATATATGAGGCAATGTTTCCATAATGGCACGCAAAGAGAAATGAAATAATTAGCATTTCAAGGAAATCAACCCTCTGGCATCAGCAGGAAATTGTAAACCCTGAAGGATTCTTAAAATATTTATGAATGGAAAATTTTGTAACAATCATGACAGAGAATTTTCAATTATATTAGAGACACGGAGGTGAGGATTGTGCATTCTCTAGTGCTTTTTAATAAAATAGCCGCCATGTAAAAAAAACAGATATTACCATGTGCCACATAATCCATCATATGCTGCATAATCTGCAGGTTAAAAAACAAAAAAAGATTTTCTAGATCAGTTGGATACAAAGTTACTAAACAGCAGTGACTTGGGGTTGCGCTCCGTATAAGGCTTTTGCAAAGGTTAGCCAGTCATCTTTCTGTTCCCTTTTCCAATATTTGGTTGTTAAACTGGTACTGAGGGGAAATCCTTGCCCAGACAGTATTTTCATATGTAAAAATGTCAAAATAATGACGTAGTAGTAGAAAACAATGTGCACCATTATGCCTTTTTATCATTTGCTTTTTCTTGCTGCATAATTTGGTGCACTCCTGCTGCATAATTTAGAGCTCCCATGCTGCATATTTCCAAGGGCCCGAGTATAAGAAAAAACAAGAACACCCATTACCCTAATATAAGGATAAAATACAAGCCCCATCATGAACGGTCCAGCAAGATGGTATCTGTTGCCATTACCAAAGGATCCCGCCTCCAACTGTAAAACAACAGTATTTGGAAGGTTAGTAGAGATGCAAAGAGATTCATTGGACATGGACCCCATTTCGACATTATCTCGGAGAATAAAGAAGGAACCAATTTGCATTTGCTGTTGTCTCTGGAGTGGTGAGAATTCCAGCCACCATGAGAGCCATTTTGCCTGGTAGGTGAAGGACTATTACTGAGATGTTGTGAGTATTTATTTTATTTTAAAGGTTTTATTTAGCGCTGGCTACACCCGGAGGTATCAGAGCGCATTACCTTGAGCATCCCATCATAGGTACAGGTTCCCTCGTTACAAAGGTTACACAGTTATTAGAGCATGGCAACATAGTTACTTGTAAGGTCGAGATTAAACAATAAGCACACGTACGTAAGGGGAAAAGCAGGAAAGGGGAAAGATTCAGGAGAGGGGTAATGAGGCAGGAAAGAGGAAGGGTGAAGGACACAGCAGGGAAAGAGGAGGGGAGGGGCGAAGGGGACACAAACCGGTAGACGAGTCAAAGCAACGTCCAAAGTCCAGTAAACTGTGAACCCAGGGGAAGTGGTATCACTTCTCTATCTCTGTTGTGGGAGGCTCCCTTTACGCAGTGGACTCTCTCAGAGGGGTCTCTGAGACTCCAAGGCCTACAAACTGGATCCTTCCCCAAAAAGGGGAGAGGGAGTGCTTTGGCCAGGGGTGCCATACCACACCTCAGCTGTGAGTGGCTCCCTTGGCGCAGTGGACTCTCTCTGCGGGTTTGCTGGGACTACAGAGTATAAATATTGGATCTTTCCCCAACAAGGGGAGTAGGAGTGCTTAGTCAAAGGGCACAAAGGGCACAAAGGACAGGGAGCTAGGCAGACAAGCAGGCGAGGTGAGAGTTTCAGGAGAGAGGGGATAGGAGCTAGGGAAGTAGACAAAGAGAGAAAGAGTGCTAAATGGGAACATATTTAAATTAGTTATTATATAGCGCTGGCTAGAACCGAAGGAAACAGAGCACTTTACTTGAGGAACAATAATGTTGCAATTTACATCAGTTAAGAATTACATAAGTATCAGGAAAAGCATTTACAGAACATAGGGGACAGGGTGAATGGCGCAAGGAAGGGTAAATCTCTGCCAAAAGTTGGTATCTTGTACCTTCCAACTGGCTTACATACTGTGCAGCTCAGACATTGTCCATCTTAGGGCTGCAACAATGGACTTGGAGAGATGTAAAGGAGCAGATTGCAGAGAAGCTTGCTAGCGGTACTACGCAGTTGATATGAAGGGAGAGTTTTTCTTTTGACCCGCTGCCTCAATGATTAGGTAGCCGCATCTTGCACTCCAACCCAGACAACTTGCGTCTCACTCTATCACCATGTGAACCAGACCAAAGATGGCTCTCCCATTCCATGCTTGCAAGTGATTGCGCCACCTTTGACGTTTCTGACTACTTCTTTGGATAGAGGAACTTGGTAAGAGTATGACACGCCTTTCTTCAAGTGTTCAATTTTGACCCTTGCAGGGCTTGGTAGTAGAGGGGTCCCAGGAATATCGCTTGGGTGGAAGAAGCCAGGAGACCCACAGGTCGAACAAGCCAATGTAAGGTGATGGATTCCTTCTTCAGAACTCTGCAAATTTCCCTCTGGATGTCTTTAATCTTCTGCCTGGGAAGAAATAGGGTAGTAGACTCTAAGTCAATGGCAAAACCTAAAAAGGTCATCTGTTTGAAGGGCTGTAATTCTGACTTGGAGTAATTCATGGCAAGGCCCAATGAAAGTAAAAGATTGACAGTCAGCCATAATTGATAAAGTAGTTTTAAAGGGTCTTGAGCCATCAAAATGATGTCATCTAAATATACGATCAGGCGAATGCTTCTAGCTTGTAGGAGCTCCATCACAGGTTTGAGAATCTTGATGACATTTATAGGTTGTTTCCTTTAAAATTGGAGGAAGCGAAGGTGAGGGTCAGTTCTAGCCAGATCATGAAGTTGCCTTCCCTTAAAAGGTCTCTCAACATGTGGATGCCCTCAATTTTGAAATGGTGATAGAGGATCCAAGTGTTGAATTCCCTAATGTGGGTAACAGTATGTGAACCTTCTCCTTTGTTGTCCACCAAAAATACATTACTCAAGAAACGGATCAGTTGTGGGAAGCAGATGACAATGGCAAACGCAGAGCAGAGATCTCTTGATCTATGAATTGTTGTTTGAGGGAAGCAATATTCCTGTGGCCCCCTTTTACTACCAAGCCCTGCAGGGGCTCAAAATTCAAAACATGAAAAAAGACCTTTCATACTCTTACCAAGTTCCTCTATCCACAGGAGGTAGTCAAGAACTTCAAAGGTGGCTCAATCAAAGCAAGGATGGAATTGGAGAGCCATCTTCGGTGTGGTTCCAGACACTGAAACATTTCCTCAGGAGTTCTTCGAAAACAATATTTCAACAAAGCATTTTGTTAGTGTTTTGTTAAATGTGATAAGTGAAGAAATGAAAACACATGCATCATGGCTGCATTAAAATTTAAGATGGAGTCAGGGCCTTGTTTTTCCAAGCACAGAAAAGTGCAGTTTTCTAAAGTGCAGTGTTTTTGTTTTGAATAAAAAAATGTTCATAAAGCTAAGCACACTTTATTTCGAAATTAGAAATATCTCTAACATAGGCAAGGTCTTCGCTCAGCTATTCAGTTCCTGTTTACACTTTTCAAGGGAGTCTCCAGGCAGCCACCACCGGAGAGGAGCGCAGCACATTTTTTTGTTTTGTGCTGTGGGAAGTGTGTGTACGTTAGTGTCTCTGTTTTAAACCAGATTGGCAACTTTCTCTCCAAGATCAGGTGTAAGGGTGTGATGTGACACGCACCTGTTGTTGCAAAAGAAGATTTGGGAGGAGGATACTCTTTACTGTGCTGGAGCTGCAACAGAGGGCTCACAGAGAAAGACCTAGACTTTAAGTCCCAGTAACACTCCGGGGAGGACAAAGACTAGGGGCCACATGTACGACCATCAGGTTTTGTGACTTGCTCAAATTGCGATTTTTAGCGACTCACAATTTGTGAGATGCAAAACCTGCTGTACAACAGTGTCCCAGACACTGTTTGCAATTCCCAAATAGGTTGCAAGGGACCGGCCTCATAAATACCCATGAGGCAGGTTGCAATTTGTGACTTATTGGGAATGGCCGCCACTCACTGGAATGATGGCCTGCTGGGGTCAGCAGACCACCATGTCTGTGAATGCTTTTTAAATGCAGCTCGTTTACCCTAAAGGAAAACAGGATGTATTTCCAAAGTGAAAATGAAAAGTTTTCTTTTCATCTTTTTACAGTGGGTGGTGGTCCTTAGAACCACAGATTGATCTGAAAATATAATAGGTTACAGACTCACAAAATAAGGTTAGTATATAGAAAAATGCATTTTACCGTTCGTACATCTAGCCCTAGATCTCCCAACACACTCATAGGTAGGGAGACTGTTAACCTCTCAGTGCAGCAAGCCAGTAAGTTCACACCCAGAAGGAGAAACTGGCTTGCTCTGAGGTGCAACAATTTTTACTCGCAACCAGGGTTGCCACTTGGCTGGTTATTTTTAGACCTGCCCTGTATTTATAAATCCAAGCCAGTAAAAAATTCTCAGAAAAACAGTGAATTCTGGTCCCTACAGCTACATGTTTTTAAAACCGCAATCACTTAAAAAAAATTGGGAAAACATGTACGTGCTATGGAAATAGTTTCAGAATGCTTATTGGTGTAAATCGAGAGCTAATTATTATGAAATGAAAGAATCTTGACAATTATGCAGGACTTTTTTACCCATTCAGGTTTTGGCTGGTTCAGAATTGAAAAAAGTGATCTAAAGGGCTGTGGTTTTTTTTTCCAAGAAAGGTGGCAACCCTACTCACAACCTCCATTTTGAGATAGGGACTAGATTTGGACCCGGTGGTGAACCAGTATCATTCTTACTCATGAAAAGACTTACCCTCATTTTGTTTCTCATTATCAACAACATAGAGCTAGATTGGCTGAAAGCCAGCACTTCACATTCCATTCTACTACAGAATATGAGCTCCTGTGCAACCTTTCTCATGTACAAACCCCGAGGAAAATATGGGCGGGCCCTCTACCTGCACAGATAACATCTGTTCCGCTGGTCCTATTAGAGTTATGTCTCTACCATACAGTACATTCCTGTTCTCATTTCTTAATGTACAGAACAGACGTGAGAACATTCCTAAGCCCAGACATGTTGTCAGTGCATATGGTGGCAGCACTGCAGAAAATGGTAAACCCTGCACAGAGGTCCCTGTAGTTCCTTGATAAGCCGCCTACAAAAGGTTTCCTACTAACGAAGGGTGAGAATAACAAAAAGACATATTCATTTAGAAACTAAAATTCAGCATGTCTCCTCCAGATAGTTCCTACCTGGAAGCTCACCCTGGATAAAAATACCCAATCCAGGGTGAGGAGTGGGCTCCATGATGAAGCATGCCACCTTGGTGGTTGAGGGTTGGTGTCCCTAAATAGAAGAACTCGGGTTTAATGATAGAATCCTACAGTGTGTACGTAATATTTATTGTTTCCGCTTTTCATATTTAAACCATACAATAAAACATCATTTAATACGAAAAGTTTCAAACTTAGGGATCCATCAGGATGACGGGCGGACAAGTCATCCTATCGTGGAAAGGGACCGCCCGCCAGTAGGGCGGGTGAGGAAAATTGAATTTTGCCTTGTCATGTGTCCCTACGTGTTCCCCATCCTATGTAATATGTGCATGATTAATATGCATATGTTCCCCCTGCCCGAATAAAGATGCAATTATAGTTGTGTCCAACGTTAGTATGCCAGTCATCCAGTCCTCGTGAAAGCAACGAGTATTAGGCCTATGTTGCCAACGTTTTACATTGTGCACGTTAATTCATCGAATTGTCCCCGTTTTCTAGGCCTCATAAGGGCCCGAACACCAGATTCAAGCTCCAGTCTCCTGAACCCACTCCGAGGAGCGATGCAGCCCCTCCCGCATCCCTGACCCTTCACTTACTCTCTGCCAAGCAGCGCGGTGCCCAGCCTGGCCTGCCTGCCTGTCTGCCAAGAATATGTTATACCTCTAGTTATCAGTTCAGCTCCCCGGCTTCACATTCCTAAGCTAACGAACCGCATAAACATCATCAGCTATAGTCTAGTCTTCCTGTCTCCATGCAAGAGAATTACTGAATTAATATCCATAGAAGATTCATAGCACACGCAATACAAGTAGAATATATGCATGCACCAGCCTTAGTGTCAAGTAGCCTTTGCCCTGATAACTTCTAGATTCTATCAACATGTTCTCCAAACACCAGATACCAGATATGCTATAGGCACATGTCGTCCTGACATCCCAGACTTTAGTCTCCTCTTCTAGTGCAGAAGTCAGAGCCCCCAGTTCTCCCTAGTTACACGTCATGGCCCGTTTGCGCGCACCAGTAGGTTAAAGGTTCCAGCTGCCCAGGTAGCCCCCTCCATGTATCCACCCATTTATGACACTTCTGTGACGTTTTCATCACATGTCTACGTGCACGCCCTGTGCACGCCTTCTTTGTACGCCCATGTGTTCTTATCTTACGTTTGTCACTTGTTACGCCTACTGTATTCAATGCAATTGTAATGTTTTCCTATATATACTATGTAATGTTGATGAGACGTTGCAGCTGCCATGCCATTCCATTCTGTTACAGGCTGTTCCGGTCCTGTCCCTTCCCTTGTGTCAAATTAAAGCCTGTTCAACTCAGACACCCCGGATCCTGCCTCTTATTTATTGAGCTATCTATTTTAGTTAATGTATAGAAAAATAGTACCGGTAATTAATTATTTATTTACCACACGGGGGTCCCGTGTTTGGCATTAGGATGCGGCCGCCACAGTGGCGGCCGCATCCTGAATTCATAACATTGTGGCGGGCGGTGCACTCTGCACCGCCCGCCACAATGCCATGAATGAATGCATACATTTGCATACGCAATGCGGCAGGCACCGCGCGGTGCTACAGGTACCCCCGTGTGCAGCCCCCACCCCTCCTTCACTCTGGGGGCCCACAGGGGGCCCCAGAGTGAAGACCGCATGCCTATGCCGCCACGGAAAGGCATCGTAAAATGCCCATGCTAATATGGCTGGCGGTGTCTGATAGACACCGCCACCATATTATTCCTTTTCCGCCCCGGAGACCGGGGCCGGAAAAGCGGCGGATGGTCTTTCCGTCCGCCGAGGTCCCCCGGCCATACTAATATGGCGGGGGGGAAAACGAGTGAGGATGTCGGGCGGATTGCCCCCGCCAGGCTGGCGGTGGCTACCGCCAGCCTGGCGGGGGCAATGCGCCCGACATCCTAATGGGCCCCTTAGGCTCGGGATGGTCATTAACGTGACCTATGGCTAACACCTAACATGACCCTCAGCAGACATATTGTGGCTCATTTCCAATTAGTCCGATAAAAAGCACAACTACTACGAAATTGCCTTTCATAAAGGTTTAAAAGTAATAAAACACCTAATAAAAGCTAGCGTTGGCATATAAATGTAAAGATTTGCAACACTTCTTCACGCATATATGAAATACGTACTGCAATAATATGTGGGCAAACTCACAATTAGAAAAATGGATAAAGCTTCTTGTTACTTTCAAAGCAGCTTAAGTCTGTGGGTTTACTGGACCAAGAACAGTTCGGAGTCAAAACAGTGACCATAATGTTGAATAAATGAACTTCTTAAAAATATAATATGTGTGCAAAATCTCAGATGCGACAACTGCCTTCGCCCGGCTCAGACAGGAGAAGGATTGTACTGCATCTCGGGCTCAGATATTAGATATGAATATGACTCATTACATCACATACCAATACCACACGTGCCATTACAACACGGGAATTTCTACGTGATGTCAATGACAAAGGCATACCGTTACATTGCAAACTTTTCAACGACTATACCCAGAGCTTTAAGTGGAAAGAAAAAACTGTGTGGGGGGGGGGGTCTTTCGAAGGGGCATGGCCAATGTAATTAAGGGCGTGGCTTAACATCACGTAAGCTAAAAATCTGCACTGAACATAATATGCCACCTGACTTGTATTTTGCTGTTCCTGTCATTGCATCCAGATATATGATACACCAAGTAACATCATACCTACAACAAGTCAGGACTATTGGCTTTGTCAATAGTTGTTAGTTGCATAAGCTAAATAAGCAGCAACTATGGCCTGATATAATTAACCCTGGGCGGAGTTCGCAGAGTTGCGCTACGCGAAACTCCGTGAAGTGCTAAAAAAACTCCGCCGCACTACGCAGTTCTCTGCGGGAGTTTGATAGATAAATGCTGTTCGCTGTTGATTGAATAGTGCTGGATGCTTGTCCGCACTGTGCGATCTTCGCAAAAGGCACCATGCACAGCGCACGCTTTCCTTTTCTGCCGCTCGAGTAGATTTTTACTCGAGCAGCAGCATTCTCAACGTGAACGGGCAGTTTCTCAATGCAAGCAGTCGCGAACATACGTGACCAATTGCAATGATCCCCTACCCCCCGTGTTGAGAAATCTCGCCGGGAGCTTTATTTTCCACGCTCGTGCTCGCCAACTTGATGTTAACGATCGCAAACGAGGAAAAATATCGCCGTGAAGATGATTTTCCTCGCTCGTGCTCGCGAGCAAGGAAAAAACTACGCTCCTCTGCTCAAAGAAGAGTTTTTGGGAACTCCGTGAACCGCGTTTAGCGGAGTGCAGAAAACTCCACAAACTCCACGAGCGGGGCGGAGTTCAACACCCATGCCTAGATATAATATTGAAAAAGCTTCCCCCTAAAGCCCTGGTGACACCACGACGATGTTGCAGCTCCTGAGTTTCAAAGAAGAAGGGAAATCCAGAGAGAAAATGGCTCTTTAAAGGATTTCCCTTCTCCTACACCACTCCCCTGGCATGACGTCATACCATAACTTCTCCACTAGTCAGAAGTGAGCAGTGTGGCCATGCGCACATCCATGTGCCTGCTGTCACTGTAGTCCTGAAAAACAAAGACTGTGCTAGGGAACAAAACAGAGCCGGATAGAGACCCGTTTCGAGACCCCCTTTAAAAAACTGCTGGTTCTCAGCACCGGTGAGACCCGGGCCACTAAAAGCCTGACTATACCTTTACCACGCATGCCATTACTACGCAAAGGAATGCGTGGTCAAGGTATACTCATGGTAAAAGTTTGAAAGGTAAGTGACTCTACATTGCCCTACCCTAAACCCTAATTTAGTACCCCTGCACGACCCTCACATGACCCCCAGTCCTCTCCCTACATTTACACTACCCTGCACGACCCCCAGAGACTACCCTAAACCCTACAACACTACCCTACAGTGCACAAACACCATAAACACTACCCTAAAACACTACCCCCAGCACGACCCTCCCCGACCCCCAGTCCAGTCGTTACATTCACACTACCCTGCACACCCCCCCAACACTACCCTAAACCCTAAACCCTAAAACACTACCCTACACTACACAAACACCACAACACTACCTTAAACCCTAAAACACTACCTCCAGCATGACCCTCCCCAGACCCCCAGTCCGGTCCCTATACTCAAACACTACCCTGCACGACCCCTGACACTACCCTAAAACACTACCCTATCCTACACAAACACAACAACACTACCCTAAACCCTAAAACACTATCCCCTGCACGACCCTCCCCTTACCCCCTGTCCGGTCCCTACACTCAAACACTACCCTGCACGACCCCCAACAGTACCCTAAACCCTAAAACAATATCCTACACTACACAAACAACACAACACTACCCTAAACCTTAAAACACTACCCTACACTACACAAACACAACAACACTACCCTAAACCCTGAAACACTACCCCCAGCTCGACCCTCCCCTGCCCCCCCAGTCCGGTCCCTACACTGAAACACTACCCTGTGCGACCCCCGACAGTACCCTAAACCCTAAAACACTATCCTACACTACACAAACAACACAACACTTCACTAAACCCTAAAACACTACCCGAAGCACCACCCTGCCCACCCCCAGTCCGGTCTCTACACTGAAACACTACCCTGCACGACCCCCGACACTTCCCTAAACCCTAAAACAGTACCCTACACGAACACCACAACACTACCCTAAACCCTAAAATTCTACCTCCAGCACGACCCTCCCCCACCCCCTAGTCCGGTCCCTACACTGAAACACTACCCTGCACGACCCACCGACACCACCCTAAACACTAAAACACTACCCTACACTACATGAACACCACAACACTACCCTAAAGCCTAAAACACTACCCTCAGCACGACCCCTCCCGCCCGGAGTCCGGTCCCTACACTGAAACACTACTCCCAGCACGACCCTCGGCCTACCTCCAATCCCCCTTACCTCTCTCTCCTCGTGGTTCCTCTCTCCTGGTTCCAGGGTCGTCTATGGGGTGGTACACGTTGTTGTGAGGAAACTGAAGAGCCTCAGTTTCCTCACAACGATGTGGATAGCCATTACATTGCATGCGTTGTAAAAGCACATGCGATGTAATGGTATACGTAGTAATGGTTACACAGTGTTACATCGCATGCGTTGTAACGCATGCGATGTAACGACTTGCGGTGAAACAGCCGCGTTGTAAATGCTGTTCACCATTAGACATGTATTGGGCGATACATCTCATTGCCTTCCATGCAGTGTAAATGTATGAGGCTACTGGCCCATAGTGCGCCTCAGAGTCTGCACGGAGAAGCTCGTTGCTGTGTCTGCCATGTATTGCGACTGATGAATCAAGGTATTAAATACACTTTCCTGGCAGTCTTTCCTCGTTGGCAAGGATTTTGTGCAAAGTATCATAAAGTGTACCAAGGATTTGTCCCAACTTGGTTGCAGTTGCAAGCTGCAGATGCCTCGCGGTTCTTTGACCAAGTTTTGGTATAAGTTTTGAATGGCAAAATGCCCTGTCTAAATCTAATGAACAATGACCTTCTCACTGCGGGGAAGAGGCTATCCATGTAAGCTTCAAGCCATGAATTAGATTTAATTGCCAGAAACTGTGATGTCAGTTAACCCCCCTTTTCTGCTTTCAATCAATCAATCAATCACTCATGGAATTGTAAGCGCACTACTCACCCGTGAGGGTCTCAAGGCGCTGGGGGGGGCAGGTAGGGCAGCAGTTCCATTTTGCCGAAGAGCCAGGTCTTGAGACCCTTCTTGAAGGAGTTCAGGGAGGGGGAGCGTCTGATGTCGATTGGGAGTTCGCGATGTAAGAGAAGCCTCTTTCTCCTGCTTTTGCTTTCGGATGCGTGGGGTCTTGGCGAGGACGTGGTTGGCAGATCAGAGGTTTCTTTTGGGTACGTGGAGGGTGAATCTATCATTTAGGTATTGGGGTCCGGTGTTGTGTAGGCAGTTGTAGGTGTGGGTGAGTATCTGGAAGGTGACTCTATTCTCAACGGGGACCTAGTGGAGCTTTCGTAGGTGTTAGGTGAGATGCTTGTGTTGAGGGATACCGAGGATGAGTCTGGCGGCGGTGTTCTGTAACATCTGGAGCTTGTGGAGTAGAGACTTGTTTATGCCAGCATAGAGATCGTTTCCGTAGTCGAGCCTGCTGGTGATGAGCGTGTGGGTGACTGTCTTTCTGGACTGGGGAGAGGGGGATCCATTTGAAATTCTTACGGAGGATGCGGAGGGTATTGAAGCAGCTGGAGGCAACCACGGTGACCTGGCGGTGGAGAGGGAGGAGTCGAGTACGATGCCGAGGTTTCTGGTGTGATCTGTGGGGGATGGGCTGCCGAAGGCCACCAGGTGTTGTTCCAGGCTGATGGGGGGGTCCCGAGGACGAGGACTTCTGTCTTCTCTGAGTTGAGCTTTAGGCAGCAGTTGCTGATCCAGGCTGCGACGTCCTGCATTCCTTCTTGGAAGTTGAGTCTAATGGTGGTGGCGGGGTCCCTGGTGAGGGAGAGGATGAACAGGGTGTCGGCGTTGGATACTAATGCTGAGGCCGTGCTGTCGGATGATGACGGAGAGGGGGGCCATGTATATGTTGAAGAGAGTTGGTCTGAGTGATGATCCCTGAGGGATTCTGCAATTGATTTCCGTGGGTTCGAAGAGGCATGGTAGCAGTCGGATCCATTGGCTTCTGGTGAGGAATGATCAGGTCCAGTCGAGGGTGTTATCTTGTATGCCGGCGTCATATCTGTATCCCTATCTGTATCCCTATCTGTACTCTTGAGGCTCAGCCGGGAGGTTTTAGTTTGAAAAAGCTTGTATTTTCTTAAAAATTGTGTGTTATTGTGATTTTAAAACTGCGCACTTCCCCTTACCTGCATATCGGTTGGGGCACTTACTCTTACCTCTTGACTCCCTGGCAGCCGATATAAACACCGCCACGGGATAGAAAAAACGCCATTTTCCGACAGCAGCGAGCGAGCCTGCAGTCAGGCCACGCCCACTTCTTGAGGCCACGCCCTAATCTCTGCTTTAAATATGTGCAACACCCGTACGCGCAGCGGACGGGCGCAGCGGGCGCGCCGTCAGCGCGCCGAAGGCGCGCCAAAGGCAAGCCCGTCTGGGCCCGTCCGGGCCCAGCCGGACCCAGGCCCAGGAGCTCTGCCAGATTCACCGCAGGATTGTGTGGCTTATACAAGTGACATGCTTCGAGCCCTTCACCAGAAAAGGAATCAGGAATGTCACTACGTTCATGCAATGGGTAAACCCTTTGTCAACTGCGCTCGCTGTAACCCAGCCGAACATTGCTTGGGAAAGCGGGAACTACAGTTGGGCCTCCTTAACTGCCGCTCTCTTCCAAAACACGCGCATGAAATCGCTTTGCTAATACAGGACCATGGCCTGGACGCCCTGGTCCTCACAGAAACCTGGCTTTCTGCTGGCACGGACTCGGATATTGTCAATGCCCTTCCCCCTGGGTATCTTATCCAAACCCTACACAGACCTAAAGGGAGAGGAGGGGGGCTGGCAATCATCCACAGAGAACACCTTACCTGCCGGACTAGCAATGCCAACATTATAGATTGCGAAAGCTGCCACTTCACCCTTCAAATCTCCCCGGCACACTCCATCTCAGGACTGCTGATCTACCGCCCGCCAGGTACACCAGGGAAGTTCCTCAACGCCCTCACGGACTTGGTGTCACAATTAGCTTCCTCTGTCTCAAATTTTCTCCTTGTGGGGGATCTCAACATTCATCTTAATGACCCCACAGATTCCGCAGCATCGGATTTTCTTAAAGACCTTGGGTCATTTAATATTCGACTGGTCAACAACGAACCTACCCATGATAAGGGTCACATCCTGGACCCTGTTCTGACCAACATCGGGGATATTACTTCAGATCCCCCTATTCCTCTCCCGTGGTCAGACCACTTCCTCGTTCCCTTCTTCTGGCACCGTGCCATTGCTCTCCCCCAAACCCCCAAAATTCGAGTGACCGGTCGACGTTGGCACAAGCTCGAACCGGTCGAATGGGCCAGCTTGCTCTCGAACACCACACCTGTCCTCTCCGCTGACCCGGCTACGGCCGACGAACAGTTCAACTCCTGGGTCACATCCTCACTGGATAAACTCCTCCCCAACACTACCACTCTCATACATACGAAAAGAGTGGCTCCTGCGCCTTGGTACACCCCGGCGCTCAAATCTTTACGTCAGGATTACAAGAGAACTGAACGCTCTTGGAGGAAGGACAAATCTAGCGCAAATAAGGAAGCTTATCATATCGCATTACAAAACTATAAAATTGCCCTCCGTAAAACCAAAAGTCTATTCTTTCAAGAAAGAATAGAACATTCCACCAGCTCCAGTAAGGAATCGTTCGCCATTTTAAAAGAACTTCTCAAAATCCCTGACCCGGGACCAAGAGACCCCCCAGACCCCAAAGCCGATGAGGAAAAGTGCTACAAGTTAGCCAATTTTTTCAAGGAGAAAATCCCAAAAATCCTTGACTCTATTCCATCTATGAGTCCGAGTGAGGAAGAAGAAGCCAGCAACTCTCTTCCCCTCCCCTGTCTCACTTTCTGGGAACAAGTGACGGCAGAAGAGGTCGAAGACACACTGCAAGTCATTAAAAGTGGATCTCCTAGGGACCCCGCCCCTTTACGTATTCTCAAAAAGGTAACACCCACGATCACTCCCCTCCTCACCCAACTTATCAACACCTCTCTTCAACAAGGAGTCGTCCCCCCCAGTTGGAAGGCGGCAGTTGTCAAAGCTCTACTAAAAAAACCTTCCCTTGACACTGCCGACCTAGCGAACTATAGGCCTATTTCCCTCCTCCCGGGAACTAGTAAAATAGCGGAAAAACTTGTGAACAGAAAACTTTCAAAATTTCTGGAGAACAACAACCGTCTAAAAAGCTCGCAGACGGGATTCCGCCCCGGGCAAGGCACCGACATCGCCCTCCTCATGGCGGTGGAGGAGGCCAGAGCACTCCTAGACGAAGGAGGATCAGTGGCAGTGATCCTCCTCGACCTCAGTGCGGCCTTCGACACCGTCAACCACCAGCTCCTCATACAACGTCTTAGGAATGTCGGTGTGGGAGGAGCGGCTCTGTCTTGGATATCGTCCTTTCTGAGCCAACGCTCCTTTCAAATCTGGGAGAATAACACCTGCTCCTCCGAAACGCCCCTCCAATGTGGTGTGCCTCAGGGCTCATCCCTGAGCCCCACATTATTTAACATCTATATGTCCCCATTGGAGGAGGTTGTTATCCCGTTCGGAGTGAGCATCGTCAGCTACGCTGACGATACACAGTTAGTGGTGTCCCTTTCTCATCCTAAACAACAACCTGCGGACCTCTACAACTGTCTGACAGAGATACAAGGGTGGATGAACAGATCATCTCTGAAACTTAATGGGTCAAAGACTGACATTCTCCTCCTTGGGCAGAAAGGGCCCACCTCACTGCTTAACATCTGGCCTCCTTGTTTAGGCTCACTCCCAGATCCAAAACCGGAAGTAAAAAGCTTGGGCGTGTGGATCGATAAGGAACTATCATTCACAACACAGGCAAATAAAGTAGCCGGGTTGTGCTTCGGGCTGCTCAGGTCAATTCGTAAGATCCTGCCCCTACTCCCTCACAACTCCCAAAAACTGCTGATCCAAGGCCTGATTCTATCTAGGCTTGACTTCAGTAATGCCATCTACTTAGGGGCCCCAGAGGCAACCCTGAACAGATTACAAAGGGTCCAAAACTCAGCTGCCCGGATCCTCACTAATACCCCGGCCAGAGCCTCGGCCAAACCAGCTCTGAAGCGTCTCCATTGGCTTCCGGTGAGAGAACGGGTAATGTTCAAGGCTCTCTGTCTGGCACACAGACTTCTTCAAAACAATGGCCCCCCAAGTCTAAAAAAATGTATCAAACCTTACAAAGCCCCTAGATCCCTCCGGTCCGATCAGGAACATCTCATCGTCACTCCTAGAGTCAAGAAGGCCCGAACAGGAGGGAGGCACTTCTCGGTCCATACCGCACGCCTTTGGAATGCCCTACCTCACTACCTGAGAACTGAACCCAACTACTTAAGGTTCAGGAGGCAACTGAAAACCCACTTCTTTCCTTAAACTGCCGCTCACTGCCCCTGCTGATCCCCCAGTCGTACGGATCCTAGCGCTGGGATACCTACGGGTGACTACGCGCTTTATAAAATTAAATAATAATAATAATAATAATATAGTCTGGTGGAGAGTGTATGGTGGGAGATGATGTTGAACGCAGCTGAGAGGTCGAGTAGAATCAGGACTGCGGTGTGGCCTTGATCAAGGAGGGTGCGGATGTGGTCTGTGGGGGCGAGTAGGGCGATCTTGGTGCTGTGGTTGCTGTGGAATCTGGATTGTGAAGGGTCGAGGATTGCGTTGTCTTTGATGAACCCTGTCAGCTCTGCATTGACGGTCTTCTCAGCGACTTTTGCCGCGAAGGGGAGGAACGAGATGGGCCGGTAGTTCTTGAGGTCCGTCGGATCTGCTGAGGATCTGCTGAGGACTTCTTGAGAATGGGCCTGATTTCAGAGCGTTTCAAGTCATCGGGGACGGTGCCGGTCTCGAAGGTTGTGTTTAATGTGCGTCGTAGTTCTGGTGCGATGACAGTGGCGGCTCTGTGATAGATGTGAGGTGCGTAGGGGTCAGTGGGTGGATGATTTCTATGGTTGAGGCGTTCTCTTTGGTGGTGATCGGTGTCCAGGAGGAGATGGTGGGCTGGCTGGCGTTGCCCGATGGCGGGATGGCTGTGGAGTCAGGTGTATGGTTGTTGAAGTTGTCATAGAGGTTTTTGATCTTTAGGTGGAAGTTGGATCCGAGCTTGTAGCAGAGGTCCTGGGAGGGGGAGATGTCAGTAGCTTCGCTGCGGGGCTTGGTGAATTCCCGGATGAGGCTGAAGAGTTCCTTGGAGTTGTTGGAATTGGTGAGGATTTTGTTGTGGATGAATGTTCTTTTGGTGGTTTTGATGCGTTGGTGGTACTCCGTCATGGCGTCCTTGTAGGTGGTGTAGTTTTCAGGTGTCTTGCTGTGAACCAGGCGGCTTTCTTGGTGCGCTGTCAGAGTTGCTTAGCGGGGCGAGTTTGTCTGCACAGCTGGAGATCCCTAGCCACGAGGTTGGTGTTGGTAGAGGCGGTGGGGGTGGTGTGGCTGAGGTGGAGTTGAGCTGCTCCTCTGTAACTCTGTTCCAGTTCCTTTGCAGGCGCGGAGTGGGTTTGGGTGGCTTGGGTTTGTTGACGCGGAAGTGTACACAGTGGTGGTCGGTCCATGGGGGTTGCATTGTGTGACTGAAGTGGACGCTGTTTCCTCTTGCGAAGATGGGGTCGAGGGTGTATCCTGCCTTGTGGGTCGGTGCTGTGACGAGTTGTTTCAGTCCAATTTTGGCGAGGTTGTCCCAGAGGGTGGTGGGGTTGGGGTCGCTGTGGATCTTGTATCCGTTCGGTATGGCAATGTCAGGGACGGAGGAGGAGTTGGTCCATATTTCTGTAAAGAAGGCGACGTCAGGCGAGAGGGTGTTCAGGAGGTTTCATATCTCAACGGCGTGTCTGTGCACGGAGCGAACATTGAGGAGGATGCATCTTAGGGTGTCAGCGGTGTTGGCGACCGGGGCGGTGGTGAAGGTCTGGCAGCAGTGACGGCAGGAGAACTGGCTGTGGCTCATGTTCGACGTGGACTGTTGCCAGTTGTTGTTTCTTCTGGGGTTGAGTGCAAGGATGGCGGCTGGGTCGTAGTGGTGGATGGGTCGAGATCCAGGGTCCCTGGTGCTGGTAGCGGTTGGGTCGTGGACGGGCGCAGACAGGCTTGCCTTTGGTGCGCCTTTGGCACGACCGCGCAGCAGCCACCAATAAATAAAGGAAGGGGAAGGGACAATCAGCCTGGAGGTGGGAGCGGAAACTGGCAGGGGGAGGGGCAGCAGTGGCGGAGAGGAAAAACAGGGAGACTGAGCAAGGCACAAATTCGGTCAAACTCAGAAAAACAAAGCACAATGAAAAACAAAATGGCAGTCACACTACGCAAGGATCGGTACAAATATACTGGAATGGCACATTTACACTACGTGATAAAACGGAAAAACAAGGCAAACCAGGCACAATTGTACTGGGATGGCACAATCACACTACGTGATAAAATGGAAAAACAAGGTAAACACGGCCAGAAATTGCCCTTTAACAGTTGTGGGCTTGAAGAAGTCATTAACTCCAGATTATTCCAAAGTCTTCACGGTCAAGTGCCAGAAGGGTGCTCGATATGGAACAGAACCATGGCAGCTTTCTCGCACTACCACTTGACCAGATTTCACGCATGGCTTTTAGACAGATGGCCACAGAAAGGCTCTGTGGTCATATGATGATAAACCAAGCCTGCTGTGGAAGAAAGAGGCGTAGCCGTTTCCTTAACCAGAAGATTGGTTGGGCGTTGCATGCACCTTGAATTTCATCAGGCATTAATTCCATTTTGATTGGTTCCACCTTCTTCTGAGGGTCTCCCATCCCGACTCAAGGCTAGGTCCTGTGAGTCCAAATTAGTGTCACAGTGTAGGGTTGATGATGTGATATGCTACAAGTTCAGCAGGGTGCCCTGCTATAGGTCCCCAGGTGTTTGGTAAGGCTGGGCTCTCGTTTTTGTTTGATGCCCGGTATTGCTCAATATTCAAGTGTGTGGGAAAGTCCTTGGGGTCTTGAAGGGATCTGTAATTAGAACAGCTAGGAGGGGGCTAGAGCTGACAGAAGCCATCTTTGCTGGAGTGCTGGTTAGCGGGCAGCCCTAGCTACCCAACTGCCCTACTGCTTCAACTTCCACGTCTGCCCGGGCAATCCACAAGAGGCGATAGGGGGCACTGTAGAAGATGAGTCCATAAGTGTGCGGGATGGTGGGACAAGGTGGTGGCAGGCTAGAGCAAATATGGGCTGGTTCCCTGGGGGCACAAGCACCCCCTGTCGTTATTCTGTTGTTTTCTGCAGAAGGATTTCCACTGGGAGCTCTGTTGGTTGTAGCAGATGGGCACAGTAGTTAGTAGCATGGGAAGTAATGGCTATGATGGGGTAAAGCTGGGGCACCATAAGCTTCCTCTTTCTGGAGGGGGGTACTGCTGTAATAGGCTTGTCTTTGTAGCTGAGCAGTTTTGCCTGTGACCCACTGCTGAACCCAGTCGTCCGGTCTCAATCTCTTTGGGCCTCTCTGTACTCGCGAGAGGCTTTGCAGTCAGAGATAAGTGCGTTACAGCCTGAGAAGCTCCTCTCCCCTGAGGTTTTGGACACCTCAGTGAAAAAGCAACTCCCCAAAGAGGCAGGCAGACAAACCGGTAGCAGGCAGACTGGCAGATGGCAGGCAGTAGCAGGCCAGTTGGCTGATGGATGAGGAGGGGCGCTGAGAGCAGGAAAGTCTCCTTAGAGCAAGCCTCACCCGTCACTATACTGGCCGCATCTGTGCCTCACGAGTCTCAACCCGACACCACAGTTAGTAGTTCACCGAGGCTCGCTGCAGGTGAACTGTAAGAATCTGGAGAAAACATAGTTATGTGTAGTTTTCTGTTGGACACATACGTGCTTTCTAACATGTTACTCTTTTCCAGGCACACCCCAAACCTATCCAACACGTGTCATGAGTGACATGACCCTGTCAATAAAAAACCTCTGTGCTTGTGCTCGTGGCCAGGTCTAGTACTGTTAATCTGGCATCTGTGTCCTTCATTTATCTAGCATGTGGACCTAGGGCCCTAGGAATTTTGAAATGGCGATGAGGGCTCTGACCACACATGCCATGCTGCTCTTCTGCTCACTGCTATGAAGGAGAATACATGATTAGCACTGTCACTACAGCCTGCCATGGAAGAGGTCACGTCCCCCAAAGAATAATGGGAGGAATCAGATCCACATATGTGAACCCCCATTGAGGAGTGACTGCTACTTGCCGCCATCTGGCCTCCCAGGTCTGTAACCCCACCTCAAAGACCTGCTGCGCACCATGCAAACATATTTGGTTAGGCTGTAACAACGGTCTTTCACATTTTGCACCAGAGGTAGAGTCCTTAGTAGACCAAAAAAACAGCCCACCAACTAGCCTCAGCCAGAGTCCCATAGACCGATGGCCAATTGCCCACCTTGCCAATCTGAGGCTGGGCTTAATTTAGAGGCAATGTGGAAAGTATTTATGCAGCACACAAACACAAATAAAGTGAAAACACAAAACAAGAAAAATCACAAACCAATTTAGAACATTAGAGTGAATTTTTATAAATTATTTGACACCAAAACAACAAAATTAAATTAGGAGAAACCAAGTAATTAATTTTTCAAGTTTTCAGTGAAAAGAAGCACCTAAAAGATCAAAGCACCAACCACGGACATCTGGTTGCCCAAGACTGGGCCAAAATATATAGCCCACAGCCATGGAGCGCTGTACGGATACAGAAAGTGGATTGGGCATGGTCAGCACTTACCTTCGGACTTATAAGAAATTCTGAGAAAACGTATCTGAGAAGGTAAAGTTCAATGGGGTAAAGCTGCAGGAGGTGTCTGTCGAGGGAACATCGTTGTCGGATGGCTTGGAGTCAAACCTGAGGTGAAGATTTCTACTTTCGGACTTAGTCACAGAAATGGAGGTCGAAAATCTCCAATGGGATGAGGCAGAGGACTGTGCCGAAGACAGTTCATTGAGGTTAGATGTCCCCGAGGCGAAGGACAAGTTGAAAAGGATTTTCTGCTGTGAAGAACAATGTAGAAGGAGAAGCCACCAAGTCAATCGGACGGGCGATGCATCTCAGGCGGGAAAGTGAACAGGTTTGTCCCGGTCTCCTCCTGGTTCTCAGAGCAGTTTGTGGCCAACATTTTTCTAAGTCTTCAGTTTTAGGGTTTGGCCATCTGGGCACCTTTAGCAGCACAACCAGGGGCCAGGGCTGGTGGGACACCTCTTGGGGGTTGAAGACTCACTCAGGCTGGGTCTTGGTTCAGGTTGAAGATGGTGGGAGCCCTTTATGTCCTGGTGGCTCTTAACATAAGGCCAGCAAACTAGCCCTTGGAGTCACTCTGGTGGTCCTGTGTGCAAGTGAAGATGAATGGCTCATCAGCAGGGCTGGCCACTGAGGTTTAAGTCCCCGCAATGAGGGAGTAAAGCCAGTGATGTAATATTCAGTTTTTTCTTTTTAAATAGAGGGCGGATACTATGGTGTGCAGATCGATTTAGAAGGCGCATAATATCCAAATGAAATAAGGTAGAGTAAAATAATCTGTATATAGTGCGATTATGTTAAAAAAAATGTAGGTAGCATGGCAGAATTAAGGAGAAGCCATTCCTAGGCCCCATAAGAACTAGTCAAACCTCGGGGGTGGTTTTATAAAACAATGAGCCCATATGATAGAGAATGAAAGATGTGTTCCTTGAGGCAAGTACAACAAAGAGCTTCTAAAGAGAGTACATTTTCAGCTCTTTAATGTTATGTAAAGAGATATGAGGAAAACAGTGCAGGCTTAGTGCTATCCAATTATGTGGTTTGAATTTAACTGTGCAAATAAAGTAGGAAAAAGTTTTTTGAAAAATAGGATTAATGAAATTTTGCATTGTATATTGAGGATCACTTAATAGTTTAGGGGGTTCCTTTAGCTTAATATGCTATGAAATGTACACTATGTTGAATAAATATATAATAGTGTTTTTGTAAATTGCTTGTGTCTATAACTGTGTATCTTTTGACAGCAAAAGTTTTTAAATACAATTATATTATTTTGCCTCATACAGGAATTGTTTTTATGGTAACCATTCAGTGCCAAACAGAGAGAGCTAAATGTTGTCTTGAAAATGATGGAACAATAATTAAGCCGTCGAAATGCGTCAACGCTGTTGGGGCATAATCTGTGGAACAAGCTTATCCTGCAGACAAAAGACAATATATTGTATCCAGGAGAAGCTAGAAAAGTGTTCCTTTTAGATGTGCTTTTTTATGACAAAATGTACTGTCTGTCTGTTTCTCTCTAGTATCTGAGTTGGTGCAATTTATGTTAGGTGCATATGATTTTATTTGTACTTTTGTGAAATGTATGAGTTTTTTATGATACAGTGATGCATGAAATGTTTTTAAATTAAATAAAATATTTGTATTCTGGATACATTTATGTTGTTTATGTAATTTGACTCTACCATATGGGCTGTATGAGTTGGGGTGAGATGGTGTAATATAGGCGTGATAAGATAAAAACTCCACTCTGGTGTGTTTACAAATATTGCACGAAGTAGTCTCATTTAACTTTCTACCAAGGGATACTTTCTCTACCATTCAGTAGTAACCTATTCCCCTGGTTTTGCTTAAGGGGTCCCTCTCTCTTTTCATATCACTGAGGTTTAAAGGCAGGTTTCAGGCAGTAAAGCAGTCCTTCCAGGTACAGCAGCAGTTTGACAGAGTGCACAACAGGTAATCATCTGAGAGTCCTTCCACACAGGTCCCGTAGTGATCTGAAGAGTGAGTCTGAAGGTCCTATTTTTATACCCTGGTGCACTGCTTCTGGAAGGTGGGAGAACAGGGCCAGACTGGCTGTAGAAGGCACCGGGCATTTCCACGGTGGGCCGCCAGGTTTGGGGGCCGGTTTTGGGCCCCTGGGGGCCGATTTTGTTACAGGGACGTTTTTGCACTATAGCTGCAATATCGGCCGCTGTAACGAAATCGTCCGAACCCGGCTGTGGCAACAGCTCAGCCGCACCCCCAACCCCACAGGGGGCCACCGAACACTTTGCCAGGGCCAGTTTTGGTTCCCAGTCTGGCCCTGTGGGAGAAGCTTCTGCAAAGGTTCTTGGAAGTGTATGGAATTTCTATACCCTGGCTGCATTAACAATGCAGGGTCATTAGGCCCTTTGGGCCTCATTTATGAGCACTAAGGCATCGCTGCTGAAAGCAGCGATGCGTCACTTCTCAGTCTGCCCTCCTTGCGACATGATGGATGCGTCATATTTACTGTATGACGCATCATGTCGCAAGTAGTTACAGATATGTCAGTATTTGTGACGTACCTGTAGGCGCAAAAGTGACGCATTGCTGGAGTGTGTCACAAAAGTGACGCAACTCCAGCAACGTGTCCTTTCACATGGGGCAAGCCCCATGTGAAAAGGGCCTGCGTCAGTCTTACGCCTGCTGTGAGGCAGGCATATGATATTGATGCATTTGCACCCTAGAAGTGGCGCAGTGAAATATCGTAGATTTTACTGCATCACTTCTAGGAGGCGTACTTGCGTGGGAACGCCCACCCTGCATACATTATACCTGACGCATCTACTTAGATGTGTCACTTAGGGCGCAACAGGAGGCATGTTTTACACAGCCGAAGCGTTACAAAAAGTGACACAACAGAAGTGCAAAACTCTTTCAAGGCCTCATAAATAAGGCCCTTTGTGTGAAGGCAGAACACAAATATAAGTGGGGCTGAGTTCAGCTCCACCCCCTTATCCTGCCAGCAGATGACCCATTGAGTCACACCTAATGCCCCTATTATGTGACTGTCTGGTAGGAAACACAAAGTCTGTCAGCCACACCCAGTCATGTGAACCAAGACAGGCTGTAGGCAGAAAAGGCTAAGTACAGGATCGTTCTAACTTTCTAAAAGTGCCATTTTCAAAATTGTAATGAAAAATCAACCTTTACCATTAAATAGGGTTTGTCATTACAATTTCTTAGATACCAAACATGACATGGCTACCAGCTCCCAATTGGAAATTCCAGAATATTAAATGTAAGAAGGAATCCATAAAGTGTTCCTATGGGAGGAGTAGGCCTCACAGTAGTGAAAAGCGAATTTAGGAGTTTTTCACTACCAGGACATGTAAAACATAAAAGTAGATGTCCAGCTTTTTAATTACACAGCACCCTGCCCTATTGGTTATCTGGGGGCCTACCTGATGGGTGTCCTATATGTAACAAAAGGTGAATTTTAGGTTTGTCAACAAGGTTTTAATACCAAGTTGACATGGCAGTTTAAAATTGCATTCAGGCTGCAATGGAAGGCTTGGGACGTTTTGAAGTGCTACTTAAGTGGTCAGCACAATAAGTGCTGCAGGCCCACTGGTAGCATTTAATTTATAGGTCCTGGGTATATAGTGTACAACTCTACAAGGGACTCACAAGGAAATTAAAAATGCCAATTAAGTGTAAGTCAATAAAATATATTTAGGGGAGTGAGCACAAGCACTTGAGCACTGGTTAGTAGTGATTCAGTGTACAAAGTCCTAAGGCCAACAAAACGAATACTGTGCCTCATGATAAGCTCTTGGACAGGATCCAGGCGCTCGGTATCGGAGGCTCAGTTTTAAAATGGCTTGCCTCCTATTTGGAAGACAGGGATCAGGAGGTTTAGATACCTTTTGCATCTGGAATCCCGGGAATGGATGTGGGAGTCCCTCAGGGCTCCATTCTGAGCCCCACATTATTCAATCTTTATATGTTCCCTTTAGCTGTCCTGGCGAAGACATACAGTGCTAAAATTATTTCATATGCTGATGATACACAGCTCCTTTTCACCTGCGACAAAGGGAGGAGTTTCGAGGGAACCAAGATCAAAATCATCCTCTCAAAAGTACTTGCATGGCTAAGATTGAACCAGCTTAAATGCAATCCAGAAAAGTTGGAAATGAACTTTTTCGGCACCCAACCGTCAGACGACTGGAGACTCCGGTGGCCAGAAGATATGTCTCCACCGCTCGCCACACAACAAAAGGTAAAGAACCTTGGCGTCTTGATAGATGATCGCTTATCTATGAAGGCCCAAGTCCAATCAGTGGTGGGAACGTGCTTTGGTCTCCTCAAGATATTGAGGAAGTTCCTTCCACTCTTGACTTTAGACTGCAGGAGGTATGTGTTCCAGTCATTGATCAAGATTGGACTATGTGAATATACTCTACCTCGGTCTTTCAGAATATCTTCTCAAGCATCTGCAGGTGGCTCAAAATGCCGCCGCCAGAGCCATTCTCAGACTTAACGCTAGAACTCATATGTCCCCCCATCTCAGAGTGCTCCATTGGCTCCCAGTAAAGAATAGAATCAGATTTACGGCCATGGTGCTTTTCTTTAAAGCCTTTCATGGAAAGTGGGATAGGTACCTTTACAGAAGGATTGCCCACTATGCTCCTTCCAGAACTCTGAGATCTTCCTCGATGAATCTGGCAATGGTCCCCAGAATTTTGCACACCCGGTCAGGGGGATCCTCGTTTGGTTTCCTGTGTGCCAAGGCCAGGAATGTGCTTCCTGCTTCATTGAGAGCGGTGCCAGATTTAGCTACTTTTAGGAGGCTCCTCCTGTTTTCCTGTTTTTCTCTTTTCTTTTCTACAATTGAAGTTAGTGTAGGGGATTTGCTCCAGGGGACTTTGATGCGCCGGGACACACTTTTGAGTAGATGTACGCTAAATAAATGCCTTTATTCATTCATTTATTTATTCACACAAACACTGGATCTTGGTTACTTTTACTGATTCTCTAGTAATACCCCTTGAGTTCAGTATGCCTAATGGTACTAGTATTCCTTATACTTTCCCAGGAAGTGAACTTTCCTATGGGTCAGGAAATATTATCTTACATGTTAAAAGGTCCATTAAATAGCTGGGGCATGATACTTCAGGAGCATTGCTTATAGATCCTTTCCTTCATTTCATGGATCACCAGAAAATCAAATTGTAGTGAAACATAATTTGCATATTGCACATATTGTTGACTTTATAGCTTGAAAAAATAGTGCAATGGTTACTGGTCCTTGTTTCCAAGCTGTGTGCTGTATGTTGTTCATTCAATGACTCATACGTTCCAGAAGTAGTCTGTGCAGGGGAGTACCAGTCAATAGTACAGCAGATGCAGTGGCACTGGGGCCCCTGAGATGTGAGGAGGTCACAGCACCCAAATTATAGTTGTCTTTTTATTTCCATCCTCGGTGATGGAGGGCATTTTCTTGTTTGCATTCGGGCACAGGACACCTTTGCTATACTACCGAGTCTATGTGTGCTGCAGTCAACACAATGTGTGCATAAAACTATACTTGTGCAAAGGTGCAAAATAGGACCAAGAGCTTGCCCCCGGCTGGAGAAAATTACTGCTCAGAAATACAATTTATGGTTCATTTTCTGGTTGGAGACAATGAACATACTTTGCTTTCTTTTTCTCCCACTCGTGATCTTTCCCAGTACTTGAGACTGAGGCCTGGTGAAAGACAAGATTTTCGCCTATTAGCCTCCTACTGGACCTCGGAGTCTTCCATTCATCAGAGATCTGCAGAGGTCCTTGGAAAAGCAGGGCCTGTGATAAAAAGTTGTCGTTGCCTCCCTTGTTACAGGGGAGATGCAAAGCTTTTTGCTGTGTTCCCTGAATGACCACAGAAGAGGTTCCTAGTCATACACATGTCAACCAGATCTGCGCATGTGGCACTGGTAAAGAGGAGTAGTAGTATTGTCAAGTAGATGCAGTAATGTATTACCTGCAAGCCCCTGCCTTCTGCCTTCCAGTCATCCGTCCCACCCAACCCCACTCCCCTCTCTCCTACATCCCCAAACCTCCTCCACCTTCTCCCAAACTTCCAGAACTCCCCCACCCCCTCCTACCCTTCTGACTTCCTTCCCCCCTCCCCACGTCTCCCACACCACCACAGGTTCTCAGTCTCCTTCCCATAGAGATCCCAGTCCCCCCTTTGTCCACGAGTCACAGCCCCCTGCGCGAACCCTCACTACTCCTGCTCACTCCGTCCCCCTTAGTGAAGACAACCACCTCCTCCAAAGAGACCGCAACCCCCTTCCCTCCCTATCCCCCGCCCATCCGAACTCGAAACACGAATCAGATCCTCCCATCCCGACTATCCCCCCTAATAGTAACTCGCCCCGTAGCCCCTCCCTCCACCCTACCCTCGCTCAAAAGTACCCTAAAGCCAATTCCATGCCTCCCTCTCCTGTCATACCACTCAACAGTAACTCGCCCCAAACCCCCTCTCCCCCTCTAGTCCTCCCACAACCGAACTCTAACTTGGACTCGGGTCCCCCGTCCCCTACCCCCCATCCAACATCCTGCCCCATTACCCCTCCCACGCCAAGCCCAACTTCACCCACCTGCCCCCCTCCTCCCCAGCACTTAAACTGACTCAACGCCTGGACTTTCTAGAAGCCCAGATCGCTACTCTGATCTTTGGCCTGAAGGAAACCCTTTCCTCCCTAGAGAAACTCCAGCTTCCCTCCCCGGACGTTCCACCTCCCCACCTCCAGCCGCCTCCCACTAGGATTGACTCTCTTACTCACATTGGGTACATGCCCCCCACAGGCTCCCGGCCTCTTCTCTCCAAACCCAGGACTGAGTCACGAGTTAACAGTCCTAGAAGAATTGTTCCCTCCCTTTCGCCCCAGGAAGTGAGCTCCCTCATCGCCTCCTATGAAACCCCTCCTAATCAGCCAGCCCAAGCAATTCCCCCTTACCACTCACCCTTCTCCTCAATTCAAGTCATCACTGGAGTGGGAAGGGACCCGCCCCTCCGAAAAGTTGGCAGACCACCATGCTATTTCTCCTCCTTACCCAGAGCTACTTCTGTCAACCCTATCTCGAATGCTGACCCCCCAATCAACTGTATGCTCATCAATTGCTGATCCGCTGTCAAACATGCAACAGAAATAGCCGAAACCATTCTCTCCCACGACCTAGATGTAGCCTTCATCACTGAAACATGGCTAAATACTCTATCCATCCCCATCATGGACACGCTGGTGCCGCCCGGTTTCTCAATTATACACAAAGACAGGCCCGTACACAAAGGTGGCGGAATAGCTATTATCCACAAAAGTGACCTCTCCATCACGGAATCTCCCTCCATCATATACAACTCCTTTGAATGCCTTTTGGTCAACCTCAATTCACCTCACCACCCTCCACTTCAATGCCTTCTCCTCTACCATCCCCCGGGCAACTCCTCCGAATTTGGCGCTCAGCTGACGGATCTGATCACTCAAACCGCTCTCAACAGAGACTTCAGAATAATTCTGGGTGACCTCAACCTAAGATGGAATGTAACAAAAAACCCGCTCATCCAATCTCTCACCACCCTTCTACAAGACCATGACATGACCCAGCACTGCACAGAGGAAAGCCACCACAGAGGAGCAACCCTAGATGCAATCATCGCGGATAGAAAGACAATTTCAATTGACCACATCATCCCAGTGGACTGGTCAGACCATCACGCCATCCTCTTTCATATCAATCATTCGGCGCTTTCCGTCCCTCCCACTCAAACCTCCCCCAAGTGGATCAGAAACTTATCGAGTGTCCCCCTTGACAAGCTAGGAAAGGGTCTTAGCTCACTCCTTCCGAACTCGACGGAACTCCTCACAACCACGGAACTCACCTCACTTTATCACTCCAACCTGGAGCTCGTCCTAGATCAGCTGGCACCGAGGAAACTAAAAAAACAAAGAAGCATCCCCTCCAGATCTTGGTTCTCCACTGACATTAACGAAGAAAGAAGACACCTAAAATCCCTGGAAAGAACCTGGAGGTCCAACCCTTCCTCCCCCAACCGGGACCAACTCAAGGCAGCCCGCAAAATCTACTATAACCATATCAAGAACAAAAAGTCGTCCTTCTTCTGTTAGGCCCTTGACAATGCCAAAAACCGCCCCAAAGAACTCTTTACCATAATCAGGAACCAAATTTCCATTCCTATGACAGACAACATGGTGGCGTCCAAATCCCAATGTGACGACTTTGCCAGCTTCTTCAACGAAAAAAGTGCCAAAATTGATCGATCACTCTGCACTATGCCCTCCTCCCACCCCTCTGCAACTTTCCACTTCAGACCAGCAACCACAACCACTCGCTGGTCCTCCTTCCAACCTATCCAGGTTGAACTGATAAGCAATCTCATAGCCACCGCCAAACCCTCAACCCACTCACTTGGTCAGCTTCCCCCGAGATTGACGAAAGACCTGAAGCTCACTCTAGCCCCTATCTGGGCCAAGATCATCAACAGCTCTCTGAGCGAGGGCTCCATCCCTGACTGTCTTAAAATAGGTCAAGTCACGCCACTACTAAAAAAAACGGGCCTTGACCTCCAGGATATGAACAACTTCAGACCAGTTTTGAACCTTCCACTCTTATCTAAAATTCTGGAAAGATGTGTGCTGTCTCAGCTATCCCAGCACTTAGAGAACACGTATCTTCTCGACCCATACCAATCAGGGTTCAAAAAAGGCTGCAGTACAGAAACCGCAATCCTTAATGTCCTGGACGATCTACACATGTCGCTTGACTCCAACCAATGCAGCCTTCTCATCCTCTTAGACCTATCGGCTGCATTTGACACAGTTGATCATGCCCTGCTACTCAATGTCCTCCAAGAGAGAGCGGGCCTGGAAAAGACTGTCCTCAAATGGTTCTCCTCCTTTCTCAACAACCGCACACAAAGAATCAAAATCAAAAGCTACGAATCGGACATTCTTCCCATCAGTAGCGGAGTCCCAAAAGGGTCAGCACTCTCTCCACAACTATTCAACATATACATGGAGCCCCTCACCTCAATTCTAAGGAAAGCCAACATCCCCTTCCACCTCTATGCGGACGACACACAACTCTATCTGGAAACCACGTCGATCACAGACATCCACAGACTGAACCACACACTTACTGAAGTTCAACTCTGGCTCTCATCCAACCACCGCAAACTCAATGAAGAAAAAACAGAAGTGCTCCTCATCTCAAACAAAGATGAAAACCCCCAAATTCTAGAATGGCTCAAAGCCCTAAATGCCCTGAATGTTCCTCTTGTTCCATCGAACTCCATAAAATCCCTAGGGATCACCCTTGACCCCAAACTGGACATGAAAGAACACATCTCAAAAACTGCCAAAAGTGCTTTCCTGAACCTGAAACTTCTCTACAAATTGAAACCATTCCTCCCCACGAAAGAGCTGAAACAGGCCAGAACTCTCCAGAATTGACTACGGCATTGCTACTCTGACTGGAACTGCCAAATCGCACCTGGGACCTCTGACCTCTACCCTAAACGCCGCAGCAAGAATGGTCACGGCAACAAAGAAATATGAGCACATCACCCCAGCTCTTAAGGATCTGAAGTGGCTCCCTATCGACCAACGAGCCAGCTTCCGTACAGCCTGCCTCACACACAAAGCCCTGCATACAGGCATACCTGAATACCTGGCCAACAAGCTCAAAAGGGCCGTTCAGTCTAGAAACCTTAGAAGCTCCAACACGCTCCTACTCATTCCTCTGAAATCCCAGAAACACACAACATCTAGCAAATCCTTTGCGGGTAATGCTCCCAAGATTTGGAACTCCATCCCCCCACACATCAGAATGACCGCATCTTTCCCGAAATTCAAGAAGCTACTCAAAGTCCTCCTCCTCGAGCGTTCTGGAGCATACTAGAACTCCACCTGGACTTTGAAGTTCCATTATCTCTGTGACCCCAGAGCTGGTTGACTTGCTTATGACTTTCCGCCCTGTTTCTGCTATTGTACAGACTGTACTCGCCCCTGTGCCCCTTGCCATGTTTTCCGTCCTCAATGTCTGTCTGATGCCTCTGTACTTGTTGTGAAGCGCTCTGATACCCTCGGGTCCAGCTAGAGCTATACAAAACTTTAATAAATAAAATATGTGGCCCTCCTCCGTGGGTCACTGGCGCGAGCAGTCTGTATAGCTGTTTTCCGTGACCCAGAAGCTAGACAGTCTTTCCTAACCCTGCCATTGCAGCTTTTTAGGTGACACTGCTGGATGTTTGAAGATTTTCAAGTACAATGCTGTCAGCCATATAGTTTCTGCCTTGGACATTGGGCAAACGTAATGGGTTGAGTAGGTATGAATGAAGAAGTTAATATAGCACCAATCATGCACAGCCTCTAGTGTCTTTGAGTCAGTCTTTACTCTGTTCCAGGCCTTTGCTCCCTTCTTCAGCCTTAGGGGGCAAGCACAACGCAAGCTGGCCCAGGCCAAGTCAGAGATCCTTTTTGCAGTATATTTATTTTCTTCTTGAATTCTGTCAATGCGGTCAGGAGGACTTACTCCAGATATAATAGAATGAAACTTTCCAACTTCTCTCCACGCTTTCAGTGCATGCAGGAAGTTGGTATGCTCATCCAGAGGTGACAAGAATGGGACATGAGTCTCATCTCGCGATTCTTCCTGGAGTGATGGGCCCAGGGAGGAGTTGTTAGCCAGAATTTCTAAGCAGACATAGAAGTGGAATGTACGCCAGTATAGGGATGCTCACCCACTCTGATCTAAAACACACATGCCCAAATAAATGGCACCGGGTAGTGCTGATGAGTAAGAATAGCTAGGGACTTACACAGCTGTTGTGGACCCCCGGAATCTCCGGACCACAAGTTAAGAACTGTTGCAGTAGACATCAGGTCATCTAAACTGGCAACATACCTTGTCTTTTATATCTGTAGAAGCAAATAACTTACACTCTTCTGTGTAATCTAGGTATGTGTTATATTCTGGATATCCTCCCCTGATTTCAAATGCAGGTTTAGAATACTCCGGCTGTCTCTTGTCAACTTGCATCAGCTGACCTTCACTAAACCCAATATTGAAAAATCATATTTCGAGGATGGGGTCTCTAATCTCTGTTTTTTTCTAGCTTGCAAAAGTACAGCACCATTGAGAAACATATTTTCTACAATGTACAGTATGTAAACTTGGACATCATGAAGGACGATAGTAAGCTGATGTTTAATTTGGATAGATCAGGATACATTGAAAAAGGTCTGCCCACAGCTTCTTGGGTAGTTTAGAAAGTAAAGTAGAGCCATGTCTAAGGACAGTGGAAATATAAATTAGATTGCGTTGTACACGGATATACTGTATCCTGAGCTGATGTGTGTAGTGTCATCCTCAGCCTGGGTCCCTGCCAATGACTACGCCACACATGGAGCTCAATATTACATCTCCCCCTATGTTAAATAAAAAAATTAAAATGTTTACATTATATCTACCTATATATATATATCTCTATCTATCTATATATATATATATATATATATATATATATATATATATATATATATATATATATATATATATATATTCACTGAAAAAACCATAGGTTTCAGGCCTTATATAGTTAGGAATCAGCATTTAAAAAACCTTTGAAATTCACTGAAAAAACCATAGGTTTCAGGCCTTATATAGTTAGGAATTAGCATTTTAAAAAACCTTTGAAATTCACTGAAAAAACCATAGGTTTCAGTAGTTATATAGTTAGGAATTCGTTTTTAAAAAACCTTTGAAATTCACTCAAAAAACTATAAGTTTTAGGGGTGTTATAGTTAGCTGGACATTTTACTCATACAAAACCAATGAAATTGCTCCTATATAGTTAGTTGTACTAACTATATTTCGCGCACCCGCAATCCACTGCTGATGATGTCACATATTAGATCATTCATGACATGGTCAGTGACATCACTGATGACATCTCAAATGACATCACTGATGACATCACTGATGACATCATCCAGTGAATGTGGTTTGCTTCGTTATTTAAATATGCATTATATATATAGCAATTTACGTTGAAGAATGAGTGGATATATATAAATAAATATTTGGATGGAGGATTTAGTAGCAGTGTAATTGACTGTTTACTTGACCAATTTATAATGTCTCACTAAATATAGTGGATAGTGACTAAACTGTGTGAATATCTGTATCACTTTGTCAGTTGTTGTGTAAACTGATTCTACAGTTGGTTACTAGCTATGTGAAAGTCCATATTAGTTATTGATTAGTTAACTGAGTATTTGTATGGGAGTGTGAAAGTGTGTGTGGTTCGGTGGGGGGTGTGTGACTGTCCAAAGATGTGTGAATAGTTGATTCAATAGATATATGAAGTTAAAACTACATGTTCTAACAGTTTGGGTGAGGGAATCTCTTTATGGGTGTGGTGATGAGCAAATATATTTCTCAAAGGTACAGGTCCAACAAACTAGAAAAATAAAAGGCAGTGTATGTGTCAGTTGTTGTATATAAATAGGTATACATAAGACACAATGATTGTGTGAGTAACTGTATGGATAACTGTATACTTGTAATAATTATTTTATAATTCACTAAGTATGACTTACTATCTAAATGAATAGAAGAAGTGGTGTTTGTATAAGTGTTTTGCTAAGTAAATATGTAAGTATGATCCATTGTTTGCATAAGTGAGTAGGATGACTTCATATGTGAATAGGATGCGTGCTGTTGTTTAATGTCAATATAGATGTATAAGTATTTTTGATAGTGTTCTATTGTTCATTGACAGCATGTATGAGTGAATCCATAGGTAAGTGATTAGATGTGTGTATACATCTATGAATCACTGAGTGGATTTTTAGATACTTGTATTGCTGTGACAATAGATTTAAATATGATACTCTGTATTTTACAAACAGTGATGAAAAATTGTAATAGTGTATGAAAAGGTGTATGTGATTGTCACGTGGATGATGTCATTAGTGATGTCATCAGTAATGTCATTTGAGATGTCATCAGTGATGTCACTGACCATGTCATGAATGATCTAATATGTGACATCATCAGCAGTGGATTGCGGGTGCGCGAAATATAGTTAGTACAACTAACTATATAGGAGCAATTTCATTGGTTTTGTATGAGTAAAATGTTCAGCTAACTATAACACCACTAAAACTTATAGTTTTTTGAGTGAATTTCAAAGGTTTTTTAAAAACTAATTCCTAACTATATAACTCCTGAAACCTATGGTTTTTTCAGTGAATTTCAAAGGTTTTTTTAAATGCTAATTCCTAACTATATAAGGCCTGAAACCTATGGTTTTTTCAGTGAATTTCAAAGGTTTTTTTAAATGCTGATTCCTAACTATATAAGGCCTGAAACCTATGGTTTTTTCAGTGAATTTCAAAGGTTTTTTAAATGCTAATTCCTAACTATATAAGGCCTGAAACCTATGGTTTTTTCAGTGTTTTAAAAAAAAGAATTGATTGGTTAACTGGCTTATTAAGTGTATCTTAGTGAATACATATATTAGCGAGTAATGTTTAAATATTTAAATATATGCATGAGTGATGTAATATGTGACATCATCAGCAGTGCATTGCAGACGTGCAAGTTATAGTGAGTCCAACTAACTATAACGTGGGAATTTCAATGGTTTTATGCGAGTAAAATTTCCAGCTAACTATAACTGGTGTGAAACCTATGGTTTTTTCTGTGAATTTCAAAGGTTATTTAAATGCTAATTCCTAACTATAACTGGTGTGTAACCTATGTTTTTTTCAGTGAATATATATATATATAAAATTTCTATGGCAAAATGAAACCCCTCATTTTGTTCCTTTTCAAATTAAATGTTTTAAGTGTTAACACTTTATTCCAATCAAGATGACTTCAGGTGTGCCATACTTTTGTCATAAGTAAGACTGTTAGCGCTCTAGTTGTTCTTTAGAACACTCTGGGACATTCTGTCATTGGGCTATAGTTGGGCTACATCTGGCTGATATTTGGGCTACATTTGTTTTTTTGTCTCTGGTGGCCATCTTTGGGCCACATTGGGCTACATTGGGCTACATTGGGCTACATTTGGGCTCTAACATATATATAGCCCAATGTAGCCCAATATATATTTTTTCAAAGTTAATTTTCGTAAAAACCACTGGAGCACATATCTTGAGACATAGCAAAGGCACATCGGGCTACCAGTCCCTACAATTTTGCTAAGTTTGGTGGAAAACCATTCAGCCGCTCGGGCTAAAAGTGAGTCCAACCGCCCTATGGAAATTAACATGGGGAAAACACGTTTTGGGACCCCCTTTTATCTCGGCCCCCGCTTTACGAATCCTCCCCAAACTTTCAGGGAAGGAGTGGAGCACCGCGAGGCAAAGTTAAGGAAAATTTCAGGAAGATTCCTCAACCGGCGCCAAAGTTATTCCCAATAGAATGTTGCGATTTCCCTATGGAAAACAATCCTAACTATATATATATATATATATTTCAAAAACAAAAAGGCACGCGGCACACTTCTTGGCAGGTAAATCTCAGTTTTAATCGCTCAGGTCTACAGCAAAACTCCTACGCGTTTCGAACAAACGTTCTTGGTCACGGCAGTGTTCTACAATTAGTCCTTCTTTCATTTCGCAATTTATACTTGCACCATGTGTTACATAATGGTGATGCATTCTGGGCTAAGTAGTTTTATTTACTGTTAAGTAACTTTTTTTCTTTTTTTACAACTTTGTTTTCAGTTGAAATGCATAGGGCAGATATGTGGGGAAAGATCCAAGGATTCAGTCCCAGTTTATACGTATTGTTCCTTTAGTAGGATCTTTATTACGTATAATGATGTAATTACATTTCTATATCGTTCACACTTTTTTATGTGATACGATTACTGGGATATATTATCCTTGGATTCGGATGTTACTAGGGCTGAGTGCCCTTTGCCCCACATGTGTGCCTCTATTCAAATATGTTTCAGCCCATATAGTTCATTAATTAAGTACATTCATCAACTTTGGACGATCGTCTTGTAAGCAAAGCATACTATATCACATTTTAAGTTTCACTTCAATTGTTTTTACAGGTGAACGTGCATTTCTTCATCTGCATTCAAACCTCTCGGATACTTGGTTTTAAATTGAATTATCAATTTCGACTCCAGTCTTCTTAACTTTAAGAGTCTATCTCCCCCACGTTCTTGGTTTGGGATAGTTGCTAGTCCCAAATATTTTATGTCCTGCCATGTTTTTCCTTCATGTTGTTTCAAGTGTTTTGCCATGGCATAGGCATTGTCATCATTCTGTATCGCTCGGATATGCTCTAATATTCTTTTTTTTTTTTTTTTTTTTTTTTTTCCAAAGGGCATTTCGTGCTGCCTATATATTCTTTTCCGCAGCAACATCTCAGCATATATACCACAAATGATGATTCGCAGGTTATCTTTGTTTTGATTAGAAATTCTTTACCAGTGGGGTCTCTCAATATGGTGGTGTTTTGACCTATTTTACAGGCCTTGCAGGTCATGCACTTTGTGAATCCATTGCTTCTTTTCTGAAGCCAGTCTGTTGGTTTTTTAACTGTGAAATGACTTCTTACCAAATGGTCTGTTAGATTGGGCGCTCTTCTGTATGAGATTAGAGGGCCTGTTCCAATTTCTTTTCCTATATCTGGGTCTTTCATTAGTATATGCCAGTACTTTGAAAGGATTTTCTGAATCTTGTGGCTTTCCTTATTGTATGTAACAATCATTCTTGGTCGTTCCTCAGTCATGTCTTCTCTATTTTTCTCTCTATTAGTCAATGTTTCCAATCTTGTCTTTTGTCTGGCTTTTTCTTCCCCTTTTGCTATGTCTCTGTAATTGTAGCCTCTTTCTTGGAACTGATTTTTGGTATCTTCAAACTTTTTCTCCATTTCCTCAGTCGTTGAGCAGTTCCTCTTCATGCGAAGAAACTCTCCGTAGGGAATGCTTTTTATCAGTTTTTTGGGGTGAAAGCTTTGACCATGGAGAATGCTGTTTGTTGCTGTTCGCTTTCTGTGTGTGGTCGTTTCAATTTTGTTGTCTTTAATGAATACTTTAATGTCCAGAAATTCAATTTCTTTAGGGTTGATGTTAAATGTGAAACTCAAACCCACATCATTACAGTTTAAGATGTCCAGGAAGGTTTCAAATTCCGCTGCGGTGCCCTTCCACAACAGAAACAAATCATCAATGAAACGCACCCACAGTGCTACTTTTGCCATATGTTGGTCGTTTTCTTCTCTCCAAGCTATGTTCCTCTCCCACCACCCCATCATGAGATTCGCATAGCTTGGAGAGAAGGAAACTCCCATGGCCGTTCCACACTTTTGTTTATACATTTTCTGATTAAATAGGAAGACATTGTTATATAAACACATTCGAATCATGTCTGTTAACATTTTGGAATGCTCACGTTCAGTAATGGGACGCTGTTTAAGAAAAAATTCTATTGCTTTCAAGCCAATTTCATGGCTAATCGAGGTATAAAGTGACACCACATCAATGGTAACTAACATATATGATGGTTGCCATTCTGTATTGTTCAATAGTTTCAGGAAATCACCTGTATCTTTTATGTAGGATGTGAGAGTAGGAACCCAAGGAGCTATGAAATAATCAACATAGTTTGCTACGTTCTCATATAGGCTC
This sequence comes from Lissotriton helveticus, assembly GCF_964261635.1. NCBI lineage: Eukaryota > Metazoa > Chordata > Amphibia > Caudata > Salamandridae > Lissotriton > Lissotriton helveticus. Next base: position 404,554,049 of record NC_136061.1, read on the forward strand.
CCGCAGCTGGAGATTATTGGTCTCCCCGGTGGTTTGTTTAACGTCTTGTGCACTTTAGGTAAAAAGTACATGGTTGGTATAATAGGATGATCAACCATTAGATATTTCTTTTCGTTTTCCGTGATCAGACACTTTTCTTTCCATTTGTTTAATTTTACTTCCAGATCAGTTATTAATTCCGGAATTGGATTTTTCTTTAATAATTCATAGTTTTTTTCATCCTTTAGTTGACGTGATGCTTCATCTATATAATGTTGTTTATCCATTATTATGATGTTGCCACCCTTGTCTGCGGGTTTGATTTCGATCAATGGGTTGTTTTTTAGAGATTGTATTGCTGCTCGTTCTCGTTTTGATAAATTTTCTCTTTTGTTTGTTTGATTCGTGTTTGTCATTGATTCAATATCACTTGTTACTAACTCGTAAAATTGGTCAATTTTATTTCCTGGATATAGAGTAGGATAGAATTTTGATTTTGCTTTGAAAGGGGTTTTCATACCTTTATCTGTTTTTATCTCCATATCTTGGAGGATTTGAGTGTCCGTTATTTGAGAACCTGTAACATCATGTGTTAATTCATATGCAATTCTCAAATGAGGAACATCTTCAATGTTGCATATTTCACTTTGATTTTGACTTGAGTTCAAAATTTCATCTTGTTGTTCGGATGTTTCTTGTGACATATTTCCCAGCCCTTCCTGTATTTCGGATTGTTGTATGTTTGGCTTCTGTTTGGCAAAGTGCTTCTTTAATTTTAACTTTCTTATGTATTTGTATAAGTCTATTTTTGTGTCAACTTCTTCATGATGGATTTCCGGGCAAAAGGATAGCCCCTTATTAAGTAGATCGATTTCATCTTTGGATAAATTGTATCTGGATAAATTGATCACCAGATTGGGCGCTGCGTTTTTCTTTTTCTCCGTTATTTTCTTGCTGGTCTCAATCTCAGGTTGTATCGATTTCCTTTGTCTTGTACTTCGTCTGGTTTTTCGTTTTGTCTTCCTGAGAATTGCTGTGTTCCTCTTCCTCTCATTTTTTGTCTTCGTTGGCCACGTCCACGTGCGCCTGTGTTGTACCGTGGTGTCTGCTGTTCTTGATAGAGCAGCTCCATCTCCTCTAAAAAAGAAAACTTGCGAATACCCATTGCTCTTTGTTCTCCTTCACTGTATTCGGATTCCGATCCACTTGTTTGTTGACTCGTTCCTTTTTTGGTTGTTTCATCCCAATGTTTTTTGGCCAAATCAAATTTTCGGGCAAAGGTAAGGATGGTTCCAAATTTATAATCATCCTCATCCCTGTGAAATTTGCGCTCTTTTCTTTTTTGAACCTCATCATCATGTTTATCCAGATTCTTATCCATTTCTGTTCTCAGTTTTTTAATTGCGGCACTCTCATCTTTTAGTGATAGTAACTCGTTTTCAATCTCAGTTATTTTCTGTAACAGTTCAGCAATCTCTTGTCTGGCATATTTTATAATTATTTGTATCATTCCTTTTGAGCACTCCATGTTGTTCCTACCCCATTCCTCCAACATTTCGGGTTTTGTATCAGGGTGATTGGGTAGGGTAAATATTCGGAGACCTCTAGGTACCATATTGCATTCCAAATATTTTTCCAGAGTTATTATTTCCCATCCCCGTGAAATTTCTTTCCTCATTGCTTTTTCTAATTTTATAAACAGCTGCTTCACTGTATTGATGGTTTGTGGTGCTGCTTCAGCCTCGCTTCCAGCGCCTGTTGTTTGTGCATTTTTATCACGTTGGAACATTGTTTCTGCTTTGGCTAGTCTCTGCCTGGCTCGTTCTTCCATTTGGATAATTTCTATGTGTAATATGCTAAGTCGATTACAAAGCGATCCCTCCGTATGATTGCAGTACTTTTGCAATTTTTAGTCGTAAGAAGGAGATTTTTCGAACACTGTTGCTTTAAATTGTTAAGAGAATACGGGTTGTATATTCACCCGTTTGCTCGACCTGTTGCTCTGCCAAGACGGGTTCAGTGATATGCGTCCTTTGCTATATCACTTGTGTTTATTCATGTTCGGAAAGGTTCCCTTGCATGCACTTAACCCCACACGGCTTTGCCAAAGATATCTCACCGCTTTTGCTCACACAGTTACTCACCCGGGAGACTCCCGATCGTGTTCACGTCCTCCGACTGAGCACGTCGACGCTCTACCAAGGTGTCCGTGAGTAGTTGTTCCTCCTCCGGATTCCTCTGTTTTTAGCAGTATCTTGAAGCGTGTGATGTTTTGAAGCCGGGTTCTCCTCTGTACTTGTAAATCCTCGCAAATGTCCCCGTCACAGAGGGAACGCTATTGTTGGTGCCCGCGTTTGAGACCGGGAGCGTGTCTCAATTTTATTTCAAAAACAAAAAGGCACGCGGCACACTTCTTGGCAGGTAAATCTCAGTTTTAATCGCTCAGGTCTACAGCAAAACTCCTACGCGTTTCGAACAAACGTTCTTGGTCACGGCAGTGTTCTACAATTAGTCCTTCTTTCATTTCGCAATTTATACTTGCACCATGTGTTACATAATGGTGATGCATTCTGGGCTAAGTAGTTTTATTTACTGTTAAGTAACTTTTTTTCTTTTTTTACAACTTTGTTTTCAGTTGAAATGCATAGGGCAGATATGTGGGGAAAGATCCAAGGATTCAGTCCCAGTTTATACGTATTGTTCCTTTAGTAGGATCTTTATTACGTATAATGATGTAATTACATTTCTATATCGTTCACACTTTTTTATGTGATACGATTACTGGGATATATTATCCTTGGATTCGGATGTTACTCGGACGGGGACATTTGCGAGGATATATATATATATATATATATATATATATATATATATAATATATATATATATAATGTAAACATTTTAATTTTTAAAATGTTTACATTATCAATAGGGAGGGAATACTCCAAACACGCCCGGAGGAAATAGTGCATGCCTTGGCAGAACATTTTGAGGCAGTATACACCCCAGATAGGGAAGTGACGGCGGAGGCAGCACGGGCTTCCCTTAGCCACATAGAGACACGAATGCTGAAACCGGAGGCGGCCACTGAGCTAGATGTCGATATCACTGCTGAGGAGGTCCAGCTAGCCATACATGCGGTGCAATCAGGGAAGGCACTGGGACCCAACGGCATCCCAATAGAATGGTGTAAAATTATGTCTGAGACGCTTAGTGTGCCCCTATTGGCAATGTATACCGAAAGCCTGACGAAGGCTGAACTCCCACTAGACCAAAGGACCGCGACAATTGTGTCGATCGATCCCAAAACCAGGAAAACCGCCGGCGGACTGTGCATCTTATCGCCCGATCTCTCTTCTTAATGCAGAAGCCAAAATTTTGGCAAAACTCTTAGCCAATAGGCTAATATCTCACCTCCCGCACCTAATCCATCCAGATCAGTCGGGCTTTATGCCCCACAGGAACACTGCCCTCAACCTACGACAAGTACACGGTGTGTTGGCCAGAGTACCCTCACAGTCGGAGTCAGCGGTCATATTGTCGCTTGTTGCGAAAATGGCCTTCGATATGGTGGAATGGCAGTATCTGTTTGAGACCCTGTCCCATATGGGGTTTGGTCCTAAATTTCTAGCATGGGTTCGCCTGCTGTACACAAACCCCACTGCTCAGGTTGCAGCGAACAGACACATCTCCCACACGATTCCGCTTGCACAGGGTACACGTCAGGGTTGTCCCCTATTGCCATTAGTCTTTGCTATAGTGTTAGAACCCCTGGCGACGTTGATACGTATCACCCCCTTGTTGAAAGGGATCACCTGGGTGGAGGGTTGGGAAGCTTGTCTATCACTATACGCAGACGATATGCTGGTGTACCTGATGGACCCGGAACACGGCATACCGGAACTCCTGGCACTCTGTGACATGCAGAGGAAGACCTCAGGATACACCATTAACTGGGCAAAATCGGTGCTGTATGTCTTACAGGGACCGGCTCCCGTTCTTGGTACTGACTGCCCTTTATGACTAGCTGGGTCTTCTTTTAAGTATCTTGGTATTCACGTCACGGGAGACCCGACGGTCTTCTACGAGAAGAACTTGAGGCCACCTCTAGAACGTTTGAAACATAACGTAAAACACTGGGCAACATTACCGTTGACGCTGCTGGGAAGAGCGGCGCTATATAAAATGATGGCGCTACCAAGATTCCTAAATGCTCTCGATAATGCACCATACCCTGTATCACCGAAATATTTCAAGCAGGTTTCGGCTTTGGTGTCCAGCTTGCTATGGAACAACCGCCCTGCACGCATTGCACACGCTAAGATGAATAGGAGTTGGTATGAAGGGGGGATAGCATTGCCGAACCTACACTTGTACTACTGGGCGGCACAGTTAAAGACAATCAATCAATGGATACACGCACCCCAGAATGACCCTGCGTATAGGGCTGATAGGGTGCAGCTGGGCCCTAACAGTATGCTCGCAGCCCTCTATGACAAACGACTGGCAACAAAGATGATGGGTCCCAAAAAACACTCGACCATGCAATGGCATACAGCGCAGGCTAAACTAGGGTGGAAAGTTAGAATCACCAGACTCACCCCACTGTGGGACACAAAAGTCTTAGGTCGACTGAGACATAGTAAGGGATTCACACAATGGGACAATATCGGTATATCAACGGTAGGAGATTTATGGGACAAGGGGACAGTGGTTCCCTTTACCCAGCTACAACATCAATATGAGTTAGGGGCGACTGAATCCTAATTTCTAATTTCTAATTTAAAATACTTCTAGAGCGCAGCGTACACCTTGCGGTTTCTTGGCGCTGGGGGGATCGGCAGCTGAGGGGGAAAGACCAGGGAGAGGTGAAGGGAATTTTGAGGGAGATTAAGTGAGGAAAGCCTGGCTGAAGAGGAACGTTTTCAGATCTCTGCGAAAGGGGAGATACTGAGTGGCAGAGCGGAGGTGGTCAGGGAGTGAGTTCCAAAAGGTTGGAGCCAGGGTAGAGAAATTGGCCCCGCCCCACTTTTTGCGAGTGAAGCGAGGGATATGGAGGAGGGACTTGGAGGAAGACCGGAGTTCTCTTACGGGTACATAAGACTTGATTAGTGAGGAGATGAAGGCGGGGGCAGTGCCCTGGCGGGCCTGGAAGACCATACAACCGATCTTAAATAGGGCCCGTTCCTTTATAGGGAGCCAGTGAAGCTCCCTGAGAAGAGGGGTGGAGTGGTGATACCGAGGAAGACCGTACACCAGCCGGGCTGCTTGGTTCTGAACGGTCTGGAGTCTACGCAGACTGTATGCGGGGATACCGTGATAGAGAGCGTTTGCGTAGTCCAGTTTCGATATCACAAGTGCGGCCATAATGATCTTAAGTGCCTGGGGGGAAAAGAAGCGGGAGACAGTGCGGATAGTGCGGAGAGAGAGGAAGCAGGAGGACACCACAGAGCTGATTTGTGAATGGAGGGTGAGTTGGCTGTTTATTTTGACACCAAGTGTTTTGACCGTGATGGAGGGGGTCGGTGCAGTGCCAAGGGAGGGGGGCCAGAAGAGAGAGTTCCAGGGACTGGACGAACCACCAGTGAGAACCAGCTCGGTTTTATCCGGGTTCAGCTTAAGGTGGTTGTGGTTCATCCAGTCCCTGATGAATGTCATAGTTGACTGGAAATTAGAGACCGAGAGAGGGGAAGGGGACAGATCAAAGATGAGCTGGAGGTCATCCGCGTAATTATAGACGGTGACCTCCAGCTGCTGTAGTGCAAAGATGAGAGGAAAGATATAAAGGTTGAAAAGTAAGGGGGAGAGAGAGGATCCCTGGGGGACACCACAGGTGACAGGGAGGGGAGTGGCCGTGAAGTCGCCTAGCCGGACCGCCTGAGTGCGTTCCCTCAGAAAGGAGGAGAGCCAGATCAGGGCTGATCCCCCGATGCCGGCCGCCTTGACACGGGTAAGTAAGATGGTGTGGTCCACCTTGTCAAAGGCGGCGGATAGATCAAGGAGGACCAGTGCCTGGTGTTTGTTTCCATCCATACCCTTTCTGAGTTTGTCCAAGACTGAGACCACGACTGACTCGGTCGAATGCCTGGGACGGAACCCGGCTTGGCGGGATGCCAGTCCCCCATTTGCCTCAACATGGGCGCTGAGCACCGCGGTAACATGGCGTTCCATCACCTTGCCCAGAAAGGGTAGCAGGGAGATGGGGCGATAGTTGGCAGAGATAGAAGAGTCAGCGCCAGGTTTTTTCAGGATGGGCACTATGGTAGCTGCCTTGAGCGCAGAGGGCACTACGCCCTGTGCCAGGGAGCTGTTGAGGAAGGCAATGGGGGGGTCAGGGCAGCTGGAGTATATTTGCTGCAGGACTCGTGCTGGGCAGACGTCCGCGGGAGACCCCGACTTCACTTTAGGGAGTATCTCCATAAAAGAGTCCTGAGTGAGGGGGGGGATGGAGGTAAGCAGGTAGGGGAGGGGAGGGGGGGAGGGATCGACGAAGGCAGAAGAAGGTGGAGGGATATTGAGCTTGATGGTTGCTATTTTATCTAAAAAATAAGTATTGAGCTGGTCGCAGAGTGGTTGGGAGGGAGGGATATTGGGCGAGGTTCGGTCTGAGAATGCCAGGTCATTCACTATCCCGAAGATTTCCCTGGGTTTATTTTCGGCAGAAGTAATTTTTGACGAAAAGTAGGCGGTCTTAGCAGCCAGGATTGCTGTTTTGTATTTGTCCAGTGCTGAAATGAAGTGAGTTTTTGATAAGGGATTGTAATTTTTCCTCCATTGCCTCTCTGCCCGTCGGGCGCTCAGTTTGAGATCTTTTAGGTGGTCATTGAACCATCTATTAGCGTCCTTTGGTCGGCGGATGGAGATGCGGCGTAGGGGCGCCACAGAGTCGCAGCCTTCAGCCAGCCAGGTGTTGATGGCCTTGGCTTGAGAGGTAGATGGTAAGCCAACAAGAGTAGGGGTGGAGTCGCGGAGCATGGAGGTCAAGGAGGGGTAATCCAGTCTATTCCAGTTCCGTGCCCAGATGTTTTTGGCATGCGGGGTTTTAGGCATCGCGTTACGGGGAATAGAGAAGGAAATGAGGGCATGGTCGGACCATGGGCACGGTGAGACGGTGGCCGAGGCCACGGGGAGGTTGAGGGACCAAACCTGGTCCAGTGTGTGCCCATGGGAGTGGGTGGGAACGGATATGTGCGACACGAAATTAAGGGATGAAAGGCAGTCTGTAAACTCTTTTGAGGCTGAGCACTCGTGTGGGTCGGAGGGCCAGTAATTAAAGTCCCCTAGCACCAAGACCGAGGCGTAGTTGACCACCAAGTTGGCCAACAGGTCTTGAAAGGCCGGCAAGAATGCGGGCGAGGGCTGGGGAGGCCGGTACATTAATAGGCAGGTGATGGGGGGAGAAAATGAAAGAGAACGGACTACCAGGAAGTCAGCAGGGGGAATGGGGGGGGAGGGAAGTGATTGGAAATTCAACTCGGACCGAGCAATCAGGGCGACCCCACCGTCTGCCTTGCCTGCCGGCCGGTCGGCTCGCAGGGCCACATAGGAGGGGGGTAGGGTGGCCAGGAGAACGGGGAGGGAAGTGTCACAATACCAAGTTTCGGTCAGGAGCAGTAGGTCAGGTTTCTCGGAGTCGAGTAAGACGAACAGCTCAGGGTGGTGCTTGACCGCTGACCTGGTATTGAGTAAAAAGACAGACAATGCTGGCGAGCGGGGGAGGAGGTCCGGGGGGAGGGGACGGGGTGACAGGGGAGCATGTAACGGGGGATGAGGGGCTGTGGGGGAAGAGGAGGCCAGGCCTAGAGAGGAGATCAGTCTGCGGATGGGATCTGGAAGTAGCCAATGGCCTTGAAGAGCAATTAGATCCTTGGAAGAGTAGGATGTAGTTTTGGCATGGAGTCGTGCCCCTAGCCCCGTCCGGCCGCGGACGGGCGCAGACGGGCTCGCCTTAGGCGCGCCTTCGGCGCGCAAACGTCGCGCCCGCTGCGCGTCCGACCAAGACACATACTTTATGCCGCTGATCGGGAGGTTGGAGGGGGCGTGGCCAGCCGAGGGGGCGTGTCTCGCCTCGCCCTCGTGAATGGCGTCGGAATGAGGGGGTCGTTGCAGCGAGGAGCGCTGTTTGTGAAAGCCCAGGTACAGGTTTAAAAACAAAGTATCACACACAATAGTTAAAAATCAATTTGTCCCCTGCTCCCGGCTTTTCGCCTCAGGAGCCAATCAGTAGTGCGGCGCTTGGCGTTTGGCGCGCTCTATTTGTCTGTTTTCCTGGCGGGGGGGCGTGGCCAGCCGAGGGGGCGTGTCTCGCCTCGCCCTCGTGAATGGCGTCGGAATGAGGGGGTCGTTGCAGCGAGGAGCGCTGTTTGTGAAAGCCCAGGTACAGGTTTAAAAACAAAGTATCACACACAATAGTTAAAAATCAATTTGTCCCCTGCTCCCGGCTTTTCGCCTCAGGAGCCAATCAGTAGTGCGGCGCTTGGCGTTTGGCGCGCTCTATTTGTCTGTTTTCCTGGCGGGGGGGCGTGGCCAGCCGAGGGGGCGTGTCTCGCCTCGCCCTCGTGAATGGCGTCGGAATGAGGGGGTCGTTGCAGCGAGGAGCGCTGTTTGTGAAAGCCCAGGTACAGGTTTAAAAACAAAGTATCACACACAATAGTTAAAAATCAATTTGTCCCCTGCTCCCGGCTTTTCGCCTCAGGAGCCAATCAGTAGTGCGGCGCTTGGCGTTTGGCGCGCTCTATTTGTCTGTTTTCCTGGCGGGGGGGCGTGGCCAGCCGAGGGGGCGTGTCTCGCCTCGCCCTCGTGAATGGCGTCGGAATGAGGGGGTCGTTGCAGCGAGGAGCGCTGTTTGTGAAAGCCCAGGTACAGGTTTAAAAACAAAGTATCACACACAATAGTTAAAAATCAATTTGTCCCCTGCTCCCGGCTTTTCGCCTCAGGAGCCAATCAGTAGTGCGGCGCTTGGCGTTTGGCGCGCTCTATTTGTCTGTTTTCCTGGCGGGGGGGCGTGGCCAGCCGAGGGGGCGTGTCTCGCCTCGCCCTCGTGAATGGCGTCGGAATGAGGGGGTCGTTGCAGCGAGGAGCGCTGTTTGTGAAAGCCCAGGTACAGGTTTAAAAACAAAGTATCACACACAATAGTTAAAAATCAATTTGTCCCCTGCTCCCGGCTTTTCGCCTCAGGAGCCAATCAGTAGTGCGGCGCTTGGCGTTTGGCGCGCTCTATTTGTCTGTTTTCCTGGCGGGGGGGCGTGGCCAGCCGAGGGGGCGTGTCTCGCCTCGCCCTCGTGAATGGCGTCGGAATGAGGGGGTCGTTGCAGCGAGGAGCGCTGTTTGTGAAAGCCCAGGTACAGGTTTAAAAACAAAGTATCACACACAATAGTTAAAAATCAATTTGTCCCCTGCTCCCGGCTTTTCGCCTCAGGAGCCAATCAGTAGTGCGGCGCTTGGCGTTTGGCGCGCTCTATTTGTCTGTTTTCCTGGCGGGGGGGCGTGGCCAGCCGAGGGGGCGTGTCTCGCCTCGCCCTCGTGAATGGCGTCGGAATGAGGGGGTCGTTGCAGCGAGGAGCGCTGTTTGTGAAAGCCCAGGTACAGGTTTAAAAACAAAGTATCACACACAATAGTTAAAAATCAATTTGTCCCCTGCTCCCGGCTTTTCGCCTCAGGAGCCAATCAGTAGTGCGGCGCTTGGCGTTTGGCGCGCTCTATTTGTCTGTTTTCCTGGCGGGGGGGCGTGGCCAGCCGAGGGGGCGTGTCTCGCCTCGCCCTCGTGAATGGCGTCGGAATGAGGGGGTCGTTGCAGCGAGGAGCGCTGTTTGTGAAAGCCCAGGTACAGGTTTAAAAACAAAGTATCACACACAATAGTTAAAAATCAATTTGTCCCCTGCTCCCGGCTTTTCGCCTCAGGAGCCAATCAGTAGTGCGGCGCTTGGCGTTTGGCGCGCTCTATTTGTCTGTTTTCCTGGCGGGGGGGCGTGGCCAGCCGAGGGGGCGTGTCTCGCCTCGCCCTCGTGAATGGCGTCGGAATGAGGGGGTCGTTGCAGCGAGGAGCGCTGTTTGTGAAAGCCCAGGTACAGGTTTAAAAACAAAGTATCACACACAATAGTTAAAAATCAATTTGTCCCCTGCTCCCGGCTTTTCGCCTCAGGAGCCAATCAGTAGTGCGGCGCTTGGCGTTTGGCGCGCTCTATTTGTCTGTTTTCCTGGCGGGGGGGCGTGGCCAGCCGAGGGGGCGTGTCTCGCCTCGCCCTCGTGAATGGCGTCGGAATGAGGGGGTCGTTGCAGCGAGAAGCGCTGTTTGTGAAAGCCCAGGTACAGGTTTAAAAACAAAGTATCACACACAATAGTTAAAAATCAATTTGTCCCCTGCTCTCGGCTTTTCGCCTCAGGAGCCAATCAGTAGTGCGGCGCTTGGCGTTTGGCGCGCTCTATTTGTCTGTTTTCCTGGCGGGGGGCGTGGCCAGCCGAGGGGGCGTGTCTCGCCTCGCCCTCGTAAATGGCGTCGGAATGAGGGGGTCGTTGCAGCGAGGAGCGCTGTTTGTGAAAGCCCAGGTACAGGTTTAAAAACAAAGTATCACACACAATAGTTAAAAATCAATTTGTCCCCTGCTCCCGGCTTTTCGCCTCAGGAGCCAATCAGTAGTGCGGCGCTTGGCGTTTGGCGCGCTCTATTTGTCTGTTTTCCTGGCGGGGGGGCGTGGCCAGCCGAGGGGGCGTGTCTCGCCTCGCCCTCGTGAATGGCGTCGGAATGAGGGGGTCGTTGCAGCGAGGAGCGCTGTTTGTGAAAGCCCAGGTACAGGTTTAAAAACAAAGTATCACACACAATAGTTAAAAATCAATTTGTCCCCTGCTCCCGGCTTTTCGCCTCAGGAGCCAATCCTACAGATACGTACAGATTAGGCATGCCCTGCTGACAGCAATACCAGTGGACACAGACGTTCCGGAGGCATCCCCTCTGGAAGACCGCCTTCTCACGGATTACATGCAACAGCGCGCCACATCCCTCACTTACCGAAAATAGATTAACAACCTACCGGACCCTACATTAAAATTGAGAGAGAAAAGGGGAGCGGAGATAGGAGAGATGGACGATTCGGGATGGAACGAGGCGCTGGCATCTCCAAAAGAGGTAGGCATCTCGGCTAAGTTCCATCTTGTGCAACTCAAAATCTTGCACCGGGAGTATTACACAAGAACCACCCTACACCAAATGCAACGGGTCCACCACCCCTATTGTCTTCGCGGATGTGGGGACGACGGTACATTTCTGCATACTATATGGGACTGCCCCCATATAACCGAGTATTGGAGACAAGTAATGCGTGCCATCTCCCAGGCGCTGGAGGTGTCCCTTATACCTGAGCCACGAAAATGCCTGCTGAACATATGGGAACCGAACGACCTTGCTAGACACGGTCAGACCTGGGCCACAGTAGGCATGATGGTAGCGAAGAGGGACATAGCGCAGAAATGGGATGCAGCAGAACTTCACACGTTAGCTCAGTGGTGTAGGAATATGGACGTGGTGATGGTTACAGAGAGAGCGGTCTACGCAGCGAGGGCGAGCCCACGCAGGTGGAACAAGATCTGGACAAAATGGAATGTGTTTAGGGGGGAGATATGTGAACCACTGCAGGAAGACGAAATGTCAGATTCAGAAGAGGAAGATGTCGAGGAGTGATGACAGGTGGATTGGGGGGGTTGGTTTGAAGCTCCAAACCAAAACTGGGAGAAAGTTGGAATTCTGATCGATTAAGTTTGAATACAACCAGAACTATACTCTGATTGTCATGATTGCTAAAGTGTATGTTTTCAGCCAAATTTGGTACTAATTGGAAGTCTGCCTTGTTACATATAATTTGCGATACCGAATTGGCCACACTAGTACTTTGCCTAATTGACATGCTTGCTACAGTGTATGTTATACGTGTTGTGTTTTCTACTTAATAAAATGTTTTAAAAAAACTGTTTACATTATATATATATATATATATATATATATATATATATATATATATCAACGCTCCAGTTTCAAAGAAACTTGCTGCACTCGCGGGGTCCCTTTTAAAATAACTTTATTTGCAAGGCCGCGTTTCGGCTGTGTGCCTTCTTCTGCTTGCTTCATAAATAAAACGTCACTGGCATGATTGTGCTTTTAAATTCATACCTGGATCTTCATTGGTCCCTGCACAGAAACAGGAGAGAGGATTAGATGGTCACGGGCCAATGGCAATGCCCCATTTCAGATTTTACATATTATCGGCGTACTTCGGCATTTTCAATATTTAGTTCTCTAACTGTATGTCAATGTCAATGTTCTTTTTCATATTGCACCCGCAGATGGGCACCTCCGAAGCACACACACACATCCTCCTGTACTGGCCATTTACGCTGTGGTGACGGTTATCTAGCGGGACCCCTCGTCAAACCGTCAGGGTTCTCAGCACGTCACGCAGGAGTTGGTAGATGACCGTAAATCCAACAGTCTATATGCCTGTCGACAATATCAAGGTTTCATGCCAGGATTCCCTTCAGGCGGTGCAGAACGCCATGTAAATAATACTTCGCTCCATAGTCCACCTTAAGGCGCAGCTGCACTCTTCACGACAGGTTGCATGCATGCACGGAGGTGGGTCCATGCCAAATATCAACACTCCAGTTTCAAAGAAACTTGCTGCACTCGCGGGGTCCCTTTTAAAATAACTTTATTTGCAAGGACGCGTTTTGGCTGTGTGCCTTCTTCTGCTTGCTTCATAAATAAAACGTCACTGGCATGATTGTGCTTTTAAATTCATACCTGGATCTTCATTGGTCCCTGCACAGAAACAGGAGAGAGGATTAGATGGTCACGGGCCAATGGCAATGCCCCATTTCAGATTTTACATATTATCGGCGTACTTCGGCATTTTCAATATTTAGTTCTCTAACTGTATGTCAATGTCAATGTTCTTTTTCATATTGCACCCGCAGATGGGCACCTCCGAAGCACACATACACATCCTCCTGTACTGGCCATTTACGCTGTGGTGACGGTTATCTAGCGGGACCCCTCGTCAAACCGTCAGGGTTCTCAGCACGTCACGCAGGAGTTGGTAGATGACCGTAACTCCAACAGTCTATATGCCTGTCGACAATATCAACGTTTCATGCCAGGATTCCCTTCAGGCGGTGCAGAACGCCATGTAAATAATACTTCGCTCCATAGTCCACCTTAAGGCGCAGCTGCACTCTTCACGACAGGTTGCATGCATGCAAGGAGGTGGGTCCATGCCAAATATCAACGCTCCAGTTTCAAAGAAACTTGCTGCACTCGCGGGGTCCCTTTTAAAATAACTTTATTTGCAAGGACGCGTTTCGGCTGTGTGCCTTCTTCTGCTTGCTTCATAAATAAAACGTCACTGGCATGATTGTGCTTTTAAATTCATACCTGGATCTTCATTGGTCCCTGCACAGAAACAGGAGAGAGGATTAGATGGTCACGGGCCAATGGCAATACCCCATTTCAGATTTTACATATTATCGGCGTACTTCGGCATTTTCAATATTTAGTTCTTTAACTGTATGTCAATGTCAATGTTCTTTTTCATATTGCACCCGCAGATGGGCACCTCCGAAGCACACACACACATCCTCCTGTACTGGCCATTTACGCTGTGGTGACGGTTATCTAGCGGGACCCCTCGTCAAACCGTCAGGGTTCTCAGCACATCACGCAGGAGTCGGTAGATGGCCGTACCTCCAACAGTCTATATGCCTGTCGACAATATCGACGTTTCATGCCAGGATTCCCTTCAGGCGGTGCAGAACGCCATGTAAATAATACTTCGCTCCATAGGCCACCTTAAGGCGCAGCTGCACTCTTCACGACGGGTTGCATGCACGCACGGAGGTGGGTCCATGCCAAATATCAACGCTCCAGTTTCAAAGAAACTTGCTGCACTCGCGGGGTCCCTTTTAAAATAACTTTATTTGCAAGGACGCGTTTCGGCTGTGTGCCTTCTTCTGCTTGCTTCATAAATAAAACGTCACTGGCATGATTGTGCTTTTAAATTCATACCTGGATCTTCATTGGTCCCTGCACAGAAACAGGAGAGAGGATTAGATGGTCACGGGCCAATGGCAATGCCCCATTTCAGATTTTTCATATTATCGGCGTACTTCGGCATTTTCAATATTTAGTTCTTTAACTGTATGTCAATGTCAATGTTCTTTTTCATATTGCACCCGCAGATGGGCACCTCCGAAGCACACACACACATCCTCCTGTACTGGCCATTTACGCTGTGGTGACGGTTATCTAGCTGGACCCCTCGTCAAACCGTCAGGGTTCTCAGCACAACACGCAGGAGTCGGTAGATGGCCGTAACTCCAACAGTCTATATGCCTGTCGACAATATCGACGTTTCATGCCAGGATTCCCTTCAGGCGGTGCAGAACGCCATGTAAATATTACTTTGCTCCATAGTCCACCTTAAGGTGCAGCTGCACTCTTCACGACGGGTTGCATGCACGCACGGAGGTGGGTCCATGCCAAATATCAACGCTCCAGTTTCAAAGAAACTTGCTGCACTCGCGGGGTCCCTTTTAAAATGACTTTATTTGCAAGGACGCGTTTCGGCTGTGTGCCTTCTTCTGCTTGCTTCATAAATAAAACGTGACTGGCATGACTGTGCTTTTAAATTCATACCTGGATCTTCATTGGTCCTGCACAGAAACAGGAGGGAGGATTAGATGGTCACGGGCCAATGGCAATGGCCCATTTCAGATTTTACATATTATCGGCGCACTTCGGCATTTTCAATATTTAGTTCTTTAACTGTATGTCAATGTCAATGTTCTTTTTCATATTGCACCCGCAGATGGGCATCTCCGAAGCACACACACACACATCCTCCTGTACTGGCCATTTACGCTGTGGTGACGGTTATCTAGAGGGACCCCTCGTCAAACCGTCAGGGTTCACAGCACGTCACGCAGGAGTCGGTAGATGGCCGTAACTCCAACAGTCTATATGCCTGTCGACAATATCGACGTTTAAAAGGGACCCCGTGAGTGCAGCAAGTTTCTTTGAAACTGGAGCGTTGATATTTTGCATGGACCCACCTCCGTGCGTGCATGCAACCCGTCGTGAAGAGTGGACTATGGAGCGAAGTATTATTTACATGGCGTTCTGCACCGCCTGAAGGGAATCCTGGCATGAAACGTCGATATTGTCGACAGGCATATAGACTGTTGGAGTTACGGCCATCTACCGACTCCTGCGTGACGTGCTGAGAACCCTGACGGTTTGACGAGGGGTCCCGCTAGATAACCGTCACCACAGCGTAAATGGCCAGTACAGGAGGATGTATGTGTGTGCTTCGGAGGTGCCCATCTGCGGGTGCAATATGAAAAAGAACATTGACATTGACATACAGTTAAAGAACTAAATATTGAAAATGCCGAAGTACGCCGATAATATGTAAAATCTGAAATGGGGCATTGCCATTGGCCCGTGACCATCTAATCCTCTCTCCGGTTTCTGTGCAGGGACCAATGACGATCCAGGTATGAATTTAAAAGCACAATCATGCCAGTGACGTTTTATTTAGGAAGCAAGCAGAAGAAGGCACACAGCCGAAACGCGTCCTTGCAAATAAAGTTATTTTAAAAGGGACCCCGGGAGTGCAGCAAGTTTCTTTGAAACTGGATCGTTGATATTTGGCATGGACCCTCCTCCGTGCGTGCA
This sequence comes from Lissotriton helveticus, assembly GCF_964261635.1. NCBI lineage: Eukaryota > Metazoa > Chordata > Amphibia > Caudata > Salamandridae > Lissotriton > Lissotriton helveticus. The sequence goes on from NC_136061.1 coordinate 404,569,749, forward strand.
TGCAACCCATCATGAAGAGTGCAGCTGCGCCTTAAGGTGGACTATGGAGCGAAGTATTATTTACATGGCGTTCTGCACCGCCTGAAGGGAATCCTGGCATGAAACGTCGATATTGTCGACAGGCATATAGACTGTTGGAGTTACGGCCATCTGCCGACTCCTGCGTGACGTGCTGAGAACCCTGACGGTTTGACGAGGGGTCCCGCTAGATAACCGTCACCACAGCATAAATGGCCAGTACAGGAGGATGTGTGTGTGCTTCGGAGGTGCCCATCTGTGGGTGCAATATGAAAAAGAACATTGACATTGACATAAAGTTAAAGAACTAAATATTGAAAATGCCGAAGAACGCCGATAATATGTAAAATCTGAAATGGGGCATTGCCATTGGCCCGTGACCATCTAATCCCCTCTCCTGTTTCTGTGCAGGGACCAATGAAGATCCAGGTATGAATTTAAAAGCACAATCATGCCAGTGACATTTTATTTATGAAGCAAGCAGAAGAAGGCACACAGCCGAAATGCGTCCTAGCAAATAAAGTTATTTTAAAAGGGACCCCGCGAGTGCAGGAAGTTTCTTTGAAACTGGAGCGTTGATATTTGGCATGGACCCACCTCCGTGCGTGCATGCAACCCATCGTGAAGAGTGCAGCTGCGCCTTAAGGTGGACTATGGAGCGAAGTATTATTTACATGGGGTTCTGCACCGCCTGAAGGGAATCCTGGCATGAAACGTCGATATTGTCGACAGGTATATAGACTGTTGGAGTTACGGCCATCTACCGACTCCTGCATGACGTGCTGAGAACCCTGACGGTTTGACGAGGGGTCCCGCTAGATAACCGTCACCACAGCGTAAATGGCCAGTACAGGAGGATGTGTGTGTGTGCTTCGGAGGTGCCCATCTGTGGGTGCAATATGAAAAAGAACATTGACATTGACATACATTAAAGTACTAAATATTGAAAATGCCGAAGTACGCCGATAATATGTAAAATCTGAAATGGGGCATTGCCATTGGCCCGTGACCATCTAATCCTCTCTCCTGTTTCTGTGCAGGGACCAATGAAGATCCAGGTATGAATTTAAAAGCACAATCATGCCAGTGACGTTTTATTTATGAAGCAAGCAGAACAAGGCACACAGCCGAAACGCGTCCTTGCAAATAAAGTTATTTTAAAAGGGACCCCGCGAGTGCAGCAAGTTTCTTTGAAACTGGAGCGTTGATATTTGGCATGGACCCACCTCCGTGCATGCATGCAACCCGTCGTGAAGAGTGCAGCTGCGCCTTAAGGTGGACTATGGAGCGAAATATATATATATATATATATATATATATATATATATATATATAATATATATATATATATATATATAATATATACACATACATAAATAATCCTCGTGGGAATTTCGCCACAAAGAAAAAGCCGTCACTCCAAGGATCGTAATCTCCAATTAGTTTATTTTGAAGGCTGACTTGTTTTGACCTTACGGTCTTTGTCAAAGCCTCAATCAACAGTAAATGGTGGCAAATTTCTTTAAAAACAGTGTAAGTTGGTTTTAGTGTATAGACATGGTAAAAAGACTATGTCTTTGTTGTTATCTAAATCCTTTGTAAAAACAGATGTCATTTCAAAGAATCAAAGTGTAAATATTATATATGCAATTCCCTCTTAATAGGAAAAATCACAAAATAGCAAATGAAGCAAGAAATCTCGCAAAAAATCGGCACTGCCTGTAACGAAACCACAATCAATTCATTGTTGCTATTTCATATCATAGACATTTTTGAAACAGCAGGCAAAAATTACTCTAAATTCAAACACTTGAAATATGTAAAGCCGTATTCCTTTACATGTAATCCACATGTTATCTACTATCAAGCCAAGTGGCTAAAGATAACAAATATATAGTAATGAAAAATAGTGTCGCTCATTCAGGCCAAGTGGCCCTTAATAATCCTCGACTGCATACTGCATCCAAGCCCCATTAGGAATGACTAAATAATGAATAGCACTATTAAATGATATCACATTTTCAAGAAAATTGGTTTATATTGTTGTTTGTCACTATACCAAGCTACCACTAATACAAATGTGTCACTCAAGTTAAAAAAGTGATGTGAATAAAAACAGAGAAGCCCTCACCACCCTAATTTGAATTTGTGAGCTGTTACATAAATCCACATTGGCTCAAACTCAAATATTCATGCAGATAGCCACCGACCCCTTATATTGAGTTTATGACATGTAGTGATGAAAATAATAAAACTATCAAGGTGTCGCAGGGATTCTGCTCCTACACAGAACTGTGCATAGAGACCTAGAACCTCAGTGAATTAGGGTGTACCAAAACTCACCTCAGACTAGCAATCAGTGTCTCATTGGTTCTTCTATACCCCCAATGATTAGACAACCCAGAACATGGACTTAGAACACCTCAGGTAACGTGGAACACATGAACACTCTTTTGTTATACTAACATACCAATCCAAAACGAGGAGTAAATGAAGACACGTGCCATTTGAAATGTTTATTTCTAATGCTGTGTTCTCAAGCGCAGTATCTTAGCTAATACAAGCAAACATATTATAAGCAATAAGGTTATCAGCATACTTACTAGTCCATAAAATACAAAGGGAGAAAGCATGTTAAAATGCTAAAGGGAAGAAGGCTAAATGGCACCTAAGTCTTACCCTCCCTTGCTAGTATATTATATTATATCTAAAGAAGGTCTCTTTAGGTTTTAGAAGGGCGGCCCCATACCTTTGATCTTAGTGGAAAGGGATCCCATCATCTTCCACCAGCTCTCTGCATGCGAATATTCATCAAGTGTGTGTGCATGCTCTGTGCAGTGCATTATTAAACGCGGCAAACGCCAGAATTGGCCACAGCTGCATATATGTTATTTCTAGGATGTGCGCTGATCAGACCTCACAACAACCACTGTGTTGAAATTACCTTGAAGGCCTCGGCACTCACTGTTCAGACATAGCTTACCAAGCAAAGCTGATACAATAGGTAAACATATTATTCTCGTGTGAAGCAAAATATTCTACTAGGCTCAAAGCTTTAATAACAATATGTGCCGTGTGCAGAATCAGCAGAAAGGAAAAATGGCGTATAAACTTCTAATAAGCTCATGCTAACTTAAACCCAGTATGAAGGTAAAGCCTAGCTATATGACACCCTCCCTTAATCCGAGCACAGATAAGATAAGATAAGATAAAGGGCAAATTTTTGGAATGCAGAGTTCAAGAACGACAGTCAGCTCAAATTTGAACAAGGTAAAAAATAAAAAATAAAAATTTCGTCTTTACAAATCCACATAGAAAAAAGGTGAATGTGAATCCAATAAATTGAGTCACTGGCCAGAACAAAGTCAATAGGCCTGGGGTAGAGAAAAAATATTATAGAATTTTGAGAGAAAAAAAAATGTTCGATTTCCAATAAATGACCTTGGTTATGGGAGAGAGAAGCAATTACATATATCATCCTAACAATGAATATGCAAAATATGCAGCAACAGCCTCCAACAGGAAGTCACTGTTCTCATCCGAAAATAGTTCAGCAATCCAATTTAACAATGGGAAAGAACATACATGCTCTTCAATTACCGGAGCCTCTAGCACCATCAGAGGACAACTCAGTGGGTTCTCAATGAAGCTGTGTGCCAAGAAATCTTGCGCCGCTGCAAACACATTCCAACGACCCAGTATTCCATGCATCGCTGCAAAGGCCATAATCCCTCCTAGAGAACAAAGCAATTCATGAGCAACTAAGGGGCTCATAAACTGATTATAATCCACATCGTGAGACACCGTATTGCAGAGACACAAATCCAGGGCCCAGTCGAAATCGCAACTCAGGCAATGAAAGACAGGCTGGACACATGTGAAGTAGGAAAATTGAAACGATAATCCATAAGCTGCACTCAATGTTGCAAGAGGCAGTGCTCCATAGTACTCAAGCATTCGGTTGCGAAACAGCGCCAGTCGTGATCGCTCGTCTCGAAAGACAGGACGTGTATCCATTTTGAAGAAAACAAAACAGTAAAAGAACCCCTGCAGCCGGAGGCAGGAGTAACGGAAATCCACCAAATAGGCTGGAAAAGATCGAATGAAAGAAAGCAGGGAAGACACCAAATATAGTTTGAAACGAAGTCACAAGGCCACTGCTTATAACTTTAAAAAAGTGGGCCAGCCCTGTTGTGGAGAATGCATTAAATATTGTGTGAATTAATTCACTGAAATGCAAAGGCAAGTCAGTATTTATTGAAGCATGCACCTCTGTGCGGGTGTTAGCCACGTGAAGGACGAATGTCTCACGGGCAGATGTGAGGGCAACTTCTTTACGGGACAATAGAGCCCTTATGCAACTCATCTTGTTGAACTCTGCTTTCAAGGTCGGAATCGTGGGCCAGATGGAAACATCAAGCTTCCCATGCGGGGATGGATACATTACATTCTTACAGCAAACCACACGTTCACTGACGGTAACTACATAAGCAATTCCTTTTAATAGCCCACAGCAATATTCATTGTTTAAAAGTAAATAACTCCTGTTTGCCAGTAATTTGAATGTGGGCACGATTGCAGGCACAGGTGTACCCTTCAAAATACAGGCCAAATTTGGCTCATTCTGGTTACAAGAGCCATGCAATTGGATATGTCTGCACATCAATGAGTGATCTGGTGTTTCAGTGCAATCTTCACCATTCAAATAAACTTCCTTACCCTCCCTAAGGCATCTATAGGTAAATGGAAGCGACCAAGCTTCATGGAGATAAGCACTCCCAAGAGGTTCATATCTACCAATTGCAAAGTACTTCATACACCCTTCGAACTTGAACAGAGGGAACGGGAGAGTTATTAACCCGTGGATAAGCCACGTTGCTGAATTGACCTCTGCTACAGAAAACGGTAATGGTTCTAACCTTTCAATGTGTAACATAGAAAAAGATGTATCTTTCATTGACAGTAAACGCTGCTTCTCAGTCAAATTAAACGGGGCAAACAATGATGACGTGTTCATGCAATGCCATGGCACTTTGCCAGCCTTTAAGTTTTGCAAAGTCCTTGTAAACTGCATAATGGAACGCAATTGATTTTGACCATGGTACAAAACACTTCATCCTGCACAAAATCAACAACAGACGATGCCATATTGTCTAACGTGTAAATGCGGGAAGAAAGCATAATAATGCTGTTATCTACAACTGCTAGCACTTTCTCTAAATTAGCCTGATCTATAGCTCTAATGCGGGTAGCCGCCTCAATCTGGGATGTTTTCCAGACTTCGTTGTAAAAAGCATATATCCATCTTTTAGATCTGCCGTTAGCCGGGCCCATTATAAAATCATTCAGATCAACATCGTCAGTCAGTTTAGACAAATGTAGTTTAACCGACGCCAAGGTGGAATGTTTGAGCCAATTCTGACATAATTTGCCTACAGAATAGGTAGTAACAGAATGGTCACTTTCAAAATGGGGATCCACTCTGACCTGTGTAAAGCCTTGAGCCAAACCCAGAAAACGATGCTGGCAAGACCCAGCACTTCTGTGCCAGAGCAACCAACACTTAGGATCCAAACTGTATATGTTAAAGGAAGCATTTTGCAACAGAGTTTGTAACTCTCTGATCGAAAATTAAGTGGCATTATTCCAACCGGAATACTCTTCTAATTCAGGAAAAGAAGGAGGATTTAATTTTTTAGTAGTAGCCAATCCAAAGCATGTTGTCTGTGAAATTGTAGAATTCAAGAACAACATATGGTTCGGGATGAGGCATGCAAGGTGCAAAGACTCAGTGCCTTGTACTTGCCAGCTTTTAGAACCCCAAACTGATTTAAGGTCAATTGTATCTTTCCACAACTCGTAGCCACCTACAGCTAACTGGTCTAGAAAGGACTTCAAATACAATAATTTAGTATCGGTAAGTCTAACTTTGGATGTGGACTTCTCTGTCATCTTAAAATAAAATGCATTGGGATTTGACTGATTAAAATCAGTAAAATAAGTGAACCTTTTCAAAAAGGAAGCAGAACTGCCTTGTATAGGAGCCGTACAATGCTCCCATTGTGTATACTTTACAGTGTTCCTCCTGGTATTATTTTTATGCAGGTAGTGATTGCCAAAATGTTGGTAACAATATAAATCATCGTAATTAGCAGATTCTAAATACAAATCTTCAGCGTCAAAGGCAGCATAATATTTCAAATCAGAAAACAAGGCTTCTACGGCCTGAACATCCCAATCATCAGAACGTATATTTTGTTTAATTACATTCCCCATAGAAACTCTAAGTACATTAGGGACATTTATAACCTCAGTGGGTCCATGAATTTGAAAACGAACAGCATCCCATACAATCCCATTTAAAACAGGCCAAGCCATGATGTTAACAAAAGCCAAGTCTCTTTTCAATCTGTGTGATGAGGAATGGGGAGCCAATGTTCCATTGATATGTCGAATGCATGTTCTCTCCTCGACATAGTGTCCATTGACAAGTCGAAAAAAATACACCACAAAGCCAAGTGACATGAAAAGGTAAATTGAAAAAAGCACTAACCAAATATAGGTCCAAGGGGGAATCAAAAAATATTTTTTAAACAATTTAGCCAAAACAGAGACCTTCGAAGGTTTCTTCGATGTTTGTGAATCAGTGTCAAACGAAAATATGGATTCTGTAGCCAAGCGAGTTTGCAAGTCAGGCATCGATAAGTCAGTTGGGTAAGTGTAGTCAGTTTCATCAAGTTGAGTACCAGGCAGTGTACTCAATAAAGGACTAGAAATTGCAGGCATCTCGAGGGCAACATCAGGCACTGGATCAGAAGCCGGGGCCAAAACAGAATTTCTCAAAATCGAAGGACATGAGACTGCCGGTGTCATACTAAGAAGAATCGGCCACTCTGTGTATCTTGACAATGTCAATGGAGATATACATATTTTCCTTACGACCTGGAAGTGGTGGTAAAATGTCTGTTCTTGTGCCCTTCACACCAAGCACTGGAACTGGAGCTCGATAAGAGGGACCAAATTCTTTCTTGTTTTCGATCTTCTCTCGAACCAGTTCTCCAACTTGGGGTAGCCAGCCAACTACCGGGATCTGCAACGCATCATCCGAGGTAGAGGGCAAATGTCCTTTGCAAGACTGTCTCTCGTCTCTTGTAGATTCTGTAAAACATTGCAATGTTCATCTACGTCAAAGGAGACAGCAACTGCCGCCTTGTCTAGACTGTCAAGGTCCGGTACAAACATCTTGATACCAAAGAGCATTTCGTACGGGGTCCGCCCACCCAGAGACCTTCTAGGGAGATTATTTAGAGCATGCTGCACGCTATTGAGGTGGGCCAGCCAGTTCCTGCCAGTGCCTATAACTCTAGCTGTCAAAGACTGCTTTAAATCTCGGTTCATTTGTTCCACAACACTATTACCCTCAGGTCTGTATGGAGACGAAAACTTGACCTGGGCCCCCAATGAAGTCATGGCATCCTTATACGTCTTAGAGGCGAAAGCCAGACCCTGATCCGAATGGAAGGTACCACAGGCAAAAATCCCTACAAAGATACGCATGTCTCTTATGACGGTTCGTGAATCAGCGCTGCGGTGTGGCCAACCCCACACAAAGCGTGTGCATGAATCAACTACTACTAAGATATAATTATACGCAGTATCAGAAGAAAAAGGACCGCAGTGATCTAAGTAAACACAACCAAGTGGTTTATTAGAAATGTACAACTGTGTCTGGGGCGGACGCGCAGCAGTCGAAGGCTTAATCTGCTGGCAAATGTCACAGAGAAGGACATAATCACGCATCTGTTTGTACAATCCCCGCCACCAGAAACGTTGTTGTTACTGAAATACAGTAGCCGAAACGCCCGCATGCGCAGATGCAACACCTTCATGGGCTGCAGTAATCAGCGCTGGCCTGCGGTCCGCGTTGGGAATCAACCTTTCACCACCATCAGATATTTTCACATAAGGAACTTTATCAGGACTTAAGTGGTATGAATACTTCGAAGGGAACTCCTTAGGATATTTACTTCCCTTCTCAGTCGCAGCAACAGCTACCAAGATATCATCATCAATCTTAGTTTTGGAACGTGTAACTGCTGCAAATAAATATGTCGATACTGCTGATTTTGCGGCCTCATCGGCCAATGAATTGCCAACAGCGTGAACTCCCACACGCTGATGACCGAGAGTATGAATTACAAACACGAGTGACAACTGCTCTTTAAGCTCAGCCACTCAGACCCAGATCATTTTATGTTTTATTGTGCTACCCTTGGAATCAGGAAAATCATTCTAAATCCAAAAGAACAGGTTTTCATTGTAAGACTGGACACAGTAGTAAGAATCACTCACAGTAAGAGTCGTCACACTAGGATCAGCTTACTCCAATGGAAGCATCAGAGCACGAAGCTCTGCCAGTTGTGCGGTGCAGTCCCCTATAGTCTGCATGTGCACGGCCCTGGACTTGAACTCATCGTTCACCATGGCACCTACCACAATGGCGCAAGCTGAAAAGTATGCGTGCTTAGACCCATGAGCAACTTGCGCTGAACCATCAGTGTATTTGATGCAATGGAAATCCTCCAAAGGCCGCATGGTCAAAGGCGCAGGATGAACAAATTCATACTGCAAAAGCTCCTGCGACTGTAGGGAGGCATCAAAAATAAATGTGACATCCGGAGACATCAATGATGCTGCCCATTGGATCCACCGTGGGTGCAAAGCTTTAGAATTCGGTACACTGGCTTTCGTCACTGCCTCTAATGCAGGATACGGGAGAACAACCAACATGCGTTTTCCCTGCGACAGTGCACGCTCCTTAAGAATCGCCATCTGCACTGCTGTCAAAACTTTTTCCACAGTGGAAAACCGCATTTCTGCCGAAGTGTACAAGTGTGACTTGTAAGCAATAGGTACTGTGTCTCCTTCGTTAAGAGTAAGGTAAGTGAAACCCACCGCCCCAGGGATGATTCTTATCACCAGGTTGGTGTGGTTATCACCAGTCAGTAAGAATTTATGGTCAGATTCATCAATGTCCCGATTTGCGAGTCCTTAATAGCGATTATTAAGGAATCGCTATTAAAGACTCGTAAAACGGGGTTCATGTAGAAATCGCACAATTAAATGCGATTTCTACTGCTTCCTTATTTGCGATTCGCAAATTGCGAATCGCAAATAAGGAAAGACTGCCCATTCATTCCTATGGGAGTCAATCCTTATTTGCGATTCGCAATTTGCGAATCGCAAATAAGGAAGCGATTTCAAGGGTGCCAGGGTGTCCAAAGGACACCCTGTAGCACCCCTGAAATGCAAATGTACACAGGTGTTGCGCACACACATGTCCAAAGGACATGTGTGTGTGTAACATACAACTTAGAAAAATGCACTAAAGTGCATTTTTCTACGTTTTTGCTATTTACCACAAAGTTACACTTCACGGTAAATAGCGGCCCCATATTGCGAATTCGCAATTTAAAAAAGGTTCATGAATAGCATTTAAGGAATCTCTAATTGAGATTCCTTAAATGCGATTCTTCGCAATTAAGCGATTTCGGTAATTGCGATTTTTGCATTTGGGATGATGAATCCCAAATGCAAAAATAGCGCTCGCAAAGGGCCGGATTCTCCGAATCTGGCACTTTGCAAGCCGAATTTACAATGATGAATCTGGCCGTTAGATTCTAGAAGATCAGCCTGCAAAGATTGCAAAATAGCTGAATGTTCCGGCACCCAGCAAGATTTGGTAAAAGTAGGTTGTATCAAAGCATACAAAGGCTTGATACGCTGGGCATATTCAGGAATATAAGTACGCCCAAAATTCAAAAATCCCAGCAAGGACTGTAACTTTTTCAGAGTTGTAGAAGCGCGCAGTTGTGCGCATTTCTCCAAGAAGTGAGGAGCCAATCCTCGACCTTCATTGTTGAGCTCATAGCCCAGGAACAACACTGTGTACTCTGCAATGTGTGACTTTGCAAAGTTGAATTTGTAACCAAAGTCCGCAAAGTTACAAATTATGCAGTCAACGCAACACGGATGCTCCCAAAGCTCGTCATCTGTGAGATATATGTCATCCACATACGAACACGCATCCGTGTCCACTCTCTCTAAGAGAGAGACAATGCGGGCAGCAAACACGCCTGGACTATTCTTATAGCCCATTGGTAAATGTTTGTATTGGCATTGTTTGCCACCACTTGTAAAACTGGTCCATTGGGAACTAAGACCATCTAAATTGTGGGCAAAAAAACTATTGGAAATGTCAAGTGTGGTTTTAAACCGTTTACGCACAAGACCATCCACTGAAGCAGAGCCGTGGGTATTCTGTACTGCACAGGTACAACAATGCGAGTTCAAATGCCGGTAATCCAATACCAAATGGAACGAGCCGTCTGGCTTTGTCACAGTAAAAAGAGGGTTATTCATCGGTGACACACAAGTTTCAATTACACCTCGATATTCCAATTGTTCAAGGATTTCCACAACGGAAGCCTTAGCTTCGCTTCGGATGGGATATTGAGGTTGAGGCTGAGGCATAGACCGTTAGGGAATCTCGTGGTGTGGGGTAAATTTATCCCAACCACAGTGTGTACGGTACAGAGCCGGCGCAAGGGCTTTAGCCCACTCTTCTGCAAAATTCAGTGCGTGCTCCTTCGAGACAGTGTGCGCGAAACTAGGGAGGATCACCTCCTCCCCTCTCGGAGCTGCTAGAACAAAAGGTGGGGGACAGTCAGCCTCCACTAACAAATTGTCATGGGTAGTCATAAGATTTTCCCAAAATACCCTTTTTATGGTACGTTGTATGTCACCTTCAATTAAAAGGACTATGTTATAAAGTCTATCAGGGGGAGCTCATCTGGTATCAGCTCTTTCCACAACAACATACTGGTCAGTCTCTGTCACCTTCAGTAGTGGACGCAGGGCCTCTCGCACTATGGTAATCTCCGCCGCGCTGTACAGCAAAGTCAGAGCCCATGTTAGATTCCGAAGATGCGTTCTCACTATCTGTGACATATCTCGCTGTTAAAGCAGCAACTTTCTTTTTCTGAAACTGGTGTCTTTTCGGTGTTGAATCGTCCTACTTGCCTTTACCGTCTTTCGGGCGGGGTTGGTCACCCCGACCTCTGCCGCCTCCTCCACCACCGGTCGATGAGGCCGATGAGTCCTGAAAAGAACGAGGAGAGCGCTGTTCAGAAACCTGAAAATTATCAGGAGATGTTATCGTCGAGGGATCGCGCAAGTCATAAACACGTTCTGTAGGTGCAGGCACTGGAGATGCAGGACGTGACCCCTGTTTCTGTTGCTGTTGTTTACCCTGTTTTTGTTTTTTCGCCCAATTTTGCTTCTTAGCCTTAGGCTGGTCGTCAGTTTCTGACTTCTGCCCTTGGGGTTGCCTTTTCTCTTTTCTAGAGAAAGGCTTGACATCCAAACTGTTACGGTCCACGGTTTTATAAGCCGCCGTAATAATTCTCGGTAACTGGCGGGGTTTATCAGCATCGGGAATCGCCTACAAGGCATTAGACACCTGAAAGCTTACTGCATCTCCCTTGACATTTGCAAGTACGAGATCGGAAACTACATCAAAACTGCCGCATAGCCGCATACCCAATTCAACCGCTGCCTCAGGTCCATGCTCATCTTGAACACGTTTAATGACCGAGGGAAGGACGGTCATTGACGGAGTGCCAAAGCACCTCGTGCACACCGCCGCAAAAATCTTACCTCAAGACTCACAGTCATCTGAATCTGCTTTCAACTCTTTTGGCAAACTAATTGTCAGAATCCTGTGGTTTTCAACAGGAGTCGTGTTAGGAAATACTGCTTCCAGCTGGTCAAATTTCTCGGCAAGCCAGAAAGGCATATCATCCTTATCCTGGGGGCGCTTGCCCATCACTGCATTAACCATAACAGGACTAGGCTTCATACCGCTCGGCCCGGCTGGAAGCGCCGCAGCACCTGGGGCCCCGCCCGGGAGATTGCGGGCAATGTATTGCACTAACGACTGAATTACACTAATTGCGACTGTATGCAACAGCCGTAAATCTGCAACGGGAACCGCTCCATGTCGAGGATGCGGAGTAAATCCAGCCAAAACAGGCCAGGTAGCGCCTGGAATGGACAAAGGACCTAACCTTGAGCCTAACAAAGTGTGGGGTAGGGCGCCATTAAACCAAACTCGATGCTGCCAAGCATTAATCGGAACCTCCTGTGGCCTATATGGAACATATTCCTGAGGCACGGCAGTAGGAGTATAAGTGTCGAACACATTAGTATTTGCGTTCACAGCCGGGAAGGTCACCCACGAATAGAAAGTTCCATATGGATAAGCCACTTCCGCACTCACAACCATAATAACTGCCATTCCCTCCAACCTGACGTCATAAGCCTGCAAATGATTGCGAACCGCAATTCGACTATGCTGCGGTATGGCAACGTCAGCCATAGTGACACAGTAAGAAAGAGGTACAACAAAAACTACGTAGCACAACTGGGTAGTAATTCAAAAGGAAACCGTTTGAAAAGATTCAAGCTTGAAAAGACCTATGTAACTATAGATAGGTTTGTCCGACACCACTGTCTTCCGGAAATAATAGTGAAGGGGGTTAAGGACTGATATAAGCACTACTCAAGTGTCATGTAATAAGACCACCAACGATTGGGCGCCATGTCGCAGGGATTCTGCTCCTACACAGAACTGTGCATAGAGACCTAGAACCTCAGTGAATTAGGGTGTACCAAAACTCACCTCAGTATCCAAAATCTCCTACTAGACTAGCAATCAGTGTCTCATTGGTTCTTCCATACCCCCAATGATTAGACAACCCGGAACATGGACTTAGAACACCTCAGGTAACGTGGAACACATGAACACTCTTTCGTTATACTAACATACCAATCCAAAACGAGGAGTAAATGAAGACACGTGCAAGTTTGAAATGTTTATTTCTAATGCAGTGTTCTCAAGCACAGTATCTTAGCTAATACAAGCAAACATATTATAAGCAATACTGTTATCAGCATAGTTACTACTCCATACAATACAAAGGGAGAAAGCATGTTAAAATGCTAAAGGGAAGAAGGCTAAATGGCACCTAAGTCTTACCCTCCCTTGCTAGTATATTATATTATAATATATCTAAAGAAGGTCTCTGTTGGTTTTAGAAGGGCGGCCCCATACCCTTGATCTTAGTGAAAAGGGATCACATCATCTTCCACCAGCTCTCTGCATGCGAATATTCATCAAGTGTGTGTGCATGCTCTGCGCAGTGCATTATTAAACGCGGCAAAAGCCAGAATTGGCCACAGCTGCATATGTGTTATGTCTAGGACGTGCGATGATCAGACCTCACAACAACCACTGTGTTGAAATAATCTTGAAGGCCTCTGCACTCACTGTTCAGACATAGCTTACCAAGCAAAGCTGATGCAATAGGGAACTGTATTATTGTCGTGTGAAGCAAAATATTCTACTAGGCTCAAAGCTTTAATAACAATATGTGCCGTGTGAAGAAGCAGCAGAAAGGAAAAATGGCGTTTAAACTTCTAATAGGCTCATGCTAACTTAACACAGTGTGAAGGTAAAGCCTTTCTATATGACAAAGGGAGGGACAGGGGACACATTTGTACAATCTAAAAGTGGATTTAGTAGAAAATAATCTCACCCATCCCCTCTTATCTTACTACCAATGAGAAGAGACAAGAGGCAAAGAAAAGGAAAGAAAAGAAAAGAATGAAAGAAAAATACTACATAAACAGACCCTTACTTTGCTTAGAAAAAAAAAAATATGCATTATTAATACCTTGGCTGCGGGGCAAATTCCGCCTCGGTGCTGAGCATTCCAATCGCTTGCGTGGCTCGGACGGCCCCTGGCCGTCGTGCGCACACGCCCACTGTGACTCATGATGGACGAGGGCCGTCATGAGCACGGAAGGGGTTAACACAAAATTTGTATCCAGACTAGAAAAATCCACTCCACTCCACTGCTAAGGTCAACCCAGATGTTCGTGCATCTCTTCATCCTGATTGAGTCCTGTGGGATGAATACTGTTCAATAATATTATATATTTAGATTCCATTTTTTTCAGGGCTCTTTCTATGATACATTGAATGACGTCTTGAAAATGTTCCGCTCCCAATGACACACCAAAACCTTTTCTTTTGTATCAAAACAGCACAACATGTGTAGACAAAGTTGTAATGTACCTGCAATTTTCTTTGAATTTCAACTGATGATAACTGTTATTCAGATCAAGGTGAGAGAACACTTTTGCACCATTTAATTGCATTATCATGTCAGCAATATGTGGACCTGGATGTTGTTCTCACACAATTGCCTTGTTTGCCTGACGCAGGTCAACGCATATGCTTACAGCTCCTTCACTGTCCTTTTTGAGCGTTACCACTATGGGAGAAACCCACAGTGTGGAATTAATAGGTCGCTCAATTATATCATGCTTAAGTAATGATTCAAGTTCTTTTTCAACAGTGTTTTGTACGTGGAACGCAATTCATCTATGTCTTTGAGCAACAGAACATACGTCTTCTTTAATATGTAGCTTTACTTTCATAGTCTGAAGCTTTCCTAAACCATGAAATAATTAAGGGAATTGACTTACTATTTTGTGGTGAGCATTCATGTTGTAGTTTACGGAATTCAATCCCATATCAGCAGCTGTGCGGAAACTGAGTAGACAGGCACTTGACACTGAAGCACATGGACGTAGCTTCATTTTCTTATGTTTCATTATCGCTACAAATGAACCTTGACTTTTAAAGGGCGTCGATGCAGCCCATGATTACATTTTGGTTTTCAATTGTGTCAGTCGCGGTAATGGAGACAATTCAATTAATTTCCACCTCCAGCCTACATATCAGCAGCTTGTGTATCCACACACTCTTTAGCTCTGGCAGCCATTAACACTCACTGCAGGCTAAACATTTCTCTAAGTATTCATTGTCTGAATGAATCTGACAAGCATCCATCAATAACTCGGAGATGTATAGTTTCCTCATCGTTATATTAATTGAACTTACATTGTTTGATGAGTGTATTGAGTCTCTCCACAAATTCATCGATGGTTTCACCAACTTTGTGTTGTTCTTGACTGAAAATGTATCTTTTGTAGTCTATATATGGCATTGGGTTGAATTTAGAATAAACGTTTCTTTAATCTGGCGGTATGTGATTTCTTCATCAGTTCACAGCATCTTCCTTATGACTTCTTTTATACCATCACCAGCAAGATTTTTGATAATCTTTTTGTTATCAGTCTCTTCAAGAGCATCAATGAAATCTTCAAATGTCTCTATTCAAACAATCCATCTAGTTCCAATATTTAGCTTTTTGGCGGTATCAAACATTGGCTGTGGTTTCAGGAACACAGCAGTATTTTAGACCAATTTGGAACTTAGTGACACTGCTGGTGGATCACAGTGACTTGGTTTATGTGACTCATCTGTTAGACCTTGAGACATGCTGGCCTCTGGATCAGCTCTAACGAGAGTTGAAAATATTTCAGTGTTCTGAGACTCACTCTTAGCTCTTTATTCTTCGAAGAACTGTGAAGTTGTTCTGAGCCTCAATCTGCAGTTTTGGTGGCTGGCTACTTCGAGAATGGACGGCTCAATAAGCACAATCTTGAGCATGTCTCCTTGAGCCACTTCACCAAGTGCAGTGGTACAATGGCTCTCTTTAATGGTGTTGATAAGTTAATTATTTTTTCTTTTCTAAATGTCAAGTTGCAATTTCTGACAGCTGGTTTATCTTCGCCTTGCAGCACTTCTGTTCGCAGTGTTATTTTGTAATTTTTGATTATCAATGACTGCTCTTTGAACACCTGGTTATATTTGCCTTCAGAGTTAACACTCTACAAAGTCTATATAACGTTATCCAGTGTGGCAGCGTGGAACTTTTTTTTGGGCCTGACCAGCAGGTTCTCGGTCAATGACGTGTAGATTTTCTGCAATGCTTTCGCTGTGTTCAACTGCTTTACAGAAGCTTGAGCTGTGCTTTCACTCCACATGCATTAAGTGTCTATTCCCTACTTCGTCAACGCCACCCGTGGCATGCATGACAAGTTTGCTTGGACCATGGCAATCTCTCTGGAAGAGCACTATTGAGCTTTGGGTTACTTATACCCTTTCTCGCCGCCACTTGTAGCTTACACACCAATGACTATGCCATACACAGAGCTCAGTAGTACACGTCTTTATTCTTCTGCGTGTAACTGCAAACTCAACATTTTAAATCAGCCTTCATTGCATTCCACTCCAACACTTACGCCACAGCTCTATGTGGTCCATCAGGAGCCAACAGAGTTCTGTCATTGCTAGCTCACAAAATACTACAATGGGAAGTCAAAACATCGCCTGCCTGGCATTTGTACAACTGTCATGTTAAAATAGGGCATTCATTTAATGAATCAGTATAGTAGGCCAAGTGATTGTGAACTCAACATTTTAAATCATTCTTCATTGCATTCTGCTCTAACACTTACGTCACGTGCTGAATGTTTAGTGTTGTACTGCAAGACAGGTTGAGAAGTTTAAATTATTCACCTCAAGGTTGTTGTGGGAGTCCATTGTGTGCATTTACTTTCGACTCGATAAAGAGTCTAGTTAGCACTGTGTGGAAGAGAGTGTAATATACATAAGAGTGTTGTGTGGAAATGTTCTTGCTGTGCATGTCCCAGTGTTGTGCATGTATTGAAGAGAAGTACCCTTTCGAGAGGGATATGAGTTAGTACACTTGTGTGAGTTGGTTTGAAGAGGGAAAAGAGAAGAAAAGGTTGTATGCAGGAAGTACCCATTTTGTGTGTAGTTGGGGAAGACATCACCCTATTGCTGGAGATCATATGCGGGAAGTACCTTGTGAAATGTGAAGTTGAAGTGTTGTATCCTCTTGTGAGAAGTTGCATGGGGGAGTCCCCTATATTGTGCTAAATTGGAGAAGATTAGTACCGTATATGAGAAGTTGCATATGGTAGTTCCCCATGTGTGTGTATTAGGAGAAGGGAAGTACCTTGTCGCAAGAGGTTGCACAGGGATGTACCCCATAGAATCAAAATGTGAGGAAGTGGAGTAACCCAGGGTTGTTGTCGGTGATAGCCACAGGTTTTACATGAAAGCGCTCTTGGACCAATCGTCATCTTGTACAAATGGGATCTGAAAGGTGTGTAGTAGATTCAGATTCAGTTTTTATTAATAAAGTGCATAGTTAATGAAAACCATTACACCAAAATACATTTCAAAACCATTGCAATAAAAAATGACATGATAAAATCTTAAATACATTGAAGGCAAGGACATTTCAAATTGCATAGGAGAATAACAATATCTCGTTATTACATGTGTTAAAATGTATGGCAGCTCCCATGAACTAACTACTTCATTTCAAATGTCGGTTTCATCTATAGCTTTATTTTGCACTCAAAGACTGGGCCAATAATAACTGTGCAAATTTGACAATGTTTATATTCAGGCTTGTATTTTTTTTAGGGTTGAAGCACTGTATAACCGTTTGTCTACAGGTTCTTACTCCGGCTTGAATGAAAGAGCCCCTTAATCATTTTCTTCTTTCTGCAAGTAATGCCAGGCATTAAATAAGATGTGAACCATTGTCTCCTTTCTTGCTCCACAGAGCCTGCATTCATCCCTTCAGCTGCGTTGATCACCAAAACGCAGGCGCTTGAGTGCTAACTTCAGGTTGAATGGGTGTCCTTGATTGAGATAAGGCTGAGGTTTTAAGACTTTGTAGGAATTAATGACTTGCCAGGTGGGACATTTCTTAGCCAGGGTGGCTTTGTATTCCTGTAAGGAGAGTGACCTGGAGTTATGCTTAATATGTCTCTTTAATTCTTTGGACGAGATTTGCATGTCCCATAGGTTTCCTGCATGGAGGGAGTGTGTTGCATTCTTTAAGTAGACATTTAGCCCCTCCTTTGAGTTACAAAATGTTATTTCCTGCCAGACCCGGTCTGACAGTGTAGTTTTCAGCCTAGCCGAAAGAGTGGCACATTTTCAAGAATGTTTTTTAATGGCCCAGATATGTTTCGTGAGGCTAAATTCAAGGCACAGCTGGGACTGTGTGATATGATTAGGCAGTTAAAAAACTGAGCAGTAGGTCTTGGCGGTTAATTGATCTAAAAGTATTGCCATTTTCTCTCCCACAATTTCAGAGCCATAATATGCTATGGTGGGCAGGAGTTTAGCTGCCATCACCTGCTGTAGACGACCGAGAATGGACCCATGCAAAGTTTTTGCGAGCTGCCGAAATCCTGATGTTAAAGAGGATCCTATAGCTTCATGCCCTCGATGTGCGAGGAAAAAAACCCTCTTGAGTCAAGCACCTCTCCAAGATATATTTATACTGCGGGGTGCACTACTCAAGACGGGATCCGTCGATACTCCGGGCGCCGAGAGTTCTACATTTCTTTGTGAATTTTACCTCTTTAACTTTAGAGAGGTTCACTTCTAATTTGTTGTGTTTTGTGTAAAAAAGAGAAGATTTAAGAAGTGCTGTAGTCCTACCACCAGAGTCAGGCTCAGTAGAACAGGTTCTCAATGTACAGACTGTGCCTCATGGGTATACCACCAAGTTTTGGGCGGTGAACATTTAAGGAGTTTAAAGAATGTGATAAGTCTGAAATGTAGATATTAAACAGCAACGGAGTGAGAACTCACCCCTACTTCGAGCCAGTTGTAGTGTATTATGTTTGTCTTTCATGAAATATTGGTGCTGTCTCCCAGCTTTACACGCAGCTATGTGTCGGTGTACAAATATTGAATTGCTCTTAAAATATTGGTAGGGATCTCAGCGTGCGTTAATTTCTGCCATAATAAGTTATGTGGGACCCTGTCAAAGGCCGCCTTAAAGTCAACAAAACATGTAAAGAGTGGTTTTGGAGGCAAAGGCTGATCTCATACAGATATTAAGGGCGGTTAAGTTTGATAACGTGCCCTGCCACATGCGAAAACCTGACTAATTCCACGAAATTAGGTCTAGAAAGTTGGCCCATGTGGCTCGGTCTTGTAGGACTAGACTTGCAAAATATTTAGAACCGAGGTATAGTAGGGCTACTAATCAGTTGTTGCTGGGATTGCTCCTGTCCCCGCATTTGTAGATCGGGTGTATTATTGATCCATGCCACGGCTCTGGCGTCAACTGGTTCTCAAGCACTGAATTATATGAAAGATTGAGGGTTTTTTCCAAGAATTCTCTGTTAGACTTAAAAAGTGCAGTGGACAAACCGTTGGAACTCGGCGCCAGTCTTCCTTGCTCTTCCTAATGATGTATTATTAGATTCTTAGATTCTGGTCAGTGAGCTCCAGAGGCCCAGTGTCAGAATTGGCCAATCCTGGGAGAATATTTGTTAGACTGTGCACTTCCAGGGTACACTGTTTTTGCAGCAGTGAGGTAAGATTTTGTAGGTTTCTTATGCTACTTTATGATTTAATGTCAAGTACCTTATTGTTCTCTTGTGTTGGGTCCATGGTGGGATTGTGGTTCCACAGATTATGAACCTATAATTCTTTGGTGATATTTGTTTTGCAGGAGGATGTTGGATCCTTGTAAAATTCCTTCATAATTTCTCAAAAAGCTTAAGGTTCATTTCCTTTTCCCGCTTATAATTCTGGCACATGATTCTTATTTTCTCCTGCTGAGTTGTGTTAATGATGTTCTTTTGTAATCTACAATATTCTCTTTTAAGTGATTTTTTTGCTGTGATGAGCTGTGTGGTTGTCTAAGGATGAGATTTCTTTTTGATAGTCACCCCGTGTGTCGAAACCTGACTCTGACAGAACTTCTTTAACAACATTTTGCAATATCGTTTCCACATTATTATCGGATTATGTACTGTAAGCTGCAACTCATTTAGCAGCGCCATGCATGTTTGCCCAAGTTGTTCACGGAAATTCCCTTGACAATTTAGCCTCCTCCGATTTTGTGATGTGGTGAACGCGGGCCTGAGTTTTAGCGTTACTATCTGGATGTTATGGTCACTGTCCTCACGTTCCTCAATATGAAGCTGCTGATGTATTTAATGGAAGGTCGGGTTGTGGTCGAATAGTCTATTATGGACACTGGTTTATGGAAAATGTGTGTCCAGGACAGGAGCTCGTCCTCTACATATCTTCCATTCAAGGTGCGAAACCCATAGCTGTCAAACAAATGTGAAGCCCCCAAGGATACTTTCTTCTTGATGCAGGTTTTGTCTGTTCTGGGATGCTCCAGACTAAGTTTTGAGTGATTATATTCTCATTTCGTGTTTCAGATTGGAGCAGATTAGAATTAAAATCTCCTGAAATTATTATATAGTGAGCGTTATTCTCTGTAACCAGCTTAATTATCCTTTCTTCAAGAGGCTTCATAGGGGTTGCCTTGGCTCTGGAGCAAGGGTTAATATATGTTAAGTAAGAGGAGTGGTTGTTTTGCCCCCTGCGCCCAATTCTCTATTTTGGCAGCTTGCAGCCAGTTCTGCATGACATTGATTTGCTCCACCATGAATTTGAACAGCGCTGAAATATGTATTGTTAGTCCACCATTGGGTCGGCTTTGGGGCTTGATCTGTGTGCGAGCTTGTAGAATGCCAGGTATCCTATCATAGGTACTGACTGTTCAGCCCATGTTTCCTGCAGGAGGATGATTTGAAACTTCTGCAGGTACTGTACAAAAATGTGATCAGCAGCATTTTTGGGAAAGCCATATGTATTCCATGAGCAAATTTGCATTGGAGTTGGTTGTGAACTGGGTAGGAGTGAGGGTCCTGGTGCTCCATGGTATGGAATACCGTCCCCCGTTCATAAATCCCCATTATTAATCAGGGGCTGTGGGAGCCAGGACCAATCATATTTTGCAGGAGGCATGGGCAAATATGGCCCTCCAGTTGCCAGCGGCTCGCCCGATGATGGGTCTGGGCTTGATTTATCTGGCCTTCAGGCCCATAGGTGTTTTGTTGTACTGAAAAGGTACAAGGCTGAACGAGGCTTGCCAAATTGTTCTCTTTATTTTGCTACGGTATACAGGGACAGCCCTCCTCAATGTTTTTAATTTGATGCATCCAGTGCCCATAATTCTTGCGGCGGTTGTTCTGGGGCAGGATATTTCAAAGATAGTTGGGTAGTGATTTACAGAATATGGTATCATCTTGATACCCCAGTCTCAAAATATGGCTTTATCTCGAAGTACTGACTGTGCAAGTTCTAGGGGTGCAAATGTTATCAGAGTTGGCTCTGTTGGCTGCATTCCCCTGGGTTTGAGAAATGCAACATACAGGATGTCTTTGGAATTGATGTTTTCCAGAGTATTGCTATTCTTGAGTAGTCTTAGCACATCGCCACGGTTCAACACGTCATGTCTCCCTTTTGAGACATATTGCGGAAGGAGTATTTGTCTCTTGTTGTGTAACCTTTTGTGCTGCTGCTCTATTGGGACTTGGCCTTTGTTGCTTTGTGTGGTATGGTCAAGTTCGTCACCTGCCTCACTGCCGTTTTCTGCGTGGGCCATGCTAGGATGCTCTTTAATGGCTTGAATTAAATTGGACTTCAGGGCTTTGTTGAGAGGTAGAGTTAGGCGTAAGTTTGTTTGCTGTATGGCCAACATAGCGGCTGAATTGCCATTGTTATTCATGATTGGATGATGTGGTTTGGAAATGGGTGTATTTGAGTGCTCTTAAACTGGTTTAATTTCCTTGTTGACCACCAAGCGTGCATTGTCCTCCTTGGGCAAGGTCTTCGCTGTTGACTGAGTAACAAGCAGTGATGAATTACTGCCACTTGCCCCAGATGCTTCCTTTTGATTGCCTTCATTCAGCTCATTTGCCCCTTCCTACATGCCCTGTTCCTGGAAATGTGCAATAGAGATTGATACTGGCAATCAGGTCATAATTCCCGTGGGGTGACCTTTGGTCAATATCAGAAACAGTTTCGCTTTGTGTAGAAGTGTTGTTGTGAGGACAGGCTTTGCTTTAGAGTCTCGTCAAGTGAGTTTAGAGTTACAGTGATTTTTGGTTAAACATACAGTTTTTGTTTGTTTGTGCTTTGAATGTGTAGACTTAGGGAGATCTCTAATCTCTGTGTTTTTTTTATTTGCCCAAGGACAACACCATGAATTATCACTACTTCTAAAATATATAGTGTGTAGACTTGGGCATCATGTGTGTATGTCTGGTGGAGTGCGCTGTAGTTCTTGTGTGTGTGTGTGTGATGCCCTTTGTCAAATGTAGCTGTGGGTTCTGTGCCCTGGCTGTTACATAACTGAGCATCAGTGACTACATGTCCTGAGTACAAAAATGTTCTCTAATGTCATTGTGAGCGTTGAGACATATGGTGATACGGCCTCATGTCTAAGGTGTTTGCTAGATGTGCACATCTAGAACAGTTGTGCAATGATAGGTACAACCTCGTTGTTGTCTCATTTCTTTGTTTCACACGAGGTATGGGGTGCCCTATTTCTTGACTTGTCCCAGAGTTTCTGTGAATCATATTTGTTGTCGTTATGTGCCTGTGTAAATAGAGAGTTTAAGAAGTTGTTGTTTAGTGAATTTCTGAGCTAGACATGTTGGAGATTTTGTGATAGGGAATGATTCCATGTACTTTATGCAAGGGAACGGCTGATCTTTGTTTTGGTGTTTTGGTACGCACCACACACAGCCAATAGACACCCCACAAAGCAAACAGACACGCAGGCACCTAGACACCCACACAGCAGACAGACACACACAGGAAAGATACACAAAAGAGACCAAACACACAAAGCAGACATGCCCACACACACACCACACATGACCGACACACAGAGGTATCCGGAGTAAAGGGATCCATCCAGCCAGCCACACACTGCAGGCACAAAGGAGACAAGACACAGTAGACAAAAGAGACACAGCACACACACTACAGACAAACACCACGCACACAAAGGACATAAGACAAAACAGACATGCCGCACGCACACAGCAGCCAAACACCGCAGGCACAAAGGAGACAAGACACACAGCAGACACAACAGACACACCGCACACATACAGCACATACACTGCACACACAAAGGAGATAAGGCACAGCTGACATGCCCACACATGGCAGACATGACAGACACAGAGGGATATCCAGAGCAGAAAGACCCACTCCAAACACTGAAAGAGTACTGCTGTGTGTACACACACACACACACACACACACACCCAGCAGACACCCACACACTGTAGAGACACTTACCAAGCTATTCAGAGCACAGGCATCCGGCTGATCCCCCACACGTGCACACACACACCCTGCTCGCCAGGATTCCACACATCCCAGCCAACCTGTTCGGCGGCATGGAGGGCCGCCCTCCCTGCAGTCGGAGCTAAGGGTGAGGTGCCCAAGAAGTGCCCATGGCCCGGAGCCAAGGCAAGGCCCCGAGGCTGCAGCCCACATACAAAGCTGATGGCTGAAAAACACGAAGATGGTGAGTGAAGAGAGCAGCTCGAGAAGACATATAGATATATATAGTTTTATTTGGGTTATGCTATGCCTCCCCTTATTTTAAAAAAAGTTTTGTATAGCGCTAGCTAGACCCGTAGGTATCAGAGCGCTTCACATACACATTGTAAAAAACAGAATGACCATACATTACCTAGGAGGCTGACAGTAAGTAAGCAAACCACGGATAAAGAATACAGCATGAACAATAAATAACTGTGCGAAAAACAAGGTGATTAGCGTAGTCCGTTCATCAACAATCCTTGATTGGGAGTCAACTCGGAGTATTGAGGTCTAGGTTAGTAGACGTTGTTCAGGAAAGTATTTGTTACGGAGAGGGAGTTTGAGGTCCCTTTTTAAACAGGGGAAGGAGGGGTTGCATCTGAGGACTCCCGGGAGAGCGTTCCATATCCTGGGAGCGTTGCCGGAAAACGATCGGTGTTGGGTGGTTTTCTTTCTCATTTTTGGCGGAATGAGAAGGAGTGAGTTGGAGTTTCTCAGTGTTCTGGCTTGACCTGCTCTAACCAGTTTGTTGTTCAGGTAGTTGGGGGCCGGAGAGTGGAGGGTTTTGTGTGTGATGCAGGCCAGCTTGTAAATACATCTCCCTTCCATGGGAAGCCATTTCAGGGAGTTGAGAGCTGGAGTGATGTGTTCAAATCTTTTTACTCCAAATACAAGTCGTGCGGCCATGTTAAGCAAGGCCCTTATAGGGGCTAGGTGAGCTTTAGGAGTCCCTGTAAGGATGGCGTTCCCGTAGTCGATTTTAGAGAGAACCAGGTATTGAACTTCTGTCTTGAGGTCATCATGGGGAAGAAAAGGTTTCAATTTCTTGAGGTGTTTAAGAGAGAAAAGAGCACTTTTTGCAGAGTTTTTGATGTGGGCCTCCATTGATAGGTTTTTGTCAAGGGTGATGCCTAGAGACTTAACTGAGTCGGATAGAACGAGGGGGCAGTTTAGTGCAACCAAAATCTTGAGCCACTCTTGGATAGGACGATGGTTGTTTTTTGGAGAGAATAGGATCAGTTCCGTTTTATCTGGGTTGAGCTTTAAGTGATTGACGTTGAACCAAGTTTGGATCTCTGTTAGAGTGGTATTGAGGTGTTGGATGTCATCGGGGGACTTGATTTTGAAATAGATTTGGGTGTCATCCGCGTAAAGGTGGTAACTCACTCCAGCTTTTTTCAAGATGATTGTGAGGGGCTCCATGAAGAGATTGAAGAGGAACGGGGAGAGGATTGAGCCTTGTGGTACCCCAAGTGTGACTTTTGTTGGCTTCAAGAGACAGAAGTTGATTTTAATTTGTTGCAAGCGATGCTGGAGGAAAGAGGTGAACCATTTTAGTACAGTACCATTTATGCCAGAGCGCTTCGACAAGGTCTCAAGAAGAGCTGGATGATTAACTGTGTTGAATGCCGTAGATAGGTCAATAAGGATGAGTAGACAGGCATCACCATCATCTAAGGCTTTGCGAATGTCGTCCGAGACTGGGAGTATGGCTGTTTCAGTGCTACAGCCTTTCCTGAATCCCGATTGAAAGATGTCGAGGAGGTTGAACTCATCAATGTGTTTATTGAGTTGGTGGAGAACACATGACTCCAATGTTTTTGCAAGGAATGGGAGGTTTGAGATAGGTCTGAGGTTGTTCAGATCATTAGGGTTGGCCCCAGGTTTCTTGAGAATGGGCGTGATTTGTCCTAGATGAAGGGAGTCTGGGACACAACCTGAGGTGTTGATGATTTTTGTCCACAAAGGGGAGATGGAGTGGTTGAGTTCTTTTATGATTGTGGAAGGGTGGGGGTCTATGGTGTGGGAGGAAGGTTTTAGATTAGAAATTATCTTGAAGACCTCGATTTCCGCCATTAGCTCAAAGTTGGACCAGTGTGCATTGTTTTTTAGCTGGAGGCCGGTCTGATTGTCCTTCTACAGAGCTCTTTCTGCGTGGTCAAGGGAAGTAGAAGGGGGGCAGGTTATGAGGGAAGGAGTGTTTGCGGTTTGTATGAAGGATTGATCAATTTTAGCGACTTTATTAGTGAAGAAGGTGGCAATTTCTTCACATCGCTCCTTTGTGGCTTCTATATCTTGAGAGGGGGTGCCGTTAGTTTGGCTTTTGACAATGTTGAAGAGTTCTCTCGGTCTGTTTTTCGCCAGATCTAGTTGGCTGCGGAAAAAGGACGCCTTTTCACTGAAAATGTGTTTTTCGAATGCCTGCCAAGAAGATCTAAGTTGAGTTAGGTGTAAGGTCGAGGGGTTAAGCCTCCTAGCCCTTTCCGTTTGTCTGAGTTGGCGCCGTTGATCGTTTAGCTCCACGTTAAACCAGGGTTTCGATTTGTTTTGCCTCTGTTGTTTGAGTGAGGTCATCAGCCGTCCATGATGAGGGATGAAGTTGAAGATGTGAATGAATCAATCGTTACCTATGGATACTTTCTGGATGTGGGATAAACAAACATTAGTTACAACATTCTATGGTCTACCTTTTTATTCAATATAACGCGCTTGTACCGTTTGGTTTTTGTGTGTTAAACCAGTATTTTGACATTTACGCTGGAAAAGACAACGCTGCTGCTAAATGAAAACATGAGCGTCTCTCATTAAGAACAGAAGTGCCACATATACAAGCAGGGATGGCAGAGGCAGATTGCCGCAGGGCACATGCAGCAGGCGCTGAGCCAGCCACACACACCATCACAAGCGCTGGTCACACGCTGCTCCCGGCACCCCGAGCAGGACCGAACCAGACAGCACTGTGGCCCAGCAGCCTGGCATGACAGGGCAAAGAACGCCCTCCACTCGCATCCATGACCCGGGGAGGTCTCCGCCCAGAGGTTTGTGCCCTGCTGTGCAACACAACAGGCTGCGATTGTGTATAAATGAAACAAACGGAGTAGGGACTCAGCTCCGCCTTAAACCCAAACACAGTTAGCTGCATCTAGCCTAATAATTATAGGGATGCATTTTATGCAGCGCTTTATACATTGCAAGTTTCCCGGCGCTCAAAACAACAGATGCTATGACCCATTAAGGTTCTCAATCGACAAAGCTCGGAGTTTGAGGGCCAAACCTTAATAGAGGTTAGCTACACATGTCTGAGCAGGTCAGGGACTCCCAATAGTGGAGAGGTCCTGTACCCATATTAGGGCAGCCCATCGGACAGTGGAACTGAAGTGCAAGTCTGAAGCCTAAGATTGGATGCCCAGTGACCTTCAGCCGCTCACCAGTAATAAACACAGACCACAAACACAGCAAGAAAACAAAAGTGTTCAGCCACAATAGCTGCACACTAGATGATAATTAAAACAAGATTTACAGGCATGTTAACACTCGAGCTGCTGTGCGTGAGGAGAGCCTTCCCACGCCACTGTATAAACAGACAAGCACAGCCACGCTGATTAAAACTAGATGGCCCATACACGCCGCTGCTGGCTCCCGAGAGCAAAACGCTCTGAGGGTGAACATTTCACAAGAAGCTGGGACCTCCACACACCTGTGGCCAATTGCGTGCTAAAGTCAGACGCAAAGGCCAATGCGTGTGAGCACCACATGCATGAGCTTCTACTGAAACTGAAGTGATTCCAAGAGGTTGATTTCCTATGCAGCACATGCCGCTGCCATAAGCTTGACCTAAAAACTGAAGCAGGAGGAAAACACACCAAGCAGAAGACTAAGCAGAAGTAGGCTGTGAAACAACTGAAAGGAAGACTATTTCATCCTGAACCAGACTGTTGTACCTGTGGGAGACTAAGTCAGTCTAAAGCGGGATGTAGAGAACTTGGATAACTAAGAAAAACGGAAGAAGACTGTTGAGCAAGTAGAAGACGAAGGTACGCCGAGTCACCAATGCAGCCTAAATTGTAAGTGGAAGGTTACCACAAGCTGACTGAATCATACACAATAGACTATGGCAAGCTAAACAGGCAGAGTCATAATTTGAAGACTAAGGAAATATGAAGTTTTGAACATATTGCATACAATGACTAAGTACTAAGTAGAACAAGAGGCAGACCTAGGACTGAAACACGGGGACAAGAGCCCTGTGACAGTTCTATACAAGTATAAACAGGACTGGGCTATCAGTAGAAGCAATTAGAATAAAGGCAGAAAAGCTGGAGTCAGGAAAACTGAAATTGGACTGGCTAGGAGCAGGAAATTATAAAGGGTAGCTGGCTGGTGGCAGTGAGTAGAGGGCTAGAAAAAGTAGGGAAGTGCCCTGACTATAATCTATTAATGGGAAGTTGGGAAATGGTGTCAACAGCTGCACAGGAGGCTGGAGCAAACCTTGTCACATGAACCATGAACAAGGGAGTTATCTCTTTGTAAAAACTTTCAGATTGTGGCTATGTGAAAGTGCCCCTAAGTCTATTGATTGGTACAAGAAATACTGCTACATCACTGAGACTTGAAGAGTGAAAGAGGAACAAGGACTTCAAAGTCCTGTGGTATACAGTTTGTTTAAGGGTTTTCAGGAATTCTTTCACGTGCTTTTTCAGATGTGCATTTTAGGAGTAAAAAATATTCTAGATCACGTCAAGAATTGTCAGTTCTATTAAGGACATGGAGATGAGGATTATGCTTCTCTTTATTTACGTAGCAAATGTATCAGCCAATCAAACTTTAAACTACATAATCCAGGCGCCCCCACAGGACTTTCTCTCCACCAATCACAGGGGTCATGCCTGATTACAAATGCCTACAGAACTTTAGTCCGTCCTCTTTGTTTGCTAAAAAACAACTTAAGTCATTTAAACCTTGAACCAGCAGGAACATAAATCTAAAAGACAAAGGACTACTCCACGGGACAGCTCCAACAGACGGAGATGGAAATCCTGTGCACAAATAGATAAAGCGTCAACCACCCATCGGACCACTTCAAGTCGCCTTGGAATCCAAGCCTGAAAAGAAAACAAAACCCATGATGTCCCCCCTTTATTAACTCCTTCACAAACATGAGGGGAAATTGTACAATAGTCACTGTAAGATGTACTGCTATATCATCATAAATACATATGCATCAACCTGAACATGAAAACCGCCAGATAACAGTATGTCAATGTACAACAGCCTAGGGTGGGGTAATCTTCACCTCCGTGTCCTTAATAGAATTGAAAATTCTTCACGTGATAGCTAGAATAATGCTAATTCTATGTCAGGAACGGAGGCTTTGGTTTATGCTAGTTTAAAGTTGAACCACCACATTAGATCCAAACTTATACAATTGGCTTATGATAGAATACTTTAAAAGTCAAATCAGAAGCCCAATCTGCCGCAGCCATAATGTCTTCCAAACGAGAACCGGTGGTAAAAGCTTTAGAAGCCATAGCCCACCCACACCGAATGATCTCCGAAAATATCAAGACATCAATTTCAGCCTCGGACACAACAATTTAAACCAATGGGCCAGGGTAGCCGAAGAGACTTGACGGAAAGGTTTCTGCAAATAAATCAACAGCTGTCCAGTAGCATCACTTCTCATTTCACATGTACAGTCTTCATATGACTTTAGACACTTAACAACACACAATTTCTGGTGATGTAGAAAGGCAGGGTTACTTACACAGCTGTAATTCATTCTGGTACATCCAGAAATCATAAAAGACACCTGGAATGAGTAAATACTCTACCTGCCAAATCCAAGTCCCACACATCCAAGACCCATCAACAGGAAATAAGATCTAAAAGGAAAGCGAGTTTCGCTGACAATTGTTTGCATGAAAGACCCTAGTTCTCAGGCCAATCTCTGATAAAATGTAACACTACGTCCATATTCCACACTGTGGAATACTTTGGTTGAGAGAGACGAACCAACCTGATACCTCTCAACAGTTTACAGAGAAGTGGATGTTCACCTACCGGTTTACTATCCAGATGGAGATGACCTGCTGAAATTGCTGAACGGATATTGTTCACCGTCCTATAAGCCAAACGCTGATTAGCAAGATCTAAAAGGACATTTTACAATCATGTGGATTCTGGATTCCGGATCCCACGGGATCCACACTTCACTAACTACACCAACAAACCCATCTACGCCAGGCATCTCTCCTGGTGTTTATGCGTAGAGGGAGCCCAAGATTGTGACAGGAAGAACAACGAGTCCTGCGAAACTCCTGGCACTAGCCAGCGTCACCTGAAAATCTGCAAGCCATGAGGGACAAGAGCTCCTGAGTCACCAATGGGTGTGGTAAGCCCATCTGATCTGAAAGAAGATCCAGGTTCACAGGACAGATACAGGCCCACTGGGAACAATGACTGTCCCTTAACCCCTTCGACACTCATGACGAGCTCAGCTCGTCATGAGTTACGCCTCTCGTACGCTCATGACGAGCTGAGCTCGTCATGAACCGCGGGTTTTCACAAAAGTCAGCGCACAGCGGGAAAACGCGTAGCGTGCATGGTGTTAAACCAAGAGGTTATCAGAACTAACTCCAACATTTATCGACTCCCCTGCACAAGTACCCTCTGAATCATGGCGAATAGGGGAAATGCATAAAGCAGGCCAGTCAACCAAGACTGCAGAAAGGATCTGGTCTCCAAATGTAAAGCATGAGCATTTAAACAGGAAGCAAATAGGTTGACCATACAAGGGCCCCAGCGTATATTTAGAAGTCAAAACATTCTGGGGTGAAACTTCTAGTCGCTAGAGTCGCGGAGGAATCGAAAGTTCCAGCCCACTACCAAATTGGACCTTGCCGGAATATATTCTGCCGTCACAGATATGTGATGTTGGAGGCAGTAATGCCAATGTCCTTGGCAATCTCCAGTAGGAGGCAAGATGTCCCCCCCCCCAATCAATTGATGTATTGGAATGCAGATATATTGTTCATTCTCAACAGAATGCAACAACTTGTTTTGCACAGAGATAAAGTACAAATTGCAAAAGAACCTGCCAGGAGTTCCAGGCAGTTGCAAAGCTTAAATTAAAGCATGATTCACTGAGTCCTGCACGTGTGAATCTAATGCCTCTGATAACTGCTCTTTCAAAAGGTGCTCATAGGGCACGCCTTCATACTCCACATAATCCTCCTCCTCCTCAGTGTAGTACGGCATCCTGCAAACTGGAGGGATAGAAGAGGTTCAGGGGGAGAGTAAGACCAAGGGTGGATTGAGGTCTCATGAGACTCACAGGGTAAGGTGCTGAGGCTAGAAAAGTATTTTATTTCAAATATATATTCCAGCTAAAGACTTAACAATATACAATGTGGAGGGAGCCACCCCAAAACTCTCCTATGGCAAAGCACTTAGCCGTTTTTGCACCATGTCGGCGTTCTGAAGGGACAGAGAGGCACTTGCTCAAACACAAGCAGCGCGAGTAGCCAATCAAAAGATAATTACTCCGATCAGCCCCACAAACATTAAAAGAGGACTTCCCAATGCACGCACAAAGTGCGCTTCTCCCAGTTCTCAGTCCACCGCTGGCCAGGTGATCGGGAGGCTACTCCCCGTGAGCGCTCAATCGCCCACAAACGAATACAAAGAGTCTGAATAATGCTCATATGCAATCAATAATTACACATATTTACAGTGCAGTATAAATCAATGAAATGTATACTTAACTCAGCTGCTGCTGCAGCAACGAAAAGAGGAAGGACTAAGGTTCTGTGGTCAATCAATGAGGAGTTTGCATTGCAAGACTACTCACCCCTGAGAGTCTCAAGCACTGGAGGAGGGGCTGCTAATCCGTCTCGGTTCAGTCAAAGAGCCAGGTCTTGAGTTCTTTCCAGAATTAGGTCAGCGATGGGGATTGCCTGAGGTGGAGGGGCAGGGTAAGCCAGGTCTTGGCGGCAAGGTAGGAGAAAGATCTTCCTCCGGTTCCGGTCTTGTGAATCTGTGGGACGGTGGCCAAGGCAAGTTGGGCGGAGCAAAGTTGTCTGGCGGGTATGTGGAATGAGAGGTAGCGGTTCAGGTATGCTGATCCTGGACATGTATACTCAGGCATGACCCCTGTGATTGGTGGAGAGAAGGAGCTGTGGGTGCTCTTGACTTATGTTCTTTAAATTTTGATTGGCTGCGGTGATTTCTTAGTAAAGAAGAAGGCTGAAGCCTCCATTCCTGATATAGAATACACACAACTGGCCGGCAGAGCGTAACTCATGAAGAAATACTTTAACCCTAGTCAGAACAAGTACCAGTAAAGGTTGTTGAAAATTAAAATTAAATGTAACTCAATAATCTGAGCCCTGAATTCCTTGTTTTGTGCATTCTTCACTGTGCGGTACAATGATTTGTTGCTTAGCTGGTCATTTCATTTTGCCTGGATTCCGACTGTTTTCCAATCAGGTGTGAGCACATGTAAAAACAGTAGGATTACTTACAGATTTGCACTTACCATTGACTGAAAAAAGTGGATCTCACCCCACCCCAGAGACCACACCTTCTCACTTGAAAATGGACTAGGACCACCAATTAATTATCAGTTGCACCATTTGAGGAGGGCCTCCTCGCAGACTCTATGAGTAAAGTCCTCTTTTTATTTCTAATTAAGACCCCATCTCTCCCCACAAAAAACCTGCTCTCCCAAAAGAATAATGCTTTTTTCAGGATGCAGTAGTGTGAGAAGGTATTGTTGAAATGTTTTCTAAAACATGTTTAAAATATTTTTGTTCAATATCTATATCTTTATCAAGACGTAGCAACGAGCAGCTCCAAGCTTCATTCATTGGTCAGGAGGTTGCTGCAGTCTCCAGGGACACAGATAGTGCATACCGGGCAGCCGCTTTATTTACTGAAATGTTTCGCCTTTGGAGTGGGGGAAATGAAGCAGTGACCTGGCCCCAGTCCTGGCGCTGGGCTGCTGTTTTTAGATCTCGCCGGGCAACCGCAGCACAAAGCACTGTCGCCAGCGAGATCTATTGCTACTGACTTGCCTCGGAAGGGAGACAAGACAGTGGCACGCGCATGCCGGACTGGAAATGTGATCGCGCGCTAGCATGCTCTGCGAGCCGTCACCGTTAATTAACTTTCATTGTTGATGATGTACAGCTGGTTTCACTTTAGTTTTTTTGTGCACGCACGCTCAACTCGGGATGTCCATGACGCGTGCACATTTCACGGCGCCCACAATGCACCCAGCCAAGCTCTCACTCACCGGCTCTGGCGGGACCACTCTGCACCGCTACCCTTACAGGGCTGCGGTCGACACTAACTAAGCACCTATGGAGCCCCCAGCCCTTCTGACCTTACCGGTCTGCTCTCCGGAGACTCCCTCTGTGGCGGTAGCACTTCTCCTGTGGGACTTCCTGGACTCCTGGGAGTCCCGCACTGCCGTTGGTGGCCTCAGCCTTCATTCACCCGGGCCCCCTCTTGGAAACCGGGGCTCTCCTCCATCCGGCCGCCACCGCGGGGCTCTCCCTCAAGCATGGGAGCCCTGTGTCACAGCTCACGCCGGCCTCTTCCATTTTTTTTTGGGGCGCGTGTGTGCGCACACATCCAACTCCCGGCCGAGTCGCGCGGACAATGGAAATTTCCAGGCTGCCACATTCTTGGCGGGACAACTGAGGACATGGGGCTGCCCTGCTGAGTGAGGTGGGGCAGGCAATACGGCTATGTTATTAGTGCTGGGAACGCGGGGGTGGCGAGGGAGGTGCATGGAGGTCCAGGTGGGAGAAGGAAGAGGGTTTCCTTGAGCGCGTATCACTGTACACATGACAGGCCCCGGTGACCTGCAGAGTGTGGCCGCTGGCGCTGCAGAGGGAACCGGAGTGGCACTGGGGCGCCGTGGCTTCTGTCACGCCCCAGCGCGTGGCTCATGTACATGTCTTCATTCATGCCTGCCTCTGCAGACCGTGGTGTGCTTGTCCAGCAGACACATGTTTGTTGCCACACGCGTTCACGCTCCTCAGGTGACACGCGACATTGACTGATTCAGGTACAAAATGTAACTCAAGTGTAGAATTCTGCATTTTACAATAATAACTCATCTTAAAAAGTTCAGACAATTTCCGAAGATGGCCAAATTGTTTGCAGAGTGCTCTGTCGAGAGGTCTGCCACGGTGGGTGAGAGGTGCGGTGAACAGGGCAGTTTGACCTGTCCCGTGTGCCCCCCTTGCTTCCAGTGCCCCCCTGCTGGCTCTACATGCATTTGGAGGCACCTTGGAAGTTTAACCGCCAGAGGTCGCCAGCCAAGCAAGGAACACTTTGTTCTCTTTTCACCCCTCCTGACCTTGACATGTAGAAAGAAGGGAGTTTTCTTTAAGCACGCTACCCCCACTAATTGGGCATGTCACCGCTCTTGCCAGCACGGTCCCCGAACCTCGTTTCATGCACCTGCCCTTGTCAGCATCTGAGCAGAGCCAGCTCCACAGCGCAATAGGGTGGATCGAAGTGTGGGGGAACGGAATAGGTGTGAGCAGGGCTTTAAGTGGGTGAAATAGCTGGGGGTATGTCAAAGGGGCGTGACTGATGTAATTAAGGGCGTGGCTTAAAAACGCCTAAGCTAAAAATCTGTGCTTTGCGTAGTGTGCCACCAGACTTGTATTTTGCTGTTTATTTAATTGCATCCAGATATATGATACAACAAGTAACATCATATCTACAACAAGTCAGGACTATTGGCTTTGTCAATGGTTGTTAGTAGCATAACATAAATAAGCAGCAACTATGGCTTGTATATAATATTGGAAAAGCTTCTATTTAAAGCCCTGGTGACACCACAACAATGTTGCTGCTCCTGAGTTTCAAAAAGAGAAGGGAAATCCAGAGAAAAAATGCCTCTCTTTAAAGGATTTCCTTTCACCTGCATGACATCATGCCGTAACTTCTCCACTAGTGAGGAGTGAGCAGTGTGTGCACGTGCACATCAATGTGCCTGCAGTCACTGCAGTCAGCCTGTGCCAGGGCACAAAACAGAGACCGATAGAGACCTCCTTTAAAAAATTGCCGGTGCTCTGCACTGGCAAGACCCAGCCCCCTTAAAGCCCAGGGTGTGAGTGGTGGGTGATAGGGGGTCCTGTGCATCTTTTTTTGGGGGTGGAGGAGGCGGGGGGTTTATATAGTGCAAACTCAACCCAAAGGTATCAGAGTGCTTTACATGGTCACCAGTTGCGTTTGAGACGGACACATTCATTTTGTTAGGCACGGGGAGATTAAGTGATTTGCCCAGAATCACAGGATGTTGAGCGTCCCTGCCGTAACTCGAACCCAGTTCCCCAGCTTTGAGGTCCACCGCTCTAGCTGTGGTTCCAGGCCATTATTAGCAAGCTTTAGCATTGTGTTTGCATAGCACAGTATACTTTGCACTCAAATATATTTCCTTGTGCCTTCTAAAGCACACAGTATAAGCAAAGAGCCCGTGGTAATGCACCTACCTGTCAACATTTGGGAGCGGAACAGACGCAGGTTATAAAAAATAAATCGGGGGAATGTATTTTGCTCCATTGACTTGCATTGGAGTGGAGGCAATCTTAGGTGGCTGAAAGACAAACAGCCATTTTTTAAAATCTTTATACATTGAGAGTTTTACGCCCAAATCGAGTATCTTGGCATGTGTGATTATAGACTCAGATATATTTATTTATTGCAAGATTACTTAAAATCATTACAATCTAAAACCCTTACATATTAAGAACAACTACAATAAAAACAAGCATTTACAATGCAATAGGTTATCGCAGTAACTAGAGTTTAAGCTATTGGCATTGTAAATTACAATGCCTTTTATTTATGTTTTTAAAAACAAAACAAAAATAAAAGGCATTGTTATTTCCAATAGTGGCCTTTTTTTCTACAATACAGACGTTTATTCATTACATTATTAAAACCCAGTTACTAAAGCAACATGCCATTTTCTGTAACAGCTGTTACTTTTAGCACTGCGATGTCTAAAACATTGGAATATAGTGCTACATAAAAGTAGAATAAATAATGCACCGTGGCACAGAGGCTTTTAAAAACAAATAGATAAAAAACAATGCCATTTACAATACCAACAACTTTAAACTTTGTTAATGCGAGACCTATTGCATTGCAAATGCTTGTTTCATCAGTGCACAAGGAAGTTTTCAACAGTGTTAAGTTCTTGCGAGATGATATTGTCATGATTTGCTTCGCACTGTCATCGCGCGCATGTTTAGAATGTCAGTATACCAAGATTCTATTGTTGCTGATGTTCCTCGCGACCTCGGCAGTTAGTCAGTTGGTCAGTTGGTGGCTGGCTGAGGCGTGAGGGACGCAGCATCTATGTGTTTGACGGAATAAACCTCTGGAGAAACGTTACCTGCTTGGTTTTATTTATTAATTACAACATTTTTACTGGTGATAATCCTCAGCCAGCACAGCACGTAGACAGCAGCAAGAAATCTACGTGTGTGGTGAAACTGACACAGGGGATCTACAACGGCAGCAGATCAGCTGAGGGGCGGAAGTTGTAAACAGGAGACCCCATCGAACAGCATCATCGGCATGTTTTGAACAACGAAGGGGAACATATCTGGGGTAAGAATGTGTGTGTAATGACCCCCAATGAATGAAGATTGAATCTACCTCACGGCATCCAGTGGCTTTGCGTAGAAGTGTTAAATTGAACTTTGTCTGGGAACTTATGCGCCGAGACGAGTGAGGTATGATGACAGGACCCCCGATGTGACGCATCTGCATGTGATTGTGGGATTGACAAGGAAATATATGCTGTCGCGTCAGGCGATTGAAGTTAATGGATGAGGTGTTACGCTACAGAGTCTCTTGTGACAGGAGCGGATTTATCGTATCACCGCGTGTGAAATGGGAGCGTGCGCAGTGAGAAATCCTTCAATCATTTTACACCTCAGATGCTGATGGTTACGCGCCAGAGTGAGCAGATTGTCGGCGCTTGGGCTAAAGATAAACATTGGTATTTTGCTTGAGTGCTGAGAGGCTTTCCGGCATAATTAAGCACTTAGAAGCAGTCAGTGATGCCCCTATGTCAGTGCAGTTCATAAACCTAAAACTACAGTCATCCTTTTCAGACAGACAGCATTATGGCGTTCACAAAAAATAGTCAGGCTAACTTTATTTTTGGAACATTTTCCTGCTGAATAGTCATGTAGGAAGCATTTTGGGCTTATTGCATACAGCTGTCAAGTGATATTTTTAAAATCTGCAAGAGGGTGCACAGGGTGCACTTCAGGGTGTTTCAAATAATTTTTCCTTTAAGCATCTTCAGTTCAAACATGGATGTAACAGCTTTGGATGTCACAGCAGTCTCTTCTCCCCCACATTTTCTCTCTCAACCTTGTAGTCCTAGCATTGAGTAGGATGAGTGGATCGACATCTTTGATAATTATCTTGAGGCATTGGATGCTCAGGATTTTAGCTCAAGCAACCAGCGATCTTACTTACCAGTCTCAGTAAAGAGGGACAACACATTTTCAAGTACCTCCCGGTTGTCACCAACGAACGTGGACAACCCATTAAAGACATCTATCAAGAAGCAAGGAAAAGGTTGGAGAAAAGGTTTGCGCAAGAGACAAATGTCGTCATGAGGAGACACAAATTCTACACCCAACCACAGAGAAGTGGAGAATCAATTGATGACTTTGTCACAAGGCTGCGTGAACATTTACTAAAATGTAAATTTGGTCCCATGGCGGAGGTGATGATGCGGGATCAACTGAAGCAGAAAGAATCAAGAACGGCTGTGGGCTGCCAACTCTGAAAGATGCTATTAATATAGGAAAAATAGTAGAAGAGTCAGAGTTTTGCATAAAGGGGATGGATCGCAGAGATTCCAAAATGAATAGTAATGGTGAAGGGGAAACATCTGTCGTTGAAGGAGGTGAAGGGCAAGTGGCTGTGTCCAACAGAGTTTGGGGCAAAGGTAACAAGAGCTATTCTGGCAGCAGGTTTTATCCCAGCAAGTTGTGTAATAGGAAGTGTAGCAAGTGTGGTAGCACATATCACACAGCCGATTCTTAAAACTGCTGGGCTATTGGCAAAAAGTGCAGGAAATGCAGGAAAAGAGGTCATTTTTCCAAAATGTGTAGAGATGTCAGCAAAGGAAAGCTGGCCTTGTTGAGCAATGAGACCTAATATAGCGAGTGTTTGCCTGGGCCAGACAGAATCCTTTGTGTTGAACCATCCAAAACCGAGAAAGGTGACATTGAAGAGGTCCTTACAACTAACTCTACTTGTTTAGACAGTAGGAGAAGACACAGACCAAAGCAGAATTTGTCATTGCCGATAGAAAGGTTAACCTTATGATAGATTCAGGGTCGTTGTACACTATTGTACCCAAGAGAATATATGAACGTGAATGGCCCAAAGTACGCTTGTTACCCAAAGATATAAATCCAGGTGGATATCAAGTTGAGCAAATAGACATATTGGGTTATATTCTGGCGGACATTCATTTAAAAAATAGATCAGTCAAGGGTAAAGTTTATATAGCTAAATCTGGGCACCCCCCTTCTTAGGGTGGTACCATCAGTACGACCTATATATTAAGATTGACCCAGATGGTTTAGAGCAAGTCATGGTCGTAGATGATCTCACCGTTGAGGACATCTTGGAGGGAGCAAAGAGAGTGTTCGGAGACCAACTTGGTACCCTTGAGGGTTACATTAATGAGATTAAACTCAAGTCAGGTGCCATCCCAGTCCCGCATGAAGTCAGAAGGGTTCCCATAATGGTTAGGAGCAATGTTCCCTCTAATTTTTTTCCTCTGTGTGCGGCAGTGGAGGGTCTCTGTGCGCTGTAACCATGGCTATGTGTGCCAGGAACCAAACCGCGCGTGTCTGCGGCGCCAAATGGCACTACAAAATTTTACTTTAAAAAGTGAAAAGATAGTGCATTTTCACACATACAGCGCCACAATAAGGGTTTTAAGGGCAGTTTGCAAATTGGATAAGCACGCCATGACATGAATTGGTTACACTGGCAAGTACACTTCAAGTTTAGAAAAGCACAAGACTTCAATGGTGGTACCATCATAAGATTTTAATAAATATTCTTAACTGGAGCACAGTTCATTGAGTGGGGAAATGCTGGGAGCCTATACAACATCACATATACACAAGAAGGTAGAGGGCTGTTCAGACACGTCAAGTGGCGTCACTAGATGGGTGACAGGGTTGCTTCTCACGGC
Organism: Lissotriton helveticus; assembly: GCF_964261635.1. Lineage (NCBI taxonomy): Eukaryota > Metazoa > Chordata > Amphibia > Caudata > Salamandridae > Lissotriton > Lissotriton helveticus. The sequence goes on from NC_136061.1 coordinate 404,608,274, forward strand.
GATCCTTGCTGTTTTTCCAGTGCCGATAAACTCGGTCTAGGTCAACTTTCACATTCAGGAGGTAGGCCTTTGTCCTCATCAGCATGTCCAAATGCTTCTGCTCTAGTCTATTCCTCAATTTGCTCTTGATAGTATTCATGAGGCTGAATCCTCGTTCACAGTCTGCACTAGATGCTTGAAATGTTGCGCAGACATCAACAAGCTGAGACACCACACTATACTGAGCAGCATTGCGTACAGTGAAAGTCACCATGTCTTAAAAGGTGGTAAATAACCCACCCGTAACATGTTCTGCCACCACATATTTATAGTCTCTGTACTGTCGAACAACATCTTCTGGTGTTTCACAATCACCCAGGGCCAAGACATTTTTATACTTTTCAACAAGTCTTTCAATATTCTCAGTCCCAAAATCAAAATGCGATTGTGTGGCTATTGCCTGGATCTCAAAACTTGCCCATTCTTTTAGCTCACCTTCAGGGAACCTTTTTTGCATGTGCTCACAAAGAAGGGAAACAAAAGACAAAATAGGCCCACTGTCAAACTCTTGCCTTTCCTTGTACAACACCATCAGCTCTCTTACATTGCTGCTCCAAAAGACAGTGTCCCCCAAATACTGTTGCTTAATTTGGCCAATCTTTGCTCTTGCATACTGTACGGCTTCAACAGTAGTTAAAGAACTTTTTTGGAATAATTTGCACAAAGATGCAAATTCTCCCAGAATGTCATTAAGTACTGCAAGGGAAATATGGTAGTTGGAGTCCGATAGCTTTTTATAACAATATTTAGCAATTGGATCATTCTCCTCAACTTTCTCATGCTCAAAGTACTTAAGAACAGTCTCGTAATTACGAATTAGTACACCAACAGCAAAATGCCTTGAAAGCCACAGGACTTCATTCAGTGGTCGAAAAGAGACAACTTCACATTCAGTGACCGATGCAATTTCATCCAGCTTGGACTTCCTTGCAGGAGATCTGGAGAACACAGTGTAGACAGTCCTCAATAATGTCTCCATCTCTTTAATCATTGGAACCCTCTTCCAGGCATCATCAACTCCCAAATCTTCTCGATGGGCGACACAATGCTGCTCAACTAGATGAGGAATGGATTGTTTAAGGCGAGTAGCAACACCATTATTCTTCCCCAGCATCACAGATGCACCATCAGATGTGAACATGACCATTTTCATGAGGTCCAGTTCATTGGCAGTGTAGAATTCTTTCACGGCAGTAGTAATAGCCTCAGCATTACAGCTAGTCAGCTTCACTATGACCCCAAACTGCGTTTTGTGCTCAGTTGATGTTACAGGTCGGAACTTGAAGTACAGGATGAGCATCTTTGTAACAGAAATATCTGTGCTCTCATCAATTATCAAGGTGTGATATAAAGCTTGCCGAAGTTCTGTCATAGCTTCACAGTGTATCACGCTATTGATGGCCTCAAGGAACTCAAAGGCATAGTTCTTGCTCCTCCAGCTGTCTGGTATCTTCACATACAAAGCTAAGTGGTCATGGATGTCTTGTACAGATAACATTGAAGTGTTCATCTTGACTGCCAGCAACACGTTGTTGATGAGAATCTTTATCTCCTCAGGCATAGATCTTTGGCGTTCAACTACTTCCATTCTATTTGCTTTGTCAGTGGCAGTTTCTGTCAGCATTGCCCGTACTCCAAAACCAAACCTGGCAGCAGCACTTCTGTTTCTCAATATCACCATGGCAGACTCGTGTACTTTGCTAAGTAGATGGCGTTTCATGTAGTCCAGTTTCCAGCCATCACTCCATTTCTTCCCTGTGGAAAAGTCCCCAACAATCTTGGCTTCGGCACATGCTTTGCAAACCAAGCCCACATCTGGACTGTATTGAAATAGTTCCCCGAGTTGCATGCGGACCTTGCTTTGTGACTTCTGTGTCTCAGCCTCCACAATTTCCTTCATCCACTCTTCCTTGAATACAAGGCAACATTTCTTCCTTTGTGGTGAAGCACTGCACTCTCCCGAAGTTACAGCTTTGCGCTTGAACATTTCCGTACCCGCCGGTTTGAGCCTGCTGTCCCACAAAGCCTGCAAAATAAGGAAACATGGCTTACGTTGACGCCTAGCTCATGAATGCAAACTGTTATACTACAATGTTGAAGATGCACCACAGTTTAACTCAACCCAACAATTACCTCTTCTGCCTGCACTCACGTGCGCCTCTTTAAATGTATGGGGTTCTGGCTGTGAAACCTGCAACAGAAGAAAACATTGGTAAGTATATATGGTACTACAATGTTGAAAATGCACCACAGTTTAACTCAACCCAACAATTACCTCTTCTGCTTGCACTCACGTGCGCCTCTTTAAATGTATGGGGTTCTGTCTGTGAAACCTGCAACAGAAGAAAACATGGGTAAGTATATATGGTACTACAATGTTGAAGATGCACCACAGTTTAACTCAACCCAACAATTACCTCTTCTGCTTGCACTCACGTGCGCCTCTTTAAATGTATGGGGTTCTGTCTGTGAAACCTGCAACAGAAGAAAACATGGGTAAGTATATATGGTACTACAATGTTGAAGATGCACCACAGTTTAACTCAACCCAACAATTAACTCTTCTGCCTGCACTCACGTGCGCCTCTTTAAATGTATGGGGTTCTGTCTGTGAAACCTGCAACAGAAGAAAACATGGGTAAGTATATATGGTACTACAATGTTCAAGATGCACCACAGTTTAACTCAACCCAACAATTACCTCTTCTGCTTGTACTCACGTGCACCTCTTTAAATGTATGGGGTTCTGTCTATGAAACCTGCAACAGAAGAAAACATGGGTAAGTATATATGGTACTACAATGTTGAAGATGCACCACAGTTTAACTCAACCCAACAATTACCTCTTCCGCCTGCACTCACGTGCGCCTCTTTAAATGTATGGGGTTCTGTCTATGAAACCGGCAACAGAAGAAAACATGGGTAAGTATATATGGTACTACAATGTTGAAGATGTACCACAGTTTAACTCAACCCAACAATTACCTCTTCTGCCAGCACTCACGTCTGCCTGTGCACTTGTCTTTGTAGTACGGTCTCACGAACCTGCAAAAGATAAAAAGGGTGCAGATTGTGAATCTATTTACCCAGCAACCCCCAACCCAACGAGGAACGTAAACAGAATTACCTTGTCTTTTTGGTACTCGCACCTGACCACTGTAATCCAAATACCGTACAGACTGGAAACCTACAAGTGAAGACAAGTAAGTCAGCAAACGCCTGAAGAATTACAAACTGTGCATGGGACCGGTCAAGAGGCCCAAGACGAAAAATGACCAAATAATTACCTGGGATTCCAGCCTAGGACATACAGGGGTGTGCCCATGTGTTCCATTATTAGCATCCATTATCTTAAACTGGTCTATAAATCTGAATCCCAGGGGAAAGCGGCATCACAGAAGGTGTAAAACAAAATACAAACTGCAAATGGTTGAGGTGGGTGGACAAGGTAACCCACAGGATGGCTGAGAAGCACACAATCCATCAAAAGATCCCACCTGAAGCTGCTGCAGTGGCGCGCAAAAAATATGATTGACTACGTTCAAGCAATTTTCAGGCAACCATAAATATGTCAAGCTAACTGAAGAATGATGGACCTGCTGCAGAGAGATCTAAGTTTTGCCTACTGGAAGTTGACTCATTAAGTAGCTGAGGAGGTTAAAATGCCTGATGACAAGCTGGTGAACCATGCAGATCAAAAATCACATGCAATGTAACTAGGTCAGTGCATTACTGCTTCTGTCAGAAAGCTCATTTTGTTACTTGCAGTTTATAACTTTAAACCCTAATATAGAACAGTAACCTACTAACTACCAAACAATGGCAGAAAACCTGCGACAGACCACCCGAGCAGAAGAGTAACAGCTTTTGATTGTAATAACTTAAGGGTGTTTTTGAACAGTAAATAAAACATTTGTAAAAACGCAGCCTTAAATTTAAAAACCTGCATCAAGAGGAATAACCTTAAACCTTGTTTTACCTGCAGATATTTTTACATATTCCCCACATCTTCATTGCTTTGATTTTGTTCACAAGAAAATTTCACCCTTAGCCATCGAATGCTAATCATAAGTACATTCTGTTCTTAGATGCCCCTATATTTCTGTATTCTGCCTCCTTGCCACTAGTTTTTTGTGCCCGCCTGACCTCTGTGCCACTCGTTTTTGGTGCCCTTCTGCACTCTGTCCCACTCGTTTTTGGTGCCCTTCTGCCCCACTCGTTTTTTGTGCCTTTCTGTTCTGTGCCCCACTCGTTTTTTGTGCCTTTATGCCCTGTATCTTACTCGTTTTTTGTGCCCTTCTGTCCTGTGTCTCACTCGTTTTTTGTGCCTTTCTGTCCTGTGTCTCACTCGTTTTTTGTGCCCTTCTGTCCTGTGTCCCACGCGTTTTTTGTGTCTGCTGTGGCCTTTTGTTTAAATATTGCTGACAATCAGAGCCCCGTACAGTCCTGTCAAGTATCACGCATTAGGCGTGACGCTAACGCATTTCAGTGTAGTGTTCCCGCATCACCGCACTGAAATGCATTGTCACGCATTTTTTGCCAGTGACCCAACAGTGCTGAAAGGCTGCCTTAGCCTTCTCTAGGTGGTAGGGCACTCGCTGGCGCCTCTCACAGCTGTGTGCACTGCGCCCGGCCGCAGCAGACTTCACTTGGCAGCAGGCTCAGAATGTAACAGTGAAAGATCCGACGCGCACTGCTCTCAGTGCTACAATGTAATATTATATCTGCCCTGCTGCCTGGAGACCCGGGCGGGGCCTGCCCGCCGCAGTTAACGTTAATGTGGCAACTTGCCCTGGCGCCATGTGGGGAGGCGACGTCACGTCCTGCTGAGGGTGCGCGCCAGGATTTACTTTTTTTTTTCCAAGACCTTTAATGCATATTTCAAATTGACACAGCATAGAGCCTACAACCCCGAGGGCCGGCTGCGGTACATAAGGGCACATAGCGAGAGTCTCAGAACAACACAGCCATTCAGCCGACATCCCGGGGGCTCGGCGGCGCGTTAGCAAGGTGTGCATAAAACAGCCAGAGCTGCGTATCGGATAATCTATAGGTCAATGGAATTTTCATTGTAAACAAACCTAACTAAGTAAAGCAGAGGAAACATCTATGTGAACAATTGCAGTCAGCATTCTTTGCCACAGAGCACGCATGGCATGACAGTAATCGTATCCACACTCACCGAGTGATGACCTGCCTGGTCATAGCCATATCCGCCGTCGGGGAAGTACATAAATCGCCCCTATAGGCATTCCATCGACCCCACTTCTTATCCCAGACCCCTGGGCAACCCCTGGTTTTGTAAACTGATTTTTCCGACAGCATGCACACATCCATTGCAGCTACCCACCTAATCAGGAGCGGTTTATGTGGCGAACCCCAATGCATAGCTATCTCACGCTTTATGAGGAGGAAGCGCAGGTCCGCCCAGCGCTGTTCTATCACTGTGAGGTCTGTGGGGTCCCATATATTAAGAAGCGTGCATTTGGGAGTCAGAGGGACCGGTTTCCCTAGGGCATCAGTCATTTTCAGGACAGCTCGGTGCCAGAGGTCGTGGACTACAGGGCAGTCCCACAGGATATGATAGAAAGTGCCCGTTGAGCCACAGTGACGGAGGCAAAGGTCAGATGGGCGACGGCCGATTTTAGCTAAGAGGGGGCCTGACATGTAAGTCCTGTGTAGTATTTTTAACTGTATCAACCGATATCTATGATTGATGGCTGATTCGCGCGGGGACATCAGTGCCGACTGCCACTCTGCATCTTCCAGATTGCCAACGTCAGTCTGCCATTTATCCCGCAGGAGATGGAAAGAATTTGGCATGTGGTTGCACAATTTGCGGTATGTGTAAGAGATCGCTTTAGCTTGAAGGGGCTCGGACAGGAGTCTGTCCTCAAGGGGCGAGGACTGTGGGAGGGAGGCGAGATCTGGGATGTTGGTGAGGATGGCGTGTTTAATTTGAAGGTATCGGAAGGTCTCAGAGTTTGCCAGATTGTACGTGTTTTGAAGTTCTTTGAATGTTAGTAGCCTGCCTTTGTGGAGTAAGTCGGCAATAGTGGATATGCCTATTGTGTCCCATTTATCGAAGCCACTACAATGACAGAGGGTGCCCAGCCTGTACGAGGTCCAAAGTGGGGTGGACAATGTGAGGGTGTTGGCCCATCCGAGTCTCTTGTTTGCGCGGCGCCATATTGACAGTGTGTGGAACATTGGGCCAATATAACGAGTACGGGAGTGTTTGCCGTAGAGAGCTTCGAGGTATCCGCCACAGCTCGTCTGGTATTTCTCCAAATGGAAGGCAGGGTTTGTGGGCGTGCCGTAGATCCACGAATTGGTGGCGACCAGTTGGGTTGCCCAATAATAGAGACGGATATTCGGGAGGGCGATGCCCCCGTCATACCATCCCTGCGTGAGAGAGAGAGGATTTACTTTTAATGAAATTATGGAGGTGGAGGCCGGCTGCTCAATGGTTAGTGCCACGGGCGGCGCCGGAATCATGGGCTCAGCTGCCTTACAACACCGCTGATCGCACTGCCTGCTCCACGGCCGGGCCGCCCGCGCTGTGGGGCAAAATAATTATGGCTGTAGTGCCAGTGAAAACTTATTTCCGAGCCAGGAGCTTGGCCGGGCCGAGGGAGAGTGCTGCAGATAGGCTGCCCTGCAGTGTGTGATCCCCGAGACAGTCCCGACCCCATCGTCCTTCTTGTGCATTACAGAGGTACTGTTATGGCAACATAATTAATTTATAATTATGGCAGAGCTCACGGCTGCTTGCACGCCGGTGGCGGGCCCGTAACTGACCCCAACCGTACCACGCAATGGCAGGTGTGAAACGCAGTTATGTTCAGGGAAGAATCAAGATTGCAAGGGGATACAAACAAACTGATCGGCAAATGTTCACGCACATGATTGCAGCCACAGCGGGCCCGCCAATTGCCTTGTACCAGTCTTGTAGCCACAGCCCGCCCTAACAGGCCCCAGCACCACCATCGTGTATGAGGAGGGCAGGAGTATATTAGGCCTCATCTGCCCTCCTGCCTCCAGTCACGTTTGGGCTCTTTGTAGACCAATCCCTTGCCAGTGGCGGCATGCTTGGGAGAGACAGTTTGCCTTCAGCGGATAAAAATCATCTTTCAAGCAGCGGCCACTGCACTTACCGTGACTACACTGGAGCCTGGCAGCAACACTGGAAAACAGCCTGCAGTATAGCATGACACTCATGGGCAGTACACAAACTATGCCTCTCGGTGCACTGCAGCACATGATTTTATCTACTGTGACTCAGCCTCAGCCTTCCCTGCCGGTCATTTCTGGTATGCACAGGTGAGTCAAGCAGCAATGGGGGCAGTGTCAGGGGTGGGCCATAGGAGTGGTTAAAAAGGACATTATTCTGTATGTATTTTCTTTAGTGTTTCACCTCCACTTATCTAAAGCGCGCACCTTAATTGAAAGATAAATGCAAGTTCAAGTAATCTGTGAGAAATACACTCTTACATTGTGAAACCTCACTTGGTTAATTCAGTCTTCCTGCAGATGTCTGTCTGTTTTTAAGGAGAGAGAAATAATTGAATCCTGCTTGGCGCAGCAGGGCATAGTGACTTGTCTATTTATAATGCATGACCTGCTTCTGCGACTGAGAAAGCACTTTAACTATGCAAGTCATTGATTGTAATTTGCATAGTCGTAGATAATGGTCACTCAAATTGTCAATGATTTGGCCTTAGAATGTCACTCCTACTTATACTGTTATCATGGAAATAACCACACATAATCAAACTGAAAACATGGCAGTTATAGAGAGTCATGATAGGGCGGACAGGGTTCCCCAGAACCCACTGCCTGGAGGTCGTCAGGGGCAGTGTGATGTCAGACGATTAGAAGCAGAGCGCCTCTCACAGTCACACCTAAGTGCCCTTCCATTACTGGCACTTGGAACCAGTTTTAAGATCTTCTTAGAGTTTCTCATGGGGGTGGGGTCGCACACTACTCACACACCGGCGGTGTCGCCCCTAAGGACTCTGGTCAATGTAGTAAAGTGTTCGCGATGCATCATCTTTCGATCTTCTGCTATCTTCGCTGTCTTCGCCATCCCTGGACACGTGTTTCGGGGTATTACCCCTCATCAGCAGGGATAGGCCGTGTACTGGGGTTGCCGATGGCTGCCAATATCTGCCAGGTATAGTACCACTCAGGCGCGTAGGTGCGGGATCCCAGGCTCGTCAGCCCGCTGCTCAAGGGAGCTTTAAAGTTACAAATGGGGGTGGGGTCGCACACTACTCACACATCGGCGGTGTCGCCCCTAAGGACTCTGGTCAATGTAGTAAAGTGTTCGCGATGCATCATCTTTCGATCTTCTGCTATCTTCGCTGTCTTCACCATCCCTGGACACGTGTTTCGGGGTATTACCCCTCATCAGCGGGGATAGGCCGTGTACTGGGGTTGCCGATGGCTGCCAATATCTGCCAGGTATAGTACCACTCAGGCGCGTAGGTGCGGGATCCCAGACTCGTCAGCCCGCTGCTCAAGGGAGCTTTAAAGTTACAAATGGGGGTGGGGTCGCACACTACTCACACACCGGTGGTGTCGCCCCTAAGGACTCTGGTCAATGTAGTAAAGTGTTCGCGATGCATCATCTTTCGATCTTCTGCTATCTTCGCTGTCTTCGCCATCCCTGGACACGTGTTTCGGGGTATTACCCCTCATCAGCAGGGATAGGCCGTGTACTGGGGTTGCCGATGGCTGCCAATATCTGCCAGGTATAGTACCACTCAGGCGCGTAGGTGCGGGATCCCAGGCTCGTCAGCCCGCTGCTCAAGGGAGCTTTAAAGTTACAAATGGGGGTGGGGTCGCACACTACTCACACACCGGCGGTGTCGCCCCTAAGGACTCTGGTCAATGTAGTAAAGTGTTCGCGATGCATCATCTTTCGATCTTCTGCTATCTTCGCTGTCTTCGCCATCCCTGGACACGTGTTTCGGGGTATTACCCCTCATCAGCAGGGATAGGCCGTGTACTGGGGTTGCCGATGGCTGCCAATATCTGCCAGGTATGAGTAGTGTGCGACCCCACCCCCATTTGTAACTTTAAAGCTCCCGTGAGCAGTGGGCTGACGAGCCTGGGATCCCGCACCTACGCGCCTGAGTGGTACTATACCTGGCAGATATTGGCAGCCATCGGCCACCCCAGTACACGGCCTATCCCTGCTGATGAGGGGTAATACCCCGAAACACGTGTCCAGGGATGGCGAAGACAGCGAAGATAGCAGAAGATCGAAAGATGATGCATCGCGAACACAGTACTACATTGACCAGAGTCCTTAGGGGCGACACCGCCGGTGTGTGAGTAGTGTGCGACCCCCACCCCCATTTGTATTCTTAGAGTTTCTCTTTGCTCAAATGGGTGTAATTTCTGGTATTTATAAGTTTCCATAGTCTTCATTGCTTTATTTTCATCAAATTAAAGTGTCACTCATCGTCGTTGAAATGTCACTCATAATTACACTCAAATTGTGAAAATGTCACACAGAGCAATCTGAAACCTTGGCTATGCCCGTAGAAACGTGACGTTGAAAAGAACCGAGACTATAGGGGAGGAGAATAACGGCTTTCCATAGGTGTGATCCTTTTCCAGAGAGTGTATTTCTTTTGAAGACACGGTGAAATCAACTGTGCGTGTGGTAATTGGTTGGCTGTTCATGCACTTTTATGTGTTGTAATTAAATAAAGGGATCAGGTTGGGTTTCAGTTGTCTAAGACACATTATGAAATTTTCTTTGGCACTTAATTGCTCAAATGTACGTTTATCTGCGAAAAAGAAGACTAGTTATTTCTGCAGCATGAAGCGCCCACTGCCGCCTTGTCGCACCCCAACACTGCCTTCACAACAACAAGCACAATCGTATAAATCCAGTTCAACATCTAGGGAACACACTTCCAATCACACATCGTTATGTTGAAGTACATAATAGTCAAACTGCAAAACAGATTTTGCTTCGACCGCGATTAATACACGGAGAAACATTTGCTAGTGTAAACATAATTATCAATGAATTCCATTACGTTGATAGGAAAAAAACATGAACACTTTCAAACTAGACTGGGGACGCCAGTTTCAGTGTATTAGCACAAGACGGCGCTGCAACCATGCTATTTCCTTCAAAAGTACCGGCGTGATTGTCGCTATGGAACAGTTTAGAAGGCCGTTTCTGCTGTGTAAAATCCAGTGAAATATGTTCCGGTAACAACAACTTAAATGTAAAATGCTCAGAGCACAAGTATTAACACTGGTAATAGCCCTGATTTCCAGATGATCAATTGCAAAGGTTTTCTACTAGATACAGTTGTGGTGGCTTATTGGTTTTTGGACAAAACAATACAGGAAGTTTAGAAACACATGCCGTGTTAGTAACGCGAGGCTGCGGGGGACATTGAGTGCTTTGTTTAAATATCCATGTTAATCGCAGCTCGTGAAAGGGCTGCGATTAACATGGATACTTAACTGCGTTTCCACACAGTCTCCCCTGCAGCCTCGCATTATGAAATAGCAGCGAGGAAATAGTGTGTGCCGCCTGAGGGGGTACAAAAGCGCCAGAAACAAAAGAAGTCAAGGGGGCACATAGCACTTACCTCCGCTCCCGACACCCAAGTGATAGCTTTCACCGCCGCCTCCGCAATCACGAAATGCCCGTTTTTTGCGCCGCGCGCTTTTTAAAAGCGGCGGCGCGACTACTCTCGCGGGATGTGTGCGCGCTCCACAAATGGGAATGCGCGCTCAGGGGTTGGCAAATGCGCGCGCGCGCGGGCGCGCGCCTTGTTGGGAACAGTGGTTAGGAGTGAAGTAAAAACAAATGCTAAATGAAATGTTATCCAGTGGGCTCATAGAACCTGTGGAGTGCTCTCATTGGGTTTCTCCAGTGGTCATCACAGAGAAGGCAGATGGTAACTTGCGCTTCTGTGTTGACCTGAGGAGTTTGAATCAAAATATAATTCCAGACACCTTTCCACTTCCCAACATTAAAAAGATTATCCTGTTGTTGCAAGGTGCATTTTTTTCTCAAAGTTGGACCTTCACCATGCCTATTACCAAATACGATTGCATGACTCCTCTAAACACTTGACGGCCTTCATAACGATGGAAGGTATCTTCCAATTTACAAGAATGCCATTTGGTTTATCATCGGCCACAAGCGTTTTTCAGAGGATGGTGTCAGAAGTGTTTAGAGGAATGGAGAACATCATCTACGTCCAGGATGATATCCTAGTCTTTGGTGATAGTGAGGAAAGTCACAACTTGGCCTTGAAAGAAGCACTAGCAAGACTTCTTGAGTCAGGTCTAACGTTACGCAGAGAAAAATGTGCATTCCTTGTCGCAGAAGTGGAGTATTTGGGACACTCCCTTTCTACTGAAGGTGTAAAACCCAAGAGATCTGCTGGCTTCCATAAGGGGGCTCCAACTCCCTGTAACAAGGATCAATTGCAATCCTTCCTTGGGTTAATTGAGTACTATTCCAAGTTTGTCAGAAATTTTGCAAGCAAAACTGAACCATTGAAAGAACTTATGAGAAAAGGTGTGAACTTTGCATGGCGAGCAGACCAAGTCAAGTGCTTCGAAAACATCAAAAATGAAATTTGTGATGCTGGAATTTTAGTATCATTTGATGTTCATGCTAAAACGATAGTCACTGTTGATGCAAGCGACACTGGAATTGGTGCTGTTCTGTCACAGAGTTATGGCACTAGTGAGAAAACTGTAGCCTTCGCATCACGCACATTGACAAATGTTGAATGTCATTACTCTGTGATAGAAAAGGAAACTTTGGCTGCCACCTGGGGTGTTGAATATTTCAGGCCTTGTGTATGGGGTCGTAAGTAAGCATGGGCGTAAAATCCGCTCCGATCGTGGATTTTTCGGATTTTCATCAAATTCGCAATCCGCGAACGCTCGCGAATTTGTCGAAAATCCGTGAATCCGCTCGCGGCGGATTTTTTGCTTGGTTGCGGCACGCGGCGTGGTGCACGGCGTTCACTTTCCGTCATTTAGCGTTTGCCGAGTTGTTTTTCTTTGCGAGTGACGCGCCATTTTAGATCTTGCTGCGTGTTCCCGCGGGAGTTTGGCGCCCGCGAATACGTAATCGCGGCTTGCCACCTTGCACAGCACACCTCGCGAGAGTTCGCAATTGCGAACACGTAGTTGCGGCGGAAAGGAACAATCTCGCACTTGCGAAATAGAGATTTTGCAATTTCGCACAAGAAAATCACCAGCAAACAGGATAAACCTTCAGAAAATTATGATTTTTATCAGAATCACTCCTCAGGTTGACATTTGCATGGCCTTTTTTTTTGCAAGGAGTCCATTTTTGGGGGGGGGGAGGAAGGAAGTGCCCCACAGTCTCCAACTTCCTGTTCCTGTCCAGCAGGCTCCTCCCAGTGCTTTGTCCATCTCCTGGTCACTTTCATTTGGATCTGGAGCTGGAAGGATTACTTTTTGTGGGTGCTGCTGGATATTTGGATTTGAGGCCTTTTTGACTGTCTTTGGATCACTTTTGGATTAGAAATCAACTTTCACAAGTAAGTTTGTTTGGGGCATTACAGTTGCTGCAAGTAAAATTTTGGAACTTTTTCAGAACATTAAATAAATTATATTGTGGGTAGCCACAGTATCCAGTAGGACCAGGGTTGGTTAGGGGTGCATGATACAACTGTTTTGTTGAATTTAAACACCATTGAGGCCATGGATGGGCTGGGATTGTGCTGATTTTTGTCCTTTTTTTGGGCCTGCTGGTGGGGCCCTTTGCCCAGGGGTGGTGAGTGTTGCATGGGCCTAGTCTTTCTGTGGGGTGTCTTCTTGAATTTAAACATAATTGAGGCCATGGATGGGCTGGGATTGTGCTTATTTTATTGTTTTTTGTCGTTTTTGGGGGGCTGCTGGTGTGGCCTTTTGCCCAGGGGTGGTGGTGCATGGACTGAGTGTGCCTGTGGTGTGGTCTCACTCTCTGTAATGTAAACATCATGGATGGCATTGGATTGTGGTGATTTCTGGCTGTTTTTCTGTTTTTTGGGGGTGTACTGTTGATGTGGACTGGCCATGTGGGTGGTGGTGGTGGCCATCTTGAGTGCTGGCTGGTACAGGCAACATGTGCTTGGGGTGTAAGGGGCCATTTTGAGGAGAGGCAGTGTCTGAGGCCTGCACTTATTTTGCCTACTTTTCATCCATTATGCCCAGGGGTAGTGAGTGTTGCATACTTGCATGTCCCTAGTCTTTCTGTGGGGCGTCTTCAATGTAAACATCATGGATGGCATGGGATTGTGCTCATTTTTCTGTGTTTTGTCGATTTTTTGGGGTGTAACTGAACTGATGTTCCTCTGTCTTCCATTGCTTTTAGGTGCACAAGAAGACTCAAGAGAACCACCAGTGCCAGGAAGAAGTCCTGCAGCGGTGTGTGTGTGCAGCATAACGTCACGCGACGTCACGTCTGGACACAGAACCCTCTGCAACTCGTGCAACTGCTGCCTGCTGACCTGCTCTGAAGAAGATGGCCCCAAAAAAAGTAACCCGTAGCTCCTCTAGCAAGAAAGGTGCCAGTAAGGAGCAGAAGAAGCAAGTTACCAAGGACACTGGTGTGCCGCCCGCCCCTTTTTTTGGGAGTAAAAAAAAAAGTATGCCTGCAGCAGCAGCAGCGGGATATGCTGGGGACCAAGCTGGCAGCAGCACCCCCGCTCCATTGGGCTCAGTGCCACCACCACCACCACGCCAACTTAAGTCCAAGCCCTTGAGTGCTGCAGAGGCAGCCAGTATAGTTCTTCAATCACCATCGACCAGTGATGTTGGCTCATCGCAAGAAAGCAGCAGCAATGTCCCTCAATCAACACAGGTTGTTGTAGCTCATCTGACGAGTGTTGAACAACCACAGCCGCAACAACAATCACATGTGCAAGTACAAGCCCAAGTACATGTGGAAGGAGAGGCAGCGCAAGGAGATGCGCAAGCAGAGGTGCATGGAGGGTCACAAGTGCCCACAATAGTTGTTCCTCCCGAAGTAGGGGCACATCAGGAAATCGACAATCAAGGCGAGGTATCATTTGAGGAAGCCACTCCTCCTGATGATCCTTCATTGTCTTCCACACCCCTAGCAAGGAAGAGATCAAGGGTGGTGTCTACATCCTCTTCAAGCACACCTCCTTCTGATGATACGGATCAAACTTGGGAACCAGCACCACAGCCGTCTGAGAGTGAGGCACACCATGATCCAACAAAGGTAGTTAAGCGTAAAAGAAGCTCGTCCAAAGTCTCAGAGTTATGGAGTGTGATGAGGCTCAACAAGAAGTGGCGGATACTGCTGCTGATGAAGACTCTGCCAACGACGACCCAGTCATCATAAAGGTCACTGCAGCCCCAGCGGGCATGCAGCAAACAGACATTTTGACCCTAGCCCGAACAGCTGCTGAGCGTGATGATGATGATGATGATGTTGTCGATGAGGAGGCAGTGGAAACACCACAATCATTGGAGTTAAGTAGTACACCAACTCGTCCCGCTTCCATATTTCTTTCTGGCAAGAAGAGACCTCCGTCAACCTCGACCTTAATTAGTGGCGGTGAAAGTGCAAAACGTACAAAAGTTGGGCAATCCAGATCCTCCACTTCATCTGGCATTAGCTTCATGACCACCACCACCAGTATCACCGCCTCCTCCAGGTCCCACAGACACTTCAAGTCCCCAGTTTGGGACTTCTTTACTGTTTGTCCCAAAAATCCAAAGTTTGCCATTTGTACCCTTTGTAAGCTTGCAGTTAGTCGTGGTAAGTCAGGTACCAACTATGGTACCGGCGGCCAGAGAGGTCATCTTGAGAGAAAGCACACTGTCAAATGGTTTGGGCACCTAGATGCGATCAAGAAAGGCCAAATTCAAGGAAACGTTGATGTTTCATCTGATGATGACGAGCAGGAAGAAGACGTGTCAAACACTTCCCTTACACCCAGTACCCCTGTCAGCAGCACACCCAATGTGAGGCACACTAAGAGTGTTGGAGCGAGTGAGACACCAACGCACAAAAGTTCACCAGCGAGCAAAATTGGGTCAACGAAGTCATTATCAGCCCGTAAATGCTTGGTCCAGGGCAACATTAGAACAATTCTTACTTCAGACGTGCCATATGAACGCAACCACCCACTGACGCGTCTGTATAACACTAAGCTGGCTAAAATGCTAGCTGTGGACCTTCTACCTTTTTCTTTTGTAGAAGCGGTAGGTTTTCTTGAATTAGTGGCAACGCTCTGCCCTAAATGGAAGGTTCCGAGCCGGTTCTATTTTGCCAGAGTTGCGGTTCCAGCACTACATGAAGATGTGCTGGAGGCGATTGGGGCAGCTTTGCAGAAGAGTGCTGTTCACACAATACATCTGACAACAGACATGTGGACCAGTGGCGCAGGCGCTGATTACATGTGCATCACTGCACACTGGGTCTCTTTTTCAGGTGTTAAAGCAAAGCTAAACGCAGGTGTTGACCCGGACAAAGTTTTCAAAGCTGCTCGGAAACATGCAACACTAGCCATGTTTGGCTTGGAGAAAAGTCACACAGCAGAAAACCTTTTGGAAGAGTTTAACAAAAAGGTCTTGAAAATGCTATCCCCCCTAAAACGCAAGATTGGTTATGTTTCCACGGATAATGGCGCCAATGTAGTTAAGGCCATGTTGAAGGGTGACCATGTTAGAGTGCCGTGTTTGGCGCACTGTATCAACCTGGTAGTTCAAAAATTCTTGAGTGATAAACAGAGTCCAGCGTTCGAGGTAATGGCCACCTGCCGCAAAATGTGCAACCATTTCAGCCATTCTTTTAAGGCCTGGAAGCATCTGCGGAGACTGCTACTTCAACGTGGAATGCCAGTGAAAGCACTCATCCAGGAGGTGGCAACACGTTGGAACTCAACCTTCTACATGCTTGAGCGTCTGTATGAGCAGTATACGATACTCGATCACTATTTCTTCACAGAGGGTACATCTCAGAAGGAGGACCTGCGGATGAGTGCGGCGCAATGGGACATAGTTAAAAGCCTGACAGACATGCTTCGTCCTTTTGAGTTCTTCACGCGTGCAGTCAGCCAGGAGGACTGTAATTTGGGAAAAGCTATCCCATTGTTGTGCATGCTGGAGCACCAACTGATGGCGGTGTCTTCTGAGTTTGAAAAAGATGTACAAAAAAAAGACCATTTTATTTTGTCTGAGAAATTATTAGAGCGCCTACGTGGTGATGAACGTCTTCAAAAGATCAAGTCAGATCAGCATTACATTTGTGCTACTATTCTGGATCCACGCTACAAAAAGGCGCTGGCAGGCGAAGCATTCTTTCCTTTTGCTGATGCAGATGTTCAAAAGTACAAACATTGGTTAGCCTGGTCAGCCAAGAGGTTTGAAAAAGAACGGCAGGTTATTGAAGGAGAAGACAGTACATCAGCATCAGCAGGCCATCCCCAGTCACAAGAATCCACTTCTGCACCTGTGGCTGGGGCACAAGTGACCTCTCAGCCGTTAAAGACGCCGGCAACTGGATCATCTGCACCACACACAACACTAACAGTGGCTGCTGAGGAGGATTGGCTAAGTTTGCTTGGGTATGGTTCTCGAAAAAATGTCAAAGGCACAGCAAAAAGTAAGCAAAGTGGAGGAACCGTTGATGACCTTGAGTCGATGGTGCAGGACTATATGAATGACTCAACAGAGGTCTTTCTTAATGATGAGCCATTGCAGTATTGGCATGGCAAAAAACAATTGTGGCCACAGCTCTCCAACCTGGCTATAAACTATTTGTCTTGCCCACTCGCAAGTGTGTCTTCTGAACGTGTTTTCAGTGCTGCTGGTGGCATTGTAACTCCCAAACGGAGCCGCCTCTCGCCCAAAAATGTGGAGCGGCTGACAGTGATCAAGATGAATCAGCACCTCATACCACCAGATTACAAAGTACGAGAAAGCACACCGCATGAAGACGAGGAGGACGGCAACGTAGATATGGGGATTTGTTCTCTGTTCGGTGGCACTGACCTCATCCAGCCTGAATTTGCAGAGTATGATGACGAAATCTTGTTCTTATTCCCTGACACCGAGCCCTGAAAATGAGACAATCAATCAAGAACTTTCTTTTTCGTCCTTATTCACTTTTATTCCTGTGTGCTTTGTGTCTCTCTTTCTTTGTTTTGCACAGTTAATTTAATTCAAACTTTAATCACCTAATCCCAAAAACAAGACCATCATCAGAACTGTCTTCACTTGTTTGCTTATTGATTTGAAGGTGCCGCAGTCTACATTCCTCAGGTTCACAAGTTCTGAAGAACATGCTCCTCTATCCTCCTCCTCCAGACTGCGATTTCCCTCAAAGCAGAGTGCTGGATTACGCCCAATGAAGAAAGACTCAGCACTTGTGGGGGTGTTGTACTTCTTTGCGGGTGAGTTGACGGATTTGGGCCCATTGCTGTGAAGCTCTAATAATGGACAAAAGTGTTTTGGACCAAATATGAGGTGGAAATTTCTTGCTGTTTTTGCTGACTTGCTTGCCTTTGAGGTGCTCTTTGGCGGGGTTCCGGGTGTTTGTGGGTAATTTTTGGTGTCTGGGAGCACTGCTGCGACAGTCTAATCTTGATTGCATTTGCTTTTCAGGAAATCCGTGGTGGAAAACAGGAGTTATGATGATTGATGATGATGATGACCTAGCTGCACAGCGCCGCGTTTGGACCGAAGGCCGAGAGATATTGTAAGTATGAGATTTAGGTTTTTCGCTGTTTGGGGGTGTTGTCGGGTGGTTTTTTCCGGGTGGGTTGGCGGGTCTTGCCTGGGGCATTCCTGGGAAGGTCTAATACCGGATAGAAGTGTTTTGGACAAAATCCTGAAGGAACAGCCTTTTTTTTGCTATTTCTTCTGTCATCTTGCTCAATGTAGCGTTTTGGGGGGCTTCCTGCTGTTCGTGGGTGGGTTGCGGCCGGGGTCTCTGTCGAAGCACTGCTGCGACAATCTAATCTTGATTGCATTTGCTTTTCAGGAAATCCGTGGTGGAAAACAGGAGTTATGATGATTGATGATGATGATGACCTAGCTGCACAGCGCCGCGTTTGGACCGAAGGCTGAGAGATATTGTAAGTATGAGATTTAGCTTTTTCGCTGTTTGGGGGTGTTGTCGGGTGGTTTTTTCCGGGTGGGTTGGCGGGTCTTGCCTGGGGCATTCCTGGGAAGGTCTAATACCGGATAGAAGTGTTTTGGACAAAATCCTGAAGGAACAGCCTTTTTTTTGCTATTTCTTCTGTCATCTTGCTCAATGTAGCGTTTTGGGGGGCTTCCTGCTGTTCGTGGGTGGGTTGCGGCCGGGGTCTCTGTCGAAGCACTGCTGCGACAATCTAATCTTGATTGCATTTGGTTTTCAGGAAATCCGTGGTGGAAAACAGGAGTTATGATGATTGATGATGATGATGACCTAGCTGCACAGCGCCGCGTTTGGACCGAAGGCCGAGAGATATTGTAAGTATGAGATTTAGCTTTTTCGCTGTTTGGGGGTGTTGTCGGGTGGTTTTTTCCGGGTGGGTTGGCGGGTCTTGCCTGGGGCATTCCTGGGAAGGTCTAATACCGGATAGAAGTGTTTTGGACAAAATCCTGAAGGAACAGCCTTTTTTTTGCTATTTCTTCTGTCATCTTGCTCAATGTAGCGTTTTGGGGGGCTTCCTGCTGTTCGTGGGTGGGTTGCGGCCGGGGTCTCTGTCGAAGCACTGCTGCGACAATCTAATCTTGATTGCATTTGCTTTTCAGGAAATCCGTGGTGGAAAACAGGAGTTATGATGATTGATGATGATGATGACCTAGCTGCACAGCGCCGCGTTTGGACCGAAGGCCGAGAGATATTGTAAGTATGAGATTTAGCTTTTTCGCTGTTTGGGGGTGTTGTCGGGTGGTTTTTTCCGGGTGGGTTGGCGGGTCTTGCCTGGGGCATTCCTGGGAAGGTCTAATACCGGATAGAAGTGTTTTGGACAAAATCCTGAAGGAAACACCAGTTTTGGCACTTTTTGTAAGTTAGGGTTCGTTAGGGTTAGCCCTACCAGCAGGATTGCATGTGTTTCGGGGGGTTCTATTGCAACGCAGTTCTGGTGTTGTAGAGCACTGTTGGAGCGATGCTGGCTATGGATACTTTTGCTTGCTTGCAAGTGGTTTGAATACAATGCACGGTCTGTATTTGGGCCTACTGTTACTTTCAAAGTACGTTTTGTAACCATTTTTCTGCTAGGCATCGTTTTTGGAGATCTGATTGGGGTTCTTCTACATTTTTGCGACTGGCTTTAGTAAGGGTCTTGGTGGGAGCATTGCTGGGAAGGTCAAATTTTGTTCTAAAACACAGTTTACAGTACACCTACCTTGAGGGGAAAGATCCGCTATAATATTTTGGCCATACTTATTTATCCTTAAAAAGGTGACTCAGACAGAGCACGCAATTTCAAAAATATTGTACTGTCTATTAGGGAAATCAAAGTGTCACATTTTGAACCACACAGCGTACATACCTTTTATTTATTTATCAGTGGTATTGTAATAGCACTTCCTGTTTTCCGTTCAATAATTACAGGCCGGGTTTCAGTCAACATCCGCCAGGCAGGCAGTGGACAGGGTGTCTTCTGTCAGTGGTCACCAACATTGATGGACGAAGCGTCAGCTGGAATAGAGGAGTGCCGCCAATAAGAGAAATTGTTTGCTGCATGCACCTTACTTACCAAATTCAAGGACAACTCCAACAACATACGCAATACAGATACAGTATCCATTGTATTATTCTATGAGTGTGACTGCATGTGCTTAGCTTTAGTTTGTAACCAAAGATTGTCTTTATCTTCAATTATTGTTTGTCCATGCTCTGCTTTTTTTTTCTTCTCTCAACAAAACCTACCCAAAAAGAAACCCCCATTCCCATCCATTTTACAAACCCTAACCCTCTTCCCCCGGGCTGTGTTGTTTTGCTTGATGTCTGACTAAAATGACATCAATAATTCCACACACTTGCTGGGGAGGATAAGGTCATAGCAACAGGCTGGTGAAGGAATACGAGGATATCTTCTAGACTTACTCAGCTTCAGTACTATATCTTCTAGTAGTAGTATCCAATGTCAAATAAATTCAACGCAAGTACTAGTTATACTTGCAAGCAAATACTTTACCATTTGTTAGGCTACATTATGGCACTGTTCTGTCTGTCACCTGCTATATTCTCGATCGTACCGTAACCGTTGTAATGCTACAGTAAGGACAAACAAGGTTTCGTTTTCTTTTTTTCCATAGGCATGCAACTGCCACTGTGTCACACCACTAGTACCACCGCAATGAGGAAATGTCACCCGCCCAGGATTGACAACGTTAATCCCCATTTCACGTGGAGCCAGCCCTGGGCCTAGCCCTAATTTCTAACACAAATTACAGGTAAGATAAGCGTTTGGTGGGAGGTAGTATAATGGAGTATTATTTCGGAGTAGACAAGAGATTGACGGTTGTACTACTAAAGTCCTACGACTGTTCAGGAAAACAAAGTTACTGTTACACCCCCGCCCCCCACCCACCAGACTGAAAAGCAGTAAAAAACAGGTATGGTCAGATAAAGTTTAAAAATATATTTATGTAGCCCTAACAAAATAATCTCCCTCACCCACCCTAACCCCAACGATTGTCTTTGAAACGTCCCAAAACGATCCCAACTCCCAAATCCCACCCCCCAAAAGTCTATAAAAAAAGGGCAAGGGACACTCCACTACTGGAGGGTGCTGGTGCTGGTGCATTTTGCGGCATGGGCATCATACTCCTTGCGGAGGGTGGCAAGCTCGGAGCGGAGGCCCTTAACCAAGTTCTTATACTTCAGGACCTCCTGCTCCAGGTTGGACATTCGGACTCGTAGGCGGCATTGGCGTTCCTTGCAGCTCCTGTGGGGGGCAGCTGGTATTTCTGTTGCTTGGCGGTGGCGGTTGTCTTTGTTAGCCCGGCTCGGTCCCGCTGGCTTAGTCACGGAGGAGGATGCAGTGGTCACAGTCCAGGATGTTGTTGTTGCCCCGCTCGACTGCGTGTCCTCCTCCTCCTCCAGGGCCACCAGCCGCCGATATTCGGCGACAGTGGCCTCCAGCCTCCGTTGCCGGGCCATTCTAGCCTGCTCCCTCCGTGTTGTTGATTTGGAAGGAGCAACTATATGAAGAAAGAAAGACATAGTCTGTAACCAATGCTCCTTAGCATTAATAACACAAAGTGATTGAGCCGAAAGTTGGGTCACAGTACAAGTAGCAAATTGAAAGCACAGTACATAACTATTGAGGACAGTATCTATGTAACCTCCCACTTCTGCATCCTTGCTCTAACATTAGTGGTAGTTTAATGAACAAATTCTACGACCACTATGGACTTCCATTACAGTCGACTATGACAGTACACCAGTCTTATTCTTCTTCTTCTCTCTTGTTTAGGGAAATTGGTACGTTATCTTATGCAAGCCGGCAGAATGACATGGACAGCACAGTGAACTTGCACCCGAGAAAAAAAGTTGCACACCATGATGAGTGAGACAGACTTGCGTTACTGTACCGGTCCAGTACATGCAGGTGGTGAAGCTATTACTTTTCTATTACGGGTGGCACTGAGAATACTCTGTTACAAGGGCTACTGCTTAATTAATTTACCTTTCACCCTACAGTGCAAATGAGTACTAGAAAAGGAAAATGAAGAAGCTAACTAATTTGATTATCTATCACTTCACATGGGACGTATTTGATGACATATGGGATGACTTTAGGTGCTTTGCTTAATATTGAGTGAACAGTGATACACCCACACATGAATGACGTACTACAAGTAAACTAAAGTTATTAAGAGAGGTACGGAGTGTCCACCGTAATAACCAGATATATGCTGTGATTGCAGACGCAATACAAAGTACTGCTACTATTCATGGTAGTATTGGACACATTTACAATTTCTTTTCCTTGCCTTCCCTGCACTGGAACGGACGTGCGGGTGCGGTGGTACATGCTCTTCAAGGTAACACTTACTTCATCTGGCGACCATCTACTCTCTCTAGATACACATGTGCTATCTAAGAGTCAGAGAATACCATGCTCAAGGCATCCATTCAGTCAAAGTATACGCACACATACAGTTTCTGTTTCACCCACCCAGGCTGCTGTCCTTCCACCCATCCTTGCTTCATCATTGACCCAGCCATGCACCATACCATATTCTTTCCTTCCCAGCCACCTCGGGGGCCAAGCAAACACATATCGTTCTTCTTTGCCAGCCATCATACAAGTTCGCGTCCCACTTACTTACACCCTTCTTTCGCTTTTCGTTCATCCCATCCATCACGTTCGTCTAAGAACTTATTGGGATTCTTCTCACCAAAAACTTCACAGCTAAGTCGAAGTACATTTCGAGGAGGCTACTACCTGGTTGATTTGTAATACACCCGTGCAGAAAGCACACTATGCAGTCTTCAATCTCAATAAGTAAGGAATATATAGCTTACCTGTTTCCGCCACCACCGTTTGAACCCCCACAGGACCGTCCGCCGGCTCTTGCACCGCCTCCTCCCCAGAGTCCGCCGAGTCCTCGCCCAACACAGCCACCTCCGCGCTGGCCCCGTCACCAGATGTTACACCTACAAAGTACATTTAAGAATGTTAGAATACACCACTCACTACTATATAATATTTGGTCTAGGAGAAATGTTAAAAAAACTGAATACAATGTAATAATTTGTGAATGTCTACTCCAAAGTAAAAATGTCCCATTTTCCAGGGAAGGCTGTTGTCTTGCTGCACTTTTATGCACAACTGATGAATGCTTGCTTTTGATTTTTAACACGCACCACTTTTTCTCCTAACAGACAGAAGCTTGACTCCTAAGAACACGACCAGGATCAAGTTCAAACCAGGTGAGAGCTCGGCTCGACCACAAGAAATGTGTCCAATTAATCGTCAGCACTAACCACTTTTCCGTTTTCAGTTAAATAGTTTTATGACAAAGTAGATTTTAATACATGTGTTTACTTTTAATAAAGCTTTTAAACTTAAATAGACTCTGTGGTTTTTGTTCCTCCATACTAGAGTGGATGAGCTAAAGGTTTTGGAATTTTTGCAAGCATGAGTGCCTCTGACACTTCTTGACTGTGCTGTGACTCCGTACTCTCTTGTCCTGCGTACGATAATCTAGAGATCATTGGGGATCAATAATCGGTGACTTCGGGAGCTGAATGACTCTGCCACACTATCTAGTCAGTAAGGAGACAGTGCATAGAGCTATTGCTGAATAGAATGGGAGTCCAATGGAATTGCCAAATGTCCAATCTTAGTTAGCTACACAGACAGACTAATAAGAATAGTCTAGTAATACCACAGGGAGTCATATTCGAGGCAGGATAAGAATTTATATCCAGTCTACAAGAAGATCAAAGACGATTTAGAAAAAATCGAATGAGGAACGCTAGGAAAAAATAGGTACTCTTTATTAAAATGTAAACTTACTGGGGCCAGCAAAGGAGCCCTCGCCTGCCCGATCCTGGCCTGCATCCTCAGCACCCTCCTCCTGTGTCCTCTTGCCCTTGGGGGGAGCTGATGTACAACATGAAAGAAAGAAAAACCAGAAAACATGGATGAGATTTTTCAACCAAATCAAACATTTCAAAAGAACAATAACAAAATATTTTGGAGAAATAGCAAATAGATAGACAACTATTCCACGGGATCTATCTCATGTGGTATACTACATTATTCGTATTGCCTGATTTGCGGAACGTTGACTTAGAAAGTTCCTATGTAACTCAATAAACAGACTACTAAAGAGGTTTGCCTAGGCCTGGCACTGCAGGCAGCAGTCCGCAGCACGCGAAGTGACAGACAAAGTCCATCCTGCTTGCAGATCAGTGAATACTCAAACTATCAATCCACCCACCACCGACACTATTTCTTCTTATAGCCATGTGTCTAAAGGAAGGACTGGACTTCAGTCTGTTGGGGCTGATTTAGAAGTCCCTTGCGGCTCATTTTCCTCCATTGTTGCGTGCCTTTTGTGACGCAGCGGCAGAACAAAAGACTCGCCATGGTGTTGGTGCGGCGTATATATTAAAAAAAAACACATATGGGCATATGGGCGATGCATCACGTTGTAAAGCCCTGCGCCATCAGGGGGCGTTCCGGCGCAAGGGAGGGCGTACCTGCGCAGGAACGAATCCTAAAAGTGGCTGAGGGAAATCTACAAGATGTCAATCAGTCACTTTTAGGACAATGATGCATGACTCAAACCCTGCGCGCTTGAAGCCGACGTACGGCTTGATGCAGCATTGGGGAGATAGGGTACCCCAGAGCATTGCTGGAGCTGCGCCATCGTTGGCACGCAACTCCAGCAATGCGCTGCCTTTACGGCACAGATGCGTAAGGCTTCTGTGACGTTTTGGGCCAATGGGTGGTGGTGGCATGGCACACAATTACTGCCGCATCCCTGCTACTTTGCAGGGATGCGCCGGTAATTGAAAATATGACCCTTAGTGTCTAGCATTACGCAGTTCTTATCTTTACACTACACTCATACATAATTTCTCAGGCCAATGAAATGCTTCTGAACACAACATACAAAACAAAGAAGCATAGTAGCAAGCAAGGCTACTGAGAAGGAGAGCAGTGCACCTGAAATGCATAGAAGATTTTGAAATATAATTTACCTCAATGTAATCGGCAGCATTATTGCTCTTGGTAAAGAACAAAGATTTGCAAATAACAGAGCCGGATAAAACAGAGTAGTAAATGAATAGCTACTACTACTCACCAAGCCCGGGGACCTCTACGCCGAGCGCGTCCAGCAAGTCCCGTTCCCGGTCCATGACATCGGTCCAGCGGTGGGTGGCCTGGTTATATGTGCGCCGGACCCCAGAGAGCTTATACATGGCCCGGCACACCTTCTCCCACCGCTTGCGGCGCTCCCGGATGCCATAGCCAGTCGCGATCTTGCCGCCTCCCAGGATCGTCTTGGGGAGGCGGCGCTGGACGTGGAAGATGAGTGCCGCCACTTCCTCCGCGCTGAAGATCTCCCGCGGGACCACTTGCTCCCCCCTCAAACGCCCGCACGGGAGCCGGGCACGGGGTGCGGGACCCTTCCCCTTCTCAGGGTGCTTCCCGGCTCCCTTTACCATGGTCTGGGCAGAAATACAGTTAAATGATAAACAAGAAATAGAATAGTGAAGAAGAAAAGAAAAGAGTTTAAAAAAGTAGTTTAAAAGTAACTAAAAGCAGCAGAAAACACAAAAATATAGAGCTAGAAAAATAGAGGGATAGATAATAAGTAAAATTAGATCAAATAAACTTCAAACAAGCAAAGGATGGCAGAGATTGAGAGAGGATAGAGAAAGCATGCCCAGAACCATAGCAATGAATGAGAAACAAGATGGCCGCGCCCGTTCACGACCGCGTGGGTAAGTTCGCGTGAGATTTTCCTTGCGAGCACGCGCGAAATTGTACTAGCGAGCAGCACACTTTGCGAGATTACACATAGCGGCCGGAAACAGAATTACGTCACGCAAACAAGATGGCCGCGCCCGTGTACGACCGATAGGGTAACTTGGCAAACGTATAGCTAGAAGCGCCTCGCGAACACGCGCAAGATCACGCGAACATACACGTCGCACAAAAAACAATTTTGTATTTGCACGTATTCGCGGCTTCCGAAATCGATCTCGCACGGATTCGAGCCCCAAAAAACGCGCGAAATTGCAGAAAAAACGATTTTAGCTAAACTGAAAGCAATGAGCAGGTGCAAAAGTTCAAACTTAACATTAGTAACATTCAAGGTAGTGCTTCCTGAGGGGCCCCTCCAGAGTTTGCAACTATTCTATGACCCTGCTATGACCCAAACAGCAGGCTCATAGAATAGCTACAAGTAGACCATAAAGGTCCTGTGAAAAAAAATTTCACTGCAACAAAAAAGCAAATTACAGATAAGGAAGGAAGCAGGTGCCAGCCAGACTGGAAGTTTCAAAATTACTGACACATTAATGACCCACAAATTAATTGATGGCAGTTGAAGAAGGGCAGGTGTGCTTGCTTTTTTCAACCACCATAATCTACAGTGATAAATAAACCTAATGGGTGGCAGTGAGGATGTACCAGAGGGTGGCATGGGTGTCCCAGAGGGTGGCAGTGGTGAAACAGAGGGTGCTGTGAACCTGTGATGATAAACCAGACGTAGAAACAACATAGTCGCGGCCGTTGCGAGCCGAAAAGTAAGTTCGCAATTGCGAACTTGTCCCAAAATCGGCGCGAACGCGCGCCAACACAAAAAACGGGAAAATCCGCAAATCCGCTAGAGTTCGCGTACGCGAGATCCGCTAGATCCGCCCATGCTTAGTCGTAAGATTCTTCTCCGTACAGATCACAAACCCCTACTAAAAATTTTGTCACCTGGGGGAGCAGGAAAAGGATCGGCCAGACTAGCTCGCCTGGCCTCCAGTTTGCAAGAGTACAACTTTCAAATAGAGTTCATATCTGGTGGTGCAATGTCCACGCAGACTGCTTGTCACATTTTACCTTTAGAGTGGGAAAAAGTGGATAAGGATGGAGTCACTAAGAGTGCAAAAGAGGGATCCATATCATGTGTGGAATATGTTGTTCAATGGAGTCATAGGGTGGTCAACAAAAAATAGTGGACGAATGCCATGTCTGAAGATGAGGTACTCAAGGCTGTCAAAAATCTCATACTCAAAGGAGGGCGTAGAGAGAGCACCTTGCCTTATAATGTGAGACCTTTTAATTCTATCATCCACGAATTATCCATTATTGCAGACCAGATTATCATGCGAGGGGATAAGATTGTCCCTCCACTTAGCATTCACAAGAGGTTATTTGACATAGCCCATGAGGGACACATGGGACAGACCATTACCAAGAAGAGATTGAGGGACACGTTCTGGTGGCCGGGAATGGATGGTGAAGTGGTTGATTGGGTTGAAAGGTGCAGCGAGTGCAAAGAGTGCGAGTAAAGGTTAAAAGTTGGAGCACACTCGGTCCCAAGTTCCATTCATGATCCATGAGTGTGTTGGCCCAGTATTTGCCTCGACTTCATTGGACCCATGCCAAGAGTTCATCCCAGTAAGAGATTTGGGATGGTTATCATGGATGTCCAATCCTGATGGCTCATTGTGCACCTTCTTCCCGAAATCACCACTAAAGTCACTATAAAAGTGTTACGCTGCATTTTTAAAGAAGAAGGCTATCCCAATGTCCTTATTACAGACAATGGCACGCAGCTGACATCTGGTGAAATGGGTGAATTCTTGCGCCATTGTGGGATCAAACAGTCCCTCACTGCACTTTATAATCCCCAGTCCAATGGTATTGTTGAAAGAGAAAACCGCATGATTAAAGGTGCGATTGGCCTTGCTCTTGTAACCTGGACATTGATGAGACCTTGAACGAATTGGTGGGGGCTTACCATACCACAGAGGATACCACGAACGGGGTCATTCCTTTTGTTGCCATGCATGGAAGGAAACCCTCTACCAAACTTGTACCCTCTTGGGTCAGAGAGTTATTGGAAGGGAAGAGTGTGTGTGTGTGTGAGAGATGTCCCTGAATCTACTTCTGCACCCACTCTCGCGAGCACTCAGACAATGCACCACACCAGTCTCCAGGCAGGAGATTGGGTGAAAGTCAGATCTGGTCGTTGGGTTAAGGGTATGCGTAAATTGGGTGGCCCTTTCCAGGTTAAAGAAGTTCACCAGTGGCATGTCGTTTTGACAAAACAAGAGAAGTGGAATCTACGTAGGGTAGTCAAGTACTGCTCACGAGACAATTCACCCAGGACTAAGGAGGGTAGAGATATTTGTTCTGGATATATGTTAGCGCATGATGATCAATTACTTAATAGTTCTCGCCCTTCTACAGACATGCGAGCACCTGGTCCCAGTGGTGACAATTTAGGTGTGTGTCTGAATCAAAGTATTGAAAACTAGGATGCACATCCTTCTCAGGCAACTCAACGCAGTCTAAGACCCTTACGGGTCAAAGGGCCTCCTCACCACTTACAGGATTTCCTAGTGGGTTAGCCCCTTTCCCTTTTGCTAGTTACCCGCTCTTGCTAGCAACCTGCACTCACCTCTTTGCCCCCTCAGGCTCATTCCCCCCTGCACCCCTACCTTCCCCTTTGCTTTCTCATCTCTTCCTTCCGCTCTACAGTGTTTTATCTACCTGCATGTAGAACAAAGGGGGTATGTTATGATTTGCTTCACGCTGTCATTGCGCGCATGTTTGGAATGTCAGTGTACCAAGATTCTATTGTTGCCGGTGTTCCTCGCAATCTCAGCAGTTAGTCAGTTGGTGGCTGGCTGAGGCGTGAGGGACGCCGCGTTTATGTGTTTGACGGAATAAACCTTTGGAGAAACGTTACCTGCTTGGTTTT
Source organism: Lissotriton helveticus (assembly GCF_964261635.1). NCBI lineage: Eukaryota > Metazoa > Chordata > Amphibia > Caudata > Salamandridae > Lissotriton > Lissotriton helveticus. The sequence continues at coordinate 404,636,747 of NC_136061.1, forward strand.
ATTTATTCATCACAGCAGAGATCTTGTCATTACAGAAATACCTCACAAAGAGGAAGTGGTAGTTGGAACACAGAAGACACCACTGTTCTGTGCCAGCTATGGAGGGCTAGAAGGCTACTAAGAAACACCACCATTTGAAGGTGTATGACCAGACTGATATGGTTACTGTGTCCAGGGCAGACCTTCAGATTCTTATTCCAGAGTCAATTTCATCTGCTCTAGGTGAATCTGAATCAAAAAGACAAGCACTAGATTCCATTGTGGCCAATACTCTGGACCTAAAGGAAAATATATATGTACGGGGTATGCATTTCCAACATATGCTTAGTCATATAAAGGAAGTTCTGGGTTTCGAACCTTCACCACCACTTCACCACCACTTGAGGATGTTTTTTTGGTTCCAATAAGAGGAATCTAATCAGGACCAAATACCTTTTCATGATGGTACTCAGAGAATGGAAACATGTCAACCAATCAACAGTACCCCATTTCTTTAATAAACCATAGTCTGGAGAATTTTGAATCAGATTGTCTCTTAAACCTGAAGGTCAATTCTATACTCTCCGGCATGGCATCATCACCCTCGTTAGCCTCAGAGGAAGCTTCGCTGTCAGATCCGGGAGATAAAAGAACAGAAAGTGCCCTAGAAAGGGTAAATGCAGCTGCAAATTTGTCCATTAAAACACATGCTTATGCAGCATATGCTTCACAATCCATGCTGAGGGATTTCCAAGCACTCTTCGATTGATTAGAGGCCAAATAAGATCCTACAGCTCTTTTGGGTAACATGGAGCTCCTGGCAAAAGTCTTGTCAGATACATCCTTTGACAAGTTGTGGGCTGCATCAACAGTGGCTGGTGCATCAGTTGCAGCAAGAAGAGCCCTATGGCTTAAACTTTGGAGGTTGGAGCCAGACCTAAGGTCATTAATCCAGAAGCTTCCTTTCTTGGGTCAAAAATTGTTTGGGGAAGAACTCAATGAACTTGTAAAATAATCATCAGACGGAAAGAAAATGTTACAGCCATTTAAACTTTTCTCTGCGAGAAAATGTTTTTTCCAGAGAAAGCTGGCTCAGGCTGCCCAGAACATGTGACCCTTTTGGAGCCAGGGCTGAAGTTGTGAAGATGCGCGGGGAGGAAAAAAATCCCAAGGGTTAAAATCCTACCTATATGAAAGACTTTGTGGGAGAAAGACTAAATTTTCTATGGCATCTGGAAAACGAACATAACGGACATATGTGTTCTTTCCATTATAAAGGGTGACTGTGTTGTAGGGTCGAAGATCATCTACCATAAACTGTCGAGTAACACCAATTCCAAGTGATTTGCTAAAGATAGAATCACTGCTCAAGGATGTACAAGATCTCTTAAAGTAGGGAGCAATCACGCAGGTTCCGGAAACAGAACGAGGACAATATTTATATTCTATTGTTTCTTGTGCCAAAACCAAATGGGACTTTCGGAGCAGTGATGGATTTAAAAGGATAATTTTTTATGTAATCAAAACAATGTTCTGAATGTTTACACTTCAGGAGGCGAGAATGAGAGCAGCAGAGGGAGAGATGTTGATGACCACACATCTCCAGGATGCATCCTTTCATGTGCCTATCCACCCAGCAAGACAACATCTCTTGGGATTTGTGGTAGAAAGTGTGCATTCTAGTTTGTTGCTCTACCCTTCAGGCCTGTCTCTTTGTTGCTCTACCTCTTGGGCTGAGCTGAATGGAGTGCCATTAGGGGAAATGTGTAAGGCTGCCACATAGACCTCGGAAAACATTTTTGTAAAGCACTATAAGCTAGAGTTAAGTGATTGAAACAATTTTGGTTTTGGAGCACTGACAGTGGATATGGCGTAATACTATGTTCCCTTTTTTCCTGTAATAAATCATGGATTGCACTTTCTTGTCTTCTTTAATGACTTGCTTATGCATTGAAGAATTATGCTCAAACTTGTGTACATCCTCAAATGGCGTGGACGGGGGCGGGTTTTGGGGTATGGAAGTTTCATTACCCGAAACCTTAGTTGTCACAGTCCAGGAACCTTCCCCCACATCCCCACATTTAAGGTCACGGTTTCTCAATGCAGCTTGCTATGAAGCATTATACTTTTAGGAGGTCGAGCCTTTTGTGAGGTCTTATGTTAATTAGAAGTAAAATGAGGTGTTGACTGGGACAAGGAGGACTAAGGTTTCGGGTAATGAAGATTATCGGTAAGTAATGGATTCAGTTCTCACCTTCCATGGAGAATCCGTCATCAAATCATTAGGTAGATATCAAGCTGTGGACCCACTTAGCTTCCTAATTCAACCTAGGGGTGTGGTCAACTGTGTATCAGAAACGGACTGCTATATGAAATGTAGGGATATGAAAGTGTGTCTAGAACAAGAGGAACCAAATTGACAAATGTAGCCGAAAAACCTAGCAACAACTGTAGAAGAATTCTGCATGCAAGCTGGTTTTCTGAATACATGTTTGCCAAAAAAAGATAATTGTGTGTGATTAGACGGAGGACAGGACCAAATGTGAATACACGGTATCCGCAGAACTAATTAAAATTATACAATTTTATTACCTAAAGAATACCAAACAAACAAGCAGAAACAAGTCCTATGAATATATATGAAGCAGTAAAGATAAGGGGTTTTGGCACCTAATGCCACAAGGGCAGGCAGGAAATCAACATGAGCTAGCATGTATCTTAGAATGACGAATCCTCTTGGACGAGCAATGTGAGTAAACTTCATGCAGAAACAGATTCGATTAAAGCCACTAAAATAAAAATGACCTCAAGTGAGCTACTAGTATCATTCACCTTGATGGGATCATGAATTGAATTCATTGCATGATGGTTTTCCAAATTGAGGGCCATATTTAAGTCTCCTTGCTGTGCTGCCCTGCATCACAGGGAAAGGGCAGGAATGAGCCATATTTATCCAATAGGGAGCATTCCTGTCCTTTACTCGTGGGCTGGCGCCATTTTGGAAACCTAGTGCCAACGTAGTCACCCTTGCACCATCGTACAAGAGAGCCTGTGTTGTAGGCAGGATTGTTTTTGTGTAGGAATGGGCACCTTCCTGCTCAAAAACAAACCTGAGAGGCTTTTTCCTCTTTCTATGACTGCTGAAGAATGCTGCACACATAGAAAGAGGAAAAAAACTAGGTGAAATAAAGATATTTCTCCTCATTACACCTCACCTGGGAGAGGCGTTTCTTTTTGGCACATTCCCAGGTTTACCAGGTTTGGGAATGTGTCAAAACCATGGGAGTTGCGTGGGAACCCACAAAAAGCCATTGGAACCCGCCTCCCTTGTATTGAGTAATGCAATGTAGCGATTTGTGCTGCGTTACATTACTCCATATTTTTTAAGCCCTTCAAAGCCACACAAAGTGGTTTTTCGAGCCTTCAAAGATATGGCTTTAGGATTGCATCACTCTTGTAACATGCACGCAAGAGCAACGCAAACAGTGGCATAAAAATGGCCCTTAATATTTAAGAACTGCTACCTAAGAGAACCCAGGGTCATTAATCTTACTGCAGGAGATGTATGTTTGAGAGAAATCCGCGAGTCATGGAAAGTAGTTATTCAATGCATTTTCCACATAATGAGTCACTGTGACCCTCCTAGCGCTTTTATTTGTATATTTGAAGCGCCTGGAAAAATATTGCCATTGTTCTTTAGTCTCTATTCTTCTTTGGGCTGTGTCTTACTGAGTGCTGTACTCTTGTCGGATACGCTAAGTCATCTCACAGCCAGGGGCGTAGGAGACACTAAAATTCTGGGGGGGGGCAGGGACAACCTTGTGGACTTTCCAGAGACCCTATACAAATCACCGCCCGTTAAACAAATACAATCCCATACATTCGAAGTGAAATATTAAGAAAAGCAGGCATGTTGTCACAATTTACATTCTGCTTTATTGTTGTTTACATTCATATAGTAATAAGACCAAATGTTAAAAAAACATGTATATGAATCATCTTGATGCACCAAGCAAACATAGGTGGCTGACTTAGGGTGGGGGCGTCATGTTTGCAAGTGCATTATGATTTGAACAGTACCTGCTGCTGCATTCCTGGTCTCCAGCAATTTTCAGGCAACAATAAAAATGTGAAGATAACTTTGGTGATTAATGTTCTTTATTGAGAGAGATCAAAGGTTTGTCTAGTGGAAGTTTTGACTCTTGGTGAGGTAGACACAGTGGGTTAATATGCATGCTGCAAAGAATGTGTACCACGCAGATCACAAAATGCATATCATCTAAATTGGTCAGTGAGTTACTGCTTTGGTCTGAGAGATTCTTGGAAAATGGGTTTCATTAGGATAGAAACCAATTCTGATTATTAAAGAGAACCCCCCCATCCATGGTGTTATGTTTTAAATTCGGAGTGTGTGCTTCTTTAGTGTTGCAAAGCCATCCTGTGCCCTGGGCACTCCCCAACGTTTTGCTGACTGGTACAGGTGGTACCTGACTCGGACTGACCCTGGCCTCTGCCTGAACAGGCACAGGGCCAGTGCTATTCTGAAAGAGACACTTAAGGGTGCTGTGAAAACACCTACATACACTAGGGTGCACTATGGGTTAGGGTACCCCTATGATTGGCATGACCTCTCCTATAATGCCCTAGTTAATAATAGGGCAGGGAGATTAGAACTACCTTTAAGTCCCTAGACTATATTAGGGCATGGCAGTTTAGAAGCCAGTAGCCATTTCTGTGTTTGCATGTGTGCACTGCTGAAGCCTGAGGTCAGTTTAAAAGTAGCCCTGTGTTGTAGGACTGCTTCTAAAATGCAAATTGTGCCCAAACTCGACTTTTGGGTTTGGGGAACTTATAAATTGATCAACTACAATGCTGGGGCAAAATTAAGTTAAGTGGAAAAAAAATTCCACCTAACTATGGCTGTGTCATATTTGCCACATAATACATAATCTGCTGCATATTCTAACGATTTGACCCAAAACGGCTCAAACGGTTCAAAAATTACTAAAAGAAATGTGACTTATGTTGCTGTGAAGTGTAGGGCCCTTTGCAAAGGTTGACTGGTCACCTTTCCCTGTGCTGCATTTGTATGTTACACAGGTACTATTGAGGCAAAAGCTTTGCAAAGGCTGTTAGTATGTATAAATATGTTAAAATAATAAAGTATCATAAAATGCACCGCATTACGCAGCAGCCTTTTTATTGTTGCATCATTTAGTCAACACTGCAACATAATTTTGGCCTCCATTGCTGCATAACTCCAGTGGCCCGAAAGAAGGCTGCACATGTTAAAAGTGTTTGTGCATGAAGCAGAGACCATGAAGTTTGCAAACTTAGGGGCTGATTACGAAGGCAGGCAGACATCGAATCGGGGAATGGGACCGCTGGCCTTCAAGGTGGCGGCCCGATGATAGGCATTACAATGCAACCACCACTATGGCGTTCGCAGTGCCCATCTTTTACATTGCAGCAGGTGCTGCTGGCTGCATCATCTGCCGCAATGTAAAAACTGACATGTCAATCAATCAATCATAGCATTTGTAAAGTGCACTACATACCTGTGAGGGTCTCAAGGCGCTAGGGGGGGGGGGGGACTGCTACTGTTCAAAGAGCCAGGTCTTGAGGAGTCTCTTGAAGGTTAGAAGGTCTTCGGTTTGTCGTAGGCGGATGGGGAGGGTGTTCCATGTCTTGGTGGCGAGGTGGGAGAATGATCTGCCACCGGTGGTCACTCTTGGGGTGCGGGGGACGATGGCAAGGACGTGGTCTGCGGAGCGGAGCTGGCGGGCGGGGGTGTAGAAGCCCAGTTGTCTGTTGAGGTACGCCGGTCCGGTGTCGAGGAGAGCCTTGTGTGCATGGGTGAGGAGCTTGAAGGTTATCCTCTTGTTGATGGGGAGCCAGTGCAGGTCTTTCAGGTGGGGTGTGATGTGGCTGCGGCGGGGTATGTTGAGGATCAGTCGTGCAGAGGCCTTCTGGATACGTTGCAGTCATGACAGGAGTTTGGCCGGGGCTCCTGCGTAGAGTGCATTGCCGTAGTCCAGTCTACTGCTGACGAGGGCTTGGGTGACCGTCCTAGTTTCGGTGGGGATCCACTTGAAGATCCTGTGAAGCATGCGGAGGGTGTTGAAGCAGGTGGAGGAGACGGCGTTGACCTGCTTTGTCATGGAGAGTGTGGGGTCGAGGATGATCTCTAGGTTTTGTGCATGGTTGGTGGGTGCTCCTAGTGCCGTTGGTCACCAGGAGTCATCCCAGGCCGAAGGGTTTGAGCCGAAGATGAGGATCTCTGTCTTGTCCGAGTTCAGCTTCATTCAGCTGTCCCTCATCCAGTCGGCGACAGCCTTCATTCCTTCGTGGAGGTTGGTTTTGGCAGTGTGGGGGTCCTTGGTGAGTGAGAGGATCAGCTAGGTGTCGTCGGCGTAGGAGATGATGTTTAGGTTGTGCTGTCAGGCGACGTGGGCGAGTGGTGCCATGTAGACGTTGAACAGCGTTGGGCTGAGGGATGAGCCTTGGGGTACGCCGCAGATTATCTCAGTGGTTTTGGAGCGGAAGGGGGGCGGTGGACGCTCTGTCAGGTCCCATGTCTGGGGGCTGAGGGGAAAGGGGCCCGGTATGGGCCTCCAATGTCGTCCCTTTCCGCCAACTTTTCCATGGCGGGTGAACTGCCATGGATAGGCTGGCGGGCAAGGGGTATCGTAAGCCTGCCTGTTAGGACCACCAGCATTGTAGGAACCAAGAGCCCCTCCGCCGCACTGGCGGGCTCAAGTAGCCAGTCGGGTGCATGGCGGTTGGTCTTTCCGACCGCCAGGAAAGCACCCGCCATTGTAATATGGTTGGCGTTGATGCAGTCACCGATGGCAGTGGGACCGCCAATGACGGGGTGACGTGGCAGTTCCACCTTCATTATAATCACCCCCTAAGTTTGGTGTGCATGCAAATCCTATATTGCCAACCCCTGGTAAGTTGCACCACTACTGATGAAAAAGGCCAATGGAGGTACCAATGGGTGTGGTGGACTGGCCTCAAGGATCTTGTGACCTCAGTGACAGTCACTGTCGATCTAGGGTGTGCTTCTTTGTATGCCTGCTCGCAAGACTGGAGGTGAACTCTAGTATGGATTGTGGTGGACAGGCCTTCCAGGTTAACTCACACTTGCCACCGGTGGGGTCCACCTGCGGGTGCTAAGACACCAGGGCTTCTAAGGTCTATCTGGCCTTCTAAGGTGTAGCATCGGAATGAGCTCTGTCAGGAGTGCGGTCTGGTGGACTGGTCATGAAGGCTGAAAATGGTGCTCCAGTTCCGGATTCAGCAGCTCTGGCCAGAGTGCCACATCCTCTCCCACACTGAACACCATAGTGTCCCACTGAGAGAAACTTGCACTGCCTTCAGCTACAACTCAATTGTGCTGCAACTAAATTCAAATTATGCACTAGACAACAGTAAAATGCTGCCTGAAAAAAAATGAATAACACCTTGAAAAAAGCAAACATTCATAAGGAATGCAAGAATAAGCAAATCGTGTGAAATGTATTCAGGAACAACATGGTTACCGTAACAGTTTTAATCTCATTATTCAGAAATTAGTAAGTGATTTTGCCTGAAAAATTCAGGACATGGCTACAGGACCAGGAAGGGACCCGTTTCAATATCCATTGCTTATATCCTTTCAAAATGTAAGCAGTTTGGTTAAAAAAAATCACATCCCCGAACACAGAGCCACAGTACACATTTTATACGCTCAAATAATTAAAACAGTTGAAAACGATCATATTAAACATTTTCACTCCACTCATCAACCAGGTATTGCAGTCCCTTTAGAAATGGCGCACTTCCCGTGGGAAAACAATGTTGTTCAAAGAAAGAAGAAAAAAAGAAAGTAGCGCTTTCACTGGCAAACTCTGTAAAGTGGTTCTAATGTGTGTGGGTGTAAATAACAATCTGGCCTGTCTGCTGACAACTCTGTATTGCTTAATTTAGGTATTTCATTTTTTTTTTTCTCTCCGTCCTGAGGTTTTTCTTTGGAATTATAAAACGGTCAGTAAATGAGGAAATATCCTGCCAGTGTCCGCCTATTTTGGATCCATTTCACAGAGAAACAAATGAAGAAAAGGAGATGCAAGAGAGAGTAATAAGAGCTCTTGAAATCAGAATTTAAGGAGGAGCGAGACAAAGACAGAAATGGGTATGAAGGAAAAGAGACAGTATTTTTCCCCTTATCTGCCCTTCCCAGGCCTCCGAGCCTTCCTGCAGCATAACAAAGGGCAGAGGGCGGGTGGCCTCTTTGACTCCAGGCAGGTCAAGTGCAGGGCCATTAGGTAGCCTTCGCGTGCTAATGGCCCTGCTGAATTACAGAAGGGAGAGGGGAAATTCTTTTGTCCCCTCGCCCCCCCCACCCTTGTCCCCCGTGTTCCCTCCACTCCAAAATCTGGGGGGGACATATCCCCCGCGTCCCCCACACTTCCTACGCCCATGCTCACAGCATCCTACAGTAGAATGCTTTGTATTGATTGGTCCTGAAGTTCCATATTGAGCAGGTCCTCGGCTCTTTTGATGAGCTGAGGGGAAGAATAAACGTCTCTGCAGTGAAGATACTGATAGGGTTTGACTTTAGTACTACCTCCACAGAATTCCTGCACCGTCCCACTGAGCAGTACGACCAAGGACAACCTATAAGCTGATCTCTAGTCCGGCTTAAACCCAGATGCAGGACAGAAACTGCCCCTCTATATGTCATCAGCGATGCCTTCTGCATTATGGGCAATTGAATTCAGCCTCTTGTCCCTGCTAGACCTGTCAGAGCCGTTGATAGAGGAGACCATGATATGAATTGTTCACAAGTCATCAAAATAAAGGAATCAAAGCCAGCACTGGTGCCAGCACCAAAATGATGCATAGTATCTCTTGCACGGTCTACTTGGAACCATAGGGAGCTCTGCTTGATAAACTGGACACCTCAGTTGACCTCTGCCCATAAATGTAAATGAAAATGACGAAGGAACCACCATTGTCCCCCTCAGTATGTGTCTAACAAACACAGATGGCTCAATGCCACATCCCTTCCTGAAACTCCAACCACAAGAAATGAATCCCTTTTTTCTGCTAATCTCCTGGACCTTCCCTCTCAGAACTATCTAAACTACGCCCAGCCAAATTGGATTACACCCACCGTGGTCTCCGGTGCAAAGACCCCATGTCACCTGAACTAGAACATCTAAGCCATACTGAAAGGATCGTAGGTGCAACTGCATTGATGTTTTTTTTAAAGAAAACAAACACATCGTATTTCCCAAATGCCTTTTGCAAGCACTGATCCCCTCCACACCGCACTGTGGAAACTCAATTCTAACTGGCCTTGCACAATGGAGACTTGTGCCACTCGTAGTTGTTGTAAACGTATCTAGGACCCTATTTAAATATTCCCGATTTATGCCCTTATGTGGTTATAACAAAACATACTCAATACACAAAAGAGTACCTAAAGGTCGGAAGTTACCACTCAACTGTAAATAAAGCCCCAACACCATACAGACAACACAGTGGGAACAAATAGTGTGAACTAAGTGTGATAATTGAGTTAAGACTCAAGGGCATAGGGAAAAATTCCCATCAGAAATCACACTGTACCGCCCTCTTTTACATCATTTGGGTACTCCTTGCCCAGGAGACAAAACAGAACAAAACGGCCGGCTAGATGCTACCTTGACCGTTTTCAAATGTGCATAAAGTATACTTATAAAGAGAGGTGGTATAGAAATTTACAGTATTTGTGTGGCTAATGAAAAGCAGTGTAGAAATAAGTGAGAGAGTGAATGGTGCAAAGCTTAAAATTGGATAGACTGGGTAGATGTTAATAATTTATTGTTATCCCCCAGGCTCCCAACTCTAAAAACCAAGTGTAAACACAGATTTAACATAATATCCGTGGTCAGTAGTGGTCAACATGTTTCAGCAAATCAATGAAAATTTGTCATGCCTTCTTCAGGACCCGTTCTAATATAACCACTGTTCCCAATAAGCTGCGCGGGTGAGCGCGCGCGCACAGAAGTCACCCTAAGCGCGCAGTGCGCTGTATTCAGCGCGCACTACCACGACAACGCCGCTTTCAAAATGCGAGGATTCTATGATGGCACAGATGCGGGATTTTGAATTTGTGCTAATTGCAAGGCACACCAGCAGCTGTGCACTCAAAGAAACACAATGCAGAGTGTCAAACACGCCGCAAGCAGTTGCATTGCACTCGGAAGGACGCATTGCACTCGGAAGGAAACGTTACAGCTCTTCCTCCGTGCTCGGAAGGATATGTTACAGCTCTTCCTCCTGGTTTGCGAAGACCACACACTTTAGAAACTCATCTCCTCAGTTTAAAACTACGGAAACGTTTTCTGATAATACAGACTTAAAGAAATTTGATTGCAGCTCACACGGACAGAAAAAGTAAAAACCCTTCTTACATACAGTAAGAAAACGTTCATCATCACCAACTCTAACAAAAACATATGGCTGTATAGCACCACAAAATAACAATCTAAAGATGCACAGACAGACACATTCTTCACAATAAAGCATTCTCAGTAGATCCTGGGTTACTCACTTCTTTAAAAATCTGCATAGTCGAAATCCAGAACCAATCACATTCAGCCTGCCTTTTCCTGACACACAGGGATTCCCTTCTCTCGAAACAGACAGAGGACAAGGGGCGTAACACAGCCCCCCGCAGCCCCTTGTTGGGGGGGGCATGCCCCAGGGGCCCCCTCACTTCATCAAAGAAAGTTAAGGCTCTTAACAAATGAAGTGGTGCACTGTACACGCACACCTGGGCCCCGAGGGTCAGGAGAGAGTCTCACCCGAGCCTCTCTCTCATTATATTTAAATAGCGCAGTGTGCACGAGCGGCCCCGGCCAGGCTTCTGCAATGCTCTGACCACTGAGCCTCTTCATTCAGGAATAGGTGACAAAGATTAAGATTGAGAGGAGCGAGGTGAGGTCGGTGATGGGTGAACAAGTAGAATGAAAGGAGAAAGGAGTGAGGAAGATAGAGGAAAGAAAGAAGGGGAGAGGCAAGTGCAAGCAACTTTATGTAAAAACGCTGCGATAGCTTTGTAAGAACGTTCATTTAAAACGCTGCAAGACATTTATGTAAAAAAGAAAGTGGCAAGATATTGGAGATATTGTAGAGACAATCTTTCAAGCACGCAGCAATAACTTAGACACTGTCCACAATGTCCACAGAAGTAGCAGTTTGAGTATTCCCCCCCCCAGTAGATATTTCTACACTAATATTTTAATCGTAACCCTGTTCCTGTTCAGTTTAAAGGCAACTGTCAGTCAATGGCAATTGGCTTTAAGTCAAAAATGATCAAATCTGAATCAGGGTAAGCCTAGAGTAACTGTCAGACTAGGGAGTGAAGTAAAATATAAGCCTGTAACAGAAAAAAGATATGATTAACGAGTACATGGTGTAAGAAGCTGGAGTCATTTGATGAACAGGGAAATAAAAAAGTTGAACAAAATGGATTTTTGGGGCCTGGTTAGTTGGTGGGAAGAGCTGGACTGTAGCAACATTGAGTGATGAAGATGAGATGAAGCATGACATGGAACACAAAATTGCTAGACATTAACTTTATGCTGTTGATGGAAAGATTCTTGGACTAACAAAAAGGGCAGCCGCGGCCCGTGGAGGGAGTTACGGTGGGGCAGGGAGGCGGGGAGGGGCAGGGTGGAGGGTGCTAAAAACCGGCATATGGATAATTGAAGGGAAGTAAACAATTTAATTCATAAAACGAATTTCGTAGTGTGCACTGCATCGCATTTTCGATGCAGTGCGCGGTACGAAATTCGTTTCATTAATTAAATTGTTTACTTACCTGCAATTATCCATATGCCGGTTTTTAGCATCCTTCCCCTCCCCCTCCCCGCCTCCCTGCCCCACCTTAACTCCCTCCACGGGCCGCGGCTGAAAAAGGGTGCTTGGTGGCTGAGGCACTGAATATTTTGCAGTGTGATTCTGCTCAGTATTCACATGCAATGCATCGTTCCACCAGCTGGTGGGTAGGTGAAGAAAAAGCATGCAAAAAAAAGTATCATTTTGCATTGGCCAAAGGTCCAGTCTGTATATTTAATAAAAAGGTGTCCCATAAGGCCAGGGTTCCCTACTGAGTTCCCATTAGCTTCAGTTTATATTTCCCACCATACTATTCAGAAGCACTATCCAAATCAAGAACAGAAATAATTTTCCACTATCAGTCCCAGAAAGAGTTTATTGCAACCCTTAAAAGAAGAAAATAGAACATGTGCAAAAAAGTGCAGAGGATCTAGAAAACACTGAAAACTGACATGAAGACAGTTTTTTCCAACGTGCTGCGAGAAAACAGGGTTATGTTTAGTGTCTGTCTTTTCAGGATGTTTCATTTTCTGTCTGCCTACTGTGTAAATGATGCTATTGAATGATAATGTGTGATGTGTAAATAAGTTAGGTTTGCATGATGTCAGCAATCAGTGCCTCCCTCATGATCATGACAATATTATTTGTTACAACTGCACTCTTTTTAAACCAAACTGTAGTGCAGATAGTTCATAGTGGCACAAAATATGAAGACTACAGTCCAAAGATTTCGGTTTTCAGTAGTGACAAGAAAGGTTTACACATCAATTGCAGCACATTAACGCAATGGAACAAATTTCCCATTCTGATGAGAATTAGGAAGAGGAGCCATAGGTTAGTATCTGCTCAAAAACCAATTCTGACTTTCTCGAAAAAACTATAAACTGGCAATGTCAAAAACAGAAAAAACGTGGGAGTCAAAATCGTCTGGACCAATACTGCTTCTGTTGACGCAAGATGACAATAAAACACTGCAAAGATGAAGTGATGAGAGACTTTTCAATTTGACTTGGGAAGCAGATGAAACTTAAACCAAAGCCAGATTTCTTTAGATCTTGAACTGAACTTAAGTTGAAAGCAAAACCTTTTGATTAAACGTTAAATGGGAAAAAACGAGATCCTATTGGCATTGAATGGACATCATTTTTTTTTAATGAACCACATTGTCTTGAAGGCCATTCAAAAATGATATATTTACCACAACATACCCAGGAATCTGAAAATGATGTACCAGACAACACAAAGAAAATCAGCAGTATCCTAACGAAAACGAATGGAGATTGAAATATTAGAGCATTGAATGCCTTTAACTTGTAGTTAATGTGCAGAAAAAGATCAGTCAACTCTGCTTCTAATATAGGCCTACCCCTTGATGGAGAGCAATAAACAAGACGGAGTTGGCAAGGAGATTGAGATGGTCCATTCGTGCAGTGATGCATTTAAAACTCCTGTTACCCAGCTGGTATTGACATAAAAAGTGACAAAATATGAAGGAGATCCTATAATGTATGGTTAAGTATAAACAACAAGCACTGGCATAGCCAATAGATCTCGCCTACAGCTTTACCAATTTGTCTTAGCCATGTTGTACAGCAGTGTGGCTGCTATTCAGTATGGCTAAAAATTACTGGTGCAAAGTGGCGTGGAGTGAAGCCTTCTAACGTGGAGTAGAGTGTATTGTTATGGAGTGGCGCTGAGTTGAGTGGTATGGTGCGTTATGAAGTGGTATATAGTGATGTGGAATGTAATTTAGGAAGTATAGTGTCGTCCTAAAAAGTATCCGATGGCCCTGATGCAGACTCTAGCATATGAGGGCTATACTCTATACTACTAAGCAAAATAGGGTTAATAAAAACAAAGTCTCATTGTTCTCTTAAAAACTATAGCATCGCCTCAACACTGATTTTATTATGAACAATGCCCGGGCTGTTTGACGCTAATGTTCTACCCCACAACCGACCTCCGAAATTAAGACCGGACATTTTGACCTTACTACCAGTGAAACACCTAAATCAACGTTTACACCCTTGTTAGAGTAGGACAAAAACATATCTGAAAACATTCAACTTCGCTCCTAGAACACACAAAAGTTTAAAAGTAAAGGCTGCACATTGTCCACAATGTCCGCAGAAGTAGCAAATACTCTACCTCTCCCTCCCTCTATCTCCTTCTCCCTCCCTCTATCTCCCTCCCTCGCCCTCCCTTTCCCGCTCTGTCCCACCCTCTACCTCCCTCTCCCTCCCTCTACCGCTCTCTTCCTCTCCCTCTACCTCCCTCTCCCTCTACCGATCTGTCCCTTCGCCTACCTACCTCTCCCTCTACCTCCCTCTCCCTCCCTCTCCCTCTCCCTCTACCCCTCTACCTCTACCTCCCTCCCTCTACTTCCCTCTCCCTTTCCCTCCTCTACCTCCCTCTCCTTCTACCTCCCTCTACCTCTCCCTCCCTGTCCCTCACTCTCCCTCTAGCTCCTGCTCCCTCAAGCTCCCTCTCCCTCCCGCTCCCTCCCGCTCTGTCTCTACCTACCTCTCCCACTCTGTCCCTCCCTGTCCCTCCCTCTCCCTCTACCTCTCTGTCCATCCCTCTCCCTCTACCTCTCTGTCCCTCCCTCTCCCTCTGTCCCTCCTTCTCCCTCCCTCTCCCTCTCTGTCCCTCCCTCTACCTCCCTCTCCCTTTCCCTCCCTCTACCTCTCTGTCCCTCGCGCTCCCTCTCCCTCCCTGTCTCTACCGACCTCTCCTGCACTGTCCTTCCCTCTCCCTCCCTCTCCCTTTCCCTCCCTCTCCCTTTCCCTTCCTCTAACTCCCTCTCTGTCTCTACCTACCTCCCCCACTCTGTCCCTCCCTCTTCCTTTCCCTCCCTCTTCCTCCACCTCCCTCTCTGTCTCTACCTACCTCTCCCGCTCTGTCCCTTCCTCTCCCTCTACCTTTCTGTCCCTCCCTCTACCTCTCTGTTCCTCCTTCTACCTCCCTCTACCTCTGTCCCTCCTTCTCCCTCTAGCTCCCTCTCCCATTCCCTCCCTCTCTGTCTCTACCTACCCCTCCTCCTCTGTCCCTCCCTCCCTCTCTCTCTGTCCCTACCTACCTCTCCCGCTCTGTCCCTCCCTCTCCCTCTCCCTCCTTCTCTGTCTCTACCAACCTCTCCTGCTCTGTCCCTCCCTCTACCTCTCTGTCCCTCCCTCTCCCTCTACCTCTCTGTCCCTCCCTCTCCCTCTACCTCTCTGTCCCTCCCTCCCTCTCCCTCTACCTCTCTGTCCCTCCCTCTCCCTTTCCCTCCCCCTACCTACCTGTCCCGCCCTCTCTCTCCCTCCCTCTCCCTTTCCCTCCCTCTACCTCTCTGTCCCTCCCTCCCTCTCCCTCCCTCTTCCTTTACTTTCCTCCCTCTACCTCCCTCTACCTCTTTGTCCCTCCCTCTCCCTTCTCTACCTCCCTCTCCGTCTACCTTCCCCTACCTCTCCCTCTCTGTCCCTCCCTCTAGCTCCCTCATCCTCTAGCTCCCTCTCCCTCTAGCTCCCTCTCCCTCTAGCTCCCTCTCCTTCGACCTACACCTCCCTCTCCCTCTACCTCGCTCTCCCTCCCTCTCCATCTACCTCTGTCCCTCCCTCTTCCTCTCTGTCCCTCCCTCTTCCTCTCTGTCCCTCCCTCTCCCTCTCTGTCCCTCCCTCTCTGTCCATCTGTCCCTCCCTCTTCCTCTCTCTCTACCTCCCTCTACCTCGCTGTCCCTCCCTCTCCATCTAACTCTGTCCCTCCCTCTATCTCTACCTCTCTGTCCCTCCCTCTCCCTCTGTCCCTCCCTCTCCATCCCTCTGTCCCTCCCTCTCTACCTCCCTCTACCTCTACCTCCCTCTCCATCCCTCTGCCCCTCCCCTCCCTCTCTCTCTACCTCCCTTACCTCCCTCTACCCCCTTTTCCCTCCCTCCACTTCCCTCCCCCCTCTCTCTCTCTCTCTCTCTATCTCTGTCCCTATCTGTCTCTGGCGCTATCTGTCTCTGTTTCTGTCCCTATCTGTCTCTTTCCCTATCTTTTTGTATCTGTCCCTATCTGTCTCTGTCTCTAGGTGCAATTGTCCAATTTCTGAATGTGCTTACATCCAGGCGCGCAACGCCCATTGTGCTCAAAGGGCTTAAGCCCCAGGCCCCCCCCCCACTTACCCATTCGTTTGTGGCAGCCCTGGCTGAGACAGCTTCCCGGGCGCGCACACAGCCGCACCTGAGTACTTCACAGGTCTTCCATTTACTTGTTAATGAGGCTTTGTTGTTTTTTTCACTCCTTCTTACAGCACATGCATGTCCACTTTGCCTAGAAACAACAAGGCAAGGTCCATGCACCACCAATGAAGGCCTGCCGGGCCACTGGCGGCCCCCGGGCGTACTATGAGTATCACCGATGTAATTAGTTTACACAACTTTAAAATACTTTTTAAGTACTTTAACTTGTATTTGTTCTACAAATTACCGCAAACCTAACCACACAACATAGTATAGTTTAACGTGGCACTGTATGTGTGGAAATGCACCATCTTTTCAGATTTTTAAGCAAAAATTTGGAGGGATATTTGGCTCTGCACACACGCACGGTCTGGTTCTTGCGCACATAGCCATGGCTGCAGTGCACAGAGACCCTACACTGCCGCACACAGAGGAAAAAAATTAGAGGGAACATTGAATATAACTACTGCTTTTTGTGAGAAATAAAATTTATATCACCTGAAATGTCCAGGTTGTGAGTTCAACCACATACTGTTGTCGCACCACGTTGGAGACACAACATCCACAGGAGCGGATATATAAAAAACACATGACAAAACATTATGTCAGTTACACCAAGATGTTCCAAATTAATGTAATACATCTCTATGATTCCCAATGTGTCCAGATCACATATTTTTGGATTTGCATTTATTCAAAACCACTCACCCATTAGTTGTGGTTGTTGCGCTTCACCCCACCTGGCTGCAGCTCAGGTCTAGAGGAGCACCGCTCTGAATTAAAAAGTGAAGGAATAAAACAAAAAGGACAATTGTGGCCTCTTAACTATGGCAACAGGTATCTACCAGGAAGCTGTATGGCTATATCTTGTTCCCACACACAACTTCGAAAATAAAATTAATACTATAAAAGATATAGATTGGTGATGTTTCTCTAAATCCAAATTATCAGGGAACGTTGTCCTTTAGATTCTCCCACATAGACTGGCTTTTTAACTGTGGCAATATATATGCTAGAACCCCAAAGTGGTTAGTCATCAAACGCTCATATGAGCCCTTATACTCGGTACACTATATTGGCATATTGGTATATAGTCTAACAACGGACCTTCCCCCACTTTTTTGAAGGTTCGCCGATATAAATGCCAAATCACCAGATCACGTTATATCGTATGAACTTTGTACTCTACATGTGCGTCTCCGTTTACAATAGTAATAGAACTCCCTTTATACTGCAATAAGATGAAGGATTTGCTTCGTAACCGCACTCACCTATCCGTCGGTGTCTCCCGGCAGTCTTCCAAACTGTCTGGGGGGGCACCGAACGGCATCAGAGTGCCATATTTAACCCGGATGTGTCCCGCACTCGTGACGTCGGTCACGCGACTCACGGGTTTGACGGGAAAGGTAGTTCTTTTACTCCCGTGTTTGTAGTCATAACAAATGGCCTCATTGCAAGTGGGTATTTTCTGGGTTTTCTGCAATGATCACAATAGATAGAGATAAACGGCAAACCAACGAGCCGTGATCACATCTACAGACTATAAGTCTCTATATCTCCCTCGAAGCATCGCTATTGCAGTATTCTCCAGGATAACTCGATATATGGGTGCCATGATTGTAGTTCTTTCAACTAACTGTAGTTTTTCATTGTGAGTGATCTGTAGATACTGAAATCAGTATTGTGTCAACATAGTGAAGAGATGTGCGACTTTCTCTGTTTTTTGTCCTAAAGGTGAGTGTGCTGAATATTAACTTTACAGGATCGACAGATGTATTACGTGTGGGTTCATTTATGAATACATTGATTATGTGTCAATTGCGTGAACCTCTTTATGACAATATTGGAATGTTCACCATGGGACAATAAATACAGACCAGATGGTCATAAGGGAGTGTTCAGATTATTCGTTATGGTCTTAGTATGCTTCAAAGAGACATATGCTTCAGAGAGACATCCATGGTATCGGCTCATTTAACCCATCCTTATCGCTGTTAAGCTTATAGACCCACTTTTGTTCAATTTTGAACAAAAAGCGGCCTACATCAGGGCAAGAATCAGGGATTCGAGGCTGTTCAAGCACGGTCCAGTAGAACTCATTTGGGCCGTGACCCACTTCCAGAAAATGTTTAGTTAGACGAGTAGCCTGTTTTCGACAGCGTACCGTACTTTTGTGTTCCTGTATTCTGGTCCGTATCTTTTTCGTCGTCATGTCAACATACTTCTTCTGGCATGGACAGGTTATCAAATAGATAAGATTTACGCTATTGCAGTTCGTAAACCTACGTTGTACCCAAGGTCTATTTGTACCTATGTCGACAGTTGTAGATTTGCAAGTTTGAGGGCATACAGAACACGCCGCACACGGGTGATGACCCTGTACTGGTGGTAAATCCCACAGGGTGCCCACCTGTCTGAGTTCTTTGTTTTTTGGGCGTGTATGGACTAATTGGTCCTTTAAACTTTGACCTCTCTTAAACGCAAATAGAGGTAATGAAATCTCATCACCCCCAGTATTCAATATAGACCAATGTTTTTTGATGATCTTCTGTACTTGATTGGATCTGGTGTTGAAGGTATTCACAAAAGTAATACGATTGGTTTTCTCCTTTGGTGGCTGTATTTCCAGAAGGGACTCTCTGTTGTTATTTGATGCCCTCTTCTTAGATTGTCGGATTATCTTCTTTGGATACTTCTTCTCACGGAGTTGTTTCTCCAGATTTTTTGAATGGGTGTTGAATGCTTCTCTGTTGGAACAATTTCTCTGGACCCTGAGAAACTGGCCAAACGGCAAGTTGTTTCTCAGGGCCCGCGGATGACAGCTTTCATAATTGAGTAGAGCATTCTTCGCCATCGGCTTGCGATAAAGCTCAGATTCAAGACCATTCGCAGTCGCTAGGATCTTTAGATCCAGAAATGCCAATCCAATCTTGCTATGTTCCACCGTAAACTTCAGGTATGTATTCCGGGTATTCAACCATTGATGGAATGCCAGCAGATTTTCTTCCGTCCCACGCCATATGACTAGTATATCATCTATATATCGCTTCCATACATGAAGCGATAATAGATATGGATTTGTGGGTGTTAGCACCTCCTGTTGTTCGAAGTTGTGGACGTATAGATTAGCGAGACTCGGTGCGAAGACACTACCCACTACAGTGTGGTTTCTGATTGGAATTTTTCCCTATGCCCTTGAGTCTTAACTCAATTATCACACTTAGTTCACACTGTTTGTTCCCACTGTGTTGTCTGTATGGTGTTGGCGCTTTATTTACAGTTGAGTGGTAACTTTGACCTTTAGGTACTCTTTTGTGTATTGAGATTGTTTTGGGGCATGTACCTAATGTGAGTCGTTAAACTTGCCCTTGGACCCTCTCATTAAATTGTTTGGTTCATATAACAAAACATATCCTTATAAAGGCATAAGAATCATGTCAATATTTAGTCATAGCCAATGCAGTCCAAATACGGCAAGGCTACTCCCATAGACTCCTAGAAAGTACAACACGTTCTTTAAACAAACCAAGCCTCCAGCAGCCCGGGAAATCCTTGAACAAGAACTCCTGGAGTCCAGAAAGAACTGTAAGTTCTTAGTGACGTCTTATGTCCAACCTTACGTCAAACTCAGCACCTTCCAGCTATAAATATACCAACGTTTGCCTTAAGCAAACACACAGTGGTTTGGAGCAGAGCGGCTATCTACTTGCCCGAAGCCCAGCTGTAACGAGAGCCGAAGGAAGCCGACCCTCCCATTGACGCACTGAGAGAGATGCTGTCTTTTCTCCTGCCGAGAAATCCAACTCCAGTGTTTCCAGTCACCCTTGCGGGTTGCTGGGAGATCGAGTCTTGAGAACGAGATACAAGGCCTCCTTCATTCTATAACCAAGGTACGGAGCTGATTAGATCCTTAGAGATTTCTTGATTCAGATTCTTGGCAAAAACGAACTTAACTTAAACTGCAGCTCATATACTCCTTCCCACGTACTAGGCTTGGTTTAGTTACACCGGGGTAGGCGTATCTTAGAAGCACCAGTTGAGTACGTTTAGTCAATGATTTTATGTATGTATATATTTTATCCATTTTAAGTATCATATGGCTCAGAAACCATATCAATGCTTTTACAGTATTATTTCATAATACTACTTTTACTGTACGCACTTTACTTTGTAACAAGTATTGCAATTGTGGCAATTCACTTCTCTTGCATGAGGAAGAATACTGCTCAATAAATAACACCTTTAATTGAAAACGCCCGTCTCTGCACTCTGGTGAAACTATTCAGAATCCTCTGGTGAAACTAAGCATACACGATTGACTGAGTGAAATAGCTGTCTATTGTTTTCACACGACTCTGGAGATATACTTGTTCTGGAGGGAGCAAAGTTGTCATGTTTATGCGGTTTTCAGAAACTAATCCCTTCTTATCTATTCAGGAAAGTTAACTCCTTCCTGTTTACTCGAGAAAGTTTCTAGTGACCTCTGAGCTAGCTGGCATTCATAGTTAAGTCTAACATATTCAGTAGAGACCTAGTCGACCTCAGTCCTACGTCTAAACTATCGTTTATGTTATTCCAATGCGCAGAGCCTATTGGGAATATAGGAACTACACTACATAGTAATCCAAATTGCAGAATTGTATCTGGTATCAGGTATGTGTACATATGAGCGTAAAGTAAAAGCCAGAATCACAGAGCACAAAAGTACTATTAGAACGAAGTCCATCAGATCCAACCCAAAGATTGGTTAGAACACCACCATACAATAGCACAACTCAGATACACCATCTTGGAATTGGGTCAAACTAGAGTAGGCCGAGATATTGCTAAAATTGTATCACAACACGAAATTTGGTGGATCTAAATGTTTAAAACCATGACTCCGTTAGGTTTCAATGATATGATAGACATGATATGTTTCTTATAATGAGTTGCTTGATGTTGTTCATTACTGATTACTACATAACATTGAGGCTGTAGTGAGTTACAGCTTCGTATTCATTTTATCAGTAGTTTCTCCATGACACACTACCATGATTGTCTCGATTGATTATGAGAATTTTCTTACTGTATCAACACAAGTTCATGGCAATAGCAATGCATGATGGTACCATAAAATTCACTTCTTTTGTTTGTTTTTTGTTTTTTTCCTTGAATATCTCGGGAGTAATTTTCGTTGCTTCGGTTCCATTTTGTTTTACCAAGCTCATGTGGTTCTTTGTTAGTGTATTTGTAAGCAAATGTTCCGCTTTTTTTCTTCAATATAGGGACACCTGCATATTGACCTCAATGTTGGCAAGCTCAATCTGGTGGGTTCCTGACAGTGAGAGCAGTGGTTCTCAATTCATTTATCACCCAGTTACTCCTGCGCATGCCACATTTAGTATAACTGCAATAAATGATGGACGGAATACTGAATGATTCAAACATTCTCCCTGGGTTAAATCCATCGTTCTTTTGCCCATTACGCCACACCAGTTTGGACCCAGCCATATGCAAATCAGTCTTGACCCTGTGCCTCATGGGAACAGTCCAGACTGAACTGCCAAGCCAGGTCCTCCCTGGTCCGAAAACAAGCCTCCTGAACCGGTTTCAGGGTATGTCACTCTTCATCAGCCAGGCTAGCTTGAATCCATAAGACACACAATTGATGGACGGAATGCAGAATAAATCAAAACATTCACCCCCAGTCAAGAGATCTGGTTTAAATCCATCATTCTTTTGCTCACCATGCCACCCCAGTTTAGACCTGGCCATATGCAAATTAGTCTTGATCCCGTGCCTCATGGGAACAGTCCAGCCCGAACTGCCAAGCCAGGTCCTCCCTGGACCGGAAACAAGCATGCTAGGACCTTTTTGGGGGTGTCACCCCTTTTCAGCCAGGATAGCTTGATTCCAGTGGCACAGTGATCACAGGACCCATGCCTGGGCGTACTTGGCGCACTTAGGGCGAGAAAGCAAAAGACACACAATTGATGGATGGAATGCAGAACAAATCAAAACATTCACCCCCAGTTAAGAGATCTGGGTTAAATCCATCATTGGTTTGCTCACCATGCCACCCCAGTTTAGACCTGGCCATATGCAAATCAGCCATGACCCTGTGCCTCATGGGAACAGTCCATGCCACATTTAGAGCAGAGGTTCCTTTTCCTAGGGTCTCGTGTTTCCATGACAGTCGCGTATTATTCACATTATTCACATTTAAACCAGCAGTTACACACTCACTAGCACCGCTTAAACATGGCGCAGAATTGGGCACACACATGTAGTCCTCTTTCATTGTCAAGCATTCTTTTAAACTTCCTGGTGCAGTAGTTCAGGTACGTCTGCCGATTTTCCATTATGACGTGGGAGACTCCCGTGTTTTTAGGTAAGAGGGCTGTTTAAGTTATCGAGTTGATAGGGGTTAGAATGTCCATGTAAATGCTCATGCTAACATTGAGCTTTTCGCTACTTTCTACAGCGGTCTTTTTCACCAAAGTCTTCGCGTAGGTCACTTTCACGGTATTACCGTGGGAACATAGTGGTTGGTGACATCCATTCAGCAAAGCTGGCATCTATTTTCTAGAGGTAACTTTTTTGATCTCATTGAGCATTCACAAAGCAGGACCTTATGAACATGGGCTTACTAGTTTTTCACTGTTTGTCGCAATACAGGGTGAGGACCTACAATTGTGCCACTCTACGACGTATTCTGAACGGCTTGGTCTGGGGAGATACAAAGTATCTCACACTGTTGTTCACGGATAAGAGAGAGTGCAAGTGTAGCTATACCAACCTCCACATGATCTTTCAACATATCTCTATCACATCCTCAGATTCTACTGGAGGAAGCCCTTGGTTGTTACAAATTGGCAGACAGTGTGGACGAGCCATTCTGAGGTTGGCCTTTGATCCGAGAATGTCGGTGATGGGTTGTACTGTTCTTGGCACACAAATGCAAGACAACTAAATTCACATCTGTCTCTATGGGTTGGCACTTTATCCTGTTGTTTTGATGGTGTTTTGAAGGTTAAGGTTTCTGTCTTTTGTTGCAACATTGGTGTTTTTAGGTCTGGCGGTTCTTGCTTTTCAGATGTGTACACTTTGGTACTCACTGGGAGTACGATTGCCACGTCTATGTGTTTCTTGGGTGCTTCAGTTGACAGCTCTGTATGTTGGATTATAGTTGCTTTAGGTAATTGATATTCATTATTACCTTTTCAGAGGCCCCTGAAGAAGGGATGAGATAATCCCTAAATGCATTGGGCGAAGTTCAATTTTTGTTAGAATGGCTGCTTCTGATTTACGTCAAAGGGATAATGTGATTTTTTCATTGTATTCATGTACTGTGATGTTAACATGTAAAAAAGTTTTTTCATAATAGTTGCTTGAAAATTAAACCATATACAGGCAAAAATCTTTGCAAAGAAAGGTATATATTTTTTTAAATAATTTGCATTAACTGTTTGTTTATTGTATTATGTGAAAAAATTTAATTCACGTAGTGCATCCAGACAAGGAGTGAAGATTCACTGGTTTACCACTTCATATCAAAATGGTTGGCAACCCTACAACTGGTGTTCACGTAAACGAAAAATGTATGTTTTAGAGAATAATACAAACAAGGTGTGCACTGACACTTTAATTCAGTATTTATGATCACACAGCACCTGCTCTCATCTCAATAGTTGCTCTGGCTGAAAAGCAATCTGCATAATTTACAAATCTGTCCAATACAATTCATCAAGACACCTGGCAAAAAAATCATAATCTCAGGTGGTCTCAGTGAACTGTGCAGTAAAGATGTGGAAATCGCAAAGTTCAGCACACAAGAACTCCTTAAACAGTCATTCTGTGGCTATGGTTCGAGACCATGGAACTCATTCCACCCTGTTCTCAGGTGGCCCCAGATCCATTCTGCTTCATGGAAAGGTTCAAATCTCTCCGTATCAGCTATTTGAAAGATGAAGCAATACGGATGAGATAGACACTCTTCTCTTGTCCTGCTGTCCAGAAATATTTGTATATATTATATTATATTGTTTTCTGGTCCCCAGAGCAAAGGTCTATAAATTCAAAGGCACAACTTCCTGGTTAGAGGCATTTCGGGCCTCTCTCATCTCCTCACAACACTGACATCTACGTTTTACAAGAGGTTGGGTGGCTTGGTGGTGGCTTGATGCGTGGTAACTGAAAGACAGAATTATCTTGGGACAGAGACCGAACAATATATTTTAGACATCAGATTCCACTGTGATTATACAAACAGCCAGTAGGCAACAAAGCTAGGGCCAATTATCTGAGTATGGAAAGACATTTATATGAAGATAGAAATAAAGCTGGCCAAATGGAGTATGAAACATTTGCTGCTATCACGCATTATCAGGAACCAATCTTGGAAGATGAACGTTGGAATGCGTTCTTCTCGCTGCTCGACACACAGAGGCAGCCGAACCCCAACAATCCCCAACAAACTAAAATTAATAGTTAAAATAAAAAGCTAAAATAAGGAAAGAAACAACTGGTGCACGTTCGTGCTGGTGGAGAAGCAAACTCTGGGTCACAAAACAATCTGGGACATCTGTTCTAAAGCTAGGAATGAGTATGGAGACCAGTTCCTGTAGCAGTAGTAAAAGACATAAAAAAGAACAAAAATAATCAATGACTTAAATCATGCATAAACTTCTGCATTGGGTCACGATAAAAGAGGTCATTTAGAATAATTAGAATAAATCAGAACTGCACTCACATCACATGGCACCAAAAATAAACACACACACACACTATTGTACCAAAGATAAATACACAGTCACACAATATTGTGCCAACGAAGATTACACATAAGCACACCATACATTCTTATTTCAATGAGATAAGACATAATTTATTTATTTTATTTTTTTTATTTTATTTTAGCGATTTGTATAGCGCCTGGTGACCCAAGGGCATCCCCGCGCTGTAAGGAGATTGTTTATCCTGAAGGAGAGGGAGGGAGGAGGAACAATTATTTTGGGAATAGGTGCATTTTCAGTTTTTTGCGAAAGGTCAGGTAGCTGGCTTCCAGTCTGAGGGTGCGTGGGAGGGAATTCCATCTCACGGCCGCTTGCACCGAGACTCGTCGACATCCGGTGCGGGTCCTTTTGAATTTGGGGACGTTGGCCAGGTGCTCACTGTCTGAACGGAGGGATCTGGATGCTTTGTAGGGGGTGACCAGGCTGCTGAGGATAGTAGGGCCAGATCCGTTGATAAGTTTGTGTGTTGTACACATGGCTTTGAATTCCACCCTTTGGCGAACAGGGAGCCAGTGCAAGGCCTTGAGGGCTGGTTTTGCTGACACTTTCGAAGGAAGGTTCGTGAGCAGACGGGCCGCAGCGTTCTGTGTCCGCTGTAGTCTAGTCAGGGTGGCCTCTGGAGCACCCAGGTAGACCATATTGCTGTAGTCAAGACGGGACAATACTAGCCCCTGGATAAGAAGTTTCCTAGAGGCAGGTGGTAGTAATGGGAGTATCTTACGGGTGGTGCGCATGAGCCCAAAACAGGTGCCAGCAGTTTTGGCCGCTTGCGTCTTCATGGTGAGCTCCGGTTCGAGCCATACTCCAAGGGTTTTGATTTCACGCTTCGGGGAGGGGATTTCTCCGAATACGTCGGGCCAGACTGTTGGGGGGATAGTTGCCCATTGTTTTCCCAGGAGCATCACTTCGGTCTTAGACCCATTTAATTTTAGTGATGAATAATCTGTATCATTCAGTTGAAATATGTCCAAGGCTTGAGAGCATTACCAAGACCTTCTATCAGCGAGAAAAAACAGAGACATAACAGGGTAACTATAAACACTGCAATAATAATATACACTTCTATCAGCAAGAACTATGCACGAAAGTACATAAATGATATAAGGAGGAAATGACCAAAATGCAGGCAAAGTAGCATAAAGTAAGCTGAGTGGGAACAAGAGTGAACTGTGATATAGGAGACAAAGTCAGGAAGTCTCTGACTGCGAAGAGTTTCATGCGCAGTTACCCAAGATCTCCCCGATAACCAGAAATGAGCCGGGAGTCAAAACAATGGAATTCCACTGAGCACAGGAGTGAAATGTTGCCCAAAACGGATTTGGACTTATCTGCAAGTAGCAGCAGCAAGGATGGAACAGGACTCGTCTGACCATTACCTCCAGAGAAGAGCCGTCACGCCGCAGGAAACTCAATGCAAAGCACTTAAGACGAGCCTGAGTGAGGGTTAAATACCTTTTGCCAGGCTGGTGACTCATGTAGGCTACTGAGTCATGGAGGCTGCTGAGTCATGGAGACTTGTTGAGTCACAGAGGTTGCGGAGTCATGGAGGTTGCTAAGTCACTGAGGCTGCTGAGTCATGGAGGTTTGTTGAGTCATGGAAGCTGCTGAGTCATGGAGGTTGCTGAGTTATGGAGGCTGCTGAGTCATGGAGGTTGCTGAGTCACGGAGGCTTTGTTGAGTAACAGAGACTGCTGAGTCATGGAGGTTCCTGAGTCGAGCTCCTGCGTGGCCTGGGAAGCAAAGATAAGGAAAACACCACCACATACTGGAGCAGAGAATTAAAGAATATAAGTTAGCTTTGCTTCCTCGGGGAACACAGGGAGTGAAAGAGGGGACGAGTCGAGGGCGAGAGGCCTGTGCTGAGAACCTGCTAGGCGCCCCCATCCGACAGGCAGTTTTCCTAGGTAGGATGTAAGTGAGTGAAATACACCTAGCGCCCTGGCGTTCACCCTGATTAGTTTCCCCACTACTGCTGGTGTGCAGAAGGCGGTGGGCAGTCCGATGGATCCTGACACGCATCTATAGTTAGGGAAAGCCCCTAGACTGAATGATCTAAATGTGGATTTTTTTAAAAAGGTTTCAAGTAAAGTGACTAGTTCCAATCCTGGTCTATTGGGCCCTGCATCCTCATCGGACAAAGTCCAGGATTCCACACCACCTGCCCCCTTATTTAGTGCAGGTGGCCCTGATGAAGGGATATTATATTCGGGGGCATCAATTTTGCTACTAACAGAGATGTGTCACACTGGCAGACAGAGTGTTCTAAGAAATTGATTCTCCTGATTTTTGTGGTTATTTCTCATTTATGTTTCTAGTGCATATATGATAAGTGATGGAGAAGTGTGGCTCAATGGTTAGAGCGGCAGACCCTGATGCAGAGGTCTAGCCCGGGACCAGGGTTAAATTCCCCGCCTCGGCGGGTCTTGGGCTCAAAAATTCCACGGACCTGATAATTCTCGCCTCGGTGCCTATTCCAATCATGGAGTCCCACTCTGCAACTCTGGGCAATAGCTTGCTTAATCTCCACAACGGCCCCCACAACGCTAAGGATGCCTGGCCTCCACCTTGGGGGTGCCCAGGAGTAGACACCTCACAGGGAAAGCCAGGATGGGTTCCACAGCGGTATTCGTACAAGCGCCTTGAGACCCTTGCGGGTGAGTAGTGCGCTATACAAGTATCAATTTACATTTACATTCCGCTGACGGCAGAACAGGGAGTCCTGAAACACATTGGAATACAGTGATATAAATACAGATGCGTGTCATATAAAATCTACACAAGATGAAAGTATGCAATAATCAAAAAATGTATAAAGATGTCCTCTTACAAGTAATTAGTAAAAACAGGATACAAAATGAAAATGTGTGCTTCCTTATTTATATGAGATACTCATATGACACATAGTCGTCGAAATCATCTAGTCTTCATAAACCCTGAGGAAAGAATTCACTTATCAGGTTGCTGAACAGTGTAGGAGGAGGAAGCGCTTCTCCTCCTGAGTGCTTATGCAGAGGAGACTTGACACCTGATTAGACAATGTTGCTCTATTGACTCATGGGAAATGTGCTCCTGTAGTTGTTTTTTTTATATTGTTTCTGAGATACTGAAAAGTTCTTGCTATTTGTTTATTTGGCTTATAAGGAATTAAAGGAAGAAAGCTGATGCCTAATCCATGACCCCGGTATAGTCCCTTGTGGATGTTTTTACATTATTGTTAATCATACAGTTTCTCTCCTTCACTGTTTTTAAGGAAATCATGAGGAGCATGCATCCGATGATTCAAATTTTGTGTACATCTTTGCAGACATCATTCCTATTGTACAGGCAGATCCAAACAAATATGTCCTATGAAGAAAGATCAGTAAATTAATATCCTTTTATTATGTTTGTCACCTTTTATGGCATTGAATATATTATGACAATTTCTTTAACCACCGCTTTTCTAATGGAGGCAGTTGCCGCTCTGGCCACTTTTATTGTTCAATAATTTGTTTATTAGATCAACACGTTGATATAAACATATGTTGCATATGATTATAAACTGAGTATTACTAGCATACATCACGTAACAGAAAACCATTAATAACAAACATTGTACTAGCTCTAATTTTAATCATTTGCTCTGCTAAATTTTGAAAGGGCAATATCCACCAGAGGGTAATGTAAGTAAAATAAATTAAATAACAACTCTATAGGAACGGCAGTTGTTTGAACCAAATTGTCTAAAACACTTTCTTCATATACCGTTTCCTGAGCATATGATGCTGTGTTTAAGTCAGCAACAAAGCATATGTTGGCCAGTTCTATCTAACATTCATATTTTCCGTATCTCCTATTTTGCATCATCTATTTGGCTTGACTTACTATCAGAAGAAATCCAACTCTCCTATTCAATAGCACATGCCTTAACTTTACGTTTAGGAACGGAGTAGGTTGTAGTTGAAATAACGAGTGCAGAAACATCGCAGTATGAAAATATCATAGTCAAAATAGCAAGGACCAAAATATCGGCAAGGTACAATTCTTCACAAACCTGTTCTCCAAATAAATTAATCTACTGAAGACTGGCTTGGTTAGATCTCCTTTCTTGAATATAGGCTTAGTAACAATATCAGTCCAAGAGCCCGATTCACAGAACTAGCTTAAGACAAAATCCTAAACTTACTACTTTTGGTATTCACAGAATGCACTTACTACTTTTGATATTCACAGAATGGATTTACGACTACTAACTTTACGTCTGCACTCGGGCCAGAAATTCCGGCCCAGAGGCGGAGCTTCTGACTTGGAGGCGGAACTTCTGGCCCGAAGGCGGAGCTTCCGGTCCAGAGGTGGAGATTTCAGCCATGGCTAAATCCCCACCTCCGAGCCGGAAACTCCGCCTCCAAGCCAGAAGCTGTGCCTCAGGGCCACAAGCTCTGCCTCTAAGCTGGAAGCTCTGCCTCTGGGCCAGAAGCTCCGCCTCCAGGCCGGAATATCGGGCCCGAGTGCGGACTTAAAGTTAGTAGTCGTAAATCCATTCTGTGAATAACAAAAGTAGTAAGAGCATTCTGTGAATACCAAAAGTAGTAAGTTTAGGATTTTGTCTTAAGTTAATTCTGTGAATCAGGCCCCAAGTGTCTGGGAATACTTCCAAATATCAGCACATGTCAAGAAGTAGAAAAATAGAAACTGCCCCACCATTTAATAATGACTAGATTGGGAATTTTACTTCATCCTTCTGTTGAAATAGCTGGATACAAAGCCCATGTTTCTTCCGAGATATAACAGTTCCCTGCCTACTGAAGGTTTGAATCCCCATCTCGTATAGCTCTTTCCGTTTCACTGCTTGACTTACTTCTCTGGGTCTCTATCTACCAAGCGTTTAAAGCCTTAATTTTAGTTGAGAGAACAGAACATAATACAATTTCTGAATGAAATGAAGTGTGGAGTGGTAAACACAGATTGATTTCCATCCACCATAGAGATAATAGTGTGAATTAAATTAAACCATTGGATTCTACTCAATATTTAGAGTTTACTCCAGAAATTGGAAGCATTTTAGTTGTTTTCAAACGCTAGATGGGGACCATAGTGATTAAATGAGGGATTAGGATACTGTCCACTGGTGCAATACTGTGGATTTATGTTCTCCCGCAGTACAAATCTACTTTACATCCTAATTAACATCACCTAATAGCACAATTGAGAATTTCTCATATTAGCTTCCTTTTTAGGTCTCGCCTGTCGATGCGCATGCGCATTGAGCTTGCGAGAATATAGGGGCTTATCCAGAGCTTAACCACCGGGCGATTCCATGCACTGCCCGTGAAAAGCAAGCTCAATGCGCAAGCGCATTGACATAAAAAGCGCGTGCACATCAAAGCCAGCCATCTGTTCCCCAGCTTGGTGCCTCCAGCAGCTCTTCAATAGTATCCGCTCCGCCCCTTGCTGCATCAAAGGCTTTCATTTCGCAGCCGTGTTTTTACTTTCATTTCGCGGCAGCGTTTTATTTTTTTTCTTAGTCTTTCATTGTTGTCCTATGCTGCCCCGAGTGTGCTGAGCGCCTTCAACCCCCACCGCTCGCAATGCTCCCCCCTCCCGCTGTCCGTGGTTTCTTGTTTAATCCCTGAATGTGTGCTACCAGCATGAACGCATTTGCAATCAATTAAGTTTTTAAACGGCAACTCGAGCAGTTTGCTAACTTTGATGTACTGCTTTTGTACTGTATAGCAAAGTAATAACTACCATGCAAAAACGGGAGTTAAAAAGAAAAGAATTTATCATTGAGCACACAAGTCACGTTTTTAAAGGGGCCCACGTGCCAGCTGCCATTGTCTTTAGTCTTTCATTGTTGTCCCATGCTGCCCCGATGTGCTGAGCGCCTTCAACACCCACCGCTCGCAATGCTCCCCCCCTCCCGCTGTCCGTGGTTTCTTGTTTAATCCCTGAATGTGTGCTACCAGCATGAACGCATTTGAAATAAATTAAGTTTTTAAACGGCAACTTGAGCAGTTTGCTAACTTTGATGTACTGCTTTTGCACTGTATAGCAAAGTAATAACTGGCATGCAAAAACGGGAGTTAAACAAAAAAATAATTTATCACCGAGCACACAAGTCACGTTTTTAAAGGGGCCAGCTGCCATTGTCTTTAGTCTTTCATTGGGGCGAATGCGTTAACCTTTTTGAATAAACTGGCATTTCTATATTTCACTGGTCTAGTTAATGGTTTCACTTTTCATGTACATGCTGTGTGGCATATCTACACTATTTAAGCTCGGCTTACACTCTTTCACCATGTCAGCTAAATGCAGTGTTCAGGGGTGGGTGCCTGTCATATTGTATTGCCGAGTTTAATGGGAGTAACTTGCAGAAGGCGTGCAAAATACATGCTGACTTGATGTTGCATTTATTTTACCATACCGATAGATTGGACAATGCTTAGCGTCACGTGTGTAATTTAACCTTACCCGTTTTATTTCCAGGAAGGCCAGTGATGCCTTTACCTAAACTGCCAAATTCAACATTTTACTTAGCAGTGTACATTTTTTTTTCACATTTGCCGACATAGTCGAATACTTTAGGTGTGTAATTTAGCGAGGAACCTATTTTCACTGTCCTGTTTGTTGTATCACTCATAATAACCACGCCGAATTTTCATTTATAGTCATTTGACCTCTTATGGCGACACTGCCTTCACTTGTGCCTTAATATATATTTTGACAGTGGCATTATCGAACAAAAACATGAGTTTCAAACTTCCACTAACACACAGGAACTATGAAATACATGGAGAATCCATCAGACTGTTGTACAACTTGCTGAGAAAAACAGCAATGAATATTTCATTTTATAGTGGTACGCCACATGCCTTGGATTTTTTCTAATTGTAGAAGTAACAGGTGTGAGCGCTTCTGCATGACAGCTGCTAGGGACACAGTTTGCATAGTAAGAGTTTTTTAAAGTAGCATTTCCTCACTATGCCGCCAAATCTTTTAGTATCGTGCAAACTATCCGCTACACCACTTACTTTTATTTTTTATCCTAATGTAGATATTTTCTTGCTCTCAGGCAAACCATCACTGGCCTTCTGGGGGAATGTGGGCGTCCGGGTTTAGACAAACATCTTTTTTCAAAGCTCCTTTGGAGCTTTTTCTGATTTCCCTTTTCGTACGATTACTGCAATAAAATAAATCTTTGGCCACTCGCTCGCACATCAAAGGCTGCTGCTCCACCGCCCACCTCTCCCCCCCCTCCCCAACCCCCCAACAGCAAAAGAAGAGCATCTGTTTTCACTCAGCCCTAGTTCGAGGAGTGTCAAGGAACGGTTCAGGCAGAGTTCCCTAAGGCATCTGCTTTCCAGGCCTTCATGCTGCCTTCATGCCTGCAGCACGAGCCATTGTGGCTCTCTGATTGGGCCGTGGACTCAGCAGCAGTAATACCAGCATTTCTTCTAGGCTGCCTCCCGCCTCTGGCTGGTCTGTCTCTCCGTGAGTCCAGCTCTCCCCCCACTCACCCCGGCCAGGCTCTCTTTCCCACCGTCTGCCAGGAGGAGGGGGCGAGGAGGAGGAGGGCTGAAGATGAAAGAAAGCCGCCGCAGCTGATTGACACCACATTAATAGACACCCAGTTTCCTCTCCCTTCTAAGTCACTCTGTAGGAAGTTTACAAAGAGCTTCTTATTCAGTGCGCTCCTCATCCAGCAAGCACATAGAGCTTCTTTTAGACCTGATGTCTGTGTATTATTAAAACAAAAGTATGATAGCCATCAAGATGTCAGTTGATCAAGAATGGATTAAAAAAAACTAAGGCAGATGACAAAATCCAATAAGATACATTCACTCTGCCACACCATGATCAACATGTAAAGTGGGGTAAATAAATAGCTTCATTTTGCTGTCTGTGCAACCTGGGTACCACGTGTTGGAATCCAGTCGTGGTTTGCTCGGCCCTTAGTGCTTTGAAGGACTGTATAATGAATATTAGTGAGCTGAGCAATAGCACCCCTCAATGCCACAGCACCCCTCAACGCCACAGCACCCCTCAACGCCACAGCACCCCTCAATGCCACAGCACCCCTCAACGCCACAGCACCCCTCAATGCCACAGCACCCCTCAACACCACAGCACCACTCAACGCCACAGCACCACTCAACGCCACAGCACCACTCAGCCCACAGCATTACTCAATGCCACAGCATCACTCGATGCCACAGCATCACTCAGCACCACTCAATGCCACAGCACCACTGAACGACACAGCATCACTCAGCACCACTGAACGCCACAGCATCACTCAGCACCAATGAATGCCATAGCATCACTCAGCACCACTGAATGCCACAGCATCACTCAGCACCACTGAAGGCCACAGCATCACTCAGCACCACTGAAGGCCACAGCATCACTCAGCACCACTGAACGCCACAGCATCACTCTGTGCAACCATTCAACAACAACTGGTTCTAATATGTTCTCTCAATGTTTCAAGCTTTATTACAAATGTCACAAAAAGATGTTAATATTTCACTTCTGTTCTTGGATTTTCATCACAATAAAATACACTGAACATAATCTTCCCAAAAGTTATTTACAAAAGTTTAAGCTATTGCCATTATAAATTACAATAACTTTTATTTAAGTATTAATTATTAAAAAAAATAAAAGGCATTGTTATTTGTAATATTAATACATCTAAGTCATGTAAATACAACACATGTTGCATTACAAATTCTATAGGTGTCACGTTTGCGAAAGTTAAAACTATTGGCATTGTAAATGACAAAGCTATTAATTTTGCTATTTTCAAAACCAACACATAAATAAAAAATTTGTCCTTTACAATACCAATAGATCAAACTTTCCTAATGCGAGACCTATTGCATTGCAAATGCTTGTGTTATATACTATTTGCATGTTCTTACCTCGGAGTTCTGAGCCAATCCACAATTATAAATAGCCATGACGTAATTCCAATTATTTTCCTCTTGCGCTTCTTTCATTTAACCTTCAAACGAGATAATGTACATACAAAAAGAATCGAAATTTGGAAAAGCACTACTTCAAGAGTTAAAAACACAGGAGTGTACCATCTATGAGTGAAGCAGCAGTTTCTGACTACGGTACATTTTCTCCCAGAGATCAACGTATAAAGCCAAGCCAAGTTTTCAGAATTCCTCTAGAACAGATGGAAAATCTAATGGTAAACACAGAGACTAGCCAGCTCACAAATGAAATGGGAGTACATTAAACATATGCAACACTGCAAACAATATATTGGTGTATGGCTTTGATCAACATAAGATGAGGTAGGTGCGAGTATGGAAATAAAAAGTCCCTAAAAATTATGTCTTTGCAAAGCAAATTGAGATAAAGCGGGCGGTGTTAAATATTTTCCATGGATTTTGGCTGGAGTTGTCCCTGGGTCAGCAGATTATGAATTGTGCAGGTGAAACAGTAACACTGGTGTATGAAATACAACTCCAATTTCCAGACCTTTGATTTCTCATGATAAGTATATATGATTCTGTGCAAAATACAATAGGTATTTATCTATTACTACACTCACACATGTATGTTGGTGGTACTAGGAATCACAGATTATTGATGATTGTTAATTGCCAAACAGATGCACACACAAATCAATTAGGAACTACTCTGTCATCCTCAGGGAGTGTGCATAATTCACCAGAAGATAGCTACCTAAACATTAGAGAAAGAGGGCAGTTTAATGTTCGAGTCATATTGAATCTTGCTGTGCCTCAGTTTTTTAAATATCAGGTTTACTTCAGGAACACACAGAGTGGGTTATACACATATACTCTTAAGAACTATAATCTGTACAGTTCGGTTAAGTGTCTTGGTCTAAAGAAAGGTTATTAAAGATATCTTTTTGCCTTTTGATATCTATCTTGACTTGTCGATGCCAATGTCCAGCAGAGTGACGAGTCAGAGGGTAATACCCAATGCCTCTCTAACCCATTCATGTTTCCCCGTTTCCACTATTGGCCCCAAATATTACTACTGTTTGGGTGGGTGGAGAATACAGTGTGGGACAGAAGAGTGTACCACTCCCAGTGGTTTCTGAGGACAAGTTTAGTGCTTTCTCACAATAAGCAAGTTTTTACCACTTGCAAGATGATGTAAGAGTTCTCGGGCCCAGAGATGGGTCACTTATCGGGTATGCATCAACATTAGTCAGGATTTTACTCACTTCTATTTTATTCATGCAAGCTTGAGTAAATTTCATCCTTCTCTTTTGCAAGAGTTGGATTGAGCACCATTTGGACAATCTCTCTTTGCCTTTGGTGGCTTGCGCGACTTGTACCTTAGATTTATCTTGTTAAAAGGCATCCATAATCCATATTTGAGGGCTTTTATAAGGCATGATAGCATTAGCAGGGACAAATTTAGTTGGTTTTGTACTAAGACAGATGATGCTACGTTTTTAGGTCTCGCCTATCCCATTCCGCAAGGAATGGATAGTCGAGGATTATAGTAGGCAAACTAAGTTCTCAAACCCTTGGGCGGATTTCAAACAGTTCACGTGAACACAAGCACGCGCATTTCCCCACATCAAAGCCATCAGCCTCCCTCCCACAGGCTTCCCCAGCGATCGCAGTGCGCGCTGACCTCAATTCTCCTCCCCCCTAATTGCTTTCACTTTCACGGCCACTTCAAAGAGATCCTTTCCCGGCCGCTTTTTTTTCTTTCGGCGATGTTCTTGTTTAGACGTGTGCTGTGTTGAGGGCGCCTTCCACTCCTTAGCTCTGCATTACTGTTTTCACTTTCACAGCCGCCAGGCCGTGTCTCGCATTTCTCCTCTCACCAGTGACATTGTTTTCAAATATGTTACACATGCCGTGCAGCACTTTTTTTACTACTTTGTTTATTGCGTGTGAGGTAAGCTTTAAATCTTTGATACAAAAGCGGCATGTTTTTGTCCGTTACAGCTTTGTCTGCAATCTGCTTGCTTTTATATTTATTTGGCTTCTTTGAACACATCTCAAAGTTACGTTTTTATAGGAGTGCCTGTCCCGTACTTTTTGTTGCTTTTGCTTGCCCACATCGCATAGTTTGATTTTGAGTTTACTGAATACTTATAGCTATTATCTGTGCGTCCTCTATACTATGCAAAGCTTAGCCAGTGCTCACTACACCCTGACTGCCAGCACCAGGACATGCAGCATACTGAAAGAGAGAGATAGGCTAATGTGCGGAGCGGCCGACTTCAGAACTGCAGGACTTGTTAAATGCGTGTGAGGTAAGCTCTAAATCTTTGATACAAAAGCAGCATGTTTTTGTCTGTTACAGCTTTGTCTGCAATCTGCTTGCTTTTATATTTATTTGGCTTCTTTGAACACATCGCAAATTTAATTTTTTATAGGAGTGCCTTTCCCGAACTTTTTGTTGGTTTTGCTTGCCCACATCGCATAGTTTGATTTTGAGTTTACTGAATACTTTTAGCTATTATCTGTGCGTCTTCTATACTATGCAAACTTAGCAGTGCTCACTACACCCTGACTGGCAGCACCAGGACATGCAGCATAGTGAAAGAGAGAGATAGGCTAATGTGCGGAGCGGCCGACTTCAGAACTGCAGGACTTGTTAAAACGAACTGTGAGCTGTGTGTTGTTTTATCCAGAATGCCTCCTCTCACCCGCCCTCCTCTGCGCAAATGTCTTCCTCTTTCATTCTTTCCTTGCACTCCCCCACCTCCTCTCCCCCGCCCCCCTTTGCGCTATCCCTGCTTAATTTGTGACTGGAAAGTGCCGGGACTTGTAATTAAACATAATTTGTATTGCGCGAACTCGACTCCAAGGTATCAGAGTGCTTTGCATGAGCACAAGTTGCATTACAGAAGGACACAGTATATATATTTTTTAAGGCACGGGCAGATTTGCAGAGAATCACAGGCTCGAACCTGGTTCCCCAGCTTCAAACTCGGCTGCTCTGATTGTTAAGCCACATCCTCTTGGGCATTAAACCCCTGAACACGCAGCGGCGCGCACCCTGTTATCCTGGACAGACTTCACACAGATACCACATGAAAGCGGCCGCAAAAGTGAACGCATTTTGTTTTTCGCATCGTTGAGGAGTACATGTTTGGGACCCGGACTATCTATATGGTGGTATTGAAGCCTAACCAGTGTGACTCCTCTCCAATCTGGCAGCCATGATGATATAATGTTGCAGTGAAAAGGTCGCAGCCCTTGCATTTTTAATCACGAGTGACAACTGACCAATGACTCCTTTTTAAAACGAACTGTGAGCTGTGTGTTGTTTTATCCAGAATGCCTCCTCTCCCACGCCCCCCTCTGCGCAAATGTCTTCCTCTTTCATTCTTTCCTCACACACCCTCACAACCTCACACCCTCACACCCCTCACCCTCACAACCCTCTCACCCTCACTCACCCTCACCCCCTCACAATCCCACACACCCTCACCCTCACACACCACATCACTCAGGAACACCACCACATCACTCAGGGGCACCACCACATCACTCAGGGGCACCACCACATCACTCAGGGACACCCCCACATCACTCAGGAACACCACCCCATCACTCAGGAACACCATCACATCACTCAGGGACACCACCACATCACTAAGGGGTACCACTCAGAGGCACCACCACATCACTCAGGGACACCACCACATCACTCAGGGGCAACACCACATCATTCAGGGTCACCACCACATCACTCAGGGTCACCACCACATCACTCGGGGACACCACCACGCCATTCGGGGACACCACCACATCACTTGGGGACACCAGCACATCACTCAAGAATACCACCACATCACTCAGGAACACCACCACATCACTCGGGGACACCACACTCGGGGACACCACCACATCACTCGGGGACACCAGCACATCACTCGGGGACACCAGCACATCACTCGGGGATACCACCACATCACTCAGGGGCACCACCACATCACTCAGGAACACCACCACATCACTCAGGAACACCACCACATCACTCGGGGACACCACCACATCACTCGGGGACACCACCACATCACTCTGGGACATCACCACATCACTCGGGGACACCACCACATCACTCGGGGACACCACCACATCACTCGGGGACACCACCACATCACTCAGGGACACCACCACATCACTAAGGGGTACCACTCAGAGGCACCACCACATCACTCAGGGACACCACCACATCACTCAGGGGCAACACCACATCATTCAGGGTCACCACCACATCACTCAGGGTCACCACCACATCACTCGGGGACACCACCACGCCATTCGGGGACACCACCACATCACTTGGGGACACCAGCACATCACTCAAGAATACCACCACATCACTCAGGAACACCACCACATCACTCGGGGACACCACACTCGGGGACACCACCACATCACTCGGGGACACCAGCACATCACTCGGGGACAACAGCACATCACTCGGGGATACCACCACATCACTCAGGGGCACCACCACATCA
The DNA here is from genome assembly GCF_964261635.1 of Lissotriton helveticus. Lineage (NCBI taxonomy): Eukaryota > Metazoa > Chordata > Amphibia > Caudata > Salamandridae > Lissotriton > Lissotriton helveticus. Next base: position 404,675,044 of record NC_136061.1, read on the forward strand.
CTCAGGAACACCACCACATCACTCAGGAACACCACCACATCACTCGGGGACACCACCACATCACTCGGGGACACCACCACATCACTCGGGGACACCACCACATCACTCAGGGACACCACCACATCACTCGGGGACACCACCACATCACTCGGGGACACCACCACATCACTCAGGGACACCACCACATCACTCGGGGACACCACCACATCGCTCTGGGACACCACCACATCACTCTGGGACACCACCACATCCTCGGGGACACCACCACATCACTCAGGGACACCACCACTTCACTCGGGGACACCACCACATCGCTCTGGGACACCACCACATCACTCTGGGACACCACCACATCCTCGGGGACACCACCACATCACTCTGGGACACCACCACTTCACTCAGGGACACCACCACATCACTCGGGGACACCACCACATCACTCTGGGACACCACCACATCACTCTGGGACACCACCACATCACTCTAATACACCACCACATCACTCTAATACACCACCACATCACTCAGCCCAACTACATCATCACTCAGCACCACAACAGCACTGTCCTTGCTTGCTACCAACAGCATTGCCATAGCCAATAGGACTCGTATTAGGAAAGTGTAAGCTATTGGCTTTGTGAATAACAATGCTATTAATTTATATAGTTTCAAAGCCAACACATATTTAAAAAAATGTGTCATTTACAATACCAATAGCTCACACTTTCCTAATGCGAGACCTATTGCATTGCAAATGCTTGTTTTGTTATCTTATGGTGCATATATCACTTTATTCAATCTTGTAGAATGACGCAATATGAGCAGGATGCACACCTCTTTGCTGCTTTTGTTTTAGTGAGGACTCTCCCTTCTTTACAGAAGTGCTGGAGTTCAGTTTGCGTATGAAACCTATTACCAAGTAAATCAGGTATTTAGGACTTTTTTTAACAACATGCTTGTTACTGCAAATAGGTTGTATATTGGTGGTGGCTGGACTATGGTATATGTACACAACACAGTCCCAATTAGTCATTGGTCACAGCAAGATGTTATATTCACTGGTGAATTCTTGAGCACGCTTCACTTTGGGCATTTTATTGGGTGCACCATTTTGGGTATTAGTGTTATGTGTGTTATGAGGTACACACAAAGGTTCTTTGAAGAGCATATGTCTTTTTACATTCTTTGAGATTTTATTTTTATTATTATAGATATTTCTTGGCTGCCTTTCCACCCATGTTTTTTTTTTGAGCAGTGTGTGCCCTGAGGAAGGTGCGCGGTCCCTTGGCTGCTTGGCACCAAAACTCGTGTTGACACCTACAAACACTTGTGCGTCATCAAGAAGGGGTGCCTGATAATTTAAAATTCCAGATATACATGAAGATTTCATGTCAGTAGTAAGCAATACAAAGAAATCGTATTATGAATAGGATATGTGAATCTTTGCCATAAAAGAATTTGATATATAGACCCATTGCATGAAATTATGTTTTTCAACCACTTATGTATGTTAAAGACATTTATTTAAATCTTCTTGTCAAACAATGTTGGAACATAGTGTATTGAAAACATGTTTTAATAGTATGAATGGTATGTATTTAGTTTGAGAGTGTGTTGTTTGTAGGAGATGTGGCAGCGTTATAATATATTGAGTGAAACTACATGTGAAAAACGTTGTTGTGAGTAATATGTATGTCGATTTATATGTCTACATTTGAATAAAGAAAACAAATAATTTTGTTATCAAAGAAATACCTTTAATTATTTTCTATATGACTTGTTTTGAGGATTAAAAGAGGTTGGTTGTATGTGGGTTGTTTCTTGTTCCCCATCCCACTCCTTATGTTGTTGTTGTATTGCTTTATTTCGATATAAAAACATATCATAAAAGCTTGCATTACAATATACATTTTGATAAAACATTTAACATTTACATTAAAAAAGCGAACATCAGTATCGATATGGCAATACAAAAGATAGAAAACCTAGGAATCAGCCTAGCTTTACTAAAATAAATTGTTGTCCAGATCATAGAACTCATACAATTAAAAAAAGGACTCTAATGAATGAATTGCATCCTTGCAGACCTTATTCGCCAAGCCCAGCCCAAAAATTTTGCCATACAGCAGGCAAAAAAGGGTCGGGCATCAGAACAAAGGATGCGTAAGGCTTCCAGGTGCGATCTGGTGCCCAGACTCCTACAAAGTGGCTTAAGCCATCTCGACCTAGGGGCCACATACGCCTGGCATTCGAACAGCAAATGGGCAATGGACTCTACTTTTGAGGCACAGAAGGGGCAGAATGGTAAGGTTTGAAGTGGAGGTTTCCAGGTGGAGGTAAACAATCCCACAGGTAGAACACCCACCCTGAATTTGAAATACAGAGATCTATCTCCAGGGTTATGAATCAGGTCCAGGTAGGATTCTCTAAGTGGGAGCTCCTTGATTAAGAGGAACTGAACGGCAGATTTGCAAAGGTTTGGGTTACATCTACGAGCATTAGCCACCCACAACCAATAGACCTTCTTCAACGATTGCTTAGGTGGGGATGTTTTGTTAGCCCAAGCATCGCCTAGGCCCAAGTCATAAAGAAGCCGCTTAACCTCCCTGAGCCAAGTCACTTTGTACCAGCTTGGGGAAGATAAAAGATCTCGTAATTCGTCGGCATAACTGCACAGTTCTGGAACATTCCATATCCTTGCCCACAATAAGAGGGGACGGAGCCTGGCTTGGTCCCTTATAGGATATGTGCCTGCATCAAGCAGGAGGGGAAGAGTAGGGGTACTGTGGGGTAACTTCATAAGATCTTTATGGAAGTTATTTTCGAGGCAAGTTAGACAGTCAGCTCTCTGTACGCCCCACAGTTCTGCGCCATACAAGGCTGCACTCACCACCCTTGCCCTGTAGATGTCCAAAAGAGCCCCAATAGGTTTGATGTATGAGGCACGCTGTTCTTTGAGCAGGGCCCCTGCAACCCTCCTATGGGTCAGGAATACCTTATGATGGTGTGGCTTCCAACTCATAGTGTCGCAGAGTCGTATACCCAAGTAATCAAACTCTTTGACTCTATCGAGTGGAACAGAGTCCAGAACAGGGGGGAAGACAGATTTTCTGGGTGGGTTGATTACAAGGTATTTGGTCTTACCTATATTTATAGATAGACCCCTGATGTCACAGAAGTCCTTGAATCCAGAAAGCAGCTTTTGGATGCCCGATGGAGATTTAGAGATCAGAAGGGTATCATCAGCAAATAGGAGCGTTGGTATCTTCCTGCCAGCCAGGGAAGGTGCATCAGATGGTTCCTGGAGAAGGTGCTCCACCACTCCGTTCACGTAAAGCGAGAACAGAGTGGGGGCCAGCACACAACCCTGGCGGACGCCCCTATCAACTGGGATACGAGATGTTTTTTCCCCCTGGAGACCCCATCTGATCTGGGCGAAGTTGCTTTCATGGAACTTAATAAGTAGTGCCAATAGGTATGGTGGCATACCCAGCCCATCTAGGACTTTCCACAATTGGGCCCGCGGGACCAGGTCGAAAGCAGTTCGCAGGTCAATAAAGACTAGGTACAAGCTGCCTCCTCCCAGAACCACCACTTTCCAATATAACATTAAAAAGCGGAATGTCTGCTCAATTGTGCCTGTCCCAGATCTAAAGCCCGCCTGGAAATCTGACAAAACCTGATGTTCCTCCACCTACTGCAAAATCCTGCCCAAAACCACTTTTCCTGCAACTTTTTGGGTTGAGTCAAGCAGACTAATAGGGCGATAATTGGCCGGGTCGTCCCGACAGCCTTTCTTAAAAATAGGGACGACCTCTGCGCCTCGCCAAGAATCAGGGAAAGGGGCTCCCAAGACAGCTGCGTTTAAAAGCGAAGAGATTAATCTACTCCACGATAGTGGGTATAGCTTCAACAGATCGCCCGGGATTCCATCTGGGCCTGCAGCCTTATTGGAAACAATGCTCTTGATCGCCCATTCAACTTCCTTGGTACTAAAGGGACAGACATTATGTGGAGTGAGGGCTGAGAGAAGGGGACTGATCGAGGAACCCTTCCTTAGTTGGGATTCACCCAGAGAGGCAGTATAGAGCTTAGAAAAATGAGCAAACCAAGCATCACCAGGAATGTTACAGGTAATTTGTAGGTTAATAGGCTTGTTCCTGTCTCTCAATAAATCCCAAAACACCTTAGAGTCTTTCATAGAACTCGCCTGAGATAGCTCCCTCCAAAAATTGTAATCATGTGCCTCCTTGGCTTTTACCACAGATTTCTTATAAAATTCCCTTGCCAATCGAATGCTGGCTGTGTCCTTAGTCTTCAGTGCAGAAATGAGTTCCCCCTTAGCGGCCCGACATTCAGTAGTATACCACTTGTCTCTAGACTTGGAGGAACCTATCGCTGGGCGCCTCACACCGGTATGGGGGATAAAAAACAAATTGCTTATGGCAGTAGTGGTTTCTGTAAACAAAGTTATGACAGCTGCAGTGTTGGTTCCCAGGTCATTGTAGCGTTGGTCCACCACTGTCATTATAGACCCTGCTTGTGCCATCCTTTCCTCGTCCATTGCAGCTTTGGCCCATTTCAAACGCCTTCCACAATTGGAAGGGACAACTTCGTGGGATGTTTTCCACAAGTGGGCGATTTTAACTGGCTTCCTAGCGTAGCAAGGCGAGATAAGGGTTAGGGATAGGGGGTTATGGTCGCTATCACAAGATGCTATGACTTCCATGTCTTGCAGGAATGGCCACAGGTTATAGTTCAACATGATATAATCTATTCTGGAGGTGCATCCCGTTCTATTGTAAGTGTGAGCTCCCATAGGATCGGATTTGGATCGACCATTAGATGGTCTCAAATCGTGTTCCATACAGAGTGCGGTAATGTCTATCGCACTCTGAGTCCATTTACGGATTGGATCAAGGGACAGGATAGGGATGCCCCTCCTTGTATCCTCCTCCCATGAGTCAAGGATGTCCTCCCTCGCAAGTGGCTCGAAACAACAATTAAAATCACCAGCAAGAAGCACATAGGAGTCAGTGCCACAGGCACTTAATTCACCATTTAATCCTGTGGCAGGTAACGACGATGCCCCACCCCTTGCCCCCCTTAGATAAAGATTAAAAACCTCTAGCCTCCTTCCCCCTTGACAGCAAGGACCAAAGACCAATCGTCTTTCCTTATTTTTTGGGGGGGCGGCGGATAAAAGAAAGACAAAGGTCTAGGTACAACACGAGATCCTTCACCAGAGGGGCAAGAGCAGATGTAATGTGCTGTATGTGGGTCCTCAAAGGTCACCACTATGCAGTCCCCTTCCGCGGTTTTCTTAGTAGGGCCCACCCAGGGAACACGACGCACCATCAGGACTCTACTCTTCTGACCATTGGGAATTGGCCGGTTCGTGTTAAGCCAATGCATTGTTTTATTCCTCAAGGACCAGTGGTTCTCGTGGTGGCCGTTATCGTTCTGAGGAACGCCCGTCAAAACAACCACATAATCGTTAGCCTCTGGGGGAAGATCAATGTAACCCCCTCTAAAGATGTTCTTAGCAGAAGGGCCACGAGATTGTTGGGGGCGAGCCTCACTGGGCGGAGGTCTAAGAGGAGGGCCTATAGCAGGTTTTAGGGAAGGTTTAGAGAAGGGACGAGTAGGAACCTTCGGTATAGGGACAGCAGTAATTTGGTCCACACACAGGGTTCGCGGCTTGGGAACCGGGCGTTCGGGCACTGGTATAGGGGGAGGACAATGTAAAGCTTGTGGAGATGCATCCTCTACCCCGAAACCCTGATTTTCAAGACTTCTCAAGCCGAGAGTGGCCAAAGCAATAATGCTTTTTTCCATCTCCAGCAAACTATTTTCTATACATGAGAGTCTTAGAGCAAGGGGGGAAAGAAGTTTCTTGAGAGTTTCCCAAACTATACCTATAAATTCCCCATCCTTCCCTTCCCGACCGTCACCGCGTGTGCCCCCATCCTGTAATGTGGTAGTAACAAAAGCAGAATCTAATCCTTCGGTAGCCCCCTCTCGACATGACTGTAACCTAGGACTAGCCCCCTCTAATGATTTAGAAATCGGTGCGATGGGCGATTTCGGTTTCTGAGCCGCCCCAAGTCTTGCCTTCTTACGATAAAAAGTATGGCGGGAAGATCTTTTCCTTTTGGGTAAATGACCCTTACTAGAAATAATTCTAGAAGAATTAAAAGTTACTGGGACAGGAAAATGTGAGCTGGCATCCTGGATACCGTTATGTGATGTTAAAATTGCTGGAGTGGAAAAATTAAAACTGGCATTCTGCATTGAAGGCAACGCCGGGAGATTTAAATCACCCGTGTAGACAACTGGCCCTGGGGCTGGAGAGGAAGGTTGCAAAGTCGGAACCTGGTGGATTTCTGCCTGCAAGACTAGGGAGCTGGGATTAGCTGGTCGCTCCGGGGTGACAACAGTAGTAATGTGGCCCAATGAAGATTTCTTTGAAACTGCGATAACCTCCGATAATCTTCTTGCGGCAGCCAATTCCAGTGAGACACGAGTCTGTAATTTGGAAATTTCCTGATCAATCGCAATATTTGTACGGGTGATGAAATCATCCATAGGCCCACTGATTGAGGTGCCTCCCTTGACCGCCTTACTGCGAGTCGACCTGGTACACATAACTGTACAAGAACAAGGAGCAAGATATGGTCTCCTAAAAAATGTGAGAGATCGAACTGGTGAACCCAATTAGACAATGGATAGATCTGGGCGAAAGAGGGTGGGCCAGTCCAGTCCTCTCCGGCCTCAAACGGCCCGCTCTTAGCCCGGTCTTGTCCCGGGCTGCGTCCCGCGCTGCGGGAGTCAAGTTAAATTATATAGTGGGCGTGGTGGACTGGGGGCGGGCCAGCGGGGAGAGCGGACCGGATGCTATGTCCGTGGTCTCGCAGGGACTCCTGGATGCTGGAGTCCCCGCACGCTCGCAGCCCCGCCGAGCCTCTACCCCTTACCTCCGCCTTGCCGCCTTGATGCTCCTGTGCCCCCGTAAACTGTACGTTGCGCGCACCTGCGCGAAGCGGCACCCGCGTAGCGGGTGCGGCGAGGTGTAGGCTGGGTCGCTGGGTCGCCCTCAGAGTCTTACTTCGTCTGGATTAAACAGATAAATAGCTGTGCCGCTAAGCAGAAATGCAGAGTCCCAACAGGTGGAGGAGAAGGACGCCTTTAACGGCCTCAGGCGGGCTGGGGGCGGGCCAGCGGGGAGAGCGGACCGGATGCTATGTCCGTGGTCTCGCAGGGACTCCTGGATGCTGGAGTCCCCGCACGCTCGCAGCCCCGCCGAGCCTCTACCCCTTACCTCCGCCTTGCCGCCTTGATGCTCCTGTGCCCCCGTAAACTGTACGTTGCGCGCACCTGCGCGAAGCGGCACCCGCATAGCGGGTGCGGCGAGGTGTAGGCTGGGTCGCTGGGTCGCCCTCAGAGTCTTACTTCGTCTGGATTAAACAGATAAATAGCTGTGCCGCTAAGCAGAAATGCAGAGTCCCTATGTAATTTTAAGGGGCCCCGTGTGCTGTTATAGCGGTTGGTTTTTAAACCACGCTCAACAGTCTCACATGCTCTGCCTAAGGTTTCTCGACCAAGTAGGTTTTCCTCCTGCTTCCGCTCCACTTACCTGAATCTTGGCACCATTGGAACTGTCTCGCTTTCGCCTCTACAATCTTGCTGCACACCACAGTATCGGCCGTCTTCTCTCCTTCACCTCTCAAGCGGCCAGCACCTGCAAAGGAAGGACAGTACTTAAAAACAACCTGAAAAATGAACTAAAAAACAACCTGAAAAATGAACTAGAGAAGAAACAAGGTAACAACTTCTATTGTTTACAAATGCATAGCTATACAAAAGACCAAACTGTGACTCCAAGAGGAATCAGCGAATTACGACTGGAAAACATTATTTAAAGACCATCGCTATTGAAACTGATTTAAGGATCTGAAAAAAAGGTGTGCATATCAGCATCGGAAGAAAGAAAGTTACAGAGACATAAAAACTGAGATAAAGTACATTTGTAAATGAATACGCGACATGTGCAAAGCGTATTATACTGTATAAGGAATTGTTTGATAGCTAAACTGATTGTACCAAATTGGTATTATGGAATAAACCCGGCAAAGGATTCAGAGAGGGAATCTTGAAACTTCTCTGCATGACATATGAACCTGTCCCCAAGAGGTTACGAAGAGAATATCTAAAGCCTTCCAAAATGCATAAGCATCTTCTTAAGAAAGAGCAGGTTTATCCCAGGTATAGCGTTTGTTGGACTCAAAGAGCAGTTATGGTAGTTTAGAGGAAATTAAGGATTAAAAGGTACAGAGCAGTAGTCGGATTTTCTTGTGTTTATTGAAGTTTCAACAACTGCTCCTAGAAACATGTGAGATACGTTTCATCAAGACCCTCTGCTTTAGTCTCGATCCATTCATCCTGTTCGTTTTAAGTCATTTGCGATTAATAAAGGTATGCTTTTCGGAGCTGGGTCCATATCACCTCTGTAAAGCTACAGTGCTGGCTTAAAAGCAAAGACATGCATGGTTCATTCTAACACCACCACAGTCACTTGTGCCCCCACTCCCTTTATTATATGGTTGCCGCGATCCCGGGGGAGGTCAGTAGGGCCCCTTCACTCCTGTGGGGCTCTTGAGGAAGCAGGGGGATTTTGCTGGCTTCCCCAAGTGTTCTGTGGAATTGCTGCAACCTAAACGTTTTTTGATTTGGCGGGGCCCTCTGGGACCCCCTAACAAGGTCCAGAGTGCCCGTTTATACCTTATGTTTTAAAATTTCAGGACAAGGGGACCTTGTCCCTGTGTCCTGAAATGGTGGCCTCCACTTTGCTCCTCATGTTGCAGACAGCCAATCAGAGTATAGACTGCTGTTGGACTTGCTGAAGTAAAACATCCAACGCTGAAAAAAGCCCCAGTGGCCAGTCAGATCTCTCTATTTTAATTTGCATGCCCACGGGGCTCTTGCAACGGTTCTGGAAACCTAAGCATCCAAATAAACAAATATTTCTAACCTTAATTTCTCACGGACTACTGTTTGCATTTTTTATAAATCCCAAAAAGCACACTTTTTGGATAAAATCTAGCTTTCTGCCAAATTTTGTGTAATTCCTTTCAGCCATTTTGAATGTTGCAGTGTTCAAAAATCCCTTTGGAAATTGCATGGGGAAATTACGTTTTGGGACACCCCTCCCCCCCCCCATTTTTTTCTCAGCCCCTGCTTGACAGATCACCCTAAAATTTGCAAGGAAGGAGCTGAGGTGGATGAACTTCCTTTTTGGAAAGTTTAGTCAAACAGTACGGAAGTTTTTCGGTTATTAGAAAACCATCAAATCCTTTTCCTGTGGTAACTAGGTCCTAACTATAACTACCCAGTTATGTTCCTGAAAACTGGTTTCCAGTTTAAGGCCACTCAAAAACGCTAATGGAATGAATGAATTACTCAATTTTAATAAACGTTTTAGAGGCCTGACGACTGAATTTCGTCAGAGTGACGTTATGTTTTTAAAGTAGAATTTTGTCTCTGCGTTCCCAAAATGTGTGCATGTTTTAGGAACTAATTAAACTTTTTATAACGCTGAAAATCGAATTAAGAAATTATTGTAGCATTCGGTAAAGTCAACCGTATGCAAAGTGCCCGATTGAACTCTGCCGTATTCCTTAACCACTTAAAAGGAGAGCGAGTTGTATTGTGCAATGCTCAAAGCTCTAGGCTGAAGGTGGGGCAATGCGCATCAAGTTACACGTATGTTATGAGTACATTATTCGTTGTCCTTAAACAATCCGCAGCTAATCTGCCCAGGAGCGCTCATAGAACTGGGAAGAGAGTGCCAGCTGTTACCCAACAGGAGCCGCCCGCCCCCTGGTGCTGATCGCGCATCTACCCCGGGAGACAGGTTGGGCCGGCTGCAGTCACACCTGTCCTGAAGAGCAGGACTCCTGCTGGCTGCTGGTAGAGCGGGCTCTGCTTGGTGACCTCGCGCACGGTTGTCACTCACCTCGCGCTCTGATCCCAGCTGGTCCCCAAGGAGCGCCATGCCTGCTGCGGGGTGTTCCGACGAGCTGGTCTTCTTTGTGAATGGGAGAAAGGTAAGATTATCTCACAGTCGGCCCTCGGCAGTGTCAAAAGAGGCTTTGCATCTTTTGTGTCCTGCAGGTGGCTGCACAGAGGTATGTGGAAGAGGAGACTCCGCGCACATGATGTGCCATATATCAGAGGCCGGTCTGAGCCCAGGACTGGCGGTGACGTCAAATAGGGGCCAGTGGCGCTGTAAACTCAGTCTGCACGCAGGGCCTTATGGAGGGCTCGGACGCCGGGTCTGGGGGCCTCAGAGGGAGGCCCGGCACAGGCTCTCCGGGCGGCACTGCAGCTTGGAAGCTGCCCTAGTGGCGCCGGCCCTCCATCAACTCCCCATGGTCTGCCTCCCAGAGACGTGTCCTGGCGGGCACCCGTTCAAGCCCTGGTGATACGTCAGAGGCCTTAAGCAAGCAGGTGATGCGCCCCTTCCACCAGGGGCATCGAGAGAGCCGCCTATGATGTCCCAATCCTCTGTCCTAAAATGGCTCATAGGGTCCCCCAGAACTAATGTGCGCAGATTCCTGCGAAGCCTTGTAATCTGCGAAGGGTTGTGGCTTTGTGTCACCGAAAGACGCTTTTTAAAATGGATTTTCAGTTCCCCCACATCTTCAAACGTGAAATATGCAGCTCGCTTTAGTTGTCCTACATCTGAGGCATTCAAGTTTTGTGTCAGCGGTTATTGAATTTGTCGGCTGTTTTATAGGTATTTCAAGAACATTGGGAGAGGATGTGGCACTATGTCCGGAGCTGCCGACTTTGGAACTGGGGAACCCAGTTTGAGTCTATGTGTCCTCTAAACACCTGAAATTATGGGCAAATCGCCTAATAAACATTATAGTGTCCATTTAGGTCGCAATTTACCTTTGGTAAACACATCTGGGGACATTCAGAGAGTTGAGCTAGGAATGCATTCTGGCCTTTGTTTTGTAACTCACATTTGCTTGCTTTGTTTGCTTTAGGCTGTCCAGCTCAAGTTCATCCTGCCAGTTGCCCACATCTTGTTTACTGTATTCTTACACAAACTCGATTTCTGTAAACAGGCATTTAAATTGTGTTCTTATCTAATCACATTTGCAGTGCATTCAAAAACAGAGGTCAAATGTCAGGCTGTGTCTTCCAAGGAGCTTAGTGTTTATTTTTCTTTCTTTCTCTGAATTCAAAGTGAGAGGATTTATGTGACAGTCATTCCTTGTTACTAGGGCAGGAAGACTGTACAATGTTATTTTTTTCTAGTACACAATAACATTTAATTGTCTGTAAAAAGTTGTGCTGACGATCAAATCGATACATTGGGAGATGACATTTCCACACATTATCGTTTGTTCACTGTATCATTTTTATCAGTAAAACTATGTCAGTGCAAATGTAATGGTCATTTCAATTGAAGATGTGTTATCTGTGATGGCAATAAGCTACTACACCATGCATACTCCACATTACCCCACTCTACTCTACACTGCACCACTCCATGCCACAGCACTCCATTCGGCACTACTACACATTAAGCCACTCCACTCCACACTGCGTCGCTGCACTATTATCTGCACCACTCCACTTTGTGCCTCTCTAGTCTACACTCTACTCTAAACCAATTCACTTTGCCCCACACTTCTCTACTTTGCACCACTGCACTCTACACCATTCTACTCTATACCACCCTACTCTGCAACACTCTGTGCCACTGCACTCTATGCCATTGCTCTATACTCTGTACCATGTCATTGTTCCGCAGTGCACTATGCCAATCCTCTATATGCCACTCTAATCTACCTTGCACCACTGCCCTTTACTCTGAAACAATCCACTCTATGCCACTGCACTCAGCATCACTCCACTGTACTCTGCACCACTCAAAGCCAATGCACTCTATGCCAATGCACTCTACACCACTTTAGTCAAAGCCAATGCACTCTACGCCAATCTACCCTGCACCACCGCACTTTATGCCACTACACTCTATACCACTGCAGTCTACGCCATTGTACTATATCACTGCAGTCTACGCCACCCTATTCTACTCTGCATCACTGTACTCTGTGCCACTCTACTCTGTGAAACTCCAATATAGACCTCTGAATTCTACGACAGTATACTCTGCAACACTGGACTCTCTGCTACTATACTTTATGCCATTCTACTCAATGTCACTGCACTCTATGTCACTCTACTCTGCATTGCTCCACTCTACACCACTGCACTCTACGCCAGTCCACTCTAAATTACTATGCACCACTGCACTCCACGCCACTCCACTCCACTCTGAAACAATCTACTCTATGCCACTGTAGTCCACACCACTCCACACTATGCCACTCTATTCTACAACACTGCACTCTAAGCCACTGCAGTCTATACCAATGTGCACTTACACACCCTTGACAGCAACCTGTTGTTTTGGTTGAACCTAAACAAGGATATGTGTATGTAATCTCCTATTGCATTTGTCTGCTAGTTAACATATTTTAGCTAAGTTGTCTTCAATGCAGTACCCTATATTTCACCCTATACCGTTCCTAATATATCCTCTACCTCCAGTGGTGTAACACAGGCCCCTGCAGCCCCCATGGTGCAGGGGGACCAAGCAACAGGGGCCCCCCACAGCACAATACTCTGGCTGGAGAGCTCCTGATTGGGTCCAGAGGGGGCCCCTCCACATACCTTACAGGGGGGGTCCCCTCAAGTTTTGTTATGCCAGTGTCTACTTCAACTCTCTGACTCATCCCAAATCTCATTCTACTACTATGATCCCCAAAGTAACCCCTTCTAGACTCTTCTCTCCTCTATCCCTCCTTGGATCACCCAAACCTCATTGTAATACTGAGATCTCCCAAACAACCTACCTAAATTCTTCCACACCGATCCCTTCTTTGATTCGTCCCAAAACTCATTTTACTAATATGATCTCCCTAATCCATTTCTAGAGATTCTTCACTTCTCTATCTCTCCTTATACTCGAGAATATCGAATTCCAGCCATTTATCATTATCCAGAGTGTCAATCAACTATGGAGTTGCAGCCTCTTATCTTTAAGCTATAACTACATTCGTATTGCACCTACAACTGTGTGGCTTTCCTGAAGAAGGCGTGGTATACGCCGAAACGCGCGTCGAGTTAATAAAGATAGTGCCACTTTTTAACCCCTTGTTTATATGTATTGATTAAATGTGATGTGTTTTATGATGTTTTTTAATATGTTTTTTATGAATTTATGCATAATATATGACAAGAAATTATTAAAACAGTAACTATTTTTAATGCATTTTCTATGTTCTCCTTGGTTTTAATAATCCTGTATTTGTAAAGCGCACAGCTACCCGTAGTAGGTTTCCCGGCGCTGGGGGCCGTCGGGGAGATTAAGCAACCTATTGCCCAGAGTCACATGGTGCTGGGCAGACCCCTGCCGCCATTGCTGGGGATCGAACCGTGATCCCCAGCATCCGGCGTCAGTCGCCTTGGCCGCTGCACCGCACCTCCTCCACTGCTGTTTTTTTAATATGTTTTTTATGAATTTATGCAGAAAATATGACAAGAAATTATGAAAACAGTAACTACTTTAAATACATTTTCTATGTTCTCCTTGGTTTTTCCTATGTTGTACGTATTTTGTACATTGGTTGTTTTATCTACATTGCCTAGGAGTTATTGTCACTACCACTACTCTATGCCACTCCATTCCACTCCGCCCTACACCACTCCACTCTATGCCACTTCACTTTACTCTGAAAAATCTATTCTATGCCACTGCACTCTACACCACTCCACTCCATGCTGCTGCACTTTATGCTGCCGGTCAGAGAAAAATCCCTGGGTACACACTATCGTATGGACTTGCTATATTTTCATACCCTATCTGTCTAGGCATTCATACACTTTATGCTGCACCACTCTATGCCACTGCACTCTACACCAATTCATTCCACACCACTTTACTCAAAACCAGTGCACCCTGCACCACTGCACCTATGCCAGCTACTTTGCATTACTGTACTTTACGCCACTATACTCTTAACATTGTACTCTATGCCACTGCACTCTACAGCAATGCACACCACATCTTTTGACACCATTATGCTCTATGTCACTGCACTATACGCCACTCTATTCTACTCTTCACCACCATACTCTACATCACTGCTCTCTGCCCCACTCTACATTGCACCGCCATGTACTAGCGCACTCTATGCAACTGCACTATATGCCACTCCATTCTACGACAGTGCTCTCAACGCCACTGCTCTATACTCCACTGCTTTCAGTACCACTTTACTCTACGCCACTAACTCTGTATGAGTGCACTCTATGCCACTGCACTCTATGACACTACACTCTGACATTCTACTCTCATGACTCACTCTATGCTACTGCACTCTACTCTGCACCACTCAACTCTATGCCACTCTACTACACTCTACCTCACTGCACTCTACTCTGCACCACTGAACTCTACGAATGCACTCCATTCCACTCTACTCTGCATCACTCCACTCTAAGCCACTGCACTCTACCTTTCACTACTCCACTCTCCTCTGCACTATTCCACTCTATGCCACTGCATTATACGCCACTCTGCTCTGCAACACTGCTCTCTTTGCCCCTGAACTCTATGCCACTCTATTCTGCCTCGCTCCTCTCTACGCCACTGTACTCTATGCCAATACACTCTAAGTCAATTTGCACCAATGCACTCTACAACACTCTTCTCTATATCACTCCACTCTATGCCAGTTCACTCTACGCTGAACCAATCTACTCTATTCCACTGCAGGCTACGCTACTCCACTCTTTGCCACTCCACACTACGCCACTCTGTTCAACACGTCTGCCCTTTATGCCACTGCACTGTACACCAATGCTCACCACACCACTTTACTCAATACCAATACACTCTATGCCACTGTACTCTATGACAATCTGCTCTGTGCCACGGGACTCTGCGTCATTGTACTCTACACCACTTCACTCTACACCACTGCACTCTGCATGACTGCACTCTATGTCATTGCATTGTACAACACTACCTTCTGACACGCGACTCTTCATCAAAAGTCACTAAATTGCACCCATGGGCCTAAATCTCGAACGGAGTGCGGGTGAGTGCCTTTTAAATGACGGTTTCCCTCTGCCACCCGTAGATGGCATGCTTCATCATAGGGTAACCTCCTTGTATCGTGAACCTAGTCGCAATGCGGGCTACAACCCCCTCACTGAGATGGAGGAGCTCAGGGATGTTTTATATGTAGAGAAGAGGTGTCCTAAAACCTTGAGATGAGCAGGGTGTGGAGGGAGTGAAATACTAAGTGAGTGTGAGCTAAAACGAACTCCCTGGTATGCCACAAACTTTAATAGGACATCCAAAGGTCAGCATTAAAAAGGTGAGGCTATGGCAGGGGAATTCAATCTGTCATAGACTAGTAATGGTCGACATGTTTCAGACTAGCACCCTCCGTAGAAGTGTTCGCGCTTTCTTCACAACCAAACTTGAGGAGCGAAGTGAAATAACCACGCATACCAAACTCAGTAGGTGGTACAAAAGGCATACAATCAGGTAATGGTGAAGGAAGTGGCCCGTTTAGGGTCACTCAGGTCACTGCGACCACCTCTCAGCCTTTCATACAAATGAAGAGTCGGTCAGACAGTAGAGAATACTAACCAAAGGTATTTATTGAAGGTACACTCGAGTGGAGTCCGTTCTGACCAGCCTCCTTAGATTGCTGCAGAGGGATTGACTTCTGCCAACCTGGTAACACATAATATACGTCTTCAGAACAACTAAAGACACGCCCAGACTGGAAATCTCTAGTTGGTAGCTGGAGAACAACGGAGATACAGAAGGATGAGTTGCAATGGTGGGACCGTGTACATGTTATCTCAGCGTCAAGGTTACTCTGCCTGCGCCTCCTACTCTAAGGGTGGGAGCAGGCCTATTTAGCCAGAAAGGTATGCGATGACAAAAATGGTCTAATCATCACAGCAAAGCTCTACCTTGGAGAAATACATGGAGAAAAAATAATATAGCAGCTGCTTTTTGCTGAAGCAGACATACAAGTGAGACAGGAGTTATTTTCGATCATGGCTCAAAATGGGGGCTCCACTTAAAATGGTGCCTTTACGTAGAGCAAAATGCAAGCAAAACGAATGCATAACATTTACATTTGCTTTCCCCCAACTCTATCTCCCCCTTCCCTTGGACAAAAAAGGCAGATGTATGTATAGCTGACCACGGATACCGGTATTGGTTTGTCCATAGTGACATTGCGATCTTGAAATTATTGGAAGTACTCAGAGGTATTAAACTTCTCGAAATCGGTCATTTCCATTTGAAGGCATGTATTATTCTTCACCTTATCATATTTGCTCATACAGAAATCTGGCGACAAAGTACCAGAGATGTTTGGTACCTTCCTTGCCTATCGGAGTAAACCCATGATGAAAACGTATATAATCAACCGCAGTGCGAGAATCAGCAGAGGTCGTAACCTTAGTGGAATGGTGAAAATAGTGGTGCACAATGACAAACAGTTCAACCCATCCCTCACAACTTCCCAAGTACTACAAGGGCATGGACAACAGGTTATCGCTTTTGTGAGTAACTGAGGGGAGCAGGTGTCAGAACCATCCAGAATCCTCAGTCTCATGGTCATTCCACCTGTCCAATTGTAGTAAAAAGGAGACTGAGCAGAGTGCTTGGGCAATTCACATGTAGTAAGTTAAAGCAGAAGAAATTGAAATCTAAGATGGCCTCCAGAGAGCGTCCTGCTAGTCAGCAGTCTAGTGTTCCAGAGTTCCAGGACAATCAGGATTCTCCAGATGAAGCGCCTGCCGAAGTGCGCACTTCACCAGAAAACGTCGAGGAAGGAGTGACGGCAGCTTGTGGCGCGAAAGTGTCAGGGACTTTCCATTGCGTTAACCTTCAGTGAGACTCAGTTTCCAGAAGCAGTATCCAGCCTTCATCGTGGCGGGGAGGAACACAAGACAGTAAGGATAGTTGAGAGTTTGGGGGAGCTGAATTACAGGAATTGTTAGGCGCGCAGTGCTAGACACTTGATTACTACAGACTATTGGTGCGTATAGAATTTTATTTGAAAGGAGAAATGAACTATAATTCTGTTACAAGTATCTGTGTTTTCTTGTTTCTGGAGATACTTTGTTTATTCTCTTGGCGTTCTGGTGTGAGGGAAATATTGTAGCCGAGTGTCAATTCAGCAGGTTAGAAAAACCAAAGGAGGCAAGATATATTGCATACAGTTCAGTTAATGTTTAGGAGTTTGTTTTAAAGGCTACATTTACAC
Organism: Lissotriton helveticus; assembly: GCF_964261635.1. Lineage (NCBI taxonomy): Eukaryota > Metazoa > Chordata > Amphibia > Caudata > Salamandridae > Lissotriton > Lissotriton helveticus. The sequence continues at coordinate 404,692,428 of NC_136061.1, forward strand.
AGACTAAAGAACCTATTTAGTTTGGAGTATTACTTACCAGTTTAGAATAGTGGAATCCTGTAAGAGCCTTCTGTAAAAACCCTAGGTAAGAGTCTGGTAGAGAGAGAGTAAAATTAGTAAAAGGTAATAGGCAACGCAATAATAATTACTTATATGAATAGTTTCAGAACAGGCTTACACTTCACAACTATGAAGACAGAAGAAAGGCAAAAGTCACCAAAGAATTGGGTAGGTGCAAGAGAAAAATGCATGACAGACAATTAATAAAGGAATTAATATAACAGTAAGGTTTATGTAATAAAATTGTTATTTTTCAGTTCTCAAAAGAAAAGACTTCATCCAACAAGAATCAGAAGATAGCGAATGAAGTGAAGGTTGGAAGAAGAACCAAATTCACAGTGTGGCAGTCTCTTCTCTATCCCCATCCTTTTTTCCACCTGTGGGTTCCATTGCAAGTCCCATGATAGTGAGCGTGCTGCTGGGAAGCTGTGTGGGGGCATTGGGAACATTCATCATTCTGCTCCAATGCAACTAAGTTTTAAGACGGCCGTGACAGAGTGAAGTGCCCACTCTGTAATTGCACCAGAGCAGAATGGTCTAGATTTAAAGAAATTAAGAGAAATTTTGGAGGGAATTCAAAACGAGCTAACAGTAGTTAGGGAAGAAGATAGGGAGTTAAAACAGGATTGGATTACCTTTAGGAGAGAAACTACAGATGTAACCATTAAGATGATTAGTTTAATGTTTGGGACCAGTTGCAAGAATCCCTCTTTACAAGGAGAATATGAGAGTGATCCCGTAGTCTCTACGCCCAAGGTTACGACCCAAGTGATTTATTCCTTGTCCCCAGTAATTCCTTCAGCTCCCCCGGAGAAGTTTAATGGGGATCCTCAGAAAGCACCAGTATTCTTAACCCAATGCTCCTTGCACTTCATGTGCCATCCAGCAGTCTTTCCTGACGCACAGTCGCGATTGGCATTCATCCTTTCATATCTTAGTGGAGACGCAGCGTCCTGGTCTATGCCCATGGTAAAAATTAACTCACACATGAAAGGGCAGAGGGTCTACGCACTACTCTACCACCCCGATCCCCCTGAAGCAAATCCTGTATACACAAAAAGGGGTGGAGAGGAAAAAGAAACTCATACAGAAGCGTCTGAACAGTGACACACAAGTATATTGTGAAAAACTGCCCTCACTCACACACAATGTGTGTGACATGCTTCATCATCGGGTCTGCTGCGACGCTCAGGCGTAGCCACGCACTGAGCGGAGCATAGGGAGGGGAAACATAAAATACAGAAACAAGACTCAATACAAACAATTAAACGTGACAACAGGGTTCACGATACAATATAACAAACCAGGACTGGGTACAGTGATAGAACAACAATTGCAGTAGGGAATAGTGAAGTTAAAACTGGCTCCTGGATACCTGGTGAAACTTTAATAATAGGTTCCAAGGTCAGGATTAAAAGTACCGGATGGAAGTGTTGAGGTAGGATATTAGGACCCCCTAATACCCCTCTTTTACTGCTACAGTCAACATGTTTTGACCTATGCGTGCCCTCAAGTTAGTTGGTTACATTGGTCTTCCTCAGGACGTCTGACTGTCCCAGTCTCATATAGTACCCCCCTTACCTTAGTCTGGTACTACAAGGGTAATGATCGCTTTATCAATCAACTTGGGTCCATGTGGAGGCAGTTCCACCAACACAGATGACAAATACTGTAAAGAAAATTATAGATAACACTCAAAGTTAGAAAGAGTACCCGAATGTTACCTCTATTACAGTATTATAAGGTATCTTGTTTCATTATATTACAAAATACCCCTCCATATCAGGCGTAATTGTTGGTCGCTATTTCAAGGTCAATTAACCCGGCTATGGACCAATGTATACCAGAAAATGGATTTAAAAAGAAATCAAAAGACGTGTATCCCGCAGTTCAATCAAGATACCAGGTTTAATTTTGTCAAGGATAATCGTGGTCTTCAACAGATAAATTCATGACCTTTTATGCATAGTTTGTTACCACATAAATGTTGAATCCCCAACCACTCCAACATTAGAACTCACCGAGTTTACTGAGAAAATAAACCCGACTTGGCGTCTGGGGGTGAGGTTCCAGGGAACACAACCTGCATACAAAATGGATATAAGTACACAAATACGAGAGAAATAAACACATAGATCGATATCCGTGTCCATCTCGTTAAGCGTCATTGATCACGGACCCCAAGGGAAACTCGAGGGGCACAGATAGTCATCAGAGGGAGGTCTACGTGCCCATCATGACTCCCCACAGGAATTTAATAAACTGAAAAATATGTCTGCAGCCCATCGTTAACCGTGGAACTCAAGCATATGCATATGTAAAGTGCACTCCAGATCACTCCAAATCAAACATAAAATGTACGTCTGACCCACGGCGACTGTTCAAAAAGAGGGAGAAGTTACTCAAAAAGGGTGCCCCCACCTCAACAGAGAATTTACAGGGACACACAGCTGTTTCACTTACTGCTCCGATGGATAACCCCAACACCAATTGTGCCCCTCTCAACAACGCCGCGGCGATAATGGCGACATGTTTAACACGCCTATATCCCTGTTGCAGGACGTGTCGTGGGCGTCGCATGCGTAAGGACGTGATCCTACGCATGCGCAATAGCACGATGATAACACGGAGGTCTGGGAAATATAGTCTTTGACCAGCCAGCCGTCAACAATTGGATGTAAAAGCTGCAACACAAGGAACTCGTGATACCCAACCCACCCCGGCCTCCATGCAAAGGAAAGCCTATGTCGGCGGAGTGATCCCCATAGCGGTGCTAATACTGTCGGGAAGTTTGATTACTCGTGCTGTTAAAAGGGATCTAAAATAAATATGCAGCTATGTCTGGTTTATACGGTGGGCTAGTAGCCATGAGAGAAGTAAGGAAAAGAGCTTCAATCAGTATATTAGCCCTACCAGTTGGTCAATGATGTCATAATGCACTCGACGGTTGAACAAGTGCTGGGCGTTGGTTATTGAATTTGACAGGCACATATCTTTTTATACACAGATCCACATGGTGGCTGATGAATCTAACTCAAGTATGCATATTGTAATGTGAGAGTATCAAAGTGTATCCCATTACATATCAAGATGTCATGAGGTTACCAGACGTCTTATTGTTGTCAAGATAATCAAAATATGGGGGTAAGATCACTTCAAATATCCCTCAGTGATTTAAGATACTGCAATTACTCTCATACATACTATTTATCTGCTCAGGGAGTACCAAGGTATGTCCTCATTGAGCCCATAAACATGGCTCTTAAGACGGTACACCCATTTCTGTTCACGTAAAATAGTGCTCTATTTATATCTGAAGTCTGGAAATGAGGTTTCTCAATGACCGTCCAACTCAGGTCATCCTGTGAATATCCCGCATCACTGAAGTGTGTAGTTAATCGCGTATTAGATCAGCCACATCTAATCGTGCTGCGATGTTCAGTGATGCATGTTTTCACTTTCCTATTAGTCATTCCCACGTACTGTTTTGAACAGGGGCAAGTAATTAGATATATCCATCCCTGTGAGTTACAATTTGTGTGTACTATCTGTTCCCAGGGTGTGGGTAGGCCAATGTCAATACTCTTCGTGTTGGTAGGGAGGTGATATACACTACATGCTCCACATTTAAAATGGCCCACAACAGGAGGGAGCCCTTTGGTGGTAGTTCTCATACCCACCCTATATGGTACCCTGGGTTTAGTATGGATCAGAAGGTCCTTTAGATTCTGACTCCGCCTGAAGGAAAACAAGGGTTTTTCCATCTTGAGGCTACCTGAGTTGACAATCTTCCAATTCTTCAATACCGTCCATCTTATCTGTTGAGAGGAGGTGCTAAAGGTGGATACGAATACCGATTTCTTGACTGCTGTTCTAGTTGTTTTTGTAAGCAATGCTTCCCGGTTCGCATTAGAAGCCCTTTTCTTAGCCCTATTGATTATCCTGGTAGGATAGCCCCTGTCTGTGAGTTTCTGTGTCAAAAGGGCAGCCTCCTTCATGAAGTCATTCCGTTGTGAACAGTTTCTTCGTAACCGGAAAAACTGTCCAACCAGCAGGTTTTCACGTAAAGAGCGGGGGTGGAAACTATTGAATGCTAACAAGGCATTCTTGTCCGTCGGTTTATGATGCACCCTGGTGTGAATAATACCCTCCCTAGGTTCAATGACCAAATCCAGGAATGGAAGACTAGTCTTGGTAATTGTAGAGGTGAAGTGCAATAAGGGGTTGATACTATTCAACCACTCTAGGAAGGCTTCTACAGAGGGCTTATCACCTCGCCAAATTATCAACACGTCGTCGATATAATGACGCCACAATTTCAAATGTGTCCCCCATGGGCATGCGTTATCATAGATGTATGAGTCTACGAAGACCCTCACATAGAGGCCCGCCAAACTTGGCGCAAAGACGCTGCCCATGGAGGTTCTATGAGTTTGGATATATATGGTGCCGGAATGCTCAAAGAAATTTCTTGTAAGAGCTATTTCCGTAAGGTGTAAAATTAATGCCCTTGGTGTCTGATAGTGCCAATCCTCCTGGAATAGGATATACTCCACGACCCGGAGAGTTTCCTTCTGTGAAATGTTAGTGTACAAAACCCTGTATTGAGTCTTGTTTCTATGCCCATGGTAACCAGAAATTACCCAATTTTATATAATGTTGGTGAATTTAAAAAGGAGTTCCTCAGGATTTTTCATCGATGTAAAGCCTCGCAGGTCACAGATAACAAACTATTAGAGATCAAACAGGGCATTCGGGATTTGATTGCGTATTTGGCCCAGTCTAACAAATTAGTCATAGGGACTGAATAGCCGGAGAATAAGCGAGCAGCAGTGTTTTACCGTGGATTAAAGGATGAGTTAAAGGAAGCCCTAGCCCAGGTGCCTAATAGACCCACCGAAATCTCTGCGCTGATTGACTTGGTACTAGAAATTGATTTTCGCCCAAATGAACAAAGAGGAGAGAAAAGAAAGGATTTTTGTTCGAGCACACCAAGGTTTGATCGAGCTAGAATAGAGAATACAAAAGGAAGCGATTCCCAACATGGGGCTGAACCTATGCAAATTGGAACTATTCGAGTGAAGCAGTGTGGGCTGTAGATGGTACGAATCTCTCTCCGGGCCCAATAGTTAGCTACACTGAATTAATTGAATTGAGAACTGAGGAAGGACATTGTGAAACCCTGCAATTTAATTTAATAGATGATCCTCAATTTCAATTTATATTAGGGCTTCCGTGGCTTACAGAGCATAATCCAACTATTGATTTGAGTGGTCGTTCAATTATATTGGATTCAGAATTTTGCAGAGAAAACTGTTATAAGCATAACAGAAAGAGAAAGGTGGAGATCTGTGCGAAGGAGGAGCCACAATTTGTATAATTCAAACTACTGAATTGCCTCCAGAATATGTTGACTACCAAGATGTTTTTAGTGAGGCCGAGGCAGAAAAGCACCCACCACAAAGAGAATTTGACTATAAGATTGAATTAGAGCCATGTTCCAACCTTCCTTGCAACCGAATATACGCCTTAACTGGAAAGGAGGTTCAGCATCTAAAAGAGTATCTACAAAAATATCTCAGTTATGGATTCATCAGACCCTTGCAGTCCCCAGTCTCCTCACAGCTTTTCTTCATCCCTAAAAAGAACCGCGAACTAAGGACTTTCATGGATTATAGGCAAATTAACCACAGTACAATAAAAAATCTTTACCCTTGACCTCTGTGCTATTAGATCAAGTGAGGAGTGCGAAGATCTACGCCAAATTGTATTTAAGAGGGGCATACAATCTAGTCCGAATTAAGCAGGGAGACGAATGGAAGACAGCGTTCAGAACAAAGCACAGACTTTACGAATATCGAGTAATGCTCTATGGGCATTGTAACGCTCCTGCTGCTTTTCAATAATTTATTAACAATGTGTTGAAAGAATATATTGATCAAAGCGCAATCGTCTACATAGACATATTTTGGTATATTCCAATTCTGTGGAAGAGCACCAAGAACATGTGAGAGGAATCTTGCAAAAGCTGCGTGAGAATTGTTTGTTTGTAAAATTAGAAAAAATGTGTTTTTCACGTAAATACAGTAGAATTCTTGGGATTTGTTTTGTCTCTAAACGGAATTACCATGGATGTGAATAAGATCAAAGCAGTGACAGAATGGAGTCTCCAAGGTCTGTGAAGGAAGTCCAAAGCTTCATAGGATTTGCAAACTTCTATAGGAGGTTTATTCAAGACTTTCCAAGAAGTTAATTCCCTTGACCAAGTTGCTAAAGAAAGGAGTAAAATTTGATTGGACCACTGAAGCCGAAGAAGCCTTTGCGAAGTTAAAGAAAGATTTCACCACAGCTCTGACCTTACTGCATCCTGATCCCACTGAGCCTTTCTATGTAGAAACAGATGCCTCCAATCTAGCGTTGGGTGGAGTCCTGTCACAAAGACACAGGTCACGGTCAATTACACCCAGTGGCTTTTCGCTCACGGAAGTTAACCTCTGCTGAAGTGAACTACACTATAACTGAAAAAGAGCTGTTGAGGCATTACTTGATGGGCGCTCACCACACAGTTACTGTCTACACGGACCATCTGAATCTGACATTTTTAAAGTCAGCATGGACATTGACACCAAGACAACTTCGTTGGTTATTATATTTTGCTGACTATGACTTTGTGATAACGTATCGACCAGGAACACAGAATGGAAAGGCCGATGCCTTATCCCTGACAAAGCACTGAAATGTTCTAGAGCAAGTAGAGAATCAAAGAATAATTGCTGAAGAAAAAATTGTTGGAGCAGTGTTAAGAGAATCCACAGAAGACTCAACACAAGATGCAATGGGGTCAGAAGAAATTCGGGAATGGGCAAAACAGGATGCCAGATGAGAAGTTCGTGAAAATTTACCTTACCATGATGGAGCCCTCTATTTGCCCACCAATGAGTTACAACAAAGGACACTAAGAGAGTGTCTCAATCATATATTAGCTGGACACAAGGGAATCCAGAAGACAGAAGACCTAGTAAAACGTCTCTTTTGTGGTCTAATATGACCAAAGATATCCGTCAATATGTATCCACGTGCGAGATCTGTGTGAGAGGAAAGTCAGAGAGACAAGCCCCAAAGGGACGGTTGCAGACTTTGCCCACACCACCTTATCCCTGGCACACTGTGACGTTAGATCTAATAGTAGAGTTACCATCCAGTCAAGGGTTCAAAACCATACTAGTGTGTGTAGATGCATTCACCAAGATGGACCATTTGTTCCTTTAAAAGGGGTTCCGACAGGTAGGAAATTAGCACACGCCTTTAACCAGACAGTGGTATGAGCCCATGGGAGACCTAAGCTGTTAGTGTCTGAAAGGGGCTCTCAATTTTTATCTCATTCATGGAGGGAATTCACGAAGAAATTGAACATAGAAACTAGGTACACAACCAGTTACCACCCAGAGTCTGATGGCCAAACAGAAAGGGCTAATCAAGAATTAGAATAGTATCTCAAACTATGTTTATTAGACCAAGATGGAGACTGGCCAGAATGCCTTTGGGCTGCAGAGTTCGTGCATAACAATGCAAAAAATATATCCACCGGGTATTCCCCCTTTTATTTAAATTCTGGCAGACATCCCAATCAGTCCATGAATTTCCAAGAAGTTGAGGTTCCTGCAGTGAAAGATCTAGTTGAACATATCACCCAAGTACATAGTTTAGCGACTAGGAATCTCACTTAAGCTAAGAAGAGTTACAAGCAATATGCTGACAAGAAAAGAAGGAAGGAACCTGATTTCCAAGCTGGAGAGGTTTGGTTGAGTACCAAGAATCTCAAGCTGAAAGGGTACTGAAAACTACAAGCAAGATTTGTGGGTCCTTATGTAATTGGAAAAAGGTTGAGCTCATTGACTTACCAGCTAAAACTACCTAACTCATTAAAGATACACCCAGTATTTCATGTTTCACTACTGAAAAAGACTTCACAAGGACTAAGAGTAGTTAAACCCCCAAAACCAATTCAAACGGAAGGAGGAGAAGAGTTTGAAGTAAAACAAATCCTAGCTTCAAAAGAAACTAAGGGTCAGGTCTACTACTTGTTAGATTGGAAGGGAAATGGTCTGGATAAAAGATCTTGGGAGTTAAGTTTAGATGTGCATGCTCCTCGGTTGATTAGGAATTTTCACAAAAAGGGGGGTACTGTCAGAACCATCCAGAATCCTCCTTTTCATGGTCATTCCACCTGTCTAATTGTAGTAAAAAGGAGACTGAGCAGAGTGCTTGGGCAATTCACATATAGTAAGTTAAAGCAGAAGAAATCGAAATCTAAGATGGCCGCCAGAGAGCGTCCTGCTAGTCAGCAGTCTAGTGTTGCAGAGTTTCAGGACAATAAGGATTGTCGAGGTGAAGCGCCCGCAGAAGTGTGCACTTCACGAGAAAACGTCGAGGAAGGACTGTCAGCAGCTTGAGGCGCAAAAGTGTCAGGGACTTTCCGTCGCGTTAACCTTCAGTGATACTCAGTTTTCCAGAGGCTGTATCCAGCCTTTTTTGTGGCACGGGAGGAGCGCAAGACAGTAAGGATAGTTGTGAGTTTGAGGGAGCAGAATTACAGGAATTGTTAGGCGCGCAGTGCTAGACACTTGATTACTACAGAATATTATTGCGTGTAGAATTTTATTTGAAAGGAGAAACAAACTACAATTCTGTTACAAGTATCTGTGTTTTCATGTTTCTGGAGATACTTTGTTTATTCTCTTGGCGTTCTCGTGTAAGAGAAATATTGTAGCTGAGTTTCAATTTAGCAGGTTAGAAAAACCGAAGGAGGCAACATATATTGCATACAGTTCAGTTCATGTTTAGGAGTTTATTTTCAAGGCTACATTTACACAGACTAAATAACCTATTTAGTTTGGAGTATTAGTTACCAGTTTAGAATAGTGGAATCCTGTAGAAGCCTTCTGCAAAACCCCTTAGGCAAGAGTCTGGTAGAGAGTAAAATTAGTAAAAGGTAATAGGCAACGCAATAATAATTACTTCTATCAATAGTTTCAGACCAGGCTTACACTTCACAACTACGAAGACAGAAGAGAGGTGAAAGTCACCAAAGAATTGAGTAGGCGCAAGAGAAAAATGTGTGACAGACAATTAATAAAGGAATTAATATAACAGTAAGGTTTATGTACTAAAAATAGTTATTTTTCAGTTCTCAAAAGAAAAGACTTCATCCAACAAGAATCAGAAGATAGCGAATGAAGTGAAGGTTAGAAGAAGAACCAAATTCACAGTGTGGCAGTCTCTACTCTATCCCCATCCCCTTTTACCCCTGTGGGTTCTTTGGCAAGTCACGAGATAGTGAGCGTGCTGCTGGGAAGCTGTGTGGGGGCATTGGGAACATTCGTCATTCTGCTCCCGTGCAACTTAGTTTTAAGACGGCCGTGACAGCAGGCCACAGATCCAGCAATTTGTTGTGTTAGACACATCATGAGCTTTGTGCAACATTTGTATAAAACATTATCAGTGTAAGTCTTTCAGTGTTCCCCTTTATAAGGAGCCAAACTAATAAACATGTGTTCAGGGGGAACAGGTGTTTTCCCAATCAAAGAGCGTACAGGATACTTTGCCTCCAAGAACCAAGATACCCCTAATACAAATATCAATACAATTGTAATTAGGGATGCATAAACTATTTTACTTTTTGTGGACCAACCCCGCTCTGGGCGCGGAGGTGCAACCAGCTGTTCTTCTCCAGAAATGGGCGGACCAAACGAATACATTGTGAAACCAGGGAAAAAGGAATGCACTAAAACTGATGGCAAAGACAAGAGTTCCCATTGGCCATCAGAGCCTCACTGGTAGACTCCTATTGTTCGTCAGCGTTGACGCTCTTGAGCACCGGCGGTGGCGTTGCTCGATCCTAACTCTTGAAGAAATCCCACGTCATCCAGGATACCGTACCCCTCTCCAGGGCAGCACATTCGGTCTATCCTGTCCAATGTCCGAACAATGCACCAACTTCGCCTCTACCTAAACTACTGTTGGTACCATAGGTAAGGTACACCCTGACTTGCGCAGTCCATCCCTACTAATCTGACTTCTCCTTTGGCTCACTGTTCCTCCGTCTGGAGCACAAATTGTACCGAGCTACTCCAGGCACAGAGGGGTCAGTAAAAAGAGGCTCAGACACAGAGGGGCCAGTGCAAAGGAGCTCTTGAATTTCCTTAATCTCCGGGGGCACTGCCGCATTTAGTACCTCATTGTTCTCGGCCTCTGTTTTGGTCCACGTGAGCTTGGCATCCGCTAGGGGAAAAATTGTGGGACTTGCTCTCACTCCAAGTCCCCTATTCCCTCCCACTGTCCCACTGATCATAGGGCAAGGGGAGGGGCACTCTGCGGCAGTGTTGACTATGAATCCAGTTCTTTCCGCCGGTGTCTTTGACTGCAGTGTGGGTGTCAAGGAGCACCTGGACTGGCCCCTTCCACCTCGGCTCCAAGTTCTTCTTTCTTTGAAAATTCTGGATCAGTATAAACTCACCAGGCCGAATATCATGTTCTGGCCCCTCGGGTACTGGCGGAAGAGAGTCCTGGATCTGTTGGTGAAAAGAGCGCAAACTTTTAGTCAACTCTTACAGATAGTCCACTAACAGAGGATATTCAATTCCAGAAAATCTATGAGGACGCAGGACGCCCCAGACATTTGCTGGGCGCCCAAACATGACCTCATAGGGTGACAGTCCTGTCCTAGAATGCGCTGTAGTTCTTGTGTGCAAAAGGACTGACGGTAAAGCATCTGTCCACTGTGGTCTCCTGAATCTTTGCCAATTTCAGTTTGAGAGTACCATTGTACTTCTCAACCAAACCTGCGGACTGGGGGTGGTTTGAAGCATGAAACTTCTGTCTGAAATGTAGTCCCTCATAAACTACCTGAATTACTTTCACATTAAAGTGACTTGCATTACCACTCTAATCAAACGTGGCAAGCCGAAGCGAGGAAAGAACTCCTTTAGGAGTACTTTTGCAGTCACTATAGCTGTATTTTCTTTCGTGGGATAGACCTCAACCCATTTACTGAATGCTCAAACAACAACTAACACATATTTCAAATTGTTAACTCGATCCATTTCTATATAATCTATCTGAAGGTCCTCAAAAGGGAAAGTGGAAGGTGCAACATTGCCAGGTGGTGTAGGAGTACCTTTTCCAGGATTGTGCATCATGCACACCATACAATATTTGACCAAATGAGCATCAGTCTTTGGGATGTTATCATTTTGCCATACAGGTCTAACAACTTACAAATACCTTCAGCACTGATATGAGCTGGCCCGTGCGTCATGGTGACTATGGGAAAAAAATATGCATCTGGTAGCATCCATCTCTATTTCTCTGACTTATCAGTCCAACACCCCTCCTCATCCAAACGTGCTGTGCTTTCCTGCCATATTGCTAATTCCTCAATCGTTGCCTCACTCTGTATCTCCTTGACATTCTCCAGCGTATCCTCAAACATGGTGACCTCAGCCACCCACCTAGCGGGACCTGCTACACACATCCTATTCATCTTCGTTTAGGCTGTCTCCTTAGCTGTCTGATCTACAAAGGCATTTCCCTTACTCACATCGTCTGTAATTTTCTTGTGGGCGCTGCCCTAGAATATTATTTGGCCGATACAGAACAGCATCGATACCTGTAGTTGGGCCACGCCTTGCGTAAATATATCAGGGATGGGAAAACACTGGCGGAGTACTCACCATTGGAAGATAAACTACTAATTGACCACATGATAATTAAAGCCACCTCACTAACATAAAAGAAAATAGTATATAAATCTCCAAACCCGGTTGATCCCTGAGAGGAACTTGGGAATTAGATGTGGGACTCTTGGAAGACGAGGACTGGGAGGAGGCAGTGCAAAGTCCTTGTGAAGTGTCGGTGAGGGCCAGGTTCCATCTAATCCAGTTGCGTGTCCTCCACAGGTCTCATGCCTCCATGATACACCTGCACCGGTGGGGTCAGGCACATCTCAATTCTGCGCAAGGGGATGCAGGGAGGTGGGCTCCTTCTTACACATTCTTTGGGATTGCCGGTACATTCATCAATACTGGAAGGAAGTAACGAAAATAATGGTGGAAGTCGCGGAGAAGGAGATCCCACTAGAAACACGATGGTTAATATTATGTGTAGCGGGAGAGTGAAAGTGGCCCAAGTATGTAATGATTTGGCTGAAAATTGCGGCTATAGTGGCAAAACTGAATATTGCCAGGGGATGGGAGGCATCCAGACCACCGGATATTAGGGACTAGGTAGATTATTTAGACTGGTGCTCAGGGGCAGAGAAGGTAACTTATGCAGCTAGAGGGTGCCCACGAAAATGGGACAAAATATGGGGGCGGTGGAATACGCACAGAGGAATTTAAACCGACATGTATGTCACAAGGGACTGTTAGGGCGGGCAATGGAATGTATATGAAGATAAGGAGTGCCGTCTCTCAGGGGAACGACAATAACAGCTGAGGTGAGGTTGTGAAAATACAAATAATATGCTGTACTTACGAGAGGCAAAGGAAGTGTTCATGTTTAAAGTGTAATTGTGTAAGAAATTGTACTGAGCGTAATCAATAAAAAAGATGTTTAAAAAAGAAGAGCAGAAAAATAAGCACACAGCCGTTGCTTACCTCCACAGGCCTGTGTTGAGGCAGAAAACACACAGCCAGCCGTCTTGTGTACGTATAGCACGTACAGTTTTGTGTAGTCAGGCGTACCAAGCACAGACGTAGAGCAAAGCGCAACTTTTAATTGCTCAAAAGACTGCTGACATTCAGGCGCCCAAGGCAAGGGTTCATGCACATCTTTAGTGTTTAGCGCAAGCAGGGGTTTTGTTAGTAACAAGTAGTTAGGGATCCATTGACAACAATAGGAAGTAATGCTAATAAAAGCGCGCACATCCCTCTGGGTTTTAGGGATAGGCATTTTAACAATGGTACTGATGCACTCAGTGGTCAATCTCCTGCCCTCCTTCAACAGTAGGTGACCTAAGTAGGTGACCTCCTGTCGACAATATTGAAATTTGGAAAGGGACACTTTATGTCCGTGGTGTGTCAAATGCAACAACAATTTAACCGCACTGTCCTTTTCAGTGTCAGAAGCGATGACAAGGTCAACTACATTTTGGAGCAATACACTACCGAGGGAAGTGCAAGGGAGTCCAATTGGGTTTTTAAAGCTGGACTATATACACTAGGGCTCTCAGTATAGCCCTGAGGAGCTTGACAGAATCTAAAGCTTCTGCCAGCTGGTGTAAAACCGAACAACTACCTGCTATCTGGATTGATCAGAATACAAAGAATGCATTTTTTAGATCAATGATAGAGAAAAATTTAGCAGTAGAAGAAATCATCGTCAAACGTGCAGTAATGTTAGGGACCACCGGGAACTGAGAACTACTATTTTATTAATTTCGCGCCAGTCAATCGCAAAGCGATAAACATCTGGATGATCACCAGAAGAGCCTGAAGGTGCCCTCTTAAGAACGGAAGAATAGGGCTATTACACACATTTGCAGTCGTCTCTTCGATAACCCCTGACTTAATCAGGTCTTGTATAATTTGTAACACGGCTCGCTCCCATGCTTGCAGTATCTTGTACTGATGAATACAAGGCAAAATGGCATTGTCTTTAATTTTGATGGAAACTGGGGGTATCTGCAATAGTCCTACGTCCATGTCACCCTTGCCCACAACGTGGGCTGCATGTCCTTATACTCAGCAGGGAGGGGTGCATCTTTGAACAGACACTGCTTAGTGCTGACCACATTCGGTCCCATTGTCATGTAACCACCTTCCGGGGAACAATAAATGGTAGCATGCAACATTTTAATAAATCTAAGTCTATGAGATTTTCTCCGCAATTCGATGTCAACAAAAATTGTGAATCCACAGTAAAAGGACTTATATTCAGTGTAAGAGGTATGGAAATGGGGCTCACAAACAGAACACCAGGAAATCCTACAGAAACATTATTATGGCCAGACAGAGCTGAGACCAGTGAATGAAAAATAGAGCTATTCGTTGCACCTGTATCCACCAAAAATTCCTTAGCTGAGCCATGCAAATCTGCAGTAACATAAGAACCGCGCTGATCTACAGGTGTCTGGTCTGGTCCCTCACTCTGTCCCTGGCTCTCCTAGCTATGAGACATTCTCGTCACCTTGTCCATGTCATAGTCACCATGATAATACTGCATAGTCATCATGATTATACTGTCCGCCCCTATTGTCTACGTAGTAGTTACTGTCAGGACGATCCTGTGAGGCTGCGCCATGCTGAGCCCTGTCCTGTCCACTAGTTCCACAACTCCGTCCACGAGAACCTCGTCCTCCAGGGGCCGCGCCTTTCTTCAACAATACCGTACACTCGCTATGCCAATGTCCCTCCTCTTTAAAATACACTCACACTGATTCGGCCCTATTATTATTATTATTTGACATTTATTGAGCGCACAGCTACCCCCGACGGGGGTGTCCCGGCACTGAGGAATGCAGGAAGGAGTGGCCGTTGCTTATTTATATTATTGACATTAGTGGGCTGAGAATAAAAAGGTTTTCAGTTTGCCCCTGAACTGAGATTCAGTGTCAGTCATCCTGAGACTGATGGGCAGAGAGTTCCACAGTTTAGATACTGCCACTGTGAAGGCTCTACCACCCTTTCTCGCAAAACGAAATCGGGGAGTTGACAGCAGGTGAAGGTGATTCGATCTGAGGTTAAGAGTGGAGTGCACTGGTTTTAGTCTGAGGCTCAGGTATTTCGGGCCTTTCCCCTTAAGAGCTCTAAAGGCGAGTGTCAGGGCCTTGAATTTAATGTGGGCCGTGATCGGTAGCCAGTGCAATTTCTTCAAGTGGGGGGAGATTGAGTGACGATAAGGGACTTTGCAAATCAGCCTGGCAGCAGCATTCTGCACATTTTGCAGTTTGTGAAGCAGGTAGGCGGGAAGTCCCACGTACAGACTATTCGTGTAGTCTAGGTGTGACGTGATAAGAGCATGTGTCACTGTTTTTAGAGCTTCCTTGGGAAGAAAGGGGGAGATTTTTCTTATCATATGAAGTTTCCCAAAGCATGCTGAGGTGACTTTCTGAATCTGAGTCTTAAAAGATAGGTCGTTATCGAATTGAACTCCGAGATTGCGGGCCACCCTCACCGGAGCCGGTGGAGGGTTAAGTTCCCTAGGCCACCATGTAGAGGGGGGTAGGGGAATTGTCTGATTGAAGAATAGCACCTCAGTCTTTTCCGTATTTAATTTTAACGTGTTTGAGGTCATCCAAGCCACGATGTTGGAAAGACAGCTTCTGAAATTGTCGAAATCTGAGGGTGAGTGATCTTTAAAAGAAAATATAAGCTGAGTGTCGTCAGCGTACGATATCACTCTTACCCCCAAGGACTCGATTACCTTTGCTAGGGGAGCAACATAGATATTGAAAAAGAGGGGGCTGAGAGCAGAGCCCTGGGGTACCCCGCAGTCAAGTGGTTTCCTGTCTCTGGACCAGAACGGGCGGCACCAGACTTGTTGTGTGCGGCCCGTAAGGAAAGAAGAGATCCAGGCCAGAGGGGTGCCGTGAATCCCCATGTCACGGAGTCTCCCCAAGAGGATGGCGTGGGAGACCGTGTCGAAGGCTGCAGACAGGTCGAGGAGCTCTAACATAGCCACCTCTCCCCTGTCCACAGTCTCCCGCACGGTCTCCACCACCTCTAGTAGTGCCGTCTCAGTGCTGTAACCGGTCCTAAAACCGGATTGAGAGTCATGCAGCAGGTCCTGGTTCTCAATAAAGTCTGCTAGTTGTTCCTGTACTATTTTTTCCAAAATTTTGGCCGGTTTTGGAAGCAGGGAAATCGGGCGGTAATTACTGAGAACAGCAGGGTCCGCATCAGGTTTCTTTAAGAGGGGGACGAGAATTGCCTGCTTCCAGATGTCCGGAAATTGTCCTGTTCTAAGGGAGGAGTTCCATATTGATAGCAGGGGATTCACAATCGCAGGAGCAACTGTGGCGAAAACGTGAGCAGGCATCGGATCCAGGGGGGAGCCTGATTTGCATAGATGGAGTTTGCATAGTGCAGAATCTAAGGTGATGGGTTTGAACGCCATGAGTCTCTTGTCCTCGGGGCTGATGTCAGTGAGGGGGGTGACATCCGTAGCAGGGCTAAGTCCTGTGTTAAAAGTAGCATAGATGAGAGAAATTTTCTCACGAAAGAAATTGGATAATTTGTCGCAGAGTTCTTGACACGGCTCTGTCTTTTGTAGGAGGGCCGAGGGGTTAGTGAAGTTTTTTACAACTTGGAAGAGTGCCTTGGCGCTGTTATCTGCCGCTTTGATTTTACTAGCAAAGTATTCTCTCATGGCCGTTTGCTTAAGTTTATTGAAATTTTTTAGTGCCCCTCTGTACGTTGTTTTGGCACCTGGATCATAGGCACGACGCCAGAGGCGTTCGAGCTTTTTGCATTTGCTTTTTTCTTCCCGCAGCAACTGTGAGAACCAGGGAGCAGAGGGCTTGGATCTGGCTGAAGAGAGGGTAGTGAGGGGGGCGATATTTTCAATGGCCATGGTGATGTATTGATTTAGGTTAGCCACATCCTCATTGATATTGGCGGAGGGATGCCATTCAAGTTTGGCTAAGACGGGCTCGAGGTCCTCAAGTGTTACTTTAAACCACTTTCTACCCGTCCTCTCTGGCCTACAAACTGAGGTCAGAGTCGTGGCAAGTTTTAGGTTAAAAGGGATGGTAAAATGGTCCGACCAAGTCACAGGGAGAGGGGTACCCGTGGAGAGATCAGGTAGGTTGGTAAAGACCAGATCTAGCGTGTGCCCTGCAGAGTGTGTGGGGCCAACAACTTTCTGCAAGAGGTTAAAGCCCTCCAAGGTGTCTACCAAGGAACAAGCCTTAGTGCAGTTACTGTCGTCTACATGTAGATTAAAATCCCCCAAGACAGTAAAGTGCGTGTGTTTTAATGAGAGGTCAGCTAACCTAGACATTAATTCGACATATGAGTGGGGGGGTATTCGGGGGGTTGTAGATGAGTACCCCTGCACAGATGAGGAAAGCTGCCTCGGAAATGCAAAAGTACATAGCTTCAATGGGGCCCAAGTTGTCCAGTCTCCTATAGGAGATTGTCCAGTGGGCTCGGAGAATAATAGCTATTCCTCCTCCTGTCTTAGGACCCGATCTATCAAGCCCGGCAAATTGATAGTTCGGCGGGACAGCTAGGGCGATATCGGGGTGTGAGTACTCTTTGGTCCAAGTTTCCGTGAGAAACAACATGTCCCAGGCATTCGTTGAGAGGGAGAGCCAGATGTCATTAGCGTGTTTAGGCAAGGAGCGGCAGTTGACTAGACACGCTTTTACTTCACGCAACAAGGAGCGGTGGCAGCTCTCGTTGGTAATCTTGCATGAGTTGTTGATCGTCAGTTGCAGGGTAAAAAGCGGCATTGGCGATGGGTTGTACCGCGGGTAGTCATCAACAGATAAGGGTCTGAGAGCTAGAAGGCTTT
Source organism: Lissotriton helveticus (assembly GCF_964261635.1). NCBI lineage: Eukaryota > Metazoa > Chordata > Amphibia > Caudata > Salamandridae > Lissotriton > Lissotriton helveticus. Next base: position 404,710,005 of record NC_136061.1, read on the forward strand.
CTCTAGACCAGCACCGGCGTACCATTGAGTTATTTTGGGCATAGTGACCGGCGCTGGGCGCGGGCCAGGAGCGGACGGGCGCAGACGGGCTCGGCGCGCCCGCTGCGCGTTCTCTGACACATTGGATATATAGGAAGCGGAGTTTGTAATCAGCTCCGCCCCATGTGGTGCCGGAACCGCCCTGCGCGTTCTGGTGCAGGTCTCCACGCCCTCCACTCAAACAGCAGACAGCTGCGGGGAACGAGGCGGGAGCCAAGCGCTAGAAATGTATTGTGCAAATAGCAGTTTAAAATCAAGTTCTAAATGAAGTTTAAAAATCGTAATTCATTTCACAACATTTTAAAACATATTCTATCAATTCTGTGCGCTTTTCACTCTGAAGTAATGCCACCAATGTTAAAAGTGTGCAGAGCACGAAAAGGTAATCAAAGAGGGTGTTGGGGGGTCAGGCAGCCGCCTACTCACCGCAATCCTCGGTGAGCAGTGAAGTTTACCAAGCTTAAATGCCGAGCGGAGCTTGCAATCAGCTCCGCCCCATGTGGTGCCGGAACCGCCCTGCGCGTTCTGGTGCAGGTCTCCACGCCCTCCACTCAAACAGCAGGCAGCTGCGGGGAACGAGGCGGGAGCCAAGTGCTAGAAATGTATTGTGCAAATAGCAGACGTAGTATTCCCGCTAGTACACGGAAGCTGCTGGTCTGAACCACCACGTCCTCTACCCTTCCCCTTAGAAGCCTGCTGCAACAACACCTTCGTCTTCAAGCCTTTATGCTTTTTTCCGTCTTTTCCTTGTCCTCATTTTCCCTATGCTCATAATACTGTGCCATGTTCAAAATATCAGAGGGAGAATAAGTGGACCAGTTCTTTCAGAAGCCTGCAACTGAGTCGTGATCTCCGGAAGCAAATTCCACACAAACGTATTAGCAAACAATCGGACACCTCCATCAACAGACAAATCCTGCCCACTGTAGTCCAAAAATACACCTTCAAACCGAGTGAAAAAATCTGACACACTCTTGACTTTCTTCTTCTTGTCTCAATCTACCTTTCTGGGCGGGATGAGAGAATGCATATAAGCAATAATACATAAAAAATGTAAAATTACAAATCGATTTATATGTATAAAATATTGAAAATGTCAGGGTAAATGATGGTGCCTTGTACGTAAATAAAAGAAGAATTGATTCATCCATGCTTTTTTCTTTTTACATTTTTGATGTTTGTTGCCCAGGTATAGCAGGTGCATTTGGGCATACCCCCCGAGTTGTATTTTTTTATAACTAATAATACGGCCTGGCAAGGCAAGTATCTCCACTCTAGGCTTCTCACCGTTCTTTCTCTCCTGATTCCATGGCTTTATTTGATCCCAGGTACCCCCCAAATCTGCAACATGATCTTGCATGTGCATTTGTCTCCAAATACAAACCGGAACCAACAAGCCAAAGAATATTTCAATATCCACAAGAGTCATAACCGTCGAGGATGCAGCCTTAGTCAATCCATACTAATATTATAAAGAGAGAGCCCAAACCGTTGAGGCGGGTAAGTTCCGGAACCACAGCGCCAACCGGAACACCGCATACAGCATTGGAAAGGTGAGTATAAGCAGATGGACATAGGCTATACACCAGCCCAACATATACATTAGAAGGGAAAAAGAAAGTTTGGGACAAAGTAGTCCGTTGTGGGCGTGTACGTTCTGCTGTACAGCGATGGGCGTGTGCATTCAGCATTGTGACGCGTGAAAAGCCAGCGGTATTATACAGCTTGCGAGAAGCGTTCTGTGTGAGAATAGTGTTCTGACACGTCGTGAAGTGGGCGTGGCGTTCAGCATTGTTGTGAGCGTGTGCCTTCGGAGACGCCGGAAGCATTGAGAAGCGGGGGAATAGCGTTCTTGGAGTTGTGGTGTTTGCTGTTGACGTGTTGTGGGGTGTCTAAGTGCACCGCGCCGTGTTTGGGGAGTGCGTGAACCTACTAAGGCACACGCCCTCAGTGTGCATGCCAGGACCGATCAGGGGCGTTGGCAGGAGCAGACACACACGTTCGCATTCTGCGGCAAGGACAACAAACCGCAGAGCACACGCTCACCTTCAGCACAACCGAAAGAGGGCTTCTGAGCGGCCGCACAGTCGGGACTTCGGCGCATTCATCAGCGGATGCTGAGGCGCTTCAGCATCGCTGGGGCGCTATTACAAATTTCACGGACTGGTTTGGCCACACGCACAGCATCGCGGGGCTGCTGGTGAACACTGTGAGGCCAAGAGACTTAACAGCAGCCACAAGCGCTAAACGTTGGCGCTGCAGAGGCACCTATCACTGTGGCGCTTCCTGACACTGGCTGCAATGGACACCTAGCGTTAGCATGTATGCACTGCTCCACTACACAGGTAAAAAAACTTTCTAGAATTGCTAAACAAGAAATGTAGTATACCATGAAGTTTTGAAATAAATTTGCCTTGCCTATCCTAACCATTGCAGACATTCTTTTTCATACCCGGACAACGTCGGGTGCGCCGCTAGTTCTTTATAATATGCTGCCAGATTTTTCTTATGGTCAGGCAACTGAGTCTTAAGGGATAAAACTTCACTCCTTTTCCATGGAGTGTAAACCCACTGTTCTTGGAACCGGGCCTCTACCCGTGGTCTAGTAACAACATTATGCTGATCCCATAGCTCTGGTATTTCAGGGTGGTATATGGGATGGACTTCCCTCATCGGAAACTGCGATATTGTCTTCGGGCTCTTTTCAAGCAGCCTACTTCGATAAGCAACCAGCATCGCAAAATTACTGAAAACCTCACCAGGTGCCATACCAGCAGCATATACATGATCCGTAATATCATAAATAATCTGGGGTGCTACATCATCGAAACACTGTTCCCACAGTCCAGTCAAAGTTGCCGACATGTACTTAAGGGCATGCTGCTGCAAAAACAGCTCATAATCCTTCATCACACTCCACACATATTCCACACTGTAAATGGGATTACGAGCCCATTGAGCATCCTGATTGGCTACGACCTTTTTCTCTTCATCTCCCACATCAGAACGTATCAATTTCCACCCCAGTCACTCCCTAGCAGTTGGCCAGTCCCTGTCCCCTAGTCCACTTATGGGCGTACCGCTGCTCAGTAATGTCGGGGGATGGAGAAACAGGGGAGGAGTAGCAACAGAAGTAACAGGCACCAACGTCGCTGCCGGCTGCAACGCAGGTGTAGGGGCTGGTGAGAGAGATGCCAAACCAATAGGCGTAGCAGGGGGACTGGCAGTCATCGTAGCCGCAGAAGGCAAAGTCAAAGAAAGGGCAGGAGGTGCTGTAGTCGAAATAGCTTGATCAATAGCAGAAGAAACAAACAGAAGCAGCAGAGACAAAAGGAACAGATGACTGAGGCTTTGGCATGGCAGGGTGTATTTTCTGCGGGGCGTATGGAGGTGGAGGTCGAGTATCTAACAATTCCTCAACAAATGTATAATTTTCTTCTCGAGCAACATAAGACTTTTCACATTGTAATCGAAGTCTCCTATCAGCACACTCTATTCCTTTTTCTATTTTCTCTGTATCATGCGCTACAGCTTTCTGAATCACTGTCTGCTTTTCCCCCTTCCGGGTCTCTTTCTCTGCTTTAATTCGTCTCTGTTTAGCCTCTTTTTGCCATGTTCTGAGGGAATCAAATATCGACTGCCTACTCCTTTTCGCAAACAATTTCTCCTGTAGAAAATAAATTTTCTGTTCATCAATAGTGCGCGTCAATGGCCACTGCAACTCGGCATTGTCGCTCGTATATTTGTGCCATAACGTACTAAACATTGGCCATGTTTTACATACATATCGAAATTTGGAGTACCTTCTGGAGGCGCTGGCTGACTTTCTTCCAATCGAGCATCAGCAGAACAACAACGAGGGCCCAAACAAAACATTTTACTAAGACACAGCATTTTTTTTTTAAAAACAAGTTGCTGAGCAGATATTTGCAAATATCCTTACCAAAGTCTGTTCTCAAATCTCATCAAATACTAATCAAACAAGCATTTACAATGCAATAGGTCTCGCAGCATTAAAGTTTGAGCTATTGGCATTGTATATTACAATGTGTTACATTAATTTGTTATCAAACTCTGAATTGTTGTATAAAGAGGATTTGGAAACTGTCAAATGTTGCTGAATAGTAAGCAACGTTGTGAATAATATTGTTTGCTAGTCATCCTTGGGTACCAGAGTACTTCACTTGAGGCAGCTCACTACTCTGCACCCACTACTCTGCACTCACTACCCACTACTCTGCACCCACTACTCTGCACTCACTACTCTGAACTCTGCACCCACTACTCTGCACTCACTACTCTGCACTCACTACTCTGCACTCACTACTCACTACTCTGCACGCACTACTCTGCACTCCCTACTCTGCACTCCCTACTCTGCACTCACTACTCTGCACTCACTACTTTGCACTCACTACTCTGCATTCACTACTCACTACTCTGCACTCACTACTCTGCACTCACTACTCTGCACTCACTACTCTGCACTCACTACTCTGCACTCACTACTCTGCACTCACTATTCTGAACTCTGCACTCACTACTCTGCACTCACTACTCTGCACTCACTACTCTGCACTCACTACTCACTACTCTGCACTCACTACTCACTACTCTGCACTCACTACTCACTACTCCGCACTCACTACTCACTACTCTGCACTCACTACTCTGCGCTCACTACTCTGCACTCACTACTCTGCACTCACTACTCTGCACTCACTACTCTGCACTCACTACTCTGCACTCACTACTCTGCACTCACTACTCTGCACTCACTACTTTGCACTCACTACTCTGCACTCACTACTCTGCACTTACTACTTTGCACTCACTACTCACTACTCTGCACTCACTACTTTGCACTCACTACTCTGCACTCACTACTCTGCACTCACTACTCTGCACTCACTACTCTGCACTCACTACTCACTACTCTGCACTCACTACTCTGCACTCACTACTCACTACTCTGCACTCACTACTTTGCACTCACTACTCACTACTCTGCACTCACTACTTTGCACTCACTACTTTGCACTCACTACTTTGCACTCACTACTCACTACTTGCACTCACTACTCTGAACTCTGTACTCACTACTCATTACTCTGCACTCACTACTCACTACTCTGCACTCACTACTCACTACTCTGCACTCACTACTTTGCACTCACTACTCTGCACTCACTACTCTGCACTCACTACTCTGCACTCACTACTCTGCACTCACTACTCTGCACTCACTACTCTGCACTCACTACTCACTACTATGCACTCACTACTTTGCACTCACTACTCACTACTCTGCACCCACTACTCTGCACTCACTACCCACTACTCTGCACCCACTACTCTGCACTCACTACTCTGAACTCTGCACCCACTACTCTGCACTCACTACTCTGCACTCACTACTCTGCACTCACTACTCACTACTCTGCACTCACTACTCTGCACTCCCTACTCTGCACTCCCTACTCTGCACTCACTACTCTGCACTCACTACTCTGCACTCACTACTCTGCACTCACTACTCTGCACTCACTACTTTGCACTCACTACTCACTACTCTGCATTCACTACTCACTACTCTGCACTCACTACTCTGCACTCACTACTTTGCAGTCACTACTCTGCACTCACTACTCTGCACTCACTACTTTGCACTCACTACTCTGCACTCACTACTCTGCACTCACTACTCTGAACTCTGCACTCACTACTCTGCACTCACTACTCTGCACTCACTACTCTGCACTCACTACTCTGCACTCACTACTTTGCACTCACTACTCTGCACTCACTACTTTGCACTCACTACTCACTACTCTGCACTCACTACTTTGCACTCACTACTCTGCACTCACTACTCTGCACTCACTACTCTGCACTCACTACTCTGCACTCACTACTCTGCACTCACTACTCACTACTCTGCACTCACTACTTTGCACTCACTACTCTGCACTCACTACTCACTACTCTGCACTCACTACTTTGCACTCACTACTCACTACTCTGCACTCACTACTTTGCACTCACTACTTTGCACTCACTACTTTGCACTCACTACTCACTACTTGCACTCACTACTCTGAACTCTGCACTCACTACTCACTACTCTGCACTCACTACTCACTACTCTGCACTCACTACTCACTACTCTGCACTCACTACTTTGCACTCACTACTCTGCACTCACTACTCTGCACTCACTACTCTGCACTCACTACTCTGCACTCACTACTCTGCACTTACTACTCTGCACTCACTACTCTGCACTCACTACTCACTACTATGCACTCACTACTTTGCACTCACTACTCACTACTCTGCACTCACTACTCTGCACTCACTACTCTGAACTCTGCACTCACTACTCACTACTCTGCACTCACTACTCTGCACTCACTACTCACTACTCTGCACTCACTACTTTGCACTCACTACTCACTACTCTGCACTCACTACTCTGCACTCACTACTCTGCACTCACTACTCTGCACTCACTACTTTGCACTCACTACTCACTACTTGCACTCACTACTCACTACTCTGCACTCACTACTCTGAACTCTGCACTCACTACTCTGCACTCACTACTCACTACTCTGCACTCACTACTCTGCACTCACTACTCACTACTCTGCACTCACTACTCTGCACTCACTACTCACTACTCTGCACTCACTACTCTGCACTCACTACTCACTACTCTGCACTCAATACTCACTACTCTGCACTCACTACTCTGCACTCACTACTCTGCACTCACTACTTTGCACTCACTACTCACTACTCTGCACTCACTACTCTGCACTCACTACTCTGCACTCACTACTCTGCACTCACTACTCTGCACTCACTACTCACTACTCTGCACTCACTCCACTTGCAAAAAAATGTTGAGCCTCCCACCCTGAAAGACGGCACCAAGGATGTCCTCTGCGGAAAGGCCCTCCCGAAACCTCTCTGCCACATTTAGCCTACCTCCCTCCTTCATCAACACAGCTCTCCCCATCATCAACATAGTTCTCTTACCTCAACTCCCTGCAACTGAAAAATAATTAATTCAACCATGTCCGTCAAGAAATCTGCAAAATACTTGCGAACATGAAGCAGACTACGCACATCTCGGACCGTCTCCTGGCGACATTTGTAAACAAGCATTTATTTTGCAATACTGAGGTTCAATTTTGTATTTGTGATTCCGTTTTCCCAGTGCAACATAACCCTGTTTTCCATGTCAGATTTTTCTTAATTAAATGGTGTTTAGAACTTGCGATTAACCCCTGCGCTGTCGGTTTCTGTTGGGGATCAGGCGAGATGACTCATGACTGCAATATCTGCGCGCGCATTCAAAACGAAACTTAGCGTGGGGGCGGGACTTCCGTCTTGTGCGCGAAGCCCGCGCCCACGGAGTTCCTGGTCAAGAGCAGTGCGTGATGCGGGGCTCCCATGCCGGAGAGCCCCGCGGAGGCGACAGAACACACTGGATTAGCGGTAAGTGGGCCTTGGGGGGCGCTCGTGTGTGTGAGTGTGTCTGCGTGTATGTTCGCTCCTGTGTGTGTGTCTCTGTGTGCGATAGCGGGGGGAGGGGGGAGTGTATCTGTCTGTGTGTCTGTCTCCGCTCGTGTGTGTGTGGGCGCATACGTGCAGGGGGAGGTGTGCCTGGGTATGTTTGCGCTTCCCAGGAGACAGCCAGGCCGAGCGCGGCGCGTGGCAGTCGGCGCGTGCCACTTTCAAATCGCCTCCAAGGCGATGCGCGCGGCCAGGATTGTCTCCTGGGAAGCTCACATGCCGACAATAGGGGCTCGGCGGAGACGCGCTTCGCGCGGCTAGCCGAGACCTAAAAAGGTACCATGTTCATAAAGAACTCAAACAAATTCAAGCGCTTGTCCAAAGATGGTCCTCAGACCGTGTCAAATACAAATCAAAATGGCGCCATATCCACAAAGAACCAAAGCAAACTCAGCTGGTGCACACAGGTCAAACAAAGTTATTCTCCAATGCCGACTCTTCGGACCAAACAGTCAGATCCAAGGGTTTCGCTGTTCAGGAACCCAGTCCGGATGATCGCTGGACGAGGCACCGTCCGGTCAGACGGAGCAGCTGCGAGTACCAGACTCTCTTGTGCAGGGATCCCTGTCCACCCATCCGACCTGACTTAGCCCCAACCTCCTCACCTATCCGCGGGCAAGGATGGGTCACCCGATAGAGTTCCTGATCGGGCGCCAAATGAAAGAAGTGTCCCATTTAGGGTCACTCGGATCACTTGCAACCACCTCTCAGCCTTCCATACAAATTATTAGTCGGTCAGACAGTAGAGAATACAGACCAAAGGTCTTTATTGAAGGTACAATCGAGTGGTGTCCGGTCTGACCAGCCTCCTTAGATTGCTGCAGAGGGACTGACTTCTGCCAACCTGGTAACACATAATGTACACATTCAGAACCCCTAAAGACACTCCCAGACAGGAATTTTTCAGTTGGTAGCTGGTGAACAAAGAAGATACAGAAGGATGAGTTGCAATCCTGGGACCGGGTACATGTTATCTCAGCGTCAAGGTTACTCTGCCTGCGCATGCCGCTCTAAGGGTAGGAGCAGGCCTATCTAGACAGAAAGGTATGTGATGACAAAAACAGTCTATTCATTAGCACAGGATAGCTCATCCTTGGAGAAATACAAGGACATAAAATAATATAGCAGCTGCTTTTTGCTAAGGAAGATATACGAGTGACACAGAAGTTAGTTTTGATCATGGCTCAAAATGGCGGCTCAACTTAAAATGGTACGCAAATGCTAACTTTACATAGAGCAATATGCAAGCAAAAGAAATGCATAACATTTACATTTCAACAATGGGTAAAGTAAACACTCAAAATTGCTGCTGGTCAGCGTCTTCCCTGTAAAGAGACAAAGTGTTAGATAAACAATGTATAACACATATCACCACGCATTCACTTATGAATCACCACGAATACATGCTATAAATGCAGTTGTGGCCTATCATAGTATGAAAGTGAGTGTTCTGAGCGGCTACCCGTATTATCAGGTGAGCTAATGGCACCTTAACCTTGGCACACACACTCGAAGTGGCATCCAGTTCCTACACAGGAGGGAAGTGGGGATAAAAGCTAAAGTGCAGTCATAACAATACAAAAACTCACAGTAGACTCGATGTGAATACACCTGTAAAAGCAAAACAGTGGCATGGGGAATATTATGTGACTGGCACAGTCACTACCATTCGACGTGGCTCTGCTATGGGCCTTGAGGAAAGAGCAGTCATAGACTTATAGTGATGTCTGAAACCACCTATGGAAAAGGGGTCGGCCTATGGTGGGATTGTTAAAACGCCAAGAAGAAAAAGGTCAAGTATGCTATGTTGGCTATGCTCCCTGCCAACCCAGAGCCCCTACTTTAATGTGCTAGATACACTAGTCCCAAAAGACACAACCCACTCAATGTAGTGACACTTTGTATTTAAAAAAAAACTATGCATCTGTCACCTCAACAAAATGATGAGGGGTACATACCCATAAGGCGCAGCTATCATGGCAAAGATCAAATTATATAGAGCTAACAACTGGCAAGGCTTTGAGCCGGCAAAGCTGCCTGCAATTACAAATAAACTCGATGGAATGTTACGGAAAAAAACACTGCAATGTGCAACCCATGGCTCATTGGAGTCCATAGATGTGGGGGGCATAACTTTTAAATATACTCTCCACCCATCTACCCACCCACCCACCGCTGCACAGACGCCGCACAAAGCGGGCTCTGTGTTCATTACAGAAATCTCTGGATACTTCCTCCATTGTGCCCCCCTCCTCCATTCATGCCCTTCAGGTAGCTGTTTTTTTTTAACGTACATGATGTCCACTTCATGGTGTTCATGTTTTTTTGCCATGTTCGGCAGCCCTCATACTCCGTTAAGCTGTCCTCCGCAGCGCACACACGGCACTGCCTCTCCTCCGGTTTTATCCAGTGCTCCTGCAGCTGTCCAACACCAACTTTCACCACTTTCATGTTGAGGGGGAGGAGGAAAAATCAGTGAACCTCCCCAAGGCGCGGTCACAACGTGATCAAACTAAAAAGTACACACGGAAGACTTTTGCATGCATAGCAGGTATGTTTAATTTATATTGAATTAACTTTTTTCATGAATAAGTGGTTACTTTGAGCCTGTCACATGTTGAGGAAAAACACCTACTATGCAACAGATTTACACTTAGATTAACACTAGGTAAATACATACATATGTATAGCGCACTTCTACAAGGTGGAGGTCCTGAGGCGCTTTTAGAACCTCTGCTGCTGCACTGGTTACAGTTCTGGAGATGACTGAAGGAGGAGGTGTTTCAAAGACTTCATATCTTGAGAGGGGGCATATCGCTTCCACTGGTATAATTTCCTAACAACCTTGTGGGTGTGAACTGATGAGATTGGGCACCAACACCTATGGGTTCCGGCTGTCCTCTCCTCCCGCCTCCCCCCCTCTGGCTGGCCACCAGGCACAGATATTGCCTGGGCCTGGATCCAACATGGATGGGAAGCAGAGGCATAAAGAGGTGCAAAGTCCTTTATCTCTTCTTCCAGCTAGGGTCATTATTTAGGAATGTAGGTGCCCCCCTTGTGCAGGAAGTTAACCCACTGAACACAAACTCTGATAACGGGGCATGTTGGATCACACCACTTGTAACGGGACGCAATCTGACAACTTGAGAGCCAGGGAGGATACCTGTAATCGAACAGTGGTAAAACACCAAATGACAGGGTGAAGGACCGATTCAAACAATCAAATTCCAACCTCCCACGATACAGAAATTAGCACCCTGTGTAGCCCATGGGAGCTTTAAACTGGATATCAACTCACCATAGGAAAAAAGAACAGCATACATCTTGCAACATAAACAAATCAATGGACAAATCTACCATTATGAAGTAGCGGCAAAGTCACGCGCAGCGCTTTTCAAAACTCCCAAATAAACGCTTTAGGAAATACGAGACCCTGCTAAAAACTACGGCGCAACTTTATTTTAACAGTCGTAAGAGAAATATGCTCAGCAATCCTCATCTACAACTATTCAAGAACTGGTTAAATGTGGACATTGGGTACCAAACATATCTAACGAGGATAGTACTTGATGATGTGGAATAACATTAGAGTGCTTTACATAGAAAGAGAAGGAAAAAAAACAATTGATGGACAGAATGCAGAACAATGTCATACATTCACACTAGTACAGCGATCTGGGTTTAAATTCATCTTTTTTTTGCTCCCCATGCCATTCCAGTTTCAACCCAGCCATATGCAAATCTGTCTTGACCCTGCGCCCAATGGGAACAGTCCAGCCCAAACTGCCAGGAGAGGTCCTCCCTGGACTGGAAACAAGCATCCTTGGACCGGTTTCGGAGTTTCCCTTCTCATCAGCCAGGATTGCTTGACTCCAGTGGCAAGGAGAGCATGGGACCCATGTTTGGGCATACCCGTCCCACTCTGGGTGACAAATGCATAAAGAACAATTGATGGACAGTGTAGGAAAGCAGGATCTGCTTCATATGGTTACCCCCACTTTTTGCTTGATGTGATGCTGTTTTTGACTTGTCTGACTGGGATCCTGCTAATCAGGACCCCAGTCTATCTGTTTTCTCCCTGATCAGTTATGATATGTACTTAGTTACACTCCAGATTGGATACTGGGGTACCCTTGTCAGTCCCTAGTTTATGGGACCCATGTACCCCGGGCATGGGTACCCCAGAGGTCTCCCATGGGCTGCAGCATGTATTATGCCACCCATGAGAGACCATGCAAAATGGAACTACAGACCTGCCATTGCAGCTAGTGTAAGTTGGTGCATGCACCACTTACTAAAGATATAGGTTTACTATATCTAAGGGTCGCTGCACTTAAAACCTATAAGTCACTCCTATAGCAGGTCTTTACAATCCTAAAGGCAGGGTGCTTGTTTCTAGGTGAGAGGGTGCCCCTGCATGAGCAGGACACCCCGGTAGCCTACGGAGTCCATTCTCCCGGGTTGTCAGTGAAACAGCTATATACTAATATAGCGGGGCATTATGCGACCACATGATGACTAACTCTAAAACGGCTGCAACAAACCCTATCGTGTTTGGTGTCAAACATGTTGGAATCATACCCCCACACGGTAACCAGTGTGGTAGGTATGATTTCACCCATTGGGAGCGCCCTCCATTGGCTCTCAGTGGTTCCGGTACCAGCCTTCTAGTCAGGGACAGCACGAAATGGTTGCTGCTGACCAGAGACACATTTCTGCCCTCCTGCTGCCAAGCCAAGCTCGAGCAGGGGAAGGCAGGATAATAGGCATCCTGTCACAGGGAGGTGTGACCACCTCCTAGACTGGACTTAGTGTATTGGGGCTGGGTGGGTGAGCTTGCCACCGCCTGAAAGTCGGCATGAGGTGCACATTTTGTGTCCCTGTGCATAGTCCAGTTCAAAGCAGTCCTGGAAGCCATTGGCCCGCGCTCTGGCATGAAACTGGACAAAGGACATGGAAGTAACTTTCCGCCTGTCCAAACCCTCCCCTGGAAGGGTCCCCTGAATCTTTCCAGGCCTCTCCCATAGGTACTTAAGGGCTTACCTGGCTGTAGTACCTTAGATTTGTCGTGGACAAGGTTCCGAACTGAAACCACTGCACATCGACTGTCTGGGCACCCTGGACTTCACTGGACTACGTCTGGGCCTGACTTCATCTCCCTCTCAGTCTGTTGCATCGTCTGTGCCTGTGCACCATACAGGATCCGTGCAAAACCTGTGGAGCATCCAATACACCTGAAGTTAATCTCCTTTGGAGTGAAGGAGTCATTCCCTGCATTTGCAGGCACTGCAGTACTACTGACCGGTGTGCTGATCCCAAGCTCCTGCAGACGCCAAAGAGTTCAGCAATACAGGAGGTGGGTTCCTATGTCCCTCAAGGACCGAGCTGCCCTCTCACTCAATTTGAGGCCAGAATCCCTGGAGGGGGCTGCAATACCTGAATGCCTGCGCACTGCATACTTTTGCAAGTGCATGTGGCAATTCTACAATAAGTGCATTCGGCTCTGAGTAGCCCCAACCTCTGGCAACTTTTTCTGCAAAGATCTTCACCTACCTCACACTGAGTGCTCCGTGCCCTGTTGTTTTGTGAAGCTGCTTGAGGTCCTCTCGCAACTCCTATGCCTCCGGCCTGTGGGTCCAATTGAGGGTCAACTTTGAATTCCTTGGGCTCCCCTGATTACTCAGGGACTGCCCTGATTTCCCTGTATGTGCTGAGTCTCCTGGTCCTTGCTGATCCGAACGGTACGCTTTCTTGACTTCCTGTGTGGGTTGTATTAGCCAAGGCTTGTTGGTGCTCCCGCTGGACATTGACCCCTCAGATCTCGATATCCTTCATGGGACAGCTTGTATCCAGCTCCTGGTCATCCTCAGCATCGCCTGGTCCTTGCAGCTGCAGAGGCAACACCCCCATCAACTATTCTGAAGCATCCGACATCGGTGGGCATTCGTCTACAGATCCCCTGGTCACTCCCAAGTGACCCAGACTCTGTCCCCTTTGCTTTCAGGTACTCTTCATCTGTAATCCATGTTTGGATTCCAACTGAGACTTTCTCCTCTTCCAGCAGCTGCACTTTCTTGAAGTCCTCCATCGGGTTCGGCGGCGGTTTCCGACACCACTTCACACCTATGCTCCGGGCTCCCCTGGGGTAGGTAACTTGGGTACTTCAGTATCACAGGTGGGGTGGCTCTCCAACCTCTGTCTTCCATGGGGTTTCTTCGAAGTCCACTGGGAAGGGGCCTTAAACTTCAAAATTCCAACCGCGACGTTCACATAGACTTGTACAGAGCACGTGGCCGTGCTCTCTCACTGCACACGCACTCCGTGGGGTCTTTATCTACTCACCTTTGGTGGTTCCTTGGGGTCCCAGCAATTCTACGTCCTCTCAACACTGTCTTGACTCGAGTCGTAGCTCTTATACCACTTTCTTAGTATATTGTTTGGTCCTCCCCGGGGCCCACTGTGTATTAGTGCTATTTACTGTTATTTCTTTGCTGAAGTATTGTGTGCTTTGTGTCCATCTCCATGTAGGAGATACTGTAAAATACTAGATTGTGCTATATAATAAATACATATTTAACTGCTGTGTGGTTCTCTTTTCATTTAATCTATACTATACGATTGCATTCTGGAAAAACAAGATGTTTTACACTCCTTCAAGACTAAGTCTGAAGGATGCTCTCCACAGCACCCACTTGTATGGCTTTCTTAGGTTGTCTGAGCCCTCTTAAATCATCATAAGTGTTGTTTGGACTGGTGCAAGGTGCCCACTTTAATTATTGGACATCATATACCAGGCCAACTTTTCACAGACAGAATATAGAACAATGTCATACATCCACCCCAGTACAGAGATCTGGGGCTAAATCCATCATTTCTTTGCTCCCCATGCCATTCCAGTTTGAACCCAGGCATAGGCAAATCAGTCTTGACCCTGGGCCCAATGAGAACAGTCCAGTCCGAACTGCCAGGCCAGGCCCTCCCTGCACTGGAAACAAGCATCCTAGGACCGGTTTCGGGGTTTTACTCCTCATCAGCCAGGATAGCTTAACTCCAGTGGCATGGAGAGCACGGGACCCAGGTCTGGGCATACCCCTCCTACTTGTTTGTTCGCCATAAGTTGGCAGGGTATGAACAGACGTGGGTCAATTGCTCACTTTGCCACTGGATTCAAGCTAATAGGAAAACACATCTTAAGTAAACAATTAATGTGAACCAAAATGTTCAAATTGGACATTTGGTGTAGGGCCTTGCCAAGAGGTTCGGACCTAGCAGGGATCCTGTGTTATTCTCCACAGTGGGAATTTAATTATTTTAAGGCCAGTTGCATGACATCAATTGTGTGGTTCCTAAAATTACAGGGAATGTGCACCAGTATCCCATGTAAGAAATGATGACTTCAAGTATGGCTATTCTCAGTTAAAGAGAAAATGTACCTTTGTAATTGAAAAAAAAACACTCGAATTGACTGCAGATCTCCACCAACCGGTTGGAGTCTGAAACGTGAATAGGATGGTATTGGAATCATAATGTCAAATGTAAAACGTCCTGTGCAACTTTTCAATGATTTTTAAATGAGGGGGAAAGGCGCCCACCTTATGCCTGGGCAGAGCCGCAGAAACACCTGACATCCACCAGCCGTTTGGAGTCCAGTGTTTAAAGCCTTCACTCGGAATGAATCACGTGCGGGGACTGTGGGGGTAAAAGGACCCATTTAGGAAGCGCTATTCGTCATTACTCTTTAGAGACCAACGTGAAAGTCAGTCATAATTATTCTCACCTTCTGAACAACATGCACGCGTCTGTTCTCCGTCCTGGGAGTGAGATCGCGTGAAAGCGGAGAGCTTTTCACTGCTGCTAGCTGACGTCACAGTCAGCTGGAATTCTGAGCGTGCACGCTGAGGTGCAGCAGCTCTGCAGAGCTCAAAAGAAAGCGATCACCATCAGCTAATTAGATCTGACGGGACTTTGTGATAGCAAAGGGAATAGTTTAGAGTCTGTAAGTGTACAGTTTCAAGCCAGCGTGATATTTAAACAAATACAGCATTAAGGCATTGGTAACATATCACATATTTACAAATGAGAATAATGGTACCACCGCGAATTCAGGGGTAGTACAAATGAAGCATATTAATCCCTTAGTTGGCAAGCATGTATTGTGCATATAGTGCATAATTGAACACCACATCATTGGTACACTATAAAAGTTATACATATGGAATTATAGTCATAGGTTATCTCAACATGTGCTTACTGTGGGTCCTTAGTAAATGACACTCCTGGCATCTAAGTGCAAAGATCAATTAGGTACAGCGTGACTGACTTGCTATTAATTTAGAGACATATGTGCAACATATTCCGGCAACATCAGGGTACAGTTTAAGAGTTATAGATATGGACACTAGTACTAAATGCGTCGATATCTGAAGGAAAAATATAAATCAGACAGCGAAAGGTTAAAGCGTCACCATCTGTTTATATGTCTCCTCCTGCTCATTCAGGCCCCTGTTTACTGAGTCTAAAGTATGTATCCACTTACACTCCTTAAGACTCAGGGCAGAAAGTATGTTGCCACCACAGGGATGTAAAGTAATCTTCTCTGGTACCCACCACTGTAGATCATCAGCTGTGTCGCCACTGATGGAGTAGTGATCCACTAGAGGGGCCCCCTGTACCTTGCATCGGATCCTACTGCAATGTTGTAGGATCCTAGATATCACTTTTTGTGTAGTTTGGTCTACGTAAATTTTACCACAAGGACAACATATGGCATAAATTACGTTGCAGCTGTTACAATCACTGTGTTGTGTTAGGGAGTATGTTTGGCCATTGTGATTGAAGGATGAGCCTATCATGGTAAACTTGCAGGCTTTGTATTTGCTGCATTTAAAGTGGCCCATCAGTGGTGGCATGTTCAGCTGTTGTCTGATGTCAGGCGGTCTAGTGGTTTCCGAATATGAACTTACAACAAAGTCTTTGTGACATTTCTGGCTTGTTTGAATACAAAGAGAGGTTCTTCCTTGGTGTCGATTTCCGTGCCTACTAGGTTCCAGTATTTCTTTACCACCTTTTTGATCTCCTTGTATTAAAAGTGGTTACACAAACCAATTTGTCCATTTTCTCATCTTTGGGTTGTACTTCAAAGAGAGTCTCACGTGGGCGGTACCAAGCACTCTTTCTGGTACGGTTGAGTAAGCTTTTTGGGTAACCCCGATCTCTTAATCTTGTAATCAGAATATCTGTTTCTTTGAAGAAATCAGCTCTTCTTGAGTAATTTTGTCGTAGCTTCAAACATTGGCCATAGGGCAGGTTATCCCTGAGGTTTCTCGGATGGTGGGAATCATACTTTAGGATGGTATTGCGTTCAGTTGGTTTTCGGTATAAGATTGTCAGGATGTTATTTTATTCAACTTGTAGTGTGAGATCTAAAAAACAGATGGTCTCATTGCTGTATGTCATTTTGAATATACCTCGTATGCCCTAGTTTGGGGTTGCCTCTAAGGGCTACCCACTCTGACACAATCCAGATCAGACCTGAGAAAAGCTCAGATAGGCCATCCTCTCACCCAACTAACACAAAATGACATCCGCCACCACAATCCCCCCAGCCCCTCCACACCAACACACCTAAAACCACATGGCCCAAACTCCTTTTACATTACTTTCCCCCACAACCTCGCCACAAAAGTGAAAAGAAACCTGAAACACAGACTGATTCGTCAGCTCCCAGAAAAACTAGTCACGGACATCTACCACTGCACCTCCAAGGTTCAACTGAAAATGGACCTCATTTTTCATACCGTAAGACCAGAAAACTGGAATTCTATTCTCAGATCACAGCTCCACATAACCAAATTAACCAACAATCCATTCAGCTGCATGCTAACGTTTTCTATCCCCAAACATACTAGGCGTGGGCAACATCTCTGCAACCATCTACCACAACGGCACAGTTTTGGTTCAAGCCAACAATGACAACCTAGAAGCATTCAACACCCTCTTCGCCGCATTAGGTAATGCCCCCTCGCACCCACACCACACACCCAACCTATTCCCCATCCCTGGACAGACTAACTTGCGAAGAGACCCCTCAAACTAATCCCACTCCCTCCGTCAACCCCGTCATCCTCTCCCTCCTGAACAATCACCTACCCTCCGCCCAGCTCGCACAAAACACGCACAATACACTCTTCCTCTCCAACACACACAGGAGGTATGATGCCAAGGATGCCCCGCATCCCCTGCTCAATCGCCACCTACCCCCTCCCTCCCCACTACACCGCACCCAACCAAGAAACGCCCTCAATCCGCTATCTACGATACCTAACGACACACCTCTCCCCACGTGCAAGAGGACGAGGGATCCACCACGCAATCCCCAACACCTCTTGCCCACGGCCTCACACAAAGTCAACACCGACATCAGGAATGGCAAAAGCAAATGTATCAATGACAAGCTCGCTCCCCGGCGGGAGGACCCTGCACTAACTACCCTCACCCCCCGTCGAGAAAACGATGCAATGTCTTGCTCTGCTGGAGAGCCAGCTAGAAACTGTAATACTAGGTCTTAATGCAATCTTACTAAGCCTCTCCACACTCAGAGTACCTAGCCAACTCCCTCTCTCGACTCACGCTTTTCCTTTCACCAGACAGCAACAGCCCCCCAAGGCTTTATATCCCAGCTAGAACTCAACCCCCCTCTCAAACAAATCACAGAGACCTAAAAGAACAACTGTGGACATGTCTCCATGTGAAGCGATGGGGCTCGACGCCTCCTATGACACTCATACCTCTGTCACCCCAGAATCCAAGATCATGGTTATCACGGGATTCAGAAGAGACCGCCCCCCTTCAAGACACTTAAGACCCCCTGCCTTCCTCACCAATATCCCGGGGATCCCCTAATCAAGAAACACAAAAATAAGAAGACCTCCACCAAATGCATGCTTATTAACTGCAGATCAGCCACCAAACATGCAACTGAGCTGGCGGAAAAAATCGTCACCCATGAGATAGACATCACCTTCATCACTGAAACCTGGCTAAACTAATTCTCGCCCCCAAGCCTGGACATGCTTGTGCCCCCGGTCTATGCACTTCAAAAAAGACAAAAAGAATCAACGAGGATTGGGCATAGCAATCCTGCACAAGGTCAACATCTACATTACAGAAACAGACACCTTCAAATACAACACATTTAAATGCCTATCCGCCAATTAAGACAAAATACATCAAATCTCTACTCTGCCACCTCCTCTACCATCCGCCTGGCAACACCACAGCATTCGGGGAACACATGTCAGATCTGATTACCCACTGCTCCCTCCGAGACTCAAACTATTTAATCCTAGGTGACCTCAACCTACACTGGAATGAGGAACAACCCGCTAATCCAATCACTGAACGATCTCCTAATCAACAACAACCTTATCCAACACTGCTCTGAAGAAACACACAACAAAGAATCTATCCTTGATGCCATTATTGCTCAACGCATATCAATCCGTATCGACCGCATCCTGCCCGTTCACTGATTGGATCACCACCTCATCTTATTCCGCATCAGCCAACCGATCCTATGCAAATCCCCCACGCTGGACCCCCTCAAATGGACAACAAACCCAACTCAGATCCACTTGGCAATCTTGGAGGAAAAGATGAGATCTCTCCTTTCCAGCTCCACAGATGATCTCTCCACAACATTACTCACCTCTCACTATAACACAACTATGACTTCCTTCCTGGACCAACTAGCCCCCCTGAAACTAAAATGGGCCAGAAATATTCCATCCAGATCCTGGTTCAACACGGACATAAACTCCGAAAGGAGACACCTCAGGGCCACAGAAAGACGATGGCGGAACAACCCAACCTCAATGAGCAACTCAAATTAACTCGTAGGAAGTACAAAAAACACACAATTAACGAAAAAACCTAGTTCTTCTGCACTGCTCTTGACAATGCAAAAAACAGGCCCAAGGAACTCTTCAACCTCATTAGGCATCAGACTTCCAAGCCCCTACCCCCCCCTTGATGGTGGCCTCAAAAGACTGGTGCAATAACTTTGCCAACTTCTTCAACAACAAAATCACTAGGATCGAACTCTCCTTGGATGTCAACCGCAGTCCCACTCACAGGAGCCTGACCCCAAGGACAGATGGTATCGTACCAAATCACCCACCAAAACTCTAGAAAACCTTCACCCCATCTCTGAATCGGTGATAGTCTAATCTCCACCTCCAAACCCTCTTCTCACGTCCTCGATCCTATACCCACTCAACTGGCCAAAAAACATAAACTCTCCTTAGCCCCGCTCTGAAGCAAAATCATAAACAGCTCCCTGAGAACCGGAACCATTCCAGACTGCCTCAAAGTCGGCCAAATCACACCACTTCTAAACAAAATGGGCTTGGACACTAAGGACTTGAATAACTTCAGTCCCGTTTCCAATCTTCTCCGTTCCAAAATCCTGGAAAGGTGTGCTCTTCTACATTTGTCCCAACACAAGGACAACATCAACCTCCTGGACCCCCACTCATTGGGCCTCCAACAAGGCTGCAGTACAGAGACAGCAATCATTAACATCATAGACGACATCCACTAGTCACTAAACACGGACCGATGCTGCCTACTCATACTTCTAGACCTATCGGCAGCCTTTGACACGGTTGACCACAAGCTACTCATCAAAGTACTTCAAAATAGGCTAGGTACAGAAGAGGCGGTTATACAGTGGTTCTCCTCCTTTCTCCAGAACCGCACACAAAGAATAAAAATCAAAAACTTCCCGTCAGCAGAGGTGTCCCAAAAGGATCGGTTCTTTTCCCTCAACTTTTCAACATCTACATGGAACCCTCAACACGATAATAAAAAAAACAAAATCCCCTTCCACCTATATGCAGACCTCACCCAGATCTATCTCAAAACCTCCTCCATCTGACATCCAAAACTTAACAACACTCTTAGAGAAGTCCAACATTAGCTATCCCTTAATCACCTGAAACTCAACCAAGACCAAACGGAATTCCTCCTCATCTCTAACAAAAAGGAGAACCCCCAAATCACAGAATGGCTGAAAGCCATTGACGCCCTCAACAGCAATATCACCTTGGCTAACTCTGTAAAATTGCTGGGAATCACCCTGGATCCAAAACTAGACTTGGCCAAACACATCAAAATCTCTGCAAAAAGCGCCTTCCTCCACCTGAAATTACTCAACAAAATAAAACCCTACATCCTGCCCAAGGACCTAAAATAAGCTACTCTAGCACCAGTGCTGTTCAGATTAGACTACGGGAATGCAGCCCTCACAGGTACCACTAAATGCCACTTAGCTCCCCTCAGAACAACACTCAATGCAGCAGCCGGAATGATCACAGGAGCAAAGAAATACGATCACATATCACTTGCACTCAAAGAGCTAAAATGGCTCACAGTCGAAATGCTTGCCAACTACAGAACTGCCTGCCTCACGCACCAAGCCCTGCACTCGGGGAAACCTGCCTACCTGGCCTCCAAACTTTAGAAGGACAGCCAGACAAGGATCCTCAGGAGCTCCAATACGCTTCTCCTCATCCCGCCGAAAACCCGTAAACAAAAAAACGCAGACCGCTCCTTTTCTGGAAGTGGGCCCAAAATCTGGAATTCCATCCCAGTCCACATCAGAACTACCCTATCATTACCAAAATGTAAAATGCAGCTCAAAGACCTCTTTCTCAATCGTCCGCCCCCGTTTCGATAGCTGCCAAGGGAGCACACTAGCCGGAACCGGGCAGATGCCAGATTCTCTGCCATCAAGACATCTACTTCCGCCAAGCCACCGAACACCTACCTCGCCCCCACACCCTTAAAGGGGGGGCTTGAGCCAATGCGCACACTGCTATGACTCCATCAGACTTCCTTGCCTTAATGCGGTACAGCACACCCATACCTACGAAGCGCCATGAACCATTATACCATTATGTATACTCCCCACTACTATGTGATTTCATAAATACTATTGAGTTACTGTGTGATTTCCTTGACACGTATGTTGTAAAGTGCTCCAATACCCTCAGGTCTGGCCAGCGCTATATAAAACGCTTAAATAAATAAATAAATAAATAAATTGAGCGTCCGTTTAGCCATGAATTAAAGTCTGTTAGTTTCCGTTACGTGCCTGTCCATACCATGAGCACGTCATCAATGTATCACTTCCAGATAGCAATGTTGTCAAGGAAGGGATTAGATAGATCATATAAATGGGTGTCTTCGTAGTTATCTATGAAGAGGTTCGCTATGCTAGGAATGAACCCGGCTCCCATGGCCACACCCTTACATTGGTAATAGTAGGTGTCTTGGAAGATGAAATAGTTCTTTGTCATGGCTATTGTGAGGAGCTCCACTAGAAAATCAGTGGGAATCCAACATGGGGCTGGTCGCTTCTCCAACACCTGACGGATCACATCAATTGCCTGGTCATGGGGTTTACTAGTATATAAGGATGAGACATCCAATGTTATCAGGAATTGTGTCTGTTTGTCAAAAGGTTGTTTTTCTACAAGTTGAATTGTGTGCATGGTATCTCTAAGGTATGACCGAGTATCCAAGACACAAGGCTGCAGAAAACTGTCTATAAACTGGTTCAACGGCTCCAGGATTGATCCACAACCAGAAACAATCGGTCAGCCTGAAGGATGATCCATGTTTTTGTGAATCTTCAGGAGTGTATATATTGTTGGTATTTTGGAGTCTTATTCAGGAAGAGGTACTCATGTTCTGTAAGAAAGCCTTCAGTCAATCCTTTGTTAGTAAGTAACCTAATGAGTTTGGATATGTCCTGGGTTGGATTTTATTTATTTGTTGATAATTCTCCCTGCAGCTCAATTGCTGATTGATCTCAGTGATATAGTCGTTGGTGTTCTGAATGACAGCTGCGCCCCCTTTATCAGCTGCTTTAACCACAATACCTGGGTTATTGCTTAATAAATGCGGTGCTTGTTTCTCCTCCTAAATAATGTTATATTTAATGAATTTTCTGTTGTTTAGAAGATCCATTACCTCTTCATGTACGATTTTTTCATACGGGAGGATCTTCTCACTCATAAAGTAGGAAGCTGGAGTAAAAGTGGAGGCAGGTCTAAAATCAGTTGCTGGAAGCCGTTTATTCCATTGATCATTTTTCACAAAATAATATTTTAATCGTATTTTGTGAAAGAATAGTTGTACTTCTAGCTTGATGTTAAATGTGTTCGGAGGGGTAGTGGGGATGAATGATAGGCACTTGTCTAGAATATCAGGTTCAGCTGGTGAAAGATGGTAATCTGAGATGTTAACAATGGGATCATTGAGGGTTATGCCAGCGGTGGATGGCATCACCATCTGTAAGTTTGTCTCCGTGTCTGAATTTCGCTGTGGTTCTCGTTGAGTTGGAATCTCACTCACGTGCTCCCGCGTTGGTTGTTCCTCCCTCGGTTCCACCCCCTTGGCCTGTCCCAGTTTGTATCTCTGTTCATCCATGGTTGATCTCCAAAAAAAGGAACTGCGCTGTGGGAGTCCTGGAATTATGGCCCTTGCTGATATGATCTGTTGTTGATACTGGTAGTAGGTCTCTCAGAGTCACTATCCAAACCACTTCCAAAGGATGAATTGGAAAAGGTAGAAAATCTGTGTGGTCCCTGTCTGCTATGATTAGTGTAGACGCCTTGGGAATCCTGCTTGTAGTAGTCATCCCTTAAGTACGAATAGGTCACTTTTTTGTCATATGACCTAATATCCTTACTTAGTTTGTCAAGTTTTCTGTTGAGTTTAATGGTGTTAAATTCAACAATAACCTTTTGTGCATGTTCTAGTGCCTCTTTTGCGTTGTTAACAGCCCTATCTTCCAAGATTTCCTTCTTTAGATCTAATATTTCTTGGGAAAGCTTCTTGACATATTCTAAGGCAGTCTTCACCCCTAGCACCATCCAGTGCCTGGAGCAATTGTTAGCTTCAGGAAACTTAGGGATATCAATGAAGATGGCTGGTTCATTCCTCACTTGTAGGCCCTTGGAAATAATATTAGCCTGCAGATATTTGGTTAGATGGTGACCATGCATGCAGGAACTAATACGTTTCTTTTCCAATCTTTCTAGTTTGGAAAGCTTTTCGTTTAGTGTAGTGTCGATTGGGGCTAATACAGTCCCCAAGGGATTAAGTTCACTTTGCTCTTGGATTAGCCTGATTATGTAATCCTCACTATACGAAAGTGTTTCCCTTTCTGACATAATATAATTTAGAAGAAAACAATAAATGAAAAAACAACCCCGTAGGTAAATACCTGCACTGGTACAACATTAAAGATAATGGGGCGACCCGTGTCCCTCAGAACCTGGGTATTGATAATATCGAAAACAATTGGTTCTGTAGGTGGTTCAATTGCTTTGATCACTGTTTTCAATAAAAGGGCAAAGATACTTCACAATTCCTTATTCACATTAAATGGAATATGATAAGAACACACCCAGAAGGTATAGTTTGATTTGATTTACCCTTATATTTCTCAAAATGTTTTGGCTATTAAATGGTGTAATGAGTGTGCTTTTCACAAAAAGGACACACTCTAACCCCAACACTCCCATAAACCAAGGTAAGACCCAACACTCCCTTAAGGCGAGGTAAGAAAAAACATTCCAAATGTATGTAATATAACACACATCAGTTTATTAATACAATACTTCAAAAGGCAGGCCGAATATATCAGTCATGGCAGACTCCCAAGTATCAAGTGGATAATTTAAATAAGCGGTCAAAATAGAATGCAGTATGTACAAATACCAAAGAATAGAATAGAAAAGAAATTGGTTAGGAACACCTCACCGACTGGCTTTGAAACATCCTCGCCAACTCAAACTGAGGAAGTCCGTTCAACAGCCCAGGAAGTAGTTCAGTCAGGACTCAAGTTCCGTCACCCTTTCACAGCAATACGTCTATTCTGTCGTGAACTTCCACCTGGCCCACGAAGGCCTCCAGCTTTAATACCATTACTGACGTGAAGCACAGCTTCTAGCAAGCCTCGCCCCCTCGCCGAGTTGGCCGGTACCAGTCTGCGTCAAGGCCAAGACAGTGGCTGGCCAATCCCCCGTATTTTGACTCCGAGGCAGAGCTGTACATTCCTCAGATAATATCCAGTTCACTCTGGTTGGTCAGGTGCGAAAAACAAGCGAGGAGAGAAAAAACATACCCTCCCCACTTTGCAGCTACGTGCGAGCACAGAACATGCGTCATTTATGAAAATGGAGTCAGTTATGCAAGCGCTGTCATGGACATAGAGAAGCTTAAAGCAAGGTGGGGTTAGAAAGCAAGATGACTTGAGGCCATGTCAAAGCCAATAAATAGTAAGCACTGCCGTGAAGCAAGGTAAAGTCAGAGAACCAGATGATATGAGGCCATGTCAGAGCCAATAGTAAGAACTCATAATATAAATGTACTGTTCTATTTTGTGGCGGCTCCCACTGAGCAGACATATGCAGAGCCGTCCTACATTAAGGGTAAGGTAAAATAACACACAAAAGTCAGTTTAAGATGGTGGTAGTTGACGGTCATCATAGGATGCTTAACCACAAGAGTGGCTCATTCACCACAAATGGCTGTCATAGACACAAATAAATAGCGAAAATACATAAAGTGACTATTGTGAGAAAGTGACATGTGGTGATTAGTGAAGTGAACAGTACACTATATACAGAACACACATATGTGACATAAATTAAAAAGAAAGTTATCCATTTTTGTCCTGTCTCCTTATTTTATACATTTAATGCAAAACATAATAATGATTAATTTGGTCAAGAGAACTGTATAGACATGTATGATGAAAGAGTGCAGACGTTTCGACCCTGGACACAGCGCAAAATTGGTAAGCGTCACTGCGGGTCTTTCTCAGGACCATGAAAGGGTAGATCCTGCCTTTCCCGTCCACCTTTTGATTTGGATCAGTCCTTGACACGTGGGCGGGATCCTCCGGATCCCGAGCGGTGCCTGTAGCCAGTCACAGCTGCCTTCAACTTTGAGGGTTCCAGGGGAAAGTCCACGTGTTGAATAGAGCAACAGAACATCAGCTGCAGTATCCCGCGAGCATTAAAAAGAGTAACAGAACAACAATTGCAGAGTCCCGCGCGTGGGGCGCGTGCTGCACTAATAAAAAACAGATGGTTTCAGGAAGACACACGCAAAGTCCAGTGAAAATAATGTAAAAAATAAAACACACGCACAAACATGTGGAAAGCCCAGAGCGATTCCAAGAAGTTGTTTTCCTAGAGCAGCGCATACGCGCTACGCTAGGCTCGACCTAAAAACGGCCCCCACCTGTCCAAAACCGACCCCACCCTTCTGGCCCATCAGGTAAACGGCTGGTGCCCACTACGGGCAGTCCGGCCCTGCAGCCTGCCCTGTGCAGGAGATAAGAACCTGGGTGTTTCTTAAAACTGAAGACCCTAACCATGGTAGTAGGGTCGAAACCTGTCTGTCATTGAAGAGAGGGCCACAGACAATGAAAGCAAGCCTCAACCCGACTATCTTTGAAGTAAAGGCCATAGATGCTGACAGTAGGTCCTATTCTGATTGACATTAAATAGAGGTCCACAAATACTGGTAGAGGGTCAGAACACCACTGTCATAAAAGTGATGATGCAGACGCCGGCAGGAGACCAGAGGTAGCACTACATAAGGAGCCATTTCATCGAAGGCCTCACATTGGAAGTGATTACATTGGTAGTACTTTAATTCACCAGTAAATATCTATTGATTTTTTTTTCATGTTTGCAATCCAATTTATATTTTTATGTATATGAATATATATTCACTGAGAAACGTTTATGATAACGATGAATAACACTGAGTGACAAAGAGAGAAACAGAGACAAACCTACAGGTCCAGTTCATTTATTGATTGGCTACCTAGATAGAAATATTGATGGTTTTGTTGGGTGATTTATTGTTTCATTAGTTGAGTTATTGCTTGGTTTTAGTTTGATTTGTTCATGTGTTAACTAGCTAAAATATATTCAAGGTTGAGGTCATACTCTGCCATGCAGTCTACAAATGTTGCGTGTCAGTTTTTTGCTCTGGCGACAGATTAGGACTTAAAATACCTTTAGTTTTCTCTCCAGCCCCAAGTTTTCCATATAAAATACATACACATATAAGTGGGTACACATACAGGGTCTTTCAGTCAGCCCTCTTCATCCATTGGTCTGTTCAAGTGCCATTCACTTGACACCCACCAAAGCGTACTCCATGGAGAAAAGCAACAGCCCACTTCAGCCATTGACTCTCTTGTACTGTGATCTGCACCATCCCTCGCCTGGCAACGACATCTGATACACAGAGATGTTTGAATCAGAACTATAAACTTTGTTTAATGAAGTGGTTCTCATGGTTGAGCAAACCCTAATTCGTTGGTCTGTAGGTCTGAACAGTGTTCAGGTAAATCCTGTGGGTCCCCCAGGTCTCATGGGCTACCCACCACCTAAAGATTATGGCAGCTAGTTTAGAGATACAGTCCTCAAAAGTTTAGTGCCCCTGTGGAACCTGTATTTACTGCCACCACCATCTCTGCTGACCTGGCAGGCAGGCACAAATATGAGCACCAAGACTACTAGCATTCAGAACTATCCCTTGAAAGTATACCAAATGGACTTGGGTGGAATCCTTTTTTAATTTGAGTGGTGGGTTTTTGATGATTTTACATTCTTGGGGCTTTTTTGTGGATTCGCTGTCATCTGGCATCAAGCCTTGCTCCATGGTCTGCCAAGAAATCTAACAAACATCTGACTCAATGATTGCCAGGGCCAGAATGGTCTTTGATTCCATCAGGCATTTCCACAGTAGACTGGAGCCTTTGGAGGTCATTTATTAAAGGGCATTTAGACAGAATATCAGAAACAATATTTTATCCCACAATATTTTGTATCAAGAATATTGAGGACAAAAAATATTGTGAAGGTAATTTCCTATAGGTAAGCAAAGTTTACCATATATAACTCCACATATATGTACCATGATGGTATATCTTCAAGGCACGTAGATGTGGAGCTAAGAAAGTAAAGCTATACTTATCTATTTGCACGTACCTTCTCAATATTTTGGTCCTCAATATTTTTGACACAATACTCTGTCCACACAATATTGTTGTTTCCGATATTCTGTCAGTGATCCTTTTAAAGCCCAGGGAAGCTTCTGGTGCCTCTGTCACTTTCCATAGCTCCCAGAGAATAACTGCAACAGGGGCAAGTGCCTTTAAAAGAGTGAAGGAAAGAGAGGGAGAGAGGGATGGTGAGAGAGTGAGAGAAGCCACAGAGGGAGAAGAAGAGAGAATGGATGGATGGAAAGACAGGGATATATCAAGAATAGGAAGGGAGCCGGCTTTGAACATGTTTTCCACGGCTGTTTTTGTTTTGGCCCTGATAACTGCAACTTTGTAAGCACAGTCCACAGTTAAGGCTGGAAATCCAAGGGTGTCTCAAGATAGGCAAGAATACCACCCAAACCTGCCGTAGGACAACACTGGCTATTTGCTCATGCCTAACCACATAAACCTTATAATTGTGTTTGAGAGTGTACCTTGGGCCAGGCGGTGCTAAGTCCTTCAGGGCCAGATGTACAGCCATTGAATTTTGCAACTCACAAATTGCGACATATTGCAAAATTCAATGTACAGCAGTGTCTCAGGCACTGTTTGCGATTCCCAATGGGGCGCAAATTACATGCCTCATGAATATTAATGAGGCTGTCGCAATTTGCGACCCCATTGGGAATGGCTAGCACTCCCAGGGATGGTGGCCTGCTGGGGTCAGCAGACTACCATGTCCGGGACTGCTATGTAAATAAAGCAGTCATTTAAAAATGCAGCCCATTTTCCTTAAAGGGAAACGGGATGCATTAAAAACATTTTAATGAAACTTTTCAGTTTAATTTTTCAAGGGCAGGCAGTGGTCCCTCGGACCACTGCCTGCCCTTAAAAAATGATTGCGCACTCATTCACAAGTGGGAAGGGTCCCCTGGGGACCCCCTTCCTGTTTGCGAATGGTTTACCGCCTACTTGAAGTAGGTGGTAAACTGCGAGTGTTTTGCGAAAGCAAATGCAGTCGCAAAACGCTTATATATGGCAATAGCACTCGCTATTAGGAAGGGACGCCCTCAACACGCCCCTTCCTAATAGCGAGCCGTAACCCTATTTTGTGAGTCGCTAATAGATTAGCTACTCGCAAAACAGGGTTAGTACATTGTGCCACCGTTTAGTGCGGCCGCAAACGGGCCAAATGCCCCTTTGCGACCGCAATAAATCGTCCTACATCTGGCCCTTTGTGTGTTTTTTGTGTTTTCACAGTTTGAACAGGCCTACTTCCCTTAGGTAAATAAAAGACATTTCTAATGTGATAGCTCTGACAAAGCCCCGAGTTTATTGAGTAAAGTCACTTGTGTCACACAGTCTGAGGGTTACAAATCTTCAACAACCTGCAGGAATAGCCCTAGACTGCACTGACTACCCTTGCAAAGTGTAGAAAGCGAGTTGCTTATCCAGTTAGAGTCCAATACTACCTTCGGCCCTGGGCCTGGTGTAACCAATACCAGGCTCATGTTACCAATGGCTGGCCCAGAATCCAGAGGAAAGGCCTCACACATGCTCTACCATTTCACAAGGTTTCCCTGTGTTTGTTTATTCTGCAGTAACATGGTATTTGGCACTTATTGTGATTATGAAGCTAGCTTAAATGCGGAGGGATGTCTCCCATTCACTTATTACAATCTTAATGTCTGGTTCAGTGATTGGTGTGTGGATTGGCTGATTCTAGTGTCTTCTGTGCTCCCTGCAGATCGTGGAGAAGGATGCTGACCCCGAACAGATGCTGCTGCCCTACCTGAGAAAGAACCGTATCCTTTACCTCCATCAACTGCATGCATAATTTTTTCAGATGTTTAAAAGTAAATGTATTGTTTTACATCAATAGAGATTATTAATATTCATTAAGAAATCGTGGCCCTCGTTCCCATTACAGCAACAAATTCTGTCGTAATCAGTATATAATGGTTTTCAACAGTTTTATAACTACCACTAAATTGACTATGTACAATTTTCTCTCTCACTATAAGGAGTACAAGTAATTAAATCTGATAGCATTGTTTCGATTCCAGCCCATGCCCCTATTTACTTTTTCTTTACAGCTTTTTAGGTCTCGCCTAGGCAGCGTGCATGCGCTGCTCTAGAAGATGACCTTTTGGAATTGGTCTACCCTTTTCAAGCACTCGTGCTTGTGCTGCCATCCACCTTGCGGGAGCGAGAAGCGGCGCACAGGGGCCATCTGTTTACAATTAGCGTGGCAGCGCATGCTTGTTTCCCCTGTTCCTGGGATGCCCTGTTAGACAATTAATTATTTTCCGCATCCTTTTTAAAGTTGCTGTTATAAAGTGTTTAAGGGTCATTCAATCATTGCGGATGCCTGTAATTTAGTGCTTGGTTAGGTGGTGGTTTATTCATTTTTCATTCACAAGTAATAATAACAATGAAAAAAATGCTTGACACAGTTGAAAGACGTTATTTAAAATAAAACCACTAGTAAAACTGCCACTGCCTATTGCTATACTTGCATTAAAAAACATATAGAACTATCGCACCAGCTTGTCAAGGCAAGGAATACTGGCTTTGCCAGTGCTTGTTTTAAAGTGGTTAGGGAAACCCTTCCTACCTTGTGAAACAAGCAGAATGCAATTTGTGTGGCGTGGTGCTTCAGTGAGATTCAAGGATTGCTGCAGACACGTTGTGTAATCGCGGGCGCATATTCCATTATTTCCTTCTGCTACGTAAATCCAAACGTGACCAGCCAGGTGGGCCCGGGAGTTTGACTCCCGGGTCCACCTGGCACTCGTGGTCGCCCCTTGTTTTCGTGGGCTCATTCTTGTCTGTAGTTAAGAGTCAGTAAAGGTAGCTGTAAATAGCTGAAATGTATTCAGCAGTGCTCGTACATTGTGCAGCGGACACCATGTGTGATCGTGTGCCCTGTGTTTCCGTGAGGTTCCGTAAAGATGGTTGTGAATTTCTAGCAAAGCTGCAGTTTGATTCTCAGATCCCGGCGCCAGTGACACTCGTGTGAGTATATCTCCCAGGGCTAACCGTAAACTGTAATTGGCTAGAAAAACAGTGTACATAACAGTTAAAGGGGTTGAATGGCACAGGGTGCTTTGGTCACACCCTGTTTGCCCTTCAGCTATCACATCAGCCTTGTTAGCATCTCATTGTCAAGGAAACAAAGAGTAAAAGGTGCACTGAAGCGCTGACAGTTGAAAACCTCCTCACAGTTTCAAACTGTTTGAGCTTTTAACTTGTTGTTTGAATTGGGAAATTAAACCAGACAGCAAACTGTTCACGCAGGAAGAGCCTACCAGACCCAGTGGAGGTCAGTGGGCACCTTTCCCCACAGGCAGGCGGAGCTGGGGCAGAGTCTCTCCCATACAACCTGA
Organism: Lissotriton helveticus; assembly: GCF_964261635.1. Classification (NCBI taxonomy): domain Eukaryota; kingdom Metazoa; phylum Chordata; class Amphibia; order Caudata; family Salamandridae; genus Lissotriton; species Lissotriton helveticus. Next base: position 404,741,100 of record NC_136061.1, read on the forward strand.
GCTTTAAGTTGGCCGGGTCCTGCTGGTGCTCAGCGCCAGCAGTTCTAACAAGCATTGGCATAGCCAATAGGTCTCACTTTTGGGACCTTATAAGTATTTAGTTATGCAGCTCAATATCCTTGGTGCGAACAACATCAACTGTTGCATGGCTAAACACTTATAAAGCCCAAAGGCGAGACCTATTGGCTATGCCAATCCTTGTTTCATATGCAATACATCAAGCAAGTGTCGTTTAGTGACACTCCCGCTTGCACATTCCACACAGAGTTCAATGAGGTCATGGTGGCGCATTTAAGCCTGCAACTCGCTTGGGGTACCTGGTGGCATATGTCATTAACCGTATGTAACGTAATAAAGTAAATTTATTGTGCTGTGACATGTAGAAAAGTTTCCAGTTTCGGCTGCAGAGTCATCTAATTATCAGGGTAACAAAGAAGCTGAGGAGAGGCCCAGTGTTTTCGTCCAGTCTCCAGTTGCCACTGTGGTAGATAGAAATCCCCACCTGCCAGGATGTTCCAGAGGTCATGGTGAGGGCCCTATCAACGTTGGGGTCCTCCCCACCAGGTTATCGTGGCTCAGGGTCTGTAAAAGTAGCCGCACCTTCCATCCACTGCTCTGCTAATGGCTCTGTACTCAGGCCTCTGTTCATCTCGGAGCAGTGCTGCTCTTCTTCCGCCGATGCACTGTGAGGTGGGTCATCCGGGGATTTCCAGTGCAGCATGTGTCCCAGCGAGCCATGCCCATGGCTAAGTCTAGAAACCTATAAGCAGCGTTCATCTCATCTATTCTACTGTAGAGGCCAAACAAGCAGACCTCTGCTGTGTGTAACTCTTGTCCACAGGGTTGGATTGTGATTAAAAATCCATCATTGCTCGAGTGCCCACCCTACCAAACTGACCCTGCGTGTCTATTGAGGTTTCTCTCGAAGTCCGCCTTAACCTGAAACCAACAAGCATTGCAAATGCAATAGGTCTCGCATTTGTTGGAGTTGGTATTATTGGCATTATTAATACCAATTTGTTTACCTATCCATGTTGCAAGGTGCAGCATGGCTTGGAAAAAACATTGGCATATATTATGCCAATAACTTCAACAAATGCGAGACCTGTTGCACTTGCAATGCTTGGTCATTCTAAGTGTCTACACTCCAGACATGTTCCCCATCCTCTTTCAGGTAAGATCAGCATCCACACCAGCTTTTGCAGTGCAGGGAGGGTTGCCACAGTTCCAAAAGAAAAAATAGCGATAATTTGTTCATATTTTAAGGCTCTGCAAAGGCTCAGATGTAATACGTATATACATTTTATACAAATTAATTACTTTGGTAATGTGACTTTTTTTTTACTTTAGGGATTATTAAGGCAATTCTAGACCACGCCTTAAAGCGCCTTCTTCTTATGTTTATTGTTTAAAGTATGTAGTGATAAGGGGGAAACTAGTGCTTTTAGGTGATTATGCTTATTTTTGCACCACAACGGCCGTACAAGTAGAAAATCTGGCAACTCTTAGTGCAGAATACATGTAAATATGGTGTTCACTCTAGCATTCTTGCGCTTATTCTGTGTGTAGTGGCTACAAATACTATAGCAAGAAGGCAAGGCAAACCACACCGATATGTTCAATTATTGGTTTCATTCCCAAACTAAAAATGTAGAGTTTGAAAACTCAAGAGTTGATAATAATTGCCCTCTTTGAAATGGAAATTCCTCATAAATGCAAGTCAGCGCTCTAGCCAAAAGGAATACTTGTGATTTGAGGTGCACACCGGGTCAAACATAATCCCATTCGCCCTGAAGCCAAGTATCAAGAGTGTCTCGGCAGGAAGGAGAAAAAAAACACACAGACGGAGCTCAAAGACACGCCACAAGGAGAACTTTTAAACAGATTTTACTCTCTGTGTCTCCTTTAAGATAAAGACAAGTCTCCGACCCAAGTAGCTATTCCATTGCAAATGTGGTTTTTTTCTATTTCTGTTTTTTGTATGCAATAGTTTAAGATGTCTAAAGCTAAGAAACGGGTGTCGCTATTGCAAAAAAACAAAAGAAATAGAAAAAAAGGCATGTAGGCTTTTTGTTTTCTATTTATTGACTTTTGTTACAATTGTGGCACCTGCGCTTTAGCTTTAAATATCCTAAGCTAAAGCGTGGGTGCCGTGATTATTCAAAAGTAAAGAAACCAAAAGAAAAGGTGTGGGAACACATTTCTTTCTGTTTCTTTACTTTTGAAGCAATCGTGGCACCCACACTTTAGCTTAAGATGTTTTCAGCTAAAGCTTGGGTACCACCATTGTAAGAAAAGTAAAGAAATAGGGAAAAAAGCATGCAGCCGCGTTCGGCACCACAAATAAGAACAGAAAGGTGCGCTCGGTAGTAACTGTTTTTATGAAGTGCGGCTGATACAGGTGATGTTGTTGTGCCTCAGGTACGGGGCCAGCGCTGTGCATAATGACGTGAGTTGCTGTGAAGTGGTGCTGCACGACACTCAACCGACAGCACTCCGAAGCAGCAGAAGGAGTTTTGGGCTGTATTGGTGTGCCTCGGTTACGGGGCCCACGTTTGGTAAAGTGAGAATTGTCCTGCGAGCTGCGCCATGGAGAATAAAAAAAAGGCACTGTCACCATAATTAAAGACAAAGCGTGGCCTCAGGCATGCCGTGCTGGAAGTGCTCTGTGTGTCACTGAGAGTGTCCTGCCTGCAACAGTAGGCAAGAAAAACCATTAAAGAAAATAGTGCTCGGAGACTGTAATTAAAACCTACAGAGAAACAACACATGTAACAGGGGGTGTCCTCATGGAAGGTTACAATTAGAGAAAAGGTGCTACTAACAATGGACTACTAAGCCTATTGAAGAATGAGAAGTCATCATTTACAAAGGACAGTGACAGTAGCCAATTAAAAAGATGGGCGGAAAGTAGGCGGAACTTAATGTCCAAATCCTGAATACAACATGTCTCGTAGAAAGAGCGCAAGCGCTGCCTAGGTGAGACCTAAAAAATTGGTTATCACTGGGCGGCTCCACACCTTCTGGAGAAAGTCTGTGTCGACAAGAGTACATCTAGGCCAGCTCAAGGCAGCAGTATGTAGCATGACATTCAGTCTGTGGGGTGTGAGGTTTGTGATGTGTACATAGTTAAACTGTGCGAATTTAAATTCCGTGTTTCATGAGATAGTGTACATGTGTTCTAGAGTCTGCGCCCACTCCTTCCCATGGAGCGGCCCGCACCTGATAAGCTCCCATCTAGTGCGCACACAGCTGGTTATCAGAAATCCTAGCAATAATAATTTTGTAAAACCAAGAAATCAACCAACGACTGTGTCCAAAGGTTAGTAAAGTGTACAACAAGTCATGTGTGAGAGGCTGAGGATCTAAAGCCCTGGTGAGTTGATGCTCCACCAGTGCCAGCACTCCATTTTTTTTTTTTTAAAGAATTTTTTTATTGCAGGAAAAAGAAAACATCATTAAATTACGTACAAATTTTAGAAACAAAGATATCCAAAAATAAATTTAACCATCAAATACATACAGAGGATAATAATGTACATTCCTAAAAAGAAAAAATATATATATATATAACATTTTAGTTGCTGCTGGTGCATATAGATCAAATAGATCAAATTAAAGTACCCCAAATCATTTGCCTTGCTTTCAATGCCTTAGTACCCCTTAACTTAGCCAACGATAGTTCCATCGTGTGTATTTCGTTAACAAGATTCCACCACTCCATAATATTGGGTGGTTCCTTCGAGATCCAAGTCCGTGCAATAACCAACCTAGCACAAGCAAAAACAATAGAAATCAAGTCTTTATGTTTATGATTAGTATCTTGTATATCTAGTAATACTAAATGTGCAGAAAGTGCAGGAAATATAATTTGTCGGTTGTTTAGAACCGCGGTTAATCCTTTCCAAAATGCTGTAAGTTCCGGGCATTGAAATAACATATGTTCAATACCGGCGGCTTCTAAATTGCATTTGGAACATTTAGTTCGCTCGCTAGAGCCCTTTCCCGTGGTCCAACTAGCAATTCTTTGTGGTGTATAATATATTTGAGTCACCGTTCTATATAATTGAAGCCTTAAACTCGATGATTGGATCACCAGATTTATCTGTCTAAGCGAGCCAGCAATCTGGTTAGGGTTGATGTTCACACCTAATCGGTTAGTCCATTTTGCCGCCATATTTTCACAGTCTCCTTGCTTGTGGCTATTTAAATAAGCATAACTTTTACTAATAAGTGGTTTAGTATGTTTCGAGTGGAGGAATTTTAAGGTATCTGAATTTTCTATTTTTCCAAGTTTCATTTTATTAACAAAAAAATCTTTCATCTGAATGCATTTAAAATACATAGTATCTCTAATTTTGTAAATTAATTTTAGTGCATTAAAGCTCAAAAAACCATCAGAACCAAATAAGTCACCTAAAGTGCTTATACCATGTTCCAGCCAAAGAGCTGCCGCCCCATCGGAGAAGAAGCCTGGTAACCCTGGATTCCCCCAGATCTGTAACTCCTCATTAAAGAAAGGAATCTTACCAAAAATCATTATTTGGTCCCAGATTCTTTTAATGTGTCTCGCGGTCTTAAACTTGACTCTCTTAAAGTAGTTGGGGTCATGCACGCGGTACAAAAACTGGTTACTATCTACTCCCAACATAAATTGGTGGAATAATAAGGAAGAGTTGTTGGTTATTAGGCTACGTATATGTTGAAAGAAAGTAGCAAAAAAGTATATTTTAAAATCCGGGAAATTCAAACCCCCTTTTTCAATTGGGAGTTTCAAATAAGCCATTGATCTACGATCTTTTTTATAGCTCCAAATATAACTGCTGCAAATGCTCTCTATTTTTTTTAAATATAAGTTGCTAAGTTGGAGGGGGATAGATCTAAATAAGTAAAGTAATTTTGGTACGATCTTCATCTTTATCAAATGTATTCGTCCTACCAGGCTCAAAGGTATCTTATGCCAGTTTTTTAGAGATGTAGTTATTTCCTTAAGTAAGGGGTCATAGTTTAGTGCGACAATTTTCTCTGTATCTGCTGCAAGCTTAACTCCCAAATAGGTAGCATAGGTACAGAGTCCTATTATCGGTTGCGCAGGTTTATAGTTAGCAATTACTTGAGTTTTGTCGACATTTAATTTGTACCCGGATATCTCTCCAAACTTACTCGCTTCTTTAATTATCTCTGGGAGTGCCAAAACTAAATCTGTTGTAAATATCGCTATTTCGTCAGCAAAGGCAGTTATTTTCAAAGTCTTGTCACCATGATTTATTGGTATTATATTATCTTGAGCAGACAGTGCGTTTAAAAATGGTTCTAAGGCTAGAGCGAAGAGCAGGGGTGATAATGGACACCCCTGCCTTGTCCCCCTTTTAACTGCGAAGTTTGCTGAATTCGCTCCAGCATAACTAACTGTTGCCGTTGGTAGTTCATACAAAGATCGAACCCATCTAAGAAATTGTCCCTGTATACCAAATGCATTCAACACCGCCCACAAGTATTCCCACCCCACTCGGTCGAACGCTTTCTCTGCGTCCAGCATAACCATTCCGAGTGGGGTGGGGGCAGTCGAGGCTACATCAAATGCAGTCGCAGCAGTATTAATGTGAGTAGTGGTGTCTCTCCCCACCACAAACCCATGTTGTTGGCAGTTCACAAAATCAGGCATAATAGGGGCTAGGCGATTAGCGAGAATTTTGGCAAAAACCTTGGCATCGGTGTTTATTAGTGAGATGGGCCTGTATGAGCCTCGGTCATCTGGTGGTTTACCTTTTTTCAGGAAAAATATTATTTTGGCAGTTCTCCAAGATATAGGAGCGCTTCCTGTTTGACCTACAGAATCTATCACCAATTGGAAAAGCGGTATAAGTTCTTTCTCGCATATTTTGTATAGTTCTATAGGCAAACAGTCTTCTCCCGCAGCCTTGCCTGAAGGTAATGCTTGAATGGCAGTCTTTATTTCAGTAATGGCGATCTTAACACCAAGTTGCTTAATTGTTTCAGTTAGAAAACGATTGGGCAAAAATTTACTTACATAATTTATAATTTCTTTTTGAGTGGGTAAATGATCTGGAGTATATAAATGACTATAGTATTTAGCAAATTGCTCTAAGATTTGCTCTGATTTATTGTATTCGATTGAGTCTGACCCTTTTATTGATTTTATAATTGTTTTAGCTTTTTTATCAGCTACCTTATAGGCCAAAATGTTGCCGATTCTATCGCCCCCTTCATATTGGGCTAGTTTGTATTTATGAATTTCGGAACTAAATTTCTCCCTGAGAGTCTTTTTTAATTCCGACTTCAATGACACCAATCCTGATCTCAGTTCTTCTATTTGTCTTCCCTTCTGTAACAGCATCAATCAATTGTTGTTCAGCTACTAGAATACTGGATAAAGTTAGCTTGTCTGCCCTTCGTCTTTCAGCATTTTTCCTTAAAATGTATTGTTGCACATAGCCTCTGATGCTGCATTTACACGCATCCCACACAAAATTAACCGAGGTTGAGTGAATATTAAGTGTTATAAATTCATTTATATGTTCTTTGATACCCAAGACAAATTCAGCGTCTGTAAATAGATATCTAGGGAATGTAAACTGTCGAGGGGATTGCTCTTTGTTAAGGGTTTTAAATTCGAATAGTATGGGATTGTGATCGGATGTGACTCTCGGGCAGAGTTCTATGTTGCAATTATCCACAATTCTATCTGTTGCCCATACCATATCAATTCTGGAACAAACTCTGTGGGGTGCCGAGTAGTATGTATATCCTGCTATGGTAGGATGCTTACTGCGCCAGACATCTTTCAAATTATGTAGCCTACCCAATTCCACTATAGCTGCTCTAACTCTACGCATCCTAATTGTGTTGATTTTACTTGTGGAATCCTTCTTATAATTCATAACGCAGTTAAAATCTCCCATTATAAGTAGCTCGCCCTCCCACTCAAGTAGTTCGATGTTCAGTTTCTCATAAAGTTTGGGTTCGTCAACATTAGGGCCATAAACCAAGCAAAATACATAATATTTTTCAGCAATTTGCAACTGCGCGATTACCCACCTGCCCCTATCATCAGCTGCAGTTTTAATGATAGCCATACTTATATGCTTCTGTTTTAAAATAGCTACTCCCCGGATTGATGCCCCTAGTGTTGAACAAGCAACAAGATCGTAGCCCATTTGAGATAAAAGTTTACGATCTTGAAACCCAATGTGAGTTTCGGAGATAAGTGCCACATGTGGCCGATACAAGTTCATTTCTTCTTACACCAATCTCCATTTATCCTTACTATTGAGACCAGCAACATTCCACGACAGACATCTAAAAAAAACATTGATTGAAACTAAGTTCTTCATATTCCTCTGTATTATACATCGTTTAATGTATAAGAACACGAAAGCTTTGTCTCTGAATCTACTCATCTTTTTTTCCTGCAATACAATTTTTCCCCTTTTAACCCCTCCCCAAGAACCACAGGCCCATTCCACCCAACCCACCCCCCCATAACGCCTCCCCCCAGTATCTACCCAGAGGCCTACCTCTATCTTCTGCTGCCGCTCTATGGGCAGTCTATCAGAGAGGTCTCCCCGTGATCCCCCACACTCTGTATTATTATCATACGTGAAAAAGGAAAAAAAAATCAAAATATGTGTCCAAATGCCCTGTTAAATTGCACTAGGCTGTTATATTTGGGCGTAAGTCTCATTTTCCATCTCTCAACCTCCCCTCACCCCCCTCTCTCTTTTTTATTTAAATTTACCCCCTTACGATCCTCTCTCTATACTAGGTATTTAAAGTCATTTTTGCAAGAAGTTGCTCGGCGTCCTTTATTTCAGTGAGAAAATATGTACGATCTGCTTTAATGACCTTGAGGCGAGCCGGTTCTTGAAGATAGACTATGGCCCCCAGGGACTTGTAAGGGTCTATCAGTTTGCGCAATCCCCATCTTTTATCCATAGTGGACTTGCTAAGATCAGATTTAACAAAAAAGGTTACGTTGTCTAATGTCACTGGTGTATTCGGCCTAGCTTTAATTGAGACCGCTTGTCTTAGCAAGTAATTACCAAAGTAGACCATAATAGGTCGTGGATATTTACTCTCTTTGTTCTTTAAAGTTAAGGGCAGTCTATGTACCCGTTGTAGTTGGGAGTCCCAGTCCCAATCAGAGAGATCTGGAAATGCTCTTTGGAAAAGATTGACCAAATATGCCCTGGCATCAGAGCCCTCTGACCCCTCGGGAATTCCAAAAAGTCTCAGATTTTGTCGGCGCTGTCTATTTTCCAACTCTTCAATTTTGCTATGTAATAGCCCTATATCTTCTTTATGTTGACTGGTTTGAACTGAAGTAGTAGCCAGCGACTCCTCCGCTTCAACAACCCTTTGTTGCAATCCTTCGATGTCTTTGGTGACCCCATTTAGTTTGTTAGTAACCTCCTGGAGACAATTATGTACCTTAGTATTATCTTCTCTTAATTGGAGAAAGTTCTGTTGTGTTTCTTGACGATGTATCAACAAAGTTTTCAAAATAAGGTCCAACAAGGAAACTTCAGGGGGAGTCTTAGAAGAATTGGGAGTTGGTGGAGATGGTACAGGTGAAGACTCATTGTCCAGAACATGAAAGGTATCTCTATTTTTATCTTTAGAGTTCAATTTATTTAATCCAATAAGTAGTGAGTTAGGTGGTAAAGTCACATCTGAATCAGCACGGGTTAGGGTCGGAGGTTTCCCCAACGACCCTGGGTCTGCATCACGGTCGGTGTTTCGGTCTAACAAATCGACATTAACAGTGGAATGTTGCAACTTTTTAAAGGCATTAACTCCTGGAAGAGAACCTGGGGCACACAGTGGCATATTCTTAGACTGCCCTCTTGGTTGCATCCATTTGAGAAGGGGGGTTTGGTCTTTAGTTGATTTCCCTCGAGCGATTTCTGAATCTAAAATGCTACTTAATAGAGCAGGTTTCAATTTTTTCCCACCTTTCCTTACTTTGACTCTTAACTTTCCCCATTTTTTGAGGCTTGAGGGATTATTAACTTCTATGGGTGATTTGGAATAGTTTTTCTCCAGTGCCCCCCCCCTTCTTCAAAAGACTCCTCATACTCATCATTAGAGTCATATTCTTGATTTGGAAAATTTTCTTCCAGCGCTACGCCGTCACTGTTGATTCTCTGTTCTTGCTGTGTTAGGTCTAGAGTTTGTATTTTTGCTGCAGTTGGTGCTCTCGTTAATGTCTGAGGAGTTGGTATTTGAAGAGTAGATGTTACTGCAACCCCATTTGCACCCTCTGTATTGATGTCCATAATAGTTTTTGTTGCTTCTTCCATATCGATGGCGATAGCAGTAACACATGTCGTAGTCGCCATATAAGTTTCTTTAATATCAGAGCTAGTAGGGCCAGCATTTGTACTAGTAATATTACCGGTAATACTAACATGCTGAGTGGTCTCAAAAGGTTCATTATATGAAGGAGCGCAATTAATTAGAGATAGATCAAGCACACCAGATGCACCAGACGCAGCAATATCTCCTTGCTCGGTAACTAGCGCTCTGTGTGTCGCTTCCAGTTTGTCTACCTTCTCTGTGGGCACATCAAAGCCCTGCAAACCGACAGTTAAGCTATTGCTGGGTGTAACAGCCTCATTAACTTCCATGAGAGTATTAGTGTCAGTGTCAATGTCAATGTTGATAGCTACAGGAGACCAGAATGCTGAAAAATGACCCGCTGCACCATCTAATTCTAACACTTGCTTTTTTTCCTTTTCGTTGAATTCTAAGTTTTTCATCAGTAATTTCTCTTTAGAGGGTACGTGAGGAGTAGTAAGAGGTAAAGAAGGTGAGTCAGTAAATTGTAGCTTACCAGTCTGCTTCTCTGTGGCGGTCGTTTTCTCAGGAGTTTTTAAAATTGAGCGTGGCATCCTCGCTACAATTGCTGGCGATATTGGTTTAATGGGTTTGAAGACCAAGGCTGTTTCTTCTGTATTCCCCCCTGGAGGAGCATCTTTCATCACTTTGTTTTGTCGTAAGGGGTTCTTCCGTGTCATCTGGGCTGATTGAGTTTTTCCCCTGGACCAGTTGTGTTTTTAAGTTTTCTTTTCCGTGAGAGGTAAGTATGCCTCTCTCCTTCCCCAACAGCCAACAGTCAACAACCAGCCCTCACTGGCCGAGCTCGAACCCACCGTCTCAGTATGGCACACCCTTGAGTTTTCTTCTTCGTGGGAGGCAAGTAAGCCTCTCTCCTTTTCAAACAGCCAGCTACCAACCCTCACCGGCCGAGCACGAACAGCCGCCTCAACACGGCCTCAACACGGCCCGCCCCTGAGCCCCTGAGCACACGGAGCCTCCGCTGCCTGAGCAAAGTGAAGGCAGGCGGGCGGGTGGGAGGTGGAAAGCGGGCGGGCGGTGAGATGAATCAGGCGAGGCGAGGCGAGGCGAGGTGTTTCAGGAACAGCTGAAACAATCGGTCTCGGCAGTGTAGTGCAGTAATCCCCGCTAACGCGGCACAGCGGCAATTCGGCAGTTCTTGCACCGAGGCACGCCGGCTGAAGCTGAAGCTGAAGCAATCGGGCTCGGCAGTGCAGTAATCCCCCGTAAACGCGGCACAGCGGCAATTCTTGCAGTTCTTGCACCGAGGCACGCCACAGTAAAAGAGAAAACTCGTAAGCCCACTTTCTCCTCCGCAGTTTACAAGATCACAGGGCAACTTCACATAAATCACATCGGTGCATAAAACACCAGTATCTCTTCAGAGTGCGGGGTGCTTACAGGAGCGACCTCTCGGCGGCGTCCTCAGTCCGCCATCTTGACCTCGCAGAGCAACTTTCAATGATTACGTGCCAGCACTCCATAAATTAAAAACTGGGTACTTGATAAATCTCTCTCTGTCATCAAAGACTTCAGGCTCCAGAATGAGCCCTCAAAGTAAGTCCCACAATGTTACTATGTCTGCAACCGTCTACTCCCTCATCTGACAGGCCCTAAAGAAACACCTCTTGGTGTTTGAAGGCCCACCATACGTGCCACAGGGGCATACGGAGGGATGTGTCCTAGTCGTCGTAGGGCCATTTTCCAACTTTGGAGGGCAATAGTAAAGAGTTTCGGTTTCTGGGCTAGGCTCACACCCAAGAACATCACCAGTAACGCCTCCTCCCTATGAGCTTCTCCAAACTCCACCAATTCAGCAAGACCAACTCACACCAGCTAGTGAGCAGGCCACTGCACCGCAAAGTAGTATAGTTCATAATCGGGAAGCCCTTGGCCCCGCTGTAAGTGGGTCTTTGGAGTGTGCGCAGTGACACTCCATATTGCCCCAAGTCCCATATCAATTCCCGGAGCAGTGTTTAAAGATCTAAACCAACCCTTCAGAATTCAAACTGGGAGATTTCCAAAGTAGTAGAGGACTCTGGGCAGTATGATTATCTTTCCCTATTATGGCTAGAACGGCGCTAGCAGTCTAAGGGTCTGCTAGAAGGCAACATTACCCCTCAAGCAATACAATGCACCTGATCCCCCTTCCCCACCAGGTTGCTTTGCTGGTATCTGAGTCCAAATGGTACACCTTGACTCCTAGGTACTTAAAGACTCTTGATTTCCACTGGATTCCATGGCGCTGTACACCTCCCGGAAGGGCCAGGAGTTTCGGTGACACTGGGAATGCACGTCTTCCTCGATGTGGTGCACAATCCTGACACCTGTTCAAGGTCCTCCAATAGGTCCATACACCATGGAATGGCATGCTATCTATTTTTAAATTCCTTTGCATTTTCATAGCCAACATTACACTTCTGTGGGCAAACCAGTAGGCACACCTTTCTCAGAATGAGACCCACAAGAAATGCCGGTGTGCCTGAGACACAGTAAGCCACATGCTAGCGTGAGGTCGGTGCAGCTGGGACAAAGTCAGGCGCATGTCATGCACAAGTCAGGAGATTTACTAAAAGCGCAGTGTCTGAAAGGACAGTGGTGTTGTGATAGACTTGTTTACATGTCTGGAGATTTACTGATAGGTCTGTGTCTGAAAGAAAGTTGTTTTGGGGTAGAGTCAATCAATCAATCAATCACAATACTTTATTCCGTATAAAAAAGTACCATAAAATTACAAATAAAATACATCATAGTTAAAAAAGACAAAACAGTTCAACAAATTAAAATGATACATATTCAATTCATCCGTGATTAAGAACCCCTTCCCTCATGAAATTCCTTCATGAAGCCATTGAAAGACTGACATCACGGGCCACCTATGTTCACCCGATGCCCCTTGTTGTTCTGAGCCTTTCCGCTGCCCTTAAAAAATTTACAGTACAAAACAGAGTCAGTGCATCTGTGGACAATTTTAAAAATAACAGGGCCACCCTTGCATGTTTAAATCTAGCTTTCTTTAAAATATTTTTTAAAAAGAGGCTTCTAGGTTGCGAATAAAAGGGACATAATAAAACAAAGTGAAGGGTATCCTGTGGAAACAGATAGTCGCAGCCACACGGTCCCTTTATCTCTGTAGACGATGTATATCCTGCCAGTTCAGCTAGTATATGGTGCAGAAGATTAAGTCTAAACCGTGTCATGGGCATTATGGAAGTAAGACAAATAAGGCTCAATACCGACGCATGTTTTGGTCAAAAGATATTTTCTCACTGTTGGCTTAATCAGCTCCCTGTCTTCCCTAAGTGTTGTGACATGCTTGAGAAACCGGTCCTTAACCATGGCCTCATCCTGCATGGATATTTTTGCAGGATTAGTAAAGAGATCTGCACATCCTATTCCTTCTAGGGTCTCCTTCACATACTTAAGCCATGGGATGTTCAGCCCCGGTCGCGGGCAAAACAGTCTGCTATGACCTGCCTGCTAAATGTGGCCTCTGTGTTTGCCCAAATTTTAGCCCAGCAGATTAGGGGTTTGACTCCCAACCTATCATTAATGTGACAGATGCCAAGTTCTTCGTGGACAATATGGGAAGGTGTACTCTGAGGCACTATGAGTAAGCGCTGAAGATACTTATTTTCCTCTATTTGTAAATGCTGCACATCAATGAATCCCCATACCTCACTTCCATAGAGGACTTTGGCACAACACATAGAGCTGTATAATTTCAAAATTTTCTCAGGTGACCAACGACTTAACCTTTGTGCAAAATTCATGATCGACCCAGAGCAACTAGCTAACGTGCAACATTTCTCTTCTAATAAATTTTTTACATTTAGACGACCGTCAAATAAAATCCCCAGGTACGAGAAAGAGTGCACCTTTCCCAGGCGATGAGATCCAATCATATAATCGTACTTTTTACTTGTTTTTTTGCACACTTCCATAATGTATGACTTAGACAGATTGGGGGACAGATCTAAATTCTCCATAAAGGAAACAAAGCCGTCTATCAGAATTTGCAGCCCTTTGGGCGTGCGGGCTAGGAGAACGGCGTCATCCGCATAAAGCAGGACAGGGATCCCTCTTGAACCAATCCTCAGTGTATCAAGCTTTAAAGTGCTTAGTGCCTGATCCAAACTATTTATGTAGAATGTAAACAAAAATGGGGCCAGGATGCAGCCCTGTCTGACCCCACTTGAGCATAAGAAAGGTTCTTTAGTGCTTCCCTCCTGATTATATCTGACTGTGGAGTTCTGATGCAGAGATTTTAAAATGTTAATAAGTCCTGGGTCCACGCCAAGGTCACCCATGATTGCCCATAATTTCCTTCGGTTAACTCGGTTAAAAGCCGCCGTCAAGTCCATGAATGCCAGGTACACGGTTTCTTGGTTGGCAATGGTGTACTTGGCTACAGGTAGATATAAGTTAAGACATTGATCGGTGGTTGACTTTCCTGGCCTAAAGCCATATTGGGTGTCAGTTATGATATGCTGATCCTCAGCCCAGTCCATTAGCCGGCTGAGGATAACCTGCCCTAAAACCTTTTCTGACACGTCAACTAGGAAAATTGGTTGATAACAAAGTGGACTATCCTTTTTACCTTTTTTAAAAATGGGAACAATCGTGGCTGTAGACCAGGATGGCGGCATGACTGTGTCTACTGCTGCATTAATGACTCTGGTCAGAATGGATGCCCAAAGATCTACTTTACTCAAAAAAAGGTCAGGTGGAATCCCATCAGTACCCGGGGCCTTGTTCCGGGTCAGGCCTTCAATCCCTGCCTTAATCTCACCCAGAGAGAAAATTGTTGGGGTGAAATTCTGTTCCCCCTGTCATCCTCCGACTGAGCCTCAACCAAGCAGTGATTATAGATCCCATGAAAATGATCATGCCATTGCCCCGGCAGGATATTATTATTTTTTTTTAAAAAATTTTTGTCCTCATCTCACCTTGGCACGTACAAATGAACACTCGCAACCCACTGTCCATCCTGGGCGCCCCGGGTTGAAGTTCTTGCTGTACCCAGAGCTGACCCGGCTACCCCTTTATTCCGGGGCCAGGTGTAATCATGGGACAATTTCGGGATTTCTTACCAGCCTCATTTCCTTGGCCCATTCCATCAAAGGTTGCCATACTGCGCTGTTCCTATTGTGTGCTGTACTAGTTTTTAGACGTGCTATTCTTAGTACAGATTGAAGCCATTTTTCGTGTAGGGGAGGGGTGACATCCTCCAGACTTTACAAATTTCCCTACGTGCAATTAAAATAAGAGTAAAAAATAAAGCCACCTGTGTCTCCCTTAACCCATTTGTGTGATCGGTGTCCAAACCAAAAAGAACCCTTGCAACGTTGAAACTAAGTTTCATCTTAAAGACACTCTCCAGTGTCCTCTCAATGGTGGCCCAAAAAGAGCCAATCATAGGGCACTCATAAAAGACATGGATATCATCGGCCTCGGAATCCTAGACCACAACACCTCCCAAGGATGTACCCCCTCTGATTAAGTCAGACCAGATTGTTATTCCCGCTCTCCTGACTGATAGCTATTGGCTATCCTGGTGACATTGCGGAGTACACGGGGAGTCCCATATAGGGGCAAAATCTGAATCATATTTTATACCCCAATACCCCTTAACTCTGTTCCAAAGAATCAAGGCCGATTTCAATACATTTAGGCTGCCACCGCTAAAGGCTCCGACCGCGTCACTGCAAGATCAATGTTACCGATCAACTGTAAGGTGCCGGCAGGATATTATTAGCTACCCTGGGTTTGTTTGCCGCTTGGAAGCAAGGATTGTTTATAACTTTCCAAAAGGCAGTTGTGTACTTTAACTCCATCGCCTCCCTCAGATCCTCCCAGGCTTGCTGTGGTAATTTGGTTTTACGGCCTTTAACTGCCAATTTGTAGTTTGTCCTGCAAAGGGTCACCCTACCCTCATCTCTTGGGGAGGATTTTAGAGCGACTTTCAGCTCTCTCAAGAGACTGGAACACTGTTGGTCAAACCACGTTGGGTCATTCGATTTAGTTCTGTATGATGTAGTCCTGAGAAGACCGTCAATTAATTGAGCAACACCCTCGAAGGCCATGACTAGTACAACCCCCTCCACATTTGGGTCTAAACAGTTCGCAATGAGCTGTTCACCATCTTTCGATAATGCTCTGTAAAAAGCTTCGCCATTAGCCTGTGACCATCTCAGCCTCCTGCCTTGATCTGTGGCAAATACCACCACCCCCACACTCCAGGTGGTTTCTTGCAAAGATTTAACTCCACGAGGGACATGACAAGCAGATTATTGTCGCTAAAAATACTCAAACATATTTTAAAACTTGTGACCCATTTTTTTTTAGTATTTTGGGAACAAAAATAAAATCGATAAAAGAGACACATCCTCTGCCTTTGAATGTGGGGTGGACCGTTTTGTCCTTCCCAACTTCAGCCAGATCCATGGTGTGCGTGAGGGTGTGCGTGCATGTTTAATAACTTGCATAGTGCCCTTCCCTCCTTTGTATTTTCCATATGCGGGCCCTCTTCCAGTGTACACAATGACCAATCCCCACAGTTAGCTTTCAAATTCGGACACAGATGGCAATTAAAGTCACCAGTTAAGACCAAATGAGGCACTAATGCCCCATTACTCCTGTATGTGAGTGAGTCTACTATCCAACACATCCACTCTCTCAGTACTCTGACCCAGTAAGGTTGCATTAATTTTTTTAATAAAAATTAGCTTGTGACCCTTATTATTAATCCTAAGCCCTTGCATGGAGTCTGAATTCCAATCCAAATCAGTCCATCTGCCCTGTATCCTGAGATCAACATATATAATCAATCCTCCCCTTGCTCTCCCCGACATTGCCTTGCGTGCTGGTAAAAAGTAGATTTTATAACCCTCAAGGTGGAAGGTACTACTCTCTACTTCCCATGTTTCCTGTAAACAGATAATTTGGAATTTCCTAATATAAATTAACCAACCTTTATTTTTTAATTTGGCAGATAAACCTGATATGTTCCAGGAAACTATTTTAAAGTCGCTCTCGTTATATCTATCTAGGCTGTCTAATGTATGGTGGGATTGAGGTCCGTGAAGTTCCATGTTTGGAGTGGTTGGATTTACAGCTTCCTCATTTGCGCTCACCATATCTGTCCCTCCCGAATCTGTAATGATAACATTGTTTCCATGAACACCATTAATTGCCCCCGGCAAGCCCAGTCAATCTATGTCATTTAGATCTCTCACATTACTAAGGGGGGCATACGGATTTTATACCGGGACTATGGGGCCTCCCCATACGTTCCCACCTCGTGCCCCCTGTGTTCGTGATGGTTATTCCGGTTCATCGTGTGTCTATAAAAGAAGCCCAATTGGAACATTTTAATACTCAAACCACCCTCATCTTCATAAAACCCCTTACTCTGAGTAAGCAGCTTGCGTACGAGCTCAGGGTACCTTAAATTCACAATCACCCAGTCCCCTGGGAAAACTTTCCTGGAACTGCCAATCCAAGACACCCTTCTAACCATCAGAATGTGCCTGTGATCGATGATGTTAAATCCTACATTCCTACACACCCAGTGCGCTGCTTTGTTAATCAACATTAGGGGGGATTCTTCTCCATCACTCGTGCAGGCCGGGATGCCTGTCAGGGCCACTGTATATGGACATGAGGCGGGGGGTAGATCTAAAACCGGCAGGTCTGAGGTGCCCCGGGCACTGTAAACTGACAATTCCCCAGAGTGTTGATATATAGTGGCTCTACCCCCTATTTAAGTGGTGGCTATTTGTTGAACTGCGATGTTGCCTGCAGTCCCTGCCCTCAAATCCCTATGTCCCCTGGGAGAAATACTTGTGCTAATTAAATTTCCTTCCAGGGGAGCTGGGTATGGCACTCTACTCCTCCCATCCTGTGTGCCCGAAGGCTGTTCATTAACACTATTTCCCCCCTTCCCCGCTACTCGGTGGGTGCAACTGGTGATTTAGAAACCTCCGATTCCCCACAACGGCTAGATACACACCAGCTAGCCTCATTAACAGGTGCGCAATATGGGCCAAAAATAGCGACAATTTTTCCTCTATATATCTTAGTTTACCTAGTAAGGGCCCCAAAAGAACAGTTAGCATTGTTTCCACCCTTTTCCAGTACTCAGTGTCAGCCCCCAACCCCGCACTAGCACCTTCACCATTATAGGACATTTGGTTGTCAACAGTGCCTGCTGTGTCAGGGAGCCTAGTTACATTGGTCTCTGGTCTGGGCTTTTGTTTCTGTTTTTGTTTTGGTTTAGAGGACACCCCACCCCTGGTTCGCTTTGCTGGAGCCTCGTCGCTAACTAGTGGCTTTGTGGTGCTTTCTAGTTTGGAGGCCCTTTTTGAATGAGTAATAACCTCCCCATCTGAGCTTGATGTAGTTACATTACTAGCGGTTGGTGTAATAGGTTCAATAGCCCCAGCCCCCTGCCCTGGCAAAGAGCCAGAATCACTATCCACTACAGTATCCCTTACAACATTCTGTGAAAGGCTACTACAAACAGACTGAATCTCTAAAGGTTCTTGCAACAGGGGAGATGACAGGGGTGGAGGGACAATAGAGGTGGCTCTTTCTATGTTATTATTACCTCCAGGTATGGCTAGACACGAATGATCCCCGTCATTACGAGATTTAGTCATAGCTAAACCGCCCATAGGTGAGCGCTTTTGAGCCACTATAGTGTCCAAGGAAAGTCTTTTCTCCGTGAGCTTAATCTGATGAACCAGCAGTGATTCCGCTCTAATTAAAAAGGCATCTAAAGTCCCTGTAACCCCACCACCCACCAAAGAGCCTGTGGCCTTGCGCTTACTCATTCTACAATCAGAGTACACTTGAACACGAGATGCCAAAGACAGTAACTTGTTTGTCCTTGTTTGTCCGCCCTAGGATCCACTATGCAGTTATTGTGTTTGTCTTAGTACCAGGATGTCAGGGGGTTGGCCCAGCCCTGCTTCGTCCTGTCACGGAGGGGCCGCCCTTGGCCCGCCCGCATCCGGTGCTGCAGGAGCTCTGTTGCTGTTTTAAGCACCTCCTGGCGCATCCGGTGACCGGTGGGCTTTGCGCCGCACTGGGGCTGCTGGGCAATGGAGTCCGCTTCCCTCGCTGCTCCAAACAATGCAGGAACCCCGGCGCTGAAGACACTGGTGCGGCAGTGTTTTGAAGGAGCTCCCCATGGGGTAGAGTCTTACCCCTAGATTCATCATTGTCCCGTTTTGCGAGTCCTTAATAGCGATTATTAAGGAATCGCTATTAAAGACTCGCAAAACGGGATTCATGTAGAAATCGCAATTTTATTTGCGATTCCTACATCTTCCTTATTAGCAATTTGCTAATCGCAAAAAAGGATGCAATTTCAAGGGTGCCAGGGGTGTCCAAAGGACACCCTGTAGCACCCCTGAACTGTAAATGTAGACTGATGTTGCGCACACACATGTCCAAAGGACATGTGTGTGTGTGTGTAACATACAACTTAGAAGTTTTCGCTATTTACCACGAAGTCAGACTTCGCGGTAAATAGCGGCCAAAAATAGCGATTTCGCAATTTTTAAAAGGTTCATGAATAGCATTTAAGGAATCTCAAATTGAGATTCCTTAAATGCGATCGCAATTTGATAAATCACAATTATTTGCGATTTTTCAAATTGCGAGTTCATGAACCATTGATGAATCTCAAATGCCATTTTTGCGGGCGCAAACGGCCGAATTTTGCGATTCGCACCGTTTGCGCTCGCAAAAATGCTTGATGAATCCATAGTTCTTTAAGTACCCTGATATCCTCTTGCATCCAATTGGCTAATGGGATGAATCAGAAACAGAGATGTCAGGTATGTCAGGCAGAATCGAACTGGCTTATAGGCCTATCAGGCAGGGCCCGAGGGGCTGGTCTGATAGGTGAGTGTGTGGGCCGTTTTTAAAAAAAAGTTTGTGGGTTTGTTTTATCGTCTGTTAGCCGGTTTGTATTGTTTATTTCCCTGTTATAACCACAAACATTGCCTGTAGCAAGCACAAATGCATACTATCTCTTATACCTTGCAAAGCGCCTATACAGCCTGTCTTTAAAAATTCAAAAGTGTCTCTTTTTGCAAATGTGGGCCACATTTTTAGCTACCTGATTCAATAATTGGGGACTGTTTTATTTTGGTGCCTGGGCTAATTTTCTGTCCTCGTCCGACACTTGTCAGGTGTGACATGGCACCACCTGCCTTTCAGAGGCATTTGCCTGTTGGAATTCTACCAAGCTTGTAATGGGCTAGTCAGTACCTGCCTTCATTTTTTAATCATTCTTTTTTCCTGTGAATACTCGTTTCTCCTTCCTGGGTCTACCGTGGCTCATACGGCAGACCCACATGATGTGTACTGATCAGAAGGGAGGGCCTTTGAAATGTGCAATTCATTGGTCCTGTGGGGATGGGCTGCAGGCAACCGGTTCTACCAATGGGGCCAGCTGAGGGTGTGCTGTAGAGTCCCAGCGGTTGGCGAATACTACATAATAATAATACAATTTCTTAAGCACGTAGCTCCTGTAAATGAGGTATCCTAGCGATAGGTACAGGTATCCTCAGACCTAAATGCAGCTAATAAACCCCCATAGATCCTGAACTAAAGAACCAAGTTTTACGTTTTTTCCTGAAAACGCACTCTGACTGGACCTGACAAACCGACAGTGGCAAAGCATTCTATAATTTCGGTGCTAAATAGCTGAAAAAGTTTCCACCTATACGCACTCAGGTGCAGATTTACAAGCCCCTAGCGCCACTTTTGTGTCACTTTCCCACGTTAAAAATGACGCAAAAGTGGTGCAAGGGGCTTGTAAATCTGTCCCTATTCACTTTGTGAACAGGCCGGACTGACCCTAGTGGGCACCAGGTGTTTGCTTTAATAATTCAAAGCATTGGCGGACCACCTGAGTAGGTGTTGTGGACCCGCACAGTGTCCCAGGACCACAAGTTAAGAACCGCTGGTCTACACAATGTACTGGTCATTTAAAGTACATATTTCAATTCAATCCAGAGCTAGTCATACTCTAGTTTGTAAGTATTTGGCTAAAGAAAACAACTTTAATTGATTATGCCCAGTGAATTTTGTAATTGAAAAGGAGAGAGGTATTCGGAATCATGAGATTGCTCTCAATACTTGAAAAATGTTGTAGGAAATCTTTTGGAGAACAATAGGATTATTTGTATATAAAAACATTTACCATCTATTACTTAAAATAAAATAATAGTAGTAACATGATTGTTATAAAGGGCTTGATACCATGTTAGTGCCATTTCTGAGTGCTGAAAATAACAAGTACTTATATGTATTTTAATGATACCAACTTTGGAAGGAGGGGAGGCTGAGTTGGTCTTGCTAGGATTTGAATCAATCACAATATATAGCTGCAGAAAAAGTTCAACTCACTCTGTCACCCCACTACTTAATTGAAACTATGTGTTGTCATAAGGTTAAAAAAATAACATTGCAGAAAAAAACATCAAAGCATCTGAGCCTATCAGCTCTCAAGTTTTCTGATTTCATACATGTGACTAGGTCCTCAAATACTGTTTGTCATTGCATTTATTTCTTGTAATTCTGGGTTTATAATAGGATATACAGACCTACAAGTCCCAGAGCGCAAGAAAATCCTGGCTTGGGGGTACCCACATCGTGATGCTTGGGAGTAGCTTGCCAAGTACTGGCAGCAGGCCCGAATCGGCACAATCACTTAAAACGTTGAAAGGGTTTTGAAAAGTTCAACATAGCTAATACAGTACATAAAACTTGGTATAATTAGCTGCTTTGAATACCTACCAGTGTAAACATGATTGTTAGTCAAATGAAAAATCAGGCACTGAAGAACCTTTTGCAGCCAGCGAAGAAAACTCAATTTGAAATAAACCCAAGTGAAATTCAAAAGTCTGTGGAGTTCCATCAGGCTGACCTTCGTGTAGGAAATTTTAGTGGCAGTAATGGCTCAGAGATGGCTGCCAGCTGGCTTGTAAGTCATCTTCTACTGTTAGCTCGTGAAGACCCTGACATCTGGCCCCAGACTTTCTCGTCTACCTGTTAATTGAACAGCTGCCTTTCTGCAGTGCACCCCCCACCCCCACATATTGTAGGGGGTGAAGCACGCTTTTATTGCTTTAGCTGCTGTGCGCCCCGCAGTTCAGCTGAAATTGCATGCCATGAGTATATTTGTCATCCAGGTCCAGTTATATCCAGCAGGGTCCCATCACTATAATGCTGCACTGTCATGAGTGAGAGAGACAATACCTACCATGTAGAAAAATAACTGCTAAATTACTAACTGCCCCTCTCTGCCTCATTCCAGCTAGGGTGTGTGAATACAAATGAGGGTTAAACACTGAAAGAACATGCCAACAGCTGCCCGGCTCAGACCTCACTAGGATGTGAGTATTTTGTGGAAAAGCTTTAATGTAACCCGAGATGCGTTATACATGGCAGGCCTGCCTTCCAGTTGCAAGGCAAAAAGCATCACCCCGGTGAGGGAGAGACATGTCATCAGAGCTTTTATGCGACTTTCCTGCCTTCCGTGATTGTTTCTAGACATTTTGCTTGGAAACCACCACACAGCCACACACAGCAGCCGATGCACAGTCAAAGGAAACGGCTGGCAGGCTCCTGACCTGTTGCTCCATCATCGAAAGGCAGGAAGACCAACCAACCACATGGTGCATCTTCCCAGCCAAGATATGAAAGACACATAGGTGGAACTTCACTGTGTAAATTGTAATGCTTTAGCCAGGCCAGTGCTTACATTGTGCAAGTGTTTGTCGATGCTTGACATCAGTATTATTACGGTAAACATCCTTCACAATGCGGTCAAAACACCGCGGTGCCATTACGACGCGTCTTTTACAACGCAAGTCGTTGCCACGACTTGCGCTGGAGGGTGCTCTAGATTAAGGAATAGTAGATTTACCATTCCAACACCTTCCCTACTGTATGTAGGCTGGAGTTGGAATAGTAAATCTTACTATTCCTAAGTCCAGCACCCTACAGCGCAAGTCGTGGTAACGACTTGCGTTGTAAAAGATGCTTTGTGATGTACCGCAATCATTTTGATCGCGTTGTAACATCATACATCCTATTATTACTGCCCACTACATGGCCACATCAGTCTATTTTTAAAAGAGCAAAGGAGCAGAGGGTTTAACAATGCAATATACTATTAAAGATAATAATATTACTGGCATATCCGGGCCACTCTTGTACCTTTAAGTATAGTCTATATGCTCACATTTGTAGAATTGTGATATTAGTAGGTGGTGGTGATATGGGGATTTGGCAGGTTTGGCAGGGCCTACAGGTGGTGCAAGCTGCAGTGGCCTCCTGAGGAATATCTTGGTCCCTGGCACTTCCAGGTATTTACAAACTAAACACTGGTTTTAGCCCTGAAAGCAAATTTGGAGGTGAAGTATGTGTGCTTGATGGCGGCCCAGATTTTCTTGTACACAGCAATGTGGGTGAGGCATCATCCAAACTCCTACTTCCTTGAGAGCAGAGGTTAGCCATCAAAGAGCACAGCTTGGTTTCTGATGGAAACACATCCTGGAACAGAGAGACAGAGGGTGGTGCCAGGGCAGGAACCAGTGGTACCTTGTTGTTTCAACTGTTTTTGTCACAGAGAAGTGGCACCAGTTCATTCTTAACACCCTTAATTTCATCTTTATTAAATTGTATTGTGTTCCCTCAGAATGAATTACGTGCGGAGATGCAGTGAAATGCAACATTTCTTTTTGTATTTTGAACAGATAATCTAAAAATAACTTTAACAATCATCAGAAGACATTAAACACATTTCCTTATGCCTATATCCTTTACCGTTTAACCATGACCACAACCCTACAACTAAACCATGTATCCTTAACCACATACCTGTAATGCTGTGCCTCATAATATTAACCCTATACCCGAAACCCTTAACCCAAGAAGACAACACCTTAACCATACACCGAATATCCTTCACTCCAAAACTCTAACCCCAAACCCTTAAACTCTGTACCCTACGCTTTATACCCATATTCTACACTGTTACCCTATACCCCAACCTATATAACACCTATACTCTGAATCTCAGGGATATAACTCTTAACCCCTTACTCTAAACCTCTAGACCTATAGCTTTAACCTTATAACCCAAAACCACGCCCATAAAGTCCTACATCTCACACCTTTAATACCAATATTTAACCGTTTCCCACACACTTCACCCATAACCCTTAACCCTGTACTGTAACCCATAACCCTTCATCTCTAACCCATATCCATATACGCTATACCTCAAAACCTCAACTGTATACTCTTAACTGCTAATCATATACTCTAAACCCATATACCCGTAAGACCTATCATTAAACCATATACCCCAAGCATTTAACTCTGTACCTTTAACCCTATAACCCTAAACCAAACCACTACCCCATAAACATAACCCCTGTAGCCTTAAACCCCTCAACGCTTTCCCACTCTACTTACTTCAATATATTTTGGCAACAAACACTTTGGGGAGTGTTCTTATTTCGAAGTGTTTATTTTTAGAACTAGTAATTGGGAAGTATTATTTTTAGAAGTCCTATTTTTGAACATTTGAGGTAAAACCCAGGGACCTTAGCAATACAGACTACTCCATGTTCTTCCTTTCCCAACCTTCTACACAGCGCAATGCAGGGCAAGACTTTTGGGATCCTTATGATGGTATTGGAGAAGGATGCCATCCTCTTCCTCAGGAGGTGTGGGGATGGTGAAGGCCGGGCGCCATGAAGGCGCTTACCTACCAGATCAGTAGCTGTGCATACCACCAAGGCAGTTCCACCACATGCCTCTCTGGGGAATCCTCAGGTCTGGCCTGCTAATGGCGTAAGATCGCTACAATCCCTCAGGGAATCTTCAGGTCCGGCCTGCTAGTGGCGTAAGACCCCTCACAATCCCTCGGGGAATCCTCAGGTCTTAGCTGCTAGTGGCATAGGATCCCTCACATTCTCTCTGGGAATCCTCGGGTTTGGCCTGCTAGTGGCGTAATATCCCTCACCAATCCCTCGGGGAAACCTCATGTCCGGCCTGCTAGTGGCATAAGATCCCTCCCATTCCCTCGGGGATCCTCATGTCCGGCCTGCTAGTGGCGTGAGATCCTTCACAATCCCTCGGGGAATCCTCACGTCCGGCCTGCTAGAGGCGTAAGATCCTTCACAATCCCTCGGGGATCCTCATGTCCGGCCTGCTAGAGGCGTAAGATCCCTCACAATCCCTTGTGGAATCCTCAGGTTCGGCTTGCTAGTGGCGTGAGATCCTTCACAATCCCTCGGGGAATCCTCAGGTCCAGCCTGCTAGTGGCGTAAGATCCTTCACAATCCCTCGGGGAATCCTCAGGTCCGACCTGCTAGTGGCGTAAGATCCTTCACAATCCCTCGTGGAATCCTTAGGTCCAGCCTGCTAGTGGCGTAGGATCTCTCTCAATCCCTCGGGGAATCCTTAGCTCCAGCCTGCTAGTGGCGTAAGATCTCTCACAATCCCTCGGTGAATCCTCAGGTCCAGCCTGCTAGTGGCGTGAGATCATTCACAATCCCTCAGGGAATCCTCAGGTCCAGCCTGCTAGTGACGTAAGATCTCTCACAATCCCTCGGGGAATCCTCAGGTTGGGCCTGCTAGCGGTGTAAGATCCTTCACAATCCCTCGTGTAATCCTCAGGTCCAGCCTGCTAGTGGCGTAAGATCTCTCACAATCCCTCAGGGAATCCTCAGCTCCAGCCTGCTAGTGGTGTGAGATCCTTCACAATCCCACGGGGAATCCTCAGGTCCAGCCTGCTAGTGTCGTAAGATCCCTCACAATCCCTCGTGGAATCCTCAGGTCCAGCCTGCTAGTGGCGTAAGATCTCTCACAATCCCTCGGGGAATCCTCAGGTCCGGCCTGCTAGTGAAGTAAGATCTCTCACAATCCCTCGGGGAATCCTCAGGTCCAGCCTGCTAGTGATGTAAGAACTCTCACACTCCCTCATGGAATCCTCCGGTCCGGCCAGCTAGTGGGGTAAGATCCCTCACACTCCCTCATGGAATCCTCTGGTCCGGCCTGCTAGTGACGTAAGATCCCTCACAAACCCTCGGGAATCCTCAGGTCTGGCCTGTTAGTGGCGTGAGATCCTTCACAATCCCTCGGGGAATCCTCAGGTCCGGCCTGCTAGTGGCGTAAGATCCCTCACAATCCCTCGTGGAATCCTCAGGTTCAGCCTGCTAGTGGCATAAGATCTCTCACAATCCCTCTGGGAATCCTCAGGTCTGGCCTGCTAGTGAGGTAAGATCCCTCACACTCATTCATGGAATCCTCCGGTCCGGCCTGCTAGTGGCGTAAGATCCCTCACAATCCCTCGGGAATCCTCAGGTCTGGCCTGCTAGTGGCGTAAGATCTCTCACAATCCCTCAGGGCTGCAGCAGTGGCCTGACGTTTCCTTGGCATCTCCTCCCCTGCAGATACCCGGAGGATTGGATATAGTAAATATCTGCACACAGTTCTCCATTATGTTCCCAATGAATTGTAGTGACTGAGTACAAGTGCTTTAGAAACAAAAAAGGCACTTTGCAGCACTGCTAATGTACAGTATCGATTGATTGTTTTAAAATTATTGGTTATATAATGCTTGCAAGTTCTCATGCGTAGATTCCTGTTTTGGACAGGATGCTGTGGTTTTAATATTACCAATTTTTGTTACTGACGTAAAAGGAGAAGGGATGGGTAACTCTTGGGGCCTCTTATAATGTGACAACCTCCTGTACGCTGCATCACTTCGAATAAAGTGCGAGTGATGACATGGTTTCTATGTACATGCTAGGAGACTGATATCAAGGGAGAGGCCCCTTTCCAGTACAAAGCGCCTGTTAGCACGAAGGCCCAGTGTTCAAGGCCCTGCTGCTGTGTGTTTCAGAAGAAATATTGCACCTCGAAGTGTCTGTAATGTCCCTAAATCAGGTGGCAAATGTGTGAGTTAAACTTCCCGGAATAGGGAATTCTACTCAGTAATTCAATGTGCACACAGTTATTTCCAATTCCACGGGGTTTACCTCATAATTCCCCAGTTCTGAAGTGGGGTTACCACATGCTTCTGGTAATTACAGGGGTAGAGTTGGCAACCCACCATTGTCCTGTAACTTGTAATCAGGGACAACTTGCTCTTGGAGGAGACACTCTCATTTCACATACAGTGTTTGAAAAGCAATCTACAAGTCATTAATCTGTGTAAAGACATCTTGTGGGAACTCTCAGCCAAGCCCAAGGTATGTTCCTACATGTCTCAGGTGTATCAGCCTGTCATCCCTGGGGCATTTGATCACACCTAAAGAGTACAGCAAAAAAATTTAAATAATGTTATGTTCCTGCTAGACAGCTCTCAAATCATACCCGTTAAATGATATCCTCGAAAGTCAACTAGCGACTGTAGTTACTTTTGGTTGTTACTCCCATAACACCTCGTTCATATTATATTTTTATTTCTTTGCGCACAGAATATTAGGATATTCTGCTGAAACGTATATGCAACCCTCTGCAGGTGGGGCTGTAATAGAAACCAAGAAGGACACCAAAGGAACCAAAGGACAACCAAACCTTGTTTTTAAAGCCCCTAAACCACTCTATTAGTGGCATGCTCCATCATCAGGTCTCATCCGCGTTCCTCTAAAACAGGATGGGCTCGACTATGTTCCAGGGAGCGCTTTAAATAGTATTGGGAGATCCTAAAATGAGTAAACCTCAGGGACACCCCAGTTTCTCTTTAATATTGAGCACCCAAGGTATGGTTAAAAAGATTACGTGGGTGTTTTGGGGAATTATTGCCTTACACCCTGTGTAGTGCCGACATGTTTCTGCCTCTTATTGTGGCATCTCCGGTGTAGTGCTTTCATTAGGACTGTTGTATCTTCCTGCTATAAGTTATTGTTGTGTCCTGTCCCTGACAGCTGGAGAAAATATAGATGAACAAAACATAGAACTAACTTACTGCTACGAATAGTTCACAAAAAATAAGCACATTTTATCAGCACAGTAGCAACAAATCACTTCAACCTGTGTCGTCCCGCTTCAAAAACAATATCGACACCCGAACACTGTACACCGCATACTATGAATGCAGAAACTGCCCATTAGGTTATTCCAGGTTGGTATTGCATTCATAAATCAAAGACACTTCAAATCATATGAACAACATATCTTGCTGTCAAATTCTGTGAAACATGGCTCTAGCTGGTGAAAGTGAAAAAAGGCAAAAGTCTCTCAGCCTGGTAATGTTAAGGGTGCTGCCTCGTAGGGATCATGAACCTCAGCCTGGGTCTGAGGTGTCCAGTGTACATCCACAATCGGTGGATCACCTAAGAACTATTGGGATAAGCACTGACTACGTAAATGAGGCTGTTTAGATTTATATATGTAAGCACATCTTAAGTGGCTGTCCTGAAACTGGCATGTATACAGCTCTCCCAGACCTACACTTAGCACCCTTTGGCTGGAGCAACCCAGAAGGCAGGGCACCCATTTTTATTGGATGGCATTATGTGGATGGGAGTTACTCCCTCATTGTCCACAAGCTATTGAATAGTATGAGCTGTTAATTGAGCTTTTTCTCGTGCTCTCCCTTTCTTCAGATAGGGCCTAGAACTGCAGAGTGAGGAAAAAACAGCAATTAATGACCTACGCTCAGGGCGTTAGCCACTGTTTACACCCTAGGTAAAGGGCAATGCCCGTAATTAATTTATATAGTTGTTTTATGAATCTTCTTTAAATGACTTCCTGGTTGAAAACTATTTCTGTGGCCCCACACCCACTCTCCTTCCTTTCCCTAATGTCATTGTTTTTTAAAGAATGTTAGAGGGTGGGGAGGAAACACCATGTGCCGTCTTCACATGCATTGCTGCAATAAAGTCTAAATGAAAGCAGTGCAGATACTCAGTACCAGACAGCACCTCCCCATTTGAAGTTGTGCATCATGTTTCAGAAGCCCCTGTTGCACTGCGCCGCTGGGCTGGTCTCAGCTCCAGCTCAGGCCGCCTGACGCGGCCAAACAAGTCCCATCAGTAGGAAGAGGCCCCTGGAGAGGTTCCAGTGATGCGGGTCTGGTGACGCGGGGGGGCCCCTTGGTAGAGTTTCCAATGGCGGTTCCCTGCAGTAGGTTTCATTTTAAGATATACGAACAACCAGAAAACGTGTGACCCTGTAAACCACCAAATATGACCCTTAACTGCTCAACTTCAGTCCGTCTGACAGGAGCGAAATATGGCTGCGGAGTCGGTGGATGCGGCGCCTGCACCGTGATGGTCTCAACCTACGACCCCGTCTTCAAGGAGATCCGGTACACTTACAGATACACGCCCTCGTCGGCTGCTGGCACGGGGTGTTGTCTGTCACTTGCCTTTTTAGAAGATGCATTCATGTGTTACTTGGATTCGGTTTGGTGCAGTATATTGTGGCTTTCATTCACAAAAGCAAGCAGGTACAAGAAGGGGTCACCTCTGAACACACCCGGTCCTGACTCAGGAAGGCGAGATCAGCCTCGTTTTGGGTGTGGAGTAGTTAAGATATATATGTAGATTGTTCAGTAGTCATAAGAGACACTTAGGGGAGCGTCAGTGAGTGTTTCAGGTCAATGCGAGGAGAGTGGCCCATGAAAATGAGGGGATTTCCCACAGAATCACAGTCTTTCTCACATGTACCTGCACTTCCCAAGTTACACCGAAATGTATCAGGCACAAGTGGTCCCGGAAGTGTAAGAAAGTGCACATAACATTCCCAACTTACAAGTTTGTCTGAGGTAAGAAATACTTTATTAAACATATCCCAGCCCTCCATGTTCTGTTTTTTCAGAGCGTGAAAAATCAATAATCATTGAGAAAGGCCTTATCCAGAAAAGTAAGGAAAGTTGTAGAGCGACCTCTTGTAAGCTTATCGCTTCAGTTAACCAGGTAAGACATCAGAAATAGTCACAATGCACAGGCTCCTGTCTATGTATGTGGTAAGGTATGTTTCTTTGGTGACTACTCCCATTATTCCTAGACTGGAGGCCCATATTATGCTCTCACCTTTGATTATTACTAACAGCATTGATGGTCAAAGTGAACAAAAAAGCCCAGCAAAAATATCCCGATCTCCAAGACCTTTGGGTTGAATGTTGTATGAATGTTGTGTATGATGTGAATGGCCCTCCTGTAAACAATCACGAGCCAACCGTTCAAGTTCAGGTCCTGAAGTGTGTGGTGTAAAGCCTTGCTAGATTTTGTTGAGTTGAGATTCAGTCTGCTTGGAACCCTCTTGCATTTAGTGATGATGACCATTTTTGGCTTGTGCTACTTGATTGATGCACAAGATGAATTGGGGGGAAAACCAAATCAAAGGTCCAACTTGCCTAATCAAAAGACACGTCCTCTGGAACAGCATTCTGGCAACCTGAACACAAATCCAATCAGTAGAACCAGATATATGCAGTTTTAAAGATTTCCAGTAAGTATAGCACCTAAAAGCACAAAGCACCACTCGCGGTTATATGGCCATGCGAGACCGAGTGAAAGTCACAAGTTCAGGCCAACTGAGATGTACAGGGACCAGGTTAGGCCCACTGGAGGAGTTACCTTTAAAAGTCTAACACGAAGAGTGCCGTTTGCGATGGAGGTGATCGCGAGGAGCAGTGAGAGTGTCACAGTTGGTCGTCAATGTAGCGCAAAGAAAAGACTGGACGTCGCAGACAGTTGTCGCTCTTGGTCATTGCGGGTACTTCAGTGTCAGAAGGACAGCTCTGAGCTCAGGCATATTTATGTGCCAAACATTTTCCTCATCAGACCATTATCCTTGAGCAGTCAGTTGTCACCTCAGCCTAGCATGGATGATTAAAATCATGTCGGGTGGGTGCTGTCTCTAAAATGGTGCCCTTTCCAACAAGTTTGTTCCATGGCACCAAGAAATCAGAGTTTTTCTCCCTGTTCCTCATTACGTGTCGTCTTACATGTGGAAGAATTAATATCCTTCATACCACTGAGCCTAGAACAGTGCACCCTGCTTCTGTGATGGATAAATTATCTGGAGCAGACTACATTTCTGATATGTAGAATACAGTCAATCCTCCAAAGCAACTACATTTGTGGCCCATGTGTTGTCTGGTACTTCCAATATTGACAATACATGGATGTGGGCTTGAAGTAGTTTCCCCGTAGTCTCAGTGTTTGTGGAAAAGTGGCCATGAATGCAGAGTCTTTGAATGAGAGGTATTTTTTATGAGGCAGTTGTTCAGGTTTATGTTTCTGTAAGTCTGTCATGCACATTTATCTACTTTACTTGCAGCAGCGGAGGAAACATTGGTGTATTATCAAAATGTTGACTTCAGTTTTATACATGTATCTGCCCTTTTGAGTTCCAACATTGATCTGAATTCTGTTTTTGCACCACTTCATCCTATAAAAAATGTGTGGTGGAATGCAACTTTCTAACTTTGTTTCCAAATTATTCCAGTGATCTATTCCTAATCAGGGTATTGATTTCTTGAACCAACTGATTCACATAGAAAAGCTGTCATTACTCTCTTGGACTACTGTGTAATCACTTTTTACAATGTCTTATACCCAGTTGCCTTTTGTTTTATGCTGACATGCTGTAAGGTGGTTAGACACGTTTCCTACTTCACATTGTGATATCAGGGGTTTTCTCTCATTCTTACTCACTGGGTCAATTAAACAAAGTTAAAGGTGAAATTGCAGGGACGATATTGCGTATAGTGCGCATGGTCCCATGAATCCAAGACACTGTGCCCTACTATGGTGAATGCTTTTGTTGGAAATTGGATGACTGGTTGAAACCCTACTCAAGCAGGAGCCACAATTTCTGCCAGGGGGAAATCACAAGCTAACTCCAGATAAACCTGTGCTTAACCACAGTGGTGGCTGGTGACATTTCAAAGTGGTGAGGTGAGCAAACAGGCTGGACCGAAACACCCAGGCTGGTATTGAGGCAGGCTCTCTTTCAGCACGCACAAGGCTTCCAAACACACTCCCAGATGTTTTAAAACTCACAAGTCCCCCCTGTAACAAGTTCCAAGGCTGGCAACGACATAAAAGTCTTACCTGCAGATTACCAAGTTATTCTCTGGCTCAAGGAGGTCAGGCCTATCTATCTTCGATCGGGTGAGGTTCCTCCACGCGGTGCATTGTTGCACCGGCCCACTGTGTCAACCCTTGGTTTCATACTTGTGGCACCAGCATGACCCGGTTAATGTCCCCAGAGCCAACTCCCCTAACTAATCCAAATGCTGCTCTTATTTTGTTAACTTGAATGAAAGCAGCGCCAGGATTGGGTGTAGCGGGCTGGCTCAACGCTCATAGTGGCACTAAGGGCTTGTGCTGTCTATCCACCTGGCTGCTTAATGCACTTGGGTTGAAGAAGTTTATACTGCACTTATCAGGCTGGCCGTCGCAAGACATCCAGCTAAAGTGACGTGCAGTTTAAACTGGTGTAGCCAGGCATCGCTCCTCCCTGCTCCCAGTCTGCACTAAAGCAATGGTGCCACCTCACAATACAGTCCCTTGCTCATTGCACCATCAGGATTCAAGCAAGCCGGGCAGAAGACGCCTGAAATGGCAGAAACCGGTCCCCGGAAGCTTGTTTCCTTCCCAGTGTAAGAATTGGCTTTTGTAGTCTGGTCTGCCCTGTTCCCATGATGCACTGGGCCAGGGACAGACTAATTTGCATACAGCCAGGTTCTGAAACTGGGATGGTGCAATGAGCTAAAAAATGGTGTTGGATCTAGCCCTGATCTCTTGACTGGGTGAGAGTACTCTACTTAATTCAGAGACTCTGTCCATCACCACCCCTTGTTGTAAATTATTTTGTCCACCCTAAGCGTGGAAGGGTATACTCAGATGTGAGTCCCTTGCTCATTGCACCATCAGGATTCAAGCAAGCCGGGCCGAAGACGCCTGAAATGGCAGAAACCGGTCCCCGGAAGCTTGTTTCCTTCCCAGTGTAAGAATTGGCTTTTGTAGTCTGGTCTGCCCTGTTCCCATGATGCACTGGGCCAGGGACAGACTAATTTGCATACAGCCAGGTTCTGAAACTGGGATGGTGCAATGAGCTAAAAAATGGTGTTGGATCTAGCCCTGATCTCTTGACTGGGTGAGAGTACTCTGCTTAATTCAGAGACTCTGTCCATCACCACCCCTTGTTGTAAATTATTTTGTCCACCCTAAGCGTGGAAGGGTATACTCAGATGTGAGTCCCTTGCTCATTGCACCATCAGGATTCAAGCAAGCCGGGCCGAAGACAGCTGAAATGGCAGAAACCGGTCCCCGGAAGCTTGTTTCCTTCCCAGTGTAAGAATTGGCTTTTGTAGTCTGGTCTGCCCTGTTCCCATGATGCACTGGGCCAGGGACAGACTAATTTGCATACAGCCAGGTTCTGAAACTGGGATGGTGCAATGAGCTAAAAAATGGTGTTGGATCTAGCCCTGATCTCTTGACTGGGTGAGAGTACTCTGCTTAATTCAGAGACTCTGTCCATCACCACCCCTTGTTGTAAATTATTTTGTCCACCCTAAGCGTGGAAGGGTATACTCAGATGTGAGTCCCTTGCTCATTGCACCATCAGGATTCAAGCAAGCCGGGCCGAAGACGCCTGAAATGGCAGAAACCGGTCCCCGGAAGCTTGTTTCCTTCCCAGTGTAAGAATTGGCTTTTGTAGTCTGGTCTGCCCTGTTCCCATGATGCACTGGGCCAGGGACAGACTAATTTGCATACAGCCAGGTTCTGAAACTGGGATGGTGCAATGAGCTAAAAAATTGTGTTGGATCTAGCCCTGATCTCTTGACTGGGTGAGAGTACTCTGCTTAATTCAGAGACTCTGTCCATCACCACCCCTTGTTGTAAATTATTTTGTCCACCCTAAGCGTGGAAGGGTAGCCTCAGATGTGAGTCCCTTGCTCATTGCACCATCAGGATTCAAGCAAGCCGGGCCGAAGACGCCTGAAATGGCAGAAACCGGTCCCCGGAAGCTTGTTTCCTTCCCAGTGTAAGAATTGGCTTTTGTAGTCTGGTCTGCCCTGTTCCCATGATGCACTGGGCCAGGGACAGACTAATTTGCATACAGCCAGGTTCTGAAACTGGGATGGTGCAATGAGCTAAAAAATGGTGTTGGATCTAGCCCTGATCTCTTGACTGGGTGAGAGTACTCTGCTTAATTCAGAGACTCTGTCCATCACCACCCCTTGTTGTAAATTATTTTGTCCACCCTAAGCGTGGAAGGGTATACTCAGATGTGAGTCCCTTGCTCATTGCACCATCAGGATTCAAGCAAGCCGGGCCGAAGATGCCTGAAATGGCAGAAACCGGTCTCCGGAAGCTTGTTTCCTTCCCAGTGTAAGAATTGGCTTTTGTAGTCTGGTCTGCACTGTTCCCATGATGCACTGGGCCAGGGACAGACTAATTTGCATACAGCCAGGTTCTGAAACTGGGATGGTGCAATGAGCTAAAAAATGGTGTTGGATCTAGCCCTGATCTCTTGACTGGGTGAGAGTACTCTGCTTAATTCAGAGACTCTGTCCATCACCACCCCTTGTTGTATATTATTTTGTCCACCCTAAGCGTGGAAGGGTATACTCAGATGTGAGTCCCTTGCTCATTGCACCATCAGGATTCAAGCAAGCTGGGCCGAAGACGCCTGAAATGACAGAAACCGGTCCCCGGAAGCTTGTTTCCTTCCCAGTGTAAGAATTGGCTTTTGTAGTCTGGTCTGCCCTGTTCCCATGATGCACTGGGCCAGGGACAGACTAATTTGCATACAGCCAGGTTCTGAAACTGGGATGGTGCAATGAGCTA
Source organism: Lissotriton helveticus (assembly GCF_964261635.1). Lineage (NCBI taxonomy): Eukaryota > Metazoa > Chordata > Amphibia > Caudata > Salamandridae > Lissotriton > Lissotriton helveticus. Next base: position 404,775,314 of record NC_136061.1, read on the forward strand.
AAAAATGGTGTTGGATCTAGCCCTGATCTCTTGACTGGGTGAGAGTACTCTGCTTAATTCAGAGACTCTGTCCATCACCACCCCTTGTTGTAAATTATTTTGTCCACCCTAAGCGTGGAAGGGTATACTCAGATGTGAGTCCCTTGCTCATTGCACCATCAGGATTCAAGCAAGCCGGGCCGAAGACGCCTGAAATGGCAGAAACCGGTCCCCGGAAGCTTGTTTCCTTCCCAGTGTAAGAATTGGCTTTTGTAGTCTGGTCTGCCCTGTTCCCATGATGCACTGGGCCAGGGACAGACTAATTTGCATACAGCCAGGTTCTGAAACTGGGATGGTGCAATGAGCTAAAAAATGGTGTTGGATCTAGCCCTGATCTCTTGACTGGGTGAGAGTACTCTGCTTAATTCAGAGACTCTGTCCATCACCACCCCTTGTTGTAAATTATTTTGTCCACCCTAAGCGTGGAAGGGTATACTCAGATGTGAGTCCCTTGCTCATTGCACCATCAGGATTCAAGCAAGCCGGGCCGAAGACGCCTGAAATGGCAGAAACCGGTCCCCGGAAGCTTGTTTCCTTCCCAGTGTAAGAATTGGCTTTTGTAGTCTGGTCTGCCCTGTTCCCATGATGCACTGGGCCAGGGACAGGCTAATTTGCATACAGCCAGGTTCTGAAACTGGGATGGTGCAATGAGCTAAAAAATGGTGTTGGATCTAGCCCTGATCTCTTGACTGGGTGAGAGTACTCTGCTTAATTCAGAGACTCTGTCCATCACCACCCCTTGTTGTAAATTATTTTGTCCACCCTAAGCGTGGAAGGGTATACTCAGATGTGAGTCCCTTGCTCATTGCACCATCAGGATTCAAGCAAGCCGGGCCGAAGACGCCTGAAATGGCAGAAACCGGTCCCCGGAAGCTTGTTTCCTTCCCAGTGTAAGAATTGGCTTTTGTAGTCTGGTCTGCCCTGTTCCCATGATGCACTGGGCCAGGGACAGACTAATTTGCATACAGCCAGGTTCTGAAACTGGGATGGTGCAATGAGCTAAAAAATGGTGTTGATCTAGCCCTGATCTCTTGACTGGGTGAGAGTACTCTGCTTAATTCAGAGACTCTGTCCATCACCACCCCTTGTTGTAAATTATTTTGTCCACCCTAAGCGTGGAAGGGTATACTCAGATGTGAGTCCCTTGCTCATTGCACCATCAGGATTCAAGCAAGCCGGGCCGAAGACGCCTGAAATGGCAGAAACCGGTCCCCGGAAGCTTGTTTCCTTCCCAGTGTAAGAATTGGCTTTTGTAGTCTGGTCTGCCCTGTTCCCATGATGCACGGGGCCAGGGACAGACTAATTTGCATACAGCCAGGTTCTGAAACTGGGATGGTGCAATGAGCTAAAAAATGGTGTTGGATCTAGCCCTGATCTCTTGACTGGGTGAGAGTACTCTGCTTAATTCAGAGACTCTGTCCATCACCACCCCTTGTTGTAAATTACCTCACAATACACCAGCATGACTCAGCTCTGGCGGCTCGCAAAGCAAAAAATAAAAAGGGAATAAAGCTACTTTTTTTCCATTTTCTTTTCACTTTTGTTGTGCCCAAATGGAGCACCCGCTGCTGCTTAACCATCCGGTAGCTTGGCACAAGCATTCAAGATTAACTTAGATGCAATGTGTATAATAATTATGCAGCACGTCAAACTGTAATAAAGTGAAAACACAACACACTAAAAAATCCCAAAACAATTTAGGAAAATAGAGTAAAATGTTATCAATGATTTGAGACCATAAAGACAAAAATCCAATCAGTAGAACCAGATATATGCAGTTTTAAAGATTTCCAGTAAGTATAGCACCTAAAAGCACGAAGCACCACTCGCGGTTATATGGCCATGTGAGACCGAGTGAAAGTCACAAGTTCAGGCCAACTGAGATGTACAGGGACCAGGTTAGGCCCACTGGAGGAGTTACCTTTAAAAGTCTAACACGAAGAGTGCCGTTTGCGATGGAGGTGATCGCGAGGAGCAGTGAGAGTGTCACAGTTGGTCGTCAATGTAGCGCAAAGAAAAGACTGGACGTCGCAGACAGTTGTCGCTCTTGGTCATTGCGGGTGGTCGTTGCTGGAGCTTTCCGTTGGTGGTTACCGCAAGCTGTCAATGAGGTATGCAGAAGTACAGATATAGCATTGCCTGGAGTCGCTGGCAATCGCTGTGGCATGACGATTTGGGTTCAGCAGAGCTTTGTGTTGGCCGGTGGCATAGGTAGCAAGATCTTGCCGCGAACAATTCCATTCGTGGACACAAAGTGCCCAAAACTTCAGGATTTCTCCTTTTCATTAAAGAGGAGCTCAACTGATATCACACCAAGGGTACAGGACCTGAGGGGCACCTCATGGGGGTCAGGAACTCACTTGAGCAGAGGCCAGCAGGGCTCAGGCAGGTCCAGTTGCTAGCCCAGTTGCTGTTCCGGAAAGCAGATCAGCTAGGCAGTTGCAGTGAGCCTCTGAAGCTTGTTATGTACCTGCAAATCACAACAGGCGGTTAGTCAGCTGACCCTTGGATTCACTTGAGCCTTGGATGAAGGGTGCAGGACTAGTTTTCCTTCTCAGCCAGCAGGGCTGCAGAGTAATAGGGCAGCAGAGTGGTAGTCTTGCTTGCAGCAAAGCAGCACAGCAGTCCTGCTTCTGTAGTATCAACAGGTCCAGAAGAGTACTGAAGAGTTGGGTCTGAGGGTTCACTTTTTATACATGGTGCCTACTTTGAAGAAGGAGAAGGTTCTGGAAGGTCCTGCCATGAGAAGTATTTGGAATTTCCTGTCTCTCTGCCTTGGCCCAACCCTGTCTGGGGTCACAAAAGGCTAGTGTCAAAACCCTTTGTGAGTGTGCTGGGCAGAGCCTCGTGTGATGTGCATGTGCAGTAGGTGACGGCTCTTCTTCCTGACGGCTCTTCTTCCTCATCAAGTCAGAGATTGACCATCCTGCCAGCTATTATTCCCCTTTGTCTCACTGTCTCGGCACAATACACAAAGACCAACTGCCATCTAGATCTAGACATGTGACCCAGGATAGAGGGTGCCGGCATCAAATGGTTGGGTCCACAAAATGCCAACTTTCCAAAAGTTACTGCCAAAGGGTACTTGGGTTGGCTTACCCTGCTGCTGCACTGCGTGAATGAGAACACGAAGGGAAGCACAAGCAGGACTGACTGTTGGATGCGGTATTTTTAAGGTAAATGGGTACAGTTTATCTCGAGTGGGTGGAATACATTTAAAAGGAAAAATAAGGGTTTTTTTAGAGCGTTCTCTTTACTTTTTACTGAAGAGCACGTGTATTTATGTGGGGTGGTTTCGGGAGGGTAAACTTGAATTGGTTCTTTAGGGATGATAGTAGAATTGGGGATTATGTAGTAGTGTTTTTCGAGTGCTTGGCTAAACCGATGTTTCTAATTTTTAAAGACCTGTTATCAAATATGGTTGAAAGCATGTGCTTATGTAAAAGCCTGGATGGGCTACTAAAGGCATCTGAAAATGTGAGAATAAAGTATTCTGCTCAACTGTGCTGTCTCCAGATTGATTCTACAAACGTGGAAGGATATGATTAAGATTGTTGCTCAAACCGTCTGGTGTACTGTGGATTAATTTGGTTAATTTGTAAGATTGGGTTCACTTCGGAGCATTTCTCTCATTCACGCAGTGCAGCAGCAGGGTAAGCAAACTGCAGTACCCTTTGGCAGTATCTTCCAATAGACTGTGATGGGACGATTCTCAGAGCTGTTTTGCACGCATTAACTTTGCTGTTCAAGCAAAACTAAATATCAATTAAGGGAAGGAGTGCACTCGCTATCTATGTATTTAGGTCCATATGTATGAAGCAAATTCGTATTCGCAAAGGCTGAAATTCGCAGAATTTCGTCCTTTGCGAATGCGAATTAGCAAAACGATATGTATGAAGTAAAATCTTGTGCAAAATAAGGAATCGCAAATTTTGGGATTCCTTATTTTGCAATTGCATTTAAGGAATCACAAATTTTGCGATTCCTTAAATGCAATGTATGAAGCCAAAAAAATTTGCAAAAGGCCTTTATGGAATCGCAAATTACCACCAACTTCTAGTTGGTGGTAAGTTGCGATTTCCTTGAAAAATGCACATTTCAGCATTTTTCAAAGTGCCATGTGACGCACATACATGCCCTTAGGGCATGTATATGCACCACATGTGCACCCATGCATATTTCAGGGGTGCAACAGGGTGTCCTTTGGACTCAACTATACGACAAAGGCGGTGCAATAGTGTTATTAGACACAGAAACTTACAGAACAGAATGTTTGAGGCAACTTCAAGATCGGAATTCGTATACTCCTTTGAAGGTAGATCCAACTGAGAAATTAAAGACTAAGATCAGCCAGCTTGTAGAAGAGGCCACCTCGAATGGATGGATCACTCCCCAGGAGGGTCAATATCTGTGCACTTTTAATCCCTCCATTCCATACTTCTACTGCCTGCCCATGGTTCATAAACCTCAGAGACCACCCCCGGGGAGACCTATAATCTCTGGAGTTGGTTCTATTCTGGAACCTTTATCTACGTTTGTAGATTACTTCTTGAATCCCATTGTAAGAGAAATGCCTACGTATTTGAAGGACACTAAGGATGTCCTGCGGCTTCTCCCTGACATTGACTTCGACTTCACAAAAAACATCCTGGTCTCGTTTGATGTTGAGTCACTTTATACATCTATCCCCCAGACAGAGACCCTAGAGGTCATTAACACCATCTTACAAGAGAGGGACTTACAATCATGTACACCTGTCCCGTTCATCATGAACTTGGCTGAACTAGCTATGAAAGAGAATTATTTCAAATTTGAGGACACCACCTACCTCCAAACATCTGGAACGAGTATGGGGAGTGTCTTTGCTCCTAGTTTAGCAAATCTATACGTTCATGTATTTGAACAGTCGAAGGTGCTCAACCATGATAATCCTTACTATGTATCGCTCCGAGTCTGGAAGCGATACATAGATGACATCTTCGTAGTCTGGAGAGGTTCTGAAACTGATTTGTTGGATTTCCACCGTTGGTTGAATTCCTGCAATATGTATTTAAAATTTACAATCGAATACAGTAGAACTCAGCTACCGTTTCTAGACCTCTTGATTTTGGCCACCACGGATGGCCTCACCTCAGAACTATACAAGAAACCCATGGCCCGGAATGCGCTTCTCAATTATGAAAGTTGCCATCCTAGAGCACTAAGGAACAACTTGCCAATTGGACAGTTTCTGAGGTTGAAGAGGAACTGTTCGACTAAAGAGGCGTTTGAGACACATTCGGACAAATTGTCAGAACAACTACGTGAAAAGAACTATCCATCCTCAATCATACGCCTATCTAAGAAAAGGGCCTCGAATAACAACCGCAAGCCTCTCTTGGAATTGACGGTTCCAAAGGAAAAGTCAGACAGGATGACTTTTGTAAATACTTTTCACACTAGATCCAATCAGGTCCAAAAGATCATAAAAAAACATTGGTCTATTCTGAACACCGGCGGTGATACACTACCTTTACCCCTATTTGCGTTTAAGAGAGGTCAGAACATCAAAGACCAGTTGGTACATACACGGCCAAAAAATAGAATGACTCGACAAGTGGGAACCCTTTGGGATCTCCCCCCTGTACAAGGGCATCATCCTTGTGGAAACTGTTCTGTGTGCCCCCAGACAACTAAATCGACCACGGTCGATATTGGCACAGGCCGTCCGTGGCAACAGCTGAAATTCACAAATTGTAATAGTGAGAATACCATCTATCTCATTACATGCCCCTGCTCAAAAAGATATGTGGGCATGACCCCAAGAAAAACAAGAACCCGCATTTGTGAGCACAAAAGCACAGTTCGCTGCCGCAAACAAGCGACGCGCCTTACAGCCCATTTTCTGGAAGTAGGCCATGGCCCCGATGATTTTACGTGGACCATATTAGAACAACCAACTATCCCTGATCATTGTCCTGAAGTAGCCAAATTTCTTTTTAAAAAAGAACAAAAATGGGTATACAAGATGAATAGCGACCAGGAGGGGTTAAATGAACCTATCCCCTGGATGTCGCTGTAAATTGGTAACAGGATTGTACTGGTACTCTGTTCATGACATCAATCATTTCAATATATATGTATGCCATGGTAGTACATTTTTCTCATTGAATTAAATACTCTATCAATGAGTGACCTATCTGTATGCTCCATAAACACCATCACTAATACAATTTAGTGGACACTACAGCCTGACTTTCACTGCTCGCTAGTGTAAATATATACAATATCACAGCATCAGTGTTGAGGCATGTAAATATTACATCATATTTGTGCGTCCCTTGCACTGCACTAATCACAATCATCTGCACCAATACGTTGTCTTTGCAATGAATGCACACGGACTATTTCGCTATTGACGCTTTAACATGGTGCGCAATGACAGCATCTTTTTTATGTGTTGAGTCGATGACATTTCACTACAATTACCATCATCCTTTGCGCTATCACGTGAGCGCTGAAAGGATGTGAGTCATCAAATAGACAGCGCTTCCTCCTGTCGGTGCCTCCCCAAGTCCAGCGCAGAGGAACGCCTGGAGACACCGACGGAGAGGTAAGCGCCTTAGTATCGTTTAGACAAGAGACTGATGATGGTAACCCTAGACGAATGACTTAGTTTTGATTTGATTTTTTTAATCATTGGTACTCGTGGGGCTAACAGTGATGGCTTATGTGTACGTATGTTTTTCCATAACAGAGCGGTGCTCCTCATTTACCTGAGCTGCAGCCAGGTGAGGTGAGGCGCTAACCCCACACTAATTGGGTGAGTGTGAATATGTCATTTAAATTGTACTGACAAGTCACTTCAATAACACTATAGTCAAGTGTGTTGTTTTTCAAGATTGACAATGCAATGTGTCTTTTCACTCTTCTTTCTGTTGTCGTGATTTTATTTGTAGATTGTGGTGGAGCATTTGAACCTGAAAACCAGGTGACATTTTTCCTTTTATATTTATCACTATTTCTCCAGCAGTAGCACCACCTAGGTCCTGATGAATGCATGGGTACTTCCCTAGATGCAGAAACATGTTGACCGCTCGCTGAGCAGATATTTTGTTAAATCTGCCTGTACACTTCTTTTAGAGTTGGGAAGCTGAGAGAAACTATTAAAAAATCTCTTTTTTCTACTCAGTCTTACCTAATTTTATATTCTCACTTGTCATTTCTTTTGCACTGCTTTTTGCTACTGTGTCCGCCTAACCGATAAGAATTATATGGGGCTCTTCACCTTTACAGTCCTCTGTTACGTTTTGTGTGACTGTAATGGGCACTGACTCCTAGGTGAGGAGAACCCAAATGATGTGATAGTGGCGGTACAGTTAGACAACTGATGGGAAATTTTCCACCTAGAATATGTGCCTCACGCGAATGTGTCATCTAGTCACGTGATGCAATTGATGAATGTAGTCTCCACCTGTCTCTTATTCTTTCATGCCAATAGTTGTTAGTGATTCGTTTTCACTTTGTTTGAGACTCCTGGATACCTCTTGTTGTATATTCATGTCCTTTGGACTCCCCTACACCCTTGAAATTATTCTCAATTTGCGATTTTCAAATTGCGAATCGCAAAATTGAGAATACCTTCCCATTCATTCCTATGGGCCTCCTGGCCCATAGAAATGAATGGGAAAGTATTCCTTAATTGCGATTCGCAATTTGCTAATCGCAATTAAGGAATACTAAGAATTCGCTAAAAAAAGCGAATTTGTACATACATACCAATTTGCAATTCTGAAATAGCGATTTCTTAAAAATCACTATTTCAGAATCGCAAATCAGTACCTTCATACATATGGCCAAAAGTGACATTTTCAGAATTGTGGCTTAACATATGACTTTACCATTGGAGATGGTTTTAAACTACAAATCTTTAGACACAAAACTTACTAGTCCTACCTATTCCCAGTTGAAGGTTATCGCTTATTAAATGTAATAAGTTAACTCCATGTTATCTTACAAGAGTGGTAGGCCTTGCAGTACTGGAAAACGAATGTAAGAGATTTTCACTACCTGGACATGTAAAAGTTAAAAGTACATGTCCCACTTTTTTTAATTCACTGCACCCTGCCCTCAGGGTTGTGTAGGGCCTACCCTAGTGGTGACTTATATGTATTAAAAAAGAAAGGTTAGACCTGGCAAAAAGTTTATTTTGCCAAATCGAAAACTGTGCACACAGGTTGCAATGACAGGCCTGAGCCATGTTTAAAAGGGCTGCATAACTGGGGGGCACAATCAGTGCTGTAGGCCAACTAGTAGCATTTAATTTACAGGACTTGGGTACATGCAGTATCACTTTACTATGACTTACAAGTAAATTAAATGTGCCTATTGCATTTAAGATAATTTCACCATGTTTAAAGGTGAGAGCACATGCACTTTAGCACTGGTTAGCAGTGGTAAAGTGCAGAGAGCCTAAGGCCAACAAAAACGACATCAGTAAAAATGGAGGACTTAGGCAAAAAATTTGGGAAAAGACTACCCTCAGGCTGACAGGTCTAACAGCGCTGTTTAGAGTACAGAAGCAAATTTGCACCTGCTCTCTGAAGAGTAAATTACTGAATGGTTTACTGGTTATATGATGCCAGCAACCTGCCTTTCACTGCGATGGTAACCTGGCCGGACTTTAAAAGGGGACCGAGATCTCCCTGCAGGGGGGTCTGGTGGGTGCCCTGGGGACTCAACTATAAACTCAAACCAGGGGTGTCCTCATGGGCGCACTGTGTGCCACCACTATATGGTGCAAAACAGTGTGCCTGCCAGCAGCTCCTTTGCCTCTGCGTCCAATACAGCAGGGGTGACACAGCAAAGAGTTCCCATATTTCCATGTGGCCAGGCACCCACACAAATGAGGGAACACCCCTTTGTGACTGTGCACATTTTGCACTGCCGAGATCGATGTGATCGAGAGTGCCACACAAGCCTCTGGCACCTTCTATAATAACAGATTGGCCCTGGAGTGGAAGAAGGCGGCACAAACGGAAGTTGCGACCCTGGGGTGCTTTCTATAATACCGTCCCTCTACACACTGTATAGTGTCCAATCCATACACGTTAATGCACTGTGCTGTTGATGCATCCAGCTGTGTCTCGTGCATGATGACCCGTTAGTCTCCTTGGAGATCCCGGCCGTGGGATGTCATAGAGACCTGGCGTTGCCAACGTTCGCTTGTGTCAGCCGAGATGAAGACCGAAGAGGTTGAGTTGGATGGAGCCCGTTCACTGCGGTGGCAATCATCACCCTGGCATTGGAAGTGCTCGTCCTGTGATTGAACTCTGAGGAGTGTGTGAAGCAGAGGAACAATGGAACGAACCACTGAAACCCGGCGCAATGCACGGTGCGGCCACTGGAGGGCAGGGGCGCCTTTTTTGTGGTCCCTGCGTGGTCTCTAACGGCGCATCAATTCGTGCACGCCGGGACTGGAAGGTGGTGTTACACCTGGAAAATGAACATCGAGGTATTCTCTGTTATGTTGTTGAACAAACAGCGGGCGTTCTGTAGCGCTTTCCAGGCTACGGTGATTTTGAATAGGGTCGGTGTGCAACCAAATAGTGTATTTTTGTTGTTTTGAGGCGCTGAGTACAAGCACCAACAGACGTATTATTATAGTACTGTTGATTTGTAGTCAGTCTGGAAAACGCAAAACAAATGGGCAAGGTGGGAAAAATATCGCTACTTCCGCTATTCTGTTTTATATTTTGGACACAAATAAGAGCATATGTACAAGCCCCCTTCGCCACCACAACGTCACTTTTTACAACGCTGTGGTGGCGATAGGGGCTTTGCCTTATTTACAAGGCAGAGTTAAGCCACTTTTCGTGGCCTAACGCTACCTTGTAAATGATGCCTCCTTTCACGCTATCCTAAGCGTGAAAGAGGTGGGCAGTGGGTGTTGTGGTGGGCGTTCCACTGCAGCACCCATTGATTTTGACACAGTCCCCTGTTTACAAGGGCAGCGCAAATAGGAGGCAGCACAAAAGTTAAGACCAGGTAAAACCGGGTCTTACATTGGCGAAACGAGGAGAAATGCATTATTTCTTCTCGTTTTTGCTTTTTCCATTGAAAAAGCAAAATGCCTTGGATTGTTTATGTACTGGAAGGTAGCCCTTCCTGTACATAAACAACCTTTTAAAAAAAATCCATTTTGCGACATCCATGTGTGCAGCACACATAGTAGTGACAAAATGGCATTTAAAGATTGTTTATATACAGGAAGGAGGACATTCCTGTACATAAACAATCTTTTCCCTGCACATAGACACACTTGCACTATGGAGCAAGGGTACCTGCATTGGCGCTCCACTACTAAGTGTAGCGCCAGCGCAGGGGGAAACGCAAAGCTGCACCTTATCCTTGTAAATATGGTGCAGCCTTACATTTCTGAAGTGGCGGATTGAGGCGTTAAGCCATGATGGCTAACGCCTCACTCCGCCACTTCCTCGTACATTTGCCCCATAGGCTGCACTTAAAGACAGCTGAGGGGTTAAAGCACCTGCAACAGAGATCTATGTTGCAGGGTATTTAATACTGGTAATTTAATTCAGTGTTTGACATGCTTGTTTGAGAGATTCATGTATAATCTCTGGCCAATGATTAAAATGCTCAGAGTGTTGAGGTAACGTGTAATGCTTGGATTACTTACTGGTAATCTTTTTTTACTGGTAAGTAATCTGAGCATTACCTCCTCCTCTTCTACCTTGTCCCATTACTTACTTCATGTGGAGTGCCCAAGCAATCATTCCTTCATCAGAGCAAGACACATGATAGAGGGGACAAAACACTTTGGGGGGATTTACTACGATTTTGTGCCATGTTTGCGGCACAAAAGTGATGCAAAACGGCACATAATTTTTTCCTAATTTACTTTCCAGTTTTAAACTTGTTTAGCACTAGAAAGAATGTAAAAGTAATGTGAAACAGCGCATAGCACTGCTTTGCACTACTTTGCGCCATGGGGCCGTACCAAGGGTCGTGCATGGGCGTTTCCATGCAACCACCCAAGGTTTCTCACGCTAAACCCAATCTACTAAATACAGTACTTTGGGTTTAGCATGAGAAAACTGCACCCTTTTAAACTACACAATAAACTAGGCACAAGGAAGGAGAAATGCAGGATGCAGCACTTCTGCCTCCCTACCAAGCAAAACCAAGTGCAGCAACGCATGATATGACACACAGCGCAGGATGCAACCCTTGTCTGGCTGGCAACCCTTGAATGTTGCTGAATCTCCTTTTGAATTCTCTTTCTCCTTTCAAAGGCACTATTCTGCTGTGGCTTGCCTGATCCCGATATGTTCCCTCGATGGAATGGCCATTACCACAGTGGAAGGGATTGGAAGTACCAAGACCAGACTCCATCCAGTTCAGGTAAGAGCAGAAAGCACTACCCGTAGCACTCAGAGCTTCCATTGGGCACTAGACACCCCTGGTCAGCGCTCAGGAGGGACCGAGACAGAGGGGACAAGGGTAACTGGGGGCTTTTGAGCATCACCATCCTCACAATACAGGAAGCTGTTGAATTCTGGCTTGCTTTTTACACTTCGGACTTGTGTTTTTCCTAATATTACGTCTAGACAATAAAAAAACACGAACATTATTTTTAGCTTCCATAAGAAAAAAGATCTTGATCCAGGAGTTGAGACATCACTAACATACTAGAACACCTCCTCTTTGCTAGGTTTGCGGAACTGAAACAAATGCATTAAAAAAAATAAAACATAAAAACATTCTTCTGTAACGATATACCCCTTTACAATGTTTAAGGTCTTTGAACTTCAGCATTTTAAATGGAACCTTGATAAAGGGGTGGCAATGTAGCAATGCTTAAGAAATCAGGGAGACATGATTCATGCTATTACAAATGTATATAAACCATGCTGAGGTCCCACAAAGAGAACAAAGCCACCTACCAGATAGTCTGAGAAGGGGAAGTAGGCGTTGAACGAGATGAGGACCCATAGGGAGACATTTGCATCAGGAATATGAGCCGTGCCAGACATGCAAAGGAGAGAGAAGCCTTATAAAAAGTCCTAGATCGATGACACCGAACACCTGCAACACTACACTTCATAGACCCAGCCAGACAGCATAAATGCTGGATAGGATGTAACGACGTCCATTTTGTGCATATAGTCAGGTCCTGCCCCAAAGTAGACGATTCCTAGAGGAATATTTTAGGTGCAAAAAAGAGGTCACAGGGAGTCAGATTGAGTGATGCCTCGAGATAATTCTAACAGGCAGGCCATCAGAAGGGATCTAACCACAATACTGTTTCTATATACTATACATTTATAGTAGGACTATAGGGGAAAGTCAATGGTTCCAACCCTGGAAACCTGGTTTGTGAGGGGACGCTCTCTATTTGGCAATGGAAAATGAGTGCATGGAACAGAAAAGAAAGAAAACATTTACGAAAATCAGGGGTCCCCGAGTGACTTATTTAACAAAGTATTTCTTAATAAATATAACATTACACCATGTCCAACGGGAAATAAAACATGTGTTTCCTTTTGCAATAACAGAAGTCGACTGTAGCACACTTTAGCCATTCCCACAACAACTGTAACACTTTATTAACATTTCAGAAAGATGTGTAGTTCAGCTTTCGAGGTATCTTTGAGCCTGATTTAAAGATTAACTGGCTGGCTACACTCCATTCCCCAGTGCAGCGGCGGATGTATCCTGCTGGCCGGATGCAGTGAAGCCTGCCATATTTTGAGATCTTGCCAACATTTATGGAAGAAACACACACTTATAATTTTGACGTAAAACCATGATTTCAGTATCTCCAGTGTAAAAAACACAAACATTATGTTTCTGCACACATTGAGGGAGAGAACAAAAGGGGTAGATTCCATAAACCCAGACTTCATTTAATGGGTACCTAATTCAGAACATCCAAAGCACGGATTTGCCACTGACTTGACACTTTATTAGCCGAGGTACGTCTCATGGCAGCCTCCTGAAAGGGCTATGAAGAGCAAGTAAGCACTGATTTTAACAGCGGTTATTACTACCCTTGAAAATGTGGATTGTTAATGACAACTTACCTCATCAAAAGCACTCTCTTGACTAGAAACTTTCTGATTTGCAAAAAGGTTATCCTGCCTCTGTCTTATATTTTCCTATCTCCAATAACCCATGTTCAGTCATGTGCCAAGGATTGGCTAAAGGGCAACAAATAGGTTATCCCAGGATGAATTGTATCTAGACAGGAAGGAGGACGTAGAATCAATGGCTTTCTTGTAATACAAGTTCTGATCTCACTCACACTACAGTACAGTGTCTAGCATGTCCTACTCTTTGCATTCCACAAAGCACCTCCTTACTTCAATCCCACCCAGGCATCCTACAAAGCCATCTACAGCGCAGTGGAGGAATTGTTTTTGACGAATTGCTCAAGTTGTGTCTTTGCTGTTCTACAGGAAAGGATCGCAAAATCCCACGGATCCCAGTGTGGCTTCTGCACCCCCGGCATGGTGATGTCCATGTACACCTTGCTGCGAAATCATCCGGATCCAACTATGGAGCAGATCTTGGAAGCCCTGGGAGGTATGTGATCATTACTTTGGCTCCAGTCGGCCAGTCATGGAGTGTTTCACATGCACAAATGTTATACCTAAATATTAATTGCAGGAGAGGGATGAACTAATGAGAGGGCGGGCCACAGCTAATGGTATCCTGTGAAATATTTGATTAGAAAGTTTCTCTAACCAATCATAGTCTTTCTCAACAAGTGAGTGACCAAATGTGTTTATTAGGCACAATTCTAAAATGAGTCTCCTCTAGGCACCCCATGTTCCTCAGGCATGGCTAACGTTCGGATAACTATCTCTGGTCAGCACCAAAATCTCAGTATCCATAGGTAAGCAAGATTTAAACTTAAATATCCATATGTGGACAGGGACAAGTTTGTAATAAAATTTCTTAGGCAGGCCAAAAGCTCTAGAAGATCTAATGATCATTTATAGCCAGGGGCGCCGCTTCAGGGGGGTGTTTGGGGTGTTACACCCCCTAAGAAATGCATTATTTAAGAGATAGTTGGGTACAGGAGCTTTCAGTCGGGCAGCCTAAGGTGTCTGTTGGATTTCACCTGGGATTTTTAAATGCTCACTCAGACAAAAACATACACACACATGCACACATATCTCTATTTTGAAGGTCTGAAAACACTGTTGTTTTACAAAATAATGTGTTTTAGATACCCCTCATAATCAGCACTCCTTTCCCTTTCTACCAGCTCTAAAGCCCCCTTATGTACTTCTTCCCATACAATAATGAATATGGTATGCTAGCATGATTGTTGGAAATTTTGAATCTCACTTGCTCATTCTCCCCCCTCACTCCCGCCCCAGTCTCACTGTCCTAGCTATGCCCCTGTTTATAGCCTGGACTAATCAGCAGGCAGGCTTGAAGTTCCACTAACCAATCGCAGCCAGTATCGAAGCCCTAGTAACCAAGAGCCGGCGGGATGGAAGCTCTACTAACCAACCAGAGACGGGATATAAACTCTACTAACTGACCACAGGCAGGACAGAAGCTCCTTTAACCAACCAGAGACAGGATTTAAGCTCTACTAACTGACCGCAGGCAGGATTGAAGCTCCACTAACCAACTGCAGACAGGATAGAACCTTTACTATTCGACCCGAGGTAGGATAGAAACTCTGCTCATTGACCACAAGCCGGAGAGCGCCTCTACTACCCAACCATAGGCAGGACGGTCTACTAAGCAACTGCAGGGATGGATAGGAGCTCTACTAACTGACAGCAAGCATTATCGAAGCTAAAATGATCATTTGCAATAAACATCTACAACTAGGGGTAAAACTCTCTACAGCGATCAGCAAGTAGGACTGAAGCTCTACTAAAAAACTGCAGGCAGGAATAATATGTCAAATCTGTAGGCGAGGCAGATAATAGTTCTACTAGCAACATGTGTGGTGTGAGTGAACATCCAATCCCATTTGAGGGTATTGACTACAATTGAATTAACTATCAATCAGGAGAGCAACTTATCTAAATTAATGTATGTGGGCTTGGCTAAAGACCCAGTGACCATCAACAAAGATACGTTCACAATGACCATCTATATGTATGATTGCATATTTACATTTCATTTTAAATTTGTTTTAATGTCAGTTACGAGCAATCAACTGAACAACAGTTCTTGGCATACACTTTATGAGAGAGAAATGAAATATAATGGCTAACATCACATATAGACCAAACATTTGTGCTTACTATACTAATTTAATTGTGCATGTCCGATCATTTATTATAAACACTATAAACAACTAAAGGTTGATATCCTATGGAGTAAGAAAGAAAAAAATAAATGGCTGTTCTAAATCAGGCATACAGTCTGGCTCTCAACCAGCCAAGTAGGCATGATGAAACCTGATCCATTCATCCTTGTATCTGTAATGAGTGGCAACTGTATCTGCCTATGATTCATCTGGCTCATTAGTTTGGGAAATAGCTCTAAACCCGTGCATCATGCCTGGGCTGGCCATCTACACCAATGAAGGGACACCTGTTTTCTAGCTAGAAGTATGGCATGCCACATGAATTTCATATTACATCTTTTGGGCCGTCAACATACTCCGAGTTGACACCCCTAAAGGAGCATCTCTCTTCTGTGCCACAGAATTCTACCCATGATACCTATCACTTTAGTCCAAAGTCCAAACGCCGCATGATATCACCTGGCTAGATAAAAGTACCCACCTGGGTGCGGCCTCTGCTCAAACAATTGGAAACACCAATATAACATGTATGATTGCTAGCAGGAGTATAAAGTAGTCTATACAGCCATTTATAACACGGGAGGTACAAACTTTGATTTGCTGAGATATTGTTAGCGAGGGAGCAGGTGAATCATCATTGTTCGTCAATCATGTATGTGAGTGCACAAGTCACAATCACTGCCCTCCAGGCAGGACAGTCCAACCTCTCAGCATCAATGTGCGTCAGCACATTTAGACCATCTTCCACGTGTCTGCTCCATCTCCAAGAAATTGAGTGACCTGAGGTGCTGGGATGATTCCTGGTGTGTCAGAAAACGTTTTTTGCAACAGGTCTAGAATGCTGCAGCAGAATCTTGGATTTTCTCACAATTTATCATGTTCTTTTCTGGACTTAATAAGAGGCTGTCAGTGAATAAATAGCTACCTTTTGTGACTTCAGCTTTGACTGGGCGCTAATACATATGGAAGCTACCCCGATCCCTAGAACTGTGGAGAAATATTGTAAAAACTGAGTTGCACGTATGAGCCCTACCCATGCCTTTTATGGTGCAATATTGGGGCTGTCCTTGCCCGCAAGGGCCAGTTTCCCCCCAAGTGAAGACTGTAACCAGATCTTACACTAGCCTGATGAATCTGGACGTAAAGAGGAAGACCAAGCCGAACCACCTGGTGGCAAATTGGTCCTGAGTTACTGATAAGTACAGCTCCTTTTCTGGACCTGCCAATCTTTGCTGGGAACATGATCTGTGATCATGTCTCTGTGAGTCTGAACATGGCGCCCTCCTCACAGGCCAGCCTAGATAGATAGCCTTGAATCCTGTGGAAGAACCCTTTAGTGAGGACAATGGATAGTGCTTTAAACAAACAGTAGAACTTATGGACCATTTTCACATTAGAGAACCTGCATGCTAATGTTATAGGGAACTGCATGCACCTGCCTGTCTTTGCCTTGATCTCCAGTTTCAAAGGCAAATAATCCTCCAACAGAGAGTGGGCGTCCCTGCTATGCTTCACTTTGATCACTATCCTATGCCCTCTGAGTAGCACTGGAATAGGACTGATTTGTTAGATGAAGTACCCTTGCCAGTGAAAAAAAGTTTGATTTCGCCCAGTTATTTCCGAGCCCAGGTTTTTTCCTAAAATAAGAAATGTGTTTTACTTCAGGCACAGATTTTTATCCGGGTGCCAAACAAATCATTGTTGTTGAACATAACAAAGAGAAGGATATCCAAAATGAAGAAGCTATGAAGGAGGCCCAGGAAGTACGATAAAATCAAGAGACTGGTTTGTGAGTTGTGAGAGAGCCCATAGACAATTAATTTTTGATGGTAAACATTGAGTCTTGCTAAGTTTATAAAATATCTATTTAAAGCATGCAACTACCTTTATTAATGTGCTACAGCAGTGATTTGACACCTAGCGTATCAGGTATTCCCTCCCCCCAGCACCCTCAAACACATTTCAAGGAGGCCAGTTAGATCACAAATGTCACTGAACATTCCTCCCAACTTAGATACACAAAACCATCAGAATGTACCATAAATTTCTTCCACGGCGTGCTACCTGCAGATTCTTATGGACTTCAAAGAACTTACTATTCTGCTTTAGTTTAGATGTCTTTAAAATGAACAGTATTTTTCAGGCCTTAAATCGCCGAAGATGCCTCTTAGAAAATATGTGGGAGGTCCCTAGATTTAATTTAAGTGACATGTGACCTAAAAAATATGTGAAAAATAGCAAATACTGCATGTCTCTACCATTACATACTTACCCTCAACACCACGGCATGGTCTTAATGAGACAATGAGTCAACTGTGGAGAGATAAGATATTACCACATTGTGGGGTGTGCCTGTCTCCAGTCTTGCACTAGTCTGCAGGTCTTCACTATTTGAAGCAGAGGTGTGAAGTACCTAGATAAAAGATGCAAGCACCATGCTAGTTCTGTTGCCAACTATGTTTAACATTCTCGCCATTAATCCTGTTTAGTAGGTCAAAAAATAAAAATGTAGACATAGTTAGAAGCATACACATTACTTAAACCTTTGTTTATGACCCTGCACCCAGCCTATATGACCACTTATTTATCCACAGGATCAGATAAACTATTGTACTTCTAAAGTCTATGAACCATTACCCCTCTATGGTGCAAATATTCTAATTCATCCAAATCCAAATTCCCTAAACACATATTCCACATAATAGCTGCATCCATAATCTTTTTATTTTTTAAGAACCTTGTCGTGCAATTATACAATTAAAAACAACAATAGATGTGCATAAAACCAGTACTAAAATCTATAAAGCAGCATTACCCTCTACCATCAAGAGCAGGACATTTCCGTACTCTACAACACATACCTCTTTCGTCTAGCTTACATAATGATCTTTATCTTATATTCAGAAAGAAACGGAGGAGTAGTCCGTCCACGGAGCATTAAATCTACGGAGTGCCCCTACCCTCTTTGCATATGCCTCCTCCAACTGATAGGTCCGGGCCAACTTAGTAAGCCACTGACCTATTGTCGGGATTTTTGATGATTTCCATTTCTGCATTTCCATTTCTGCAGTACCAAGGACCTGGCTACCGCTATTGTAATACAAATAAAATATTGCCTTTATTTGATTAGCTGGAGCCCGATATGCGAGAAGCCAAATAAAACCAACAACATTGATGGAAGCATAGCCATTGACATGCAATGACTAATAATCTTGAAAATCTCCTCCCAAAAGTGCTGTAGGCCAGGGCATGTAAAAAATATATGTACCCACCCGCCCGCCCGCCCCGTTCACCATGCATCTAAAACTTTGATCCAGAGTTGATGGGAACATTTTTTGAAGTCTATGAGGCATGTAGTATGCCAACCAGCTACATAGAAAAGCCGATCTTTTAAAGTCTGCAGCTTTCAAGGCTTTGTGACCAATCTGACTTTATAGTTGCCAATCTTTAATATTAAACCTGCAGCCCATTTCTGCAAATGTTTAAAAGCCGCTTCTCAATAAGTTTAATATTAACACTCTGGCATAGTAAGCATTACCAGTTTCCTATTCCACGCAATTTCTTATAGTTGATCCTCCTCATTATTGTTCTTGCTGTTTTATTAATCATCATAGATATTTTTAAGGAAACTGGGTATTTGGTTAAAATGTTACCATAGAGTTGAAGTTTGGCTGCCAACTCGCTGTAATATTGATTCCCATGTAATCAGGTTAGTAAGATTATAAAAGTCACCTAGTTTCAGAAAACCTAGGTCACTCCAAGACCCCTTGTGAAAGCTGTAAGCCCCAAATCCCACAGTCTTGGAAAGAAGTAAGTGCATGGCATGCCAGTACATTATATGCTTAAAAAAGTAGCTGGTGGGGCGTGGCCGGGCTGCAGATGGAGTAGGACGCGCCTCGCTGTGTCTCCGCTCTCCGCAGCGGGCTCATCCTTATCTTTTAGCATCGGGACCCGTGAGCCATAGGCAGATCCCGCCCTAGCCCATCGCCTGTCTCCTGACACACCCTGTAGGTGCCTGAGACCTCCTGGGGTGAGTTAAACAGCTGGAATACTGAGGCCAGTGGATTGAGAGCCATCTTGGGGTGGGATGAGACGGTGGCGGTGTGTCCCCTGAGGGCCCAGGGCTGACTTCTGACTGTGGGTGCTGCAGCGCCTGCCTGGGACTGGGGTTCGGAAGCAGCTTTGTTTGCCTCCACCTTGCCTAAATTCGGGTGCGGTCCAACAGGCCGGGGCCAGTGATGCTATCTTGTAGGCCCTGCTCCCTGCGGTGGACTTTGCCGCCTGAGAGTCTTGGTGACTGGCGTCCTGCGTCCTGTGTCTGGCGGAGCACTGCGGGCTGGACCGAGCCCGGGGGTATCTGCGCCGGGTCCCCGACCGCTCTCCTGCGAGGCCTTGGAGTGCGGCCTACCCTGCATCCTTTCCTGTGGCATCTGGGCTTTGCCGTGGGGCACAACGGGGGAGCAGAGCTGATACAGGGGGTTGGGTGCAGTGCTGCCCCCCTCCCACCTCCGAATCCAAGACTCGGAGGGGACCTGCTGGCATCAGGGCATGGTGCAGCCCAGGCAAGGTCTGCCAGAGGCCCACTTGCCCTACACCTTAGTCTGCAGCTGAGACCCTCCGTTGTGGCTGACATTGAGGTTGGCCCTGTGGAGCAGTGGGGGTGATCGTCTGTGCTATCGGACAGCGGGTGCCCCCCGCCTCCCTGCACTTGTAGAAGACTGCTGCTACTTGGGTCTGGGAACCCCCACAGGAAACTGGGTCTACCTGGGGTTGGTGCACACCCCTTGGAGAGATTGACTTGGGCTCCCCCTCGCCTATATACACGACGCCGACTTGGGGCCTCCTGCCTCGTCTCACTCTTGGGGCTCTTCTGCTTCTATTTATTGACCGCTTGGGCCTGAATCTTATGGAGGGGCACCCTTGACCTAACCAATGGTGTGGGTGTGATAGGCTGCACTGTCGGACAGCGGGTGCTTACCTCCACCTCCCGGACGCTAGTGGAGGATCGGAGTCCATCCCTCGGTCCCCTGCGGGGGAACCCAACTCTTCGGGCCTGGATTCACCTGTCAAGGGGACTGGTGTGGGGTCCGCCTACCGCCTCCCACCTCCCACCTCCCACTCCTTTGCAGCCCTATGACTTTGTTCTCCAACTTCACCCTGGAGGTACCTACAGCGCACTAGCCTAACAAGTGGCCCGGGCCTTGATCTCGCTGTGGGTCCTTCCACCTACCTTTCTCTCCACTCTGGCTTCTGGGGTGATGCTGAGACTCATCTTTGGACTAATCCTCTGTGCGCCAGGATATTGTGTTTTTGAAGGGGATCAACCTGGAGGGTTGGTGTTCCTTCCACCCCAGGAACCCCTGAGGCATCAGACTCATCGTCCCCTGGAGCCCCGATTTCAGAGCAGCAGTATCCGCTCCAGCCCTCAACACCCTCATCTGGAACATGCCCCACGCTAAAGCCGGAAAGGAGACAACCTCTGCTTCCTCTAGAGATGCTACAGTCGCATCCATGTGGCTAAAGTCAGGTCCTTCTGCTCCTGCCCCGCCGGACCCCCGCTAACACCTGCTTTTGGGGAACCAGCGGTGAGCCCTCTCACAAAGGACTTCATGACCAACTTTCTACAAGAAATAAAAGCAGAGATAGGCTCCCTCAAGTCTGAATTCAAAGCCTGTCTTCACGACCTCAGGTGCAATGTGATGGAAATTGGGAGCAGGGTTGATGATCTTGAACGTAGCCTGAACTCACGGATGGAGAATCAGGAGTACTTATGACGCAGGATGACTACCTTGGAGGAACAACATATAGAGTTCAAATAAAGCAAGAAGACCTGGAAAACAAGAGTAGGAGGAATAACCTCCACATTAGGGGGATCCCTATGAGCGCGGAGGGGCCGGACATTATGGCTTACATGGCGGACCTCCTCCAGGCAGTGAGAGGTGATGACGATGCCTCTCCGCCAGCCCTAGACAGAGCCCAACGGGTCGCGGCCCCGCGGGGCAGCCTGGATTTTATGCCAGACATCCTCACCCGGGTGCACTTCTTTACAGAGAATGAGGCAATCTTAAGAGCTGCCAGGGACAAGACAGAGCTGACCTACAATGGACACAACATCCAAATCTACCAGGACCTCTCGCCTGTAACACGTCGGCGCTGCATGGATTTTAAACTGGTCACTGATAACTTAAGAGAGCTCAACATTAAATACCAATGGGGCCACCCCTTCTCCCTGATCTTTATATAGGAAGGCAAACGCAGATCGCTCCGATCCCTGCAGGAAGCTCAGCAGCTGCTCCACATCTCGGCAGATTCTCTCCCACTAGCCAGACTTCGCAACATGCTCTGCCCATAGACTCTCTACGCCCAGAGTGGACAACTGTACAGCGACCCAGATATAAGCCCCAGGCTAGGGTAAAATCACCTCTCCAGGCCCAGCAGGACATTTTACAGCACTTATGCTCCATGGATGATGCCCAATCTCCTCCAGCCTCTGTGGCACCCCTCCCACATATGCCTTGACCATGGAGGTCATCTGCTAACATGCCCTCACTGGCCTGGACGGTTGCCCTGGCAATCTTCTCGCTCCAACACATAGACAAGATATGCACGATGCACGGTACGTGCGCCTGAATGAACAATGATACCCCTTTCATCCACTGGGCGATTCATGTATGGACCTGGTTTATCGCTATTCCGGGTCCCAGGGATGTCTCCACTCCCTACATGTTAATGGCCGGCTGCCGGGGCCGGAGGCCGTGACCGGCAAAGAGACTTTCTAGCTCCCCCTCATTCAGCTTGTGCCCATGGGGAGTGACTTCCCCAGAATGGCCCTGGTCTTTACCATTGGTACCTTCCAGGACTTTAATGGACCTCTATGGCCCTGTTGGCCTTATCGTATTTGTTATTGTTGGTTTATCTTTCCTTTTCCCCTCCTTTCTGTCTCTGGGGCCCCTGGGGATAGTGGTTACTGTAACTCTTCCTTGCTACTCTACCTGGCCTTGGGATCCGTGTTACACTGCATATTACTGGACACAAGGGGCCGAACACATTGCAGCCTCTCTCTTATGACATGCGCACCCCACTATTAGTTGTTCAGACAAGGGTTGGCGCACTTCCCTTCGTTGCGCCCCACTTGAATAAACATGACGTACATTAGATTCTTCTCATTCCATGTGAAAGGCCTCAATGCTCCTAACAACCGATGACATATCCTGCTACAAGACCGGGATATTATCTTCTCGCAAGAAACACACTTCTTACTCTCAGACACGCATCGCATTGCACATCCAAAAAACTCAACCCAATATCGGGCATCCTTTTTAACTAAGTTGGCAGGGGTCGCTATTCTCTTCAAGGCGGGTCTTAGTCTGCAGGGAGCTCAAGTGATACAAGACAGGAAAGGACACTACCTCAAAATGTAATCCCAAATTAACGCCAGACCCCTCATCTTGATTAACGTCTCCACCCCCAACCAGTCCCAGGACATGTACCTTAGAAACCTCCTCAAGGACCTAGCTTTGCAAGACGATGGACAGCTGCTCATTGGTGGGGACTTCAATCTGGTGTGGGACCCTGAGCTGGATCACAGTCCGACTACCTTTCAGGGGACGGGGACAATGTCGATGGCACTGAAAAGAGATATCATGGCCCTGTGCTTGGTAGACGATTGGCGCTATAAGTCACCAGACGCACAAGAGTAAACCCTGTTCTCCCATGTCCACCACTAGTATTAACACATCGACTATTTTATTTTATCGCACTCATTTATCCGAACCCTTGAGTCGGCGAGCATTTCTGATATATCTATCTCGGACCATGCACACCTTGAGATGACCCTGTAGGGCGTCGTTGCGGCATCCCACCCTCCATCACGCTGGTGGCTCCCCCCTCACATTTTACACGACCCGGACATTGTTGCAGAAATCCAGCAAGAGAACCAAGCCTCTTTTGAGGTGAATTCCCCACCTGATACTGATGGGCATACCTTGTGGGACCATCTGTGACTCCATTACCTCAACCGTAATTGCTCAATCCCGGGGAGCTCGGCTGGTGACAAATGGGCTGTCCAGGGACATCAAGGCCTTGGAACGCCTGGATCATGATGCGCCCTCTCGACGGCATAAGAAGCAGCTAGCCTTACTTCATGGCCAACTGTGGGCAATGTGGGTGAACAAGCAGAATGCTCACTTCTCATTCCGAAACAAAAATATTATGAAGGAGGGAACAAGGTAGGCTCCCTTCTGGTCTGTCGAATCCGCACCGAATCTCCCGTACCCATATCTCCAAGGTTAAAAATGAAGACGGCACGTGGGCCACCTCTGAAATTGACAAACAGCGGGCATTTCATATATTTTATTTCACCCTATATAGCCACAGCAATATGATCCAAGGAGAGGCAGGTCCCTTCCTCGCTTCCTCGCTTCATGCCCATGGTTGCCTCTCGATCCTACTCATATACAAAGTCTGGAGGCCCCATTCACAAGGGCATCGGAAACTGAAAGACCTACCGGTGGGTAAGGCACCGGGCACCGTCTCCTTCTAACACATGTTTTTACCTCAAATACAGGACCACCTCCTTAACCTTTTCAATCTTTCTCTGACAACACCAGCTTGACACCCACGATGACCATGGCTGAGATAGTTCTTATACCTAAGCCAGGGAAGAGCCCATCGCTCTGCGCATCCTACCGTCCCATCTCCCTCCTCAACACTGATGCCAGGATCTATACCAAGCTCTTGGCAAACCAATTGGAGCCATAGCTACCTGGCCTGATAGACCCAGACCAGTTCGGGTTTATACACCAGCGCCAGGGAGCGGACAAAAACCGTCGCTTAGCTCACTTAGTGTAGAAGTTTCAGTGACAGGACATTCCAGCATGTCTTCTCTCCCTAGACGCTGAGAAAGCTTTCGATAGGGTGGATTGGACCTTTCTCAGAGCGGTATTGCTGAGGATCGGGCTAGGACCAATCATGGTCTCCTGGATAATGGCATCTTGCATTGCTTCCACCGCGCAAAACTGGTTTAACTGGCTCCTATTCCCCCCAGTAAACATCCCCATAGGTACCCGACCGGGCTGCCTACTCCCCACCCCCTACTTTTTGCCCTAGCAGTGGAACGCCTGGCGATACCAACCGACGACCCTTTAACATCAAGGGTAGTGGCAGTGACAAACATAAAGTCGCGCTATTTGCATATGACCTTCTGCTTTCTTTGACCAATCCCAGGGAATCTTTCCCTACACTGATCGCGCTCCTTCACACGTTTGAACACATTTCGGGCCTCAAGATTAACACAGCAAAATCGCAGACACTGAACATTTTCACTACAGGTAGTCATTGAGCTGCGATCACTCACCCTGTTTCAATGGGCAACCCACTTGATCCGATACCTGGGTCGGATCAAGTGGGTTGCCCATTGACCCCTACACTGGCCTCCTGGTCTCAAGCTAATTGGCCGGAATGCTGGCACTCAGTCCTGGAAGACCTGAGGCATTGGAAATCGCTCACCATGTCGTGGCTTGGTCGACTCAATGCAGTGAAAATGTCAATATTGCCCATAGTGCTTTATCTTTTCCAAACTCTCCCTACGCCCATTCCCCAAATAGATATCACAAGCCTCCAGGGGGACGTGAACTCCTTTAAATGGGGGAAAGGGTCAGCCATGGTTTTCCAATAGGATACTCATGCTGCCCAGAGATCGGGGGCTTGCCTGTCCCAACCTTCTTGTTTATTACTGGGCGGTGCACCTGCGCTACATCTCGGAGTGGGTGGTTCACGAAAGCGAAAAACATTGGTTTCATGTGGACAGGGCAGTGGCATGCAGACTTGGCCTGGCTACCGAAGCAATTAAGACCACTCAGTGCTTACATTGCCACCCCAACAAGAACGGTCTTTTGACATATGGGACAAACTTGCTGTCACCAGGGGTCTCACCTCCTTCCCTTCTCCCAACACCCCATTAGCCCGGAACCCTAGCTTTCCTCCAGCCCAGCAACCCCACTCCTCCTTAGCCTGGGTGGAAGGGGAGTGTCACAAGATCAGCGATCTTTTTGAGGGGGAAACTTTTAAGGCTTTTCACCAATGCACACAAGATTTCCATCTCCCGCCACGACGGGACTGCAATATTTTCAGCTCCGACACTGGCTACTCACACCCACTAATACCCAATGAGTCACGTGCCAGCTCAGCTCCTTCGAGACACTGGTGCGCTCTTCCGATGGCTTGTGGGGACTGATTTCGCACACATACAAGGTTCTGCAACACTCCACCCCTATGCCCCTCCACTGTTACTAAACGCAGACTCAGACACCCCAGATGCTATTCCCTCGGATCAGTGGGAACAGCTTTGGCGCAACATCCCTAGGTCTTATAGAAGCATTTCTCTGGGTGAAACCGCCTTTAAAGTTATGACCCACTGGTATTACACACCTGTATGGTTGCTGAGAATGTTCCCCACCTCCTCACCCTTGTGTTGGTGCTGCAATTCCGGCATGGGTTCTTTCATCCATATCTGGTGGTCTTGCCCCCTTTTAACTCTCTTTTGGAAGGAGGTGCTGAGCCACATCAAAGACACAATGGGGTTCCCCATACTGAACACGCCACAGGTAACCATTCTAGAGATCCGACCCCAATCTTTCAAAGCTATGACGCACACTGACTGGCGCCTGATCCTGCACATGCTAGGGGCAGCTAAACAAGCCATTGCCTTGCAATGGAAAAAGCCTTTGTCCTTGTCCCTCTCGCTATGGTTCACTCGCCTTTGGCACACTATGACAATAGAGCTTGTAACTTGTCGTATTACACACTCTGAAACTAAATTCATGCATGTAAGGCAACCATTGCTAGAGCATCTCTACAAATTAGAACACTGTCGCTTCACCCCCGCCTTCACGCTCTACAGCTCTTTGAAGATACACTGCTACCACGAGGGGCTGACTGAGCAGCATAGACGAGTGACCCTTTATCCAATCCCTTCCCACCCCTGTATCTCTGCCCTAATGCCTAGGCTCCTCTCCATGCCACCCATGAACATGACCAGGCTTCAAGCTACGACTCCTATGGCCCCCACCTCTTCCCCCTTTCTCTCCTTGTTTTGATTAGTTATCCTGTTTTAATTGACACCAGCGGAATCCTGCCTCTATGTCGCAACCCCCTTTCTTATCTAGGCTGTGTGACCTTACTATATGTTCTATACTGTGGGATGTTTTCATGGCCTAACGCATATATTCAGTAAAATAGACTCTCAATAGAAATAATACCACAGGGGCAAGTATACTAAATACTTAATGACGATGTATTAGATGGCGAAACAATATTATAAAGATCAAAGGGGCTACCTTAAGTAACCACATATCAAGTTTCTGCTATACTAGGCTGGTTCGCAGCAAATGTTATTTAGATCTGTATTCACAAATCCTTGAAGCTTGGAACATTTGCCAGAGTCTAATAGGAACTACTATATGTTTTAATGTTTTCCCATTGTGCAACATTCCGTCCATCATCTTGTGTGTTTTGCTGTTAATGTTTTGCCATTGTGCAACATTCCGTCCATCATCTTGTGTGTTTTGCTGTTCACCCTATGTGGGAAGGGTATGCCCAGACGTGGGTCCCGTGCTCACTAAGCCACTGGAGTCAAGCTATCCTGGCTGAAGAACCGGTCCTAGGATGCTTGATTCCGGTCCAGGGAAGACATGGTTTGGCAGTTCGGGCTGGACTGTTCCCATGAGGCACAGGGTCAAGACTGATTTGCATATGGCCATGTCTGAACTGGGGTGGCTTGGTGAGCAAAATAACGATGGATTAAACCCAGATCTGTGACTGGGGGTGAATGTTTTGCCATTGTGCAACATTCCGTCCATCATCTTGTGTGTTTTGCTGTTCACCCTATGTGGGAAAGGTATGCCCAGACGTGGGTCCCGTGCTCACTAAGCCACTGGAGTCAAGCTATCCTGGCTGAAGAAGGCTGATAGCCAGAAACCGGTCCTAGGATTCTTGATTCCGGTCCAGGGAAGACATGGCTTGGCAGTTCGGGCTGGACTGTTCCCATGAGGCACAGGGTCAAGACTGATTTGCATATGGCCATGTCTGAACTGGGGTGGCTTGGTGAGCAAAATAACGATGGATTAAACCTAGATCTGTGACTGGGGGTGAATGTTTTACCATTGTGCAACATTCCGTCCATCATCTTGTGTGTTTTGCTGTTCACCCTATGTGGGAAGGGTATGCCCAGATGTGGGTCCCGTGCTCACTAAGCCACTGGGGTCAAGCTATCCTGGCTGAAGAAGGCTGATAGCCAGAAACCGGTCCTAGGATGCTTGATTCCGGTCCAGGGAAGACATGGCTTGGCAGTTCGGGCTGGACTGTTCCCATGAGGCACAGGGTCAAGACTGATTTGCATCTGGCCATGTCTGAACTGGGGTGGCTTGGTGAGCAAAATAACGATGGATTAAACCCAGATCTGTGACTGGGAGTGAATGTTTTGCCATTGTGCAACATTCCGTCCATCATCTTGTGTGTGTAACTACTATATGTATACCAGCACTGTACTGTTGTAAGGTCCCTCAGGATATTTTGGGGATCTACAAGCATATTCACAGAATCCACTAAGTTATTAATATACTGTATAATTGATAATAATGTTGCATGAACATTAAATGTGCTAACAGTTATTTGAAAACAATAAAACAGATTTAAACCCAAAAAAATTGCTGGCTGCGTGATACTATTGTCGTTATGACCTTACACCTCTTTTTCTTAGGTAGTTTTGTTGACTCAAGAAAACTGGTAAATGAATTGCACTTTCATTTAACATATGATTCAGAATAAAATTATCATACGTCGATGATGTTGCTGCTAATTGTATACACTGACTAACCAAAGTGGCCTGATAATATGTTGGAAAGTGTGGTAACGCTAGTCCTCCTTGCTCTGTGCCTAGTTCAAAGCTAGAGAGGTTTACCCAAGCTTGTTTTTTTGCCCATATAAACTCACAAATATCTAATTCCCCAAAAGTATGAGTTCAGCACTCTTAAAGGGGAGGTTCAGAAACAAGAATACAAACAAGGGAAGTATTGACATTTTGACCAATAAAAATCGACCCACTAATGACAAGGGTAACAGTGTCCACCTCTCAAATAGTCTTTTTACCTTTATAAGGGTATTCCCATAGTTTGAATGGAACAATTGTAAAAAATCATTTGTTACATGTAGATCTAAGTATCTTTTTTTTTTATATTTCTTTTTCTTAAAACAAGACATCAAAATGAGTGCATAGTACAGAGGTTAAACATTCCCACATAATATCATATCATATCAATAATAACTGAGGGGATGGGAAAATAGAGGGGGGGGGACGAAATACTGTTACACACAAGGCTCACAGGGATGCAGGTATATCCAAAATAACATCAACCGGTGGTATGCAAATCTCTCCCCTGTATTGATTCCACGACCCCCAAACAGTTACCCATTTACGAGGTCGGCCTCTGGCCAGATAGACAGTCTTCTCCCGGAACATACACCAGTCCATGTTCTCTTTCCATTCCTCAAGCTTGGACGGTCTCTTGGATCCCCACTGTTGTGCTATATTTCGTTTCGCTATCATTGCCCCTAGAGTGGCCCACCGATCTAAGTATCTTATAAGCTGTTGTAGTAAAGTCTGTAGCCCTGGCAACCGGACATCCGTAGAATTGAACAGAAGCAACTCTGTTTTGGACTGGTTAACTTTATAACCACCTATGCCTGTAAAGGTCTGGATTTCCTCCCGCACTTCCTATATGTGCGCACTTTCGGCCTTAAGATATAAGTTTATGTCATCTGCAAAAAGTGTTATTTTCGCCATCCCCATTATGGGGGCTTGGATTGATGTATTAGAGAGGATTTTGACAGCAAGTGGCTCAATAAAGAGAGAGAACAGGAGGGGGGATACTGGGCATCCCTGAAGTGTGCCACGCCTAATCTTAACCTCTCCCACCTATTCCACATTAATAATTATCTTTGCTTCGGCCCCTTTGGAAACTTCCTTTAGCATCAATATCATATGGGAAAAAAAGCCAAACTCCCCAAAAATAAAAAAACAAGCCTGCCAGTCAACAAGGTCGAACAATTTTTCTGCATCCATTATTAAAATTGCAGCCTTGTCCTTGTTGACTGAAAAATAATCATAAGCCTGAGTCAAAAAGTAAGCATTGGCAGCCATAAATCTGCTCTAAAGCTTTAATATCGTCAGAGATTGGCCCATAATAATTCAAGAAAATAAGAAGGACCCCAACAACATTAACCTCAATCCAGAACCATCTCGCTTCCTCATCCCGGATCACCTCTCACCTCCCAATCCAACATACTCGAAAACAGAATACGAACTTCCCGAACTGCCATATTGGCCGAAGCAAAGTACACTTGTGAATATTTCTTTGGCAACAACAGTTTGAGGGTGTTAGACTTAAAATGCATTTCCTGTAGAAATAGTACCTTAGGAGAAAAAGATCCCAACCATTTTAACTATGCCCCACTTTTACGTGCATTTAAAATTTCATTTACAGTACAGGAGATTTTCTTTATACTTTGTGACATTCCTTCAAATTATGCATATCACCACCTCTTGTACAGTAAATGATTTATTTCCCCTTATTTTTCCCCTTAGTATAACCATATTACCCTTTGTTTCCTGGAATTGGTCCGTACCCCTGCTTTCCACAATTACCACAATTACCAACTCCCCCCTCTTCTCCTCATGCTCTTATACCTTGCCCATTCCCAACCTACTCTTGTCTTGCTCTTTTTAACTGCAAACCCCTGCTTCCCATCCCTCCCCTTCCACCCCCTTCCCCTGCCCCATTCGAAGAGGGAAATGTCCCTTAACTCCCTTCTTCAACCCACCCAAAATGTGGGTGTCTTGACCTGGGACCTACTCACACGTTTTTACTTCCACCCCCTCCATAATGTTCAGATGTCTCTTCTCGACAACACAGAAGCAACAATAAAGTGCTTGCATGTAGGAAGTGCTTGTGCGACAAGATGAAGATACTTGACAAATTTGTACGGCCTAGCCAATTTTTTTACCCCCGCTGGATGAAACGCATCAGTGCAGTAACTTGTACCCCAAAACATAAGCCTTTACTGTTTAGATAAATAAGAGCCCTATAACAGAGAAACCGGGTTCGAGTATATACATGTGGTAACCAACAAGCAGCCTAAGTGGTCCTATCTACAAAATGCACCATGCAAAGTGCTTTGAGAAAACCCTAACAGCTTATAAACCTAAGAAACACTCTTTTCAGTCTATAAGCCGATCCTAGGGTGCTACTGAAACAAGAGGACCCAATTCGGGTCTATAGTAAAAGTGCTAATATAAAAAGTATAAAAAGTGCATAAGATCTAAACCTAACAGCCTAAAAAAGTTAATTAGCAGAGTAGACTTTGTATACCACACCCAAAACCTTGCAGCTCAGGTGACTTAACTGGATCTGCCATGAAGCAAGAGACTAGTGCTTATCCTTCTAGCCGTGGCCTCCCCCAGTAACTGGTTTACCTACAGCCTTTTCCCGTTAACCACAGTAATCTTTTATCTTCTCTTATATCACATTTTCACTTCAACTGGTCTTCCCTCTCATTGCCACTAGCCTTTACTGGCTTGTATCACTTTTTGTAGTATATTAGGAGCTTCCTCAAGAGTAACACATGGATGAAATGGACTTTAAAAAGAAATGTCACATTTGGAATGTTGGATGATAGAAGCCTGTGCCCTTGCACTCTAAAACTGTCGAATCAGCCCTACAAACTCTCTTCGCCATTGTGCTGCAAATGCTGACATATCAGAAAATAATCTCACTCTTGATCCATCAGCTTACAACATTTTCTTTTTCTGAATTGCCTAACTTAGAATGGCTTCTCTTACATGAAAATCTAAAAAAGTGTCCTTGGGTACTTCGCCCCACTAAACATTGTGCTGGAACCCTGTGCACCCTCATTACGGTAAGGTCTTTCAATAGATTCTCAAGTATATGTTCTTTAATCATTGGAAACACTAGGCCAGTGGTATTGTTTATAGGTTTCTAAGGCGCCAATCAGAATATCCCACTATAATATGGTGCAATAGGTATTCGAAGAACGGTGCTATAAGGTAAAGGGAACCACAACTCCCTCTAAAATAGGCAAAGACCTATACAAAAGCAAAGAAACTCCCTAGCACATGTCGAAAATCAAGTTCTTTTCAGTTTTCTCAAAATTATGCATTCAACATTCTTGCATTTCAGAAATGAATCGCATCAGTATCATCCGGTTGCTTCTTGTGAAGTTTTATTCTTGAGCTCTCACAGCCAACACGTGTTTCGATCTGGTATCTTACGGAAGGACCGGGGACACATTATTTACACCGTTGAAATGGCGAAAGCCCTACATATGAATATACAGAATTGAGAAGCCACACTCCTTGACTTCTTTCACCGAGTTTTACTGAGACGCGAAGATCGTCCCCTACAGAAACCTACTGCGGGTTGGAAGTATCACCGCAAAATACAAGCTACCGCATAACTTCAAAGAGCCTTGAAAAAGTCGTGGGTTACATTCCCAATACGACGAAACACCTGTTGGCTGTGAGAGCTCAAGAATAAAAATTCACAAGAAACAATCGGATGATCCTAATGCGATTCATTTCTGAAATGCAAGAATGTTGAATGCATAATTTTGAGAAAACTGAAAAGAACTTGATTTTCGACATGTGCTAGGGAGTTTCTTTGCTTTTGTATTGTTCTTTAATCATTGTTTCCATATATAACAAGGGGTTAGTCTGGCCGTTTATACGTTCATTATCGTGTGGAATCCCCTTGAAGCGCAGATTATATCATCTCGCATATTTCTCCATTTCATCCATTTTCAATTGTGAGACCTGTCATTTTTTCCAAAAAGTAGCAATATCACTGTTGCAGCTTAAAGAGTGGTCCACCATGTCTGACACTCTTTACTCAAGTTTTTTAATTTGTTCCTGAATTTGTTGTATCATACCCTCAATTTTATCCAGCCTTTGATGAACTGTAGCAATTCACTGGGCCTGAGAATGTTTGCATTTTCGAATCTCAGTTAGGATAGTTTCGAAGAACTGCTAGACCTGATGCATCGAGTGATGGCTATAACTAGATGGACCAGTTGACAACTTATTGACTTGCTGTTGGTTTAGCATTAACACGCGCCACTAGTGTGCTCTTCCGCCTCCTGGAGTCTTTGAAGTGGCCCTTCCTGAGCTACTGTCTTGGGTCCTGTGGCTTGAGGAAGTACAGCTGGAACTTTCCCTACTCTCATTTCCACCAATGGACCAATGCTCAGCACTTCTAAGTTGTCAATGTGCTGGTACCAAATTCGCAGCACTGCCACTTGATGATACTCCACCTGCATCCTGACCCTCTGGCTGACTGTTTAGGTCCTCCAATGTTGGTTTATGACTTTTTCCAGATAATGGATAGTCGTTGTGAGATTTATCAACCACTCTCCCCTCTTCATCTCCACTAGGTGTATCAATTGCCACATTTTTACTGCTGTTGGTATATTGAGGGTTGATACAAATATTTGGACGGCTGTTCCCTCTGGCGTGCTTTCGGGCCCCGTGGATTCGGATGTGACCCCTACTGGATCCCCGCAAGCGGCTCCGGCACCAATCGGGGCGTTTGGGTCTGCAGACGGACCGTGCGGATGGGTCCCGGATGCATGAGACTTGATGTGACAATATGTCATGTGCCGCTGCCTTTTAAGAAAGATACCCCATCTAGAATACTCACAAAATAGCAAGGAGACATAGTGCAAAAAATATAGATGCTCACCATTAAAGCAGCCAACTTCACCCGTGTCATTTTCGTAATGTCATCAGTTCCAGTCTGTCTTAAGTTATTTCAGACCAAAAATCTCCAGTATGGCAATCACATTTTTCCAAAGTATTCTGTTGTAATATCTATAATTGCATTTAAAAATCAACAAGTGATCAGTTCTGATGTATGTAGACTCCCAGTCAAATCATGGGGCCGGGCGACTTACTTTTCATTACAAATATCAGCATCTTTTTCAGGTTCTACATACTAAAAATACACAAGCACACTATATGTTGCTGCAACAAACATAAGTTCTGATTACAAGTTCAGTCAGTTAAAAGAAATGTACTTGGAACTT
The DNA here is from genome assembly GCF_964261635.1 of Lissotriton helveticus. Classification (NCBI taxonomy): domain Eukaryota; kingdom Metazoa; phylum Chordata; class Amphibia; order Caudata; family Salamandridae; genus Lissotriton; species Lissotriton helveticus. The sequence goes on from NC_136061.1 coordinate 404,808,789, forward strand.
TATAAATCTGTAATATTCTGGCTTTAAAATGTGGAATGCTATGAGAATACACTATGTAGAAACCAACTTTTCTGAATTCTTCCCTTCAGGAAACTTGTGTCGCTGCACAGGGTACAGACCAATCATTGATGGCTGCAAGACCTTCTCTTCAGTGAGTTTTGTTTTAATAATGCTAATAGTTCATTTTGATCTCACTTTCTCATTTTGTTGTTTCCTTCAGAAATATGTATTTTAGTATCAGTAAAACATAGTAAAGCTGTCAAAGCACAAATAAATAATCCAAAACGAATTTGCCTATTTATTGGGGGTCTGGAATTCCTCTCTGAATCATCCTCCCAAATTCTAAGTAAAGACTTTAATTATGGAAGAGTGGAGAATGTGTACTTTTTAAAAAGCCTGGAGATCACAGTTGCAATCCGCTGTATTGTTAGGCAGGTACCTCTTCATGGCATGCTTTACATAGGTGGTAGATAGGTAAAATGTGCAAAATAAAGCCTAACGTTTAGTCTTATAACCAGATGTATGGCTTAATTTCGACGGCGGCATGCATGTCTGCTAAATATGACCACTGCTCTGCCTCCAACCAAGGAGTAAAGGTGAAGCAGAACCAGTAACATAGTAAAATATCTTGTTTAGGTATCCCAGGTAGGTTTCTGTACTCCTCATGAGATTGATATTAATTTTGGCAGACATCCTACCATGCGCTGACAGGCGAGTTCTCTGGTTTGCACATGAAGTACTACACTTTTTCCATGTTTACCCTCAGAGCTCATTCATGTACAAGCACAACATTCTGCCAGTGGTTAAATGAGGAGCATGTTCTCCTGCAACTCGAGCATGACATCTCACTGACTCTTTCCCAGCTCTAAATGGTCTTTTACGGATACTGGATAATGGGCGCCTCCTCATTCTCCGCTTGCAGGACAGAGGGCATTCTAGTTTGTTTATCGAGTTTGTATCACCCCGCAAGGAAATACCACTATTGTGTATAAGGAGATCAGGGGTATCGAAAGGTATTAGAGCTGGGTATGTTCAGGGCTACTGGGTCTTGGGCCTGAGACATAAATAGCTTTCCTATTAATAGTGTGATGCTGCGGTGTATCCAACCGGTCTTCTGCAGGTTGGCAGTAGGAGATATTGACTGGTGCACACAGTCCGAAATGTGTCTCACAAGTGATATGTGCATTGGTAGGGAAGAGCAGCAACTGCATGAGCAATACTTTATAAATGGTGCTGCTTCCTCCTTTAGAGTTGCTGTAGCAAGAAAGACAAGTCTGGATGCTGTATGGATCCAGCGGGAGGCTCACTTGCTATGTCTGAAGATGATAAAGTAAGTGCATATGCATGTTTACTTATTATTATTGTATATGATGTATGTATTTTAAATAGTATTATTTCACGCTGTTGATGGTTTTCCCTCCAATATTCCAGAAAGAAAATGATGACACATCTCTTGTTATAAATGATCTTGAATCCTACACCGGGGCTCTTGCCCTCTCTAGTGCTCTGTTGCTTCCCAGCTAGGTTTGTGCTAAACAAGTATTGTTAAGTACATCAATTTTCTCGCCCCAAGATCCTCACACATAGAGACTGCCCACTTACCCCAGGCTCATCACACTGTGGCCATATGTCATAAGCTCCTCACGTATGGTATATGTATGCCCTAAGGTTCTCACATACTATGTTCATGTGCCCCATCTCCTTCACATTGTCTACCAGTCAATCTATCTACCGATGTATCGTAAGCCCTCAGAATGTAGGTCTATATTTTGTTTTATTGTCGTCTTTATGTAATGCTTCATGCCCCATTGTGCGAGCCGAATCACATTATAGGACATGTAACAAGGCACATCGAAAGGGGAGTGGGGGAAGGATGTTGTACTTGTTGTTGTGAACCTCTGTGGGAAACCTTTAGGTATTGTGTATGAGTGAGACCACAGAGGTGCTCTTATCTTGTCTTGTGATACAGTGCCTAGCAATATGATGGATGAAAGAAGTGTCAGAGACAGAGGCACAAAGTATCATTGTAATTAGTTGGCGGTTATGGTTTAGTCTGCAGGTCCTCTAAGCTGTGTTTGTTTTCAGTTGCAGTTTCCATTTGATTTCAGTGCTGACTACAACCGTTGGGTTGATAACGCTCAAGAGTGATGTTCATTATGGAAGTGAGGAAACAGTCACATTTGAATGGAGAGGGATAAAAAGACAGAAATAGATCTGTGTGGGTGGACTGCATTACACGCACTCCTATGTGACACTGCTATGTATACACTTGTGACTATTATGTATCTAGGATGGATATAAGCCAATAATGTATTTGGGACCTGAAGGATATTAGAGTCTTCCAGGGTGCCAGGTATGTGCAGAAGATCTTTTAAGACATAGGATGTGTATCCTAATTCTGGTATTTGGATATTATCTAACTTGGTTTGACATGGCAATTAGAAGAATGAAATGTACACATGGTGAGGAGTGATGTGACAATAAGAAACTTTGTCTGAAGTCCCAAAATCATTGCATTTGCTCTATCCTAGTGTCCATCTGCCAAGTTGCATTCACAGCCTTTCCTGCTACACAATGCATTCACAATACAAGACTATCAATGCTTTAAAGCTAAATTTTGCTAAAATAACCGGTTTCTAGGCTATTTGTTTCTAAAAGAAATCACCTTTAACCTAAGATCAGTCAATCAGTATGCTGGGAAATCCAACTGCCAATATGTCTTTTTTTGGGGCCATTAACATGTTGATGATGCCCCACACAAGGGGAATGGCAAACACCTCAAGCTTAGGGTGCGGTTATCCACACTATATTCCAGAAAATGAAAGGTTTATAAAATTCCTCCCTAATGTTCACCATTTATTAGCCCTGGTGGGCTTACTTTTGTAGTGGTAACATTAGACAGATTTCTACACTCTGCACTATTACCCTATTTAAATATGTAGGTGCTCACAGCACTGAGCAATACTGAATCACTGACCACAGCTGTTAAGTTGGCTCTCATTTTATCATATGCAACATGCAAAGCCCTTTAACAATTGAGGGGCATATTATCAAGGAACGGTGTTAAAATTATTGCCGCTTTAGCGGCAGGAAACTGCCGCTTAAATGGCGATATTGGGCTTGATAATGTGCCGTAGAGAATTCCAATAGAAGCCCATGTTAACACCAGAACATGGGCTTCTATTGGAATTCTCTACGGCATGTTATTAAGCCCATTATCGCCGTTTTAGCGGCAGTTTCCTGCCGCTAAATCGGTGATCATTTTAACGCCGTTCCTTGATAATATGCCCCCAACTCGGTTCTGAATGCTGTAATTGACCAAAAGTGTGAATGGTGTCTTTAAATTTGCATCTAAATTGGGGGATCGCCACATTAAAGACATTCTCAATATTTATAAAGCAAAATGAGGTTAGGCCTTGCGCACCATTTATTAACGTTCCCTACAATGAAACAGCGCCCTGTCTCCCATGCCCTTGTGATGGGCATACCAAGCAGAGTACCTTGCATTTTTTACTTTTATGTGATATGTATCTGACTTTTAGAATAGCTTATCTTAAACCACTGTTTAAAACATATGATGCCAAAACCACTAATGCTCCTATGAACCTACTGTTTATGCTAAGAGAACCTGAGATTTGTTTTTATGCTGCAACATTTATTTTAAGTTCAATTCATGCTAGGAAAAGTATGATGTTCTAATGAAATCAACCGGTCCCCCAAGACTGGGGATGGTCACACTAACTGAACACTTTGCTCTTTCTAAGTCTATGTGTTTTTGATCTTGTCACTAAAAACTGTTTATGGCAAACAATTGTCTATGAATGCTGCTATGAGTTTACCGTTTACACTAAAAGAACTGATGCGGTGACATTTATTTTAAGTTTACTTCACTGAGAATTGAATTAAGTTTTAATGAAATTAGATAATTTTAATTGATGCTGATCCTTTTTATTAATTTTCGCTGATGTATTTTGATCATGTATTGTGCTTTTATGGTTGCTTTGTTTTAACCGAATAAAGCTTATTGAATCGAATGCTGTAATTTAATAGATGCTAAAGTAACTCTCCCTATTTTTTCCCACCCCTGTTCGCCCTCTTAGAGCAATAAGTAAAATCCCACTCTTTATCCTCCTCAAATTTACTCAAAGCTACCTTCTCCTTAAATAGAGTCACATTTAAATCCTGTCCTCTATATTCCACTGTTATAAATTCTACAGATGAATTCCCACCTCCATATTCCTGTTGGAGCCCAATCCAACAGCTCACCGTAAACTATGCTCTACTTAAATCCTACCCTCCTTAGGTTTATGGTAACAACTTCACATACCATGCCAAACACTTTAGTCCTGCCTTTCTGTAACATATGAAAAACAAAAGATTAATTGTATTTTCTCCCAGTTTTAAAGATATTATAGTATCTTATTGGAAACCACTTACATCCGTACCCTTCAGCATTAACGTAAGGCATAAATGTACGTGCTTCTGAACCTTTTTTACATGCCAAAGTTTTATTTCGACTGGTCTTCTACTTCTCTTCCCAACATGCACGGAGAGACAAGTCTGTTTCTGTGTTTCCTCCCAATGGACTAATTGAGCAGACACAGGAGGGAGGAAAGAGTCAGTCAAACAGGAATTAGGTTTACAGAATGAATGCTGCCAAAGAAATAGTACTGAAAATACTGATTTTGTGAGTGAAAGGAATGTCATTTAATACAAGGTTTGATTTCAAAAGAACATAGTTTCAAATGCAAACATGCAAATGTAAATAGAAAAATAATAAAGATGTAACTAGAAGAAGAATTTAACTAAGCCACATAATTGCTGATGCTGTGTTTTTTATTGGGTCATTCAGTTTTAGAAACCCAAAAAATATCCTGTAGTCATACATTATAAACTTCTATAAGCGTGTACTTCTAAGAGCTATTGCCTAGAATATTAAGTTAAGAAATATTGTGATACTTTAATCTTAATATTGAAGCCAAAACATAAAGGACCAAAACAGCGGAAGAGAAGTGCATATGAAGATGTACAGATTATATTTAATGTTCTTAAATCCACTTATGCCGTAAAGCTAGATATACATTAAAATGGTTAAAAAATGTGGCGGTAGGTATGGAACATCTATACATACTTGCCTATCAATATTTTTTTCCTCGATATTAGATATTCTGAATCCACACTTTTCTAAGTAATGTGTTGACCAATTCATCACTACCTGGACAGCATTTACACTCTCTCCTTCTACTGGCAAGCTGGTGGATATTGGGAACTTCAACTCTGCGAGTCAAAGATTGAGCTTTGAAAATGTTGATCTTGCTATAAAGTCTAAGCAAATTATGGCTTACTATAGTAATTAACATTTAAACATACTCTTTTCATTCTCAGGCCCCCACAAAACTGAAAATAGAAGGTGGATTTCTGCCTTTTGATCCGACTCAAGAAATCATCTTTCCACCTGAACTCATGGTAAGAATTTGTGTACGGATGGATGGGTTATATATCTAGACTGGTGTTTATGTATCTGGGCTGGGTAGTAGCAGTTCAAAGAAAATGCTTGTAGATACCTTTAGTACTTTGGTATTAACCCAATTTGGTGTTTAATTACTCTAGGTATGATTTAGATTTGGGTTCTGATTTGTTTGAGCAAGTGAGAATTGGAAGAGAGAGAATTTGTCAGAAGAACGATCTGTACTATACATAGGTTGAGTCCACTTTCCTCTGTAGGAGAATCTTACAATGGAGAATCTAACACTTCCTTCACACATTTTCTGATGATCAGGTCCTTTGTTTCTTACAAAATGCAGAGCCGTGGTGTGATTAGCAGGTAAACTACATAGTATAAAACATCTTACTTTTCATAGCTCCCTAATAGCTTGAGCTACATGAATATGGGGAATGTGGGGATTGCATTTGCTCAACAGAAGTTCTTTTCCCAATGTATTTATTCACTTATCAACGAGGTTCTTTACTATCCAAGCTTCATTAGACTCCGAGAACATCAAGTGCGTCATGCTGAAGAACAACAAAAAGAGCTCTGTTTAAAGAGGTTTATCTTCAACTATTTAAACTGAAGGTTGAAATCAATTATTGTTTGCATAATATTTATTAGTCAAAGAGGTAGGTAGTAGTGATATAATAATTGCAACCCCTAAAATATTAATTTTTTAGGGATTAGTACTGACAACACACAAAAATATGAGTTGTTTGCTTGCTTGGTATCGAGTACCCTACTACCCATGGGTAGAGCCAACAGTAAACCCAAAGGGTTGATCGCACATAATGAAGTACAGAAAGAGTAGCACTCTTAGAGAAGTCAACAAATCAAGTCCATAAATTAGGGTGTGTAGAGAGTCCAATCCAAGGAGATTCGTTCAAAATAAATGCATAGCAAATCCAGTGATCTTTATGATTATACTTTCAAGACAACAGCCAACAGTTTCGTCACAAGCGGTGACTATTTCAAGGCACGTAATGTAATATTCATGGAGTATAACATATATCAGTAATCTCCAGAGCCGTCAGTTCATCCATTAAGCAAAGGTTAGTGCATAGAGGGGTCAGCAATATGTATAGCTCCCAATTCAGTAGAAAAAACCTCAAAGGTCAAGATCGTCCTCTCCGTGTATGAAACACACAATTCACTCAGTAAGTACCGGCATGCCCTCAGGAGTCCAAAGAAAGCTCCCAATGCAATTTTTAAAAAATAAAAATAAAAAAAGCATGCACTAGTGAGAGTGCCGATGGCAGGGATGTGGGAGAAAACCATGTAGTGCAGATGCGAAATGAAAAAAGATTTCCCTCATGGCAACAGTAGAAGGATACAACTCATCCAATTAATTTTTTTATGTCTGGTCATTTTCTTGCATCATGGTAATCCCTGCAATTTGGTGCACTGAAATTCTAGGGGCCGGGCCAATGAAGGATGTTTTGTGCAGATCATAGATTATTTCGTTTTTATCATGGATTCATTTCTTTGTGGCACTTTTGAGTCAGTTGTTTATTCTTAGATTATACTGTTTTCACCAAAGGGTAAAAAATATTCACTAGAACCTACTTGTGATACATTATAATTAGGTGAACAAAAAGTAGTATTGTGAAAGCGTAGACTGTGTTGTGCATTCAAGAGTTACTAGAAATGTAGCAGTAATCAACACTAATGACTGAGGGACTGAACTCACTTTGTTGGTATGCGTGTTTACCTTCACTGAAGTACAGAAATTAACAATAAAAATATTTAAGATATGTTGGGGGCAGGAGAAACCTGATTACCTAAATAGAGATGTTTAGTCTCTAAGTATTAAAAATGTCTGATTACATATTTTACAGAACCATTAGTGGAGACATTTTTGCTAGAGCATATCGATGGAATAGCCTTCTACAAGTAGCGTGGAATGTGAGCAGCCTACGTACTTTTTAGACCACAGATCGAAACTCGTTTGTTGTACCAGTCCCAGTCTTTCAAAAGTCATAAACCCTAATTATTCGATTTGGGTCAATACTTAAGTGTCCTAACACGTTGTGAGGAGAACTTGTGTCTCAAGGGGAGTACCTGGGCATTGAACTGTTCCTTTACACTCAAAAAGTATTTATCTTTAGCTCCTCTGTATGTCTTACTTCCTTACAACAGATAATGGCAAGAAACCAGAAGAAAAAGAAAATGGTTTTCCACGGTGAAAGGATGACCTGGATTTCCCCTGCGACACTTACTGAACTCCTAGATCTGAAAGCAAAGTACCCCCAGGCACCCCTTGTTGTTGGAAATACAAGTGTTGGTAAGTAGGAAAAAAGGTACTCACATAAAGCAAAAGGAATAGACAGTCATATAGCATCTGCACAAGGAATTTGGAACTTCCCCATTGTGCCCAAAATACCACTAGCACCATCAATGTCCTGTACTAGCCTAGGCTATCTTCAACACTTATTGTATACAATGTAAAAAATGGCTGGTTTTTCTTCTTTTGATCCCCTTCGATGGCACTATCATATTAGAGAAAAGGCAATAGACATTCTCAAACACCTTCTGTAATATAGATTTTGAGGGTGCACTTTCACCCCTGTGCGATCTCCAAAGTGCATTGCTTCATTTGTATGGAGCATTGGAGTGCTGAATTTGTCAAATAAAAAGTGCGCGGGCCAGAACATTTGGACAGAAGCTTGGGGTGAGTGCTACTGTAAGTCAGTGTGCAGAATACCAATGCTGTGGAGCCTTCATTAGACCTTATTATTCTTTAATCCACCACCAGACACTACCTGTCCCTTTATCTCAGACTTGCACGTTCCTGATTTCTCCCTTTGTCCATTCTATTTAATCTTTCTCTTCCTCATTCATTTATCCTTGTGTTCTTTTCAAACTCTTGCTTTGGGTTAAAGTCTGAGGAAGCAAAATAAGTGCCGGTTGCCAAGAATGAGTGCTGGTGGGACCTAACTGCCACCACTAACTCAAATTAAGCACTGGGTTCATGTTGCCATGTAAGCGAAGGAACACCTTTGATACAGCGCCCATGCTGAATTGCCTGTCAGACTTCAAACTGACTTTGCACCACGTGGAATGATATACCTGTGTGCCACAAAAAATTGGTGCACTGTTATACCATGAAAAAGAAGAAGGAACCATTAGACACTTGAGTGAGCCTTGCCTCTAGTCTCAATTAGATACTCTATTAAGAAATAAAAAGTGAATATTCCAATCCATTAAAAGGAATCATGGCTCTACAATATCTGTCTCATATCCATGGCTACACTCGCTCAGTCATATGAGTTTACATTCTTAAAGGATCCTGATGACATCCAGATCAGCTTAGAATTTAAAATGTTTGCTTTTCAGTATGTCCAATTGTTCATCTGCTGACTGATACAAATATAACAATTATCCTACGTTTAATAAAAAAAAACCAGAGATCATGCTGTTTGGCAATCCAGATATGTCTATCTATCTTCTCTCATCTTCAGAGTCTTGTCTCGTAACTGTGACAGTTGTGAAAAATATTGGATTTCTAATTGATTTTTCATTTGCTCCCCACTACAGTAATAATGAGTGCTGATTATATAAAATCTTTAAATAATAATAATCCACATTTGTAAAGCGCGAACAATCACCCGTTAGGGTCTCTAGGGGCCGGAGGAAGATTAAACATGCTATTGCCCAGAGTCACATGGTGCTGGGCTAATCTGCCGCCGGCGCTGGGGATCGAACCGTGATCTCCAGAGTCCAGCATCAGTCGCCCTGTCCGCGGCGCCACACCTCTCCCTATAATACCGTATAAGTAGCGATCTGACTGATTCCCTCAAGAAGGAGCAGCGAGGCATAGCCAAGCAACAAAGTGATGTTTGTGGCTAATTAACACAGTGTTTTCGAGAATAATACCTTTGCAGTGTTCCATGGATTTAGACCTCGACAATGCATGCAAAAATGGCAACACAAAGTTTTAAAAATACAAGGCGCTTGGTCTTTCATTCAAACATGCCCACATTAAATATTGTTGCACTTGTCTCTGAATGCACTGCACTTCCCAAAATTGAAATAGATGCCCCACAGGTGATGAGGTAGCTTATAGTCGAGCTACCACCTGTTCGCCATATGACATTAAATTCAAGAGAATTTCCATGTGAAATGCCAATGGAGATGACAAAGAGCCAAACGAGTTTTATGTATTAAGATGAACAGCATATATAGGACTCTTCTTCCTTTTGTTTCAGGAAAAACATGAGGAGCTGGATTTTAGCTGGGTAAGCAAGTTAATATTTTGTGAGAGTAAATATGGGAGATGTGGCAATACAAATAAAAGGTAACTGTACTATTATTGCTCCACGATACAACAAAAAGACTCACCTTTATGTTGCGAAATTGGTGACCAGGCATTCTTTGTTGCCCCTCTTCCTCGAGTTTCTACATCTGGCAACATGAAAAGCAGCAAGAAGATTAATGTAAGGATGTTTCCAGACTACAAGATGGAAAAATCACATGGAAACAACCTGAAAAATACCCTTATGAAATGCGCCAAAAAGTGCTGACATGTCTCATAGCTAACAGAATTGTATGCGAGAAATAAACCCTGAAAGGAGATACTCCAGTAGCTCCCCTGCACCCTTTAAACACTCATTGCCCAGGACTGCAAACATATGCTACATTAAGAATCATCACTGAAGATGATACAATCTCAGAACTTATGCTGGATATCAGTATACTGTCCAGGGCTGCAAACATATTCTATATCTAGACATAATCTCTTCACTAATGGTGAGGATGATGATGGCTTCAAGGGATTACGCTCGGTTTCAAAATTTTTAGCTTGTTGGTTTCTTTTCAAGGCAACACAGTAGCTCCAGTTAATGTGATGATAGACACTGAATTTGTAAGTCTACCAAAAAGCATTTAGTTTCATCCAGATCTTCACATATGGCTCATCTCTTGTAAGAACTGCTTTTGCCTCTGGAAGGTCCCTTGAAGGAAAGGCTAGAGGATATCTCTCTGTTTGACCTTTCTGACTTCTCCCAAAATGAAATCAACGATATCGTCAACTCCTTCTCACCTTCCTCTTTGTGTCCTAATACTGATGACGTTGGTCATTCTGTTTCATCTTCTGGTTCTTCCCTCGATCAATGTCCTGTCCAAACTCTGAAACATTGGGTACCACTCATTGCAACTCATCTTACCTTTATTTGTAACAGGACTTTCAATTGGTGATAGTACTGAAGTCTTGAAGACAGATCTCAGAGATTACTCTACTGAAGAAACCTTCCCTTGATCCTAGTGTCCTTTCATATTATCGACCCATCTAAACTGCTGCCAAAACTACCTTGCTGAATTAATTGCTGTCTGACTTCTGTGAAACCCATAATCTAATGATCACCATCAATCTGACTTTTGCCCATCATTGTGCAACAAATCAGTTCTGGTCTCAGTTCAAATTACATTTGCACTGGATGACTGTGGTGAATCAGCTTTATTTTACTTGACCTCTGTGCTGCTTTCGACTCGGTCTCCCATCCTATCTTGATTTCTTATCTAGCCGATTCTGGATTGGGTTGCCGTGTTTTTGACTGCTGTTCTTCTATTGTGAAAGACTGCAATTTTCTACCCACTATTCAATCTGAATTAAATTCCTGCATTGTTCCTCACGAAGAGTCCATCAGCCCAACTTAATTCAGTCATTATGTATCCTGATTCCAATTCATTTCTTTAGATTCAGTTTCTTTACCTACGCAGATGAAGTGCAGCTTATCCTGAGCTAAATGCTCACATTAAGGGCCTGATTTAGAGTTCAGTGGCCGAGTCTCTATCACTCTATCCCTAACATGACAAATATCCTGTCCACCATATCACAAGTTCGATTAGAGATAATGCACTTGTAATACTGCATACTGGATATCCATAAATGTTTCTATCAGAGTAATCGGTGCACCAAACTCCTAACCAGGCCCATGTCGAAGGGGGCGTGGATTTGGCACCAAAGATGGCGGGTGGGTGAGCCTGATTCTCTGACCAGACCAGCATTAATCCTTCCCCATCCACCCAACGGCATAGCTGTGGCCCCTCCTCCCCACCATCATTGCTGGGGCCCTCGTGCACAGAGACCCCTGATGGCGCAAGCAGCATATCTGGTGCCCTGGGGAGGCCGGTTTTTTGATTGAGGAGACTGCTGACTGCCATGGTTGGAGTGCAGCTGAGACGGGGGCCATAGAGGGTCATTGTGGGTGATCAAGCATACAGTTTGCCCTTTGGGAGCTGGAGCCACACTGATCCCTCAGTGTGACAGGACCCTTGTATGGTGTCCCCTGTCTGGGAAACTGGAACATACAACTAACTGGGGACCCTTCTCCTAGAAGACATCCTGTTCCCTAGTTAAGACGGGAGAAAGGATGTGCCTGACTACCCACTATCTGGTGGGCTGAGATTCAGATGCCTGCCCTCTGAGTGGAGGTTTAGTGCTACAGCCACATTGCCTGTGACCACCACTGGCCCACCATAAGCGGTTTTGGCCCACACCTTGCATTGTGAGGACACGGGTAAGCCAAGAAATTAACAGGGGGCCACACAGCCAGAGACAAGAAAAACCTCTCCAGTACCTCCCTGGGAACATGGACAATAGAGATTCCTACGATGACTCGATTCACTCACACTTAGATAAAGTGTTGGACTCTATAGGAGACACCAAATCGACACTTCAGCAAGACATTGGGGCCATGTCCTTGGGGCTTATCCTCCTACAAGCAGAGCACCATAAGATGGTAGACCAAGTAAAGGAGGTGGATCAGTCAGTCAGTACTGTTATACCTGCCAAACCAGAGATGTTCCAACAAGGTGGATGACCTAAAGACCAGGGTCAGCATACTGGAAAGGTGGGCAGATGCGAAAGTTCAAAATCGCAGCAATAACATTAGAGTGGTGGAGCTTCTTGAGGGAATTGAGGGCGCAGATAAGGTGTCTTTTCTGGAGAACTCGCTTCACAATGAACTAGTGTCTGATGGACCAACACAGTTTTTTGCCCTGGAGAGGGCACATCAAGTTACAGACCGCCTGCTGATGCTGGGCTGCCTCTCTGTCCGATGGTGGCAACATTACTGCACTATAGAGGCCGGGACATTATCCTCCAGCGAGCCCGTAACAATGGTCAATTCGCAATAACCAATAGTAAGATGCTAATATTCCCTGACTTTACATCCAAAGTTCATGCACAATGTGTGTCATTCGTGGTACCCAAGAAATTCCTCTGCGAGGAGGGTTTACAATATTCATTGATGTTTCCTGCTTAACTACAGATCATGCTAGATGGCAGTACCCATTTCTGTGACATACCAGAGGCAGCATGGCCTTGGTTGGTGGCCTACAAAGCAGCGGCACTGCGTCCAAAATCCCAAGCCCGTTCTGCTGTAGCTAGACATAAAACTAAGAAACGTTCCAGAATTCCACCTCTAAAGATCTCTTTGGGGAGGCCCTCTCAGACATAACGAGAGCTTGCAGAGGCATTGCTCACTGTAGCGGAGATAGCATCAACGCAGAAGACAGAGGCAGGCACAGACATTTCTTCTGATCATAAATTGTTGATTTCTGACTCTGGAGGTTCAATCATGAGGAAGATAGACATTCCCATGGTGACCCCACAGTCTGTTGGCAAATTAATTTGAAGGGTTTCTATGGCCTTCGGTTTGCTCAAGACTCCCAGTTGGAGATGTGGGGCTCCACTGTGCTAATTGTTGACATAAAGCTGGCTTTACTGCTAGTACTGATGATTGGACCCAGGGCCACAGTTGTGACAGGGATTGTGCCCCTGGACCCGGGGTGATTTGTAGGTCCGTTCCCTATGGAGGGCAATGCCTAGTGGATATGATGGCAAATGGACTGGTGCAGCCCATGCAAATTTAGGCTTATCTTACCCGCTCCCTTATTTGATTGCACCCCCTAGGAAACTAGCAATGTTTTTCTCTTAACAATGTTGTTTCTTTTCTGGTTTGGATGGTCAGTCGTTGCTGAACTGCCCTTGGGTGAGGGAGTGTACATTTGGGGTTGTGTTTACGTGTCCTGGGCGTCCCAGATTGGTCTGATATTGCTGGGGGTGGATGGGCGAGATGGATACTGGTGAGGAGGACAAGCTATCTCTTCTTACACTATGGAATATTCACATAGGTGGAGGAAGAGGTGTGGCGCTGCGGCTAGGGCGACTGACTCCGGAATGTGGGGATCACGGTTCGATCCCCGGCACCGGCGGCAGATTAGCCCAGCACCATGTGACTCTGGGCAATAGCTTGCTTAATCTTCCCGACGGCGCCTAGAGACCTTTACGGGTGATTGTGCGCTTTACAAATGTGGATTATTATTATTACATAATAAGATGATGATGATATCTTGGAATGTTAGGGGAATGGGCTCTTCTTCCAAACGCCTTAATAATGATAGGTATCCATGAAAGTGAGGAGCCCAAATGGATATGACACAAGAAACACACCTCACAGGGTACGGGGTGGCCTGTCTGCGGTGCAGGTGGCGGGGACAACTTTATGCAACCTCTTACTCCGCGCATTCCAGAGGGACTCTACCTTTGATATGGGAATGGATCCCTTTTGAGCATATACACTCCATTATTGACAACGAAGGGTGATATGTCCTGGTTAAGGGTAGACTGATGGGCAAGGAGGTCACACCAAGAAGTGTATATGCTCCAAACATCCATCAAATGCATTTCCTTCGGGCGCTGCCTGTCTCCCAGTCCTCTTTAGTGACTGATGATCTCCTCCTAGTGACTTCAACTGTGTGGCAGATGTTAAAATGAATCAGTCCACTCCTCCCATATGGGGGACAGCGGTATGCAGGGTTTCAGAGGGCTTCCAGGCTTGGTTGGGCCATTGGGATTTGGCGGCGATTTGGAGAGTGCACCATTGGCTTGAACATGATTACTCCTATTATTTTCATCTTTATAGATTTCATGCTAGGCTCAATGGGCCAGATGTACGACACGCAAAATAGAGCCTCACAAATTGCGAGTCTTTTGCGACTCGCAATTTGCGAGGCGCTATTTTGCATGTACTACAGTGTGTTGCTCACTGTTTGCGATACCCAATGGGGTCGCAAATTGTGAGGCTCATTATTATTTATGACACTCTCGCAATTTGCGAGCCCATTGGGAACGACAGACCCTCCCAGGTATAGTGGCCTGCTGGGCTCAGCAGGCCACCTTTTTTTTTTAAATGGATACCGTTTTCCTTAAAGGAAAACAGGATGCATTTTTTTTTTAATTAAACGTTTTCGTTTAATTTTTTAAGGGCAGGCAGTGGTCTTTGGGTCTTTGGGACCACTGCCTGCCCTTAAAACATATTTTTAGAGACAGTCACAAAGTGGAAGGGGTCCCCAGGGGATTCTGACTACATTACCACCCTAATTTACAAATGTTTTGCGACCGCAATTTCGGTCACAAAATATTCGTACATTGATTTGCGGACGCAATTAGGAAGGGAACTCAATAAATTGCCAAGAACAGGGGAAGGAGAGCAGGGAGACAAAAGACCGGGGACAAAAGATTAAGGAATTGCTTTTCATATATATTTGTTTGTACCGTCAACAATAATAGACAAACATAAATGCACTGTGTTACATTAAATGTCATGTAACCTGTAATATACTGTGCACAAGTGCTTGTGATAAAGTGAACGGCGCTGGTGACACGAGAAGGAGTATATACAGTGGGGAGGAAGGCGCAAAAAGAGTGACATATACAGTATACTCTTAGTGATGCCCATACATTTAGCACAATATGAAAAGAATAATTTTTCTGGGCAGTCACGAGGGAGGCACCGTAAATTAAGCTGTGGGAGTTGATAGTGTTTCCACCTTTTACAATATTAGGCCAATATATATGAAAAGCAATACCATAATCTTTTGTTTCCCTGCTCCCCTCCCCCTGTTCTTGGCAATTTATTGTGCCCTTTTTAAAAATTATCTTCCAAACAATACCCTTTGAGACACTGTCATATGTTATACACACTTTGCCAATCCATGACACATACTCAGTATTTAGGGCGCACACTGTCAGACCCTAACCCGTTACTGTTGAATTTCCATTCCACGGCAGAGCGCCCGGTGATGCCTAACTGGCACCTTAACCCTGTAATGTTGGAAGACACCTGTTTTATAAAATCCCTGCAAATGGCCATCTCGGAATATTTTCAGCTTAACCAGGGTTCTGCTACCAGCACCCTAATTGAGTGCGAGGCCCTTAAGGTGGCGTTGTGGAGCCACTGTAGGGGGCAGTCTATTGGGGTTACGAGAGAATTGAACTCGGAACATTGCCCGAGTGAGTTAGGTAATCTGTCGGGTACTGATGATACTCTTCAGGAACAGCTCACGGAAGTTAGACGTTAATACAATGCCACACTGGAATGTCTCCGATGTTATGATTACAAAGATTATCTTGCGATGGTCCACGAAGGTGGAGGTAGGTTGGGGAGACTTCTGGACTGGTTGGTTTGCCCAGAGTCAAGGGGGACACCCTTTACACAGGTCTTATTGAACAATGATGCGCTGCTGTATTCTCCAGAAGCCTTTAATACCGGCTTCCATGAATACTATGAGACACTTTATCAGCCCCTGGAGGTAATATTGCCTGAGGCTCTGACTGAGTATCTGACACCACTGTCTTTAAAACACACTTGACCCTGCACAACTAGAGGATCTGGGCGGCCCAGATGGGCTAACGGCGGAATTTTACACTACTTTCGCCTCTGATCTGGCCACTCGATTGGAGGCCAGGTACGCCTCGTGGATGCACCTGGGTGCGTTGCTGGAGCCCACCAGAGATGCTCTGGTGGTACCCCTCCCGAAATCAAAAATGTTGGGAGCACATATGTCCGACTTTTGCCTTCTGTCCATGTTGAAGATGGACTTTAAAATTCTTAGCGGTGCTGCTCCCTCACATGCTGAGCTTTGTCCACAGTAACCAGAATGTGTGTCCACATCACAAAACCTTCATCAGTTATATCATATACTACACCATTGGAACATTATCTCTTGCCCAAATGCCCTCATTGTGTTGGTGGACCTCGAAAAGGCTTTTGGTTCTGTGAGGTGGGATTTCCTCAATTTAGATATGGTTAAGATGGGGCTGGGAGAAGGTTGGTTATAATGGGTTCAGCTACTGTATACTAATTCAACAGCAAGGGTTAAAACGGGGGGCATTATCTCCATCAAATATGGGATCAACCGGGGGACTAGGCATGGGTGCCCTCTCACTCCTTTTCGCCCTGGTCATTGAGTAATTGTAGGAGCTTTTCCACTGGAGCGGAGTGGGCCACGGGATGGTAGTAGAGGGAAGGTAACATGTTATCTCTCACTTTTTTGGCAACTTGTTGCTGTATTTTAAGGATGGCCAATGGGGAGTGGAGAACGCACTGAACCTGCTAGGTGATTTTGCAGTCCTTGCCAGGCTTCAGGTCAAAAAAACTAAAACACACTTATCCCTATGACGATGGGAATGTTGCAACCAGCTGTTATGCCCCTGAGGTTGAGATTGTCACCCCTGTCCTTCAGGTACCTGGGAATTCAGGTGTTCTATGCTTTAATGGACCGTAAAGAAGGTAACCCGGGACCGGCGCTTCGCCGTGTGGTCAGTTTTGGTGCTCCCTGAAACTCCTGGTGATGGCGAGAATTTCTTTATCCTAGGTGATTGTGCTGCCCTGGTTGTTATATTTCTTTGAAAACATCCCTGTTAAGATAACACACTCCTGGTTTAATAAAATTGGGCACGTTGATCCAGGAGTTGATATGGGGTGGAAGCCGCAATAGAGTCTCCTTGGCGGTGCTTTGGAGAGCTCCAAGTGACAGAGGACTAGGTTCCTCTGATTTTTTATTATATTACTTGGCAGCCCAACTTCAATGGATAACTCAATGGGTAGATGGTGAGAATGTGAGAATCTTTGAAGAGCTGGGATCCATTGGGTTGGTGGGTAATCATGGCACTTAATGGCAAAGCTCCTCAACCCTAAAATGATGATTCCTCGTCCGGGAGTGTTGTTGAAAGTGTTGATACTGAAGAACCGGACCTTTAAGGGCCCAGCGGCGCAGGGCACGCCTAAATCTCCGAGTTCACCTGCCTTCTTGTACAGAGACAGGGGACACTCTGCTAAGCGTAGACACCAGGATGTATTTGGCTACAGCTATGCACAGTTATCCAAGAAGTACACCAATGGTATGTTCTCAGGAGACTGCTCCTTAAATCTGTGGCTCACACACTTTTATCTCATTTTACATTGGTAAGAGAACACTCCCTATGCGCAAAATTCTAACCAATGACAGGTTTACAATTTTCTAACAAACAAGACGTAACACAATTACAAAATCTACCCCCTATGCCATGTTTTGACTAACCCCGCAAGAAAGATTTGATTATATGGACCCAAAGTTAATGAACAGTGGTAGACATGTTTGTGTATTGCAGAAGGCCATCTTGCTAGGCCGCGCAAGGCGGGGAGATGGACAAAGAAAACCAACAGATGGTTTGACACAAGGATTAGTGAGTCGGAAAGGTATACTAAAGGCCACCAGACACCTTTTGTTAACCGTATTGGTTCCCGGAATTGACTTTACTGCAAGGATAGAGATGCTATCTATCGTGCAATGGTACGAGGGGCAAGAGTGTTCGGCTCGCCAGGCTGCCTGTGTGAGGGCAAGACAAAATGGCGATGAAACACAAGATGGAGTCGGAACCGAAGTTCCTCAGACCCTCTTTTTGCCATCACGCAGGCAAGGAATAAACTCATATTAATCTGAGTCTACTTCAATAGCCGTTAAGTCTCTGATTTGTTGTTGTACCATCATCCTGATGTTCTCTGTTTTCTGTGGAATTGGTTTTGGGACACACGTAGTAGCTATGAGGCTACAGATAGTGGGGCCACACTGTACACAGATACAACATGTAAAGATGATGGCCAGAATTGCTCCTACGAAAGTTAGTATTTTCCATCCCCAGGTGGACAGTAATCCCCACAACCATCCCATTAACGACCAACTATCAACTATCCTGGTGAATAGATTCAGAAATATGGTGTAATTTAGAGATGGCTTGGTATACTGAAGTTGCATTATTGGGAATGTAAACACAGCAACTAGATCCGATTAATTTACAGACTCCACCACGGTCTGCAAGAATGATGTCTAACACCATTCGATTTTGTAATGTGATAAGGCGAACTAAATGCCCCGACAGTTTCATTAATTGTCGCTTCAACAACTCGAATGAGATGTCTGATGTTTCGGCTGTTGATCATGGCCCCCCAAAATGGGAGGAATCCTTTGAAGAATTCACCTCCTTCTTGTCCTGGTGTGTCTTTCTGATCAAAGACACCTCTCTTGTATTTGATTTTATGATGTCCTGAAGATGCAGTGTAAGTTGGAGGGAGGAGAAAAGCTATATAACAGATCCCTGAGAAATCAGCTGGTAGCCATGTATAGGCCCTATCATGGCAAACAAAATATGTTCCTTGGGATGCTACTAATGGTGGGGAAGTTTGAGATGTATAGGTGTATGTGATCGTGCAATTGCTTTTTCCTAATTGGGCCTTTTGATTCTGACCATTACCCTGGAGACATAGGTAACCTGGATGGGGTACAGTATATATAGGTTTAGATCTTTTCTTTTTGGCTTTGTCTGTGAGACTTGTGACATAATGTGTCACATTCCAGTCTATGTATGCTTGTCGTTCATCAGCGGGAAACTCAGTCAGTTTATTGTAGTGTTTTGAAATTGCCACTATCCCTTTAATTAGGGCATCATGACTAACGTCAACTCCATTCCTATATGGGCCAATCGAATGACGATGTTGGTTTTCATAAGCATTGGCAAACATAGAGGTGTAAGCCCAAGCAGATCCTTTTAGAGTGAAGGGTAGAATTAGGTATGGCATTCCCTTGTCAGTATTATGGGGTAGAAGTCCACACACCCAACAATCAGTAGTATTGATTACTAATTGATGTTGGTGTAACAACTGGATAAATGAATTATTGAGGTATTCCAATCTTCTAATTTGTTCATGTGCTGGCAGTGTATGAAATTGGTGTGGGGAAACAGTAGTGCGCAAAGGTATGGGTTGGGAGGTGGATATACGTTTGTGCTGTATGATATAAACAATCCAACCCACACAAGCTAACATAGTGCAATAAAATATCAATATACACAATGCTATGCGACGTTTGGTATACTATAGTTTAAAATTCCTGTTGTCATTGCTTTTCTTTAACATTACAGAATCCATCTTCTAGGTGTTGCTCGTGGCAGTTTTCCTTCTTAACTTAGCCGTGATTATCAGCCGTCCTTTGACACTGCAAGTCCCGCAGACCTAATGTCACTACTCGGGTCACTAACTAAGACTCATACCATGACCCTGCAACCTAATTAGATGGATAATATCACACAGATAATATTTACATATAAAAGAAACACAAAAAGAGAATTTCTTAATTGTCCTTTGCCTTACTAGGCCTCACATTGTACTTAGTTTTGTTAGGCAAAGTCTGACTTTGGAAAAGAGTCTCTGGATCCATTGTATTCAGTCTTAAATGTGATGGAACAGCTTCTTGCAAGACGTCATCATCTTCCTTCTCATACTGAGTCCAGTACAGGTATGCATCACTAAAAGGTACGAATCGAGGAGTTTTCTCGCCCTCGAAATCACCATGCCCCTCACGGACCCACTGGTCATAGGGTAAGGGCAAGGGTACCTTTTTGCAATGCACACCATGTACCCAATTCTTTTTGCCGACGACTTTCACTGCCGATTGGGTTGTCAGGAGAACTTGGGTTGGCCTTCTCCAGCGAGGTTCCAAATTTCTTGATCTCTGGAAATTCTTCACACACACCCAATCTCCTGGGTGTATGCCATGTCCAGGATCAGTAGAAGCTTGTGGCAAGGCGTCTTGTACCTGTTGATGAAGGACACGCAATTTAGTGGTGAGGTCATACAAATAATCAATTAACAGAGGGTACTCAATTTCAGAATACTTCTTTGGTTTCGGGACACCCCAAACATTTGCTGGTCGTCCAAACACAACCTCGTAGGGACTGAGTCCCATACGGGAATGAACAGTTGTTCGGGTGGACAATAGTGCTAAGGGTAAAGCATCGGGCCAGGCAAGACCCGTGCTGGCCTGTATTTTCGCTAGTTTGAGCTTTAGAGTGCCATTGTAACACTCTACTAAACCTGCTGACTGTGGGTGGTTTGCTGCGTGGAATTTATGTCTTATTCCTAGACCTGCACACACTTTCTGCATTACCTGTCCTATGAATTCACTTCCGCTGTCGCTCCAGAGGATTCGGGGCAAACCGAACCTCGGGAAGAACTCTTTCAGAAGGATTTTAGCTGTGGATAGAGCAGTATTATGCTTTAGGGGATAGGCCTCTATCCATCTGGAAAAGGCGCATACCACCACAAGGACGTACTTTAGGTTATTGCAGCGCTCCATGTGAATATAGTCTATCTGCAACACTTCAAAAGGATATGTGGGAGGAGCACAATGACCTGCAGGGGTTGGTGTTCCCTTCCCTGGATTATGCATCAAGCAAACAATACAATGTTTAACTAGATTGTCTGCACATTTGGGAATAGCCTTGTTCTGCCATACAGGAGCTAGAAGTTTGCATATTCCTTTAGCACTGATGTGAGCTGGACCATGTGCCATATTAACTACTGGAAGCACATAAGCATCTGGTAGCAGCATACGCTGATGCTCCGATAATTCTATCCAACACCCTGTTACGTCTAACATTCCTGTAGTCTCTCCATTTACTCAATTCTTTCTCTGTGGCCTCTTCCTGAATCATTTTCACACTTTCTATTGTGTCCTCACACATTCTTCCTTGTCCAATCCATCTAGCAGGGCCTGCAACATACATGTGGTTCTTAATGTCTCTAGCTGTTTCTTTCGCTGTCTGGTCTGCAAACGCATTTCCTTGACCCACTTCGTCAGTAATCTTTCTGTTCGCGCTACATTTGATAATCGCTATTTGCGTAGGCAAGGTAAGTGATTCGAGAAGGTTATTTACCAACTCGCCATGTTGTATCTTAGCACCATGGGAAGTGAGAAATCCTCTCTCCCTCCATTAGCGGCCAAAACTATGGGCCACTCCAAACGCATACTGGCTGTCGGTGAACACATTCACTCTTTTACCTTTAGCCAATACACAAGCTCTTGTTAGAGCTATTAATTCAGCTGCCTGGGCTGAATTCTGTCTTATGCATGCGGTTTCCACAATTGTATACAATGTAGTAACTGCACAGGCTGAAGTCGTCTCACCATTGGGAAGCTTAAAACAAGAGCCATCAACCCATAAAATTCCATCTGGGTTTAAGAGTGGAGTATCCTTTAGATCGACTCTACCCTTTGTCTCTTCTTCTGTACGGAAGAAAAAATCATGCTGTTCTAGAGTATTAGTTTCTTCTGAGATTGGCAATAGGGTAGCTGGGTTTAGGGAATTACATCGTTTAATATGTACATGACTAGCTAAAAGTGTCAGTACATATCCTGATAAACGAGCACTAGTAAGGTGTTGAGTTTTTCTCCTATTTAAAAGAATATCTACTGCATGTGGTACCATGACAACAAGAACATTATCCAACACCAATCCAGCAGACTGGCGAATTGAAACTGTTGTTGCTGCTGTGGCTCTTAAACAACTAGGTAACGCTTTCGCTACTGGATCTAGCGTGGCTGAAACGTAGGCACACAGACGTTGTTTGTCTCCAAATTGTTGCGTTAAAACTGACAATGCCCAACCTTCTCTCTCGTGGACATAAAGTGTAAAAGGTTTACTGTAATCAGGGGTACCTAACACTGGAGCAGAACATAAGGCAGTACGTAAATCATTAAAACTTTTATGACATTCTGCAGTCCAAGGGAGAGGTTGGGGTGTATCTTTGAGAGTGAGTGCCAATAGAGGTTTCGCTAGCAGTGAGAAATTCGGAATCCACTGTCTAAATAAGAGGTAACGCCTAGAAAAGCACGTACCTCCTTTTGTGTGCTTGGTACAGACATTTGGGCAGTTGCTCGGACTCGTTCTGGAGTTAATTGTCTTCCCTCCTTTGACAAGAGATGACCTAAATAGGTAACTTTCTGACGACAATATTGCATCTTAGAGGGTGACACTTTGTGGTTTAGACTAGCCAAATGTTGTAACAGTTTAAGAGTAGCTTGTTTACAAATGTCCTCAGAATCAGCAGAAATCAACAAATCATCTCCGTATTGAATAAGGGTAGCGCCTTGAGGCAATGTGAGAGTATCGAGCTGTGTTTTTAGTGCTTGACTATAAATGGAGGGACTCTCACAATAGCCTTGAGGAGCTCGTGTGAATCGGAAGCTTCGGCCTCCTAAAGAGAAGCCAGAAATATCCCTACTTTCTTCGGCAATGGGAATACTAAAGAACGCATTCTTCAAATCGACAACAGAAAACCAAGTAGCAGTAGCAGGTACTGTTGTCAATAGAGCTGCGATATCTGGGACAACTGGAAATTGGGGTACAACAATCCTGTTGACCTCTCGGAGATCAATAACAAAACGATATACGGGTGGCTGGGAAGAATTAGTTCGTTTAAGAATAGGTATGACAGGACTGTTACATATGTTCCCTCTTGTTTCTTCTACCACACCTTTCTGTATCAGATCATAAATAATAGCCATAAGAGCCTTTTCACCATCACTGGAAACCTTGTATTGAGGAATGCGTGGTAACTTAATATCTGGTTTGAGGGTGACAACATAAGGCGGAATTTGTAAAAGACCAACATCATTTGGACCTGTAGCCCAAAGTGTAGTAGGAAGAGAACGTAATTCAGGTGGAAGTTTATCTTTGGACAGATACATTGGGGAAATTATTTCCCTACCTAAAGTGAGGTGTACACCAGAAGGAGAACAATGTAGGGTTGCATACAATCTTTTTAACAAATCCAGACCCAACAGATTTTCACCACAACTGGTTGTTAAAATAAGTGGAGCTTCTAAATCATAAGGACCTATCGAGATGGGTAAAGGCTGAGAAATTGGGTTTTTGACTGGGGCGCCAGAAAATCCTACAGAAATATTCGTTAAGCCAGACAAAGGTGCCCCAGGGAGTTTAGAGTGGATAATAGAACTCTTGGTTGCACCAGTGTCTAATAGAAATGGCTCTGTGACACCTAATGTAACAACCTCAATATAAGGTCCGTTCTGATCCACTGGAACTGATATGACTCCCTCACTTTGTCTGTGGCTATCCTAACTAGTATGAAAATCTTGACTCATTCTCGTTATAATAATCGTCACTGTAATATTGAGCAGATGGGGTATTTTGTTGATCAAAATAATTCATCGAAGTTTGAGGGGAGAAAGAACGCTGATTCAGATCGTAAACTGATTTACCTTGTCCCCTTCCTCTAGGTGCTGACTGATAGCCACCTCGGCCACGTTGTCCAGACGTATTACCATTATGGTGTAGCAGAACCGGACAACTATTTTTAAAGTGACCTTCCTCTTTACAATAGGCACATTGATTTGGACCTAGTGAAGCCCTTGGAACAAAGGGTTCAGGTTTCTGTAACAGGTTTTGAAACTGGGAAGTCGGCTGAAACTGACGCTGAGCAGGACGAGGAGGATAAGCCTGTTGCAAAAGAATCTTCGTTTTTAACTCTTTAGTCTTTTTATCCAATTTGTCTTTTCTCTTCCTTATCCCTATTTTCGTAATATTGGGCAGTAGCCAATATCTGAGCTGAAGAAGAAACATCCCATGAACTTTCGGAATTCTTTAATTTATTAGAGAGTTCAGGAAGCAAATTAAATACAAATTTATCTACGAACAATTGCTGTCCCCCCTCTGTGCTCATATCCTGACCACTGTGATCAAGAAACGTTTCCTCAAAACGAGTAAAGAAATCGGAGACACTCTCATCCTTTTTCTGCTTACAGGCGGTTAACTTATCCCAGTTAACTCGTAGAGCGGCCATCATAGTCTTTATTAAGGTTATTATTTTCCCAGGAAGTTCCGCAATTAAGTTATCGGGTTTAGCACCACCCACTTGGAGTCTATCAGCAGCCGATATAGCAGCCCAATCACCTCCTAATTCTTGGGTATGATCCTCTTTCCGAATTCTAGCCCATAATGGTTGTGGAACCACATTTCCCATCAACATATCTATGTCAGCCAAATTCATAATACAAGCATCAACAGTCTGGGATAATTCTTTGTAGTAACCAGCAGGATTTTGGCACGGGTCAGGTAAAGACTGTTTAATGGCCAACACTTCAGACCTCTTCCAAGGTACATGTACCCATATACGTTGGAAGTGCGCTGGTATAGGCTGATTATCACCAGCGGCTGGAACCGCTTCTCTCCATACTGGGGGAACCTCTCGCATAGGGTATTGTTTCAGTTTGTGCTTAACACAAGGAACAGGTTCAGATAAAGACTGGGAAAAGAACATTGCTCTAAACATGATCAGTGTCCGCATGGCATTCTCAACCTCAGAACCCACAATAATTCCTTTATCAAAATCAGTCCTAATATCCAGCAAACCCTTGGGAGTTAAGCCCAATCCCGTGGCCTCCCATTCCTGACTTAAAATGCCACACATGTTGTCAAAAACAAATCTCTGTATAGGGGCATCCCACTGCTCAAACGTACTCATTATGTCTTGCACAGTATACTCGGGATCCTGCATAATTGTTGGGTTGATCTGAGAGATGGGCTGTCCTGTAGAGCCCCCTTCTCTTGTGTACATCCTAGACTACAAGTCCTGCGACCCACTAAGATGTGTGAGCTACAGTGGGTCCTTACATATTTTACAGGCGTTCAGATCCTCAGGACGATTTTATATTTTATAGTTTGCTTTTTTACTTAACCTAAATCATATCCTTTATACTCCTGGACACTTTAGCATTGTTAAGTTTAACCATATGGCTCCCATTAGGAAATACGTATAAAGAGCAGTTCATGATAATGAATAGGCAATTAGATGCGAGCTTGAACTGTTTAACACATTGTCCAGAAACAAGGGCTAAATATGGTCAACTAGAGCCCGAGTGGTGATGAGAACTCTGCTCCTAGTTGACGTTTATGTTGTGACATGACTACCACTTTATGTATGTAATGCAAAGTGCCTATATGCAACATATACTATTTCTCGACTTGATACAATAGTTGAATGTAAGAAGGATAAATAGCATTCTTCTACATTGTGCAAAATTCTGCTCTTATGTATATACATGTACCATTATTCTAAGAAAAAAAAGAAAAACATGCCCTTTGTTACTTCAGTCCCAGTTGAAAATCTACATTTCAGCCCTCGCTGCATGAATGAATGTCACCTCCCTTCGTCTTGTTCCCTCTAAAATAGAAGTCGTCATTTTTGACCCTCCCTCCGTATGTAATTGCCCCTGGTGGCTGACAGATTTAGGCCACGATGGTTCTCTGGTCCCTGCAGCCCGAATTCTTAGGTGATACTCTAGTCTGAGATTTCATTTAACAAACACATCTCCAAATTGACCTTAATTTGTTTCTTTTTTAGGATGATGTTAAGGGAAATCATCCTTAATTAACGCTTTTCTATTACAAACTGTCTCTACAGTGGTTGTTTTATCCAACCTTAACTATTGCAATGCACTTTTTCTCGGTCTTCCTCAACATATGCTACACTGTCTTAAGATCATTCAAAACATGTCAGCTTTCTCCACAATCGGTCTAAAAATAAACCCTGCCATGTTTCAACGTATCTACATTCTTTATATCGGCTGCCCTTTTTCAAACTATATCT
Source organism: Lissotriton helveticus (assembly GCF_964261635.1). Classification (NCBI taxonomy): domain Eukaryota; kingdom Metazoa; phylum Chordata; class Amphibia; order Caudata; family Salamandridae; genus Lissotriton; species Lissotriton helveticus. Next base: position 404,835,048 of record NC_136061.1, read on the forward strand.
CTTCAAGGGTCACTTATCCTGTTATTCTGCTTTTCACTCAACTGGTCCTATATTTAACCATTATTTTTTTCATTTACTACTTCTCCTTCAGAACGTTTTGTTCTCCTCGTGCTTTCCTTCAAGTTCCAAGATTCAAATGGGAAAGACCTGAATTTCTCTTCTTACATCCCTCCACTATACCTTCTCCATTAGGGGCTTCTAGAAGCTACTCAAAACTCATTTATTCAATCTGTAATTTGTGTTTCTATGCAGATTTTTCATTGCACCAGGACACCCCTTTGGTGTAATGGCTTGCTATATAAATTATCAATCAACAACATCCTATTGTCACCAAGTTTTTCCCACATAATTTTTGTGAGCTAGGTAAACGCAAAAAAAAATCAGTGAGAACTTATGGGATTGACACAATTGGTATATCTGATTATTCTGGTGCCCAGAGAGCCGTCTGGCTGTCAAACTTGCAAATCTGTAGACATGTGACATCTTGAACCCAAAGAGAAAGTCACATTATGCTCTGGGTTCAAGAAATAAAAATAATGTTACGAGCGGTGCACAATTTTTCTCAAAACTCCATTGAGCAGGAATAGTTGTACCAGTGCATCATCACTTCTGCCAAAACGATGAATCAATTCTGATTCACTATTCTCAGTTTGGTTATCAACTGCAGAAGTATTTCTGAAAGAAATATGCAAAGTGATTCTGCACATTTGCAACTGCTTGAGATACAGAGTTTGGAAAGTCTCCACAAAAACATGACGAGGCACAGTTTCTGTCGCACCTTGTTGAAATGTAATGGCATTGACAAGACCTGGACAGAATGGTAGCCTGCATGGGCGCATGCACCATCCAGTGTATGCTTCTTCCTTCTGTGTATAGTGAGTTCCTATACTAGATACATTAAGAATATTGCTTCCATCAGTGCACCACTGAGAGAGGTCACCAAAAATGGAGACCGGAATTCAACTGATCTTGGAAAGCAAAGCAAGACATCAGACAGAATATTGCTGATGCCAGGGACATGGCTTACTTTGGCCCATCTTTTTGATTGAATTTGTCGTCCATGCCAGCCAGCCAGTCTTGGCATTATTCTGACACAATATTGAGATGATACCAAAGCACCCACAAAGGTCATTGCATGCGCTCTAAAGTCAAAGTCTTACTTAACCCGAAATGGTGTATTCTTGGGAAGAAAATTAGTTTCCTGCAGTACTAAGGCCATGCTAACTTTTCTACTTGTTACTGTAAGGCAAGCCTTGCATAATACTTACAGATCATCAGTCCCCTGTCACAATCCATTGGCAACGTCAAAGTGAAGATGCCCTTCAGGATTGAGTGTTGGGGTCTTCATCCTGGGAGCAATGGTTTTTGTAGTGTGCACACAGTCCAGCGACGTTTTCCTTATATTTTACTTTGCCATTCTCCTCTTTAAAGCCCTTCATAGAGGATAACCAGCTATGCTCTGTGGTTCAGCGAATGCATTCATTGGTTTTGGACAAAGCTGCAATATTTTGAGATGCCTTCTCTTGAACAGTGCTTACTGCTGTGCTGAGCTCATCACTTTACAATGCTGGGGGGGGCATGGAAAACATCAAAAAGGCATTTAGAAAATGTGAGCTCTGGGAACTGAGATGTGATGTTGAGCTTTCTCAACATCACAATATTGTTCTGCTGAGAGTTATGACTTTAATTATTCGGCATTCCGTGAGGTGACCTGTTGTTGATCTCACACATGAAGGTTAAAGGAGCATCATAGTCACCAAGAGACTGAGTGTGCTAGTGAGGGTGACTCAGAAGTGAATCAACAGGAGTACTAGGGGACGCAGAAGCATATCTCAGAGCAAGCATTGTGAGGGACATCATTGCACTGTGAGCTGGAGAGTCATAATGAAGGCCTAAAGTTTAGTACCCACCATATTTTCATACAGAACACACTACCAGCAATGATTTAGGTCCAGATGTACGTACAAACTGTTCTCAAAAAAGCGGTCGCAAACTGCGTGCCAGACTTTTTGCAATCAGATTTTTAACTAGTGAAGTGACCTATACACTTATAGATTATATGACAAGATAAGGAATCACATGGACTTGCAGAATGATTTGCCTAATTAATATCCATTAGGCAGTTCATAATTTTCCCTCCTTAAATTAGCTACAATCACAGGAATGGTGGCCTTCAAGGGATAGCAGAACTTCCATCCCTGTGATTGTATTCCTAAATAGAAAACGTTTTTAAAAGCAGTTCAAGTTCCCTATAGGAACCTGGGCTGTTTTGTTTATTTAACTTTTACTTTTTGGAAAACATCAGTGAGAGAAGGCAGTGGTGCCCGGGGGACACTACCCACTCCCGCCTAAGCGGTCACCCTGATTCCCAATGGGGAAGGGGTCCAAAGTGGACTCCTTCCCCTTTACGAATCAGTTATAACCCTAACCTTGAAAGTGGTAACTGATCAGTGGTTTGTGACTTAGACGCCCTCAACACACCTCTTCGAAATTACAATTTGGTAATGATTCCTAAGCCTATTTTGCAATTTGGAAAAACGTTTCCAGTCACAAACTGGGGTTAGTAAATACAGTAAATGGTAGACAAATGACAGAGAGCACTATATAAAAGTGGATAAAATTATTATATATCAAGGATTATGTGCTTTCTTAACTGTGGCTTCTCTAGATGTTTCAAAGGCAGCATCCCTAGAATATCGTCTTGCTTCTGGCAGATAATGTCAGGATTCTCTCTGAAGTGTTATCATCGATTTCGAAGCAAAATGGCCTCTAACTGTACTGTCCGTCGAAGGGCATACTGAAGCAGTATTGTACCACAAGCTCTTTTTCCTACACACCGATTCCATGACCTATTCTAGTCAAATGATGGAATCATGTAGTAATGCATGATTTTAGGTATTGCTGCCAGAGCCCATTTCATCCACAGCAAAAGTATACACATAGCAGGACCCTCAGTGAGCCCCTTTCAGCTATTATTTTTTGGATCATCCACTGTCATTACTGCCCCTCAAAGTGTTTCACTACTCTTGCTGAAGTTAGGCCACAGGCAATATGGCACCCTAATGTGATTTTGCACTTAACGGTGATTTTGCTCCTAGGCTTATTCGCAACTATCCTTAAACACCACCCTCAACGCTGATGGCCAATCCTGAAACCTCCTATTTATTTTTTTATGTTCTAGGAAATCTTTTATGTTCTAATTTGAAACATATAAAAGTCTCAAACTGGGCTCCATTAAAACTGACTTACTCTTTTTAATCAGACATGCTCTTTTGGATCACAAACCTGTATTTTTTCTTTATATTCTTAAAGAACACAAACATCCCTTGCAGTAAAAAATGACAATTGCTGGTTACTATGAACAGAAATGCGAGCTATGCAGCACAATTTTGAAAATGGGAAGGTCATAAACTAGTTCTCTGATGTAAACATATATTGTTAGCACATTATCTGATAGCCTGAAGACCCTAAAAAGTGAGTGGCATCGATACTGATATGGTGCCTACCATCTCTACTGAGATAAAACGTCACAAGCTCAACCTGCTCCTATCTACCCAGCTTGACATTATCAGCCACACATTTATTTATTTATGAGATTTTATTTATGAGATTTAAAAAGCGCTCAAATACCCGCGGGTGTCTCTGCGCTGAGGACAGCAGGCTTATACCAAATAGCAGAGGGGTTTATAGATTAAACAACCAGGTTTTTGTCATTTTCCTGAAAATTAGTAAAGACTGGCTGGATCTAATCGTAAATGGAAGGGAGTTCCAGAGTTTTGCTGTGGCAACAATGAAACGCTTGTCGCCCCATGAGGCAGTTTTAGTACGTGGAACCCTGAGCAGATATGCAGTAGATGAGCGTAGGACGCGAGTCGGAGTATAAGTTGCTAGCTCCTAGATTCAAAACCGAGGTCTAGAATTGCGGGAAGCCTTGTAAGCAATGCACATGGCCTTGAACTTTATGTGGTTTTCTCACAGGTAGCCAGTGGTTCTTCTGAATGACATGAGAAATAGGCTTGTATTTGGGGGTTCCTGATAACATTCTGGCTGTTGCGTTCTGGACTGATTGTAATTAATGAATGGCCTTGCTTTGGGCATTCACAAGAAGCCCATTACAGTACTGACCAAAGTTTTTCCCGCATTCAGGGGGAGAAATGGTAGAATCTTTTTTATCATTCGCAATTTATGGAATGAAGTTGCGACCACAGAATTGGCATGAGGAACGAAGGTCAGCCTATCATCATATATGACGTCCAGATTCCTAACCTTGGTCACTGGAGGTGGGGGGCTCAATAAGGAGGGCCACCAAGAGGAGGACCAGATGGGAGATAGCTTGCCGAATGTCACAACCTCTGTTTTATCAGAGTTCAGCTTACGGCAATTTCTGGTCATCCAGCTACTGATGGCCAGCATACCCTTTTGAAAATTAGCTGCTACATTTTCACCCTCATTATGTATAGTGAGTACTAGTTGCGTATCATCGGCATACGATGTAAGGCCCATCCCGTGTGCTTTGATGACTCTAGCTAAGTCGACACATAGGGGTCCATTAGTATGTCGGGCGGATTGCCTCCGTCAGGGTGGCGGTGGCCACCGCCACCCTGGCGGAGGCAATCCGCCCGACAAGCACTCTCTTTTTCCCCTCCGCCAGATTAGGATGGCGGAGGGCACAGAGGCGGACGGAAAGACCGTCCGCCACTTTACCGCCGCGGTCGCCTTGCGACCGCGGCGGTGATGGAATAATATGGTGGCGGTGTCCAATGGACACCGCCAGCCATATTATGATGCCTGAAATTAGGGGCCTTTCCGCGGCGGCAATGCCGCCACGGAAAGGCATGCGGTGATTGCTGCGGGGCCCCCCTGCAGGGCCCCCAGGTTGGCGCCACTGTCGTGGGGGCACATGGGGGGTACCTATGGTACCCCCCCACATGTACATATGCTAAGCGGCAGGCACCGCGCGGTGCCTACCGCATTGCATGTCTGAATGCTGCAACTTATGTTTTGCATGGTGGCGGGCGGTGCAGAGAGCACCACCCGCCACAATGTAAGACATATGGGATGTGCCCGCCACTGTGGCGGGCACATCCTAATACCCACAACGGGACCCCCGCCCTTATGGCGGGCGGTCCCGAGCTCCGTTAGGGTGGCGGGCGGACAAAGTCCGCCCGCCATCCTAATGGACCCCATAGATGTTAAAAAGTGTCAGACTTCGGGATGAACCTTGCGGAACACCACACGGGAGGGCCTGTTGGGCAGAGTGAAAGGTGCCAAAATTTACTGACTGTGTACGGTTGGTGAGAAAAGAAGTCAGCATGGCTCTAGCTTTGTGGTGGATGCCCATTTTTGTGACACGGTCGATCAGGATGGTATGATCGACCGTGTCAAAAGCTGAGAGATCCAGCAATATAAGGACGGCGGTCCCTCCCTGATCTAGAATGATTCTGATATCTTCAGATGCTTTGATGAGCGCAGTTTCCGTTAAGTGGCCCTTACAGAAGCCAAATTGAGTGTCGTCTAGTAGTTGTTGATCTTCAATATACTTGGAAAGTTGAGTGTTCATCACCTTTTCAAAAATTTTAGCCAGGAAAGGCAAACTGGCTATTGGCCTGTAATTCTTTGTGTCAGTCGGGTCCATATTTGGTTTTTTCAGCAGAGGTTTAATGATAGTTTTCTTCCAGGTTATGGGGTATATGCCTGATGTAAACATAGCATTACAGATGTTGGATAAAACCTGTGCAATCAATTCAGCGACTGGTATATGTGCAGCCGGAGGACAGGGATCGATGGCAGATCCTGATTTGATGGAAGAGATTAGATTGGCAATCTGGTGAGGTGTGGTATTAATAAATTGTAATAAGGAGTATTCAGTGGTACCACATATTGAAGGCTGGTCAACAGTGTTGGTCTGGGATGAAAATTTAGAATAGATATAATTAACTTTTTTTTAAAAGTAGTTCGCTAAAGAGTCACACAGTGCCTGTGAAGGGGCTGAAGTGCAGGTACACACACATGTACCACAGAATGAAACCTGACAACATAATGTCGCCATAAATACAAGCACCTAGAACAAAGCTATTCCTGCACTGACATAGACCGAAATACTGTCAAGGACCAAAGCCACAGCCCTTCCGGTATCCACCACTGACCCTCGATATGCATTCCTCTCTCAACCAAACTGCCACTCTATTTACACCATAACAACAGCAAACAACAAAGATCTGTCTACCTAAGCAAACTCAGAAGAACAAGCTCCTCTCGCGTATTGGCCTGTCTCGCACACATCACTTTAAATTTTCTGCCCTGAACTAAAGGTCTATAGTCAATAATGCAACAACCCATATCTTCCCTCGAGATTTGGACCTTGATGCTATTGTACTCACAGAAACTTGGTTCTCTTAATTCACCCTAACCACCTAGAAGCAACATCCTCCACCTTAATAGAACAGAAATCTGGTTGGATTGGCTTTATCCAGAAGGAGTCCCTTAAATAAAAACTAATTAACTCAATAAATGTCTCTTAGTTATAATTAACTCACTGTTTAGATCACCAACACCTACACCACTGAAAGTAAACATCTTATACTACTCACCTGGAGTAATCTAATTTTTATTGATAACTTCCTTAATTGTAGTTCTGATTTCCACACCTTTTATGATCAGATTTTCTTGGTATATTTCAACATCCACTGAAAAATGCACATAAACATATCAAACATATCCCTCCTAAAAACCTTAAAGCCTTCCTATCTTCAAACCATTCTTGTCCTCAAATCCTTACTACCAGACAACAATGTGCTATAACACTCCAGCCACCTTACCCAAAATAAGGGCTGTAGCCTTATTATATTGCTCTTTTTCATAAAGAAACCTTATATTCTAATCTCTCAAATCGAATTTGTCGTACCACTTTTTGAGGCATTTCATTTCAAAATCCCAACCTTTAAAAACCTTCCACATGCTAAACCGGAAACAAATATGGTAAGAGCTCAAGCATATTGACAACAGCCACTGGCAACCTATTGGCTTTGCTAATGCTTTGCAATGTCAGGAGAACATCTTAAGATTACACCTAACCCAGGTTGTTCAAATGAAGGTAAGCCTCCTTCAACAGCACATTGACCTGGAAATTTAACACAGCATCAAAATTCACACATACGCACATGAAGTAGGGTGTGGCTCATTGATGCCTGCCATGTCAGCTCTGGCAGCACTCCAAGAGCGTGATCTAGAAATAGATCTCTAACATGCTGCTGTTACGCAGGTCTGTTTGCTCTCATCCAGTCCTGCAACATTCTTGGCTCTTCCAAGGCTCATTATCTAGAATGAAAGGATTTGCCTCCCATTGAAATTCAAATGATGATGATCAGGTGAACAGTGCCAAGGGGAACACCAAAGCTTTACAAGAAAAGATTGAGAGTAACAAGCCAGGTTATTCTTCACACCTGATCATAAAGGTTTTTTTCCGAGTTCATATCCGACCTTCTGAAAAAAAAGTTGTAATTTACCCAAGTGTGGTTTACTGTCTATTCCCAAAGCATGAAATGTGAAACTGGGTGCCCTATTCAGAAGTCTGGAAAAAAGAACGCAGCCACAGGTGCACTCAGTTATCTCACTCAAACAAAGTATACAATTAATTTAAAGAATAATAATCAAGTCATCAAATCGCGTGCACTAGGAAAAAGGCCCTGCTAAGACTTTGCTATAATAAATGGAAAACCCGGGTGTCTACCCAGTAAAACCCAGTGCACTGCTCAAAGCACTCAATAGAGTGTCATCAATATTCAAAAAAGTAATCAAATTTCAGAACAGCACTTTAAACAGTGATCCAACGAAACATCAAATATGTAAAATATCATGAAGAATGAATCTTCTAAAATCTTCAATTGATGATCCAATTCTTGTTTAATGGTTCATAGAGTTTTGTTGTGATTTTCACAAAATCCATGACAATGGTATCGTTATTTCAAGAACAAATCCCAATGCATTTCGGGCTAACAACAAGCGCCCTTTATCAGGGGAATCTACAAATAATAATTACACAACATTACAATGATAGAATTGTAGCGAAACTTTTGGGTTCAAACAATCAAATCAGGAAAATAGTCATCTCTGGAGGGCAACATGAGAAAGGTTCACAGTATACTACAGTGAAAATTTAAATAGTGACCAAAGTCCCTAACCACCAAGTGAATCATTATTTTATTAAAAAAACGTGCAATAATGTCACAGGGAAGCCACAGAAACATAAGGTTCTCTGCTGTCAAACCTCAAGCATAAAGGAGATCAATGCAACCAAAGTAAGTGAACATGTTCAAAAAGCGTGACTGTCAAATAAAACGTAGGTAAAAAATGAGGCTTACGAATTTCCAGTCTTTTTGTCTTAGAAAAAACGATGTGTCGAGTGTTTTTCATAGGGCCGAGAGAATCCTCGAATCCTAGAGACCAGTATCAGCAACTGTGGTGGAATACAAAAAGAAAGAAATAAAGATAAAGCGGATATCCGATGGCAAAAATATCTGGGAAGAGAGAGTGAAAAAAACCGGGGGACTCACGCTTCAGTAACCAAGCATGAGCTCACGGCGGCATCAAGTGAAAGAAAATCCGAAGTGCCTATGAAATGAGGGTGTACAAAAATGATCCATTACACCTCTTTAATCACGATCTGTCATCGAATAAATGCTGCCAGCAGGAAAAAATAGCTCCTCTTACCTTGTAAAGCAGCTACTCGGTGAGCAAAGTTACACGAAATGAAGCATCAGTTAGAGACGCTGGATGCTCATGTTGCAAAAAACAGAAAGCGGACTGCCAAAAACAGAAGTGTCTTGGCGGCCATCTTAAAAAGGTGCAGAGAAAGTGAACTAAAGCAAAAAGTTCAGATGGCTAGCAGACTTGTCTTCATTTAGAGCATGGGTACTCACAAACTTTCTATTGGGGCCCAAATTTACAGTGTGGTTTGCGGCCGAGGGCCGCTCCGGTGGGGGTGGGTTCAGTGGGGGAGGGGGCGGGCTAGAGAAAAAAAAACTGTGACCATGAGGTTGAACACAGGTCCCTGCAGCAGACGCCTTTGTCCACTTAGCCACCAGACCACGCATACACACATCTCTCTCTCTCTCTCTCTCTCTCTCTCTCTCTATCTCTCTCTCTCTCTCTCTCTCTTTGTCTCCCTCCCTCGCTCTATCACTCCCTCCCTCTTTCTGTCTCCCCCTCTGTCTTCCTCCCTCTCTCTATCTCTTTCTCTCCCTCCCTCTCTTCCCCTCCCTCCCCCTCTCTCGCTCTCTCTCTCTGTCTCCCTCTGTTTCCCTGTGTCTCACTCACTCTGTCTGTCTCTATCTCTCTGTCTCCCTCTCTCTGTCTCCCGCCCTCTCTGTCTGTCTCACTCTGTCACCTTCTGTATTTCTCCCTCACTCTGACTGTCTCCCACCCTCTGTCTGTCTCTCTCTGTCTGTCACTCTCTGTCTTCCTCTCTCTGTCTCCCTCTTTCCTTTCCCTCCGTCTCCCTCTGTCTCCTTCCCTCTGTCTCCCTCTCTTCCTCTCCCTCTGTCTTCCTCTTTCTGTCACCCTCTCTCTCCCTTACTCTGTCTCTCTCTCTGTCTCAATCCCTCGCTCGATCTCTCCCTTCCTCTCTCTGTCTCCCTCCATCTCTCTCTCTCTCCATCCCTCTCTCCCTCTCTCTCTCCCTTCCTCTCTCCCTCTCTCTCTCTCCCTCTGTTTCCCTCTGTCTCCCTCTCTCTGTCTCCCTCCCTCTGTCTCTCCCCCTCTCCCTCCATCTGTCTCGCTTCCTCTGTCTCCCTCCCTCGGTCACCCTCCTCCCTCTGTCTGTCTTCCTCCGTCACGGTCCAACGGCTCCTCGGAATCAGGGTGATGCTAAGAAGGGTCCACCTCCAGCTTTCCCCGCACTCTGAATATAATTACTTACAGAGTACGGTAGTAAGCAGGTGAGGGAAAAATGCTGGGGCGGGAACCGCTGAAGAAGGGATGCCTGTAGAAACAAAATGCCATGCATTAATACCAGGCCCTCACACTTCTCTTCCTTATAACTCTATAGACCCAACCCCTACCTGATAATTCTCAGACTGTAGCTCCCTTCTTTTATCCGAAATGATAAGATGAGATGTCTTCTCTCGTACATGGAACAAGATTCCTAAAAGAACAAAAGCCCTTGTTACACCGGTCCTTCCTTATCCTTTCCTATCAAAACCCCTTAATGCCACTCCTACATACCATACGGTCTCGCCCCTTGAATTATGACAGTCTAACCAACAGGATAGGTTTTCCGGCTGCTAGACAAAAGATAAGAAGAACAGAGGAAAACAAAAGAAAATAGTTCAAGCACAAAAATCTAGTTTGTGGATTCTGAAAGAAACTACAACCGGACAGAATGTGCTTTTGGCTTGACTCGAAATATATATATGTACAACTCCAATGTCATTAACTGGGACAGCAAAACAGGACAAGAAGAATCATGAGGAATGAGGCTCTCTTACCCGAGGCAGAAGTTGTTGTTCCCTCTTTTACGACTCTGGCCAAGGGAGGGTGCAATCCTGCGTCTCCCTCGCCAGAACCTAACCCAAAGTATTCTCAGGGTACGTGAAGAGGACTCTGATCACCAGAGGGGGCAATCCTGCGTCTCTCGCAACGGCACAGAGCACCTCTTAACCACTGTAGTGAATACCAGCCGAGAGGGGGCAAATCCGGCGTCTCTCGCATCGGCACTGCCAAGGCTCCTACTGTCGGACTCGGGAGGAATGGATCCAGCGTCTCCCTCTCCGGCCACAAACACCTCGTTCGGCCCTCACACAGGTAACAGGCAGGACTCCAAATAACGTAATCCCACAGCCGCGGGATTACCTCCAAAGAAGCAACAGTTCCTCTCGAACCAAACAGGAAAACACGGAGAACCAAGACGTCCGTGTAACAATGTTCCAGCAAGACAAAAATCACGTGCACCGCACCCGGCGTCTCTCCGTGCTATATGACCTCTCCCACCCCTCCAGCCCACAGGGACTCTGGGAGATGTAGTTTCCGGTTTCACCATTGGGTAGGCACACGTCGGACCCTGACAGTAGGCCCCCCTCCCAGGTGCCTCCTAGTTCCAGGCTTCCCCGGATTCCGCGAAAAAAACCTCCGAACTTCCACAGGAGCATGAACCGCAGCACTAGGCTCCCACAAATCATCCTCCGCTTGATACCCCTTCCAGGAGACCAGGAACCACAACCTCTCCTGGCGGTACCAAGAATCCAGGATTCTACGGACCTCGTATTCCAACTGGCCATCTCTCAGCACCGGAGGAGCCGCCATGACACGGGCCCTCCCCGCAGGTTTCAACAGGCTACAGTGAAACACTGGAAGAATCCGCAACGAAGCCGGCAACTTGAGTTTGTACGCCACTGAATTGACCCTACGAACAACGGCATAGGGACCAATGAAGCGAGGGTGAAAGATACTGTGGTAGCGAAAACGGATGTTCCGAGTGGAAAGCCAGACTTTAATCGCCCACCTTATATTCCGGTCCCTCCTGGCGATGCTTGTCAGCCCATTTTTCATAGAAGATCTTAGCCTGATCCAGTGACTTCCGAATGGCGCCATGAACCCTATGAAAAGCCTTCATGTGAGCAGCAACAGTTGGGTGATTCCGGACCTCGCATGGAATCACCACCGGCAGAGTATTGGCATGAAATCCGGTATTGGCTCTAAAGGGCGTTTCTTTGATCGAGCTATGCCACGCATTGTTGTAGGACAATTCTGCCAACCACAACATGGAAACCCAAGACTGTTCTGCCTCCTTGGCATAGCATCGTAGATATTTTTTTAGAGTCTGGTTCATCCTCTCCGTTTGTCCATCCATTTGCGGATGGAAACTCGTGGACAAAGCATCCTCCGTATGCATGGCCTTACACCACATGTGCCAAAAACGAGCTACAAACTGAGGCCCTTGGTCCGAGATGATAACTTGTGGAATCTCATGCAACCGTACCACGTGGGTTAGCAACAACTGAGCTGTCTGACTGGCTGTGGGAAGGTTACGGCAGGGAATGAAATGCCCCATCTTTGTGAGGCTATCCACCACCACCAGTAGTGCATTACAACCCTGATCGTTCGGTAACCCCACGATGAAGTCTATGCTGATGGTATGCCATGGATGAGCAGGAGTCGGCAATGTCATAAGCTTCCCCTTCATCTTACTCTGTTCACCTTTAGCCCGTGCACAAGTGTCGCATTGTTGTACCCAACCTTCCACATCCTTAGACATTCCCTCCCACCAGAACTGGCGCTGTACCAGGAGTAGCGTTTTCTTATTGCCAGGATGACCCGCCACCACCGCGTTGTGACACCAGTTGAATGCCTGCAACCTAAGGGAATGCGAAGGTATATATAGTTTCCCTTTGTACAATGGTACCCCATGCTTCAATGTCTGATGTGAGTCCTGATCGGCCCATGTTTGCCACTGGGTCGGACTACGTAGACCGACTACCTGCTTCAAGAATCGGTCTGCTGAGACCGCACAAAGCACTTTCTCTGGGGAAATGATGGCTTGCGGAATCACCTGAGGGGATGCCACACCTTCCTCCTGTCTGGATGGAGAATCAGCCTTCCGGTTATCAGACCCCGGACGGAACGTAATGACAAAGTCATACCCGGCAAAAAATAGCATCCATCTCATCTGACGTTGAGAAAGATGACGGGCAGTCTTCATGAAAACCAAATTCCGATGGTCTGAATACACCGTGACAGTATGCCTTGCTCCCCACAAATAGTGTCTCCACTCCATAAATGCTTTCTTTATAGTAAACAGCTCCTTCTCTGCCACCGTATAGTTCAGTTCGGCCGAAGACAGCTTTTTTGACAAAAACGCCACCGGATGCAATTGTCCGGTCCCTCTGTCTCTCTGGGACAAAATGGCCCCTACCGCTGTATCCGAGGCATCCGCCTCCACCACGAATGGTACATCCATCTGTGGATGTCGCAGTATAGGAGCGGTACTAAACAATGTCTTCAACAGTTCAAAAGCCTGTTGCTTCCAGGGTCCACTCGAACGGTACCCCTTTTCTCAACAAACGAGTGATAGGAGAGGCTACCAAGGAGAAATGGGCTATGAACCTCCTATAATAGTTCGCAAAGCCTAGAAAGCCCTGTACCTCTTTCACGCTTTTGGGAACTGGCCACTGTTGTACCGCCTCTACCTTCCTGTCTGCCATCCGAATCCCCCGGGGACCCAATATTACCCCCAGGAACTCCACCTCCGACACCCCAAACTCACACTTACTGAGTTTACAGTAAAGGCAGTTTTCCAACAACCTTTTCAGGACCAAGATGACGTGACTGGCATGCTGTGGTATAGACACCGAATAGACCAGAATGTCATTGATGTACACTATGACAAACTGGTCTATATAGTCCTTCAAAACATCATTTAGAAAATATTGGAATGCCGCCGGGGCATTACACAGCCCAAACGGCATAACCAAGTATTCGAAAAGGTCATACTTTGTTTTGAAGGCCGTTTTCCACTCATCTCCGCTACGGATCCTCACCAGATGGTATGCTCCTTGGAGATCCAACCGGGTGTAAATGGTGGCCTCTCGTACTTGGTCCAATAAAACGGGGATGAGTGGAAGAGGGTACCGGTTTCTCACGGTCTGTCTATTCAGCAGGCGATAGTCTATACAGGTTCGTAGATCACCATTAGCTTTTGCTGTGAAAAACAGAGGCGAAGCTGCAGGGGACCTAGATGGACGAATGAATCCCATGGCACAGAATTGTTTCAAATACTTCTGCAGGTGCTTTGTCTCCGGCTCCGATAGTGCGTACGCTCTGCAAGAGGGTATCACTGCACCGTCAAAGAGATCAATGCGACAATCGTATTCTCAGTGGGGTGGCAACGTTGCCGCCTTGACCTCACTGAACACCTCGCTATACTCCTCATAAGCCGCTGGCAATGCCACTTCTTTTTCGGCGGCCGTGGCCACCTGAAATACCTGAGCCAAGGCCACCAGATGTTTATCCGCCTCCCTCAGACAAGACTTCTGACACTCATCCGAAAGGAACCTAATGGTCTTGAGTCTCCAGTCCATCGTAGGATTGTGGAGCCCTAACCAGGGCATCCCCAAGATGACCTCATACTGAGGGGCTTCAATAATATTCAAGGCAATGTTCTCCACATGGTCCAAAGGCTCCCCCAGGAGCTGCAGCTCTACTATTTCTGTCTGTTCTGTAATCGGACCGGATTTCAGTGGGGTGCCGTCCACTGCCAACACCCTTTCTGGTTTCAGAATAGAGACCCTCTCCAGACCCAGACGGCGCACCAACCCTACATCAATGAAGTTACCGGTGGCCCCGGAATCAAGCATACTAAGAACCGGGTGTTGTTCTACTCTCACCTGCAGAATCATAGAGAGGACTATATGTGACTCAGTGTGTGCCGAATACGCCCCTGCTAAAGACGGCAGCTGCCATCCTGCTCCTTCTAAGTTCGTAGGGGACTTTGAGGACTCCACATCTGTGCTGTTCTGTACCGCAGGGAAAAATTCCTTCCAGCCACAAAAGGACGCGATCTCTTAGGTTTCATAGTGCAGTCCTTTACATAATGCCCCTTCTTGCCACAATACATACAGAGGCCTTGGGAGCGGCGACTTTCTCGTTCAGCCCTTGACAAAGGCGCCCTTACCGCCCCTACTTCCATAGGTTCCGACGAACCACTCTTATCAACAGGGTGTTAGGACACTAAGCCCGGTCTCCGCACAGGAGTACGACCGACAAGCCCTAGGAACTACAAATCCCAAAAAGAACTCGCGCAGAACCACAATACCCAGAACGCCCTGCCCTGTGCATGCGCAGATCGAGCCACCATAAAGCCAACCCGGAAGACGCCGACCGCGTCGGATATTTTGGATGCAAACCGAACACCCGCTACGCTGAGGCTTCGAGCAAGGTGAGAGCTGATAGCTGTATTGTGTATCTGAACCCGCAAGCACCAAGGAGACAGAACCGTCTCTATTGCCGCCAGTTATCAAGGCTCCGTATCCCGTCGCATTGCCAGTCCCCGCTCGAGGGTAATTCGAGTGCGTTGACTCTGTTGCAGTCCCGAACCCTGCCAGTCCCCGCTCGAGGGTATTTCGAGTGCATTGACGCTATTGCCGTCCCGAACCCTGCCAGTCCCCGCTCGAGGGTAAATCGAGCGTGTTGGCTCTGGTACAGTCCCGAACCCTGCCAGTCCCTGCTCGAGGGTAAATCGAGCGTGTTGGCTCTGGTACAGTACCGAACCCTGCCAGTCCCCGCTCGAGGGTAATTCGAGCGTGTTGGCTCTGGTACAGTCCCGAACCCTGCCAGTCCCCGCTCGAGGGTAAATCGAGCGTGTTGGCTCTGGTACAGTACCGAACCCTGCCAGTCCCCGCTCGAGGGTTATCGAGCGCTTGGGACGCTGTCCCAGTCACACAACTTGCCAGTCCCCGCTCGAGGGTTATCGAGCGCGTGGGACTTCGTTCCCTTCCTTTTCTTTGCCAGTCCCCGCTCGAGGGTTATCGAGCGCTGGGACTTTATTGATTTACCGAACTTTGCCAGTCCCCGCTCGAGGGTTATCGAGTGTGAGGGACGCAGCGATATTCTTTGTTAGCACCAACCGCGCATTGCCCTCCGTTGGAGTGAGTGTCGGGACCAACACCACTGCGGAGGACGAAAGGAGGAAACCACCGAACTACTATCTTCTCGAGTGGTATTGTCGGCCACTGCTTAGCACGGTGTCCTCTGTTGGGGAATACCGGGACCGGTATTCATGCAGAGGACGGTTTGACCTACCCTATACCCGCGACACAAGGAGTTATAAGTGATTCCTCAACTGGCCTGGTCTTGTGTTAATAAAGAGCCGTTAACAGAAAACCACGGTGTTGTCCTTACTTCCGTTAAGGCAGGGGGCCAGGAGGTGTTACCCAATCCTGAGGGAAAACAGGATTACATAATATCCGACCTTATTCTACACCGATCATCCTCCCGGTTGGGTATAGCACCATGGCAACGATGGAGGACGTGTTGGCAGCGTTATTGGATGTACAAAACGAACTAGCAGCGTCACGACAGGAAACCGCGGATCTGAGAGCTAGGATGGACAACCAGCAGAGGAATCCCTTCAACGCAGGGGCCCCTAGCACAGGAACACCGTCTGCTGTACTTGTGGAAATGCCCGTGGCAATACCCCTTGCCACCCCGGATCGATATAGCGGGGATCCCACCACAGTACAGGTCTTTATAACGCAGGTGGCCCTCCACTTCTCCTGCAAGCCGAAGTCCTTCCCCACAAACCAAGCACGAGTAGCGTTTATGATATCTTACCTGGCAGGGAATGCAGCACAATGGCCGGTTCCACTAGTGAGCAGGGACGACCCGCTATTGTATGACTGGGAAATGTTTCAGGAAGAATTCGTGAAGGTGTTCGATCGGAGAGCGGATTCCTATACCGCGGACCGGGAATTGCTTACGCTGAAACAGGGTTCCACTGGACTGGTTCAGTACCTGAACGCCTTCCGACGCCTGATTGCTGAAACCAAATGGCCACCAGCCAAACAAACGGCCCTCTTCCATCAGGGTCTGAGCGAGGAGTTGAAGGACGTGATCGCCCAAATTGACCCGCAACCTGTACAATGCCCTTCGACTTGAACACCGATTAGGTGAACGTCGGGGGGGGGGGGTGTTCCGAAGAAGGACAAGGCGCCGCTCACAACTAGTCACCAGACGACAACAGAGGCGACCCCCACACACCGCACTGAAGCTATGGACATCGGGGCCGTCAGAGCCAGCCTAACTGCAACCGAAAAAGAGGCCCGCAGAAAACAGGGGCTTTGCTTATACTGCGGCAAGAAGGGGCATTATGTCCGCGAATGCCCTGCAAAACCCAAGACAGGTCGTTCTCGCCCCAGCAGAGTGTCAACCGCCACCTTGGACAAGGGGGCGGAAAACTAACGGACTCCCGGAACAACGAAGGGGATTCCCGGAGTCATGGCAGCATCCCTTCCACGCTCCTAAAGACAGCGACAAACGAAAGACACTTGTTCATTCCGCTTCGATTAAAGGTGAAGAACATTTGGGTTTCGGTTTCCGCAATGGTGGATTCAGGTGCCACGGGCTGTTTATGGATGTGAAAGAGGCCCAACGTGTGGGAGTGGAATTAAGGCAGCGCGCTGTACCTGAGGAAGTATTCGCTGTTGACGGGCGCAGGCTGGTTTCAGGGCCCATCAGCCACCACACGGATGACATTGAAGTGAGGTACGGGACACAACACGTGGAAGTCATGGACTTCAATATCATTTGTGCACCCCAGTATGGGCTCATTTTAGGGTTGCCATGGTTGAAAAAACACAACCCCTCTATAGATTGGGAAACCCTGGCTTTACGGTTGGACTCCCCTTTCTGTTCCCGTTCATGCGGGGTGTCTTCGTGTTCTCCCACCAGCATCGCGAACACGGGGTGGGAAGTGGCCACCGCAGCAGAAAAGGAAGTGGCGCTCCCTGTGGCCTATCTCTCATTTAAGGACGTTTTCGATGACGACCAAGCGGAATCGTTGCCACCCCATAGGGTTTACGATTGTCAGATCGACCTGGTCCCGGGTGCAACAATACCAGGAGGCAGGCTGTACGCCTTGTCGGTGCCGGAAAACGTCCACCTCAGAGCTTACCTGGACAAGATGCTGAGCTTGGGGTTCATAAGGCCATCAAAGTCCCCGGCGGCGTCTCCGCTGTTTTTTATCCCCAAAGCCAACGGCGAACTCCGTGCCTGTGTGGACTTTAGGGCGCTCAACACCATCACCATCAAGAATCGATACCCCCTACCTCTTATCAACGTGCTCCTCGAACAAGTCAAGAAGGCCCGGGTATTCACAAAGCTCGATCTGAAAGGGGCTTACCATCTAGTCCGCATGCGCAGAGGGGACGAATGGAAGACGGCCTTCAAGACACGGTTCGGCCTCTTCGAATACAGGGTGATGCCATTCGGGCTTTGTAACGCCCCGGCAGCGTTTCAGTTCTTCCTGAACGATGTGCTACGAGACATTCTGGATGTATACGTCGTCGTATACATCGACGACATCTTGATCTATTCAGACAACATGGAGGATCACGTATATCACGTGCGGGAGGTGTTGCGGATTCTACGCGAAAACTCACTCTACTGCAAACTCAGTAAGTGCGATTTCCATGTAACAACGGTGGAATTCTTGGGAGTCATGCTGAGTCCGGATGGCCAAACGATGGCGGAGAGGAAGGTGAAAGCGGTGGTGGATTGGCCTGCCCCCAAGAACATAAAGGAAGTACAAAGCTTTCTTGGCTTTGCCAACTTCTACCGCCGGTTCATAGAGGGGTTTTCGGGACTGGTGGCTCCCATCACGCATCTTCTGCGGAAATCGGAGAAGTTTCTATGGTCCGCTGGGGCTGAGGGTGCTTTCCGTGAGTTGAAGAAAGCCTTTGTGTCAGCTCCTGTTCTCGCCCATTCCGACCCGGAACAGCAGTACCTGGTAGAAGCAGACGCCTCGGATGTGGCTGTTGGGGCGATACTGTCACAAAGAAACCCGGTGACGGGGTTGCTACATCCCGTTGCTTTCATGTCCCGTAAGCTAAACATAGCGGAACGCAACTATCATGTTGCCGAGAAAGAACTCCTGGCCATCAAGGACGCCTTCGCGGAATGGATGCATTTGCTGATGGGAGCAAAGCATGTGGTCTTGGTGTTCACCGACCACAGGAATCTCCAATTCATGACGGCAGCCCGACAGCTGTCCCCTAGGCAGATGCGATGGATGCTTTTCTTTTCCGGTTTCCACTTCACCATCACCTACAGACCGGGCATTGAGAACCGGAAAGCCGATGCTCTTTCTAGACAATCCACTGAAGAGGTGCTTCCGCTACCCACCATCAAGTCCATCATAAACCCGGGTGCGGTGGTAGGCGCAATACAGCCCGGGGCCTTCCTCCAAGGGATACGGAATGGCATCAACACCTTCAGATGGAAGACATGGCTACGGATGCATAAGGAATGGCAGGTCCGAGACGGGGTGCCAGCGAGAGGGGGGCGTTTACTGGTGCCTACGGCCCGCCTGCGGAAACAGGCATTTCAGTGGTGTCACGAGTTGCCCTGTGCTGGACATTTCGGTGTGGAGAAAACGGTGAACTGCGTCTTACGCCAGTTTTGGTGGCCGTCGGTGAGAGCCGATATACGGGAATGGATCGCCGCCTGCACGATATGTGCCACCATGAAATCGGATCACAGTCGCCCCCAGGGTCTACTACGACCGCTACCCACACCCGCTAGGCCCTGGGACCACATATCATTGGATTTTGTGGTGGGTTTGCCCGTGGACCAGGGATGTACCGCTATCCTTGTGGTAATAGACTACTTGACCAAAATGGGTCATTTCATCGCCTGTAAAGGGGTACCAACGGCTGGACAATTGGCGATCTTGCTCCTGAAGGAGGTGGTAAAGGTCCATGGACTGCCTAGTGTCATCGTGTCGGACCGAGGGTCACAGTTCACAGCTCGGTTCTGGAAGACCTGGTGCTCGGCGCTACATGTTACCTCCGCATTGTCCACCAGCTACCATCCCCAAACGGACGGCCAAACAGAGCGACTCAACCAAACGTTGAAGCAGTACCTTCGTTGCTACGTCGAACAGGGCAAGGAGGAGTGGGTGGACAAATTATGGCTTGCTGAGATCGCGTACAACAACGCCACGCACGCTTCCACGAAAGGGTCTCCTTTCTACTGCAATTATGGGCATCATCCCAGATTCCTTCCGCTGTATCACCCCTCCAGCGCCCAAGGCAATCCTGAAGCAGCCAGAAGAGTAGCTCACATCAGGGACACAACCGGGAAGGCCAAGAGGTGTTTGGTTGAGGCCAAGAAAGCCTACAAGAGGTATGCAGATAAAAGGAGGAGGCCGGGGCCTGTGTACAAGGTCGGGGATTACGTATGGGTGTCATCAAGAAACATGAGGTTTCGGAAACACAGCGTTTTTCATCCGAGATTCATTGGTCCGTACCGCATCAAGGAATGCATCAGTCCGGTGAACATGAAACTGGAGCTACCAAAAAGCTTGCGCATACACCCCGTTTTCCATGTTTCTCTGCTCAAGCCCTCCTACGCAACCACGCCTCCGGTCCATGAGCCGGTGTTGGTGAGCAGCGATTGCGACTACGAGGTCGAGGGCATCAGAGACTCGAAATGGAGAAGGGGCAAGCTGTGGTATCTTGTTGCGTGGAAAGGCTACGGGCCTGAGGAGCAGTCATGGGAGCCTGTCGCCGGAATTTGTGCACCGCGACTGGTGTCTGCGTTCCACAGAAAGTTCCCGGAGAAACCCGATCCTACGGGGGGACCCTGAGGAAGGGGGATGTACTGTTAGGACACTAAGCCCGGTCTCCGCACAGGAGTACGACCGACAAGCCCTAGGAACTACAAATCCCAAAAAGAACTCGCGCAGAACCACAATACCCAAAACGCCCTGCCCTGTGCATGCGCAGATCGAGCCACCATAAAGCCAACCCGGAAGACGCCGACCGCGTCGGATATTTTGGATGCGAACCGAACACCCACTACGCTGAGGCTTCGAGCAAGGTGAGAGCTGATAGCTGTATTGTGTATCTGAACCCGCAAGCACCAAGGAGACAGAACCGTCTCTATTGCCGCCAGTTATCAAGGCTCCGTATCCCGTCGCATTGCCAGTCCCCGCTCGAGGGTAATTCGAGTGCGTTGACGCTATTGCCGTCCCGAACCCTGCCAGTCCCCGCTCGAGGGTATTTCGAGTGCGTTGACGCTATTGCCGGCCCGAACCCTGCCAGTCCCCGCTCGAGGGTAAATCGAGCGTGTTGGCTCTGGTACAGTCCCGAACCCTGCCAGTCCCCGCTCGAGGGTAAATCGAGCGTGTTGGCTCTGGTACAGTACCGAACCCTGCCAGTCCCCGCTTGAGGGTAATTCGAGCGTGTTGGCTCTGGTACAGTCCCGAACCCTGCCAGTCCCCGCTCGAGGGTAAATCGAGCGTGTTGGCTCTGGTACAGTACCGAACCCTGCCAGTCCCTGCTCGAGGGTTATCGAGCGCTTGGGACGCTATCCCAGTCACACAACTTGCAAGTCCCCGCTCGAGGGTTATCGAGCGCGTGGGACATCGTTCCCTTCCTTTTCTTTGCCAGTCCCCGCTCGAGGGTTATCGAGCGCTGGGACTTTATTGATTTACCGAACTTTGCCAGTCCCCGCTCGAGGGTTATCGAGTGTGAGGGACGCAGCGATATTCTTTGTTAGCACCAACCGCGCATTGCCCTCCGTTGGAGTGAGTGTCGGGACCGACACCACTGCGGAGGACGAAAGGAGGAAACCACAGAACTAGTATCTTCTCGAGTGGTATTGTCGGCCACTGCTTAGCACGGTGTCCTCTGTTGGGGAATACCGGGACCGGTATTCATGCAGAGTACGGTTTGACCTACCCTATACCCGCGACACAAGGAGTTATAAGTGATTCCTCCACTGGCCTGGTCTTGTGTTAATAAAGAGCAGTTAACAGAAAACCACGGTGTTGTCCTTACTTCTGTTAAGGCAGGGGGCCAGGAGGTGTTACCCAATCCTGAGGGAAAACAGGATTACACAGGGATAGCAGACTCGACCCTACCCAACCCCCCAGGGTTGCGATTACCTCTTCTCCTATCTCCTGTACGTTCGGAAAGATGATGATCTAGTCTCAACGTCAAGTTAATCAGAGCCGTACAGGTGGTGGGCTGTGGGTCGATTTGCACTAACACGTCTTTCAACTCATCAGAAAGGCCCTGATAATACAGCGCCATTCTCTTCTCTTCCGGCCATGCAGTCTCTGCAACCAGCCTGTTGAAAGAGGTCATATACGACACCAATTCTTTCCTACCTTGTTTCAATTCAAGAAGGTCACGATCCGCACTAAGCGTCGTAGCTCTTCTATCGAATACTCGCTCAAACTCCCTCTTAAAAGCAGTCCAATCCGACAAAAGAGGATCGTCATTCCTAACCAAAGGCCCTGCCCAATTAGCCGCATCGCCCGTTAAGTAGGAAATGGCAAACGCCACCCTAGACAAATTAGACGGGAAAGATGCGGGACGGCAGGAAAAATGCAAGGAGACTTGCGTTAAAAACGCCTGTATGGTGTGAGGGTCTCCTGAGTATCTCTCAGGGCTAGCTAACGGAATGGGCGGTGGAACCGTAACCTGGATCTGTTGAGCACCTGCCGAAGCATTGAAAGGGTTTCTGACCTGCCTATCAACCTGTTCCTTTAAGGCTGCGGTTTCAGCCCTGGAAGTGGCCATCTCCTGCTGCCCTAACACTAGGGCCGCCAGTATGTCATCCATGGTAGCCATACCTAAGCCCTGATCAGGAGGAGATTATTTCGTGGGCACGTGATTCTGTCACGGTCCAACGGCTCCTCGGAATCAGGGTGATGCTAAGAAGGGTCCACCTCCAGCTTTCCCCGCACTCTGAATATAATTACTTACAGAGTACGGTAGTAAGCAGGTGAGGGAAAAATGACGGGGCGGGAACCGCTGAAGAAGGGATGCCTGTAGAAACAAAATGCCATGCATTAATACCAGGCCCTCACACTTCTCTTCCTTATAGCTCTATAGACCCAACCCCTACCTGATAATTCTCAGACTGTAGCTCCCTTCTTTTATCCGAAATGATAAGATGAGATGTCTTCTCTCGTACATGGAACAAGATTCCTAAAAGAACAAAAGCCCTTGTTACACCGGTCCTTCCTTATCCTTTCCTATCAAAACCCCTTAATGCCACTCCTACATACCATACGGTCTCGCCCCTTGAATTATGACAGTCTAACCAACAGGATAGGTTTTCCGGCTGCTAGACAAAAGATAAGAAGAACAGAGGTAAACAAAAGAAAATAGTTCAAGTGCAAAAATCTAGTTTGTGGATTCTGAAAGAAACTACAACCGGACAGAATGTCCTTTTGGCTTGACTCGAAATATATATATGTACAACTCCAATGTCATTAACTGGGACTGCAAAACAGGACAAGAGGAATCATGAGGAACGAGGCTCTCTTACCCGAGGCAGAAGTTGTTGTTCCCTCTTTTACGACTCTGGCCACGGGAGGGTGCAATCCTGCGTCTCCCTCGCCAGAACCTAACCCAAAGTATTCTCAGGGTACGTGAAGAGGACTCTGATCACGAGAGGGGGCAATCCTGCGTCTCTCGCTACGGCACAGAGCACCTCTTAACCACTGTAGTGAATACCAGCCGAGAGGGGGCAAATCCGGCGTCTCTCGCACCGGCTCACACACACTCCGACGTGAGTGGGGGCAAATCCGGCGTCTCTCGCACCGGCTCACACACACTCCGACGCGAGAGGGGGCAAATCCTGCGTCTCTCGCATCGACACTGCCAAGGCTCCTACTGTCGGACTCGGGAGGAATGGATCCAGCGTCTCCCTCTCCGGCCACACACACCACGTTCCGCCCTCACACAGGTAACAGGCAGGACTCCAAATAACGTAATCCCACAGCCGCGGGATTACCTCCAAAGAAGCAACAGTTTCTCTCAAACCAAACAGGAAAACACGGAGAACCAAGACGTCCGTGTAACAATGTTCCAGCAAGACAAAAATCACGTGCACCGCACCCGACGTCTCTCCGTGCTATATGGCCTCTCCCACCCCTCCAGCCCGCAGGGACTCTGGGAGATGTAGTTTCCGGTTTCACCATTGGGTAGGCACACGTCGGACCCTGACATCCTCTGTCTTTCTCCCTCCCTCTGTCTTTCTCCCTCCCTCCCTCTCTCTGTCTTCCTCCCTCTGTCTATCTCCCCCGTCTGTCTCCCTCCCTCTCTCTCTGTCTCCCTCTCTCTGTCTCTGTCTCCCTCCCTCTGTCACCCTTCCTGTCTCCCTCCCTCTGTCTCCCTTCCTCGGTCTCCCTCCCTCTCTCTCTCCCTCTGTCTCACTCTGTCTGTCTCCCTCTGTCTCTTTCCCTCTATCTCCCTCTGTCTGTCTCCCTCTGTCACCCTTCCTGTCTCCCTCCCTCTGTCTCCCTTCCTCTGTCTCCCTCCCTCTCTCTCTCCCTCTGTCTCACTCTGTCTGTCTCCCTCTGTCTCTTTCCCTCTATCTCCCTCTGTCTGTCACCTCCCCCATGTGTGGCAGCCTGGGCTGAGACAGCTTCCTGGGCACACACACAGCCGCACCGCTGTACTTCACAGGTTTTTAAAAGACCATTTACTTGTGAATGAGGCATGGTTGTATTTCACCTCTTAGCGCCCATGCATCTCCACTCTGACTTTTGCTGGAAACGCTGGGCCCCCATAGAGCAGAGCCTCTTGGAGTCTGCGCTGCTGTGGCAGTGTTTGCTAACACTCTTCAAAAATAAAAAATAAATAAAACATAGGTACAATGCGGGCCATACTAAGAGTACCTGTGATTTAGAGGATGGTGCCGCAATAAAATAAAAAAATAGAGGGGAGTTAGGCCCACGGGACAAGGGATAGGCAGGGCCGTTATATTGTGAAGCAACCAGGAATGAGCCTATACCTTGACTTTTTCAAGCATAAACAATTTTTAGCTTAAAGGATTAACACTTCTTCTTTATGTTTATCCTGGTATATTATGTATACCTTTTACTTTATATTTTAGTTTTTTATTTCCTCAAACATTAACACATGGAAAATGAAAACATTGTCACTTCATAGTCACATAGAAAAGACACTTCATAAAAAACATTTTACATTCACATTAAATAAATCATGCTTTACAAAACAATATCACAAAAACTGTTCAACTCAAAATTGTGAATAAACAATATTCAAATTCAACCATATAGACAACAACTTCTAACTTGTTGCACTAATTCTAAATTTTCTTCTGATATCTACAAATTGGTATCCAGCTAATTTTTAAACCAAAGTAAACATCACTATTTTCAATTTGAGCCACTAGGGCATTCCATCCTTATTTGCGAAGTGGAATTAAACCACCATTCCTCAACGTTTAAGGGATATGCCGACGCGTTTCAAGTCCTGGTATTCCTTAACATGACTCTCACCAGGGCTTTTTTTCTGTAAAGAAGTTGTGACATAAAAACACACTTTTAGAGTCTCTCTATATGTTTGTTTCACCACTATATACTCGTTACTATATATTATTGTACCTGATTCGTAAGATTTCACTATCTTACACTTCTGTGGGCCATAAGATTAAACGATTCTTTCTTACAATTTCTCGATTTTCTAGAAAAATATATAAAATATTTTAGTTCTGGTCATAGAGCGGACTTAAATAGCAGCCGCGATTCTTAATTAATATGTCATACCTCATTTGTTTCCTTTTTAAGCACCCCAGTATTCTGTGGCTTATTGTCGAAGGGCTTGTTCCTGTAAACAACATGTATATTTTCTATTTATATCCAAGCACGCTTGATTGCACGTTTTATCGGTATAAAATTGTGACAGTACCTGATTTAAACAAGCTTGAGCCAGTCTCTTTTACTCTGTTACTTTGTGTGGCTGTGGAAGCCTAGTTTCTACAGAAAAAGAAGATTTTGTTTACTCGTGAAGCTTGCAACAATGTTTCACTTCGTGGTAACGTTGTAAAACGAAACTATCTTTTACATCAGCCAAAGCTGAAAGACGCCGCTTTTCGTTTTTCGCATGGACCTCTCACGCTCGCATTTTACTGCAATAAGATATGCAAATCAGTTTGCATATCTCGAAGTGTTCATAGCAGTATCAGTTTGATTATGATTATGCAGTTTTAAAGCTAGGTACTCACGAGTCTTTCTCATCTGGCTCCCAGTTACAAAATTCCTTCAGTGGTGTCAGCCATTTTGCGCCTCCCACTTACTAAATCAAAGTTGGACGGTGTTTCCAGCCGGATCAACCAATCACAGTGCACTTTCTTTTGGGAACCACAGAGATGCATTATGGGATTCGCAGCCTCATATTTTATTTAGTTCACTCATGCTGTTCAAACCTGAAGCTATACTATTAAATTTCATTATTAAGTATGCTTCTTTCTGTAATAATGCACTTTCTAAATCAATTTGTCTTTTAGCCGCATTTATTGTAGCAAGAATAGCCAATTGAAAATTGTTTTCAGTATGAGACTTTTCAAGAAAATGCTCAACCATTGGCGCAGTCAACACCTTCTTTTTAATTTGTGACCTGTGTTGCGTAATTCTAATGTTTGCCTGTTGACAGGTTTTGCCAATGAAAATTTTTTGGCAGGGACATAGTAAATTACATTCTTAGTTTTATGATTAGTAAAGTCGGTATCTTTCCACTTTACCCCATTGTGATTAAACTCAGTCCCTTCAATAGTACGGTTACAGGCCACACAGTTTCTACATTTATGGTGGCCCATTATTGGTTTCATATTCCATTTTGATAGTAGGTCACTTTTTGGTTTCGGTAATGAAATGTCTGCGCGTATTAACTGCTGCCCCATGCTTTGATTCTTTTTCATTGCAAACATCGGCTTTGGAAAAGGACAGTCCAAGTTTTCAAGAAGGTGCCAGTTGTTAAGTATTATTCGTCTAAATTCGTTCGTGGCAGGGCCAAAGGTGGTAAAGCAAACCAGTTATTTCTTCTCTTTAACCTGTAAAAGGCTTTCACAGGGTGTAAATCTCGCTCTTTATACAGAGTTCTTTAGTCATTTTTTTGGGTAGCCTCTTCCTTAAAAATCTTACTTCAAATGTGTTTTGTAAGCAGTGTGTGCAGAACACAAACATAAAGTGAGAAAATCATTGGCCTCTAGTTCTGACCAAACATCTGTGAGTTATGGATGTGAAAATCACCATTTCTTGTGAATGAGCCAAACAGGTCTAAATTACAACAATCCATACTTATAATCAAAGCATGTTGTAATTTACACCTGTTTTTGTAAACCAGGCTTTAATGTACGCTCTCTTCTATGTGAACCCTCCCGTTTTCACCTGTACCCTCACATGGGTTGTCGCTCTATAGAAGATCAAGCGAGGCTCCGCCCCCTCCTCTTATGGGCTCGCATTTGGAGGGTGAAGGAACTTAGCAGCTATGCGGAGGGCTTGCGAGAGATCCTGGATTCCCCCAGTTGGGCGAAAGTGAAATGGCTTAGATACATTAAAGCTCTATTGTTGAACTTAGGGCTGGGAGAGGCCTGGCACCAGCGGTCTGCCCCTCCCAAGATAGTACTCAAAAAGCTTTACTGGTCCTGGATCACGGCCAAAAGGAACACCAATACCAACTTGTGTAGATCATCCAGGTCTTTTTTGTTGATTAAAGATGTCCCATTGCTTGAGATCTATCTGGACATTATCACAACCCCTTGGGACAGAGCCCTCTTTTTTAAATTTAGAACTGGCATGCTCCCGGTAAGGGAGTTCACTTCCCGGTGGAAACCACCACACCAAACTGTTTCCTTTTGTCCCTTTTGTCCTACCAGGCCTGAATCCATTCCTCACCTGCTCTTCGAATGTCCTGCCTACAAGACACCTCGTGGACGCTGGATCAAACCCGTGTGTCTGGTTTTGGGCACTAGGCAGTGTTGTGTTGCCCTAAGAATTCTACAGACGGACACTCGTTCGATATATGTATGTGCCATAGCCAAGTTTTTAGTCTGGACTTGGCGCATTAGGTCAAACTGGCTTTGCCAAATTGTTTAATTAAGGTCTGTATATACAGACCGTCTTAATTAATTTATTACCCCACTGTACCGCATTTAGGATTGTGCTATTTATGTATATTGTGGGTTTCTTAAACTTTTTATATGTGCGGGATGGCCTCTTCCTTCTTTTTAATAATGTTTTTTACCAATGCTTTTATGTCGTATGCTTTTTAAGATATTTTGTATATCGAAATAAAGCCTCTTTGACTTGACTTGACTTGACCTGTACCCTCACACAGAAAGGTCTTATTTACGCTATGAGAATCCCACCTTTCACTGCAGTCGGCCGAGAAGAATCTTATTGTCTTCTGTATCAATTGCAGCACAGAGATAAGTATTAGATGGCGAGTTGTTTTGCATCCAATAGGGTGAGAAATTTCTAACATACAAATAGAGTTGCAAAGTCAGGGCTTCGTAAGCGATCAACTCCTTCAGAGAAGCAGTCAGCTTATTACAAAAAAAAATGTAATAATGAATTTGAGGAGGCGCCTACAATTCTAAGATACTGAGAGAATAAGTCCCTAAGCTTTCAAATTCCCCCTTCCTATACCAAGCCCAGTCCCATGCAGAACCCCTCACGGCAACTGACTGAGGGCAGTCCATTGGCCACCCTGGGTTATTTGAGCCTACTGTTAGTCAGGAACCAGGGATGTCTTTGCACAGACATCTAAGAGAAAGGCCAAGGGTGCAAAGGGAGAAAGCCCTTTGGGATTCTTGTTTGGCCCTGTTCATCCCTATGAGGACCAATACTACAATCGAGACACTCGGGCAGATTTACAAGCCCCGTATGCCACTTTTGCACCACCGTTGCATCACTTCTTCGACGCAGCGGAGGTGTAAAGCCAGCACCATGCTGTTGGGTATTTACAACGTGACGCATCTGGGGAGATGCGTCACATTGTAAAGCCCTGCGCCACATGGAACCTGCGTCAGGTTTCATGTGGGTGTTTTGGCGCAGGGGGGGGGGGCGTTCCGGCGCAGGAACGCCTCTGAAAAGTGGCTGAGTGAAATCTACAAGATTTCACTCAGTCACTTTTCCGACCCTGATGCGTCAAAACCTTGCGCCTGCTTGAAGCAGGCGTAAGGCTTGACGCACCATGTTAGACATAGGCAGGGTTGGCACAGTGCTGGAGTTGCGTCGCGCCAACAATGCAACTCCAGCACTGCGCCAACGTTACGGCAGCAGATGCGACATGCATCTGCATTTCTTTGCGCCATGATGTGCCGCATTGTAAATACGGGGCATTTGTGGTGGTGCAAGGATTGAGATGCTTGTCGCAAGTTTCCTGGCGCATCCCTACTGATTTGCAGGGATGCGCCAGGAAGCATAAATCTGCCTCTCAGATTTTCCATCACAAGTATTCTTGGAACTCTACTCATAAAGCGCACAGACTCAGAAACTCCAAACAACTGCATCTTGGCTATTGGCATACACATGAAGTATAGCACACCTCAGCATATCACACCACATCTTAGCAAACAGCTTAGCGCATCACAACATGACTCGTTATGAGACATTTAAAACAATACAGTACACAATGCCACCCCATAAAACACCTTACAAAGATCCATAACCACACTTCGCACCTTATAATCTCATCAAATCCCAAGCGCCACCACACCAGACTACACAAAAATACCACAACCACCACAAGAAATAGATACAGTGGTAAGTTCAATGGCTAACTGTAAAGCAGCTGGGGAGGATGGACTGGCAGTAGAATTATATAAAAGGTTTGCCCCAACTTTAAATGCGCAACTCCTCAAACTTGCTAACTATATACTATTCCATACGGCGGTGGTAGTTGGCATTTTGAAGAAGGACAAAAACAGGGACAACACAAACTCCTATAGGCCAATGAGCCTTCTCAACACTGATTATACATTTTTTACAAAGCTTCTTACCAGCAGGCTCAATAAAATTGTGGGCTCAATAATCCACGAGGACCATTGTGGCTTTGTAGCAGGTAGACAACTCTCCTTGAAAACAACGTTTTTGATAGAAGCTTTGGACTATTTTAATAAGAATAACACAGAGGCACATGTGTGGTTTTTAGATTATTTTTTTTAAACAATTTTTATTGCAGAGTTAATTACAGTGTACTTGTACTGAACACAGGATCTCCGTATGCAGAGTCGTTCTCCTACTTCATCCCAGATGTCATTTACACAGCCATTCAGCCCACATTCAGGAGGTCGGGCGGCGCTACTCTTTTACCTTTTATACATGTGACTGGGTTGTCTGCTGCAGTCAGCTTATGGGACCCTCTGCTCTCCGCTTTTAGTGTTCCCCCCCCCATCCCACCATCCGTCGTACATGTTCCGCTACAGTATCCCGAATACCTCTCTCCCCCCCCCCCTCCCTCCCCGGTGTCTACGTCTATGCCTGGTGGCAGGATGTGTGCTTATACTGTGGGCTTCCGGAGCTTTGTATTTTACTGTGTGTGTGTGTCCGGTGTAGGTGCCGGGGTCGTTACCATCTCTACTGGAGCTACTTGTCCCTCCGCCCCCTCATCTCCCTCCTCGTCCATTATACTATCACTCAGCGCCTGCACTAACATTTCCCATGCCATCGCTGCGTCCTGTGCTTTCTCGTCTGAGCTACGGCGGGCCAGTTGGTATCTGATCGTACTCTCCGCCGTTGCCCACTTCAAAAATTCATTCAGCCACCTCCGGTGTGTCGGCCCTACCTTCGATTTCCACCCCTTGGTCAATTCCCTCTTTGCAATGAGTAGACCCATGTCGATGAATTTGCTAGACAGTTTGTTCTTGCGTGTGTGAGGGAACCAGTGTAAGATTGTGACCGCGCTGTCGTACTGCAGGTCCCTGTCCGCTACTTTATTCAGGGTGTCCCCTATTTCCCTCCAATACTCTTGTATATGGGGGCAGCTCCTCAGCATGTGTACTAGATTCGCTCCTACTTGGTTACATCTGGGGCATGCTGCGTCCTCTGTGCCAAAGTACGCTGCTATTTTACTCGGGGTGAGGTAGGCCCTATGGAATGGAGGATGTAGAGGTGTATTAGTTGGAAACGCGCATTTCTGGTGCTCTTCCTAGCCCTCTGCACTATTTGGGACCACGCTGTGTCTGGGATTTCTATCTGTAGGTCTGCTTCCCATTTAGATTTCAGTGGTGCGAGTGGTTGTAGAGTGTCAATGTGCATTCTGGAATAGAGGCACGTAACTGCCTTAATCGTTCCTGCCGCCATCATTGTGTATTGGCACACCAACGTCATCGTGGGCTCCATCATCCCCTCCCCCCAGTGCGCCTGTATGGCTCTCACCACTGCTGCATGTAGTAAGTAATCTCCCCTCGGAAGGTCGTATCAATCTTGTAATGTCTGGTACGGGGCTAAAACACCGTCATCATAAAGATCCCCCACCACCTGTAACCCCGCCTCCTCCCACAGTCGTAGTCTCGACCAGTCTCCACCATGTGGGAGAGCTGTCATCATGCCCAGTGGGATCTCAGGCGCGTAGGGGTGCCCGGGTCCATTCCGTCTGTGTGAGCGATTCCAACATAACCGGAGCGTCCGTTCCTCTAGAGTCAGTCCTCTGAGTCTCAGTTTTTGCTGCATGGCAATGTATGCCAGTACCGCGAGTCGGATATTTTGGATGCGAACCGAACACCCGCTACGCTGAGGCTTCGAGCAAGGTGAGAGCTGATAGCTGTATTGTGTATCTGAACCCGCAAGCACCAAGGAGACAGAACCGTCTCTATTGCCGCCAGTTATCAAGGCTCCGTATCCCGTCGCATTGCCAGTCCCCGCTCGAGGGTAATTCGAGTGCGTTGACGCTATTGCCGTCCCGAACCCTGCCAGTCCCCGCTCGAGGGTATTTCGAGTGCGTTGACGCTATTGCCGGCCCGAACCCTGCCAGTCCCCGCTCGAGGGTAAATCGAGCGTGTTGGCTCTGGTACAGTCCCGAACCCTGCCAGTCCCCGCTCGAGGGTAATTCGAGCGTGTTGGCTCTGGTACAGTCCCGAACCCTGCCAGTCCCCGCTCGAGGGTAAATCGAGCGTGTTGGCTCTGGTACAGTACCGAACCCTGCCAGTCCCTGCTCGAGGGTTATCGAGCGCTTGGGACGCTATCCCAGTCACACAACTTGCAAGTCCCCGCTCGAGGGTTATCGAGCGCGTGGGACATCGTTCCCTTCCTTTTCTTTGCCAGTCCCCGCTCGAGGGTTATCGAGCGCTGGGACTTTATTGATTTACCGAACTTTGCCAGTCCCCGCTCGAGGGTTATCGAGTGTGAGGGACGCAGCGATATTCTTTGTTAGCACCAACCGCGCATTGCCCTCCGTTGGAGTGAGTGTCGGGACCGACACCACTGCGGAGGACGAAAGGAGGAAACCACAGAACTAGTATCTTCTCGAGTGGTATTGTCGGCCACTGCTTAGCACGGTGTCCTCTGTTGGGGAATACCGGGACCGGTATTCATGCAGAGTACGGTTTGACCTACCCTATACCCGCGACACAAGGAGTTATAAGTGATTCCTCCACTGGCCTGGTCTTGTGTTAATAAAGAGCAGTTAACAGAAAACCACGGTGTTGTCCTTACTTCTGTTAAGGCAGGGGGCCAGGAGGTGTTACCCAATCCTGAGGGAAAACAGGATTACACAGGGATAGCAGACTCGACCCTACCCAACCCCCCAGGGTTGCGATTACCTCTTCTCCTATCTCCTGTACGTTCGGAAAGATGATGATCTAGTCTCAACGTCAAGTTAATCAGAGCCGTACAGGTGGTGGGCTGTGGGTCGATTTGCACTAACACGTCTTTCAACTCATCAGAAAGGCCCTGATAATACAGCGCCATTCTCTTTTCTTCCGGCCATGCAGTCTCTGCAACCAGCCTGTTGAAAGAGGTCATATACGACACCAATTCTTTCCTACCTTGTTTCAATTCAAGAAGGTCACGATCCGCACTAAGCGTCGTAGCTCTTCTATCGAATACTCGCTCAAACTCCCTCTTAAAAGCAGTCCAATCCGACAAAAGAGGATCGTCATTCCTAACCAAAGGCCCTGCCCAATTAGCCGCATCGCCCGTTAAGTAGGAAATGGCAAACGCCACCCTAGACAAATTAGACGGGAAAGATGCGGGACGGCAGGAAAAATGCAAGGAGACTTGCGTTAAAAACGCCTGTATGGTGTGAGGGTCTCCTGAGTATCTCTCAGGGCTAGCTAACGGAATGGGCGGTGGAACCGTAACCTGGATCTGTTGAGCACCTGCCGAAGCATTGAAAGGGTTTCTGACCTGCCTATCAACCTGTTCCTTTAAGGCTGCGGTTTCAGCCCTGGAAGTGGCCATCTCCTGCTGCCCTAACACTAGGGCCGCCAGTATGTCATCCATGGTAGCCATACCTAAGCCCTGATCAGGAGGAGATTATTTCGTGGGCACGTGATTCTGTCACGGTCCAACGGCTCCTCGGAATCAGGGTGATGCTAAGAAGGGTCCACCTCCAGCTTTCCCCGCACTCTGAATATAATTACTTACAGAGTACGGTAGTAAGCAGGTGAGGGAAAAATGACGGGGCGGGAACCGCTGAAGAAGGGATGCCTGTAGAAACAAAATGCCATGCATTAATACCAGGCCCTCACACTTCTCTTCCTTATAGCTCTATAGACCCAACCCCTACCTGATAATTCTCAGACTGTAGCTCCCTTCTTTTATCCGAAATGATAAGATGAGATGTCTTCTCTCGTACATGGAACAAGATTCCTAAAAGAACAAAAGCCCTTGTTACACCGGTCCTTCCTTATCCTTTCCTATCAAAACCCCTTAATGCCACTCCTACATACCATACGGTCTCGCCCCTTGAATTATGACAGTCTAACCAACAGGATAGGTTTTCCGGCTGCTAGACAAAAGATAAGAAGAACAGAGGTAAACAAAAGAAAATAGTTCAAGTGCAAAAATCTAGTTTGTGGATTCTGAAAGAAACTACAACCGGACAGAATGTCCTTTTGGCTTGACTCGAAATATATATATGTACAACTCCAATGTCATTAACTGGGACTGCAAAACAGGACAAGAGGAATCATGAGGAACGAGGCTCTCTTACCCGAGGCAGAAGTTGTTGTTCCCTCTTTTACGACTCTGGCCACGGGAGGGTGCAATCCTGCGTCTCCCTCGCCAGAACCTAACCCAAAGTATTCTCAGGGTACGTGAAGAGGACTCTGATCACGAGAGGGGGCAATCCTGCATCTCTCGCTACGGCACAGAGCACCTCTTAACCACTGTAGTGAATACCAGCCGAGAGGGGGCAAATCCGGCGTCTCTCGCACCGGCTCACACACACTCCGACGTGAGTGGGGGCAAATCCGGCGTCTCTCGCACCGGCTCACACACACTCCGACGCGAGAGGGGGCAAATCCTGCGTCTCTCGCATCGACACTGCCAAGGCTCCTACTGTCGGACTCGGGAGGAATGGATCCAGCGTCTCCCTCTCCGGCCACACACACCACGTTCCGCCCTCACACAGGTAACAGGCAGGACTCCAAATAACGTAATCCCACAGCCGCGGGATTACCTCCAAAGAAGCAACAGTTTCTCTCGAACCAAACAGGAAAACACGGAGAACCAAGACGTCCGTGTAACAATGTTCCAGCAAGACAAAAATCACGTGCACCGCACCCGACGTCTCTCCGTGCTATATGGCCTCTCCCACCCCTCCAGCCCGCAGGGACTCTGGGAGATGTAGTTTCCGGTTTCACCATTGGGTAGGCACACGTCGGACCCTGACATCCTCTGTCTTTCTCCCTCCCTCTGTCTTTCTCCCTCCCTCCCTCTCTCTGTCTTCCTCCCTCTGTCTATCTCCCCCGTCTGTCTCCCTCCCTCTCTCTCTGTCTCCCTCTCTCTGTCTCTGTCTCCCTCCCTCTGTCACCCTTCCTGTCTCCCTCCCTCTGTCTCCCTTCCTCTGTCTCCCTCCCTCTCTCTCTCCCTCTGTCTCACTCTGTCTGTCTCCCTCTGTCTCTTTCCCTCTATCTCCCTCTGTCTGTCTCCCTCTGTCACCCTTCCTGTCTCCCTCCCTCTGTCTCCCTTCCTCTGTCTCCCTCCCTCTCTCTCTCCCTCTGTCTCACTCTGTCTGTCTCCCTCTGTCTCTTTCCCTCTATCTCCCTCTGTCTGTCACCTCCCCCATGTGTGGCAGCCTGGGCTGAGACAGCTTCCTGGGCACACACACAGCCGCACCGCTGTACTTCACAGGTTTTTAAAAGACCATTTACTTGTGAATGAGGCATGGTTGTATTTCACCTCTTAGCACCCATGCATCTCCACTCTGACTTTTGCTGGAAACGCTGGGCCCCCATAGAGCAGAGCCTCTTGGAGTCTGCGCTGCTGTGGCAGTGTTTGCTAACACTCTTCAAAAATAAAAAATAAATAAAACATAGGTACAATGCGGGCCATACTAAGAGTACCTGTGATTTAGAGGATGGTGCCGCAATAAAATAAAAAAATAGAGGGGAGTTAGGCCCACGGGACAAGGGATAGGCAGGGCCGTTATATTGTGAAGCAACCAGGAATGAGCCTATACCTTGACTTTTTCAAGCATAAACAATTTTTAGCTTAAAGGATTAACACTTCTTCTTTATGTTTATCCTGGTATATTATGTATACCTTTTACTTTATATTTTAGTTTTTTATTTCCTCAAACATTAACACATGGAAAATGAAAACATTGTCACTTCATAGTCACATAGAAAAGACACTTCATAAAAAACATTTTACATTCACATTAAATAAATCATGCTTTACAAAACAATATCACAAAAACTGTTCAACTCAAAATTGTGAATAAACAATATTCAAATTCAACCATATAGACAACAACTTCTAACTTGTTGCACTAATTCTAAATTTTCTTCTGATATCTACAAATTGGTATCCAGCTAATTTTTAAACCAAAGTAAACATCACTATTTTCAATTTGAGCCACTAGGGCATTCCATCCTTATTTGCGAAGTGGAATTAAACCACCATTCCTCAACGTTTAAGGGATATGCCGACGCGTTTCAAGTCCTGGTATTCCTTAACATGACTCTCACCAGGGCTTTTTTTCTGTAAAGAAGTTGTGACATAAAAACACACTTTTAGAGTCTCTCTATATGTTTGTTTCACCACTATATACTCGTTACTATATATTATTGTACCTGATTCGTAAGATTTCACTATCTTACACTTCTGTGGGCCATAAGATTAAACGATTCTTTCTTACAATTTCTCGATTTTCTAGAAAAATATATAAAATATTTTAGTTCTGGTCATAGAGCGGACTTA
The DNA here is from genome assembly GCF_964261635.1 of Lissotriton helveticus. Lineage (NCBI taxonomy): Eukaryota > Metazoa > Chordata > Amphibia > Caudata > Salamandridae > Lissotriton > Lissotriton helveticus. Next base: position 404,870,950 of record NC_136061.1, read on the forward strand.
AATAGCAGCCGCGATTCTTAATTAATATGTCATACCTCATTTGTTTCCTTTTTAAGCACCCCAGTATTCTGTGGCTTATTGTCGAAGGGCTTGTTCCTGTAAACAACATGTATATTTTCTATTTATATCCAAGCACGCTTGATTGCACGTTTTATCGGTATAAAATTGTGACAGTACCTGATTTAAACAAGCTTGAGCCAGTCTCTTTTACTCTGTTACTTTGTGTGGCTGTGGAAGCCTAGTTTCTACAGAAAAAGAAGATTTTGTTTACTCGTGAAGCTTGCAACAATGTTTCACTTCGTGGTAACGTTGTAAAACGAAACTATCTTTTACATCAGCCAAAGCTGAAAGACGCCGCTTTTCGTTTTTCGCATGGACCTCTCACGCTCGCATTTTACTGCAATAAGATATGCAAATCAGTTTGCATATCTCGAAGTGTTCATAGCAGTATCAGTTTGATTATGATTATGCAGTTTTAAAGCTAGGTACTCACGAGTCTTTCTCATCTGGCTCCCAGTTACAAAATTCCTTCAGTGGTGTCAGCCATTTTGCGCCTCCCACTTACTAAATCAAAGTTGGACGGTGTTTCCAGCCGGATCAACCAATCACAGTGCACTTTCTTTTGGGAACCACAGAGATGCATTATGGGATTCGCAGCCTCATATTTTATTTAGTTCACTCATGCTGTTCAAACCTGAAGCTATACTATTAAATTTCATTATTAAGTATGCTTCTTTCTGTAATAATGCACTTTCTAAATCAATTTGTCTTTTAGCCGCATTTATTGTAGCAAGAATAGCCAATTGAAAATTGTTTTCAGTATGAGACTTTTCAAGAAAATGCTCAACCATTGGCGCAGTCAACACCTTCTTTTTAATTTGTGACCTGTGTTGCGTAATTCTAATGTTTGCCTGTTGACAGGTTTTGCCAATGAAAATTTTTTGGCAGGGACATAGTAAATTACATTCTTAGTTTTATGATTAGTAAAGTCGGTATCTTTCCACTTTACCCCATTGTGATTAAACTCAGTCCCTTCAATAGTACGGTTACAGGCCACACAGTTTCTACATTTATGGTGGCCCATTATTGGTTTCATATTCCATTTTGATAGTAGGTCACTTTTTGGTTTCGGTAATGAAATGTCTGCGCGTATTAACTGCTGCCCCATGCTTTGATTCTTTTTCATTGCAAACATCGGCTTTGGAAAAGGACAGTCCAAGTTTTCAAGAAGGTGCCAGTTGTTAAGTATTATTCGTCTAAATTTGTTCGTGGCAGGGCCAAAGGTGGTAAAGCAAACCAGTTATTTCTTCTCTTTAACCTGTAAAAGGCTTTCACAGGGTGTAAATCTCGCTCTTTATACAGAGTTCTTTAGTCATTTTTTTGGGTAGCCTCTTCCTTAAAAATCTTACTTCAAATGTGTTTTGTAAGCAGTGTGTGCGGAACACAAACATAAAGTGAGAAAATCATTGGCCTCTAGTTCTGACCAAACATCTGTGAGTTATGGATGTGAAAATCACCATTTCTTGTGAATGAGCCAAACAGGTCTAAATTACAACAATCCATACTTATAATCAAAGCATGTTGTAATTTACACCTGTTTTTGTAAACCAGGCTTTAATGTACGCTCTCTTCTATGTGAACCCTCCCGTTTTCACCTGTACCCTCACATGGGTTGTCGCTCTATAGAAGATCAAGCGAGGCTCCGCCCCCTCCTCTTATGGGCTCGCATTTGGAGGGTGAAGGAACTTAGCAGCTATGCGGAGGGCTTGCGAGAGATCCTGGATTCCCCCAGTTGGGCGAAAGTGAAATGGCTTAGATACATTAAAGCTCTATTGTTGAACTTAGGGCTGGGAGAGGCCTGGCACCAGCGGTCTGCCCCTCCCAAGATAGTACTCAAAAAGCTTTACTGGTCCTGGATCACGGCCAAAAGGAACACCAATACCAACTTGTGTAGATCATCCAGGTCTTTTTTGTTGATTAAAGATGTCCCATTGCTTGAGATCTATCTGGACATTATCACAACCCCTTGGGACAGAGCCCTCTTTTTTAAATTTAGAACTGGCATGCTCCCGGTAAGGGAGTTCACTTCCCGGTGGAAACCACCACACCAAACTGTTTCCTTTTGTCCCTTTTGTCCTACCAGGCCTGAATCCATTCCTCACCTGCTCTTCGAATGTCCTGCCTACAAGACACCTCGTGGACGCTGGATCAAACCCGTGTGTCTGGTTTTGGGCACTAGGCAGTGTTGTGTTGCCCTAAGAATTCTACAGACGGACACTCGTTCGATATATGTATGTGCCATAGCCAAGTTTTTAGTCTGGACTTGGCGCATTAGGTCAAACTGGCTTTGCCAAATTGTTTAATTAAGGTCTGTATATACAGACCGTCTTAATTAATTTATTACCCCACTGTACCGCAGTTAGGATTGTGCTATTTATGTATATTGTGGGTTTCTTAAACTTTTTATATGTGCGGGATGGCCTCTTCCTTCTTTTTAATAATGTTTTTTACCAATGCTTTTATGTCGTATGCTTTTTAAGATATTTTGTATATCGAAATAAAGCCTCTTTGACTTGACTTGACTTGACCTGTACCCTCACACAGAAAGGTCTTATTTACGCTATGAGAATCCCACCTTTCACTGCAGTCGGCCGAGAAGAATCTTATTGTCTTCTGTATCAATTGCAGCACAGAGATAAGTATTAGATGGCGAGTTGTTTTGCATCCAATAGGGTGAGAAATTTCTAACATACAAATAGAGTTGCAAAGTCAGGGCTTCGTAAGCGATCAACTCCTTCAGAGAAGCAGTCAGCTTATTACAAAAAAAAATGTAATAATGAATTTGAGGAGGCGCCTACAATTCTAAGATACTGAGAGAATAAGTCCCTAAGCTTTCAAATTCCCCCTTCCTATACCAAGCCCAGTCCCATGCAGAACCCCTCACGGCAACTGACTGAGGACAGTCCATTGGCCACCCTGGGTTATTTGAGCCTACTGTTAGTCAGGAACCAGGGATGTCTTTGCACAGACATCTAAGAGAAAGGCCAAGGGTGCAAAGGGAGAAAGCCCTTTGGGATTCTTGTTTGGCCCTGTTCATCCCTATGAGGACCAATACTACAATCGAGACACTCGGGCAGATTTACAAGCCCCGTATGCCACTTTTGCACCACCGTTGCATCACTTCTTTGACGCAGCGGAGGTGTAAAGCCAGCACCATGCTGTTGGGTATTTACAACGTGACGCATCTGGGGAGATGCGTCACATTGTAAAGCCCTGCGCCACATGGAACCTGCGTCAGGTTTCATGTGGGTGTTTTGGCGCAGGGGGGGGGGGGCGTTCCGGCGCAGGAACGCCTCTGAAAAGTGGCTGAGTGAAATCTACAAGATTTCACTCAGTCACTTTTCCGACCCTGATGCGTCAAAACCTTGCGCCTGCTTGAAGCAGGCGTAAGGCTTGACGCACCATGTTAGACATAGGCAGGGTTGGCACAGTGCTGGAGTTGCGTCGCGCCAACAATGCAACTCCAGCACTGCGCCAACGTTACGGCAGCAGATGCGACATGCATCTGCATTTCTTTGCGCCATGATGTGCCGCATTGTAAATACGGGGCATTTGTGGTGGTGCAAGGATTGAGATGCTTGTCGCAAGTTTCCTGGCGCATCCCTACTGATTTGCAGGGATGCGCCAGGAAGCATAAATCTGCCTCTCAGATTTTCCATCACAAGTATTCTTGGAACTCTACTCATAAAGCGCACAGACTCAGAAACTCCAAACAACTGCATCTTGGCTATTGGCATACACATGAAGTATAGCACACCTCAGCATATCACACCACATCTTAGCAAACAGCTTAGCGCATCACAACATGACTCGTTATGAGACATTTAAAACAATACAGTACACAATGCCACCCCATAAAACACCTTACAAAGATCCATAACCGCACTTCGCACCTTATAATCTCATCAAATCCCAAGCGCCACCACACCAGACTACACAAAAATACCACAACCACCACAAGAAATAGATACAGTGGTAAGTTCAATGGCTAACTGTAAAGCAGCTGGGGAGGATGGACTGGCAGTAGAATTATATAAAAGGTTTGCCCCAACTTTAAATGCGCAACTCCTCAAACTTGCTAACTATATACTATTCCATACGGCGGTGGTAGTTGGCATTTTGAAGAAGGACAAAAACAGGGACAACACAAACTCCTATAGGCCAATGAGCCTTCTCAACACTGATTATACATTTTTTACAAAGCTTCTTACCAGCAGGCTCAATAAAATTGTGGGCTCAATAATCCACGAGGACCATTGTGGCTTTGTAGCAGGTAGACAACTCTCCTTGAAAACAACGTTTTTGATAGAAGCTTTGGACTATTTTAATAAGAATAACACAGAGGCACATGTGTGGTTTTTAGATTTTTTTTTTTTAAACAATTTTTATTGCAGAGTTAATTACAGTGTACTTGTACTGAACACAGGATCTCCGTATGCAGAGTCGTTCTCCTACTTCATCCCAGATGTCATTTACACAGCAATTCAGCCCACATTCAGGAGGTCGGGCGGCGCTACTCTTTTACCTTTTATACATGTGACTGGGTTGTCTGCTGCAGTCAGCTTATGGGACCCTCTGCTCTCCGCTTTTAGTGTTCCCCCCCCCATCCCACCATCCGTCGTACATGTTCCGCTACAGTATCCCGAATACCTCTCTCCCCCCCCCCCCCTCCCTCCCCGGTGTCTACGTCTATGCCTGGTGGCAGGATGTGTGCTTATACTGTGGGCTTCCGGAGCTTTGTATTTTACTGTGTGTGTGTGTCCGGTGTAGGTGCCGGGGTCGTTACCATCTCTACTGGAGCTACTTGTCCCTCCGCCCCCTCATCTCCCTCCTCGTCCATTATACTATCTCTCAGCGCCTGCACTAACATTTCCCATGCCATCGCTGCGTCCTGTGCTTTCTCGTCTGAGCTACGGCGGGCCAGTTGGTATCTGATCGTACTCTCCGCCGTTGCCCACTTCAAAAATTCATTCAGCCACCTCCGGTGTGTCGGCCCTACCTTCGATTTCCACCCCTTGGTCAATTCCCTCTTTGCAATGAGTAGACCCATGTCGATGAATTTGCTAGACAGTTTGTTCTTGCGTGTGTGAGGGAACCAGTGTAAGATTGTGACCGCGCTGTCGTACTGCAGGTCCCTGTCCGCTACTTTATTCAGGGTGTCCCCTATTTCCCTCCAATACTCTTGTATATGGGGGCAGCTCCTCAGCATGTGTACTAGATTCGCTCCTACTTGGTTACATCTGGGGCATGCTGCGTCCTCTGTGCCAAAGTACGCTGCTATTTTACTCGGGGTGAGGTAGGCCCTATGGAATGGAGGATGTAGAGGTGTATTAGTTGGAAACGCGCATTTCTGGTGCTCTTCCTAGCCCTCTGCACTATTTGGGACCACGCTGTGTCTGGGATTTCTATCTGTAGGTCTGCTTCCCATTTAGATTTCAGTGGTGCGAGTGGTTGTAGAGTGTCAATGTGCATTCTGGAATAGAGGCACGTAACTGCCTTAATCGTTCCTGCCGCCATCATTGTGTATTGGCACACCAACGTCATCGTGGGCTCCATCATCCCCTCCCCCCAGTGCGCCTGTATGGCTCTCACCACTGCTGCATGTAGTAAGTAATCTCCCCTCGGAAGGTCGTATCAATCTTGTAATGTCTGGTACGGGGCTAAAACACCGTCATCATAAAGATCCCCCACCACCTGTAACCCCGCCTCCTCCCACAGTCGTAGTCTCGACCAGTCTCCACCATGTGGGAGAGCTGTCATCATGCCCAGTGGGATCTCAGGCGCGTAGGGGTGCCCGGGTCCATTCCGTCTGTGTGAGCGATTCCAACATAACCGGAGCGTCCGTTCCTCTAGAGTCAGTCCTCTGAGTCTCAGTTTTTGCTGCATGGCAATGTATGCCAGTACGTGGCGGGGGGTACCGTTCTCTCTCCCCTGCTCCGGGCCGCGGTAGACCCTCGCAACCTCCTGTGTAAAGAACTGTAATTGGTCCGCCTTGTGTGGTTTTTAGATGCTGAGAAAGCTTTTGATCTGGTGACTTGGGAGTGTCTTTTTTTTAATTCTTGCTAGATTTGCTTTTCCAGAAAGTTTTATACATTTAGGGAGAAGTCTGTATAAGGACTTGATGGCACAAATAATATGTAATTCTAGAAATGTGGGTAATTGCAGAATAAGTAGGGGTTCAGGGCAAGGGTGCCCCTTATACACAATCATCTTATTCATAGAGCCCCTGGCAATAGCCATCAGGCAAAAAGCACTACAAACTGCACCTTTACAAGGCATGACCAATATAAAACTCTATGCCGATGACAATTTTTTATTTCTTAAGTCTGGGGAGAACATCAAAAAGGAAATACTGGGGATTTTCTCAGAATTTCAAGCAATAGGTGGCTATAAAATAATCAAGGCCAAGCCAGAAATGTTATTATGCAATTGTTCAAGTGAGACAATAATATGAAGCGTACGGTTATTACATAACTCTAGGCCCAAGAAGTATCTTGGGATCTATGTGTCAGAATGGGTTGAGGAGCTATATATACTAAACTATGTTGAAGAACTGTAATCTTCAATCTCAGGGGTCTCACTAATACAAAGAACTTGGTACAGAAGCTGAAATATGAAAAGACATCTTTATTAAACTTAATTAGGTGAGACTACGTCACACAGGAGCCTTAGCAACTGAATGAGGCAGTCTAAAGAGTACAGGACACAGAGGCCTTTTATATGCTTAGGGTTACAAACTCAGCACAAAAGTAAGGGGCAGTGCTAGCTTTTGTAAACATGCAAAATACCTAATATGGACATACAAGATCTGCAAAATATTAGCCAATAGGAAAACATTCAAAACAAGGCATCTTGTAACCAGAACGTCCCCCTTAAGTCGTGTTTCTGCCCAACCCATAAGTCAATCAATTACAGCACCTATAGGTCAATCAGTAATGGCAGGACATGTCTGTATGCAGTTAGGCCAGCTGGTGTCTGAGATTGGTTTTCAAAACAAGGACAGAGGGGGTTTTCAACACGTTGCAGTCCAAAGGGCAGAGACACTTCATGAATAGAGCAGCCTGTGTAAAGGCAACACAAAATGACGACAAATGTAAGATGGAGTCAAAATTAAAGAACCTCAGACCCTCCTTTTGCCATTACACAGGCAAATCCTAATTCATTGCTAGGTGAGCATTCTACTCATTTTATACAAACAGGTATATATAAACTATCAGCAGGAATACAAAGAGAACAAAGCATTTAACATTCAGATAGCAAAAGAAAGTGATGACCACTATTACAAACAGGTTTATCATTTTTTTTTCACAACCCTAGGCAAAAGCAAATCCTAAAATTATTTAGCAAACTTTTTCAGGGCTCCTAGTTATTTTAGCGACTATTGACAATGCCAGTAAAACAATAAGAATCAGTCTCCAAACACCCATTCTATGCAATCGCACGGGAAATACCCAGAGTCCGTCCAAGCCTCTCTGGCAGGCTTCTATTGTCCATCAAATCTGCTTCTGTTGTTTTTTTCCGCATGGGCCTCTTCATTCAGGCCTTTCATGAAAATGGTGCTTCTCAGTATCCGTTGGAGTGCCCTCCTGGCAAACACTCACAGCTCACTTAAAAGTCTCAATGTCTCAATGCAGTGCACCAATATTTCCTGTGCTGCAGGCACTACAGATATTGTGCTCTTCGTTAGTCATGGGCACAGATCATCTCATGCAGACCCAAGTACTATTAATCGGGAAAGAGCAACATACTTTCACACTCAGCAACACTTTCAGGCTCCAACACTCTCATTTCAGTGTCAGAGGATGCTCGGGCTGCTCTTTCATTTAATCATAGGTACCACAATGTAGTGCATTTTGCCAATCCTGGATCCACCGGTGCACTGCCTTTCCGTTGGAGCAAAGAAAAGGGGGGGTGTGGCCAAAACTCAGGCCAAGGGGCTCAAGGGACTGCACACTGTCAGAGGTTACCAGCACATGACAGGTGGAAAACTGAAGCCTCAAAACAACAGGGATCCTTCTCTTTTGCTCTTTTGCACTGAAACTGGTTCTGTGGCAAAACCAGCTCCTCCTTCTTTTCTGATGTTCAACGCCTTCTGATGAAGCAAGCACAATACTTTGGAGATACCACTGATGGCACGCTGGCGATCGCTGTCCAGTCTTGCTCCTTTTCTGGGTGCTGGGAGTTTTCATCTATAGCTGTCACGGAAATATGCTACTCAGCGTTCTGCATGGTCATGACTCGATCCCACAGAACCTAGTGACGTAGGAAATGTAACACAGTTGTTAGTTTCCTTCAATGTAGTACAAAAACAGTTTATTGTTTTTAACAAGGGGATTGCAAGCAGGTGGCCTGCAATCTGCGAGGGAGTGGCCATACACCATGGGCCTATTGTGATCTAAAATACACTGTCATTCTCATAGAATACAAAGACAAAAGCAGTAGGCAAAACAGTGCCTCTAGCCTCTTCAATTGGGTTTCCATGTGAGAGCATATCCTCTACCATCTAAGGGTAGATAACTACATGGGAATTCTATATTTTTTTTCTCTAAATGATTACATATAGGTGTTCCTAAATTCCTTATCTCGTACACCTCAAAAGCGAAATCACATAATACAGATTATCAGGGACATGTAGATACCTCCCTTTAATAATTGTGCATCAGGTGGACTATGCAATACAAAAGAACTAAAAAGTCCTAGTATTTCCATGATTAGAACATATCTGATCCACCAAAAATTAAAGCAGCAGAATAAAGGAACTAAAAACCAAATTAGAATAGGCATTGAATTCTTCATATTCAAAAAAACATAAGGTGTCTCCTATTGAGGTGGAAAACTTGTCTTTCTATAGTATTGAGTCAGTTAACCAGTCTATCACTACCCTGACAGTCAGACTGGAAAACATCGAAGTAGGCCTAAAGAAAATTCTTGAAAACCAGTCTGGTCATACAAAAGGAAAAATGAGCTGACTGGTGAAAAGAATACGGAAAAGGGAAATGTGAGTAGGACACAGCTAAAATCCCCAATAACCAGGCACAATGCAACATCAGTCAGGGGAGAAGCGGCAAAAGAAAAATCTATAGGAAGAAAAAAAAAATTACTCGGGTGATAGTTACGTTTGTGACATAATACCAAGAGTATGGGTGATGCACAAAAGTCAAAATAGTACACAAATTTTAACTCTACCGCTGGCCCCTACACCATATACGGTAATCTCGGCTAATGTTCCAGTTCCTTTTTCAGGGAAAAAATGAAAAGTTTAGGTCACCTTTAGCAAGAGCCACAAATCTATAATTTCATCCTTAGGTCCAATCAAAGAAACATGAATCTAGGGCTGCCTGTTCCTTAAGGGAAGAGAACAGTATCGTGACTAATTGCAGGTGACACACTTTGATCCTATATATCTCTGTTATTTTTCTTCAATACCTTTATAGCCAAAATAGACATGCACTGGTGAAGTGTTGTCTGTCTTGCTCACAGAATGAAAAATCATATCTGTGAAATTTAGTATCAGCGCAAATCCACCCAACTGTTGTGCAGCGATACGCATCGTCATGCAAATCCCTTCACAACACAGGGGTACTTGTAATAGTATTAGAAGCAACAACATAAAACAAAAACATGCATAAAATAAAAAACGCACATGTCAATCCATCAGATATACTTGCTGTATATCAAGCACAAAAAGCATAGACAAAACAATAGCATATGCGAATGAGTGGTGACGCACACACTTCATGTCATGTACTTTATGCACTGTGAACCTGCAGCCCAAAACCCAATATTCAGGCCTGCTTAATTTGTCAGGTTTTAAAATCAAAATTACACTTTTTTCATTTCCTTACCCTCCTTTTGACAGCTGGTCACCAGTTAGTGGCGATCGGTTGTCAATACAATCTACTGTGTCACTTCTGACATACAGGACCAGCAAGAACAATTCATGATAGGACCAAATACACAAACATAAAAAAATCTTCAATCTCAGGGGTCTCACTAATACAAAGAACTTGGCACAGAAGCTGAAATATGAAAAGACATCTTTATTAAACTTAATTAAGTGAGACTACGTCACACAGGAGCCTTAGCAACTGAGTGAGGCAGTCTAAAGAGTACAGAACACAGAGGCCTTTTATATGCTTAGGGTTACAAACTCAGCACAAAAGTAAGGGGCAGTCCTAGCTTTTGCAAACATGCAAAATACCTAATATGGACATACAAGATCTGCAAAATATTAGCCAATAGGAAAACATTCAAAACAAAGCATCATGTAACCAGAACGTCCCCCTTAAGTCGTGTTTCTGCCCAACCCATAAGTCAATCAATTACAGCACCTATAGTTCAATCAGTAATGGCAGGACATGTCTGTATGCAGTTAGGCCAGCTGGTGTCTGAGATTGGTTTTCAAAACAAGGACAGAGGGGGTTTTCAACACGTTGCAGTACAAAGGGCAGAGACACTTCATGAATAGAGCAGCCTGTGTAAAGGCAACACAAAATGATGACAAATGTAAGAAGGAGTCAAAATTAAAGATCCTCAATGTTCCCCTAGTGCAAAAAGTCAAACGTTTACTAGATAAAATGGAATCAACTCCCAATATCAATAATACGTCAGGTGGCCCTTTTACAAATGACAATTCTACCACTATTCAATTTCTTATTCGCAGCAGTCCCATGTGTACTGCAAATTCCTTTTTTAAAGAATTAGATGGTCTATTCTCATCTTTCTTATGGGCTAATAAGGTTCCAAGACTAGCACTAGCCACTTTAAACAATCCGAATGAGTAGGGAGGGTTATCCCTACCAAACCTGAGGGAGTACTACTATGCAAATTTTGCACACAATAAGCACAGATTCCATAATCATCTTAATTTGCCAGATATGGACAATTTTGTAATGAAAAAAATATTGAACGAATACATAACCGCAGATCCGATAAGAACCCAAAGAATGTACGATATAAGGTTCTCCAGTGGTTTCTAAAACAAATAACCCAACTGTCAAAGTTTTATGGAATCCCACGGATAAACGGCTCTACATGTTTGGCCGATTTATATACCGGGGAGGATAGACTGTTGCAAACTGTCGTACTAAAGAAATGGGAAGAGAATGGGTAAAGGCAAGTGGGAGACTTTTACAACTCAGATTCCTGGAAAAAGTGGCCATAGATAGAGATTGGGCTGCTTCGCTCTAGAGAAATGCTTAAGTGGTCTTAAAACTAAGCAAAGCCCTACTAGAAAAAATGAATAAGCAGTCAATAAGCAGTTGGGGGACATTTTTTAATTAAAATAAGTCCTCTGATGTCAATGAAATGGCCCGAGACAAATGAAAGAAGAAAGAAGGCCTCCAGATCCTTAGGGGTCCGTTAGGATGGCGGGCGGGCACATCCTGTATTCTCAGCATTGTGGCGGGCGGTGCTCTCTGCACCACCCGCCACAATGCTGACAATACATCACAGCATTTACATTTCCAAAGCGGCAGGCACTGCACGGTTCCTGCCGCTTTGGAAATGTAAATGTAAATGAAATGTAAATGAAGGGCGGTACCACAGGTACCCCCCGTGTGCACCCCCCAACTAACCTTCACTCTGGGGGCCCCCAGAGTGAAGACCACCTGCCTTTCCGTGGCGGCATTGCCACCACGGAAAGGCATTGCACTTTTGCCATTGTAATATGGCTGGCGGTGTCTAATAGACACCGCCACCATATTCAACATATTCCGCCCCGGCCGCAAGGCGGCCGGGGCGGAAAACAGGCGGGCGGTGTTTCCCACCGCTGCGGTCCCCTCCGCCATCATAATATGGCGGGGGGGAATGCAGGGAAGGATGTCGGGCGGATTGCCTCCGCCTGACATCCTAATGGACCCCTAAGAGCGGTCTGGAATAGAATTAACAAACTCAGTGCAACGACAATCAGAGGTGACCATTTTAGGAGAATTCAATTCTACACAAAATGTTTAATATACCCCATCATTCCCCTATAATCTATACCCCATGATAGAAGACAGGTGTTTCTGCTGCTCCGAAGAGGGAGGAGAGGAGGTACCTGGACTCACATTGTTTGGGAAGAAGTTGAGAAATATCTCAGAACGACTACAGGTCAAGCATTAACTATTGACAAGTATACTTCAATTCTGGGATGTTCACCAAGCATAATGATAGATAAAATGCAAGAGGAATGTTTGCAAGATAATTCTTGTCTGGTGTCAAGATAATAATTCTCCAGAATTGGCGAAGTAATACTGTACCCACTTTCCATGCCTGGTGGGCTAAACTTCACTAAGTTAAAGAGCTGGAGAGACGCTTTGCATTAAGATCAGGGTCACTAACAACATTTGAGAAATGCTGGAAGTCCATTGAAAGCTAGTCTGTGAAACTGCAAGACGAAATGTTAAAGGAAAATCCTTTTCCCGATGTGCACTTATGTACTTTTTAATGGCACTTTTGATATTGTTGTGATCTGAGAATGGCCCATGTTTGTGTCAGTATATCAACCAAAATTGAGATTGAGCACCGCAAGCACTTTATTTTGTATATGTACAACTGTGAATCGAACAATAAAAAAACAAAAGAAAAAAAAAACCTCCACAATGCATCCCCTACCACTACATGGCACCATATACTTCATCTCACAACACCTTGACCTAGAACCACAGGCCGCATACACTTTATCAGTCACATCGCACTTTCATACTGCTGATCTCATCACCCCACAATGCACAACACCACACTGCAAAACACTGTTACACATTCCAGCCTATAGCACATAATACATCCATCAATGTCAAAAGACACAATAAATTACAAAGTTATATGGCTAACAACCTACACAACAATGCCCCATCCTGTGAGTTCCCTAACCAAATATCACGTTGGCCGACAACACACCCCACAACAGCACACCCCCATCAACAAATACAATAGTATCACGCCATCTTCAACAAACAAGTACATATTACTTTCTAATATAACAATACACAACACCACAAAAGTATCTTAACAAAACTACAACTTACCACAGCATTAAAGAGCACTTGCTACAATCAAGAACACAATACATTAACCAACACCACTTTATCCCATTACTTCTGACCAAAAGACAAGCAAGGAATGTGTAAGTAGTTTGTGTTGTGTGTATTTCTCACCCTCTCCATTCAAAAATAATTCATAAGTATTCCTTTCACCAACAGGTCTCGAGATGAAAATGAATGGAGTGTTTTACCCAGTTCTCATCTCCCCCATCAAGATTCCGGATCTGACTGTAGTGACTTTCACAGACCAGGGTTAGCCGATTTCCTGATTTTCTTTGCTAACTCTCCTTCCTGGATGGCATCTGCCAGTCTATAAACCGTATTTGTGTCTAGCCTACAGCAAAAGGAGACTGCTCTTGTTCTAGACAGTGTTTTCAAGTATACTCTTGGTGCAATGTGTGCTGCCCTAACAGTGTTGTGTCCTCCACTTTTTACATGCCACTAATTCCTTTTACTTAAAGATGGACCAAACTTAGTTAGAGGCACGTGAGTCATATGACAAACCCCCAAACTCTTCTCTGTAAAGAACTGAAATCCTCTGGAAGCCTTGAATGTCTTCTAATCTAAAAGCCATTATCTTTCTGTGCCTTCCCACCAGTGTTTAATTGTTTGTAAAAATAAATGCATGGCCTATTATTTTCCGTAAGAGCCCATCACTGGTATTTCAGTATGCTGTGTTTGCCGCACATCAAGTATACCTAGTCTTTATTCTACCTCTTTCATCCTCCACCATACACCTCCTACATCACATAGCAACAATAAAAACACTCTTGAATATGCACTTACTGGTTCTATTTTATCCCATTGTCATTGGTTTCCTAGCTTTCTCTTCCTCATTTTTTATCCTTTGTTTGCCTTTCTCTCTCTGACTTTGGGTAAAATCTAAAACTAAAATAAGTCCAGGTTCCCAAAAATGAGTTTCAGTGCCCACCCCCTGCACCCGCCGGTACCAATTACGCACTACTTCCCACCCATTATTCTATTGACATTGAATATTCAGAGATGAAGACAGTTACTGGTGGAATTCGATAGAATATATTTTCCTGAAAAGGACAAAACTAACATGGAAAAGAGGAAAAGATTTTGTTTCTATGGAATGTTCCACTTCTTCAGGCCTATCCTGTTTTCAAACATTAATGTTGAAGACAGTGGGTCACAATTTCTCAAATATTGGCTTGAGTGTTTTGCGTCATAATTTCCTAAACAATCTACTACTAGACCTTTACCAGTAACCATGAATGTTCAGTTCATTATATAGATCTTAATAATGGTGTGAAGAACTAGTTTTGAAGACTAGGAAAATTAGTTACAATGCGATAAAGTGATTTTCCCAGAATCAAAGAAATTAGTCAGGTGGAGAATGAAAGATTACATCTCATGTTGCCTCATTATATAACTACTAGACCATGACTCTACTATTCAGTTTTTTTCTGGTAAACCGTGCTTTCTGGTTCTAGGGCTGTCATTGGGAGCAGCTTGTAACCTGACACTAATGAAGGACATATTAAAAAAAGCCATTGCAGACCACCCCAATGAGAAGACCAAGACATTCCAAGCTTTGCTGCAACAACTGAAGACTCTAGGCGCAGAGCAGATAAGGAATGTAGCGGTAAGTCCCCAATGTATTCCAAGGACATCTAGAATGGAGTATTTTATTATTGTTACCTGCAAGATCTAAATAAAATGATTAATTTGATACTCCACCATCAAGTCAGAGCCCTAGATGGCAACCCTCGATATCAGGTGAGTTAGGCATGTGACTCTCATGCATGCTGACTCTACTGAGCCATAGGAGGGACAGACGTGGCAGGTAATCTCCCTATCTGAAAAGGGTCCTTGCCCCATTGTCTGTGTCAGCTGAGTATGGCGAAGTAGTTGATAGGGCAGGTAAATGAGCTTGGGTGAATGAATGCTATGTTTAAATTGAGAGTGCTGGATTGGTTCTGAGACACCTATTGGAGGAAGGAGGTTTTGTTTGACTGATAATATTGTGGCAATTGCATAGATACGAAGAGGTCTGAGTAAAGGAAAGGTGGAGTCAATCTGAGGAGGTACAAGTGTTTAGGGGACAGTGATAGAGTAGCAGGTTATCTCACAGATGATGTAGGATTGGGTTTGTAAATCAATGTAAAATTTGCTGATGTGATATGGGGAGTTATATGTTTACAATTCATCTGTCAGATTTGAATACGTCAGACTTACACATTCTTCTGAAGTTGATAGAATTAGTATAAATGTTTGGGTGATAAAAACAGCTATTATTAGACACACCGAGCCACAACTGAGTTTATGTTGTCAGCTGTAGAAGTTGTCAAAATAACATAAGGTGGGTTGTGATTGTAATAAACTAGAGACTGCAATATGACTGACATTTAGTTTGTTCCTTCCTTTTGCTAATGTTAATGAAGCCTTGGTTCTCTGTGGAAGGAATTTCCAACATTCTAAGACTCTGGCTCAGTTAATATCATTGAAAGTTTAACAGTGTGTTCCATCTGGGGTATTTATTGGTAAATACTTCTAGATGAGGAACCAGTTCATGGCGGTCCACAGAGGGGGTTGCTGGGCAAGGGAGCTCCGTATTGTTCACAAGTCCAGAAAATGACCGGAAAATGTTCCATGCTTTCAGTCACTAGGAGGACACATTGTCAGCAGAAGTCCAACCTCTGACCTGAATCCCATTCTGGCTGTGGGTAACAGCATCCTCAAACTCTCGTCCAAAGGTAAGCCATGGAGATGATTGTGTTACTGTGTCACTATTTATGATGTTTGAAGTAAGGGGGTGTAAAAATAATAACTAGTGATATGAATCCTTAACTTATCTTTTCATAATGCGCAAATGCATGCATGAATTCATGTATATATTTTACCCTCTGGTTTTTCTAGCTGAATGATACAGTTGCAGGTTGTTATTCTGTCAAGAGACCTGAAGCCACTCAACAAGCTTTTAGGGTGACCAGGGTATGTGTCATGATAAATCCTGCATCCTTCTACCATCCATATACTTCCTCCGTCCTGTTAAATGACACAAGGGATTACAGGATAATCCTTATAAAAGATAAAGTGTTTTACTGTAAAATAAACCAGCAATTTAAAATGTATGTTCAAGGCATCAGTGCTGCAGATCATACACTGTGCATAGATCGCCATCTGGTGTTGGGCCGGATGTTTCAACTTTGTTGTTGTCTTGGTAGAAGTTTTTAGAAGTCACAAAATAGGTGACTCCTCCTGTGGATAATGGTGTGCATGGGCATCAACTCCATCTTCAGATTTTTTTTTTCCGCCATCGGGCTCGGATGTATTTGTCACGCTCCATTTTGGTCTTGTTACCGATCTACCTTTCGACGCACAATCCTTCACCCATTCTTCGGTATCGTTTTTGATCGAGTTTCCCATTTGACGTGCATCTCTACAAACTTGAATTTCTTCCATTCCGGTCGTCGATGTAGACCTTAAGGCCTATCTGCGCCATCAGGCCTTTGGCTCATGGAAAGGACTCCTTCAAAAAGTGTCCTCGGCTCAATGTGGATCCAAGTTTCCACACATTGATTGTCATGAGGTGTGTAATCTCTTCCTTTCGTCCGAGCACAAAGCCAAAGACCATCCAACTTGTGCCTCTTTCCACTCCAAACAAAAAATAAGGGAACGTCGAGCTTGAAGAACTATGGCTCGAACATCGACATCGATACCTGACGATATCTTCCAAGAAGGCATCAAAGTACCAGAGCAGGAGCACATCAAAGAGGGCAACTTTAGTGCCTCCGGAGCCGATGACTTGACGTCAAAGACATCACTCTAGGACAGCAGGTTGTAAGTACTGACGTCGACCCCTCCCCTCCACCCATTCATAAAAAGGATCGGTAAAACCTTCACCCTCGGGCCTAGGTGCACGTCGGGACAAAACTTCCCACGGCCCGCCTTCAGGCCCAGCAAAGAAGTCAACACATAAGGCTTCATGCGACTCGGGATCGAACCAGTCTATCGTCGGTGCCGAAACCCCATCCTGGCACCGAAATAAGACAAACCGAAAGAGAAACCACTGGCAATCCAGCCTACCTTCAGTACCGAAACCTCATCCCCGGTGCCAAAAAAAGAGAAACCCAAAGAGAAACCACTGTCTTCATCCGCACCGAAGCCTGGTTCCAAATCGGTGCATTCTGCACCGAATTCCACTGGCACTGAACGTGCGGATCCGAAAAAATCATCGGAACCAAACAAAAAACCGGTTCCAAAGACCCCAACTAAACCTTCAGAACCCAAGAAAACTCCTGATTCCAAACCTAAGGAGCATAAAACAACGCCAAAACTTGTGCCACACAAACAGTCGGACCAAAAAAAAACTCGGCACCGAAGAAAGACACTCAACAGGAGGAGCTTTTTCGACCTGATCCAACCCAAAGAACTCTTGACATAGATCCAAAGACAGGTCACCTTATAGTTAGTCCTTCCAACAAAAGGAAAATTGACAAACATGCACCAGCTCCACTCCCTTTAAAAAAAAGAGACATTGCTACTTCTCCTTTAAGAATTCCTTCTCCACCTCCTCCCCCACACCACATCTCTCCTATCCCATCACCTCAGGATGATGAGGACGACTTTGGGGATGGAGGGGGTGATGAACCTTTAGGGGAACCTATTCATCCTAATATCCCAAATGACCCATGGGACAACTATGGCACACCAGATGTTCCTGATACACCACTAGATGCTATCTACCCATCTAGACCATCCCCTCTAGAGGACACTATAGGATTTACTCAGCTCAAACACAGAGCTGCAGAATACCACGGTGTGAATTTGCACACAGACCCTATAGAAGAAGAGTTCCTCATCGACACTTTTGCACCATCTCAAAGGCCCACTTCCATTCTCCTAATGTTAAAAGGGGCAATCAAACGCGCAATTACATTTTTAAACATCCTGTAAGGGCTAGAGTCATTACCCCAAGAGTGGAAAAGAAATACAAGTGTGCCCCAGCTGACTCTGTCTATATTCAAGGGCAGCTTCCCTTAGATTCCTTGGTAGTCTCCAACGCCAAGAAAAGGGCTAACTCTCAGACCTCAGGTAATGCTCCACCTCCTGATAAGGAATCAAAACTGTTGGACACATCTGGTAAAAGAACAGTGTCCCAGGCAGCCAACATATGGAGAATGGCTAACACGCAGGCTTTGCTGGCTAGGTATCATAGGTCACACTATGACGAACCAAAGACCCTACTACAACAGCTTCCAGATCAATATAAAACAAGGGCCAATGATCTCACCCAGGAATGCAAACTTATATCTAATACATCGATTCGATGTGCGCTGGATGCTGCAGACACAGCCTCCCGAGCTACCAATACCAGTATTCTTTTACGTAGATATGCATGGCTACGCATTTCTGGGTTTAAACCCGAAGTTCAAACTACTATATTTACCCAACCCTTTGACCACGAACATTTATTTGGGCCTATTGTATATTCATCTTTAGAAAAGATGAAAAAAGATACTGATACTGCCAAATCAATGGGAGTTTTGCAATCGCAAACTCCCAAAATGTATTTTTGTCGCTCCTCTTATATGGGCGCCTCCAGAGGTTTTACCACTGACAATTCCTCCATCTCCTATAAAAGTCCCACCCAGACCTCCTCTACCAGAGGTTATTACAGAGGAGGCTACAGGGGCAATAACAACAAGGGTAGAGGCAAAACTATCCATACTTGCACTGCCTCCACCTCCAAACAATGACTTCTCTCCACTCCCCCTGGACCATTATACTCCAAACGGGGAAGACTGTTACAATTCCTACCTGTCTGGAACACCATTACGAAGGACAGGTGGGTGAGACAAGTCATACAATCCGGTTATTGCCTTGAACTCACTTTAACTTCACCAAACATACCACCCAAACAGCATCCAATGTCATCAGAGCATTTAACACTTCTAAAACAAGAGGTGCTTTCCCTCCTACAAAAACACGCAATAGAACCAGTTCCCCTGCATCATCAAAACACAGAGGTTTACTCCCTATATTTTCTCATCCCAAAGAAGGACAGAACCCTAAGGCCCTTTTTGAACCTCAGACCATTAATCCTCTACATACAGTCAGACCATTTTCATATTGTCACTCTTCAACAAGTCCTTCCTCTTCTCAAACAAGGCGATTTCCTTGCCACCTTAGATCTCAAGGACGCCTACTTCCACATTCCCATTCACCCTGCTCACAGGAAATATCTTTGTTTTGTAGTGGACGGTCAGCATTATCATTTCCGGGTTCTTCCATTCGGCACAGTGACCAGAGTCTTGACAAAATGTCTGGCAGTGGTAGCAGCCCACTTAAGAAGACAACAAATTCACATCTTCCCATACTTGGACAACTGGCTCATAAAAGCCAAGTCACATACCCAGTGTGTAAATCACACACGCACCACAATTCAGCTACTCCACGACTTAGGGTTTACACCTCACAAAGTCACACCTCCAACCGTCCCACATCCAATATCTAGGTGCCACAATAAACATCTCCAAATGCCTTGCATATCCCAATCCAGCCAAGATAGCAAGCATGCAAGCCCTTATAACAATATTTCAGCCGCAACACTCACTTCCAGCTCGAGTGTTTATGCAACTAATAGGGATGATGGCCTCTTGTATATTCATAGTACCGCATGCAAGACTCCAGATGCGACCCTTACAGGAATGCTTAGCATGTCAGTGGAACCAAGCTCAAGGTCAGCTAACAGATCTGGTGTTGGTGGACGGCTGCACACATCGCTCTCTGTAGTGGTAGAACACCCAAAGCCTTTCCAAAGGGCAACCGTTCATAGAGCCGGTTCCACAGATCGTGCTAACAGCAGACGCATCGCTCACAGGCTAAGGAGCTCATCTACTACATCACACCACACAAGGCCCATGGACACCTCAGCAAAAGCTACTCCACATCAATCATTTGGAGTTACTGGCAATCTTTCTGGCATTAAAATCATCCTAGAAACACATATTAGGCAAAGCTGTCTTAGTCCGAACGGACAATATAACAGCAATGTATTACTTACAAAAACAAGGGGGGACACACTCTCTGCAGCTCTCTCAACTAGCACAGAGCATATGGAGGTGGGCTATTCCTCAAAACATATTCCTTTTAGCCCAACATCTTCCAGGCATACAGAATCAAAAAGCAGATCTGTTAAGTGGTCAAAGCCAACAGATTCACAAGTGGGAACTTCATTCAAAAGTTCTTCCATATGTGGGGGCATCCAGAGATAGATCTCTTCTCCACACATTCAAACACAAAATGCCCAAGCGTCGCAGTCAGATATCCTCACCCGTTGTCCAAAGGCAATGCGATATGGATGAACTGGTCAGGCAGATTTGTTTACAATTTTCCGCCTCTTATTCCATTAGTGGTGCGCAAGATGCAACAACAGTCACTAACACTGATCCTAGTTGCTCCAACATGGGCCAGGCAACCATGGTACACAACATTACTGGAACTATCAGTAGTCCCGCACCCAAAACTACATCTCTTGCCACAACTCTCATCGCAGAACCATGGAGAGATGAAACTAGAATTTGGTTACTTCAATCTTCAACCTGATTGTAAGACCGTTATCATAGAGGCTAGGCGCCCCACCACACAAACCTACTATGCAGCCAAGTGGGAAAAGATTTGTTATATCCTGTAATAATAATACAATCAATCCTCTAAATGCCTCCATTCTTCACATCATATGTTACCTTCTACATCTTCAAAGACGTAATCTAGCATACACATCAATTAGTTTACATCTTGCAGCCATAGCAGCTTACCTGCAAAATAGACATTTGTCATTGTTCAAGGTACCTGCCATTAAAGCATTAATGGAAGGCCTCAAAAGAATAATTCCTCCCATGGGTTCGAGGCCGCTGCGGTACCGGTGCTGGTAACTGTATTGTGACCTGTGCTGCCTGCTGATTGTTCTCTTACGTTCTGTCTTCTTAATTTAATTTCTGTGTTTTACGTTTTTACCCCGCTATTGCATTTTGTGGGTGCTGCTTATTTTCCCGCCGTTGCTGCCCCTGGGGCCCGGCCCCGGTCAGCCCCGCTCCCGCCTCCCACTCCTCTGCTCCCGCCACCCTACCCTACTAATGGTGACCGCTGCAAGGTCTCGCAGCGGTCGCGCCGCTGGTGCGCCAAAAGCAAGCCCGTCTGTGACTGTCCGTGACCCGACAGTGGCCAGTGCCAGGAACACTGGTTCTCCTGGCCCCCACCGCTACTACTTAGCCAGCCTCAACCCCGGAGGCTACGTCGACTGCGTAATATCCTCACCCATCCCGACCCATGGGCAGTTTTCGTTTGGACACTGCTGTAGTTCTTTCACCATTGACACCACACTCTCAGCCACTAAAAAACCACCTACGGGATGACCCACTGAAACCCTGAACTGCATCCTTCTCAATGTGCGCTCCCTACACTGGCACGCCATAGCTGATGGACACCCTCTCACCCGACATCGTGTTTTTCACGGAAACTTGGACCAACGCCACCTCCGGCACCGACATCGCCACAGCTATCCCAGACGGCTACAGGATCCAGAGAAAGGACTGCCCACACCACTCGGGAGGAGGACTCACCATCGCACACAAGACCTCCCTCCGACTCTCCACATCCAGCACGAGCGACCCTCACTCCAACACGGAACACCTCCATTTTCAGATCCAGACTAGCCCTCGGACCACACTACGAGGTACACTCATCTACAGACCGCCAGGACCCCACGCCCAGTCCGCAACCACTATTGCCAAGCTTGCCGTACCGCATGCCATCACCTCCACTGACTACATCCTGCTCGGCGACTTGAACTTCCACCTCGAGAACAACCAGGACCACCGCTCTCCTTGAGAACTTCGCCAACCTAGGACTGAAACAGCTTGTCAGCACTCCCACCCACAGGGAAGGGCACACCCTCGACCCCATCTTCGCAGTAGGATCAAACATCCGTTTCAGCCACACCACCCAGCCCACCTGGACAGACCACCACTGAGTCCATTTCACTTTCAACACCACCACCGCACCCAAGCCCGCCCGCACCCGCCTCGACGGAACTGGAGTAAGATCACCGAGGAACACCTGAACTCCACCCTCCTCCAAGACCTCCCCAAGGACGCCAACGACACAAACTCCGCAGCTACAAAATTCCACTGCTGTGTCTCATGCTGCGCCGACAAGCTGGCACCTCTCCATCACACCGCCAAACAACGCCCGCTTGGTTCACCACCATACTCGAAAAGCCAGACGCACCTGCAGACATCTGGATAAAACCTGGTGGAACCAGAAGACATCGGAAGCACGAAACAAATACATAATGGACTACCACTACCACCAACGTATAAGGGACACCAAAACAACCTTTATCAGTTACAAAGTCAAGACTAACGCATCCAACACGAAGGAGCTGTTCAACATCATTCAGCAGTTCGCAAAGCCCTCCAGCGAAGCCACCGACATTGTACCCTCCCAGGAACTCTGCGACAAACTCAGCTCCTACTTCCACCTAAGATCAAGGCCCTCTGCGACAACTTCAGCGAGCCCGCAGAAGACAGCAGCAACCACAGCACCGAGACCGCCTTCCTTGCTGTAACCGACGACATCCGCATGCTGCTCGACCAGGGACACACCGCAGCCCTCATCCTCTTAGACCTCTCCACAGCCTTCGACACCATCGCACATCGCACACTAGCCGCCAGACTCCACAACGCAGGAATACAGGGGTCCGCCCTCGTCTGGATCTGATCCTTCCTCTCCGGCAGAACCCAGAGGGTCAGACTCCCCCCTCCCTCTCCAACCCCATTGACATCGTCTGCGGAGTAGCCCAAGGATCTTCGCTAAGCCCGACGCTCTTCAACATCTACATGGCCCCCATCGCCACCATTATATCCTACGCTGACGACACCCAATTCATCCTTTCCCTCACCAAGAACCCAGAAACCACCAGACTCAGCTTCCAGGAACGAATGAGAGATGTAGCGGCCTGGATGAAGGACAGCTGCCTAAAGCTCAACTCCCAGAAGACAGAGGTCCTCATCCTCGGACCCTGCACCTCCGCCTGGTACAACTCCTGGTGGCCCCCGCCCTCGGTAGCCCACCCACCCGACAGACCACGCTTGGATCCTTGGCATAATCCTCGACTCTTCACTTTCCATGAACTGCCAGATCAACGCCGTCTCCTCCGCCAGCTTCAGCTGCCTCCGCATTCTCTGTAAGACTTACAAATGGATCCCTTGACTGCAGAACAGCCGTCACCCACGCAATCATCACCAGCAGACTTGACTACGGCAACGCCCTCTATGCCGGAACCAACAAAACTCTTCTACGCAAGCTCCAAACCCTCCAGAACGCTGCCGCCAGGCACGTCCTAGGGACACCGCGCCACGAACATATGACCCAACACCTGTGAGACATCCACTGGCTCCCCATCGAGAAGAGGGTCACCTACAAACTCCTCACCCACGCCTACAAATCCCTCAACAACATCGGACCCAAATACCTCAACAACCAAGTATGTTTCCATGCACGCAAGAGGAACATGCGCTCCGCTGACCTCGCCCTAGCAGAGGTCCCCTGCATCCACAGAAGCAGAACGGCGGGAGAGCTTTCTCCTACATCGCAGCCAAAACCTGGAACGAGCTCCCAATCAGCATCAGATGCTCCCCAAACCTCCCCATGTTCAGGAAAGACCTCAAGACCTGGCTCTTTGACCTACCCGGAGCTGCTTTACCCCCCCACGCCTTGAGACCCTCGCGGGTGAGTAGCATGCTCTATTCACCACTGATTGATTGATTGAGGGTACCACCCTCGCCAGTGTGGAATCAAAAGATTGTCCGCACTAGATTAATGGGTCCTCCATTCGAACCTCTACATAAATGTGAGCTACAATTTCTCACATGGAAAGTCGCTTTTGTTGTGGTCATCACATCTCTCAGAGAGTCAGTGAGTTACAGGCACTAACTATTCAAGAACCATTTTTACAACTCCATCATAACAAAGTGATTCTTAGGACAAATCCCAAATTCCTTCCTAAAGTTATTTCTCCCTTCCACCTCAACCAATCTGTTAAGTTGCCAGTGTTCTTCTTGCAACCACAGACAGTAGCAGAAAGAGCTGTTCATACACTGGACTTAAAAAGAGCACTTCTTTACTGTATTGATAGGACAAAACCTTTTCGCAAAACAAAGCAACTTTTTGTATCCTTCTCACCACCACATGAAGGCAATCACATATCAAAGTCTGGAATTGCAAGGTGGATTGTCAAATGTATACAAATTTGCTATCACAAAGCAAAACGTACACTATCTATTCCCCCTAAAGCCCACTCTAACCGCAAAATAGGGGCTTCCATGGCATTTTTAGGGAACATTCCCTTAGATGACATCTGCAAAGCAGCTACATGGTCTACACTGCACACATTCACACAACACTATTGTGTGGATGTGCAGGCAAAACAACAAGCTAGTGTGGGCTAGACTGTACTCAAAACACTATTTCAAACTACTGCAATAGACAATGGTGGTTGCCGCTAATGGAGAGTACTGCTATGCAATCTATGCACACAGTGTGTGATCTGCAGCTCATATGCCTCAAACGGAAAATGCTACTTACCAGTATGCATCTGTTCTTGGCATGTAGAGCTGCAGATTCACACATTCCCATCCGCCTGCCTGGCTACCTTTGTCTGTACCAGTATTATCTTATTTAGATACATCACATAGCCATCTTTTCTGTTTTTTACAAAACTCCATAATTTCCCTTCTTGGCGAAAAAACAATCTGAAGATGGAGTCGATGCTCATGCGCACTATTGTCCACAGGAGGAGTCACCTATCTCATGACTTCCAAAAACTTCTACCAAGACAACAACAAAGTGCAAACATCCGGGCCCAACACCAGATGATGATCTATGCACAGTGTGTGAATCTGCAGCTCTTCATGCCAAGAACAGATGCATACTGGTAAGTAGCATTTTCCTTCTTCATCATCATTACACTTGAGGGAGAGGATATTCTTCAACCAAGATGCTTGGCTGTACAACTTGGATACAATCCGCCAAGCGAAGCTCAGGCACCACAATAACACATGGGAAGCTCACTTATAGTATGAGACCTAGGTCCTGGAGTGTTTTTAA
Source organism: Lissotriton helveticus (assembly GCF_964261635.1). Classification (NCBI taxonomy): domain Eukaryota; kingdom Metazoa; phylum Chordata; class Amphibia; order Caudata; family Salamandridae; genus Lissotriton; species Lissotriton helveticus. The sequence goes on from NC_136061.1 coordinate 404,896,173, forward strand.
GTACTGCTAGGAGCAGGGACCCACCACCTACCAAGTCTTCATAGTGAAACTATGGTGTTTTTGTAGAGAAAACCTCCCTGCTCCTCAGGAAAATTAATTGTTTCCTTTCAGACGATGGACCCCTGCTTTATGGGTCCATCTTCAGGAATAACGTAAGTGACAACAAGTCAAAAATGCCATTCCAGCATGGTAGATCTGTCATCATGCATTAGTTTTTCAAACAGATTGGCTCCCGTGGTACACATGGTAACCTTTTCATCTTGAAAAAATGTCACCTGTACTTGGAACTTAGTCCAGCCGAGGCACGGGGCAGTGACACTCCTTCCCCCACAATGAACTTCAGAGACTGGCCCACCAATGTCCACATGAGTCCCTTTGTCTCAATGAATGACCAATGTTTTGCAAACCTATGTTTGAGGCAGAGGCCTAGGCTGAGGAGCTCATGCAAAAAGCTTGTACTGTACCCGTAACTATTCCAAGGTGAAGGATGGGGAAGGATGTGGTACTCTGATGGTGTTTGAATGGTGTATTGAGCATATCCTTGATCTCAGTGCTTTTGAACTCTTTGATTGAACTATTTGCTACCTTCACTTCTTTCTTAAATGCTAATATTTGACTTTTCAATTGCCCTGGAACTCTAGGAAATACTTCCAAGAACAGAAAATAAAAAGGTTACTGCTAATTTTGGAAAGGATTTTTTTCTCCAAGACCTTTGCTTGTCGAGCTCCTCAAAGGCACCTATCCCTCTACAGTTTTGTATCATGATAACCATCTCTAAAGTTACCCTTTCTCTGCTGAATGCAACATTGGGCACTATTTTTATTCTATTTTTGGTTTTGAATAGTTCCTTCATGTTCTCCAATCTTTTCCTTCCACTCGTCCATTTGCCTATAATATTCTAAGAGTACTTTTCAAAGACATATCTCTTTGGTCTATTGTCTTCGGACCAACTGCGCACAACACTTGGTACTCTAGAACAGGACACAAGGGTCCAGATGTAGCATCCAGAACCAGCCAAAAAATTCCAATGTTGCAACCAAAAGAGGCTCTAATTTAGACTGAGTGTTTTTTTATTTCTTCTTCTTATGCATAGATCATTAACTGCAATCTTTTCCACAGGTGGGATTCGGCAGATTCCTTTAGATGAGGCATTTTTTGCTGCCACATCACCCTTGAAGCATGAAGAGATTTTAGTTTCTGTTCTTATTCCTTTTTCAAAGACGGTAAGCACACATCATTAGTGCTATGGGTGGTAATAATGTATAGGAAGATATACATGCTGATTTAATGTTTGGCAGAGAGGGTACTCCATCGCAACAGCCATGGAGTACCCTTTCCGCCAAAGTGTTAATCTGCCCGCCTCCTTTACCATCAGCGGGAAAAAAGCATGTCTACGATGGCCCCTTTGGTGACCTGCACCACTCATGGCACAAAGGAGTATGGGTCTTTGGATAATAGCGATCTGACCGCCCCCCTTACAGTGGGCGGTCGGATGTCTTTTTTTACTGTCCATCACCACCAGGTAAACACTGGCAATGAGGGACAATAATAAAAAGTATGACCTCCACATCATAGAAGCAACCTGCAATGGTGTGTGGGTCATTTATTTTTTTGTTTTAACAAAACAAACTCCCACTTTGTTAGTTTTCTTTGAAAAATGAAAAGGTGTGTAAAAGTTTGACGGGAAGCATTCATGTTTGACTGAGCAGTCTGTCAAATGTTTACAACATAGACAGGAAACTTTTAAAAAGAGGTGTCTGAGAGGCTGGCGGAAAACTCTAGAAATGGCGGCATAAGTCCCTCAAGATGGTGAGGGTAATTTCCTCGGCCATCCCGAACGGAGTACCCTCTGGCCATAATCAAAATCCACCCCTTAGTGTCTTACCAAAGAGAAGTGGCATACAGGTAAAGCCAGATAGGTCATGTGTCACATGCACCACTCACCACCATATGAACCATGGGACTTCTCCCTGCAGTTTACTCCTGTTTTTTTCTTTACATATTAAAGGTTTGTGGTCGCTGTCAGCCTGGTCTACACTCATTCCATGGCCTGGAGGTTGAGACCCTTACCTCACAATTTATTAGTTAAATCCTATTACTTATGAAAACACACACAATGCTACCAGTTAGACAGTACAGGTATTCCTGAAGAACCACAGCTATTGATGCTCCTGTGCCTTTGTACCTTCTCCACCTGCAGTGGGAACACGTGATGGCATTCAGGCAATCTATGCGACATGATAATGCTTCTGCCTTTGTTAATGCCGGAATGCGGGTCCTTTTCGGAGCAGGCACCGACACCATTGAAGACTTCAATATTTTCTATGGCGGAATGGGCCCAACCACAGTGAGTGCAAGGAAATCCTGCCAGAAGTTAATAGGGAGGTGAGAAAATTATTTTTATCACACTCACACACATCCCACACCTTCTTGACTGATGATAACTTGTTATTTTCTATTCTGCTTGCTTCTCAAGTCTTGTAGTTTGTCTTTGGGCAAGTGATTACACAGCTCACTTCCACTCATACTATCAACCACAGGATGAATGGCTGAATCTGCCCCTCTAGGATTCAAATGTGCAAAATACAGTTAAAAAACTTCCCAAGTGTCACTCATAAGATCAACCCTACAGACCCTGGTTTTCAAACCCATGCAGGGTCCGACCCCATTACCAAAACAAACTCTACAGAATTCCTTCACAAATGTGGAGACACGCCTTCAACAATTTATTTTCCTCCCTCCATCAAACGATTATAAATAACTTCACCAACTTCAATACCTACAAGTGTCCTTATGCTTTATCCCACTTCTCTTTAGATAAAAGCACCAGCAGCCCCTACTCTTAGAAAAGCCACTGAATCTCATCTACTACTCTCATCTCACTAACAGTTGGATCTTGTACTACTAGGATACAACATTTCATGCTTTCCCTTATTAATGCTAATGTCAGTGAGGCACTGTTAAAACCCTTATGTAGACGGTCCCTGAGGTTGTCACCTGTGTAAATGGTTGAAGAAAAGCCAAGAAATGTGCAAATGCCCAACAACAGGCCGGTGCCTCCCTGTCAAGTGTAAAATACTGCTCGCTCTTTTGCAACACGTAAAGCCTTCGGAGACATATATAATTAAAAACATATTAAATTGCTTCTGACGCATATATCATTTAATCAGCTAATTATGTTCTTGAGTAAACACTGCATCCACCCCGTCATTACTTGCATCACCCAACAGTCCTTTGTTGACTTTGCATTCGATGTATATATTTTTTTTAAAAACATATTTTATTGCATTTTAGATTGACACACAGTATATGACAGAAACCACAGCATCCATATCCAATTAAACCATGTCCCCAATTTAGCACTAACTCCCCCGTAACCCCCGCCCCCCCTAAAGTTCGGTGGTGTGGGCTATTCCAGGATCCTGTTTCATAGTATAGTACCAATTGCATACAGAGCGTTACATAACAGTTTCATAATTTAATGATCACATGTACAAGTAACATTCAGTCGTCTCCCTCCCCTATCTGGGCATCCCACAAGGCCTGAGTCAGGGCCTCCCAAGCTCTCGCCATCTCCAAAGCCTTATCGTTATTAACGCGCTTAGCTTGCCGTAGCCGGACCACCCTCTCACACTCTGCCCATTTGCAGAACTCCATACGCCATCGCCTGCTCGAGGGCCCCGCCCTTGATTTCCAGTGCCAGGTTATCTCACGTTTGGCCAACAATAAGCCTAAATCAATAAATTTGCTGGTTATTTTCGTTTTAGCCGTGTGTGTGGGAGCCAGTGTAACAAGCAGGTGGCCATGTCGTAATCTAGGTGCCGCTCAGCTGTGGTGTCTAGTAGGTCCCTCACATCCGCCCAATATTCCCCAATGGTGGGAAAAAGCCATAGCATATGTTCTATCTCCACCTCTTGTTCCAAACATCTGGGGCACGCCGCATCGTGGACCTGAAAGTATTTCTTAATCTTGCCCGGGGTCAGGTAGGCTCGATGTAGGATAAAAAACTGTATCTGCTGGAACCGGGCATTTCTGCTCCCCTTCCACGCTCTCTTTAGAATGTGTCCTCACGCCGTGTCTGGGATCTGGCGCCCTATGCTCGCCTCACACTTTGCTTTCAGTACCCCCAGTGGTTGTAGACCGTCCTGCACCATCCGAGATTGAAGGCACGTGACCGCCTTAACAGTCCCTGCTGCCATTACCACATATTGACAAGCCAACGCCGTAGGCGGTTCCGACTGGCCACCCTTCCAGTGACCCCGAATCGCTGCAGCAACTGCTGCATATAGGAGGAAGCCGCACTCCGGAAGGCCGTACACATCTCGCAGTGCCCGAAGCGGCATCAGTTCCCCATTCATATACAGATCCCCTACTATGTGGATGCCCATTTGTTCCCAGTCCTCCAGGGGGTTCCAATCCCCTCCGTGTGGGAGCACTGTCAACATTCCCAGAGGGATATCCGGCGCATATGGGCGGTTTACCCCTGCTCTACGTTGGGTTCTATTCCAGCAGAGTCTCAAGGTTCGTTCCTCCCCCGTCAAGTCCCGCAGCGCAAGTTTCTGCTGCATGACAATGTAAGAAAGGACATGTCGCTGTATTCCTTGCCCTCTTGTGTGTTCTGGCCCTCTGAATTCCCGCGCTATATATTGCGTCAAAACTTGCAATTGTGCCGCCAGATAATAAAGCTCGAAATCGGGCACAGCTAGTCTGCCATCCGGCTTGGGCCTCATCAGGGTGGTCAGCGCTATTCTCCTCCTACCCTTGTCCCACAGGAAGTCTATGGTCAGTGACCGTAGGTCTTTAAATATGCGTGGTGGGATCCAGATCGGCAACGTACAAAAATAGTAAAGCAATCTGAGAAGCGACACCATCTTGAGCAGAGCTATCCATCCTACCACCGACAGAGGGAGTGTCGACCAGAACGCCATACACCCCTTCAGATTTTTAACGCACCGTCCTATATTCCCTTCCAGTAAATCCAAGACTTCATGATAGATCCGGACCCCCAAATAGGTGAGGCACGATGGCTCCCAGGCAATCGCACCAATGGATATCGGCGGCGACAGCCCTTCTCGGACCGGAAAAAGGCATGTTTTGCTCCAGTTTACCTGAAGTCCCGATACTGCCCCGTATTGGGAGAGCAATGACGATGCTCCCCGCAGCGCTTCTCCAGTGTCCCTCAAAAAGAGGAGCAATTCATCAGCATACAGGGAGATATAATGCGTCACTCCATGCAGCTGCAGGCCCTGGTACGCTCGTCCGAAGCAGCCCGGATCACAAGGGGTTCCATTACCAGCGCAAACAACAGGGGTGATAACGAGCACCCCTGTCTTGTCCCTCTCAGCACCGGATACTGGTCGGAGATCACCTCTCCTAGGCGCACCCTGGCAGTAGCCAAGGAATATAGCACTCTTGTCCAGGTACCAAATCGTTCACCTAATCCGAACCGTCCCAACACCTTGTGGAGGAAACCCCATTCCAGGCTGTCAAACGCCTTCTCTATGTCGACAGAGAGGACTGCTGGTGAATCCAAGTCATCATAGTCCCCCGCAAGAACCCGTAGGATATTCGAGGCAGTATTCCTGGTTGGGATGAAGCGCAATTGATCAGCGTGTACCAACAGAGTCATGTGAGGCAAAAGTCGGGTCGCCAGTATACGGCTCAGAATCTTATAGTCCACTGTCAGCATGGATAGGGGTCTATAAGATGCCACGGCCGTCCAGGTTTTAATAGGGGAACAATCAATGCCTCCCGCAACGACCTCGGTAAGTGGCCGGCCTCCTCTGCCTCCTTGCATATCTCCAGTAGGCGAGGTGCCAGTATGTCACTATAGTGTGAATAGAATTCAACGGGTAGACCATCTGGCCCCGGCGTCCTATTCCTGGCCATATGTTTAATAGCCCCCTTGATCTCAGCTACGGTGATGTCCTGGTCCAATATTTTCACCTGGTCTGCATCCAATTGTGGGAGTGGGATCTCAGCTAGATGTCCCTCCATGTCAGTTTCCCCGGTCTCTAGCTTGCTCTGATATAGAGTCTCATAGTAGGTCCGAAACTGCGAGATCACTTGTGCCTGCGAGTAGACCAGCAGCCCTGCTTCCGACTCCACTCGCATGATCGGACCACTTCTCGGTACCGGACTCGCCAGTCATGCCAACAGGGTACCAACCTTGTCCCCCTCAACGTGTACTTTCATCAGGTAAGCCCTATAGTCAAAGCTACGCAGCCGTTCAATCTCTATCGCTAGCGTTTCCTTCGCTTCCAGGAGCCGCGCTTGAAGAGATGGCTGTCCCGGTCGTTGCTGCTCTAAGTCCCTCAGGTTCACCACCACTTTCGCCACATATCCTAGCACTGTCTTCCTGGTGCCTGAGTACTTACTAGTGCAGAGCCCCCGGATAACTACCTTGAAGGCGTCCCACTCAACTGCCCTGGTGGAGGTCGTACCATGGTTCTCCCGGAAGTAGTGTTCAATGCACTCCCTTAAGTCCGATCGAAAGACCTGATCTTCCAACGTCTCTGGGCGCAGACGCCATGTAGGGATCGCGGACCGTGCCCGCTTCCACCTAATGGACAACAAGAGTGGGTTGTGGTCGGATATAGTACGCGCTAGGTATTCAGAATGTGCTGCTGTATGGGCTATCAGACTAGAGCAGAGGATGGCATCTATCCTAACATGGAGCTCGTGTATGGAGGAAAAGAAAGAGTAATCCCTGTCTTGAGGGTGCTGCACGCGCCAGATATCTAGTAACTCCCATCTTTCTTGCCAATCAGATCTATCTGTGGCCAGTTTCCGAACTGGCACCGCTGCCAAGTGGGGATGTGACCTGTCCAGATCTACATCTGTGATGGCGTTAAAGTCCCCCCCAATTATCACAGGACCCACTAGATAGTGCGCCAGCGCGCTCGATAGGTTGTGCAAGAAGCGTGCCTGGTCCACATTCGGAGCATACACACTACAGAGCACAACGTCCTTGCCATAGAGTCTCCCCTCCACTGCTGCATGTCTGCCCTCCGGGTGCAATTCCTGTCTTGTGGCCTGGAAAGGGATCCACGCTCTCACCCAAATAAGCAACCCCCTAGCAAAAGCCGAGTATTTTGTGCTGAATACCTGCCCCCTCCATCTACGCTGCAGCGCATGACCCTCCGTTTTGGTAAGATGTGCCTCCTGTAGCATGGTTATATGGATTCCCCTTCTCACCAGATACGCATGAACCTTGTGGCGCTTAATCATCGAGTTCAGACCTCTTACGTTCCATGTGATACACCTGAGATCAGGTAATTCCCCCATTGCATCCATTGTACAACTGCAACTCTCTCACAGTGCGTTTGCCCACATCACCTGCATGTCCCCAAACAGCAACACCCCGCTTAACATTACCCCCCCCCCCCCAGAACAGGACCCAATAACAAGTCATCAGCTCCCATCCAAACGTCTCAACAATACACACAAGACTATCCCGTAGTAGCCACTACAGGGTGCCGTAAGGACAGTTGAAGGTTGACTCGGCCCCAACAGGCAGCAGCCGTTGCCTAAACCCCACCGCCCTGGATCCCAAATGGCAACAAGTGTCAGTTAACAAGTGCACTAGTGCCTCCAGATGCGCCAACAGTCCGTATCATCTTTTGCTAAGTATCCAACCGCCATAGGCCACCTATGTCCGTTATTCATCCATCATTCCATCCGCAGTTCTAGGTGTAACCACAGGGCCCCTTGTGCTGTCTGTTTCCGAAATTTCAGTGTCCGACGTCCTCTTATCCTCCTCCGATTCAGTACCCACTGCTGACCCAGCTCTCTGTGAACCCGTGATCTCTGCCGTCGCTGCTAAAGCTTTTTGTTTATCTTCCTCCATTTGGGATGGCTGCTGTTTCTGCTGGTTTTTATTCCGTTTCCGGAGTCGTTGGGACTTGCGCATCTGAGATGTTTTGGGAGGTCTAGAGCTTTCCCGGCCTTTATGATCTGTGCCCGCTCTATATGTTTCAAGCCATGCCCAGGCATCATCAGGCGTCATGAAGAACTGAGTCTTGCCATCCACTACCACTCTTAATTTTGCCGGGAAAATCAATGAGTACTGAATCCCCTCTTCTCCGAGCTCCTTTTTAACGGAAAGATAGGAGGCCCTGCGCCTTTGGGTCTCTTGGGTGTAATCCGGGAATATGGTAACCGTGCCATTTCTGACCCTGAAGGGTCCCGCCACGTGGGCTTTTTGGATCAGTGTATCTCTATCATTGTAATGGAGCAGTTTTGCCACTACTGGTCACGGGGGTCGGCCAGGCAGCGTCATCGAGCCGTAACCCAGTGTGCCCTCTCAAGTGTGAAGAAGGGGAAGAGACTCTCTGGCGCAACCACGGTGTTGAGCCAGCCCTCCAGGTAAGCAATCATGTCTGTCCCTTCCGTATTTTCGGGCAGGCCTACTACCCGTATGTTGTTGCGCCGGTTCCTACTTTCGGAATCCTCAGCCCTCTTTTCTAACATCTCTAACTGACTCAACGCTTCTCCCACCTTAACTTCCATAGCTTTCTGTGCTGGCGTCAGTTCTTGAATTGCCAGATCGTGCTCTTTTACCCTATCAGCGAGCTTTGAGTGGTCTGCGCGCAGGAGCCCTAACCCAGACGCAACCTGCGCAATATCACGCTGTAGGGTGTCCTTTGTTGAGGCTATGGCTTCCAGAATCTTATCCAGCTGTTGTCGCAGCCCCACTTCTGATATTGCCCCCTCGGCTTCTCCACTTGCACCATGGGTGTCATCTTGCCCCACAGCTTCCTCCTTTTTACTTTTAGGTTTCATCTCGAGCAGCTGGACGCACTTCTCCACTGCGCAATATGTCTGCTTGTACTGGGGCACCAAGCGCCCCCCTTACAGTCTAGTACCTTGATAGTGCTCAAACCGAGTAGTCAGATCCACAACGGGCCAGCCACATACAGAGCCCACTCCCTTCCAGGTCCAGCACTCAGTGTGACATGTATCGGCCAGCACCCCACCTCAGCAACACAGTCCTGGCTCTGGTATCCCTAAGCCTTGATTCCCTGTGTCGTGTATTTATCCGGGCACCACGGCACCGCCTGCTCTATTCTCCCAGCCTTCAGTACCCAGTGCGTTAATAAGGTCCTCTCTAGTGGTTTGGTAGCCCCCGGTGGTACACGCACCTCGCCGATCTTATCCCAGCAAGCTCCCCTTTGTGTGAGTCTCTGGGCCTTGTCAGCTGCTCCTAGTATGTTACTTGTGTCCAGATCTGGTCACCCCCTGTTTCTGGAGCATGAGCGTGGGCCGCCCTCTTCACTTCGCCTGTGTTGTAACGTATGCTGGGGTCGTGAGTCTGTAATGCTCCATGTGCTCTCCACTGCGGGCCCGCGATCTTCTCCCCCAGCCTCCTTACAAGCTCCCCTGCTCCCGCTCATGCGGCGCTGCGAACCGGCTCCCCGACCCCACCTCCGCAGTGCCGAATGCAGGTCCCTCGCACCACACTTACCGGGCACAGCAGCTGGCGCAATCGACCTCCGAGGCAGGCGGGTGGGCCCCTAGTGCTCGTCCCTCCGTCCGGCGTCTCCCAAGGCGTCAGGGGCTCCTGGTCGCCTCTTTGTCAGGACCGAGAGTGTTGAGCCAGCAGCATGCGCCCCCCGGTGCGATTCCGCTCCTCAGCTCCACTGCACTCGGTCGGTGGTCACAAAATCCTCAGCCTAGCGGGACCTCCGTCGTACCAGCAGCCGCGTACAGACTCTTCCAGTTGTCACGACCAGCTCCAGCCATATAGTTAATGCAGGCCTCCGGCCGCCATCTTGCGGCCTCGGAGTGTCTCGCTTATCTCGCCCTTTCCTGTACAGCGCGTTGCTCTCCCCGCTAGCAGTGCGCGGGCTGTGTCAAGGGTGTCGGGTTGTTCTTCTCTTTGCCTCCGCGGGATCAAGGTGTGCGCCCCAAGGCACAGAGATCGTTTCTGCTAGCCCGGCTCTCCGTCATTCGCTCCTGGCTGCCGCCATGTTGCTCCCGCTCCTCAAGCCGCCCTGGCAGTAAAAGACGCGCCTGGAGTGCACAGGGAACACCGAAAGTCGCCACGTCGGTCGGGAGCCCTTGCTCAACCGTTCCGACGATATATTCTTTAGTGATGCCGGGAATCAGGAGGTTTTGAAGGATGTTTAGTGGAATCGGGCGCGGAGCTCTCAGCTCACGCCGCCTCTCCCATCAGTGCTCAAGCCACGCCCCCCTTGCATTCGATGTATGTGGGTAAGTGCTAAACTGACATCTCACAATCCTTCAAAAAGTATTCGACCCTCATATGTCCATACAGAATCAAACCCTTTCATGGGACAAACAAAATGGGAAATTGCTAAAAAAAAAACATGGCAGATACGTTCCTCAAACCTCTATCAAAACAGAAAACCAACCCTTACTTGTGTTTGAGCCGAGAAGCTGAAACCATTACCTCAGTCAGATCTGTCACTTGATTTATACCATCTATTGATTTACTATGGGTAAGTGGTGTCAGACTTAGTGCCTTTTACTGCCACTTAGTGCACATAGCTTAGAAAATGGATTTAACACTGGTTGCTGTCATGCTTTGGAAATGTTTATATTTGTCAATGTAGCTTATTTAGGGTTGAAAACAACTCCTAACTGCTGGTGTGCAAGGGATATCTCGCAACTCAGATGCAACTTTTTACTCTCCTTCAGTTGACGAATACTCGATTTTTCCTTCTGATGGTCTTGCTATCACTATCAATGGCAATAATTTTGATATCTCAGTAGTCTAGGTTATCCAACATTAGCTATTTTCTAGCTGTTTTTATTGTTTAAGAACTGTACACCAGCTCCTGAACTCTTATTTAAACAGGCACTAATAATAATTAAACAAATGGATGGCAATGTTATGCTTCTAACTACTGCTTCTGTTTCCTGAAGCTCAGAGGGTATATAGCTATATGTAACCTTTCCCGGAATTTCTTATTGGATATTCATATAATGCGTGTACAAGATCTACACCAGTGAAATCCACTGTCTCAATAGAAAACCTATATCATTGAACACAATGTACGTTTTCACTTAAAATATGCGTTTAGCATCTCTGTGGACTTGGCTTACAAATCTTATTTTCTCATCCAATCCTCTTCATCTCACTCCAGGTGCTGGAATTAGCCACCTCTCTGAAAACGTCCCATCCCCTGACATTATCATTCACATTAAATCAATCTCCCAATGCTCCCAATCCATGAACATTCGCAAGGCATCCACCCTTGTGCTCTTCAAAAATTCAAATTAAAAGCCCATCTTCCTTATAACGCCAAGCACAGAAACAAACTCACAACTATACCAACAAAATGTAGAATGAGCATATCATTTTACCAATATTAAAGTGGCAGCATATCAAAGCACTAAACTAACCAGAAGTGACCCAGGTAACACCTATCATCAGTCTGTGAGTCTCTGCTGCCGTGCAGTAGCCATGTGGGATCAATACAACCATTATCCTAGAACCAAAGGTAACCCATTGCAATGCTGCAGCCCCTACACTGTGTGCGCCAGGATCATAGAAAGAATGTGGAGGCTGGGGCTTTCTTGGTACACATGCACCTGTAATAAGAATGAGGCACCCAGTGTCTTGTATAGATTTTTATTGCTTGAATTGGCTAGATCTACTGATTCCTGGAGACTGCCCAAGCATAGATGCCAGGAGGCTCCATTCCATCTGTGACACCATCAGCGTGTCCTGCCTTTTTAATCAACTGCGGGTTGCGTTCAGGGATATGCAGTTTTATTTCAACATTGAAAATCCTAACATGCAAAGTTTTCTTTGAACATTGAAAATCACAACATGCAAAGTTCTGTGGGCTAACAAGACAGAACCAGCAGAGGATGTCCCATATAACACTGGGCCACTGGTTAGCTAAGTAATGTACTTTGATGAGAGAGCAAGAGGTCCACATAATTTATGGGATACAGTACTCTATTAGTTAAATTATGAAGAATAATGCAAGTCATCAGTAAAGGCACCCAGCCAGCGATGCCTCTATGTGATCATGTAACTCCTCGGCGACCTATTTCCTTATATTGTTCAGAAAGGTGTATTTTACCCCACATTTAAAAACTAGCGCACATGTGTACTTTAACATATATTGTGTTTTAACTATATTTTAGGCACTGTGATCACGAATGTTCAATTAAATAATGCTACTGTATTAATCGAGTAAGAACGAAAATCCAAGTCTGTTCTTAAATTTGGTTACAGATTTCTCCCACAGGGGGCTAAGGCACTAAGCCATCTGACTGCCACTGCCAGAATCTGATAGGAAAGTTCTTTAGAGCAGTAGTTCTTAATCTGTGGCCGGGGGACTCCACGGGGTCTGCAAAGTCTACTCATGGGGTCTGCAACAATTTAGACACAATGTTAACAGATTAATAAAGTTATATATTTAAAGAAGCAACATGTAAAACTGAACATTTAAAAACATTCTGTAAATGTGAAGAAAATCAAAATTGGGGGGGGGCTAAAAATGAGGTTGGTGTGCTCAGATTTGTTCGTGGGAGCAGTCAGTATAAGTGCATCAAACAGAATATAATGTGGATGATGAGGGGCCAAAGTTGAATTTAAAAAGCTCCAACCTCCCCTTTAAAATTAGAATTTCGATGTTTTTATATTTGTGAAATATGATATTTTATCATTCTTGTATTTCTTTTATCAATGCTTGTAACTGTATTATTGTGTATTGTTTTGCTGTTCAAATCATCGAAAATTACCTAGGCTGTGATTTCAATAGTGATTCAGGGAGGTTTCCGGATTCCAGTCATGATTATTTGGGGTCCACAGAATTAAAAAGTTAAGAACCATTGTTTTAGATTGTTATGTTAGGAGGGGGAACTGAAAAAGAGCAACACCAGGAAGACTTAAGTTGGATCTGGATTAAAAAAAATTAGATGTACACAGTGGGCACGTATATGAGCACAGCATTAGAGATGCACATTTAGTTGCTTTTTTAACCCATATTGCGCCTCTCCCACACAGAAATGAACCTTTCTTACACTGTGACTTTTTAACACCAGGCAATGGAATGAGGAGACGCTGAACCAGGCCTACAAGAACATCCTGGAAGAAGTCACCCTTCCCGGCTCCGCGTCTGGAGGAATGGTGGATTACAGGAGGTCTCTCACCCTCAGCTTCCTCTTCAAGTTCTACCTGCAGATATTGCTAGAGTTAAAGAAAACGGTACATCCTTTGATTTTGTCCAAGCTTCTCCAGCATTTTAATTCCACTGCAGCAGACTATAACTTCAGCAACAGTGTTTAGTTGACACTTCACCTCAACCGGAAGTCTGCAAAAAGAAATGTGCATTCTGTTCAGAGTGACTCCAAAAGAACTGAGATCTTTTCTTTGTCCTCATTTGAAAGTCGTCATGCATATTCTCCATACCATTCATAGGATGGGGATTTGTGCCATCCAGTGGTCAACATCAGTATACATCTTGTTGTGACAAGTCTACACTATTACGAGGCATAGGCACCTGACTTTGAGTTAGGTGCACAAGGTGTTCCAACACTAATGTACAAGAGTACCCAAACTCGACAGCAGTGACCCCGCTGACTCTATTGTTAGGAAAATAATTCCGATGGCCCAGTCGAGTAGGACTGTCAGAGTAAGGACTTCAGACCACCGTTTCTATTTAGAGTGGACAGTCTGTAGTTAAATAATGATCCCCACACCCTGGTTGAAAACTCCAAGGGTTAATTCATGTTTTTTTGTTTTTCACAAATAAACTGGTTTTGCGTGCTTAATTTGTGCCGGTGCTTTCCGGTGCTCAGCACCGGCACTTAATTGCCAGCACTGGGCCTTATGACAGTCTTCCACAAGGTAGTGGTGTCTTCCAATTTAGGTATGAGCACATCAACTTCTGTTTATTATTTCAATTTTCATTCCCAATTATTAGTATTTACATCTAAAGCTATTCTTATGACTTTGGGGGCCTGTAAAAGTATGAATTGTCACACTGTGTGATGATTAGTAGTGTGTGGGTGCTGTCATCAGCAGTGCTGCCAGGGGCAACGGATGGTGCAAGCTCTAGTGTCGTCCTGTCGAGGGCCCCGGCACTACGTTTATCACTAATTAAGCACTGGTTTGGTGTAAAGTTGCCTAAAACACAGTGGCTGTGCACCAAATTTTCAGTGCCTTTACAGGAGCTTCAGTGACAGCAGCTCCTGTGAACACACAGAGATGAATGCTGAGCCAGCACCGATCTCGAAATATGGTGAGCCTCGCTCCATCAGGGTGGGGGATGGAATGCCCTTTGTAACCCCGATGAACCGAGGTAAACACGCCATATCATAAATCAGGCCCACCGTGCTAGAAAAGGTTGTGTCCAAAACACTTTAATGCTTTAAAACCCACGGCATGTAGTATTACAGAAAAGTCTGAAGATCCTTGAGAACAAGACCTTTATGACCACAGTTTGTTTCCTTAGTCCCTAGGACATTTGAAGCTGCATTGTGGACAAGTTAAATCACCCTATTATATAATAATAATAATCCACATTTGTATAGCGCACAATCACCCGTTAGGGTCTCTAAGGCGCTGGGGGCCGTCGGGAAGATTAAGCAAGCTATTGCCCAGAGTCGCATGGTGCAGGGCTAACCTGCCGCCGGAGCCGGGGATCGAACCCTGATCCCCAGATTCCAGCGTCAGTCGCCCTGGCCGCGGCGCCACACCTCTCCCATTATACAGATCACTATCACGATTCTATCTATTTGTAAGTTTAAAAGTGGAAATGCATCTAAAACCTTCTGTTACATCGTTTTCTAAGCAAAATGTGGGATTAGAGGTAGAAGTAATTCACCGGCCTACAAATAGAACTTCTGCGTATTGCTCTCATCATATGTCTGTCTGTCTTTCTATATTCGGTAGATTTCTGACTTTCTGAAGGATCACACAGAATCCTAGGACTACATGTAGAAATATACGAAAGTAGTAGATTTCCAGGAGTTCTCCTACTAAGAAAAATGTAGTTGCGTGGAAATACCACCAGGTGGAAAATCCACAATACTGAATCATACAAACAGGAGCATAGCCGCATTTAACTGTTCCCTGTTCAGAAACAGCAACCCTTTCCTTTACAGTCAAAGTATATACTGGAGTGTTCCCTTCCCTTCCACACCCTGAAAAGGCACTTACTCAAGGAGTAGTTTTATGTGTGTTCTATTAGTGGTAAGCTACCAGCAACATATTTGTAAAAATTCACAAACTTAGGCACTGGTGGGTGATAACTGTACTAATCCTCCCATCACATTTTCCCCTTTCCTGCACCTAGCCCATTATACTTGCAGATCTTCCAAGGCACTAAGTCCACTTTGAGCTTTAAAAACCCATCACTTCTTATTGGAAGAGTCATGATGTGAAATTTTGAATGCCTGATTTGTTTTGGGCGTGCCTACTTCTCAATGAAAAATAATTGTGAAACAGGTCCTAAGAAAGAAGACAATATTACAGGGCAAACCGTGTGAGTAAGTGAAAATAAACGATGGGAAGAAGGGAGATGTTGCTATCATGTTAGATCATTAACTCTTTCTTATTTTTTGTTCTCGTTTTTTGTTTGCATTTATTCCAGAATGTACCTTCCTCCCAGGATATTCCCCTGACGTTCCTCAGTGCCACGGAACCCTTCCAGGAAGGCATGCCCCAGAGCATGGAAATTTATCAGGTCAGTGATTGGCTGTATAACAATAAGGCACATTCCAGATTGAAGTGTAACCTAAAGGCAGGTACTGAGCAAGCAAGTCTAATTCCTAGTAACCATTCTCGAGCCACTGGAATGCCGCTATAGCAACTTTGTAAACCCTCTTGCTGTCTTTGTAAGGCCGTCTATTAATCATTAGAAGAGAACCACTGTGATCCTGTAGACTGTCTTGTTATCTTAGTCCTTCTTTAAGACCATTCACTACTCACTGGAATACAGCAGCAGTGACTCTCTAGCCCTACTTGCTATTGCCCCTTAAGGCCTGAATGGCCTATTAACATATATCCACAGGGACTCAGCTGACTTTATCATCTCGCTCCATAGGATCATCTTTGACACATTAGAAGACAAGTACTGTGACTATAGTCTTTCTTATAGTCCCATGCCTTATGACCATTATTGGCATGCCAAAAGACAGCCACTGTGACTCCAGAGACTTTCCTGTCATCTCATGCCTTTAACTTGTTCCTTAGTCATTGGAAGGAATAAACTGTGACTATGGATATTTCTTTCATCTCCAAAAGGCCATCCTTGATTGTTTAGTCGACAGCAGCTGTGACTGTAGGCCATTTTTTCACCTTAATCCTTAGGACTATTCACTGTTCACTGGAAAACAGACACAAGGACTCAGTTTCATACTTTAGTATTGTCCCTAATGCGTTGAAAGGCAGCCGCAGTGACGCAGTGGTCATTATTGTCATCTTGTTCCTTGTGGCAGTCCGTTTCTCCGTGAGGGGAGAGATGACATGACTGCCATTAGGAGATGGCCACAGACATACTTAACATACTTTCTTACAGTCTCAATTATGAAGGACATTGATGACTTTTGAATGCAGCCTCAGTGACTCATTGGAAGCCAGTTAGAGTGACAATGTAAAATGTGTTGTAGTCTAACTCCTTAAGGCTGACCATGAGCTATCTTAAGACAGCCACGGAGATTCAGAAGATTTTTTGATTCCCATTCCTTTTAACCTTCCATTTCTGTGGAACACAGCCTCAGTAACTAGACACTTTACTCTAAGAACTAGTGATCAAATAAGAAAAACTTTAACTCATTGAAAGTTGAGAAAGCATTTTACTTGCTTAATGAGGACTGAAAAAGGAAATTAAAGATGCATGGACAACATCTACCACAATGCCAAAGGACCCTACTGACGGCACACACCTGTGCTTCTTTGTCTGAGTGCAACTGCAATCCATGTTTACAAGATCTTTTTTGCCTCACTATGATGAAATTTGTTTCACAATTAGTCAATGCATCTAAGGCATTCATAGGTGTAATGATCGGCGCAATCGATTATTCTGGGTCAGGGAATCCAGTGCCAAACTGAAGAGACATCTGCCAAGCTGTGATGTGGGCTACTGTGTACACATTCAAGAAGCATTACTGCCTTGACAACCAGGTCCAGTGGGAAGGGTGTTTAGCCCGCTTGGTCCTGCAAGACGTTTTGGTCTCACTCCACTACAAAGACCATGTGAGGAATCAGCGGATTCAAGTATCCATCAGAAGAACAAGTTATTTACCTTCAGTGATGTTCTTTCTGGTAGACACTCTATCTAATCGGAGATTCCTCGCTGCCCTCCCACCTCCTCATTCTGTGGAGTGGCCTTTTCTTACCATCTAAAAAGGTCACAAGTTAGAAGTCAGCACACTGGTACTGACAAATGTTTTACATTCCATATCTGAAGGCTTGAAAAGAGTTAAGCAAGAAACTGGCAACAGCACGCAAGCATGGTGCTTATATCCAGCTCCTCTCCATCACTTCCAAGGCAGTACAAAGCCAGCACGGAGGCACATGGTGCCATCCAGCAGTGCATGGGAATATTGCTCTGAAAAGCTTACACATAGAGGGGCCGATTAGGATGGCGGACGGACTTGCGTCCGTCCGCCATCCCAGAGGTGGAGGGACCGTCCGCATGGGCTGCGGCGGTCCCTCCGTGCAAATTAGGATGTGACCGCCACCCTGGCGGTCACATCCTGGATATTTAACATTGCGGCGGGTGCTGCTTCAAGCAGCACCCGCTGCAATGTTAAAAGTGCATGTTTAACATTTACATGCACAAAGCGGCAGGCACCGCGCGGTGCCTGCCGCTTTGTGCATGCAAATACTGAGGGGTACCATAGGTACCCCCCATGTGCACCCCCCACCCGCCTACACCCTGGGGGCCCGCAACGGGCCCCCAAAATCAAAAGTACACATGCTTTTCCACGGCGGAAAAACCGCCGCGGAAACCATGTTTACAAATGCATCCTAATTTGGCTGGCGGTGTCTGATAGACACTGCCAGCCAAATGAGAGCTTTTCCGCCGCAGTTGTAATCCGACCGCGGCGGAAAAGCAGCGGACGGAAACCAAGACCCACCAGCCATCGTAATGCGGCGGTGGGTCTTTGGTGACTCCGCAGAGGATTTTCCGCCTCCTCCGGGCCGGAGGTGGCTTCCGCCGGCCCGGAGGAGGCGGAAAATCCTCCATCCTAATCGGCCCCATAGTCTGGTGCAAGGGGTATAAAGTATCCACCAGAAAGAGTATTGCCAAAGGCAAGTGACTTGTTCTTCTTATCCTGGTGGGAGAAGCACCAAAAAGGAAGATATGAGAGCCTACTCAGGAACTAAGCTAGGATACACTATACTAGGCAACAAACACTTTGAAAACTGAAAGAAAGATTGGAGGGATTCGTTTTAAATAACGTTATTATGAAGAGCACACGGTCTACATCCCCTCAATATTTTGTGTCCACTGGAAAAAGTTGTGCCTTTTGTTAAATTATAATAAAAAATGAAATTACAAAACATCTTCTCTGTTCTCCAAAAGTGCTAACATTTCTGAGTACCAGATCAACTAATTGATAAACATGTCATAGAAACGCACCATCGTATGTATTTAATACTTTTTTGCCTTGAAATGTGAGCCTCTTGTTTGCAATCTTTTAGTGGGTGCTTGTCAGATATTGCACCACGCTGCATGATATGGAAACATTTCTTTTGTCTCTAGGAGGTACCTTCAAATCAGCCAGCAGAAGATACTGTTGGACGTCCCATCCCACACTTGTCTGCTATCAAACAAGCCACTGGGGAGGCAGTGTATGTTGATGATATTCCTGTAGTGGACAGAGAGCTCTTCATGACCTATGTGACCAGCACCAGAGCTTATGCTAAGATCCTGTAAGTATAACAAAGGTTTGTAAAGTATGGGCACCATTTACAGTGCCAGATGTTATAGGACCTTGAGGAGCACTGCCTTGGATGTCTTTGCAAGGCCGTAAGATTCAACAACATTAAAGCGGTACAAAAGGGGGTGGTGATGAACGGAGCATCTGAACCAATCAAACACTCACACCCAGTCAAACGATCTGTGTTTAATCCATCACCGTTCTTTAGCCCACTCTGCCACCCCAGTTCAGATATGGCCATATGCAAATCAGTCAGACCCTGTGCCTGACCCTTTGCCTCATGGGAATAGTCCAGCCCGAACTGCCAAGCCATGCCTTCCCTGGACCGGAAACAAGCATCCTAGGACCGGTTTCTGGCATCAATAACATTAAAGGTATAACTGAAACCAGTGTTTCAAAAGTGCTTACTAAATTCAGTCCTCTTTTGCACTTATTTTGAAGTCATCTTTCCAGTTTGTCATTTAAATGCTTTTCCATTTCTAAAATGGATTTGAGTGGTTGGAAGGAAGCATTGACACAGGTCTTTTTGTATTTTCAGCACTTCACCTGGCCTAGCAGTGCTCCACCACAGCTACTTAGTTCTTTTACAAATGAGGATTCTGCAGGCCCCATTTTCATTACAAGTGGCTGTGGCTACTTGCTCGGTGTCCTTGACTAAGTATCCTTTGACTGGCGCAGGCTGGATGTCCATTGAGCATTCTCAGTTGGATGCACAGCCGTTGCTGAATGTCCCTCAAGCAGTTCTGCACCACTTGAACATTAGGCTGTGCAAAAATGCCTGAAGGTAGCCAACATCTGTTTACCAAGTAAATATGAGTACAGAGCTGCACAACAGAGTCATTTTAAGTACAATTTTAGAAATCTTTACCTTTAGAGCTTGTAACAGGGGAATAGCTATCAGTGATGCGGCAGATGCAGTGCTTTTAATGGAGTAATTTCTAATGGGGGCATATGGGTAATCTCCCATTAGAGTCTAGTGGCAAAGGGGGCACTGCCTCCAATTATTGCTCTTTTATTATTACCCAATCAGGAACCAAGGGGGCATTTTATTTCTTGTGTTAGGGCCTATATATACCGGAAAACAAGGGGCGAGCCAATATAACCTTCTACAGCATGGACTATCAAGACAAAAAAAGAAAGGATCTAGCGGGACACATCTATCACAAACTTTCAATCCACAATTACACCTCAGTTGTTATTGTATATATTAAAAAAAAACAATCATACTATTCTTGAGTACTTGTAAATAATACCCTCCACTGGACACCTCATGAGATAAAAATTCTGAAAGACAAATTTATTTTACCTCATTTTCTATGACAAACAATCCCAACAACATTTAAAAACATTTTTGTTCTTCATCCTTGCCTATAGAATGTAGTTGTATCAAATGACAGTCGATATATAACCAACTGGCAGTCGCCAGTAGGTAGTTATCGTTAATGCCTGGTTTCCATAGGAAATGCATCTTTTTTTTACTTGCCTATATTTCTGCGTCATTTGATGAATCTTGACAACATTTTCCAAAATAGGTGCCCCGGTGATCCATTGGCGCAAGGAAAGTTTTGGGGTGATCTGAGAAAAAGGGTGTGGTCAAAAACATGTGTTTCCCATGTTAATTCCCATAGGACCTTTAGACTCAGCTACAGCCTGAACTACTGAACGGAATTACACCAAATTTGGTAGTAAGGTAGATGTTGGTCCAGGGAAGTGCCTTTTTGTGATTTGGTGGGAATCCGTTCAGTAGTTTTGAAATATTAAGGACAATCCAAACTTGTATTTATAGGGA
This sequence comes from Lissotriton helveticus, assembly GCF_964261635.1. Lineage (NCBI taxonomy): Eukaryota > Metazoa > Chordata > Amphibia > Caudata > Salamandridae > Lissotriton > Lissotriton helveticus. Next base: position 404,916,838 of record NC_136061.1, read on the forward strand.
CGCACAGGATCAATCAATCAATCAGGATTCTTATGAAATGCGACTACTCATCCTTAAGGGTCTCCAAGGCACTGTGGGGGGGGGGGGTGGATCTGCGGTTCAGTAGAAGAGTCAGGTTGTGAGGTCCTTCTGAATTGCGGCAGCGATGGTGCTTGCCTGAGGTGAATCAGCAGGACGTTTCAGGTCTTGGTAGTGAGGTAGGAGAAGGATCTTCCTCCAGCCTTACTCCGGAGGATCCGTGCGATGGTGGCCAGGGCCTGTTGGGCGGAGCGGAGATGTCTGGCGGGAGTGTAGAAGGAGAAGCGGTGGTTGAGGTATTCAAGTTCTGCGTTGTGCAGGACTTTGTGGGCATGCGTGAGGAGCTTGAAGGTAATTCTTTTGTTGATAGGTAGCCTGTGACGTTCTCTCAGGTGGTCAGTGATGTGGCTGCCACGTGGGATGTTTAGGATGAGTCTTGCGGAGGCATTCTGGATGTTCTGCAGTTTCTTCTGGAGCTTCTGGGTGGTGCTGGCATAGAGTGCATTGCCGTAGTCGAGGCTGTTGCTGATGAGCGCATGAGTGACTGTTTTCCTGGGCTTAGTGGCGATCCACTTGAAGATCTTACAAAGCAGACGGAGCATGCGCAAGCAGGGGGATGAAACTGGTGCCCTGGATGAGGACTTTGGTCTTGTCTGAGTTGAGCTTGAGGCAGCTGCCCTTCATCCAGGTAGTGACTGCCTTCATCCGTTGTGGAAGTTGCTCTTGGCGGCTGTGGGTTCGTCTGTGAGGGAGAGGATCAGCTTGGTGTCATTGGCACTCACCCCCAGTCACAGATCTGGATTGAATCCATCATCGTTCTTTAGCTCACTTTGCCACCTCAGTTCAGACCCAGCTGTATGCAAATCAGTCTTGACCCTGTGCCTCATGGGAACAGGCCAGCCCAAACTGCCAAACCAGGTCTTCCCTGAACCGGAAACAAGCATCCTGGGACCGGTTTCTGGGTAACACCCTTCATCATCCAGGCTAGCTTGAATCCAGTGGGACAGTGATCAAGGGACCCACATCTGAGATACCTTGCCAACTTAGGGCGAACACAGCAAACACAAGGAGATGATGGACGGAGCGCTGAAAGTTTTCAGACACTCTGCCCCATTCACAGATCTGATTTGATTTGATTTTAAAACGTATAAAGCGCAACGAATGCCCGGAGGCGTCTTGGCGCTAACACTAGAAGATCGAAGTCAAGAGCAGAGGCTGGTGCATTAAATGTCTGTTTGAAAGAGCCAGGTTTTTAAAGATTTCCTGAACATAATGAGGTTCAGACTGTCTTTGATCGTAATGGGTAGGCGGTTCCAGAGTTTGGTCACTTTTACCAGAAAGCACCTGCCACCCCAGCGAACCTGATTGAATCTGGGTGCTTGCAGCAACGTCTGATGAACCGATCTAAGATTCCTCAAAGGAACTATCCCCTAGATTCATCAAAGTCCCCTTTTGCGAGTCTCTAATAGCGATTATTAAGGAATCGCTATTACAGACTCGCAAAAGGAGATTCATGTACAAATCTCAGTTCTTTTTGCGAGTCCTACAGCTTTCTTATTTGCGATTAGCTAATTGCTAATCGCAAATAAGGAATAACTCCCCATTCATCCCTATGGGCCTAAAGGCCCATTGGAATGAATGGGAAGACATATCAATGTGCGAATCGCTATTAACGATTCGCATTTTGATTTTGCAATTTCAAGGGTGCAGGGGTGTCCAAAGGACACCCTGTTGCACCCCTGAAATGATATTGAACGCTGGTAGTACACACACACATGCCCCAAGGACATGTGTGTGTGTAACAAAGAACTTAGAAAAATGAACTTAAGTGCATTTTTCTAAGTTTCCGCTATTTACCACGAGGTTTGACTTCGCGGTAAATAGCGGCCCAAAATTGCGAAATCGCAATTTTTAAATATTTCTTGAATTGCATTTAAGGAATCTCAAATAGAGATTCCTTAAATGCTATTCCTCGCAAAAATGTGAATTCTTTAACAGCAATTTTTGCATTTGGGATGATGAATCCCAAATGCAAAAATTGCGCTCGCAAAGGGCCAGATTCTCAGAATCTGGCCCTTTGCGAGCCGATTTTACGTTGATGAATCTAGCTGATAGTACTTTATTCTGGAGGTCAGATAGGCCAGGCCTCTGCCATGAAGTGCATTCAATGTGATGCAAAGCGCCTTAAAAGCTATTCTTTTCCGGTCAGGTAGCTAATGGAGTACCACCAATCGCTGGGCCACTGATTCATGCCTGGGAATATTCAAGATTAATCTGGCAGCTGCATTCTGCAGGCGTTGGAGCTTGCTCAGATGTTGATTTTGGATCCCAAGATACAGAGCATTGCCATAGTCCAACCTTGATATTGCGAGGGCAATTACCACTGTTTTCAAGGTCTCAGGGGGAATAAAAGCTTGGATCTTTCTAATCAGCTTAAGTATGGCCCAGAACCTTGCTGTGAGGACATTGATCTGACTGTCGAAAATTAACCGATCATCAAAAATCACCCCAAGATTTCTGACTTTAGAGACCGGTTGGGGGCACTCACCCAACTCAGTAGGCCACCATTTAGGCGACCAGCTCAGAGGATTGTTTCCCAAAAGTAAAACCTCTGTTTTGCTGCCATTTAATTTCAAACAGTTAGATTGCATCCAGCTATTTACCTATGCCATACAGGTGTTGAAGCGATCTGCCACCTCGCTTTCATTGTTGGTAATAGACACCACAATTTGTGTGTCATCAGCATAGCTGATTACTGAAAACCCATACTGTCTAATCAGGGCAGCTAAAGGGGCAACATAAACATTGAAGAGCGTAGGGCTCAAAGAGGAGCCCTGAGGCACTCCACAATACAGATTAAAAATATGTGAGCTCGTACCTCCTACTTCTACCATAAAAGATCGTTCAGCAAGATAGGATAGAAGGAGCGTTAGTGACAGGCTGTGAACACCCAGTTCAGATAGTCTCGAAATTAAGATAATATGTTTGACAGTGTTGAAGGCCGCCGATAAGTCTAACAATTTCAAGGCAGCTTTCCCGCCTCCATCGAGAGATTGCCTAAGCTCTTCGCTTGCTGTAAATAGGGCAGATTCGGTCCCATGTCCTTCCCTAAATCCATTCTGGGAATGGTCCAACAAATTATTTAAGGAGATAAAGGTGGAAAGTTGGGTATTAAGAAGTTTCCCCAGGACCTTTGAGCAGAACGGAATTCGGGATATAGGTCGATAGTTATTGACATCGTCGGGGTTCAAATGGTTTTTTTTAGCAGGGGAAGCACCGATGCTCCTTTCCATGCCATTGGAAACTTTCCAAGATGTATAATTCTCCTAAACAAGTCGGCTAGATGGGTACTAAGCTAATCGGGGCAGAGCTGATACATTTTGGGGGGACAAGGGTCAGAAGGGGCCCCTGATTTGATTTCTTTAATGGTTTGGATAATTTGGTCCCTACTGGGTGGAGTGAAGGAAAAATTCAAAGGGTTCATTGAGAGAACAGTATTTACATTAGGCTCAGTAGGAATGTTGCAAAATGTGTCATAAACTACTTGCACTATGTTAACAAAGGCCTGGCCTAAAATATTGCAGAAATCTGCATTATTACCCGAGATCCCTTTCTCTGGAATTTTGGCTAGTTTTTTAACTGTCTTAAAGAGCTCTTTACTGGAGTTGTTAGATGCTAAGATCTTATCCGAGTAGTATCTGCTTTTGTCCTCCTTAATTAACTTTTAGTAGGAGGCCAAAGACTGTGCATATTTCTTTTTTAGCTCTATGTTATAATTCGATCTCCATTGTTTTTCTGTCCTACGACATAACTGTTTCTGGAGCTTTAATGTCTCTGAAAACCAAGGTTCAGATGTTTTTTTCCTTCTTATCGAGGAAGTAAAGAGAGGCGTGGCTGTATTAGCTACCTGAGAGATCCAGTCACTAAGATTTTTGACCGCTGGGTCAATGTCTAACTCCGAATTAGGTGCATTCTTTTGAAGGGAAGTGTAGAAAAGATCCCGATCAATTTTATCCCAATTTTAATAAGAAAAGGTTGAGGGCAACTCAGATCCTGTATTTGATTGGGCAGAGGCTTTAATTGTAAATGTGATAGTTCTATGATCAGACCATACCACAGGAAGAATTTTGTCAATGCTGATCGTAGGATTGGACGTAAAAATACCATCCAGAGTGTGACCCGCATCGTGGGTACACTCTTTAACCAGCTGTTCCATGCTCAACCCTGCCAATACCTCAAGAAGGTCACCATTGCAAATACCTAAAGTGCTCTCAAGATGGTAATTAAAGTCCCCTAAGATGGTATAGTTTGCGTGGTTAATACTGGATTCCAAAAATGGAGTAAGGATATCAAGCAGCGGGCGCTGAGCTGAGGGGGACGATAAATTAAAAGACCATTCAATGAGTCATTGTGATTAAATAGGACCTGAAACTCAAGCAATTCGCAGTCCGACGATGTACCCAATGAAGAAGCTTTTACTGTAATATCATTTTTAGCGATAATTGCCAGTCCGCCCCCTCGTTTATATGTCCTGTCTGCTCTAGTAATGTGGAAATTTGGGGGAAGAGCTAATATTATGTCCAGATCAGAAGATTAATTGGCCCAGGTTTCTGTGACAAATGCTAAGTCTAGTTTAAGACTATCGATCAACTCATCCATCTCCAAGTTATGTTTGATTAAGGAGCGATTGTTAAGTAACATAGCCCTACAATAGGCTCTTGCTGTATGTGTGAAGTCCAAGACGATAGTTGAGAAAAAGAAAATCAGAGATCGCAATATGAGCACTTACTAGGCTCCATCATAAGGTAGATCCTGGGGCAGCATTGGAGTTTGGAATCAGATTTCAACCCCCATAGGTCTTCCCGGGAGTAAGATATAAGCCTTGGAGCTGGAGTAGCAGGGGTTCTGGCCCTCAGCCCGGGCCAGGCGTGGACAGGCACAGACGGGCTTGCCTTTGGCGAACCTTCGGCGTGCCGCCAGCGCGTACGCATAGGCTTGCACTAAATAGCATGAAGTGCCAGGGAGCTAGAGCGCTAACTGCGCTTCAGACTCCAGGGGGGCCCTCCGAGCAAACGGCACAAGCTGCGTCGGACCGGGGCCAAGGATCAACCGGAAAGGAGGTAGTATAAACAGTGAAATAGTGCGTGGGTTTCTAAATTGATTCGTTTTACCTCACAATAGAACTTAGTGCATTTTAAAAATTTAATGGACAAGGTTTCATACCAATTTTAAAATAGACAAACAAAACTTAATGCAGTTTTAAAAAACGACATTCACCGAGCACACCGCAACTAACATCAAGCCAGTAGTGTCATCTGGGTTGAAACCATCATCATTCTTTAGGTCACTTTGCCACCTCAGTTCATATCCAGCTATATGCAAATCAGTCTTGACCCTGTGCCTCATGGGAACAGTCCGGCCCGAATTGATAATTCTGGTCTTCCCTGAACTGGAAACAAGTATCCTGGGACCGGTTTCGGGGAAACACCCTTACTTGCTTGAATCCAGTGACAACGTGAGCAAGGGACCCACGTCTGGGCATACCCTGCCAACTTAGGGTGAGCAAAACAAACACAATGAGATAACGGACGGAGCGCTGAAACTTTTCAGACACTCACCCCAGTCACAGATCTGGGTGGAATCCATCATCATTCTTTAGCTCACTTTGCTCACTCAGTTCAGACCAAGCTATATGCAAATCAGTCTTGAGCCTGTGCCTCATGGGAACAGTCTTGTCTGAACTGCCAAGCCAGGTCTTCCCTGAACCGGAAACAAGCATCATGGGACCGGTTACTGGGTAACACCCTTCATCAGCCAGGCTAGCTTGAATCCAGTGGCAAAGTGAGCAAGGGACCCACGTCTGGGCATACCCTGCCAACTTAGGGCAAACAAAGCAAACACAAGGAGATGATGGACGGAGCACTGAAACCAGAGAGCCACAGAATTAAATTTGATTTGTGCAGTGGAGAATAGTGACTTGTGTATTTGTAGTGCCATCGAGGTCACAGCCTGTGACAGAAAGCACCGTGAATGTCATTATTTTATACTTGCGTTACACACATTATAAGATATTCTGCTACAAACTGTGCAAATAGTATTAGGATAAAATGGAGCTTGTAAAATTTAGAGTTTAGTAATACCAGACCATAAATAATCAATTTGTTTTGTTGTGTTGCATAACTGTCCCTTCCACACCTCCTCAGGGATAGTAAGTGCTCTGTAAATTAAGATTAAAAGCATGTACTCCACAGCCTATTTGTTAACTCTTTGTTCTACCACTCAAAAGAAAAACAAATCTTTGCCCTCGCAATGCTTGGATTGATTTGAGCAATTGAAGCCAGAACCGCTCCCAAGCGCCCTTTACATTTGCAGATTAACTCTTAGTACACCTTTGTATTTCATTCAGGCAAGTAGGCACCCTGGCACGCAGGATTTTTTTACCTGTCTGCCCCGCCTCTTTTTTTCACATCACAGGAAACTCAACTAACCTCAGCGGAAGCATTCTAACTATGGAATGAAGCATCCCGGATGTTTGTCTTTTTCCAAAAGGAAAGCACATGTTTTGGAAGTGGGGACTAGAATTGTGCAACCTCCTTCCCAAGACTCCAGGGCCCCCCTGGGGGTCTCGTCCCACAGATTGAAGACCTCTGCTGTAACCTTTGTTTTTTTCAGTGAAAACAAATAAATAAAAAAAAAAATATATATATATATATATATATATATATATATATATATATATATATATATATATATATATATATATATATATATATATATATATATATCCAATCACAAATTGCCCTAAGCATTCGCCAAAGCACTCGACAATGCTCTGGACCATCCGGCCTTCCTTCAATTGCATGCCTTCCTGCTTCACAGCGTTAAAATGCCTGACGCGTTTCAGGGTCGAGGACCCCTCTTCAGAGGCTGCTAAAAATAAACCACAGAGTCGCTTCACTTCATTTCCGGCTGTATTTAATTAACAAGCCCCCCAGTAGGCGTTCGTTCATTGCATCATTACACTGGAGTTGCTGGGACTTGTAGTCCGTGAGGCGAAAGTCATTATTGCCTTTAGTAGGTCTGCGTGTGAATTTTAAAGTCATGCTTTTCATTTAATTACCTTGGTAGGTCGTGTCACATTTCAGCATGCTGCGTTATATGCAGAGCATTGTGCCCACGAGTCAAAAGGGAAAATGACTCGAGCCTCATCCTGCTGGATGTCGCTTTTCTTCCAACAGGCGATGGTGCAGTGGCCACGGACGGGCCTCCGTGCAAAATTTCCAATCACAAATTGCCCTAAGCATTCGCCAAAGCACTCGACAATGCTCTGGACCATCCGGCCTTCCTTCAATTGCATGCCTTCCTGCTTCACAGCGTTAAAATGCCTGACGCGTTTCAGGGTCGAGGACCCCTCTTCAGAGGCTGCTAAAAATAAACCACAGAGTCGCTTCACTTCATTTCCGGCTGTATTTAATTAACAAGCCCCCCAGTAGGCGTTCGTTCATTGCATCATTACACTGGAGTTAAATGAAAAGCATGACTTTAAAATTCACACGCAGACCTACTAAAGGCAATAATGACTTTCGCCTCACGGACTACAAGTCAATGTGATCAAGGGCTCTTGAAGCCCGAAACGCGTCGTTGCAGGCTGGAGAAGAAGCGCAAATAAAAATCTGCATCTTGCCTGACTCGCTGTGGTGGTCTGAGTTCCTTCCTCGCCGCACGCCGGAAGTGGTGGGAATTGTTTGGTGCATATATATATATATATATATATATATATATATATATACGGAACTCCGTAGCTTGTTTTCAGCAGCTTGATCTCTGCCTTTCGGAAGCTGGTATGGACACGGACCACGACAATCTGAAGCAAATTATTTGATTTGTGCTTTCTCTGTCACCATAATGTTTCGGCTCCAAGGAGCCTTGATCAAATGACAACGTGAGTAAATTCACCACCCACTTTTAAAGTGTCTGTGCACTGGGTAACATTGGTCAAATGACATAGAAATAAAAGACAGATTACATACGTTTTAACAGTTAATAACAGTGCTAAAACATTAGTGGCTGTATCCAATTTAACTTGCGGAAAATAATACATTTTTCGACAGTCACTTCACAGTGCAAAATAGCCAATCAATTGTGCAAAGATGCAAATATATGCCAATAATGTGCAATGCATTGCTATTGCTGCCGGGGTTAAATGAAACATAAGTCCATTTTGTATGCTCAAGTATCCTAAATAATGCTAATGTATCTTGCAGTGCTGAATGTAAATATACAAATCATTACAGCACAAGCATTCCAGGTTAGATTCCTGATTCGCGTAGACAAGTGGCAACATTACGCTATAATAGCTGAGCTAAACCCTCTGTCCCCAATCACTAGCGGGAGCATAAACCCCGCAGAGCAGCAAATATATGCAAAATAGAAATGTCAACATATTTAATAACCACATCTTCTGAATTCATTGAGCACGAAAGTCATCATGGGATAAATCCCCATGGTAAATAATGTTTCTGTCTTTCTAGTCCCATTGAAATACTGTTTAACATGAACAACGATCCTAATCAATATGTGCAAAAAACTATTAAAGTGCAAATATAAAGTGCAAAGTATGGATTAAAAATGTGTAATATCATACTCATAGGTAGACTGAGCCCAGTCATATCGGTCCAACATATTAAGACTATTGTTAAATCACAATTGTCCTGAGTTGATAACAATCATTGCTAATCCTAAAGTCAATAAAGTTCTACATCCTGGCAAATAAGATAATAGTATAAATAGAGATATATGATTGTACTCGAGACTTAGCATATATTAAAAAGAGGAATAATTGGAGGAGCCAGGCGATCGCCCAAGATGGCCGCATAGGTTCGCAGCTCCGCCGGACCCACACCCCATCCTACCATCCTGATGTCGATCCTGGCACGCTGACTCTGCCAATGCTCAGCGGAGGGTGAGCGGTGCCCACGGAGGCGACTCCGGCCCCGCTGCAAGGTCGGGGACCAGAGCTGAGCGCTGTCCCGGTTCGGGCCCGGTGGAGCCGGGGACTCGACTGAGGAGAGTGGCCGGCCGCCAATCGAACAACACCCGGAGCCAGGATGTTAGTGAGATCCTGTTTGCGCCGGTGTGCGGGGCTGGCGGCGTAAGATCGGGATGCCGCGGGGGCCCCCTCCTGTTTACAACATTGGCTGCGCTCCTCGGGGGCGCCCCGCTAGCGAAAGACTGAGGAGATAGGACTCTGATTTTTCTCGGGTCCTACGGCGGAGGTGACCCCTCCTGTGGGGCTCTGTATCTGTGCCTGCGGCGAGTGTCGGGGGCCTGAACTGCCCGCTGAGGCGCTGGATTTGGCTGCCGGGACTGGTGGGGGCTTGTCTACACTGTAAGTTGGGGGCACTGACCTAGGACTGGTTGCCCCGCTGGGTGCCCTTGTGAGAGCTAAGTGGAGAAACACAGGCTGCTGCGAGTGGCGGCGGGACCCCTCGGAATGGGGCTGTTGACTTGCATACACACTCCCGGAGCCATACGAAGGTGGAGGGGCACCTTCAGTGGAGACTTGGCATTTCGGATTTGTTGGCACTGTTGAGAGACACTGAAAGGGGTCCAGACTGGCAGTTCTGACCTGGGAATTGACCTGTGCTGGCCTCCATTGTAAGGGTTTATTGCCCTTGCAGCGGACGTTTTGACCCCCTTTGGTTGAGGCGGGTGCCTAGCGGGCAACTACTTGGATCCTATCCGATCAGAATCCGCCCTGTCCCGACTTGGCTGAATACCGGTGAATTTTTGTACCGACTGGATGTTGGTCCTGGGGTTGATTATCGGCGAGCCCATGTATCTGACTGGTAGTGCGAGCGACCGAGTCACCCAGCATCGCTCAGTTTCACCCAGTGTGATATCGACACGTCCGTCGTAGCAGTGAGCCTCAGGGGGCCCGAGTGGAGTTTAGAGAATGGCGACCAAGCCCTAGAGCGAGAAGCAGCAGTCGAGGTCTACCAAGGGTTCTCGTTACGTCCAGGCCAACAAACCTGACCGATACACATTGCCCAGAGGATCACCGCCCGAGCCGAGAAGAACGCAGGACGGTGGTGGGGAATCTGCCTGTCCTCCGTCTGAGCCCACACTGCTAGTTGTGATGGCGGCCATCGAAGGTGTCAAAACATCACTTGGGCAGAAGATGGAGTCGCTCGACCACAAGATTGATACTGTGACTATCGAGGTAAACCTAATCTGAGCCGATCTCACCAAAACCAGTGAGAAGGTAAAGTCATTGGACATCAAAACCACAAGCCTGACGGATGAAGTATCGCTGCTACAACAGGAGGTACAAAATCTCAGAGCCTCTAGTGACCTCACGAGCCGGAAGTTGGACGACTACGAAGGAAGGGCTCGGAGAAATAACGTACGCATCATTGGTGTCCCAGAGAAAGCCGAGGGCCCGGCCCCGGACCTATTCGTTGAAGACATAATGCTCAACTATCTTAAGCCCAAGGGGCTGGGAAATTTCTTCACGATTGAGCGGGTGCACAGAGTCCCGGGAGGACGACCGAAACCTGGAGCCCCACCTTGTCCGATGATCGCAAGGGTGCTTAATTTTACGGATAGAGTTGCTATCCTGCAGGCCTCCAGATCGGGGGCCCCCTGTAGTACGAGAACACCACTCTTACATTTTTTCCAGATTTCACTCAGTTGGTCCAGAGGCAGCGCCAGAGTTTCCTTGGAGTTAAGAAGAGACTCAGAGAAAGGTGTCTGAAATACGCCATCATGTTTCTGGCCCGGCTGAGGATCGAGATTGAGGGGAAGGTCTGGTTCTTCGACAATCCAGACATTGCTTCGGACTGGCTGGAGAGACTTCCCCTCCCCGGAGGCCCGAGGGACAGTATGGCGATGGAGGGGAGGGCTCGCAAGAGCAGGAATGATGCGCACCACATTAGTCCGAGACATTGGGAACTATCAGGTGGTGAGACACACGCAGGTGTTGTCCGCTTTAAATCTTGGGAGAGTTAGCTACTTTAAGCACAAGACGTGATATCCTGGGGGTGGGAGTACGGGGTCCTGACATCCTCCTCAGTTCTACTTTTAAATAGTTGGTTAGTTAGAGTATGGGGCAACAGGCACACTGCAAGTTGGGGTTTGGCGGATGCCGTGAGCAGGGGTGCAGGGTGGGGGAGGGGAGTTGGGAATGTTGTTAAATAGTTGTTTTTGCCTTTTTTTTCTTCTTTTGTATCAGGAGGCAGAGCTATGATTTCTCTGCACGTTTCCCCCTTCTTTTTTCCTTCAACATCAGGTGACAATGTCGCAGCCGGACGTGTTTTGTGTTGGTCGAATGTCGAATATTAGTCAGGGATCGGGGATAAAGGTGCTGAGCTGGAATGTGAATGGCTTGGGTGACAGGATTAAGAGAGGGATGGTAAATCAACTTGATAGAAGGCACTCCCCAGATGTCGTATTATTGCAGGAGACACATCTTGTCCGCAACCGCGGCATGGCCCTCCATAACGGGGGGTATAAATTGGTGGCACATGCTGGGTTTACAACTGGGTCCAGAGGGGTCGGCATTTTGACGAAAAACTCCTTTCCCTTGGCGATCCGGGCCACATGGTCGGATCAGAGGGGCAGGTATATCGGTGTCTCAGGGCAATTTTGGGGACCTTCAGTCCGACACTTTCCGTGACCTGAGTGCCATCTTCCTTACTCTGCCCCTGGGCCTTTTGGTGTTGGGGGGTGACTTTAATGTGGTGATTGATGGGGAGATCGACAGATACCCGGCGCGGGTACTTAGACCCTCACAGAGGTGGCTCTCGGACTTCTTTGAGACGTTGGGGCTGGTAGATAGTTGGCGAGTGCATAACCCGACACAGACACACTTCACCCACATATCCGCTGCACATGGTAGTGATAGAGATCGCGGGTCACCCGACCATTATTTTCACCACTTTGGTCTCGGGCCCATATACTTCAATTCACTATATACATTGATCAGATGACCCTACAATCTACTACCAATAATCATGAGTTCCTTTCTACTATTTCTAGTGTACCCGACTTACCATCCACCGATACGGGTACCTATGACCACGATGGGTCAGGGAGCTAGCTGTAAAAGGAAAGGCAGAAGAAATACAAACCCAACATATAAATTTGATTTTCTATAAAATGACCACGGACAACTGGAAGTTTGAAAAGATTTATCTAGATTTCATTTTCATAAAGTATTAGACTTACAGTTAGGAGACAATCAATAATCAGGATAACGAAAAGCATATAACTATAAAAGAACAGTGTAAGGGCAATCATTTAAGCTTTCTCTAGGTAATAGTAAACAGGGAACACGCTAAGTGGAGTAAAAACGGTGATGCAAGAATAAACTTTTATAAATAGACAAACTTATGCATAATTAGAATTAAGCTATTGGATATACTTCACAAACCTAAATAAGAACTCTGGAAATCTTAAAACAGCTATGGAATGAGCAAAAGTGAAACACGCTATAAATCAAAGTTCAGCTTTGAGAGAGACTGCAATGGAGAAAATGATTTCTAAAAGGTAGGGTAACATAGGAACACGCTATGCAATCAAATGCAATTGACTTTTGTGATATGAAATAGTTGCGGAAAAGCATGGAAAATTTTCATATGCAAAGGTATGTCTTTATTGAAGCAAAGACAGAAAAATAGAAAGGTGTAGTTTAAAAGGGTTTCGGTACGATATTTACCTAGACTGGTGTGAAAACCAACCCTGGCCACGGGTCAGATAAGGACAGGAAAACCCTCAAGGACGGATAACCCTCAATGGGACAGCAGGTGCAGAATGGACACCCCAGGACAGGACAGGAAAACCAGATTAGGATCAAGACAGGACCACCAGGATACGACCAGCACCCGCAGTTTGGAAGCAACGCCTGCGCTCCACCCTCTCTGCAGCTATCGGTCAGGACCCCGATTGGGTCAGCAAATTTTCCAGCAAAGTGCTCCGCCAGCACTTAAGGTTTAGTAAAACCTTCAGAGTCTATGGTCAAATTCGGACAGAGTGCTCCGCAGCACCACTGTATCAGGTCACCTATTGAGTGCGTTGGGTCAGTGACAGGTCTGCTATTCGGACAAGTCGGACAAATTCCCTAGGTGAACCTAGGCTAGATATACTGTTTCGGGACAGTGTACCACCCTCCAAATGTTGCAAAGTGTCAGAATCCCCAATTTCGATTGGTCCTAAGGTAGGATTTGGTTAACACACCAATCAGAACCGACTTCTACAAGTCCTAATTTACATTGTAAGGTACCGCCTAGCAAGATTGGGGTTCCCATGAGAGAGTATGCGGAATACAATAGGAATAATTTCATTGTAACAGTTTAAGAACATTCAAACTCCATCTTGCTGGGTCAGAGGTGGCGTTCACATGAGCATCTTGACTGTGGCTGCCATCTGGCTGAGTTCCACTGCCCAAGGTTGTTTCTTGCCTCGCATCTCGAGCATGCGTGGAAGGGACCTTCAAGATGGCTCACGACCCATTCGGACCCCCATTTCCCGCGATACATGAAAAGTAAGCGAAAACAAATTAGCACATAGGAATAAATGAATGTATTACATGTCATGATTTTGTACTTCAGGTTTATCAGTATAAAAATATACTATGCTGTTAATAATAAGTGCAACACATATTGACACGATAAGCAACAGCACGAGCTTCACCACGTTATAACAAGCACGGCCATTTTATGGCTATTACGCATGCGCACCCTTTCCCTCCAAACGGTGACTGCGTCACGACATGTGATTATACCTAACGCATGCGCAGAGACAGAAATGCAAGCAGCGGCCATTTTAGAGTACGAGAGTTATTCGTATTAGTAAAACACATAGGCAAGCTTCTCTAAGATACATGTATATCAAAAATAAAAGAGATTAGTAAAACGTACAAATTTTATGGGGTTACGACACATTCGAGGTTCATGAATCGAGCAAGTCGCGATGCGAAACCTTGCTCTATCAATCCCCTCGTTGATGATATTTACTATCATCACTAATAATGGAAACAGAGGCCAACTTTCACACCTTGTACATCTCAATCTCCTCCAACAGGCGATTCAGTTTCTCTTTCTCATTTTTGATAGGGTGAGAATTTTTCACCTTTTTGTAAATCTGATTATTCAATTCTTCCAATTCAAGCTCATCCGCACCTCGTTTCACACCTCTCGCATTCACTTGGTACTTTTTCGTGTGTTTTCGACATTTGCAACAGACGAATATGAGAAATAGGATGAGCCCTATCACTCCAATTGGCATCAGTACCTTAAACAATAAGCTTTTACCTAAGCTAGCAAACCAATGACCTACATTGGATAGACCATCAACCAGTCTCTTCCAGGCACTGTCAACCTCGAGTGGTTTAAGTTCCTTTTCCAAATTAGTAATGTTTTTCACATATCTTTTGAGCTGCACACTTTTGTCCGGAATGTAAGTGCAACAATGTTGCGCCTTCAACATCCGGCAGACTCCGCCCTCTTTTGCTTATAAGGTGTCAAGAGCAAGTCTGTTCTGCAAAACCATTGATCTGATCGCAACCATTTCGGTATTGACCAACAGAAATCCATGAGCTGTGTCAGTAGACAGCACATCCACTATAGTGGACAATTTGCAAATTCTGTGAGTGTTCAGTACCACTCCCACTCCAGGTATCAGTGCACTAAAAATGCTACCCATTATTTCACCTACGCTTTCTCTTTTACTACGCACTAAGCCATTAGTGTTTTCATTGCTTCCAGCAATTTCATTCACATGGTATATTTTCGGGAAGACAATGCCAAAATAGCAGCTTCCATACCAGTGATCCGGCAATTTGAAATAAGCCTTGTCTCCACATATATAATAAATTCCAGGAAACACAGGCTCTGACCCATTTTTGAATCCCCAACCTCCAATTACCTTGTAATTGTGCTCACATTGACTGGAACCAATGAAAATGTTATTATAATAACTAGTTCTTTCGCGGTGAAGACAGAGTTTCCCTTTCCTTTCAAAATCCAGCAACAAGGCAGGACCCGCCCCACTACTTGAGGTGCTTTCCATGTTCTCAGCCCATTTAGGAGTTTTCTGTCTCTTGTCATTAGCCTTTCTTTGGAAACTCTCCCTTCTTTTCTCTGCCATGTTTAAAAATATTTTCTCTTGTTCATGTAATGAACAGGTCAAGTTATCTCTGTGTGCTTCATTTAAGTCTATAGTACCTATAGTCAGAAAATACTCTCTCATATAACGTGTAACGTCACTTTTAGTATGTACAGGATTCAAATTTCCACGTATAGGAAGTTCAGAAAATATTACGTCTGCGTTAGAGTAGTAGTACTGTAACGGTCCTCTTTTGTAAAATAAGCTTGCTAATATGCTACAGGAAATGCCATAGGTCAAAGGTAAGTGATGATAAGTCACGCCTTCAGCTACAGAAGTAGGTAGCTTCATGCAGACATAGCAGTCTTCTATTTCCATAGTTTCTACGTAATGCACTAACAAATTTGCGAAAACATTTTAAATTAGTCTGGTTCTTAACTCCGTGGTAATGTAGTCCTTCCTCATCTGATGCTTCTAAGTCTCGTTTTGTCTGTCTGAGTGCTTTCTCACGTCTTTCTACACTTTGTGTTGTCAATTCTTCAGTGTCAGTAGTCTGAGTAGGGTCAATGTTAGTATTTTTGCTAACCATAAAAGGAATGAAAACTGTTAATCCTATCCAAACTAATATAACTATAACTATACTACATATACACACTTTGCAGCATGTTTTGCAACAACTGCGACTAGGCCTTCCATACACTTCTTGGCTCAGAAGAAGTTTTCCAACCCCTCTTTGTAACTTTACACAGGTATCTTACTCTGTGCAATTTCAGGTGAGCTCGTCTTCTTCAGTAGACAAATCAGCAATCTGTTCTTCGTCACTTTCGTCAGTTATATCAAGATCCTCAAAGTTTTCCAAGATTAAGTAGGTCCACTCAGGATCCTGGTATTTTTCGTTCAGTCTTTTTATTCGATCACTCCTTCTTTTGGAGCTTTCTCCAATTTGCTCTGCAATCCGTGGACTTCTCCTTTTGTCTGCAAGTTTCTCTTCTACTGTTTTTATTCTCAGCCTTAATCTCTTAATATATCTTGGTTCGATGTTTTTCTTTTTCTTAAGTCTCTTGGTTGGTACTGTAATTTGGCTTTCTTCTAATGTTCTTTTGTTTTCATTTGTTTGTGGCACTTCTTCTGTCTCTTCCCTTCCTGTCTGACTAGTTCCAGGTCTTGTATCTACTTCTTCTGCCTGGTTACTAAGCTGACCTGGTTCAGGTGAATTTTGATTTTGGCTTTCAAATGTCTCTGTTTCTGTGTCCTGAACACGTTCTTCTAATTCTATCTGATCCTGTTCGAGCACTTCGATCCCTTGATTTTCTTCTGCTCGAACCTTTACACTAGTACTAATCTGTCCCTTTTCGATTTCAGGAGTTAATGGAGGTGTGTCAATCACTTGTTCTGTCCCTATCTGACCTTCCTCTTCGTCCTCAGATTTGATGTGAATCTCAATGATCTGAGGGTCTTCGCCTGTGCCTGACTCGACCTCTCTATTCCACTCTCTGTCTTCATATATTCGCTCTCTTGTTCTGATTGGGTCTCCAATGAGATCTATTAAGGGTATCCAATCGTCTTGGCTGGTGCTCGGTTGCTCGTCATCAGCTACTTCCGTACCAACGTCTACAGGACCTTCAACTGGACTGGTGCTCGGCTGTACGTCATCAGCTACTTCAGGACCAACATCTGCAGACCCCTCAGCTGGACAACCTTCAGCTCCAGGCTCCTCGTCTGGTATCACCTTCTGGGTATGGCTGGCATGGATCCACTTGGGAACGCCTGCACACTTCACCGCTGTCGTGGTTACCAGGATTACTTGGCGTTTTTGCCCCCACCTAGGTTCAAGGCAACTCGAACGAGTGTGTTTCTTTATTTTAACCCAGTCACCAGGAACCAATTTGTGAACTGGAGTTGTCGGGTTGGCGACGGCGTCTGCCCCAATCTGGCGAAAGATAGAACGCACTTGGTCACCCAGTTGCTTGCAGTACTCAAGTACCAAATCATCAGAAATGTTTAACAGTTTGTATCCTGGTACCCATGCTTGTCTCATCACTCTCCCCATCAAGATCTCATGGGGACTCAGGCCTGTTTTTTGATCTGGAATGCTTGAGAGTCCCATCAGAACAAGAGGTAAGGCATTTACCCAGTTTAAGCCAGTAGAGTCACACATCTTTGCCAATCTGTTTTTTATGGTGCCATTTATTTGCTCTACAACTCCAGAAGCCTCTGGACGATATGCACAGTGCAGCTTTTGTGTGATTCCAAATGCTTTACAGAGCTGATCAATTACTTCATTCTGAAAATGTTTGCCTCTATCTGATTCAATAGTGACTGGAACCCCGAACCTAGGTATCAACTCCTTTAGTAGTAGTTTAGCTACTGTCATGGCATCATTCTGCGGGGTAGGGTAAGCTTCCACCCATTTTGAAAATAGGCAAACAACGACAAGGACATATCTTTTTCCTTCACAACGGGGCATGGTGATGAAGTCAATCTGTATTCTCACGAAGGGACCCCCTGATTTCCCAATTTTCCCCAGTTCAACTACTGTTCTTTTACCAGCGTTGAACTGCTGACATGTCAAGCACCTCTGACAAAGGGATTCTGCTACCTTCCTGAACTTCTTGTTGTACCAGGTCTGTTGAAATACCAGAACCATGGCATCCCTACCAATGTGTGATCCTTCATGTATTAATCTGCCCATAGGGGCAAGCAGGTGTCTGGGTAACACAGCCATACCATCTGGGCCCACAATGACACCATCCTCACGCCTTGGTCGACAACCAAGTTCCTTCCATATCTCTTTCTCTTCCCAGGGCACAGCATGCTGCCATTCTCTCACTTCATCCCAAGTAGGCACTTCTTCAAACACCATAAGTTGGCAGCTGTTTCCAGTCCCTCCCAGTCTGATATTTATTGACATGCGATCCATAGCACATTGTTTTGCCACTCGATCAGCAAAATCATTTCCCAAAGATACATGGTCAAGGCCCTTTTTATGAGCAACACATTTGGCCACTGCCAATTCTTTTGGTAATTGGATTGCCTCTAGAAGGTCTTGTACAACTTTTCCATTTCGAATGGGGGTACCTGATGAAGTCAGGAATTCTCTTTGTAGCCACAATTGGCCAAAGTCATGCACAACCCCATAACAGTACTGACTATCAGTATACACTGTTATTTTTTTGTCTTTTCCCAATTTGCAAGCTCTTATCAGGGCAATCAATTCGGCTACTTGTGCAGACTTTACTCCAAATAAACAGGATGCTTCTTCAATTTTGTGTAACGTAACCACAGCGTAAGCAGCACCTAGGCCTACAAGTTCGTGCCTCATGCATGAACCATCCACAAACCATTCCTCATCATGTTTAGGCAAAGGTGTTTCTTTAATGCCTGGGCGTGGTTTAGTACTGAATTCTGTCAGGTCAATGCAGTCATGCTCATTCTCTCCCTTATCTTCCATTATCATTGAGTCAGGGAGCAGGGTGGCTGGGTTCAAAATATTACACCTGGTGATGACTATATTTGCAGCACCCATGAGAATTCTCTCATATTTAGTCAGCCGACTAGGGGTGAGATACTGAGTTTTTGTGCGAGTCAAAAGAATCACAACTGCATGTGGAACATACACAGTTACAGGATGTCCCATGATAATGGACTCACTCTCTTCTAAACTTGTGCAAGTTGCAGCTACTGCTTTCAGACACCCAGGTAATCCAGCAGCCACTGGATCCAAAGTGGCAGAAAAATATGCCACAGGCCTTCTGGTCAAGCCATGCTCCTGAGTCAGGACTGATAATGCACAATTATCACGAGTGTCACAGAATAGACCAAACTCCTTGGAATAGTCAGGCATCCCTAGAGCAGGGGCTGTACACAGACAATCTCGCAGCTGTGTGAAGGCTGTTAAGCTCTCATCATCCCATTCCACTGGGTCCTTTGCTCCTTTCTTGGTCATATTTATCAAAGGCTTTGCCAGGACTGCAAATCCCACAATCCATTGCCTGCAGTAACCTACAACTCCAAGGAACATTCTGACTTCTTTCTGAGTACGGGGTAACTGCATCTTTTGAATAATTCTGACTCTCTCGGAGGTGACCTTTCTGATGCCTTTTTCTATCTGGTGCCCCAGATATTTCACTGACTTTGTACAGAACTGTAATTTTTCAGGGGCCACTTTGTGTCCCTTTTCACTTAGGTGATTCAGTAGGGCAATGGTGTCAATCACGCAATCCCTATGACTTTTGGACGCCACCAATAGGTCGTCAATGTATTGCACCAAAACAGACTTTCCAGGTAAGACTAAAGATTCAAGACATTTTTTCAAGATGTGATTAAAGATAGAGGGGCTTTCTGTGTACCCCTGGGGGACCCTATTCCAGACATACACGTGACTGTTGAAAGCAAATGAGAAAAGAAATTTGCTGTCTGGATGCAATGGGATCGAAAAGAATGCGTGACATAGGTCTATTACAGTGAACCATTCAGCATCCCAGGGAATCTGATACAGGATCACTGCTGGGTTCGGGACAATAGGACAACAAGGAACCACAATTTTATTTACCTTTCTCAGGTCCTGCATTACTCTGTATTTGCCACTAGGCTTTTTGATGCCCATAATGGGTGAATTACACGGGCTACTCATCACTTCCTGTATGATATTTGCTTCTAACAATTTCTGTATTTCAATGGCAACACCTGCTCTCACTTCGACACTCATTTTGTAAGGCTTAGTGTTGGGGTAAACTGCATTTTCTTTCATCGTTATTTGTACGGGGTCTACGTTTTTCATTAATCCTACATCCTTTCCAGTAAAGTCCCATACTTCTTGTTTCACTGTCTGTTGAAGTTCTGTAGGTATGTCCTGTATAGTCATTCGCTTTATTTCCGAGTCAGGTCTGACTAACATTAATTTGTAAATACCATCTTCATCTGGGGTCTGAATTTCGACGCCCTTTGGTGTGCAAAAGATAGTGCAGTTCATTTTGCACAGCAAATCACGTCCCAGTAAGTTCACTGGACTGGTATCGCAAACGACAAATCTGTGCATTTCTTTAAAGTTCCCTATTGAGATCTCCATTGGTTCGGTAACGGGGGTACTAATCAATTGATTAGATACTCCCACTACTTGGATTGCTTCTCCCGAGAGGGGTAGGTTTGGGACGTCTGCTGTTCTCACAGTAGAACGGGTAGCACCAGTGTCCAACAGAAAAGTGACATCGTTTCCGTCAACCTTTCCTTCAATGTATGGCCCTGACTGGTCTACCGGCAAGGAGGCGCCAAGTACGCACTCCTTGTCCTCCCCTATCAGGCCCCGTCAGTACTGGTCATCACAGAAAAAAGTATCACTTAGTAAATACTGCGAAGTTGCTGCATTTCTGTTTTCACTGCCTCCCCAGATCTCTACGTCGTCACCCTGCGGTGATTTTTCCTTAAAACTAGGCTTTGGTGCTCGGGGTACTTGAATTGTTTTTACCTGTTGCTGGTTCTTTCTTGGCTTTTCATTCTGCGTCTGTGAAATTAAATTAGGGGTTTGGGCATTATCATCTGCAAATAGGGACATTCGTCTCGCCAATGTTCAATTTCTCCGCACTGGTGGCAGGGAAATTTCTTTTTCGCTTCCTCTCTGCTCAAGTTAGCTCGGGGCTTTCCTCCACCCCCACCCCCAGGGCTTGAGTTCTGAGTATTTTTGTTTAATTTACTCAGTTGCTTTTCTTGCTGTTCTGCGAGCTTAACTTGTGCCCACATCACCTTCTCCTTTAAAGCTTTTTTCTTGTCTGCCATCTCGTCCTCACAGTACTTTGCGTACCGTAGGACCTCATCCATTTTCTTGGACTGCCAACAAATTTTATTATCTTTTATCCACTGACAGATTTCGGGCCTTAAACCGTTTACAAACCTGTAAATGAAGTGGGTCATGTCCTTCATCTCGATGTTATCTATACCACTGTATGTTTTGAACACCTGCAACAACCTTTCATAAAAAGAGTGCACAGTCTCATCCCTTTCTTGTGTCGTTCTATCTATCTTAGTCCAATCAGTTTCCTTTGCAGGCACCTTTTGTTTCAGGTGTTGAATTACTTGTTCATATTTTTTCATCACTTCTATAGAGGGTTCTCCTGTTGCTGAGTCCCTCGGGTATTCCTCACTAGGCCAAGCTATGGCTATTTTACACTCGGTCCACAAATCTACCGGGACCACAATGTCAAAGAACCCATCCAAATCTTTCCACAGGCATTTTTGAACCTTTACAAATCTTTCCACAGGCATTTTTGAACCTTTACAAATCTTTCCACTTGCCTGTACCAATCCACAGGCTTCTCTCGTAATTTTGGGAAATCATTAGTAAAGGACACAATATCCTGTCTGGACCAAGGAACATGCACGTATTTTCCACCTGGCACTTCACGCATGGGGAGTAACGGTTCTGGTTTGTCAGCTTCCCTTACAACAAATTCAGAAGTTACTTGTTTTGATCTGGCCTCATATTTCTATCTGGCCCATCTAGCTTTCCACTTTTCCACATCTCCCCATTTCTGCAACACGGATAATAATTCCTTGACCTGTGCCTTTTTCCCGGACACATTCAGGTTTTCCAAATCTTTGTCTGAGAAATCTGCTCTGTACGGCTTCTGTAAAGGTTTCGATTTTGAGATATCTATTCCCATGCTAGCAGCGGTGTCTGTCAATTTTTCAGGAAGTACTCGGGTATTTCTGGTGAGACTTTTGCAAATAAACAGCATCTCTTCTTCAGAGTAGGTATTTAATCTGTCTAATCCTACGTTTCCTGCCATTAATTCTTCTATTTCTACTCTCAATTTGTAGAGATCTAAAGGTTTCGTTGGTGGAGTTTGTTTATCAAATTCTTGACTCCATCTTTCGATTTCTTCAGGAGTCACCAACGTGACACTCCTGGTACCCGAAGTCGATTCCATCTGAATCTCCCTCGTGTTGAAAGGGTTATGCCTTTTCTGCATTCTCTTTCCTGTGGGTTTAGTAGGTAGATCCAGTAGCGAGACCTCGGACTCGCATTCACTTGTCTGGTCATCTACAATTAAGGGTTCTGGTCTAGGTGGTACTATAACTGGAGTAATGACTGGAGTTTTTGGACTCCCTTGACGGTCCCCATACAACGGAACCACTGGTCCAATAGTTACTGGGATTGTCAAGGCTTCAGGACTTGTATTCAACTGGGAGATTTTCTGAATTATTTCGGCTCTCTGTTTAGCTAGAGCATCTCGTTCCCTGTCCTCCAAAATTCTTTCGACTGAATTGTCATGTAATATCTGAGGAGTTAAATTTGGAGCATAATTCGGGGCAGTGGGATGTGTCTCTCTTGGTCCTTCACCATAATTAGGGTTTGGAAATAAACTTCCTGTGCCTAGGGATCTTGGTTCTCCCTCATAAAGAGGATTTAAAATCGGCATTCCGGAATTTAGTGGTCTTTCCTCACCTTCATAGGGAAGTCTAGCGCAAGACCCCCTTTCTCGTGAGTATCTTGTCTCCCCACTAGTGAGTCTTTTTGGGTAGATCTCTCTGGGCTCTATGGGTCCTAGACTTTCAGTATAGGGAGGTATTTGGTAACCCCCTCCTACACTGGCGGACCTGGCCTCCTCTTGGGGTGGAGGCCTTCGAGAATTATCCCCTGCACTGGAAGGTCGGTGTCCTTCATTATAAGGAGGCGGACTTCTCATACACATGTCATCTAACAACTCATCATCCGACTCTCCAATGGGCACCCAATGCTTGCATTTTTCTGTCCTCTTCTCCCCCCCGGGAGGACCACCTGCTGGCATCATTGGAAACAATCCCTCAACCATCATATTCTGTCTCCACTGTTTCATCTTTTTATCTCGGGTTTCTTGTTTCAGTTTGGGATAAAATTTTGTTAATCCTTTATCCATTCTCGGCTTATCCCTTTCAAAAGCTTCAATCTCCCATAATTCTAGTGCTTCATACTGCGTTAATCTAGGTCTGGGATGTAAGTCATTCATTCTGGTTCTCAAATTAAATAAAATTCTGCCATTAAATGTACCGTCTAACGGAAAAGTCAATACTCCGTCATCCTTGGTGTACTCCACCCAATTTTCCAACCATACGCAGGTGTGGTACCCTTTGTCAAACAACATGAAAGATGCAGGAGTATTTGGTGGTGGAATGACAACACCTTCTCGAGTCCTAATTGGTTTGTCCTTTTTGAAATAATTCTTGACTTTGTTCACAAGTGACAACTTCCTCTTATTTCCGTACATAATGTCGTTTTTTACACCTTTCCACTGATCGTTCTCAAATCCCATATACCGTGGATCAGGTCGGGTATGTGGTCTATACGAGTGCCACATATAATTTCCTTCAAGCGACTCTCTGTTTACAAAGTCACTTCCAATCTAAATGCGTCTCTTATTTCCGTGCGTCCAATGAAATGCACGAATTTAGATAATCTCGACCAATGGGTGCGCGGCCTTTTCGCGAGACAGTTCTCACGCTCCGGCACTCACCCCTCCTTCACAATTTCAGCTCCGCTACCAGCCCGCTGTGTCTACCAATCCCAGCGCGGCACAGAGTGACGTCAGAGCAGCTTCGCGACTGACTCCCTCCTTTACAAGGTAACGGAAACTTTCTTTCTTTCTAAAGTGCTTAGTGCTTGGTTATTTCACAACGAATACACATTCGCCACTGTGCTCAAGTGTCTAGACAGAAAGAATTTCACTGCAAGTAAACTACTTCCATTTACTTTTCACACGCTACGGATAGATCTCTTCCGCCTATCCTTCACTCTAGCATTAGGGAACCTGTTACTTCCTCAGACTCATCCACTTTCTGGGATATTTGCTAAGTCTAAAGTTTCACCCGCGAACCCCTTTGCTTTCACCCAAGCTGCGATGAACCTGCTACTCTTCCGGTATGACCCTCACTAGGTTACGTCACGATAGGAATTTTGCCAATGAACCTCGTTGCTAACATTTATTCAAACATGCATTCAGAAAAAAACCCTAGTTAGTGCTTCCAGTTCTGCCTAACCTGCACCAACTTTCCTTGAAAGCCAGTGACCTCAAGGCAAGTGGATTCTATTCACCACTCACCATTCAATTCCCCGGGGATTTCCGACAATACACACAACGTTTTATATACGAATGGATTAGTACATATAACAGTATAATAACAAGAATAATGATTTTAAAACATTTCATAATTTTACAAAACAAGCATTTCAAGTGAGTGATCAGATCACCTGAACTACCTATTCTCGTAGCAGCAAATAAGATTTCCTATCTAGCTGTATCCAACTTAGTTAGCCTAACTAATCCTACCTAACCTTTAACTATTCCCTAACCATCCTCGATGCTACCAGAAAATTACTGATAGAGATCGCGGGTCACCCGACCAATATTTTCACCACTTCGGTCTCGGGCCCATATACTTCAATTCACTATATACATTGATCAGATGACCCTACAATCTACTACCAATAATCATGAGTTCCTTTCTACTATTTCTAGTGTACCTGACTTACCATCCACCGATACGGGTACCTATGACCACGATGGGTCAGGGAGCTAGCTGTAAAAGGAAAGGCAGAAGAAATACAAACCCAACATATAAATTTGATTTTCTATAAAATGACCACGGACAACTGGAAGTTTTAAAAGATTTATCTAGATTTCATTTTCATAAAGTATTAGACTTACAGTTAGGAGACAATCAATAATCAGGATAACGAAAAGCATATAACTATAAAAGAACAGTCTAAGGGCAATCATTTAAGCTTTCTCTAGGTAATAGTAAACAGGGAACACGCTAAGTGGAGTAAAAACGGTGATGCAAGAATAAACTTTTATAAATAGACAAACTTATGCATAATTAGAATTAAGCTATTGGATATACTTCACAAACCTAAATAAGAACTCTGGAAATCTTAAAACAGCTATGGAATGAGCAAAAGTGAAACACGCTATAAATCAAAGTTCAGCTTTGAGAGAGACTGCAATGGAGAAAATGATTTCTAAAAGGTAGGGTAACATAGGAACACGCTATGCAATCAAATGCAATTGACTTTTGTGATATGAAATAGTTGCGGAAAAGCATGGAAAATTTTCATATGCAAAGGTATGTCTTTATCAAAGCAAAGACAGAAAAATAGAAAGGTGCAGTTTAAAAGGGTTTCGGTACGATATTTACCTAGACTGGTGTGAAAACCAACCCTGGCCACGGGTCAGTTAAGGACAGGAAAACCCTCAAGGACGGATAACCCTCAATGGGACAGCAGGTGCAGAATGGACACCCCAGGACAGGACAGGAAAACCAGATTAGGATCAAGACAGGACCACCAGGATACGACCAGCACCCGCAGTTTGGAAGCAACGCCTGCGCTCCACCCTCTCTGCAGCTATTGGTCAGGACCCCGATTGGGTCAGCGAATTTCCCAGCAAAGTGCTCCGCCAGCACTTAAGGTTTAGTAAAACCTTCAGAGTCTATGGGCAAATTCGGACAGAGTGCTCCGCAGCACCACTGTATCAGGTCACCTATTGAGTGCGTTGGGTCAGTGACAGGTCTGCTATTCGGACAAGTCGGACAAATTCCCTAGGTGAACCTAGGCTAGATATACTGTTTCGGGACAGTGTACCACCCTCCAAATGTTGCAAAGTGTCAGAATCCCCAATTTCGATTGGTCCTAAGGTAGGATTTGGTTAACACACCAATCAGAACCGACTTCTACAAGTCCTAATTTACATTGTAAGGTACCGCCTAGCAAGATTGGGGTTCCCATGAGAGAGTATGCGAAATACAATAGGAATAATTTCATTGTAACAGTTTAAGAACATTCAAACTCCATCTTGCTGGGTCAGAGGTGGCGTTCACATGAGCATCTTGACTGTGGCTGCCAGCTGGCTGAGTTCCACTGCCCAAGGTTGTTTCTTGCCTCGCATCTCGAGCATGCGTGGAAGGGACCTTCAAGATGGCTCACGACCCATTCGGACCCCCATTTCCCGCGATACATGAAAAGTAAGCGAAAACAAATTAGCACATAGGAATAAATGAATGTATTACATGTCATGATTTTGTACTTCAGGTTTATCAGTATAAAAATATACTATGCTGTTAATAATAAGTGCAACACATAACGACACGATGAGCAACAGCACGAGCTTCACCACGTTATAACAAGCACGGCCATTTTATGGCTATTACACATGCGCACCCTTTCCCTCCAAACGGTGACTGCGTCACGACACGTGATTATACCTAACGCATGCGCAGAGACAGAAATGCAAGCAGCGGCCATTTTAGAGTACGAGAGTTATTCGTATTAGTAAAACCCATAGGCAAGCTTCTCTAAGATACATGTATATCAAAAATAAAAGAGATTAGTAAAACGTACAAATTTTATGGGGTTACGACACATTCGAGGTTCATGAATCGAGCAAGTCGCGATGCGAAACCTTGCTCTATCAGTAGCATGTCCGGATTATATTACATATTGGTACCGGCGGTAATGGCAGTGACAGTTAAAGAGACACAGTATATTGGTAGGGGTATGTCTGACCATTCTCCACTGTGGTTACAAGTCGATTTCGGACAGCCAGCGGTGGGCAGGGTAGCCCCTATTAATGTGTGGCATTTAAAAGACCCTGCCACCCAAAAAGAGGTGGTCCAGGTTTCGGAACGTTATTTCCAGGAGAATGTGGGCACTGTTGCCTCTGCGCAGTCTTTGTGGGAAGCATATAAAGTAGTGGTGAGGGGTGAGGTTTTGTCATTAGTGGCGGGGAGGAAGAAGAAACGTCATGCTGAGGTGGATAGGGTGGAGACTGAGGTGATAAGATTGGAAGAAAGGGTGGCCAGATCAGCTGTTCCAGATGGCCTCCACCTCTTGAAGTTAAGACAAGATGAATATAAATGCCTAGCTAGGGAGTGAGCGATTGCCCAGACCAATGCTATACAGAGTCGAATATATGAGCATGGAGACAAGGCTGGTAAATTGATTGCGTGGCTTGAGCATGAGGAATGGGAATCGAGGCTGGTGCCTGAGTTAGAGGGAACAGAATCGGACAGTTACAGACCCACAAGCGGTGGCTGATACATTTTCTGATTATTACAAAGGGGTTTCACCACGGTTGGTGGGTTTACGGAGGCAGATAGTGGAATGATCAATCTGCATGCCGGGTTCATCTGAGGATGATAAGAGTTATTTAGACTCCCCTTTCTCCGACGATGAAGTTGCACAGGCAATTAGAGGGATAAAATCTGGGAAGGCGACTGGTCCCAATTGGATACCATAGAATTATACAAATTAAATGCCATAAACTCGCCCCGTATATACGGGCCATGTTCCTGGAGAGTAAAGAGAAGGGTCAGCTTCCATATGACCAGTGGGTTGCGAATATCGCGGTCATTCATAAGGCGGGCAAGCCTAAGATACTATGTTCTTCGTATAGGCCCATTTCACTTCTTAATGCCGAGCCTATAGACTTGGCGAAAATGTTGGCTACTAGGTTGGTCAAGGTAAGTCACAACCTTGATACACCCCGGTCAGTCTGGCTTCATGCCGCGCCGGAACACAGCTCTAAACCTGCGGAGGCTGCACGGGATTCTGGGCGGTTCCTCGAAGATACAGGAGCTGGCGGTCCTGGTGTCCTTGAATGCCACTATGTCATTCGATAGGGTTGAGTGGAATTATTTGTATGCAGTGCTGGCGAAATTGGGTTTTGAAACAGAGTTTATTGGATGGGTACGATTGTTGTACGCTAATTCCCTGGCCAGTGTGGTTGTTAACAATTGTAAATCGAGCGATTTTTCTCTGGGGAGGGGCATGAGACAGGGATGCCCTCTGTCTCTGCTTCTCTTCGCTCTAGCATTGGAGCCTCTGGCGGCATGGGTCAGGTGGGATTGGTTGATACGTGGCTTGCGGTGGACGCCGGAGTGGGAGGATAAAATTTCATTATATGCTGTGAATATCCTGCTTTATCTCACCAACCCCAGGGCGTCTTTGATCAGTTTTCTGGATGTGCTAGCCATATTTGGTAGGTACTTCGGATTTGCTATAAATTGGTCGAAATCGGTGCTTTTAGTCCTAGCGGGTGAGTCACCGGTAATTCCGCAGTCGTGCCCTATACAGATTGAGCCAGTAGGATTTAAATACCTAGGTATCTACATAACACTCGACCCGAAGCTAAGATACGTCAACAACTTGGGTCCCCCCTTGAGCCGGTTGAAAAAAGACATGTAGCGCTGTAGAGCTCTTCCGCTCTCGTTGCTTGGGCGGGCGGTGCTGTTTAAGATGATGGTCCTACCTAGATTTTTATATGTACTACAGAATACAATGGACCCAGTACCGGTCTCCTATTTTAAATAAATTGAGTCAATTCAGAGGCGGCTTCTCTGGGATGGTAGACCCCGAATAGCATTTGTTAAACGAGCTCTTCCGTGGTATGATGGGGGAATCGGACTCCCGGATTTGAGGAAATATTACTGGGCTTCACAATTGGCGGCTGTGAATCATGTTGTTTACGGTCCCCCGGGGACCAGGTTATGCCATGGACCTCGGGCAGGCACCTGGTGGAGATATTAGCAGAGCTTTATATTCCAGGTCTGGGCGGTTTTCGCTATCGGGCCCAACTGCGAATGCAGTGCATGTGTGGCACGCTGCTAATAGATACTTGGGCTGGGAGGGTAGATTGACTCTGGCAACCCCCCTGTTAAATTCTGAGAGACTTGGGAGCCTGTGGAGGTCTAAGGGATTTAATAAGTGGGATCTTATAGGTATGTTTCGGGAGGAGACAAAAGGCATACATTTGAATTTCTTAAGCAGCAGTATAGTTTGCATGATAATGAGCACTACCGATATCGTCAGGTTAGACATGCTCTCCTCGCTCAGATACCTAGAGACATCACGCTTCCAGAGGCTTCTTCTCTTGAGGACCGAGTACTGGATGGGCACCTTCCCGAGAAGACTATCTCCTTAATATATAAGAAACTTGTTAATAATAAGGAGGACCTGCTGGGGCGTATTAGAACACAGTGGAGTGCAGATGGGTTGGAGTTAGATGACGAAGACTGGGTGGAGGTAGTTTCCTCCACGAAGGTAGTGGCGATTCAGATGAGGCTTCGACTGGTGCAACTAAAGAGTTTACACAGATCGTATATTTCCGGGCCTCGACTGGTGCGTATGGGGTGAATGGTGAGTGGAGAGTGCAGAAGGGGTTGTAGATAACCTGGCACTTTTATACATATTCTATGGGACTGTGTGGAAATACAAGGATTCTGGACAAGGGTCCATGACAAGATGAAAGAAGCGCTGGGGGAGGGAATAAGACGAGAAGCTCGGAGATGCATATTGAATGTGTGGGAACCCACAGACTTGAATGTGTATCAGAAGCAATGGGGGACACTAGTGTGCATGGTGGAGAAACGAAATATAGCTCAGCTGTGGGGAGCAAGCCAGCTGCCCCGAGTTTCCAAGTGGGCGTAGGACTTGGATTGGTGTATGTTCAGGGAGAAATCTGTATATGTGGATAGGGGTTGCCCGGAAAAATGGGGGAAGGTCTGGGGGTCATGGAACAGTTACCGAGGGGAGATTTGTGCGCCTCCGGCGCGGCGAGCGGAATCAGAAGCGAAGGAATCCCCGTGATCCTATTAAATGTATTTTGTCTTATGTGATTCTGTACAGGCAGTATGTAGACCTTTACAATGAGAAGATTGTTATTTCACCTGATGTTTCTTTTCCTTTTTGTCAATTTGTTAATAAAAAGAATGTAAAAAAAAGAGGAATCATTAGGATACAGTGTAGGGCATAAAAATATGGAGACTAAAATTCTCAACTCCAGATAATGTCATTACTTGCTCTGCTGCCAACTGGGGGTACAATCCTAGTGTTATATTGCACTCTTGACACTCATATGCCTGGAAGCTTACTACAGTAGGGGAATTTGATTATTATACATTTCTATATTAAAACAATAAACAGATATCACAAAGTTAAGACCACTCTAAGATATTACCTACTGAAATAGAAAATTACAGCATGGACTGAAAGAAAGCAAGTCCATAAGATAGCTAATATAGACTAGTATGTAAATCTTCTGTTAAAGTTAAGCCCCCTGGCTGTTTGCTGTCGAGCTGCAATATATGCTTGGTTTCCAACTTACGTAATTTGGATTCTCTGTTTCCCCCCCCCCCCCATCTGCTTGAATTGACTGCATCTATGATATAACATTTTAGACCTTTACTGTCACTTTGATGGCACTCCCTAAAGTGCCTAGCCACTGGATAAGTGTTTTCCTGGTTAACAATGGCTCTCAGATGCTGTAGGACGCACTTATGAACTGCATATTTGGTGCTTCCTACATAACTGAGTAAACAAGGGCACTCAAGGATATAGATGGCATACTCGGTCTTACAGGTAAGTACCTTGCTGAGCCGATGTTCCTTTTTGCTAAATCCATCTGTGAATGTCTTTTTGTTAACGCCATGGGTGCAGGATTTACAGGTCTTACATTTGAAAAAAACACTATTGGTTTGTAGCCAGGTCGTTTTTTTCAATCACTTCTGGGCTGGTATTAACCAACCTATCCCTCATCGAGGGAGCCCGGCTAAAAGTAATAGAGGCTTTTTTGGGAAGTTTACTGCCAACGACAGGGTCATTCAAGATTGTTGGCCAGTTGTTGTTAATAATCTGACGTAGCTCCTTGTGTTGTCTATTGTACCCTGTTATGATCCTGAATGGATCTGATTGAGTTACAGGCTGACTGCGGACCCCAATACTGTCAGATGGGGCAGGAATAGTAGATAGTACCATGGTATCATATTTGTTGAGTAATTCTTGTCGACTGACTAGCATTGCTTTGGTTATTGCTGTCTCGATGACCTGACTAGTGTAACCCTGTTCTAGGAACCTGATCTTACTGGCTTCCTGGGCTAGGTGCAAATCACTGTCATTACTGCACACCCTTCTCAGGCGAAGCATTTCGCCACAGGGTATACTCATAATCAAAAGAGATAGGTGTGCGCTGCCTGCGTGGAGGATGGTATTACCTGCGGTGGCCTTTCTGAACAGTCTTGTTTCCAGTTTGTTGTTGCAGACATATATTTCCGTATCCAGCAAGGACACCATGGTTTGGCTAATGGTTGCAGTGAATTTGAGATTATACTGATTCTCATTAATCATGGATAAAAAATCTACTGCTTCCTCTTGGTCACCTCTCCACACCACAAACATATCATCGTTAAATCGATACCAAGCGACCACGTTTGCCTCGACAATTGCCCCATCGTTGGCTTTGAGGACCAGTTCCTCCCAAGCGTCCATGTGCAGACAGGCGTAGCTTGGAGAGAAACTGGCTCCCATTGCCACTCCCTGCAATTGCATGTAAAGGAGATTATTGTACATGAAAATATTGTTTTCCAGACAAAACATAAGCATTTGTTCCAACATTCTATTGTGATCTCTAAAGAGTGTACTTCTCCGTGATAAATAGACATTAACAGCAGCAAAACCATCAGGGTGTCTTATACTTATATATAGCGCTGTAAAGTCTAATGCAATCATCCAATAATTGTCTTTCTACATGATTTTTTGCAATTTGAATAAAAAGTCACCAGTGTCCTGGATGTAGGAGCCTAATGATCTGACATACCCCTGTAAAAAATAATCAATGTACACTGATGTTTTTTCGAGCAACCCACCCCTGGCCGAGATAATGGGTCTGCCAGGGAGGTTTGTCAGGTCTTTGTGTACTTTTGGTATAAAATAGATTAGGGGCGTTGTCGGATTGTCCATTTTCAAATACTTGTATTCCGCTTCTGACAATAATGTATTGCTCCTCCACTTAGTGAGCTTCCAATGGAATTCAAGTTGCATAGTTTTCAATTGGACCTTATTCACTCTTTCATAATGTTGCCTGTCAGTGAGCTGTTTATAGGCTTCCTTGTCGTAATTCATTTGAGTTAAAAGCACATTTCCACCTTTGTCGCTCGCCCGAACGACAATGTTTTTATCTTTACTGAGCTTAGCCACCAATTGCTCATACTGAAATGTCTGGTTGTGGTATTTATGTTTGCTTTTGTAGATCTGTTTCTGTAGGTCTTTGAGTTGGCAAGTTACGTTCTCATGAAAAACATCAATCACATCTCGTGGCATGAGAGGACTAAATGTTGATGGTGGTTTAAACGGTGTTAGAGGTGCTGTTTGCTTAGCAGTTAAAACTACTCACATGCTTCCTGGGGTGCAATATATCCTGATCCTTCGGTTTCCCATAGTTCCAGAATGTCATTGGATAAGGTGGTCTCTGCATCCATAACACTTGGATTAATTGTACTGCTAGGTGTACCACCATTGCTTTTGATATTAAGAAAATGAAATTTCCGAAGTTTTAGTTTTCTAACAGTTTTCTAGAGGTCACTTCGGGTTGCTGGATAATCCATTTTGGTCTGAGGTGCAAACGAAATACCTAATTTCAAAATATTTTGCTCCTTGCTAGATAACTTGACAGAGGTCTGATTAACAATTGTTCGTTTGGAATCACCAAGTACTTTTACTTCTTGGATGTCAAATGGCCTCTGCCCCTCTTCTTGTGTTGACCTCTGCCTCCTCCCATTGCACCTCTTCCTGCGTACGAAGTTTGAATGTTTTCTTTGTAATTCCTTTGTATGCGGGGTCTTAAGGGCTGCATCCTCTATTGACATTAAAAAAAGTGATCTCCACCCCAGGAGACGGTTTAGTTTGTTGGTTTGCCGCTGCCGCTCCTTGGAACTCCAAATCGGATTCGCTGTCTCCTCCTGAGCTCAGATCCGATATTGTGGAATCAATTTGGCCTTTATTTGTATTCACTGTTCTTGGCTTGGCTCGTATTTGTGTTCCCATTGTCGGCCCACGCAGCATGTCGTATTTCTTAGAGAATGTAAACATTTGGCCTAATTCATAAGCGTTCCAATCTCGTTGGAACTTACACGTCTTTCGTTCCATGATTTTAGCCTCTTCTTTCTTCAATCTAATATCCATCTTGTTGGTTAACTTGTTTTTTTCATCTGTATTGCCCATTGTTTCCAGATCCTCGTAGATGGTTGCTATTTCTTTGAGGAACATATATATATACATATAGGTAGTTATATGAAGGACCAAGTTTCCATAGGAAAAGCATTTTTTCATGTGCTTATAACTTGGCGTCGTTTAACGAATGTTTACGAAATTTTCCAAAAAGTTTCTCTTTTTTTGATCAGCTGCTTTCTTGAAAGTTTGGGGGTGATTAGTCAAGGAGAGGGCTGAGAAAAAAGGAGGGTCCCAAAACATGTTTTTTCCATGGAATTTCAATAGGAAACTTTAGACAAGGCTACAGGTCAAACTGCTGACCGGAATTACGCCAAATTTGGCAGTGAGAAAGGTATTGGTCTAGAAAGCGCGCTTTGGTTTAAATGGTGTAAATCCGTTCAGTAGTTTTTGAGAAATATCAAATTTTATAGATATCTATATTTGAGAATGCTGATATCTGATTGGTTGAGGGGTTACTAGCATGAGCTTGCGGCTCATTGGCTGTGAACAGTTGAAACTAGGAAGTGTTGGCAGCCATTTTGTGATTCAGTCCGTCAGCTCGCATCTCTCCGTCTACAAGCCATCGGGTCCGTAGTTCTGTGACTCAATTAAAAGGAGTGGGGAAAAAAAGAGAAAAATTGTATAAGAGGGTATAGTAGGAACACTGTGGAGTTACTTTAAGCAGTCTGTACGGTGCAGAGGCAGGGAGATTGAATGTTGCGTTGGCTGTGGAAATCACGTCCGCAGAATAACGGTGCGCAGTATTGTGGCAAGGTTGCGTAGACTTTGTAAAGCCCTTCGGGAAAACAAAGTGCCGTATTGCGAGAAGCAGTGTGTAGGGTGCACACACAGGTAGTATGAATGTTGCGTAGGCCGTGGAAATCACATCCGCAAAACAACGGTGCGCTGTATTGCGGCAATGTTTAGTAGGCTGTGGAAATCATATCGGGAGAACAACAATGTGGCGAATTGCGGCCTTCCCTTAATATAATGCTGAGTAATGTTTACTTATAATGTGGTGTTCACTTTTATCACGGATAGTGTCACTTTGTTAGAGGAAATGTAATATTATTTTAGAGGGCGTGTTCTCTCCCTGTTCGTAGAACAAAATTAACGTTTAATTGACTGAGGTGTTCCAACAATGAGCTTAATGTTCATTGGCTGTGTACCATTGAAAGTAGAAGTGTTCCCAGCCACTCCCTCCCCCTGCGCAGAGTAGCAAGGACATCTCTTTGGCTGACGTGTCCCAAGCAGGACCTTCCCAAGCTTAATGTTCATTGGCTGCGAACAATTGAAAGTACAAGTGTTGCCAGGCATTCCCTTCCCCTCCAAGGAGTATCAGGGACATCTCAATGGGTAAGGTGTTCCAAGGAGGAGCTTCCCAAGCCTAATGTTCTTTGGCTGTGAAAAATTAAAAGTAGAAGTGGTGCCAGCCATACCCTCCCCCTGCGAGGAGTAGAAAGGACATGTAATTGGCTGGCGTGGTCCAAGCAGGACCTTCCAGAGCTTAATGTTCATTGGCTGCAAACCATTGAAAGTAGAAGTGTTGCCAGCCATTCCCTTCCCCTCTGCTGGGTAGGAGGGACATCTGATTGGCTGACGTGTTCCAAGGAGGACCTTCCCAAGCTTAATGTTGATTGGCTGTAAACCATTGAAGGTAGAACTGTTGCCACCCATCCCCTTCCTCTCCGCGGAGTATTAGGGACATCTCAGTGGGTAACGTGTGCCAAGGAGGAGCTTCCCAAGCTTAATGTTCATTGACTGTGAAGCATTAAAAGTAGGAGTGATGACAGCCATTCCCTTTGCTTCTCCAGAACACCATGGACATTTTATTGAGTAAAGTGTTCCGAGTACAAGTTTGGTCCTTATTGGGTTGGAACGGCTCACTGTTGTCAGCCATTTTGTGACACACTTCAAAGGAGTACGCGAAAAAAAAGCAGTATAGGTTTGAATCAGTTTTTATTAAGCAATCACAAATATACTTTCTTAGGAAAGTGTAGCTGTATATATCAGGGGGTGACAAATAAAAACGCAATTCATAAAATATTCCTTAACGTGACCACACCCTCCTTTTTTTGTCGCCTATAGTTTGTAAAAGTGTTCTCCCATATTTTTGTTAATATAAGAGGGCCTCAGTTACTTTTAGTTAAAGTCGAAAAGTAGTGCTACAAGAAACACTCCCGCACTACATCATCTCAGGTCAGAAGAACAATAACAAGTAAAAAACAGTTAAACATAAATAACGTCATATTATCTAGAAATGTACGCTTCATCAAAACATTAAATAAAGCACCATGTATACAGTTTTTTTAAAGACTACCATTTCATAAAATATTAACAGTGTTACAAACTGTGAGGTAGTAAGTTATCAACGGAAATAACTGTAGTAAATGTTCTTAATATCTCGCAGAGATAGATCTCCAACCCCTGTGAAGTACTATAAGTTTACAGTATTGAAATATACACAGTGACTTTATAGTATTCCACAGGAGAAGAAGAATAAGGAGGATAACAAAAAAAAAACATTTTTACAATCTCTATTCTGTAGAAGTCGGGAAAGTTTTGTCGTAGTGCTTAGAGGTCGCTCACTGCTCTGGTAAAAGATCACATACTCCATTAAGAATATATAGAAAAGTAGTAATATGTACAATACTATTCCTATATACTCTATAGGGAGAAAGAGAATAGGAACCGCAACAAAGAAAAAGAGAAATACAAAAATATCAATTAAGAAATGTAGGGTTTATCAAAGGCATTCAGTAAAAAAATATCTATATAAATAATCTTTTTTAAAACAGCATTTTTGAAAAATATTCTGATCAAGTAAGTTATAAAGGTCAGTAAACTGAATTTGAGATGGTTTACTCCTGGCTGCGACAAATCTTCAAATCCTCTTGTGTGAAAATATGACACTCTTTTACAATGCCACACAAAAAGGAAAAGGAAAATAAAGTCATAAACACAAAACAAGATCATTAACGAAATATTTTTCAGCGGAGAATAGCTTCAAAGCTTTTTTTTCCTGAACTACGAAATCTTTCGTGTTCACGCCGATGGCTCATAAACTCCTCACAGATCATAATGACTGTGAATCTTATAAAATCCACACATTCACAGTAAATGATCAAAGGGGGGAAACAGAGTAAGAAGGAAAAGCTGTTCATGTTACATATGAATCTTTAGTCTTCGCATCGATGGGTCACCAACACCTCTGAAGTTCGCTATATTCTGATTATTACAATGTACATAGTCACAGTATATAACCTCAAAGGAGCCAGAAAAGGAACAGTGTTTCCTTTATTCTGGGTGTTTCTCAATACCACCTGCTGACATTACATATAAATGCCAAAAACAACCAATAACACTTTTTTCATAATACAAATCTTTAAATATTCACAAATAGCTACATAATATAAATATCTACTATGCCATAATCAAACAACTTAAAACTCCGTAATATGTTTTGTTGTCGCAAAAGAAGAATCCGACACTAGAAAAGGGAACCTGCATCACAGAATGGACATGCGAAAATAACTCGTAAAAACAAAACGAATCGAACAACGGGTGTGGTTTATATACCTATTGAATAGTCTATGGAAGGAAGATGCGGCTATGCCCATTTAGATGTCACGTTTTACAGTTGACACATGCTCCCGTTTTCACTCCCGTTTTCACTGTTTCACTTGTGCACGTGTTGGGAAAAGTTTAAAAATGTGAAGCGGTAAAGGTTTCGCTTTTGATCCTCATAAGTATAAATTCCTTAATATGTGCATACGTTGGAGAGCTTAAAAACTGTTACCCAGCAAAACGTGTAATTTCCTTTTTCGTGAGTAAAAACATCTATTCATTGCTGTAATTCTAAATAGAAGATATAAAAAACAATATCGTTCAGAATAGAAGAAAAAAAAGTTTGTGCTACTTTTTCTCATTACTATGGTTTTAAATTAAAAAAATACCAGCATTTGTTAAGCAAACAGGTACCCCCGGAAAGGTATGCCAGCACTCGGGGGCGTCATAAAGATTAAGCAAGGTGTTGCCCACAGTGACGTAGTGGTGAGCTAACGTGCCGCTGGAGCCGGGAATCGAACTGTGAATTCTGTTGTTCGAAGTCAGGCATCATAGCTGCTGCGGCACACTTTTTCCACGCTTATATGTTAATTACTGCTAATTAAGTTTTAAACATTGTTAAGCTGTAACTTATAACAGACTACTGTTACAGTTAGTTTTTCACTACAAAAAGTATGCACATCTTTTTAAAATGTACTTAAAAACAATATAGTTTTCAGGGACATTGTAGTTAGAAATTAGCATTTATAAAACCTTTGAAATTCACTGAAAAAACAATAGGTTTTACAGACGTGATAGTTAGAAATTAACATTTAAAAAACCTTTGAAATTCATAACATAACAGGTGTTTTTGTAAAGCGCACGGTTACCCGTAGGTGTCTTGGCGCTGAATAACAGCTGGTCATTGTTACCCAACTCAATGGTACTCATTTTATTGACCTCAGATGGATGAAAGGCTGAGTGGAGCCGCCGGGATTAGAACCTGTGACCATGAGGTCGAGCACAGGCCCCTGCAAGGGACGCATTAGTCCACTGAGCCACCAGACCCGGAAATTCACTGAAAAAAACATAGGTTTTACAGACGTTATAGTTAGAAATTAGCATTTAAAAAACCTTTGAAATTCACTGAAAAACACATAGGTTTCAGGTATGTTATAGTTAACTGGACATTTCACTCGCACAAAACCATAGAAATTCCACGGTTATAGTTAGTTCAGCTAACTATAACTCGCACCCCTGCAATCCACTGCTGATGATGTCACATATTACATCATTCATGACATGTTCAGTGACATCACTGATGACACCTCAAATCTGATACACCTCCTCACAATCTAATGTAAACTTTGATACACACACTATAATATATATAGCCATAAAGAAGCCGAAAGTTCGGGCCGCTGTGGTTTAGCCCTCCCGATGCGCTTGCGCATTTGCTCTTACATATATATATATATATATATGTAAGAGCAAATGCGCAAGCGCTTCAGGAGGGCTAAACCACAGCGGCCGAACCTTCGGCTTCTTTATGGCACCCGATACAAAGTTGCAAGATTCCCTCTAGGAAGGGAGGGGGGGTCTTCAACTGTGCAGTCCTACTCAAGGAATTAACGGACAATAAGGATGACAAGAAAGACCAACCCACTCAAGGATTTAATAAACACTCACCCTACAGGACTTCAAAGCCCACAAGACACGGTGTCGTGACTCCTCCCACTTAGGGCGGACGACGCCCTCTGATCAAATAAAACGTGTTTGAACAGCGTAAGGTGAGCCTGGTACCTTTCTTAATCCAGTCCATGAAGAGGGGCGTGTTCTGGCCCCGAAACGCGTCGGACTTACTCGAGAATCAAGAGGGAATCTTGCAACTTTGTAACAGGTGCCATAAAGAAGCCGGGGGTTCGGGGCGCTGTGGTTGTGCCCTCCCGAAGCGCTTGCGCATTTGCTCATATATATATATATATATTTCTCACACAAACAGGTTGCCCCATGTGAAGACACCACAAACCAGGGAGTTTAAGCACCTTTAATTGCAGACTTCAGCTTAACAGAGTCACAGTCTCCCACCAAAGTTCATCAGCAGCCCAACGCGTTTCAAGCACTCCTGTGCTCTTGTTCACGGGCAATGGAGAAGGGAAACAGCAGTCCTTCAGGGGACCACCTGATAACTACACCAAGTCCCGCCCCAGTGGGCGTGTGCCTGCAAGGCATGCTGGGGTTTTAATTTGGTAAAAATGTTGACGTCTTTCAGCGTGAAGCAGCTCACTGTAGTTTTACTCTGGCACTACAAAGACCATCGAGCTCAGCGCGAGCCGACGCCCACTGGGGCGGGTGGTCGTGAAGATAAGTACTGCCATTTGCACACACGCTGTTTGAATGAATTGCCTCTGATGAAATGCTCTTAAGCATGAAACGCGTCAGGCGACAAACTTTGGCAAGTGTTGGCTCTATGATGCTGCAGCTCCTGTGATTAAAACGCAAGTTTATACCTACCTGTGTGTGGCTATCCTGAATGAGAAACTTTTCTTGTTGGATTAAATAACGGCTGGTCCCGGTCGTAGGAAAAGCCCTGCCGCGTGGAAGCGGACCATGTTGGTGTCAATTGGCTGCCAGCATCAAGGACAGGAGGTTGTTACATGGGAGTTCTAAAGTGCAACATTAATTGAGAAGGACGCTTTCCTGACCCACTGGGGTTTTAATTTGGTAA